>NC_065447.1:137240839-138520839 GCF_917563875.1 Diabrotica virgifera virgifera
TCCTTTTTTTTATCCGAGTAATGGTTTCTAAAAAAATACAGTTTTAGTCAAATGTTTAAAGTGGGCCGGGTATATGCACTTTAGTTTATTACTATACCCGAGGAAACGCAGCCGAATAAGCACTTGAAAAATCGAAAAATTCGATTCGTCTTATACCAGTATCCTCATCACTATTCCACAGTTGAAAAAGAACTATTGACAATCCTAGATTCTTCGAAACACTTTCGAATGTATTTTTTTTTTATTCAAAACAAAGCCGCATCCTCCCGAAGGATATTAGCGACATAACGGTTACAATTTACAATGTATACAAATATCAGTAATATCTAGTACTTACATGATTAAATTTTGTACTACATATTGATACAAGATAAATATCCTATTAGTTTTCTGTAATCAAAGTTCTTTCCCAGTAACGTTTGCAAACTGTTCGGGATGCCATATAGACGTCTATCAATAGTATATTTAGGACAACCAATTAAGAAATGATATATACATGTCTGCTACATTACAAACGGAACACTTTGGAACTTCGCTGTTTGTAAATAGGTGTGCGTGTGTATACCTACTATGGCCCAGTCTCAGACGTGTTAGATTTTTTGAAATTTTGCCACTCCCGGTTCCACGCACTTAACACTTTATTTTTCAAAAAGGCTTTTAAATCACTTGCCACACTCTGATGTTCGACCTCCGATTCGTCATTACCAATAGCATGGCGAGCACTTATCTGCCAATTCGTTGCCTTCGATAGCAATGTCCGAATGTATTCACAAGAAGTTTACTGTTCTGAGATTTTCTTGAGCTTTCTGAAGTTCCAATTTTATCATTTTCTCTATGGGATGTTTCGGGTAGAGATTTTGCATAGCTTTAATTGCGGGGAGGCAATCGGAAAGAATGACACTGTAATAGATGTTTTTGCTGTTAATATATTGTAGAGCTTTGAATAGATAAAAAATTTCTGATGAGTATATGGTGGAATAAGTGGGAAGGTCAAATTTTAAGGGACCGTCTGATGTGATAATAGCTGGACCAACTCCCTGTTCGGTTTTTGATGCATCGGTAAATATTTTAAACCCGTCTTTGTACTGTTGGTTCAAGATAAGGTTAAGATTTGCTTTAAAGATTGATGGATTTGTTTGGTTTGATCTATCTTTTCGGTTCTGCAATAGTCCACGGGGGCCAGTTGTCAGACTTTATTGGAAAAACTTTTGGGAAGTGAATATTTAGTTCAGAACAGTACATTCGAATAATTTCATAGTGAAGTTTTGGTGTGCGAGGCCTATTATCAAAGTAGTTCATGTATTTATCGTTGAAGGTATTGTCGTACAAAATTTTACTTGGATCTGAGGCAATAGAAGTTGAATGAGATAGTGTTAAACTCAGTAATACGTAGTTGGAGAAAAGCGAGGTGATGCAAAAATCCATCAATATTCCATTGAAATAATGATGTGAATGTTATTTTTGACTTAATTGAGGTGTCACTGTCAGAGTCAGAAATTTCTTTACCAAGGTGAGCATACATTTTCTTCTTAATAGACGTTAATTTGCGCTGTATACTTCTATCTTTTAAGTGGGGATATACTTTTGTGAACATATCAGTTAGGCCGACGTAATCTTTTGTGTATTCTTGAATGATACTCAAGAGATCAACCGAACCGGTAATGTTAGTTAGAAGCATATCCAGTTGGTTGTATTCAAGAACGAAAGATGGAGAATGATTTTCAATAAACGTTTTTACGGGTTCTAGCATCAATGATACAGAGTTACTACTACTTTCCGGTGAAACAGCTTTAGTTTTCTGATTATTGACCGAATTTTAGGCTCAAGGAACAACTTGCATTCTGCTGACGAAGACTCGATTTCAGGTGAAGTTATATCATCAACGGTGCGCTTATGAGAGTTGGATTCTTGAGCAATGTTTGTTATCGTGGTTGTTGTGTTTGAATCGTGGGATGCTAACATTGGTTCTTCTAATAGTCGATGTACATGTTGGGAATCTGCATTGCTGTAAACGTGGGAGATTAACATTTCTTCTGATAGTGTATGTGTTTGTTGCGAAACTGCATTATCTAGACTGGGTAAAGATGTTGATCTTCTAGAACTGTTTATTCGGAAAACTGAAATGCTTTGTGGCCAGGCTTCTTGCAGTTGTAGCAGACCAAACCATCTTGTGATATAAAAATTCTATAGGACGTATTATCAAACTCAAGTAGAAATGATTCCGGAAGTGTTAAATTATGGGGACTGATATATATTTGTCTCCTAAAGCTGAGAATATGGTTATGTTCAGATAAGCTGGCACTAATTTTAAGGAATGTCATAGGTAAAGCCGGTACTAAACCAATATTTTGTAATTCGTTGATTAATATTTCATGGGGTATGGTGGGGCATACGTTGGAGAGAACAGTCCTCTCTGCTGGTGTTATTAATTTCCTAGCTCGAACAATTTCACCTTGAATTTCAATATATCCACTGTTGGTTATGAAATCTTCTACCAGTTGTTTGTTAGACAGGTACATACAGATGCGATTGTTAGACAGTCGAGAGCAGAATATAATATTTTTGTGTTGAATTATATTTCCCAAGGGTATAAGATAGCCTTGGAGTTTGGTATTGCTTGGTGCATTAAAAATGATCGCCTGTTCTTTTGATGGAAACAGAACTTTTGATGTTGCTAAAGAATATGTTTGTGAGACATTTTGTTGATTTTCGATATTGGATTGCATTTTGGTAACATTATTTTCCATGGTTAATTAATTCCATTAAACACACTTTGTCAATAAAAAAGATCCTACCCTGACCACCTGCAAAAACAGGTATATGGGTCTGTATCACGATAGGTGTAATTAACATGAAACCACTGATAACGAGAAATTGTTTAAAATAGAATTAACAAACTGTCCCAATATATTAAATTCATAACGTTTTTCCAAAGAAATTAATTAAATCTTGTACATTTACAGTTATTGACTATTAGGTCTGGATCCCGCGGATGAAAAAAAAGTTGATTAATAGCAAGCTGAAAATTTGTTAATAGCTTAAGGGTGTCTAGTCGGACAAACTTTGATATATGGGAACACTGGAACAGGGGAAGTTTTAATTGTGGAACAGGTTAAAAATTTGGAACGGTCAGACCACGAAAACGGCACATGTATTTTGTCCGACAGAACAAACTTAAACTCTTCGAACAGCGATTAAACTCTCATGCCAAAATCAGACTGCTATTTATCACCAAATGGGCGTTTTAATGAGTGGAACATGTAGAATATGTCAAATGACAGGAATTATGACAGGTGATGAATAGCAGTCTGATTTTTGCATGAGAGTTTAATATCTGTTCGGAGAGTTTAAGTCTGTTCTGTCGGACAAAATAAATGAGCCGTTTTCGTGGTGTGACCGTTCCAAATTTTTAACCTGTTCCACAATTAAAACTGCCCCTGTTCCAGTGTTCCCATATATCAAAGTTTATCCGACTAGACACCCTTAAGCTATTAACAAATTTTTAGCTTGCTATTAATCAACTTTTTTTTTATACGCGGGATCCAGACCTATATAATTAGGCACAAATTCACAATTTATAACTTTGTTTTATCGCTTAAAAATAATAATTTTACGGAGCCCGTGTTAGGAACAACATTACTTATCTCCATGCAGGGCCGACCTTCCTTCGAATGTATTTGTACAAACAAAAAGTAAACTTGTGATGTGATTGTATTGTTGTAGAATCATATTCTTTCGATAAAAACAAGCGTCAGCTAGTGGGTAAGAAATAATCAATGTAATTGAAACGTTAAAGTGCAGACGTTCGTCAAGGCTATATATCCCGAAACGCAACGGTATATCAATTTGTTTATGGATTTTTTAAACTGACATGCCATCAAAATAGAATTGCACAATATGAAAATACTTGACCATAGATTTAAGAAGCCCGAGATGTAACATGAACCTATTTAGATAGCTGCGCGAATGTTGCCTTGTTTCTTAACAGAATTGCAGGGGTGGGGAGCTTCTACATAAATGAAACAGAGTTGGATTCAGAATAATTAATAATATTTATTGAATTAGTTCCGAATATAACACAAATTAATATACACTTATTTAACTAATTACACTAATCGTATTGACTAATCACAAAAAACAAAATAAAGTTTTACAATAAAAATAATCAATGATCAAAAACTAAATAGCTATTTGTATAACAAGGGAGGAAAGTGCTACTTTTCCTCCCGAGAATGAAGTTTACTGCCCGACGCGTAGCGGAGGGCAGTAATCATTCAAGGGAGGAAAAGGCACTTTACTCCCATGTTATACATATGGTTTTTCCACCTTCCTCAAATAACAAGTCATTTTTCCATTTTTACTTAATTTATTTATGTAACTAACCAACAAAATTTATTAGAACTAAAACCTAAAACTAACAAGTACGTACAATATAACTGTCAACTGTCAAATATAAGTCAAATTATTAATGTAAACATTGTTAAATCAGAATAACAATTTACTGTTTTTTACCATTCTGCAAAATACAGAGTCTTTTTAAATAAACGTTGAAATGTATAGATACTTACGTAATAGAAAATAGATATTGTACAGGGCGTCAATAAGTTATATTTCATGAATGAAATACCATGACGTTACTTTTACTTTTCCTCCCTAGGGAGGAAAAATATTTTCCTCCCTAGGGAGGAAAAGTACAACTTTGCTCCCTACAATCAGGTCCGGAAAAGTATACTTTCGGTAGAGGTAGGTGGAAAAAATATTTTCATTGTCCAGAGAATAATGTCATTTTATTATGAAAAATTCTTTTACTTTTACTAGTATCTATAATTGTTTTATTATAATGATGAATTCGGACGTTAATGTAGGTGAAAATTATTAATTTTAATAAATTGGAATAATGTGACTCTAAAAAGGAATAATGTTTGAAATGGTTGTTTAAGTTCTTAAATAATAATTGTTCTGTTAATTCTTTTAATATTTGGACATTAACAATATTAACATTAATACTTTTATTAATGTTTATGTGGCACTGTAGCACTTTTTCGGCAGTAGAGCAAATAATAACAACATCGTTGGATGGATAAGTTAAATTTAATGTATCTCTTTGGTTGATGAATGATGTCAACAAGTCTGCTCGGTCTCCTATAAATGCGTTTACACAGTCTTCACATTTCAAAATTTTCGATATTTTATAAACGACATATCCTGAAATGTATATAATAACTTCTCTCTTGTAATGTGTAAATGATAAGTTCCTTAATTGAAGTGATATAAAATTCGTATTGGATATGTCATCGTTTTCATCAACACATTTGTCTTCAACAATTCGTTCTCTGCCACAGGACTTATTAATTATTTTTTCAGGAGCCATAACTGTAATCAGTTCTAAAGGAATACAATTTCCTTTAAAACTATCCCTTAGTTCTAAATGTTTTAACATTTTTTTATAAGCTGCCTTAAACTGTTTAGCAGTTGGATTATTGTTATAACCCCCCATTGATCTAATTAACCTAAAAAAAGTTCTGATCTTGACTTAATTTATAGGTTGGAATATACACTAATAAATTTGTTTCCACTAATTGTTTTATAATCAAGTATATTCAAATGGGAAATAAGCCACAATTTTACCTAAAAATGGTTTTATTAACGTTTCGACGCCCAAGTCGGGTGTCGTTGTCAAAATACAAAATAATACTAAATAAACAAAAATGTTGTTGCTTAGTAAAAAATTCTTGTAATAATTTATTTAATCTGACTCATTTATATCGGCAATTCAGACACGTATTATACATTTTAAAGTAGACGACTTTAAAATGATATTGCCAATATTGATGAGTTGCGTTCCTGGGACGACTTTACTAAAAGATAGTTCATTCGATTACATGAAATCAATCCCAACTCAAGAATATCTGCCACAAAAAATCATAGCATGTGATCTGTCTTTAAAAAGACAACCAAATGCAACGGTGGCACTGAAATTCTCGCGTTAGAGATTCCATAGTAAATCACGAGGGAAAACCAGGAAAAACCTCGTGATACTATCCCGACATCGTAAGTATTTGGGTTTACATTTAGTTTACTCTCAAAACTAATACCGAATTCTGACTTGATATTTTAAATTTTAAATAATACCAAAATACTCAATGTACTAACTCGATATGTTACTGATTTACTAATTGTGGTATTTTCTTTCTATTGACTTCCTCCTTTAATATGGGTAACCACATCCTACTGCATTCTACCGAGGAATTTGCGACACAATTGGTTTCATTTAGCATAATTAGAGCCGCTTCTTTGATTTTTCTCTTTTTACTATCTGCTTCTTTTAGGACTATACTTGAATCTCTCCACTGAACTCTTATATATAAGATATATTATTATAAATAGCTTCAGAACAACACTAATTGTTTGTACAAATGTTGAAGACTATTAATACAAAATAGAAATCCCAAAACTCCCATTTTTCTCTTGCTTTCGCGAAGCTTTACCCCGTTAACTAAAGTTAATGATTTTAAATATTCAGCAGTTTCGGTTAAAAAGTCATTATTTTGATATAATTCTCTGTATTTAAAGGCTTTTTATAATCTTTTTGTGACATATTTCTAGAATTAAAAACATCAAACAAATTATTTAAGATACGAATAAAATTGACCGTAGCAGCAGAGTTACTAAATTGTTGTAACTGTAAAACTTGTGTTGAATATTCAATAGCATGTGCCACAGAGTTACTAAATAATTGTGTTGCCAACCTTACTTTCACTTTTTGTTTTTTATAATTAATATGAGATTTTATAAGTTTATTTCGTAAATGAACCCCCTCTTCCGCTTGGAGTTTATTTAATTCCTTAATATATTTCCACTCTACAGTTTCACCATTATCATCAACTAAAATTAGTTTATCTCCTAGTGTGTTTCTTAATAATTTTATCATATGACACGGGTCGAACAGAACTGCAATTTCTTTATTTGAATTTTGTAAAGTAAATGTAGATTTTAATGAATTTAATTGAAAACTACACCCTAACTCCTTCATTGTCACATTATTTTATGCACCATCAAAAGTTACTGATATCAGTGATATCACTTCTACACCAGATTGATTTACCAAATTTAAGCATTGTAATATTAAATTTTGTTTTTGTTTGCCAGTTAATAAATCAATTAAGAAATACCCTACGGGAAGTTTCCAAGAGCTATTAATACATACTAACATAAATACTATTGCTTCCTTGGCAATTGAATGACAATCCGTTTGTAAGTCAACTCCATAATCTACATATCCATAATATCACACACTCTTGATTATACACCATCAAATTAAAGTAATGTATCAAAAGTAACTGTATTAATCAGTAATAATGACTAACTTATGTTTACATGCTTTATTTACTTTATCACCCTGTATAATGATTATGTGAGAAGTTTGATGAAATATGGTGTCTAAATTTTTGTAATATTTTTTTAAGTTATATTACATTGCATTAATATATATTTAGAATAAACAACTAACAGACTACGACATCTTGAGCATATACATATATAAAAAAATAAAAAAAGCAATACAATGCTAAAATAAGTAACTCGGTACTTTTTACAATTACAAACAATCGGGCCTAATACCACCCTGGCCCTGGTGTTATATGTAAACAAACCGGCGCGGCATTTGAATTTAAATACTGTTCAATACTTACGTAAACAAATGAATACTTCTTTTATCACGTCGGCATACTTTAGATTTGTTGTATACACATTGTTTTACAATACATCGACTCATTTTGACACTAAAATCACAAAAAAAAACAGAAACTATTTTGATATTCACAATTTAATTGCTTGCGTTAACCTTCAACGGCACGAAACAAAATATGAGCTTCGAACATTATCGGCGGTTCTCGTCACGATACGATGCTAATGTCCACTCCAATTGAATGGCGTAGGTAGGGATAAAGAAGAATTTGGCACGCTGCGCAATGAACCATGTTACATCTCGGTGTTTTCATTAATCTAAGTACTTGACTGAGTTTTCATGTCATTATTTTGTTTTTTTTTTTTTAATTTGATGTCCAATCAATTTAAAGGTGGCTTCGAAAAACGCTAAAATTTACGTTTTTTCCGCATTTTTGTTTATCTGCATTTTACGCTTAAAGTAAGTATGTTATGAATAAATCACAACATAAAAAAAGTTCAAAAATTACAAAAGTAAAAAAGTGATTTCAAAGCGAAAAAGATTTTTATGATTTGCTTAAAAATTGTTCATTTTATTTTGGTTTACCAACTATCAAGTTTTCACAATGTTAATTATGCATATATTAAGCTTAGTTTTAAATGAAAAACTGAAGCTTCATTGATAAACTGTCCAAATTTCAGCTCTTAATGTTTATAAACCATTGCGCTGTATTTAAAAGAAAAGAAAAAATCTCCGATTCTGTGGGTTGTACAAGCTTCTCTTTTTTAAGATGTGCTTTTTCATAACATTTCATAACAACGTCCATGCTCCAACTGAAGATAAAGAAGACGAGGAGAAAGATGTATTTTATAAGAAAGTGGAAAGCACTTGTAGAAAATGTCAGAACAATGATATAAAAATTATTATCGGCGATCTTAATGCTAAAGTTGGGCAAGAAACAATCTACAGACCAACTATTGGTGAACATAGTCTCCATACGGTCAGTAACCAAAATGGTTTACGGCTGATTGAACTCGCGGCATCGTTAGGAATGGTGGTAGTAAGTACGTGCTTTCCCCACAAAAACATCCATAAAGCCACGTGGCAATCACCAGACGGCCAGACCAAGAATCAAATTAACCACGTACTTATAGATAGTCGACATTTCTCCGATGTACTGGACGTAAGAGCATGTAGAGGTGCTAATATAGACTCCAACCACTACCTTATAAAAGCCAAAACTAAGAGCACTCATATCTAACGCAAAAAGGGCACAGCACAAAATCCACAAAATATAATACTGCTGTGCTAAAATCTGAAACTGCTAGAGCTAATTACATGACAATCTTAAACGAAGCGTTACTAAAAATTGAAGAATATTTAAGTATAGAAGAGCATTGGACTAAATTATGTAAAGAAGCTATGCACACAGCGGCTGAAACTGTATTAAAACCTATCAAGATTAGAAAAAACGAAGATTGGTTCGACGAAGAGTGTAGACATATCAACCAACAAAAAAATGAAGCATACAAGAGACTCCAGCAGCGCAGAACGAGATCAACTCTGGAAGATTATGAAAATCTTAGAAGAGAAGAAAAGAGAATGTTTGGAAGAAAAAAGAAAGAACAAGACGAAAACACTCTAAACGAAATTATTAACTACCACAATGGAAAAGACTCACGAAAATTCTATCAACAGATAAACAGCTGTAGAAAAGAATTCAAACCCAGAATAATAGCCTGTAAAGATAGGGGCGGCTATATAATCAGTAACAAAGAACAGATACTAAACAGATGGGCGAACCATTTTGAAGAACTGCTTAGTGGTGATCATGAAGATGGCGTGATTGAGGATCCCATGTTTCAAATGAATGAAGATGATCGGCAACCACTCCCCACCGAAGAAGAAATTAGATAAGCCATCGTAACACTGAAAAATAATGAAGCCCTCGGTTCGGATAATCTCCCTTCCGAACTTTTCAAAAACGGCGGCGACACTCATCTGAAACACATGCATAAACTGATAACTGCAATCTGGCAACAGAAAGAAACACCCACAGACTGGAAGTTAGGTGAACTGTGTCCTCTACACAAAAAGGGTGACATGATGGTGTGTGATAATTATAGAGGCATCACTCTACTCAATATGGCATATAAAGTCTTGTCCAACATATTGTACAAAAGACGAACAAACAGACGTATCTACGCTGAACACATAGTGGGAGGATATCAGTGCGGTTTCCGTCCTAATAAATCAACAACGGACCAGATATTTACATTGAGGCAGATCCTTGAAAAAACCCTAGAGTTCGGCGTCGACACCCACCACATATTCGTGGACTTCAAAGCCGCATACGACTCAGTTAATAGAGGTAAACTTCTACTTGCTATGGTAGAATTTCAAATACCGCTTCATCTTGTCCAATTAACTGAACTTACACTCACAAGAGCAGAGAGCATGGTAAAAATCCAAAACGATCTCTCAGGACCCTTCCATTGCAAAATGGACTAAGACAGGGTGATGGACTATCGTGTCTCTTATTTAACCTGGCATTAGAAAAAATAATTCGAGAGTACCAGATTACTACGAATTGTACTATCTTTAACAAATCAGTACAAATTGTCGGATACGCAGATGACATAGACATCATAGGTAGGTCCACAGAATCTCTGACTTTAGCAAGAATAGTGCTCGCCAATAAGTGTTACCATGGCTTAAGAAGACAAATGGCCTCAAAAATATCTAGAAAAATTAAATTGACTGTATACAAAACACTAATAAGACCAGTGCTAACATATGGTTTAGAAACTTGGTCACTTACACAGAATGACCAAGAACTGCTCAAACGTTGTGAGCTAAAAATTCTAAGACGAATATATGGAGGCATAAACACCAAGGTTTGTGGCGAGGGCGTTACAACTTTGAGTTGTGTAGAAGTTTTGGAGAACCTGACGTTGTAAAATTCATTAAGGTAGCACGCCTTAGATGGATAGGTCATGTAGTCAGACGAGAGGAAGATGCCATAGTTAGAAAAGTTTTTGACCGAAGAGGGCCGATAGGACAATGAGCAAGAGAAAGACCGAGACTTAGGTACCAAGACAACCTAGAAAATGATTTGAAATCTATTGGAATTAGAGCATGAAGAAGAGTTGCCAAAGATAGGGGCGAATGAAGGATTGTTCTGAAGAAGGCTTTGGCTTATAAAGAGCTGTAACGCCACTGATGATGATGATGCTTTTTCATAACCTTTCATATGGTGTATTTTGTTTTTTTTTTTTTAACGACGTAGATAATTTAATTATTGTTTATAAGGCGAAAAATGGTACTTTATTCTTCATCAATTATTTGTAAGTAAACAATTAAAAATGAATATACTTTTTTAAAACATAAAAATATCAGAACTTGCGCAGAGAATGAGATGAAAAAATCTCTTCCTAAATATTGACAAAGCACCTGTACAGCCATTTGAAAATTGACTTTTTTCTCAAATGGGATAACAAATAGAATTGTTTAAAAGCTACGTCACCGATCGGGCCTATAGTTTACACAAATAGTAAGCACAAACATAAAAACTTATAAATAATTGAAGAAAATGTTTACCTTCGGGTTTAATTGCAATAACTTTTTTGTTTATAAACATTTTTTAATTTAGAAAAGCTTTTTTTAAAGAGCAAGTATTTTCAAGAAAATCATCTGTGGAAATGTCCGTCTACAATGCATAGTTTTTTTCACAATATTGAAATGATGAAAATGATTTTACTTAAATGTAAAATGACGCAGTAAACATATCGGGACCCACGGGCCTTTTCTATCGACTTCCCCCAGTTAAAAATAATAATAATAAACAATAATTTTTAGAGTTTTCAAGTGCTTTTCGGCTTTGTTTCCTGCGGTATTGGGAAAGAAGCATTTGAGCAAAAAAAAAGCTATTGTGAGTTTATAAATATTTTTATAAATAGGAAGTATAGTTTTCAGTGTTCCATAAAAAAATGAAGTTTGAAGTATCAGTCGACTTCATAAAATATTTACTGGTTAGTAGATATCATGGTATTGATAAATTAAAATTTGTTGCTGATTATTATTATCTCAGCATTTAATAATCCTTTTACTTCTAATCATGTCTAGTCCAGAGAAATAAGGTTTTTGTAGGGACACTTGAGCAGCCAGGTTGCAAATGGGTTTTTTGGGTACTATATACCTAATACATTATAAATACAAAAATGCCTGTCACAGTTCGGACGAGAATTTTAGTTATTAACAAATAAAGGTCAAAAATGGCAGTTTTTTCGTTTAAATCGCTACAGGTAAAAATAGGGGTATTAAATATCTTATTTAGAGTATTCATCTTTTAGTAGATGAGCAAAGGTGTAAAACGGCAGTTTTTGAATTTTGGTCCGATCATTTGTTGCTTCGCTAACTGCAAGAAAAGACTAAAATTTTGAAAATAAAAAATTTGCTATAACTTTTGCGAAAATGAACTTAAGACTTTGATATTGCACGAAAAGTTGAGTCAACCAGTATAAATAATGCCCTAAAAATTTCAAGATTATTCGGCGATTAGTTTAAATTTTATTCAATTTGTTTATACCAAAGAGCTTTTTTTGCAATGTTATTGTTCAGAAAATAATAATGATACAGCAATTCTGTGGAAACCTCTTGAAAGAAGAATACTTATATTTTCAAAATGTTTAAAAAAATCAATAAAAAGTCATTTTTATCATTCCGAAAACATTTTACCAAAGTAGAATCATTTTTGGCTTCTAAACAATTTGAATAGCTTTGTTAATATTGACTGTAGAGTAAATCTACGTTATGGTTTCAAAAGCTAGTATTTTTACACGAATTTAAAAAAAAAACTTTTTGCGTAGGTTAATTACAGTCAAAGTTAGCCATTTTTATTATTTCATCCACAGTTACTTCTGTGTACATAAAATTCTCCTGTAACAGTGCTAGTTACCATACTCCTCCGAAACGGCTTGACCGATTTTTATGAAATTTTACACATATATCCTGTAGGACTAAGAATAGGTTTTAACCTATTTTTCATACCGATAAGATTTAAGGGGGGTTGCCCCCTGAGATTTTTTTAATTTTTTTGGACAAAATTGTCTATCTTAATTTTTTATTATGTGGCATTAAAAAATACATACAACCCTTAATTTTCACTCTTCTATCCCCAACCACTATTTTTTAATAGCCATCTATATATTTACATCTATAAAATTCTCCTGTCGCAGTGTTAGTTGCCATACTCCTCCGAGACTGATTGACCGATTTTTATGAAATTATAAAAATGTATATTTGGTAGGTCTTAGAATCGGTCGTAATCGATTTTTCATATCCCTGAGTGATAAAGGGGGTTCCCCCTAACATTTTGTAATGTTTGGTAGGGGTATGTATACATAAAGTTTTCTAAAGGACTACGAGTACATGCAAATTTAAAAAATTATGATCAAAATCGATCAACAACCTCCGGAGATATTAATCGCAGTATATGTTTGAAGAATCAATTTCATTTTTTGAGTGCACGGATTTTAATATTTTCCCTCCACCGACCACGAATTGATTTCGTTAGGACGTCATTTTTAAAGCTTTATTAACCACTATGTTGAAGATCAAAGTTTACTCAAACTTGTACACATAAACTATATACCTTTAGCTTCAAAATGGCGGTAGTTAGGTTGCTTAATTGTTATAAACAAAGTAGCTGTGAATTAAATAAAAAAATGGATAACTGACCGTAATTAACCTAGGCAAATTTTTTTTGAAAATTCGTGTAAAAATACCAGCTTTTCAAATCTTAAAGCAGTTTTAGTCTACAGTCAATATTAACAAAGTTATTCAAATTGTTTATAAGCCAAAAATGAGTCTTCTTTAGTAAAATGTTTTCGGTATGATTAAAATGACTTTTTAATGATTTTTTTTAAGTACGTTGAAAACATAACTATTTTTCTTTCATGTGGTTTCCACAGAATTGCTATATCGTTATAATTTTCTGAACAATGACATTGCAAAGAAAAGCTCTTTGGGATAAACAAATCGAATAAAATTTAAACTAACTGACTTATCGCCTTAAATTTTTTTGTGCATTATATGGACTGTTTTACTCAACTTTTCATGCAATTTGGAAGTAATAATGTCATTTTCGCAAAAGTTATAGTAAATTTTTTATTTTCGAAATTTTAGTTTTATTTTGAAATTTCCGAAGCAACAAATGATCGAACCAAAATTCAAAAACTGCCATTTTAAACCTTTGCTCATCTACTAAAAGAAGCATACCATAAATAAGATATTTAATTATCCTATTTTTACCTGTGGCGATTTAAATGAAAAAACTGCCATTTTTGACACTTATTTGTTAATAACTAAAATGCTCGTCCGAACTATGACGGGCATTTTTGTATTTATAATGTATTAGGTATATAATCCGCAAAAAACCCATTTGCAACCTAGCTGCTCAAGTGTCCCGAACATGGTATATTTTGGTCTTATTTCCCTGGTGTAGTGTAATGATTAGTGCAATTCTATCTTCCATTTTTAATGACAATTTATCATAATTTGTGTGTATAATTTCAAATTTAAATATTGTTTAACGTTAATATATACTGGCTATGGTTAATTCTTTAAATAGGAGGAGCAAACTCAAAAGACAGATTCACACCCATTAATGTCACTAGAAAAATAACCACATTCGTCGTCATTTTTGGTTGATCACGTCGACCTTTGACGGTAATCCATAAATATTAAACTATAATAATACATCGCTAAAGAGTTCTAAAAACAACTGTTTTTTTATATAAATGCAGACTAGAAATCTAAAAAATAAAGGAATATCGCGGAAAACACAAAATATCGCCGATAGATCTTATTAACCTATTAATTTTAAATGCCATTAGTGTCAAAATTTCATAAATGTCGATAGTGTCACAATTTCATAATTTAGTGGAGTAATGCCTGCGGTTGGACCAATTACAAACAAGCATTACGGCGCGGTAAATTTGAATTACTCCTATTTAAAAAATGAACCATAGTATTGTAATATTCATCGTTGTAGTTTTTGCGCAAACTGTATAATTACAAGATATAACAGGTATTAAATTATGCTTATATTTCTAGGAACACATTGTCAGTATTTTATTAAGAGCAGGTAGACGCGAACCAAAAGGTAAAGCCAGATGTATAGCTCTTTCGGCTCTAGGAATTTTTGTATATAAAGAATTGAAAAACCAAACATTCCACTCTAAGATTACGGATGCAATCAACGTTCTTCTTTTAGCTTTAAAGGTAAGACTTGCGTTATTTATTATAGGTCAGCTATTATACGAGGTCTGGCTATTAAATAACGAGACTGCTTATAAAAAAGAGTTTTTTTTTTTTAAATAATTCTACAATCGAATGCTCTTCTTCAATATATTCCCCTTCCCTCGCCACACACCGTTCCATTCGTTTTTTCCATCGGTCAAAGCAATGCTGTCTTCTGTTGTTAGATCTTTTAGGAGCTCCGCCGTTTTTCGCTTCACCCCTTCCATCGACTCGAACCGGATTCTTTTTAAGGCAGACTTGATCTTCGGAAACAGGAAAAAGTCACAGGGTGCTACATCAGGCGAGTACGGCGGGTGTTCGAGCACTAGAATGGCTCTAGCGGCTAAATAACGCTTCACAGACAGCGATCTGTTGACGGACGAGCTTTTGATCAGGGGTCAAATTTTTTGGGACCAACTTCGCACAGACTTTCTTCATATTCAATTCGTCATGTAAAATTTTTCTGACAGTTTCTTTATCGGCGTTTACAGTCTCAGCAATCATCCGAATGCTCATACGACGATCTCCGCGCACAATTTTATTTATTTTGGTCACTGTTTGCGGAGTTGAAACAGAGACAGGTCTACCTGGAGGTTGGTCATCTTCGGCGCTCTCTCGGCCTTCAGAAAACCGTTTATACCATTCGAAAACACGCGCACGAGATAGAGAATTCTCACCATAGGCCTCTTTCAACAAATTATAGCACTTAGTCGGAGTTTTTTTAATTCAACGAGAAATTTCACATTAATCCATTGCTCATGTTTTTCTTCACACATTGTTATCGGCACAAGAAAAAAATATGTTCTTTTCTAACCTCTACGGAAAAAATACTACTACAGCGACAAAAACGTGTTTTCGTACTGGAAGAGTAGACACTTCCAGCTATCCAATGCTGCATTCGTTTCCCACTCTTCCCCTCTAGGACGCCTTCTGCGCGCGCAGTCTCGTTATTAATAGCCAGACCTCGTAGTGTGCATATACTTTTTCTTTCGGTGTCACTCCTTACCATTTTATGCGTACTAGGCTGTTAGTCTGTATGTGTATACAGTGCTAGTCTAAAGTTCGGTCCCCCCTGGTATCTTTTGAACGGTTATACTTATAATAGTAAAAGTTAGAGGAAGGAAATAAACGAACGTAGGCTTCTCAACTAGTCATAACAGGTGACGAAAAGATACGAGAGGGGACCGTACTTTTGACTAGCACTGTATATAATATCTCTTTATAGATCTTTTTACTTTTCGACCATTTCTGTAGGTGGGGCCCGAGGATTTTTACCAAATTTTAGTGTAATATTTCCCTTAAAAAATTAGCGTATAGCTATTTTTAGCCCTCTAGGTGACGCTGGGCCTGAGATATGCCCCTCGAAAGGGTCAAAAATAGCCCTTTTTGACTTTGCTCTTGCCCAGGACAATGAATCGATCGTACCTCTCAATCGTTACACGTCACCGACCCAAACCTCGTCGGCGACTGTAGCTACCGGTCTCCTGGCGTCATAAGTAGGCGACGGGCGACAGTCCTCTGACTATAGCCCTCTCGTAATAACTCATATAACTGTGCTGCCTTTACTGGTGAAGTATCCATTTTTAAAATATTCCACTTACTGCACTTCGAAGTGTATATACACATAAACGTTTTAAAGGCGTCTGAGACGACCACCCGCAAATTCATAGAGGTCTAGATTGTGTAAAACATGCCCGTTACAATATTTGATGTTTTCTATATGTCATACAGAAGTAGGAAAATTTTACAAATCGTTGTCAATTTGCATAAAACAATTATTTTTGGGAAGTTCTATAATAGACAATATTTTTTTGCATTAGTTTTTTAGGATTTGTACACATGGAGGCGGTTACTACCTGAAAAACCCAAACGCCGCAGTTCAAGTTAACATAGGAACAAATACTGCCGCTCAACATGCGTACACATGTACGGTACAAACGTCGGCTAACCGCGCGTCAACCGCCTGCATATGTACAAAGCCTTAATTCAAAGGAATAGAAAAAGACTGTTTGACTTGTACTTCTATCTAAATCAAAACGGGAACTGGTGTATGTTTTCAAAAAACTGATAGTGTGTAAAGAAATTTATTATAATTCAGCTAAGTACTTTCACCATTTTAAAAGCCATCATCAGAGCTATCCTATAAAAAGACTAAGTTATCTAAAAACTAAGTATCTTATTCATAAAAAATATAAAGGTGAAAACTTACGTCTCATAGTTGTAAATACCTCAAATGAAGAGAAATCATTGAACAAACACATTACAAATTTAAAATTGACCTAGGGATCATACCACTGGTCAGGGTAAAAACCCTTAAAATATGTATAATAATCACATTTAATGTGTTCTAAATAATGGCTACCATTTTATAATAATTAACAGCTGTTACTTTTTTTTTCTTTACTTTATTAACTTATATTTTGTATTTATGTATATTTTTTTTATATTGACGATTTATCAAATTTCAGAAAATTGTATTTGTTATTGTTATTGTTAGATAGTATTTATTTATTTTTTCTGACTTTAATTAAGCTTTGTCCATAAAATTTGTATAATTTTCAGTGACAATAAAGCATATTTCTATTCTGTTCTATTCTATACTGACAATATTGCAAAGATGAGGACGGAAACAAAATTCCTAGCGACATCTATATTATTAAATAATAATTGAAAAATTGAAAATGACTATGTTGTCATATGTAGGTTAAATTGGTTTGAAGTTAGAAGTTAATATGAAATTCTAAAGTTAAATTTACATTACAATCGTTAAGTTTAAAGTAAAAAGTTAAATGTGTAAAATTATCAAAGTATTTTTAAAGACAAAACAGTTAATTTTGACTAAATATAGAAGTGAGGTAGATGAAAAACCAAGGAGAAGTACCGTTGGACAAGCTCAGAGTTCCAAAGCTGTTTCTTTAAAAACAATATTATTATTAACCCGCCATTACACGCGCTATGAGGGAATCCCTCACCATATTTGTTTATAACCAATAAAATTGTGTAAACTAATACGATAACCTTAAGCACCCAGGAATGCCTTTAGCATGGTTCATGAGAGGGTATGAAAAAGTTATAGAATATTTCAGGCGGTCAGTGTGCTGTGTGATAGTTGAAAGAAGAGACATCCCTCTTCAAGTGAGGGAATTCCTCACTGCGCGTGCAATCACGGTGAAATCACGTTTCTGTTATCTCAAAGAAACTTTTAGGTTTTTATTTAATATTTAGGTAGGTTTAATTAAAATATTATTGTTTGGATTAGGTTAGGAACAGTGGCACACCGAGCGGGGGGTTTGGGGGTTAAAATCCCACCCAGAGCATATAGAAATATATATAAAAGAAAGTAGGAAAATGTAACTTGTCTTTCACAAATAATACAAAAAACTTTCGGTGCCCAAGCAAGACCCCCCTCCCCCCCAGAGGAAAATTCTAGGTGCGCCACTGGTTAAGAACCCATTTTTAAATTTACCTATTCTAATTGGGAAATAAGCCACAATTTAACTTGAAAAATTGATTTTATTGACGTTTCGAATTCCACCTCGGACGTCGTTATCAAAATACAAAATATTAATAGTTAATTACATAAATGCCACAAAGAAATAGCTTCAGAACAGTTGTTAATTTTAATTTGTATTTTTAGTAAAATGAATTCGCGTAAAGAACGTTAATTTCTTCAGTGGCTTGCTGAAATTGAAAATTAAGAAAACTTGCTTTTGATCTATGTATATTATTTTTACTTTTGTTTTGTTAAATTAATAAAAAAATTGGTTTACGAGACTTTCTATAATATGTGAGTACAACCCATTTTATATTTATACATGTTGACATTCATTCTTCCTCGAAATAAGTCGAATTTATGTAGGTGAGGGCGACGCTCATACGCGTGCAACCACGTCACAGTAGAAGACGCATGTAACGGCGGGTTAAATTAAGTCAAATCTAAAATATTTACTTATTTGTAATCAATGAAAGAAAATTCAAGTATATTATAAAGTAATGTTGAAAAAACTGGAGCAATTGTTGGGAATGCTAAACACTAAATTATTAAAGAATTTTCTTAAAGATTGGATCAAATTTACAATTTAATTGAATCTGGATGTTAACACAATTTTGAAGGTTTCTTTTCAATTCCCTGCTGATTTCTAGGTCTTCTAATAAATTCATTTTTGTATAGTTGTTAATGGGTATACTATGTAGAATCCTGCTATCTCTTTGGGGACTGAAGTTATGTTTAGAAGCATGTAAATGATTACCAAAACTAGATTTGTCAATCTTAGACAAATGTTCTTTAATGCGTGTTTCCAAAGGTCGCTTAGTTCTACCCACAGGTCACAGGGTAGTCTCCATATAGTCCAGAGAAGGAAGGTTTTTGTCAGGACACTTGAGCAGCCAGGTGGCAAATGGGTTTTTTTGGGTACTATATACCTAATAAAATGCCCGTCACAGTTCGGACGAGAATTTTAGTTATTAACAAATAAGGGTCAAAAATGGCAGTTTTTTCGTTTAAATCGCTACTGGTAAAAATAGGGTAATTAAATATCTTATTTATAATGTTCCTATTTTAGTTAATGAAGCAAGGTTTAAAATTTCAGTTTTTGAATTTTGGTCCGATCATTTGTTGCTTCGGAAATTGCAAAATAAGACTAAAATTTTGAAAATAAAAAATTTGCTATAACTTTTGCGAACATGACGTTAAGACTTTCATATTGCATGAAAAGTTGAGTCAAACAGTCCACATAATTCACAAAAAATTTTAATTTTTGTTTGTTTATCCCAAAGACCTTTTATTTTGCCATGTTATTGTTCAGAAAATAATAACGATATAGCAATTCTGTGAAAATTACATGAAAGAATTGCTATATTTTCAACATATTAAAAAGAATCATTAAAAAGTCATTTTTATCACTCTGAAAACATTTTACTAAAGTAGAGTCATTATTGGCTTATAAACAATTTGAATAGCTTTTTTAATATTGACTGTAGAGTAAATCTACTTTGGGATTTCAAAAGCTGGTATTTTTACACGAATTTTCAAATAAAAACTTTTCGCCTAGGTTAATTACGGTCAAAGTTGGCCACTTTTATTATTTAATTCACAGTTACTTATATATACATAAAATTCTCCTGTAACAGTGTTAGTTGCCATACTACTCTGAAACGGCTTGACCGATTTTTATAAAATTTTACACGTATATCCTATAGGAGTGAGAATCGGTTTTAATCTATTTTTTATATCCATAAGTTATAAGGGGGTTGCCCCCATTTTTTTTAATTGTCTACCCTAATTTTATATGATGTAGAATTAAAAAATACATACAACCCCTTAATTTTCACTCTTCTATCACCAACCCCTATTTGTCATCTGTATAGCCATCTATATATTTACATCTTTACAATTCACTTGTCACAGTGTTAGTTGCCATACTCCTCCGAGACCACTTGACCGATTTTTTTGAAATTATATATGTATATTCGGTAGGTCTTAGAATCGGTCGTAATCTATTTTTCATATCTCTGAGTGATAAGGGGCGTTCCCCTAATATTTTGTAATGTTAGGTGGGGATATGTGTAAATAACGTACTCTATAAGACTATGAGTACATACAAATTAAAAAAAAATGTGATTAAAATACATCAACAAGCTCCGGAGATATTAGTCGCAGCATATGTTTGAAGAATCAGTTTCATCTTTTGAGTGCACGGATAATTCTCCTCCACCGACCACGAATCGATTTCGTTAGGACGTCATTTTTAAAGCTTTATTAACCACTCTGTTAAAGTTCAAAGTTTACTCAAACTTTTACATATAAACTATATACCTTTAATTTCAAAATGGCGCTAGTTAGGTTGCTTAATTGTTATTAACAAAGTAGCCGTCAATTAAATAAAAAAAGTGGCTAACTTTGACCGTAATTAACCTAGGCAAAAAGTTTATTTTTTGAAAATTCGTGTAAAAATACCAACTTTTCAAATCCCATTGTAGTTTTAGCCTACAGTCAATATTAACAAAGTTATTCAAATTGTTTATAAGCCAAAAATGACTCTACTTTAGTAAAATGTTTTCGGAGTGATAAAATGGACTCTTTAGTGATTTTTTTAAATACTTTGAAAACATGACTTATTGTTCTTTTATGCGGTTTTCACAGAATTGCTATATTGTTATTATTTTCTGAACAATAGCATTGCGAAAAAAAGCTCTTTGGAATAAACAAATTGAATAAAATTTAAACTAATTGACGAATCGTCTTAAAAATTTTTGTGCATTATACGGAATGTTTGACTCAACTTTTCATGTAATATTTTTTAAAGTCTTAAGGTCATTTTCGCAAAAGTTATAGCAAATTTTTTTATTTTCGAAATTTTCGTCTTATTTTGCAATTTCCGAAGCAAAAAAATGATCGGACCAAAATTCAAATACTGCCATTTTAAACCTTGGCTCATCTACTAAAAGAAGAATACTATAAATAAGATATTTAATTACCCTATTTTTACCTGTGGCGATTTAAATGAAAAAACTCCATTTTTGACCCTTATTTGTTAATAACTCAAATTCTCGTTCATACTGAGACGTGCATTTTTGTATTTATAATGTATTAGATATATAGTACCCAAAAAACTCATTTGCAACCTGGCTGTTCAAGTGTCCCGAACAACCTTGTAAAATGGTAGCCATTATTTAGAACACATTAAATGTGATTATTATATATATTTTAAGGGTTTTTACCCTGACCAGTGGTATGATCCCTGGGTCAATTTTAAATTTGTAATGTGTTTGTTCAATGATTTCTCTTCATTTGAGGTATTTACAACTATGAGGCGTAAGTTTTCGCCTTTATATTTTTTATTCTTAAACTTAGTCTTTTTATAGGATAGCTCTGATGATGGTTTTTAAAATGCTGAAAGTACTTAGCGGAATTATAATAAATTTCTTTACACACTATCAGTTTTTTGAAAACATACACCAGTTCCCGTTTTGATTTAATTCAAAGGGACACAATATAAAATTACTAAACAAAAATTAACATTCATCGAGTGAGTCGATGTTTTTTGCTCGCAGGTGTAGTTAAAATCATAAAATGTTGCAAGTTTTCTTTTCGTTCTTCTTAACCTATAAAATAAACGTATCTTTTGCGGGTTTGAAAATTATTTCATCAAAAAGTTGACATTATAACAAGAAAAATAATTAGACCTTGTGCGCTTACCCTTTAGATGGGTATATCTCAGACCCAGGATTACCTAGAGCGCTAAAGGATTAGCTATAGGCTATCCCCCCTACAAGTAGTCGAAAAGTAGAAAATTAAAAATATTGCTCATACTAAGTGTGGAGAGAAGCTATTGTAACAAAAGAGTTAATTTCGACCAAACGCAAGTAACCGTTCCCACGACCGAGCGGAGCTAGAAATGGTGTAAGATGTGGGGTTTAAATATAAATAAAAGTGATTTTAAACTACTTTTGTACTTTATTCGTCGGGAATAATCGGAGTGCGTTAATTGTTCGGTATTTTCGGAAAGACTTTTAAAAGAACATTTGAAAAGTACTTGTGTGCCGACCAATGATGTTGCTAGTAGAACTTTCCGTAACACTTTCACGCGAACAGCTTCGTGAACAATTAGAATAACACGATCAAGGTGCCAGCGGGTCCAAGAAAACTCTTCAAGAACGACTGAGAGATGTTCTCAGAGAGAATGGAGATGGCCCAGAGACGTTCCACTTCCAGTCAGCGGAAGAAGCACTCTTATCGAAAATAATTGATGGGAAATTCGAAAATGAGTCTACTAGATTTGACGAGACTTCTCAAGTAATTAAATAAGTTTTTAGACAGAACAACGAGAAACTTTAAAAAGTTTGTAGAAAGAAGAACGAGAAATTTGAACCTTACTATTTCCTTGGAACACGAAGCAGCTACCCAAGCTTCACGAGACAATCAAGTATTAACCGTGGAAAAAGGCGATAAACGAAATGATAAACGTTTGGAGGAAATGGTATGGAAAGTGGTTCGTGTGACACGATGCCTAAGAGACGGGCGAAGAGGCCTGGAATAGTTGGTTCAAATACAGATGCTTCCTCGAGACGGCCATGCGGTGAATGTTGTAATCACCGGCTTAACGTAGAGGAACAACTTTGCCCTGTGAGACGAACTACCGTAGTTAATGAGCAATGGCAGCCTCAACAGTTACAATTTACTATTCTAATTGGGAAATAAGCCACGATTTAACTTGAAACCTTCGGCCGTACCCTTATTTTTTCTAAAGGGTGTATGCAGAGCTGAAGAGTCCTGTAGATTCCGCCATCTTGGGCCTTAATCTAGAGTTTCTGATCGGGACACTCCGATCTTAAGAGGGGAGAAGTGTAACAGAGAGTTAATTTCGACCAAACGCAAGTAACCGTTCCCACGCCTAGAAAGATCGAGAGAACAGTAGGCGTGACGTCAGATAATCGACCGAGCGGTGCTAGGGATGAGCGCGGATCTCTCCTGAATGTTCCAGAAAATAACGTTTGGCATAAATGACGCGCGATTTTGTAAATTAAGTTAGTTATAGATAGAATTCGGAACTATAAATTTATATAAATAAATATAGTCGTATATAAATCGAACTGCGAGTTTTATTTTAACTGTAATATCGCTACACTATGCTGGAATCAATCCCATGCCATTCGGTTTTATATGCGAATACACTTACCTATCAGCTACCGCAACAGCGTATCCATACTTGTTATGAAATACGGGGATTGTAAGTAGATATTCTTAGTTTTAAGTTTTCCAACTTAGTAAGTTGGTAGGGAGTTTCCAAGATATAACATATACTATGTTTGTACAAAGCTAGGGTCGACGGAGAATATCATCATCTTTATATAAATTAGAGCAGTGTACTCTGCCTTTAAAATGAACACAAAGATTATTGAACTAATTTTTCTAATATTAATAATAAAAATTCAATGTTTTCAATCAAAATTCAATTTTATTTATTACCGATATTTTTTGGTTTTAGTTTAATAATAAAATTATTGCTCAGTTGGCAAGTAATATATTATTTCTTCTCTGTGATCATGCCCCGTTATTGTGGTCTCAGTACCCACGGCTGAGCAATGCAGTAATTTCCACATTGTGTTCAGCTTTATTTTTACATACACCTTTGGGATCGACTGCTGGAGAGAGTGATAAAGCTTTGGGGACAGCTTTATTGTTTTGCCTTGGTGAATGGTGTATGAAGTTAGGTCCCCAAAGGTTATTGGAGATTTCCGAATATGGGGAAACTAGGGGAACATGTCTTTTGCTACAAGTGTTTACGGTAAGTTGATTTATTTTAATTTTTGATTAAAAAATAATTTGAAAACCGTCAGGAGCAAATAAAAACAGCAAATTCAATATTTAGTCCAGAAACCGAAGCTTTTCACCTCGCAATTTTTACAGAATGGATCGATTTGCTTGAAAATTTGAAAATAAGTAATGTATAGTCCAAGGATCAAAATCTATATGATGCCGAAAGGCGCTTTTACCATGGGGGTGGTTGCCAAACCATCTCGGGGGTGCAAATTTTTTATTATATTTTGACCGCAAAAGTTGATAAAAACATTCACTCTAAGCAAAAAATGTGCTATACATTTTTTTGATAAAATTAATAGTTTTAGATTTATTCTCTATCGAAAATGTTAGTTTTATATCGAAAAAATCAATGTTTTTCGATATACTCATTTCCGATTCACTCAATTTTTGCCGTAGAAAATTTTTTTTAAACCAAGTTCTTGGGAATTATATAACCTATAATTTCATATTTAAACATTTTTTCGTATCTCTGACGCTAATCTTTCTATTCTGAAGAAAATGACATTTTTTACCAAACTACAAGAATTCGTTATTCGCTTTTAACTCCAGTTTTTTTAAAACTAATTACTCTAAGCTAGTCCAAATTTTAAAATCTAATAATAATATATAAATAGAGAAGAATGAATAAAGCCAATGACTAAAAACACCGCTAACTTATATTATTATGCTTCCAATTGGATTTTCCTTTTTTTTTTCAAAAAAATATATTGATTTTTGAACCGTAACTTTTTTATTTTTATCTTAGAAAGTTTTTTAAAAAAGAATTTTGTAGGATTTTACAAGATCTATAAGCTTATTAATATTAAATCTTTTTATAATCCTCGGTCGCAAAAAGAGGTGACTTTGAAAGGGTTGGTAAAGGAGGTTTTTGCATGGTATTACAAGTTTTAATTGTCAATAGCTCACTCAATTTTTGCCGTAGAAATTTTTTTTGCAAACCAGGTTCTTGTGAACTAAATAAGCAACAATTTCATATTTAAACATTTTTTCGTATCTCTGATGCTAATCTTTCTATTCTGAAAAAAAGGACATTTTTTTCCAAACTACAAAAATTCGTTATTCGCTTTTAACTCCATTTTTTTTAAACTAATCATTCTAAGCCGGTCAAACTTCTAGAACCTATTAATAATACATAAATAAAGAAGACCAAATAAGGTCAATGACTAATTTTAATTAGGGTGGTGATTAGGGGGTTGCTTCCGATCACTTTTTCGCTGAAAAAAATAGGAACTGACATTCTTTTCATTATAAGTCACTTGATTTTTGAGCTAGAGACTTTTTTTAATTCTGAAGATAGATATTTTTAAATACTGGGGGATACAATACATGGGGGATTAGGCTTTGGAGCTAGAAATGAAGCTGGAGATGACATGTTAGAATTAGCAACAGCATTGGATATGGCGATTGTTAACATATTCTTTAAAAAGAGAGAAACTCAACTTATTACCTACAAAAGTGGACAACATCAATCCCAAATAAACTACTTCATGATAAGGAAAGAAGACATACGTGAATGCAAGGACTGCAAGGTAATAATTAGTGAGACAGTAAGCCAACAACATAAGCTGCTTGTTCTGGACATCGAAGTAAAAAGCGAAACTAAACAAAAATATCGGAGAGGACCACAAAAAATCAAGTGGTGGATGCTAAAAGATGAGAAGGAAGGTCTATTTAGGGAAAGAATAGTAGAAAAAATATGTTGGAACATGAAAGGAAGCTCTAACACAATTTGGAGAAAAATGGCCAATATTATTAGAGAGACGGCTATTGAAATAAAAATTGGAATAAATCCTTTGTAAATGGTATAAAATTTATTAAAATCCCTAAAGGGCTACATCAGAACAAAACGTTTTCGATTTTATTACAAAATCGTCATCAGTGTAAGACAGTCTGGATGCTAGCTGAGCCACCAAAGAAATATAGGGGTAATAACCCTTCAAATATAAAATTTATGCTTTACAGATGCATATTTACTTAAAATGCCTTGTGATGGGCAAATGGCAACAGGAATAATGCCCTAAGGTAAGGTATTTAAATTCCCAACATGTGGGATGCAAAAAATTGAGTTGTTTACATTTCGATGACTTTATGGCAACTGGACCAGTGCCAGACTTTCATGACTTTCGATGACTTTATGGCAACCAGTTGCCATAAAGTCATCGAAATGTAAACAACTCAATTTTTTGCATCCCACATGTTAGGAATTTAAATACCTTACCTTAGGGCATTATTCCTGTTGCCATTTGCCCATCACAAGGCATTTTAAGTAAATATGCATCTGTAAAGCATAAATTTTATATTTGAAGGGTTATTACCCCTATATTTCTTTGGTGGCTCAGCTAGCATCCAGACTGTCTTACACTGATGATGATTTTGTAATAAAATCGAAAACGTTTTGTTCTGATGTAGCCCTTTAGGGATTTTAATAAATTTTATACCTTTTACAAAGGATTTATTCCAATTTTTGTGATTGATGGTATACAGCCAACTACAGGAAAACTTTTCTTTCCTTGTGGATTTTGCTATTGAAATACTTGGGAAAACGTCAGGAAAAAAGTTTGAGGATAAAGAGACTTGGTGGTGGTCAAATGAAGTACAAGGAAAAATAAAAGAGAAGGGAAAAGTATGTAAAAAGTGGCAAGAAACCAGATCGGATATAGATCTTCAAAACTATATGGTCGTCAAAAAGGAAGCGAAAGTAGCAGTAGCAAAAGCTAAAGCAGAAGCGTATTCAAACCTATACGATCAACTTGATACCAGGGAAGGCGAAGCAAAGATATATAAAATAGCCAAACAGAGAGCAAAGAAAGCAAGAGATTTTCCACGAAAGAAAAGATCCACGAGATTAATCCACGAAAAGGATGTCAAAAAGAGATGGAGAAAGTATTTTGACAGTTTATTAAATGAAGAATTTGACAGACAGCCTGTGGAGTTAACGGAGACAGTAACAGCAATGGTTACCAGAATAACAAACGAGGAAGTGGCACAAGCGCTTCAAGAAATAAAGAAAGGAAAAGCATTCGGACCAGATGATATTCCTGGGGAAGTATGGAGAGTATTGGGAGAGACAGGAATAAGTTGGCTAGCAGGTCTATTTAATAGAATTATGGAAGTTGGACAAATGCCAGACGAATGGAGAAGCAGTATATTAGTACATGTCTACAAAAACAAGGCAGACATACAACAATGCACAAACTACAGGGCTATAAAACTACTTAGCCACACCATGAAAATATGGGAGAGAGTAATTGATAGACGGATACGTGAAGAAACCGAAATATCCGATAATCAATTTGGCTTTATGCAGGGCAGGTCAACAACAGATACCATTTTCATTGTAAGGCTGTAACGATCCGAAATAAGTATACCTTTAATTTAATAATATTTATTTCTCTTTTAATTCACACCGATTACTTGCATGACGTAATCATAATAATAAGTGGTCACCGCGAGAAAACTTTTTAAATTCAATTTTCAAACGCAACAAATTCCATAACGAAAGTCATTTTTCTGATAATCCACCGACTAACTGTCACTGTCTAATAAATCATTTTAAAATTTACTTGTGCATACAATCTGGTTTCACACAATAATTTTGGTAAGTGTTCATTAAATATTTCCTTTCCTTTCGGTTTAATAATGGCTGTCCATCGATAAAAGAAAACGTTAGTCTTACGGTATAAATTGTTACAGGTTTTGGAATGTGAAAAAGTCACAAAAAGTCCTGACTTTTTGGCCAGATTTTGCGAGGTAGCGTATATTGTTAGGACGCTCTCGTTTTGATATGCCGTTAATTTGAGACCAATTCAATTTAAGACCGTCTAGTTTGAGGCCTGTACGAATAAAGTCAACCATATTTTGATTGTTTTACAATTGTTTATCCTGTTGCTGAATTTCCACTACATACCCATTTGGAAAACTAAAGTAATAAATTTTATTAATATTTCTCATCGATTCGGAATGTGACGACAGAATCCAGCTTATTTCCTTTTTTTTTTTTGAAAATTGAATATTTAGTTTCTAAAGAATTTTGTTAGAATACTCTGCTACATAATATTATATTATTTCTTATTTGTGAAGACTAAGAAAGCTTTCCGGCGTCCAAAAATAAGTTAATTACATAGTAAATAATAATAATATCTTCTTTTTCGTTTTGATAAAATTATAATTTTTTTTGTTATTTAATTGAACGATAAATATACCATACTCTAACGTTATTACCGTTGTTCACTATTCCTAGTTTTTTTATACTTAATTCTATTCCAGATGATGAGGTGTATCTAGATGATATAGTAAAGGTAGTTAACCTCCTAATAAATATTTCATATATTTTTTTTTGTGTAATCTGACTATGTATACCATGTTTGTTTTGTGTGGTTTCCATGTTTCTCCTAGGTTAGCTGAAAGATATGGTGGCGCCCGCTGAAGATTGGAAAATAAGACCTGACACCGATCGTTGTACTAAAATATTTTTTTTTTTTATTTGATTTTCATAATTTGATCTGATAAACAGCATCACATCTCTAATAATATCCATAAGAATCCATCCCTATAATCTCTAGAGACTAGAGCTACCGTGGTATTTATATGTGTTAGCTTCCTCCAGTGTGTTTCTCATTTTTTTTTATCATTTTATTTGAGTGAAATCTCACCATTCTATGAATCGACACTATAGTGTTGCTACACATAATTTGACGCTCGAACGTGGGACTTATTCTGTAGAGGTTTGTGATAGTGTTTTTTTAAGTATAAGAACAGGCATACATAGAAATAAAAAAGGAACTAAATTTTTTTTCTTTCACCTTTTATTTTTTTTTTCGATAACATAACACCTTAGTAAGTACCAGGAACAGCAACAAAGAACAATCTATTCAAATTTAGAAAAAATAGATATCTTGTTAATGATAAAAATTTTGGTTGCATTGTTTATGTAAACTGAATGATAGGAATAAATAATTCCAGTTTTTTTCCGATTGTTAGTGTTTGTTTGAATCTGTCAACAGAATACCTCCAAGGGTAAACTGTGGATTGTGTCCTAATGATTGAGTGATTTTGCCTTTTTAGTGTATGTTTTTTTTTTTCTGGACAACAGTGTCGTGTCTGGTCGCATATCAAATATTTTGTTTTTGGCAGGTAATAACGAAGTCGTCGTGTGTTTGTAGTTGACTCAAGTCTTTTGTCTTTCGGAAAGTTCTGAAAGTTCTTTTTGTGTGAATTTCCAGTTTAGAAAGAAAATTTCAAACATACCAAGGAGATTACGAAAATATTTATCTTGTGTCTTTGAGTCAAGTTACTACAAATTTATTTCCCCAAATGTGACTTAGTTTTTTTTTTGTTTGCTGAAGTGCACACTATCGTTTTTTCGACGACTTAAATATATTGATTTGGTTAAGAAAATTTTTTTCTTTTCTATTGAGATTTTGTTAATTCTTTTAACGATAATATGGAGTCCTCTATTGTACCATATTTAAAAGTTGATGAGTTAGATTATGAACTTTTTATACGGGGAGTTAAAACTACAAGGAGTGTTAGTGACAAAAAGACTATTCTTCGTAAACTTCTGTTAAAGAATTCTCCAATAGACATTGAAATCAATGTTCTTCACTTTGACGATGAAAAGACAAGCATTGATAACACTTTAGCTGATATTACCAACCTTGTTGATGAATTTGAAGGTGATGATAATGATTCTGTCTACCGTAGAGCTAAGGCTAGGTTGACCCATCTCGCTTATAGAATTGCTCGTCTTCCTAGTGTTTCAGCTGATGAAGTAGAATACAAAAATGAAGCTACTGCAAATTGCTTATTATATGAAGGTCAACTTGATGATAAGATTGTCTCTAGTCAACCATCCACTACCTTAGGTACTCCGATTAATCAGAACAATGTCGTTATCCCAACTCCAGTTGTACAAGTTTCTCATCCGATCAATCTTGCTGATTGGAACATCAAATTCAATGGTGATCCAAAAAGTGTATTCTCTTTCCTTGAAAAAGTTAAAGACATCTCAGAATCTAGGAATGTTTCACAAGAACTACTTTTTCGTTCAGCTGTAGAATTATTTTCTGGCAGTGCTGCTACATGGTTTAGAAGCGTTCGTCATACCATCACGAATTGGCTCGACCTTACTGTTTTATTAAAAACTACATTTCTACCGCATGACTATGACGAGGAATTATGGAGTCAGATCAAAACTAGGAAACAAAAGAGGAATGAATCTTTTGCTTTGTATCAAGCTCAAATTCTGTCCTTGTCAAAACGTCTGACTACCCTTCCTATTGAAAAAACTCTAGTTAAATATATGAGACAGAATATTCTTCCAGAGTATATTCCCTTAATTGCTTTAACCGATACTAACACCATCGAGGAACTTTCAATAGTTATCAGAAAATTAGAAAATAACGCTCAGATTTCAAATGTTAAGAAAGAATCATCTTCTAATGTTGCTTTGGTTAGTCACCAACGTCAGACTAAACATTCTAATTTTAGGAATAAAAAATCTTCTCAAAACCATGCTGAATCGAATCAGTCTTCTGAAAACCTTTCAAGTGGAAGTCCCAAAAATGTTATATGTTTTAATTGTCAAAAACCGGGGCACTTTTCCAGTGAGTGTAGACGAAAACATCAGCGTTACTGTTATCGCTGTGGTAAAAAAGATGTCACCATTCCAACATGCCCCAATAATTGTTCAAAAAACTAAAGAATGACACTACTGTGTTCGGTAGGTGTGTCTTTCGTAGGAGTAAAGAATCCGAACGAAAATGTCTTTCTATTTCGACTAACAAAAATTTCGATTCAAATGAGTGGTCCAAATGGCTCAATAACGTTAAAATTTTTTTAAACCAACCAAAACCACAAATAACTCCAGTTATATATTCCAAACCGTGTGACAACCGACCATATCTAAAGGTACAAATATTTTTTCAGACTTTTACTCTTCTGTTAGATACAGGATGTACTACCACTGTCGTAGGATCCCAGGGAATTGAATTTCTTCTAAAACATGACGTTCAGATTGCAATACCCAATCATAAGAGTGTATCGCTTGCCGATGGTTCTAGTCAAAAGGTAACTGGAATTGTAGATTTGCCGATAGTTGCTAATGGCGTATGTCACGTCATAAACTGTCTTATTGTTCCATCCTTACCTCTTACATTTATTCTTGGTAGCAATTTTATTTCGAAATTCTCTCTTTCGTTGAATTTTACTCAAAACACTTGGAATGTAAAAAATCGAGTATGTTTAACATCATGTGATGAATCAGAAATGAATGAGTCTTTTGATTATTTGAGTTCTATTGAATCGTTAGATCCAGAATCGAAAAATCGTGCAGAAAAAGCTATACAAAGTTTCCAAGAAGTAGACAATAAAAATGGGATAGGTTTAACTAATAAGATCAAGCTCACTATTGACACTGGTGATGCCAAACCATTTCGGAAACGTCCTTTCCCAATGTCCCCATATATGGCCAAAATTCTAAATGATGAATTGGACGAAATGTTAAAACTTAACGTCATAGAACCTTCTAATAGTCCATGGTGTTCCCCTGTGTTACTGGTCAAGAAGAAGACAGGCGAGTATAGATTTTGCTTTGATGGCAGAAATTTGAACGAGGTCACTCGTCATGACACTTATCCTTTGCCAAACATCGATCGTATTTTGTCTCTTTTAAGAAATGCTAGATATATCAGTTCCATCGATCTTAAAAAAGCTTTCTGGCAAATTCCCCTTGATAATGCTTCACGTGAAAAAACCGCTTTCGCTGTAGTAGGTCGTGGACTTTTCCAATTTACAGTCATGCCTTTTGGCTTATGCAATTCTGCACAGACACAACAAAGACTAGTCGATCAAATTTTTGGTCCCGAATTCGAACCATATATCTTTACTTACATCGACGATATAATAGTTTGTTCAGCTACAGCCGAAGAGCATATAGCCCTCCTTCAAAAAGTGAAAGATAAACTCAAAGAAGCAAATCTTACCATCAATGTGGAAAAATGTGAATTTTTTAAAACATCTCTTAAATATTTAGGTTACATCGTTGGCAATAATTCATTGAGATCTGATCCTGATAAGATAACTGCTATGGTCAATTATCCTCGTCCGACTAACACCACGGAAATAAAACGTTTCATTGGCTTGTGTTCTTGGTACCGACGTTTTATCAAAGATTTTTCGACACTTGTCTCTCCCATTAATGACTTACTTAAAGGTAAGAAGAAAAAGGAACTTATATCTTGGAATCCCGAAGCTGAAAAAGCCTTTCTCTCTGTTAAAGAAGCTTTAATATCTTCTCCTGTTTTAGTACAGCCTGATTTCTCCTGTCCGTTTACTGTTCAATGTGATGCTAGCAATACTGGTCTTGGTGCTGTTTTAACCCAAGAAATTGATGGCGGAGAAAAGGTAATCGCTTATGCAAGTCGTTCTTTAACTAAGCAGGAACGTAACTTTTCCACGACTGAGAAAGAGTGCTTAGCCGTGTTGTTTTCGGTTGAAAAATTTCGTCCTTATATTGATGGAGTCGAGTTTACTATCATAACTGATCATTACTCTCTTTTGTGGCTAACGAATCTTAAGAATCCGACTGGACGTTTATCTCGTTGGGCGATGCGTTTAAAACAGTTTGGTTTTAGAATTATACATCGAAAAGGAACTTCCCACAATGTACCGGATGCACTTAGCAGAACTCATGAACATTCTGAAATTTCCTATCTTGAGGTAGATACCGATCGTATCGATCCCTGGTTCGATAATCTGCGTTCTAAGATCCTTAATCATCCAGATGAATTTCCCCAATGGAAAGTCGAAAACGATCTCGTCTATAAATTCATACCGTCTTGTTTACCGTTTAATTCGAATATGTTTGAGTGGAAAATATTAGTGCCCAAACCTCAACGTCGTGATGTCATCAATTCATGCCATGAACCACCAACATGTGCACACCTCGGTGCTTACAAAACTCTTGCACGTATCCGAGAACGTTATTATTGGCCGAAGATGCGCCAAGACGTTGTAAAGTATGTTAGATCTTGTAAGACTTGTGGAGCTCAAAAAGCCCCTAATACTGCTAAAATTGGAAAAATGGGTCGTCAAAAACAAGCCGATTTTCCTTGGCAAATCATTGCTGTAGATTTAATAGGTCCTTTGACTCGTAGTAAAAGTGGCCACTCCTGGTTACTTGTAGTAGCTGATTGGTTTTCTAAATTTACTCTATTACATCCTTTGAGGAAAGCTACTGCTTCGAATATTTGCAATTTTCTTGAAAATCAAGTTTTTCTCATGTTTGGAGTTCCTCAGCATCTTCTTTGTGATAATGCCCCTAATCTTAATTGTAAGATCATGAAAGATCTGTGTGATCGTTACAACGTTCAAAAAATATGGTTTTCCGCAGTCTATTCCCCTCAGGTTAATTTTGTCGAGAGAAGCAACCGTGTCATCGGAACTGCTATTCGTTGTTACGTAGAAAATCACTGTGACTGGGATAAAGAAATCCATAAGATTCGTCAGGCAATAAACACCGCCAAGCATGAAGTGACTCAATTCACTCCAGCTTTTTTAAATTTTGCTCGGCATGTACCTATCTCCGGAAATTATTACGGTCGAATACCAAATGATCTTGTTGATTTGGAAATTGTCCCAGGTGACCGTAAATCATATGCCTCTGAAGTTAAAGGCTTGTCTGAAGTTTTCTCTTTTGTACGCAAGAATATCACCAAAGCTTATGAGCGCAATGCCAAGACGTACAACCTGCGCAAGCGTGATGTCCAATTTAGTGTTGGAGATAAAGTATGGAGAAAGAATATGGCTCTCTCCAGTGCACCAAAAAAATATATGGCAAAACTTGCGCCTAAATATGTGTTATGTACAATTGTGAAGAAATTTTCTCCTCTAATATATGGTTTGAAAAATCCTGATGGATCTAATGCTGGCAAATGGCACATAAAGGATTTGAAAACATATTATCCTGATAATGATTCAGACGACGAACCGAACTCGTCAGATACAGAATAAAAGAAAGTTTTTCTTTATTTAATACTGTATCGAGTGTATGTATAAACTTCTCCTGTTTAAATTACTTATGGCCAGTGTGTCCTTTGTGACCATTTTTGTTTTGTAACGATTTTGTTTTTCTTTTGCCAAATAAATCCAGACATCCATGATCTGTCTTATCTGGTAATTGCGAGAGAAAAATTTTATAATTGTGTTGTTTTTGCTTTGAGTTCGGCAACCATACATAAAGCTGTCAGATGTGTATACTATACGCATGCTGGTCGTTTTTGGTTTATGCCTCTACTGTGTATCACAATGTTAATGATATGTAGGTTATATATCATATATCTGTTGTGCAGTTTGTTTTAATCTTGGTGTGTATTGTTAACACACTACCTTTTAGTTCTGGTTGATGATGGATGTTAGTGTCGATTTCATGAATATTGGTAAATGGTAAATTTTTGGCCGACATAACGTTTTTTAGATAATACATCTAAATAGTCAACATGTGTGTTTTGTGATTTCTCTTTCCCTATATAGAGAGATTTGATATACTCATGGGGTCACAAAAACAAAATGATGTATTAGTACATAATGTAGTTAATAGTAAATATAGTAGTAGTAGTAAATATAGTATTTTTTTTTATTTTTTTATGGGAATCGTTTATATCCTGAATTGTAGTAAACAGTACCTACTGTTCTGATATGTATTCTATCATATGAGTACTAGTTCGAATATTGTAGTTGTACTTTACCCTATAGACTAGGAATTTTGACTCCTTGCATTCAATATTTTTCTCATTCTTTCTCATTTTGTTACTAGCGTTCAACGGATGTCTTGGATAGCCAGGCACAGAGAAGGGCTAGGAAAAATGTTAGCAGATTTCCGCCAGCTACTTGTCGGAATAATAAGTTTTTCAGATATACCGTACCAATAATAATTTTTGAGTATCCTGATTAACTTTAAGTTATGTAACCTAGGATTTTAGACCCTCACCGATTTTGAGCTTACCGAATTTGACCCTCACCAAAAATGTCCCTATTACAGGCGTTTGATACGCGTTAGTTATCACCAGTCCTAAGGAAACAATAACTATTACCATCTATCTCATATGCAAGTATGTCATCCCGTATTTCTAATGTCTAACTTTTCTCCAGTATAACCCAATTCTTTTGTTTTCGAAAAACTAGTAACGTACCTCTATGTCTGAATTTCATGGTTTGTTTCTTTTATGGCCATGTTCCTACTTTTTGTTTTTTTTTTAGTTTACTCATATAACATTTACGCTGTGAGTGAACGTAGAAATGTGAAAATATGTGATTAAGTCCGCTTATAGACGTGAGGATAAATACGTATACCTCAAGTCGAGAGATATAATGAAAATCTCTATATGTCAAGCCACAAAGGCTACAATTCTCCTTCCATTTTAGTGTAATAGTATGGTCGTTTGAATAAATTTTATCTAAATTTTCTTTGGATGTATGAATTTGTCTTGGTCGTTTCGTTACGTGTGTTTCCACACCCATAGTCCGATCTAAATCGCGCTAGCGAGCTTTAGTTCGTGAAGGAGGTTGTGTAACGATCCGAAATAAGTATACCTTTAATTTAATAATATTTATTTCTCTTTTAATTCACACCGATTACTTGCATGACGTAATCATAATAATAAGTGGTCACCGCGAGAAAACTTTTTAAATTCAATTTTCAAACGCAACAAATTCCATAACGAAAGTCATTTTTCTGATAATCCACCGACTAACTGTCACTGTCTAATAAATCATTTTAAAATTTACTTGTGCATACAATCTGGTTTCACACAATAATTTTGGTAAGTGTTCATTAAATATTTCCTTTCCTTTCGGTTTAATAATGGCTGTCCATCGATAAAAGAAAACGTTTGTCTTACGGTATAAATTGTTACAGGTTTTGGAATGTGAAAAAGTCACAAAAAGTCCTGACTTTTTGGCCAGATTTTGCGAGGTAGCGTATATGGTTAGGACGCTCTCGTTTTGATATGCCGTTAATTTGAGACCAATTCAATTTAAGACCGTCTAGTTTGAGGCCTGTACGAATAAAGTCAACCATATTTTGATTGTTTTACAATTGTTTATCCTGTTGCTGAATTTCCACTACATACCCATTTGGAAAACTAAAGTAATAAATTTTATTAATATTTCTCATCGATTCGGAATGTGACGACAGAATCCAGCTTATTTCCTGTTTTTTTTTTGAAAATTGAATATTTAGTTTCTAAAGAATTTTGTTAGAATACTCTGCTACATAATATTATATTATTTCTTATTTGTGAAGACTAAGAAAGCTTTCCGGCGTCCAAAAATAAGTTAATTACATAGTAAATAATAATAATATCTTTTTTTTCGTTTTGATAAAATTATAATTTTTTTTGTTATTTAATTGAACGATAAATATACCATACTCTAACGTTATTACCGTTGTTCACTATTCCTAGTTTTTTTATACTTAATTCTATTCCAGATGATGAGGTGTATCTAGATGATATAGTAAAGGTAGTTAACCTCCTAATAAATATTTCATATATTTTTTTTTGTGTAATCTGACTATGTATACCATGTTTGTTTTGTGTGGTTTCCATGTTTCTCCTAGGTTAGCTGAAAGATATGGTGGCGCCCGCTGAAGATTGGAAAATAAGACCTGACACCGATCGTTGTACTAAAATATTTTTTTTTTATTTGATTTTCATAATTTGATCTGATAAACAGCATCACATCTCTAATAATATCCATAAGAATCCATCCCTATAATCTCTAGAGACTAGAGCTACCGTGGTATTTATATGTGTTAGCTTCCTCCAGTGTGTTTCTCATTTTTTTTATCATTTTATTTGAGTGAAATCTCACCATTCTATGAATCGACACTATAGTGTTGCTACAAGGCAACTGATGGAAAAATACAGGAATAAAGAGACCAACGCTCATATGGTATTCATTGATCTCGAGAAAGCATATGATAGAGTTCCTCGAGAGATTCTGTGGTGGTCAATAAGAAAGGAGTCCCTGGCGAATATGTAAAGATTGTGAGAGATATGTATGAGGGAGTAACGACTAGTGTTAGGACAGGTATGGGAGAGACTGATAAATTTCAGGTGAAAGTAGGATTGCACCAAGGCTCGGTGCTTAGTCCTTATTTATTCTCATTAGTTTTGGACCAGATAACAGCGAAACTACAGGGTAGTATTCCTAGGTGCCTAATGTATGCTGATGATGTAGTGTTAATAGGAAATAGTGACAGAGACTTAGAACAAAAACTGGAACAGTGGAGACAAGGTCTGGAGGAAAAAGGTTTAAAACTGAGTAGGACAAAAACAGAGTATTTGGAATGTTCATTTAAAGATGGAGTTACTACAAATAAAATGGTATCTTTGGATGGTGAACTGATTGTGAAAAGCAATAGTTTTAAGTACCTAGGATCGGTATTACAGAGTAATGGAGAAATAGATGGAGATGCATGCAGTAGAATTAGGGCTGGATGGATGAAGTGGAAAGAAGCGAGTGGTGTGTTGTGTGACAGAAAAATTCCAATGAAGCTGAAGGGAAAATTCTATAAAACAGCCATAAGACCGGCTATGATGCACGGAACTGAATGTTGGGCAGTGAAAAAGAAAGAGGAACAACGAATGCATGTGGCGGAAATGAGAATGCTTAGATGGATGAGTGGAGTGACAAAGAAGGATAAAATTAGAAATGAGTATATTAGGGAAAGTCTCGGTGTGGCACCAATTGATGCCAAAATGAGAGAGCATAGGTTAAGATGACTTGGTCATGTTCAACGTCGAGACGTTAATCACCCAATACGAAGAATAGCTGAAGTGCAGATCCCTGGAAGGAGTAGGAGAGGAAGACCAAAGAAGACCTGGGGGGAGACGATAAGGCAGGACATGTTGGTAAAGGGGATTAACATTGCTATGACCCAAGATAGAGTTGTGTGGAGAAATGCAATTAGGGAAGCCGACCCCGCATAGGGATAAGGCAAAGATAATTATGATGATGAGATATTTTTAAATACTTTAAATTAGTCTGAACAAGTTATCCTCGAAAAATGCATAGTTTTCCCGTCTTTTGACTTTGAAACTACAATATTTAGCATTTGACGAAGAAGAGCTAACATATAATGAAGTATAGCTTGATTACTATTAGTCGTAAAGAAGATTAAAAAAGGTTTTGTTTTTTTTTTCAAAAGCTACATTTTTGTTAAGTAAAGCTGTTTCGATAAAACGAAAACTTTTGGAGTTTTAGCAGAAGACTTATTAAAAACATTGATTTTTTCGATATAAAACTAACACTTTGGTTTGCGGTCAAAAAATAATAAAAAATTTCCACCCCCGAGATGGGGTGGCAACCACCCCCATGGTCTTTTACGCCTTTCGGTATCATATAGATTTTGATCCTTGGACTATCAACTACTTATCCTTAAATTTTCAAGCAAATCGATCCATTCTGTAAAAATTGCGAGGTTTTGTCCTATTTTAAACTTCATTACTTGGACTATTTATTAATAATTTCTCGGATTAAAGTTCAGACAATCATATGTTTATTTATAAGGTGATACAGTAGCGATCAACAGGTAGCCAAAACGCGTTCCAAGATTACGGCTGTAATTTTGAATATTTTTTCGAGATATTTGGCACACGTATTCGTAATATAATAAAGAATGGCGGTACAGAGCCCAATTTGAAAAATATATTAATATGTGGAAATTACTCTGTAATTAAATAGAACATTAAAAAAACGAGCCTGTACCGCCATTAAGAAGAACAAAAAAATACACTTTCTTCAAATAAACTTTTTTATCCGATGCCTAATTTTGTGTCATTTTGGAACTACTAATGAAATAAAAAATTTTAGTAGTTCCAAAATGACACAAAATCTAGGCATCGGATAAAAAAGTTTATTTGGAGAAAGTGTATTTTTTTGTTATTCTTAATGGCGGTACAGGCTCGTTTTTTTAATATTGTATTTAATTACAGAGTAATTTCCACATATTAATATATTTTTCAAATTGGGCTCTGTACCGTCATTCTTTATTATATTACGAATACGTGTGCCAAATATCTCGAAAAAATATTCAAAATTACAGCCCCAATCTTGGAACGCGTTTTCGCTACCTGTTGATCGCTACTGTTTCCTCTTAAAGAAAACACAGTTAATTTTAAGGTTCTAATAGTCCAGGTTTTCAGGCCGCTCCCGTACGGAAAATTTTCTGATTCGGCTTCTTTTGCGGATTCCTGTCCCAAGATGTCGCCTTTAAAAATCTGAAAGGAGCTGGATGGAATTTTTTTTCAATAAATTATTCAAACATTTTTTTTAAACAAATGCTAAAAACAACTTTTTGTTTCGGAAAACATTTTTTTAGGTTTTTTTGAGTGATACTAAATAAAAAAGATCTCTTGTCATTTTTCTCAAAAGTTTTTGAATTATAAACTATTTAAATTAAACATTTTTGAGGCTTATAAACTCATATGTAAATTAGTAATTTTGGGGTTGTTAAGTTTCAAGATTCTGAAGAGTAATCGATGCATATTTCAATTTAGATCGTTGTTTTTAGTTGTTAATTATGCGCGTCCACTCGATATTTAAGCCGCCTCGTCGCGCCACACTATATGGTGCGTCTCTGTCTCACTATTACTTACGAAAAATTCCCAAAAAATACTTGACATTGATTAAACTTTTGTAATTTATTATGGTCTAAGAGCTAGCAACGTTTTCGAGAAACTATTTTAAGACAGCTGATTCTTTCATATATTGTTCCCTATGCTTCCTCGAACACCGTACCGGCCATCTGGCTTCTGATACAGGTTGCGTTCATTACTGCGCAGCACACCTGTACAGGTAAATACAAAATCAGGGTGATTGATTAGTGTGATAAAGCTTAGTAGATCCGCTTTAGTAATAGAGAGCAATAAAAGTTAATAACAAAACTTGTAGCCAACTTTGAGCTTCACATTACAAAATTAGTTGGAATGTTACAGGGTGTTCGATATCATAGTGGCAGACCAAACTTATGTTTTTTTAAATGGAACACCCTATATTTTATTTTATTTTCGAAGTCGTGTTAACTTATCCATCACAAAAAATTTAAAGGTTTGTTATGTTATACAGGTTATTTACAAAGTTATAACCAATGTTCTACGAAAATCGTAATAAGTTCAGCTCCCTGTATAAATAAAAATAAGCACAACAGCAATGGTTTATTGATGCCATATTTTTTTGTTGATTGTCAAAATTTATAAAAATTGTTGATATTGCTAATTTTCTTTATATCGAATACAGGATGAGTCATTACATCAGTACATTATTTTCTCAGTAATTTTAAATAGAACACCTTAATTAATAACTTGCTCTGAAAAATGAAAATATCTCGAAAACTAACAAATTTAGACATAGGGAATATTATACAAAAATTACAGTACGGTAATGATACTTTTCGATGGTGATATAAAATACAGGGTGTTCCATTTAAAATTTCTGAGAAAAGAATGTACTTGCGTTTTGACTCACTCTGTATTCGATATAAGGAAAATTAGCAATATCAACCATTTTTATAAATTTTGACAATCAACAAAAAAATATAGCACGAATAAACCATTGCTGTTACGTTTTTCATAAAAAATTGGTTATAACTTTGTAAAAGCCCTACATAACATAACAAACCTTTATATTTTTGTGATGGGAAAGTTAAGAGAATTTCGAATATAAAATAAAATATAGGGTGTTCCATTTAAAAAAAAAACATAAGTTTGGTTTGCCACTATGTTATCGAACACCCTGTAACATTCTAACTAATTTCGTAATGTAAAGCTGAAAGTTGGCTACAATTTTTGTTATCAACTTTTATTGCTATCTATTACTACAACGGATCTAGTGAGCTTTATCACACTCATCAATCAACCTGTATATTGAATTTAAATTATTTTAGGACGAAACATTTTTTTGTCATTACTTTTTAAACCACAAAAATGTCAGGCAATTATAGTTCATATTTTCTAATAATGTTTAAAAAGTAATGACAAAATAATTTTTCGTCTTACAATAATTTTAAATTCGATATGTTTACCTTTACAAATGTGCTGCGCAGTAATGAACGCAACCTGTATCAGCAGCCAGATGGCCGGTACGGTGTTCGAGGAAGCATAGGAAAGAATATATTAAAGAACCAGTTGTCTTAAAATAATTTTTTTTCCGACGTTATTATTGGTATTATTGGTATTAGTATGGTATAACTAGACCCCAACCCAGACATCCAAAGTGAAAGTTATCCTCCAACACCAAATTGTTCTATATGGTCCACATAATGTTCAGAAAAAAGTCACACCATTTTGAGCGTCGTATTTGGGGAAGAGAGGGGGGAGAAATCGGTAAATTCGTAGTTTTTACGTTTTTCGTCAATATTTATAAAACTATGCGGTTTAGCATGAACAGCCCTCTATACAAAAATATTCTACATTAAATTTGAAATAAAAAAGGCTCTATGCATAATCCTTCTAAAATGAACAGTTCCAAACTTACGGAGATAGTATAGTATAATTGGTCCAAAAGAAGGCCTAACCCAGACATCCAAAGTAAAAGTTTTCCTCCAACACAAAATTGTTTGTGTTTGTTCAGTAAAAAGTTACATTTGAGCGTCCGGTTTGGGGGGAGACGGGGGAGTCGGTAAATTAGTAGTTGTTTTACGATTTTCGTCAATATTTCTAAAACTATGCTTTAGCATAAATTATGTTCTATACACAAATTTTCTACATAAAATTTAAAACAAAAAAGGTCCAATACATACTTGTTATAAAATCAACGGTTCTAGAGTTACGAAGGGTGAAACGTGGAGGTTTTCGATACTTTTTATATATTTTGGGCAATTTATAATATTACTGATGAAAGAAATTTTCTTTAACAGGATTGTGTTTTGTAAAGAAAATTTGCTATTTCAGTGGCCGATGGTATGTTAGTGATAAGCCCTTGAAGAAACGTCAATCTCACCACCCAAAATCATCATCAATTTCCCAAATAATATAAAAAGTATCGAAAACGTCCACTTTTCACCCTCCGTAACTCTGGAACCGTTGATTTTATAACAATTATGTATAGGAGCTTTTTTGTTTTAAATTTTATGTAGAACATTTTTAATTTAATGTAGAACATTTTTGTATAGAAGGTTGTTCATGCTAAACGACATAGTTTTAGAAATATTGACGAAAAACGTAAAATACTACAAATTTGCCGATTTCTCCCCCCTCTCCCCCCCCCCCAATCCCGACGCTCAAAATGGTGTGACTTTTTTCTGAACAGTATGTGGACCATATAGAACAATTTGGTGTTGGAGTATAACTTTCACTTTGGATGTCTGGGTTATACCATTATTTGGATCAATTGTATCATACTAATTATTATTAACACAGTTTTTTCTAATAATTTATTTAGTTAAATTATTGCCAATGTGCAAATACGCAAATGCTTAATAACTAATTTAATGTCAAGGATTTGTTGTGAATTTGTCGTGTATGTACAGCTGCGGCCATTTTGGCCCATTTAAACACACTTTTTACGTCAAAGTGGCGTTAATTACCACTGGCGGACCCAAAATAATGTAAAAATGAAGGTGTAAACTAGTCAGTGACTGCAGCGCACCGCGACGGCTTGAAAATCGAATGGACGCGCATAATTAACTACTACAAAAAGGGCTGTCTATTAACAATGAATACATTACAAACTTACAGAACCAATTTTTGAGTCAAACCAGCAATCAACCAAAATAAATAATATCTCGCCTTTTCAAACAAAACAACGTAACTTTTCTTCCAATTTAAAACAATCTTTCTCTAACAACAGGTTTTCTTTAAAAAATCACATTAACGCCATAAAATCAAAACTTTTGATCGAGTGTCGAACCTTACTTCAAGTCGCGCCGACGCAAGCAACAGCGTTGACAGTGATATCAACTAAGAATTTACAGGTATGGAGTGTTCACAGAAATAGTGCCTTCATTATCCACGGCCTCTAAAAAATGATGGTAAAGTAATAAAAATAATTCCCTCTTACCAATCTTCATTGTTGAAAATTTTGTAAGTAATCAGAACCACTTTACATCCTAATTAAATAGTCTTAAATCCCCGCTGTGTTTTTTGCTTGGTTTACTACTTAACAAAATTATACGTAAGGAGAGAACCATAAATGTGAATATACATGAATCTAGGTACATATTCGGTAGGTAATATGGATTGTCCACCTCTAAGTAATTATAAAAATTGAAATTACGGGTTCTTTTTTGGGGATCCCTATTGGAACAAACGTTTTATAAATTTATTTAAGTGACGGACTCTTACAAAAGAACATTTTTTTTAAACCTTATAACTAATTCAATATACTTTTTGTATTTTATTTAATAAGTTTCATTTTTATGTAGGTTCTGCATAAAATAATGCTTGGAAAAGCGTCGTTGGAGCACCCAGGTGGTCTTAGTCAGCCGAGCATAAACGACGACTTCGACCCAAACATCCTTGCTGACGATTTCGAGATATCGGAAAAAATATCGTCTTCAAAAAATAATCAGTGTCAAGATGCAATTAAATTATGCGCAAGGACAATTCTTTCACATCTAGTCTCACATCTGGGCCATTTCCCAATGGCTATTGGTGCTACGCGACTCAGCTCACTTGTTGCGGAACACGATGACGTACCTAATCTGAGTTCGGACGATTTGTCAACAAGTATTTTCTCTGCGTCAAATATACAAGTAAGCAAATTTTAATGTAATATAGATGGATTCGACCGTTACAAAAACGAGATATTATAGCTGTTTATCTTAGGTATGTCATTTAGAATTGAGTTATATATGTTACAGTTGAAGTTGATTATCAGTTAGAGTTGACTATACCTAGTTCGAGTCAACTCAAACTAAGATGAGCAGTAAAAGTTGGTTTGAAAAATTAAATTAAATTTTTACTAGTTAAAGTAGCCTCTTCCTAACCCTTGTTAGTAAGTAGATCCTGGGAAAAAAGAAATAACTCTTATTCGTTTGACTTGAATATTCTTTGAGACTATGAGTGCTTTTTTTATGAAGGCACATCTCCTTGTTGTGACTGTTATCAACTTATCACGATTTGAACATACCCATTTACCAATAACATTTTATTTCTAGAATTTGTGTATAGATAGAATATGTTATAGAATAAATGTTTGCATTTGTGTTGGTTCTACTTCTTAAGATTTTCAAATACTTAGCAACAAATAATAAAAACTTTATTTAAACTATTATTTATTTAACTGTTGTTCATACCCACAGATAAATTAGCTGGACTTGAACCGTCCAAGCAATCAATTCTTACTAAATGGGATTGGGAAGAGCATACTTTTCCTAGTTGGAGTCTACTTTTACTAGGAAATGTTGAATAAAAATCTTCATTTTATATTTAGAATCAACTTTTACTAAAACCATCAAGAAGAACTACTTCAAAACAATTCGTATTCAAACAGTTCTTAGATTGGAGGAGATATGTGGACGATATACTTGCTTGACAGGAACTTCACCAATTCTTATCATACATTAATTCACTCTATTGAATTTACAATACGAACAGAACCGAATCAATCCATAAATTTTGTAGATTTAAAAATTATCTAATAAACATGAGTTATCAGTATTTCATAAACCTACCCATACTGACGCAACTATACACAATTCATCATCCCGTCTTACACAACATACATTAGCAGCCTTCCATAGCATGTTACATAGATTAACAGAAATTCGCATCTCAAAAAATAACTTCGAGATAGAATTGAATACCATTAACAAAATAGCAGTAATGGGTACAACGAACAAACAATGAACAAATTTGTAAACCAAAAACTGCATAAAAAAAGCTCTGAAATTAGTCTTCCCACCACCAGAAAAACCCAGTACCCAGTCTGTTACATATACAGGCAAGATATCAACAAAGATAGCCAAACACATAATAAAGGAATAACACCAGTTTCCCAACAACAACTTGTTTCCAACATCAAATATGAGCCCATCAGAATCAAAACCTACTAAATCATAAATTTTTCGTTTTCCCTTTTTTACACAGTTTCAAAGTTCAAGTATCTATTAATGTACAGGCATACGTTTTCGGCTCAAATCCACCATTTTATAACATTTATTGATGCCACTTTGATTAAGAATACTTTTTGGAATTAAGAATGTCGAATACTTTTTGGAAAATTTACATTTTTAATGTTTTTTAGTCTCCTGAAAAATCTCATAAAATGGATCTAACAGGTTTTGATTATATAGGTCTCATATATTAAAAACAATACGAGCCAAAAGAGAAAGCAATTGTTACAGCGTGGTGTATGCAACCTGACATGTGATGACTGTCCAAAAACTCACATCGGTCAAACTGGCAGGATCTTTAACAAACGTATAGCAAACACAAAACGGCTTTGAATAATAGAAAATCTGATTCTACGTACATACATCATCATAATCATTCTTTTAATGAATACTTTCAAATTCTCCGTATTCAAAATAAAGACCTTAAGCTATTTTTATTAGAATATATGTATAATAGAAATTAATAAATTAAAAAATGCATATATATAATTCTAAATGACCAACTTGTGACAAACAGCCTCCTCCTCAACTTATTCAGTTAAAGACTTTAAAGTGCAGACACACACTAAAATCCATCTCTTGAGAAAGGCACTCTGCCGAAACAGCTATAGTGACATTAATTTGTAATACTTTTTGTGGAAGTTATGAACACAAAAGGGTTTCAGTGTTTTATTGTTAGATTTAAGTGGAAAGGCGCAAAATATCGCCTGTCAAAATTATCAATGTGTTTTAAATATATTATTTTTTTTTAATCCTCAGAAAACTAGTACGTATATTTGAAAAATTTAAACGCAGAAAGGTTACGTTATCTCCTAGGGCTGAAAGTCCCTTAGAATAAATAAAAAGTTACTTTTGAATGAAATATTTGCATTTAAAAAGCACACTAAATTTTCTCTTTTATTTTCACACCTGTAACTTACTAAAATAAACATTATAGAAGTTTTCAGGGACTTTCGGCTCAGTAATAATGTAATCTTTCATTCTGCGTTAAAATTTTTCAAAAATATTTACATATAAGTTTTCTCAGGATTAGAAAAAAATTAATACATTTAAAACACATTGAACATTTTGTCAGGTGACATTTTGCGCCTATGCCCTTAATGTAATACTCCAAAGATCTAATGAAAGAAATATTTACATTGCTCTTATTTTAGCAAAAACACATTTTTTATATTTTTAGTTGTTCATTTTGTCCAAAAATATAATTGCAAGCTTGGTCGAGCTTCCAGCTTTAGAATTGCCAGAAGGAGGAATAACAGCTGGTCTATCAACTGCTGACAAGCAAGTAAGGGTTATTTTACGAGATCTATCCGGAAAATCAAGTTGGGATGCTTCCATTCTATACAAAAATCCGGAACATATCAAACAACGAATAGATCTTGACTTTCAAAAGTCTCAGACAGATAACGTTGATAGTGGTATTCAGATGGAAAGTTTGATGGTATCATCACCATTACATAATTTACCACAAAGAGCTATACGACATAGACCTCCTAGTGTTTTACCAGATGTTTCTAATGCAGCGCCTGATTTGGACCAACTCGATGATGTACGTATATTTATTTATTAAGTGGACTTTTATTATTTAAATTTGAAAAATAAATCGTTTTTTTTTATAAAAACAAACCTTTTATAATAGAAATACTGTCCAAAAATTTTATCAAGAAATTAGAAATAGAAACGAAGTTATAGCTGTATTTCTAACGGTACCTACCTGAGCTAAAACTCATTTGTATACAACAACGCGCGCGATGCCTGACCTGTTCAGCTGCAACTTGATAGTTGAATTCTAAAATTTATAAGAGAGCACGAACGTGTTTTATATTACTGGAAGGACGCTGCACACATCTTATGGAAAATATGTCACTCAAATGAAATAAAATTTACATGAATAGATTGGTGTCGAGATTACAATAATTTCGTATCATTGCGCTAACTCTGAATTTTGAGCAATAACGGTGTAAATTTATATCAATAAATCTAAAATCAAATGGGAGTGTATGTGGGCCAAAAAGAGAAAAAAATTGTAATTCGGTACTCCATAAATCTTTCTGAGGGATTAAGGCAGAGGCGTACTCTTATCTTTTAGATAATAAAGTAGGTATAATTTTGTCAGTGGTATAAAAGTATATACTTCTTCTAATCGGCTAAGCCAGGGGTCGGCAATCTTTTGAGTCGGAAGAGTCAAAAATTACAATTTCCAAAATTTCAAAGTTTTTAAAGAGCCACAATTTTTTTGTCAACAATAAATAGTACTCGCATACATAAAGTTCTTTGATAAAAAATTAATATATTTATTCATATGTTTATAGTGTTTTTCACATATTTTCAAACATTTCATTTATTCAAGTAAAAAAATTATTAAAACAACCAATTACTCACTTACAACACTAACTTGTACCTTGTACTTCAATGACAAACAATTGAGCAAATAATCTCAATGGAAAGTTTGGCTTTGTATGGTTTTGGAAAGTTTGGATAAATCTGGCTCATAACTTCTTTTTGTTTCAAACATGACTCTAAATTTATATTTGTTAGTTGGCTTCTTAGTTTACTTTTAATAATTATATTCGTGCAAGAGAACTCCTGCTCGCAAGAATATGTCGATCCGAAATTAATTAGCACTGCAAATGATAACTTCTCCACCTCACTGTAGCAATCTGGAAGACTATTCCATGCGTCGAATATAAGACCCTCAATTCGCAGCATTTCTTTCAAAGCTGTCTACTTTTGTTGCGTTGCGTATGTACATACATTTCTGGACCTCCAACTCTTCCAACTTGCTTTGAAATTTTGTAAATTTTCCACTCCTTTACTTTTTAAATCGATCAATTGCATTTCTGAAGATCCAGTATCAATTCCAAATGGGTCAACGTGGATTTCGTTACTATTTGTGTTGAGAGGATTTACTATAAATGCTAGAGTGGTTTTGTTGGTTTTGAATTGTTCAAATTTACCAGAAAATTCATCTTTAATTTTTTTTGTAACTGTGCTGAAGTAATTCGTGTCAACAGTGGCACTGGTTTTATCGCGATATTGCTTTAGAAATTGAAAATGAAGTAATTGCCGCTCTGAATATCATCTGAAAAAAGAATTAATTTTTCTTCAAAACAAACCAATTCTTCCACCAAAACATAGGCTGGGTTTCCCTTTCCTTGCAGTTTTAGATGGAGCTCGTTTAATTTCGCTGTGACAGTATTTCGCTGAGACCACAAAGTACAATTTTTGCAACCATTTGTCGTTCCCTAATTCAGGGTGATTAATGCCTTATTCATTTAGGAATGTATTTATTTGATTCGAGCACAAAACAAAACGTTTTAACACCTTACCTTTGGAAAGCCATTGTACTTGATTGTGAAGAAGGAGGTCGGAATACTGATTTCGTTTATGAATTCTTTAAACTGACGATAGTAGAGTGCTTTTGACAAGATGCTATTAACAATCTTGATCACCAAATTCATGACCTCAACTATTTCGGCTGGAAATGTTTGGGCACAAAGCAGTTCTTGATGTGAATTTCGTGATTTATTTTGCTTTGAAGAATCGATGGTGCCCCTTTATGTCTTCCTGTCATACTTCTGGCTACATCTGTTACTATTGAAATTATTTTATTTAAATCGATCTCATTCTCTTCAAGGCATTTTTACACGGCATTCGCTATATCTTCCCCTCTAGTTTGTCTCGAGAGCGGTAGCAATCCCAGAAGTTCTTAACTTCTGGGAGTATAGGTTACTGAGAGGATCGGTGTCTTATCCTCGTTAATCGATTCAGAAGGCTTTTTAAATGTTTGTTTTTGGTAAAATAAATAATATTTGCGTGTGGAACTAAAGAGCCGCAGCTTCACATCGAAAGAGCCGCATGCGGCTCGCGAGCCGCAGGTTGCCGACCTCTGGGCTAAGCTCACACTTGGTAAGCTCTTTCACTTGTCTAGAAAAACACTCATTTGTTTCAATTCAGATTGAAGGTTTTATTTGTTTTTTTGCCATCATCAGTAAATCAGTTACTGATGATGGCAAGAAAAATTTAAGTTATTGCAATTTCTGTTGTTTTATTACAAATAAAAAATAAAAGAAAATGTAGAATTATTTCATAATTGGGTATAATGGATTTAAAGGGCGCTAAAGTATGTAGTAAAGTATATTTAATATCATACACAGAACAGGTATATTACCTAAGGAATGGCTTCTATCAACATTCGTGCTATACCGAAAAATAGAAATGCCAGACAATGTTGCGAACACCGTACCATCAATCTAATGTGCCACATACTCAAAGTATTTCTAAAGATTCTTCATCGTAGAATACATAAAAAGTTAGAACAAGCCATTGGACAAAGTTCGGATTTAGAAATGCTCAGGGAACCAGAGAAGCATTATTTGCAGTAAATGTGCTAATACAGAGATGTTTAGATGTAAACCAGGACATCTATGTCTGCTTCGACATCGACACATGGGATATAATAATAGATAATAAATAATCTGTATTATGAACAAGAAGCTGTCATAAGAATAAATAATTTAAACACCAATAAAATAAAAATCAAAAGAGGCGTTAGACAGGGCTGTGTCTTGTCGCTATCACTGTGTAATACATACTCAAAAGAAATATTCAAAAAAGCAGAAGATGAAGTAGCAGGCATAAAAATAAATGGCCTACCCATATGTGAAATTAGATACACTGATGACACAATACTAATAGCAGAAACTATTACAGATCTACAAAGAATTTTAGATAAGATTGTTGTAACGAGTGAAGAATTTGGTCTGTCACCAAACATAAAGAAAACAAAACGCATGGCTATATCAAAGGAAAATATTAGAAACATCAATGTACACGTAAATAATAAGACGATAGAACGAGTCCAGAATTATAACTATCTAGGGACAAAAATTAGTGAAACAAACGATTATACCAAAGAAATCAGAATTAAAATAGATAAGGCTAGAAGTGCATTCACTAATATTAAACAAATATTATGTAGTAGAGACCTCAGCCTAAATCTTAGAAAGCGAGTACTAAAATGTTATGTATTTTCTGTTCTTTTGTATGGTGTGGAGACATGGACTCTTGATAAACAATGTCTCAATAGATTGGAAGCATTTGAACTGTGGACATATCGAAGAGTGCTGAGAATCTCCTGAACAGACAGAATAACCAATGAGAAAGTACTAAGAAGAATACAGAACAGCAGGGGGATACTGGATTCCATCAAAATAAGAAAACTTCAATACTTGGGTCATATAACACAAGGAAGGCGCAGCATAGGTAGGAGAAAAATGTCCTGACTGAGAAATCTCAGAGAATGGTTTGGATGCAGCTCAACTGAACTCTTTCGGGCTATAGTGTCAAAAGTTAGAATAGCACTGATGATTGCCAACCTTGATGATTGCCAACCTTGATGATTGCCAACCTTGATGATTGCCAACCTTGATGATTGCTAAGAAAAGTATGTCCCGCATGACAATTATCTGACCTTTAAAAAGAATCTGGTCTCCTAAAGTGAAATCATGTTCATTTTGAATTTGTGATTTTAAATCAAATTTAATTCTTGATGAAATAGGATCTTTGTCTATGGCATCTTTAATACTTTGGTAGATCATATGTTAAGATTTCTTTTATTGATTCATCTTTTTTATTTCTTTTATTTCTTTCATGGCAGACTTATTAAGGTTGATTCATGGCAGATAAAAAAGATTAAAGTTGATTAATAGAACCTTAAAATGTATTCTTTAAAGTGCACTTTATTTTATTTTGAAAATGAAATAGACAAGTTCTTTTTGAGAAAATTAAGGAAAACAGAACGAGAACGGAAAAATATCAATTAAAAAAATGTTCATCCAAAGTCATAAAAACTTTTTTCTGTACAACTTACCTAAAATACATTTAATGACAAGCTTAAAACCAATTAATGTAAATTTTTTTTAAAACGCCTATAAAATTGTAAAACTTGGGTAATGTTGTAAAACGTAGTGTTTGATAAAATACACATAATAGAAAAAAATAGACCTTCAGCCACCTCCAAAAAAAAAAAATTTTTTTGAGGTTATGTACACTCAACCTGTAGATGTATAAAAAATAGACATGTTTTGTAAAAGCCCCAACAATGCCTATGATTTTTTTGAAATTTTAAAATTCCTTGCATCCCTCCGAAAAAAAAATAAAAACGAAAAATTAAGTTTTTGATGGTGGGGTAAGGGAGAAGTGGATGGTGGGTTAAAATTAGGCTGAGTCTTATCATTTATTCACATAGAACTTAAAAAAATGAATAAAATTGAATTCTGGGAGTGAGGGAGGGTATCTTTTAATTTATTTATCCCGTCCATAAGTGGAAAGTTTGATGCGCCACTAAAAAGTGACGGCACAGTGTTCATACGTTTTCTTTTAGGTTCTACTATTTAAGTTTATTTAAGTTATAGGGTCTTTTCGTGCCTAAAATGATTAGCAAATTTTACCTATACCGGCTCCTAGTCTATTAAGTTTACTGTTTTTTTGTGAATAGTTACTTCAGTACCTGGGATACACGAGTCCAGAATGTCTAGAAAACTTCAACCAAAAGTTAAACGAACCAGCTGCACCTCCAATGAGTACTGATATAGAAAACGAAGCAATTGCGTCCGTTATTAGTCAGAGAAACCTAGAATTGGAGGACAGTAGGTTTTCTCAACAAATCGATTCAATGCTCGGACAGCCTGTCGAGAGACCCAACAGTAGGTCAGAGACTAGTTATCCGTCGTTCAGTAGCGTTGCTTACCAACAAAGTAAGTATTACATTTAATTTAATTTCTTGATCTTTAATTGAACCTAAATATTAACAGTCAATGTCTGTATTTTTTCAAACCTGTTTGTTACATACCTAAGCAACAATTATACCGACTCTGGTCGGTATAGAAATATACATGGTGTTTCATTAACAATTGTTCATATCGTAACTGGAGAAACCTGTTAGGATACTTTAACTAGTGTTAAAAGATAGTTTTCCGCTGTTACTAGAGGCGTGCTGTACGGATATATACTTCCTTTTCGCCCCTTTTACCCCATTACAATCTACGCCACTGTCGTAATAGTCATTTCAGCATGTTTTTTTTATTCTTCGTTACTTTTTACGTAAATATAATCCTTTTGTCTCAATGCGATAGAGTAAGTAGTTTTCAAGTTATTTGCGTTTTAATGTAATGGATTCAATAAAATTATGTATTTTAAACACATAATATTATTGAATGTAGTTTAAAATGCATAGTCTTATGGAATCCATTATCTTTAAACGCAAATAACTTGAAAACTGCTTTATCGCAATGAGACAAAAGGATGATATTTATGTAAAAAGTAACAAGGAATCAAAAAAACATGCTGAAATGATTATTAAGACATTGGCGTAGATTGTGAGGGAAAAAGGGGGGGAAATGAAGTATATATCCCTACGGCACGTCTCCTAACATGTGTGAACTGTGTGTCAAGTTTGAACAAAAAATATTAAAAGGGGCTTTAACAATAGGCTAAAATCATTTTAGAACATTTGTGATAAAACACTCTGTATCTCGGTAAGGAAGAATATTTTTTGTTTAAGTGTTTTGGGTTATAAATATCTTCGTATTTTGTGCTAAGGTTTCTCCAGTGGTCCCATGGACAATTATTAATGAAACACCCTGTATATAGAACTGGATTTGAAATCCTTTGTATTTATCTACCGTGCATATTGTCTATTGCATATTGTACATATTGTATGACACTATATAATAGTGTTAAATTATCGGGAATTGCGGTCTGTGGCTTAGATTGAAACTACATATATGTAATTATCTTGAATTCGATATTTCGATGATTATTTATTTTTCATCTTCATCAGGAACAAACTACAAAATTAACTAAGAATTAGGTACAAACATAATGTTATAATATTATAACTTACGAATTGCTGTAGGTATGTTATATAAAGCAACTTAGAACTACACATGTCGTTTTCACGAGAACAACCACTGAGTCAGGTATATTGTTTCGCATGTTCTGAGGCCTAAGAGCTCCATTATTGAGCCATTTGTTAAATATTCTGTTATTTTTAGAATTCTAAAATATTGAAATAAATGTTACTTAACCTGCTTGTATCTGTTTTATAATTGATTGAATTTTTATTTTTGTGTATGTGGTATAATTACATTACATAATTACATAATGATTAATCATGGGAGTGCCAAAGATTTATGAGTAAAAAGTTCCACCAAGAGAAAAGTAAACATTAGAAAAAATAAAGTCGATCAGCTTGAAGATATTATTCTTACTTAGTGTGGTATTTGGTTCGAAGTGCCAATTTTGTTCTAAAATTTTTATGATCAGGTTAAGGGGAATATTTGTGAATAGTGATATCGCATCTAGGGATATAAGTACATAGGTTTGAGAGATTGTAACATTATTAATTTGTTCGACAAACGTAAATGTATTTTTCACATTGTAGTTGGTTTGGTCTTCAAAAGTGACTTCAAAATTAACGGCAAAAAATATCAACAGTTAACAAACTTTAAAAACAGAAAGACACATAACAAACATTAACAATTCTAATCGACACATGTAAGAGTTGTTTATCGACCAGGTGAGCGATATGCACAGTGCAACATAAGTGAGGTAAGATTGATTAATGGAGACTGTGTGATGTTTTGGGGTGGAGTCTCCTTGACAGCAAGAACAGATTTGGTGTTGGTACTCAATATTTAAGTCAGGTAAATACTCAGATATTAAATTGGCCCACTCATAGTCCAGAAATGGATTATAGTGATTATTTATGGCATATTGTCGGTACAGCCCCTCAGTTCGTCATCCCCTTCCTGCTTCCCTGCAAGATATAGAAACTATGGTTATTGCTATCTGAAACTCGCGAAGAATTCGCTAAAGAATTAGAGGGAGAAACACGCGATATTAGGTTACGTTATATTTCTTTATATTTTTAAAGTTTTGTTAACTGTTTTTTTTTATTGTTAATTTAGAATTGTTTTAGTTAAAACCCATGTTAAAGAATAAAACCGTCTATTTTATTTGATTTTTAAGATATCAGGCAAATTCAAAAAAGTAAATGTTCACAAAGCATGAGACTACAACACGATTTTGATCTATATCCACCCGTGTACCTTGTCGTTCCTACAGGGTGCCTCAAATTTAGCATAAGGAAAACATTTCTGTTGTTCCACCCGGTATAAGCTCAAAAAAGAAATTTCAGTAAACATTGAGTAAACAATTATTGGTGGTGCAAAACTTTTGCGGTTGAGTTTATATTATTGATACTTTTTTTTTATAATCTATTTATCTATTTTTATAATTTTAGATATTGCCACCGTAACCGAACAGAACGCTTTCCAGCATTGTCGTCTTTTCTTTTCTCAATTAGGATTGGCAGGATGGGAAAGAAGGCAGCAGTTGCATTTACTTAATAAGACTGAGCGATTGTTAAGGGAGTTACGTAATTTAGACAATCAAAGTTGTCGAGAAACACATAAGGTAATTTCTTAAATCTATGTTACTAATTATAATCCAGTATTGTAATAAAAATTATGAAATATTCCGCGCCTAATATGATATAAATAAAATTTTGTTCTGAAGCTATTTTCTTGTGGCATTTTTATAATAAATTACTTTTAATGGGAAATAAGCCACAATTTTACCAAAAAAATGATTTTATTAACGTTTCGAAGCCCAAATCGGGTTTCGTTGTCAAAATACAAAAGTAGTATTTTGTATTTTGACAACGAAACCCGATTTGGGCTTCGAAACGTTAATAAAATAATTTTTTTGGTAAAATTGTGGCTTATTTCGCATTAAAGGTAATTTATAAATAAAATATTCCGCACTAATAAATAAAAGGTTAGTAGGAATATACAGTAACCGCCACGCTACTAGACACACGGATATATTGAGGTAATACAGTCCTGGACCTTTCACTGTTTACTTTTATGTGTAGTAACGTCTAGAAATAGAAAGTTGACATATAGAGCAGCTGTATTTTAATTTTATAGTTGTCATTTTACTAAAGTTGTAAAAGTTATAAAATATTGTAATATTTTTGGTGTTTGAATAAAGTTTTTTTAAAGCGGGGTAACAATAGTATTAATTAATGTATTTTTTGTATGGGAAAGAATTATTTTAAATAGTTTGATGACAGTCACATGACATGACAGGCATAAAAGTCACAGGTGAAATCGGGCTGTATTAGCCCATTCTTAGAAATTAGATACCCGTGTGTTTACTAGCGTGGTGCTTACTGTATATTTTTGTTATAATTAAATGAAGTGTTTACATTTGTATAACGGACTCCCCTCATTGAGTAAATTGACTTTTCTATCTATTTTATGTGTCGCTCTCGATCGTCACAGTTTTTCGTTTTACTAAAGAGAAAAATTAATACAACGTCACTATAAAATTTTCGTTTCACAAATGGAAATGTACTTCTAGAGAATAGTCTGGGCAGATTATCGGAGAATAGGCCATTTTTGGAAAATGTTATTTACCAGCAATTTTATTGCTGGAATCGAATCTTGTGATTCTATATAATAATATTATAGGTATGCAAAGTCTACAAATAGTGTGCTACTTTGTTTATAAACAAAATGGTGCCCCCAAATCGTGTTTTTTCAATTATTGCTCTATAACTCCAAAGATTTTAACTTTACACCAAAAACACCTCAATAAAAATTCACCGTAATTAAATTCTGCATAGACATGTTTTTCACGATTTACTTGGACGAAAATTTTCTTCGGAAAATACGGGTTTTTCCAACAAGATCTTTAATTTTCAACTAAAATTGTAGGTAATTAATTATTTATCAATCATTAAATAACTTGGTGACATAAGAGCCCTTTTGGCATAGATTATATTTCCAGAAGTCGATGGAAATTGAATAAACAGTTTAGTAACAATTAAATTGTTAATTAAAAATTTACGGTCGCTATAATAACCATAATAATTATGATACATAAGAACAACTATGATTTTTGTATAAAAATGCTCTATACCTATCTAATGTACTTTACAGAATTGAAATTGAACTATTTAAGTACTAAGAACTATTGTTTATAATATATTCGCCGTACATGCCGGTCAACTTTGACCGGCCGTATCTCAGGCACCACTCATCGCAATTAAACGTTTTTTCTTTTATAGGAAGCGTCATTAGTATGATAAAATTGATCCAAATAATGGCATAACCCAGACATCCAAAGTGAAAGTTATCCTCCAACACCAAATTGTTCTATATGGTCCACATAATGTTCAGAAAAAAGTCACACCATTTTGAGTGTCGGGTTTGGGGGGAAAGGGGGGAGAAATCGGTAAATTCGTAGTTTTTTACGTTTTTCGTCAATATTTCTAAAACTATGCGGTTTAGCATGAACAACCCTCTATACAAAAATATTCTACATTAAATTTGAAATAAAAAAGGTCCTATGCATAATCCTTCTAAAATGAACGGTTCCAAAGTTACGGAGGTAGTATAGTGTAATTGTTCCAAATAAACGCCTAACCCAGACGTCCAAAGTAAAAGTTTTCCTCCAACACCAAATTGTTCTATATGGTCCACATATTATTCAGTAAAAAGTTACACCATTTTGAACGTCGGGATTGGGGGGGGGGAGATGAAGGAGAAGTCGGTATATTAGTAGTTTTTTACGTTTTTGGACAATATTTCTAAAACTATGCTTTTTAGCGTAAACAATGTTCTATACAAAAATGTTCTACATAAAATTTAAAACAAAAAAGGTCCGATACATAATTGTTATAAAATCAACGGTTCCAGAATTACGGAGGGTGAAAAGTGGAGGTTTTCGATACTTTTTATATTATTTGGACAATTGATGATGATTTTGGGTGGTGAGGTTGACGTTTATTCAAGGGCTTATCACTAACATACCATCGGCCACTGAAATAGCAAATTTTATTTACAAAAAAATTTCTTTCATCAGTAATAATATTATAAATTGCCCAAAAAATATGAAAAGTATCGAAAACCTCCACTTTTCACCCTCTGTAACTCTGGAACCGTTGATTTTATAACAATTATGTATTCGACCTTTTTTGTTTTAAAGTTTATGTAGAAAATTTGGGTATAGAACATAATTTACTCTAAAGCATAGTTTTAGAAATATTGACGAAAAACGTAAAACAACTACTAATTTACCGACTTTCCCCATCTCCCCCCCCCCAAACCGGACGCTCAAATTGGTGTAACTTTTTACTGAACAATATGTTGACCATATAGAACAATTTTGTGTTGGAGGAAAACTTTTACTTTGGATGTCTGGGTTAGGCCTTTTTTTGGACCAATTATAATATACTATCTCCGTAACTTTGGAACCGTTCATTTTAGAAGGATTATGCATAGGACCTTTTTTATTTCAAATTTTCTGTAGAATATTTTTGTATAGAAGGTTGTTAATGCTAAACTGCATAGTTTTAGAAATATTGACAAAAAACGTAAAAAACTACGAATTTACCGATTTCTCCCCCCTCTCCTCAACCCCAAACCCGACGCTCAAAATGGTGTGACTTTTTTCTGAACATTACGTGGACCATATAGAACAATTTGGTGTTGGAGGATAACTTTCACTTTGGATGTCTGGGTTTGGGTCTAGTTATACCATACTACATGCCGCGTTCTTTCCAATACCGTTTTCATAACTTAATTTAGTCTAACATTTGCCGAGATATTCTATTTGTTTATAAGCCACAAAATCGTTTATAATTTTAAAATATTCCTGAGGCCGCTTAAATAGTCCAATTTAAATTTTGTAAAGTACATTGGATAGGTATACTGCCTTTTTATACAAAAATCGTAATGATTCTTATGTAACATAATTATTATGGGTATTTTAGCGACCGTAAATTTTTAATTAACAATTTAAATGTTGCTAAACTGTTCATTCAATTTCCATCGACTTCTGGTAATATACCAAAAGGGCTTTATGTCACCAAGTTATTTAATTATTAATAAATAATTACTTACCTCAAATTTTAGTTGAAAATTAAAGATATTGTTGGAAAAACCCGCATTTTCCAAGGGAAATTTTCGTTGAATAAATCGGGAAAAACATGTCTCTGTGCAGAATTTAATTACACTGAATTTTTATTTGGGTGTTTTTGGTTTAAAGTTAAAATCTTAGGAGATATAGAGCAATAATTGAAAAAACACGATTTGTAAAAACAACTGTTTGTATACTATAAAAAACTTCAAAATGCAAACATTCGACAAAATAACAGCAAAAAATTCAACAAACTAGCCACAAAAATAAACAAACCAAAACGTCAGAAATTGTACTTAAAATATGTGAAAGCATCCCCAATCGTATTTTTTGTACCTATCTCTTTTCAATGTACTGAGTCTAGATCGTTCATAAAAATAGCATGTGTTTTACTTAATAACAGGCGGTAGCTGGTTTGTCATTAGTTTCATGCGTGGAAGAGAATGATGCTAGATAAAAAGTATGTGTTTTATCTCGCCAGGTATTAATGACGCACGGGTAAGACTCGTGGACTCAAGTGTAACTAAGGAAATATTTAACAGGCTGATTCACTCAGTATTTACGGATGGGTCAGAAGCGTGGGTTATAGATAACCCGCACGTTATGTTTAACCTGGTACCGCTTACAATAGAATATTGCTTAGGTGAGATTATCCGTCACACCTGATTTCCAATTGTAGGGAAGGGGAGCTAAATACAAGAATTAAGGGACTGGTTCACAGGTGCACAAGCATCTCTCATTTGTCTCGCTTTTAACAGAAAACATACAGAGAAATGACATTACACACCTGTGAACTCTCAGAAGTCATACAATACCATACACACTCAGAAAAGTAAGGATTCACTTTTGGTTTGGCAAAGTTCTTGTGAGTTAACTTTAACAACGATATTCTTTAACAGAAATGTTTAAGAAGAAAACAACGAATTTCTATTGTGTATTAGTAAACCCTGGAGAGATGGAAATTGAAAGAGCAGAAGAAGAGAAGGAACAAAAAAATACTTAAATATATTATTATTATTAGAACTGACGGAAATCTGCTTGCTATATGTACATACATATTTGTTAATTTGTATATAGTTTAAAAAGAAATTTATGTTTTGTAGATAATAGGGAACTTGCATAAAATTTTAAATTCGAAAAATATGCTATAAATCACAAAAAAGAACGAAACATAATTTAAAATATACATATATCAAAGAAAAGTTGTTTTTGTCTTTCGTTTGGCCCCTAAAAACGATTAAAATCGAGAGAAAATTCAAATTATAGCAGCCAGCCCAAAACGCGCCCTCATTGGTCGTGACGTCTTATCATTATAATGTTTGAGGTCTGCGCCATTAATTCATTGTTTGATATTCGTTTACTTGTTGTAATCATTTTATGCTGTATCTCAGTTTTATAAATCTTTAGATAGTGGCTGTGAACTATATATTTATACAGGGTGGTGAATTGGAAAACGGGCCATAGGAAACTCAATGTAAAATTCTAAACTGTTGAATTCCTGCTTCCCTAATTATTCTACATCAAAAGACATGAGAAACTATTTGTAGAGGATTGAAATCTTTATTGAAAACAATTGTTAAAATTGTTCTACGAATTAAACACATTCCAAAATTTTCTAAAATATAATAAATTTTATCAAACTATTTGCCAAATTTAGGCCACACGCAGTGCAAGAATGTGTATAAGGTTGCCTTCGGTCACAATGAAATTATTATATTAACAATATTTTGTACTGTCAGTATTTTTATTTTATCGTTTTTATTGTTTAAAAAACAGTAAAGTCGAAAAGATGTCCTCAGTTGAGAAGAAAGTAGTAATAATAAAGATGTTTTATTCAGTCAATAGTTTGCGTACTGTCAGAAATAGTAACGTGTGGCCTTACTTTTACGCACTTACTTAGGTATGGCAAATGTATTCTATTTTTCAAAATTTTGGACTCTGTTTAAATCGTAGAACAATTTTAACTTTTGTTTTTAATACAGATTTTAATCCTCTACAAATAGTTTCTCATGTATTTTGATGTAGAATAATTAGGGAAGCAGGAATTCAACAATTTAGAATTTTACATTGAGTTTCCTATGGCCCGTTTTCCAATTCACCACCCGGTATACTATACAGGGTGTCCAGAAACTCTACCGACAAACGAAGACAGGAGATTCTTCAGATAATTTTAAGATAATTTAACCCAATTACTTAGTCCGAAAATGCTTCCTAAGGGAGCTAGAGCTCTTTGAAGATGGCGTCTTGTAATTAGTTTTTCTTAAATACCTCCAGAACGCTTCTATTTAGAAAAACAAAAATTGGTACGCGTATTTATCTTCAAGATATAAATCTAATCCATCTATTGCAAATGTCTAGTACCGATTATAGGCGTCCGTTTTGGTTAGGGCAACGGTTATTTTATCGAATAACTTTTTTATCTTTAACTTTTATGCATTTCTGACACTGGATTATTAAATTGTGAAATATTCTAGTACTAAAAGGTACTCTTGTTTTAAATCGGTAGGACACACCGTTTTCTAGAAAAATCGATTTGAAAATTTTTCGCTTTTTGAATTAAAAATAAAATTAAAAAAAAACTGTTTAGAAAGACGAAAACTGGTACATTTATTTATATTCCAGAGATAAATCGATTTTATTAATTGCGAATTTCTAGTACTGGTCATAGGGTCCGTTTTGGGTAGGTCAACAGTTATTTTATAGCATAACTTTTTTGTCATGAATTTTTGAGCATTTTTGACACTATATTATTAAATTATGAGGTATTCGAGTACTAAAAGTTACTCTTACTATATGTTGGTAAAATACTTCGTTTTTTGTTGAAAAGTTCTTTCAATTTTTTTTCAAATTAGTAAAAAGAAAAACTTTCAAATCGATTTTTCTAGAAAACGGTGTGTCCTACCGACTTAAAGCAAGAGTACCTTTTAGTACTAGAATACCTCACAATTTAATAATCCGGTGTCAAAAATGCATAAAAGTTAAGGACAAAAAACTTATGCGATAAAATACCCGTTGCTCTACCCAAAACGGACGCCTATGACCAGTACTAGAAATTTGCAATGGATGGAATCGCTTCATCTCTGAAAAGTAAATATGCGTACCAATTTTTGTTTTTCTAAATAGAAGCGTTGTGGAGGTATTTAAGAAAAACTAATTTCATGACGCCATCTTCAAAGAGCTCTAGCTCCCTTAAGAAGCATTTTCGGACTAGGTGAATTGGGTTAAATTGTCTTAAAATTATCTGAGGAATCTCCTGTCTTCGTTTGTCGGTAGAGTTTCTGGACCGATATATACCGACTATACAGGGTGTTTCATTAATAATTGTCCATATAGTAACTGGAGAAACCTTAGCACAAAATATGAAGATTTAACCTAAAACACTTAAATAAAATGTCATTCCTTACTGAGTTACAGGGTGTTTTATCTAAAAATTTAAAAACTATTTTTGCTCAGAATTTTAAAACTATTCGACGTATCCTTTTCATACTTGGCAGCAAGTATAGGTACTGTACAAACTCCTTAATTATGTTAAACAAACGTTTCTGGCTATTACCAGAGGCGTACTGCGGGGGAAAGTGAATGGTTGACCCTTTCCAAATTCTACGCCACTGGCGGAATTGCTGTTTTAGTTATTTTTGGATTCTCCAATACTTTCTATAAAAATAATGTACTCTTCGTTCGTAACGATAAAGTCATTAATTTTCGAGATATTTGAAGTTAAAAATGAAACGACACGGTTATTTTGATTAATGTATTGTGTCGCTTCATTTTTAATTTCAAATATCTCAAAAACTAATCATTTTATCGTTACGAATTAAGAGTATATTATTTACATAAAAAGTATTGGAAAATCAAAAAATTACACTAAAATAGCAATTTCGTCAGTGGCGTAGAATTTGGGAAGGGTCAACCAGCCACTATTCCCTGTCGCCTCTGTATCGTATGTAAAACGTCTTAGTTTAGTAGGGTGTACAGTACCTAAACTTTCTGGCAAGTATGATAAGGATACGCCAAATAATTTTAAAGTACTGGGTACAAATAATTTTTAAATTTTAATCATATGAATCATATCGCAAATTAATCAAAATAACTGTGCCGTTTCATATTTAACTTCAAATATCTCGATAACTAATGACTTTATCGTTACCAATGAAGAGTATATTATGTACGTAGAAAGTATTGGAGAATCTAAAAATGGCACTAAAGTAGTAATTCCTCCAGTGGCGTAGAATTTGAGAAGGGTCAACCATTCACTATCCCCTGTCGTACGCCTCTGGTAGCAGCTATAAACGTTTGTTTATCATAATTTAGTAGGGTGTATAGTAGTCTCACTTTCTGCCAAGTATGAAAAGGATACGTCACCGGCGAGAACATCTAGACATTTGAAATGTCTATAGGCCCCAGGTCGAGTCAGCCTGAATAAAATGAGTACATTGGGTAAAATCAGAGGTAATAATAGGCGGTTGAAGCGTAGCACTGGCCCTGTTACCTTCATTGTATAACCTTAGCTCCTAGATATAGCTGACTACTCTTCTATAATACCAATGCCGCGTTGGCGGTATAAAACGGGAGACTATTATTAAATATCATTCAATGTGTAATGTACATCTACCAAAATATACCAAAAGGTAAATACTTACATTAAATTCACATACATGAAGACCTTGAGAATTACCTAAAATGTATTTAATGTCCTTTCAACATGCATGTAACCACTTTATTAAACGCCGTTTCTTATCGACTCTTATTTACCTGGTAATCTAATAAATATTTTATTGAGGGTTTAAATGGTTGTACAACACAATGGTAGTAAACAACACTTATAGTATTTACTTTTATTTTCCATAGTAAACACACACACACAGTTCAATAATATCTCTTCATAAACTGTACTAAACTGCAAAGTTAACAAAATGGTATATAATTTTATATGAGACAGGAGAAATGTCATTACAAAATATTATGATATAACGTCACAATGGTTCGCGCGCTTTTTCTATCGTTTGAAATTATTTAAATACACAGAAGATTTTAAATTTGTATTTCTAAGTTATTATGAGGTTTTGAGGCGTGAAATTTTGGAAATCTTATTGTTAAACTAAACTGAACATTATTATGTAATAAAACAAAAATGTGCAAGTTCCCTATTGTAAAATTAAATTCATATCCGTTTGATTTTTCTAATTCCTAATTAAATTTTTTTTGTTTTAGTTTGCTATAATTTACGTAGCTCCTGGTCAGGAAGATAAAAATTCAGTATTGTCTAATCAAGGTGGTAGTATTGCTTATGAACAATTTTTGGCATCTTTGGCATGGGAGGTAGAGTTGGAAGGTCATACGGGTTTTTTAGGAGGTTTACAAAGGCAAGGAACAACTGGATTGACCGCTCCTTATATAGCTACAAGTTTCTTAGAAGCAATTTTCCATGTTGCCACTCGAATGCCGGGAGATTCTCCAGAGGCCGTACTTAATAAGGTATTGTTACACTTCTTTGCAATAACTTTATTTAACTCCAATAATATTACAATACAACTTTAACACACTGACCAGGGCCGCGCCGTCCATAAGGGCGAAGAGGGACGGTGCCCCCTGGAGCGGTATTGAAAAGGCGCCGGTAGGTGCCGAAAAAAATTTTTTGACAATACCGAAATTATCAGAAATATTTTTTATTACCAGAAACAATAAACAAAAGTAATGGCATTGACTAAGGAAAAGAAGGATTTTACCCACTGGTGAAATCAAGCCAGAAATATTGAAGTGGTTCAAGCAATTGAAGAATAAAGAAAGGAAAAGCAGTTGGAAAAGATGACATTTCTGGGGAAGTGTAGAGAGCATTACGAGAGACAGGAACAAGGTGGCTAACGGGTTTATTTAAAGGCACATATCCATACAAGGGTGATCCGCGCTCGATGCAGCAGCTTCACATAGTGGATACGTTGGTGATCGCCGTTCGGCGCTCACCCTCTTCGATTCAACCGGTTTGCGGTTTATATGTAGGGGAGCGCATGTTATATCCATTTGAGCAGCTACACCGAGCGCGGATCACCCTTGTATGGATACGTACCTTATGCAATTTTCATTATAAGGCAGCTGATGGTAAGTAAAATACAGGAATAAAGAAACAAAAGCTTATATGGTAAATGTTGGGAAAGTATATGATGATAGAATTCCTCGAAAGATTCTGTGGTGGGCACTTAATAAGAAAGGAGTCCCTGGTGAATGTGTAAAGATTGTGTGAGATATGTATGAGGAAGTAACGACTAGTGTTTAGGACAGGTGTGGAAGAGACTGATAAATTTCATGTGAAAGTAGGATTGCACGTGTACCAAGAACCAAGACTCAGTGCTTATTCTTTATTTATTCTTATTAGTTTTTGGTTTAATGTATGCTGTTGGTGTAGTGTTAGTATGAAATAGTAAAAGCGCCTTAGAACAAAAACTGGAACAGTGGAGACAAGCTCTTGAGGAAAAGAGTTTAAAACTTTTTGAAAAGTAATAGTTTTAACTACCTACGATCGGTATTACAGAGTAATGGGGAAATAGATAGAGATGCATGTAGTGGAATTAGAGTTGTATGGACCATGAAGTGGAATAAAGCGAGTGGTTTGTTGCGTGACAGGAAAATTCCAATGAAGCTGAAGGGAAAATTCTATTAAACATAAGGCCAGCTACGATGTACGGAACTGGATGTTGGACAGTTAAAAAGAAAGAAGAACAACGAATGCATGTGGCGGAAAATGCTTAGATGGATGACTGTAGTGACAAAGAAGGATAAGATTGGGAATGAGTATATTAGGGGAAGTCTAGGGGTGACACCAATAAATGCCAAAATGAGGGAGCATAGGTTAAGATGATTTGGTCGTGTTCAACGTCGAGACGTCAGTCACCCAATACGAAAAATTCTTGAACTGCAGGTTACTGGAAGGAGTACGAGAGGAAGACCTGGGGTGAGACGCTTAGGCAAGACATGTCGGTAAAGGGGATTAATATCGATATGATCCCAGACAGAAACTTATGGAGAAATACAATTAGGGAAGCTGACCCAGCATAGAGATAAAGGCAAAGAGAATGATGATGAAACAAATAGTTTGTAGGTTTTCGCTTTGTGCATGACAGGCGCTTAGCTCCTTTATCTGACATTTTTGGATCTCACAATTTGACGTTAAGTATATGATAAATAGGTAACAGTTATATACCATTTTTATACAAAAATTTTTATACAAACAATGGCAATGACATTACAAAGATAGCTCCAATATTGTCATATTTCGCCACTTTTCACGTTGGCATCGTTTCAAGGTACCACCCCACCACTATAGTCACGCCACGCATGAAGTGAATACGGTATACCGATTCACTAAGTTGCAAAAAACTACATACTTACAAATGGAGGACGAACGGGGCGCCTAAAATTTCTTGCCTCGGGGCGCTTGAAAGTCTTGGCGCGGCCCTGACACTGACAGTTATAAACTTCAAATACTCAATTACAACTGATCTATAAAATGTCAACTACATATATTTTTATATATTTCTGACGTTCCAAACTTCATAGACATATCGGGATTTTTTTATGACCTCTCGAATATTCCGAAATTTGAATACTTCTTCTTTTTCGTCAAGGGACTTTTTATATGTGGGATAAATCTTACACAACTATCATATCGGTAGGATTTTTTGATAACATTTTCATGATAAATTCAATATCAGTAGCTCTAATTTACCATTTCCTAAAACAGTAAACAATACATTTTTGAAAACATTATCGTGTCAAATATATCTTTCTTCTTGTGATTTCTTCTCGAATTGGAAATTGGTTACCATCATAGCTATCCGCGTGCTATTGACAGCTGTTCTGGAGAGGTCTATTAAGCTGCAATTATACACTTATGTAGGATTCTAAGCCAAGAAATGATTATTCGGCCTTTTTCTTTTGCCCTTGATATTTTCTTGCACCAGTTGATCAGTTATAGAATTTCATACTTCATTACGTCGGCATTTCTTACTCGTTGAATCACGGTATTTTCAGAATATGTCTATAAAACCTCATTTGAAATGCTTTCAACTGTATACGTTCGATTTTTAGTGTCCAGTGTTCCATTTCATACAACAAAGTGGAGAGAACACTTCAACGTTCGCATCATCAGTTCCTTAGCGAAATTACAATTAGTGATTCGCTTTTTCATTCTTGCGAATGTTTGTCTCGCAATTGCAATTTCTGTCCTTATTTTTCTACTTTAATAATTGTTGTTATTTAACTAGATTTCTGCAGTTACTAACAATTTGTACTTATTTTCTGCTACGACTGGTCCCCATAATAAATGTCGCTTTGCATGAATCATGAACTTATTTTTCTTTTACGTTTATTTCTAGTCCGTTGTTTCGGCTACTACAGTCTTCGTCATTGGAATAGCCTTCGTACCAAGCAAAACCGGGATATTCTAACAACCAATCATTGTTGGCTAGTAGAAACGTTTCGGGACCTCAAATGTTTACTCCTTAAAGCGGGATATTCCTATAATAGTGGAGTCACTGAAGGTGATAGGAAGCTATTACCTCCGATTTCGTTGAACCTCCATCGATTTGCATGAAAATTGGTGTGTTTAGAGGATATCTCAAGGAACAAAGGTGACATGGTGCCAACTTGCGCTTTTACCCTGAGGGTGGATGCCACCCCTTCTCGGGGGTGAAAATCATTTTATTAAAAATAACCCCATAATTCGATAGAGCGACAAATTTCAAGTAAAATTTGTTATATAAAATTATTAAAATAAATCAAAACTTTTTTAGTTAAAAGTTATTAAAGATCGAAGATTTTAATTTTTCTTGAGAAAAATGCATTTTTTTAAACAATTTTTCATCAATAACTCAAAAAATGTAAGTTTTTACAAAAAAGTTATAATTATCAAAATTGAAGCTAATAAAAAACGAAATAAACCTCTTATAGAAAAACCTTTTAATTTTAACTAAAAGTGAGTTATAGGTAATTGAATGTATATTTTTTTCGGCGAGTAAAAAACCCATAAGTATTCAAGCTGAAATAACGGGACATTGATGCATTTTATAACATAAACTTATAAAACATTTGTCAAAGTACTTAAAAATATCTATCAAATGAGCCCCTGAACATGTGGATAGCCTTAAAATTTATGCTCCAAAATTTTTACAAAATTTATCTTTTAAAATTTTTTCCAAAAAATGTTATTGCTTTTTTTTAACAACTCCGTTCGTGTTTACGATATCAGGTTCATCTCAAAACTGTTTGAAAGTTAATTCCAAGTGCTATTTAAGCACGTTGAACCTAATCTTTTAAACTCCTTACTTTTTTTAAAATAAAAGGTTAAATGGCCCCGATTGCATGGTTCCCACAGCAAAATTTAAGATTTAAACGTTTCTATCTCGGTTATTTTTTACCCTATAGAAATAGTAAAAGAGGTAAAATATTTGTCAAAGAAAAAACTAAAATTTGGTTATATATAATTTTTTACGTAAATTGAGTATTTTTGGAGTATTTTCAAAAGAATATGAGAATTACAATAATTTTAAAAATTATGATTTTTTTAAATTATATCATTTTTTCAAAAATATGCATTCTAAACCGGTCAAAATTATCGAAAACATTACTTGTGCTAATATAAAGAAGTTTTTGTAAGGATTACTATAAATTTTAATTTTTGTGGAAATGGCGTGTTTTATTTTTCACTTTTTCCTAAAAACTTCGAAACAGTTCTTTTATTTTCATTATAACTTACTTAATTTTGACGCTATTACATGACGCTGTTCTGAAGCTCATTTGGTAGGTACTCCGAAGTACTTTGACAAATGTTAAGCAGGAATATTTTATACATTGTATCGTTTTCCCGTTATTTAAGCTTGAATACTTAGATTCCAGTACTCGTCGAAAAAAATACACATTCAATTGCCAATAACTCAATTTGAACTAACATTAGGTTAGTTCTTTATGTGAGGAATGTATTCAATTTTTTATTATCTTCAATTTCAGTAAAAACAACTTTTTTGTAAAAGCTTATAGTTTTTGATTTATACGTGAAAAACCGATTTAAAACGTGCATTTTTTTTTACGAAAAAATAAAATCTTTGGTCTTTAATAACTCAAAAAGTGTTAATTTATTTTAATAACTTTATATAACAAATTTTACTTACAATTTGTCCCTCTATCGACTTATGGTATTATTTTTAATTAAATAATTTTCACCCCCGAGAAGGGGTGGCATCCACCCCCAGGGTAAAAGCGCAAATTGGCATCATGTCACCTTTGTTCCTTAAGGTATCCTCTAATTACTTACCAATTTTCATGAAAATCGATGGAGGTTCAACAATCGTTCATTCTAATAAGCGGGTTCGACTGAACTTACTATATTGATTTGAGACAATTACTTAGTGTTGTAGTGATTCTAAGCTGCAAGCTAAAGTAACGGTGTCATCAGCCAATCTTATGTTCTCAATTCTAATAAATTCTCGCTGATTCCAGAGAGTAACTATTGTTTAATTATAGTATAGGAAATATAGTATCTATAGTAAACACAGTTTTAATTATAATACGTATTCCATGACTTCTTTTTTCTTAGTACTTTCACAAGTTTCAAAAAATAAATGGATATCAACTAAAGAACATCATCGAAATGAATATAAATAAATAAACTTAATCTAAACTTTTTTTTATTTACATAAAGCCGCATCAACCATGAAAGGTTATTAGCTGATGTTGAACGATTGCAATTTATAATTATTGCTTTATAAAATAAATTTATATCCTTAGTTAATTGTATTGGAATTAATCTAAACTTGCTCACATTAAACAATAATCAATGTTATTCATAGTCATTAATTTTTGTTTTAGATAAGACATTTAGGCAATGACGAAGTTCACATTGTATGGTCCGAGCACAATAGAGACTATAGACGTGATATCATTCCCACTGAGTTCTGTGATATTTTAATAACTATTTATCCATTAGGAGGAAATTTAAATAGAGTGACAATTAATTTAAAATCTGACGTAAGTATTTTTTTGCAAATAATCTTTGTTACTAAATCAAAAAAAGTTTATATATTCAAGCTTAACATATCCGTTTCTCTTTAATAAATTATAAACTTCTCGACGCATTTTTGATGTAAATCTAAATAATAAATAAATAATAAAATGCCTTTAAGTATTCAATTTTAAAAATAGTATTTTAATATAACGTACCCATAAAATTTGTTTAAAATATAAATAACAAGTAAATAATAAAATTACTTTATCTACTGTATCTCATATTATGTATAAGTTTTTAGTTTGTGAAAACTGTCATTATAGATAGCAGTGCGTGAAGGATTTAAAGTGTGTGTGAAGTAACAATGTACTTTAAATGGGATTTACTTTTTCGCACTGTTTTTTGGCACACTTTTATATAATCAAATATCATTAACTTTCGCGTTGTCATGGTGATGACATGTGAGCAATAAATTACAACAAAAGTTTTGACAGTTTTGTGGTTTGAAAGAAGTTAGAATTTTTAAATGTCAAAGTTCTAAAAATTGTAGAATAGAAATGAATTCCAGTGACGAAGAGTTACAGTTTTTTATTTGTTTATCGTAGATAAAATATTGTATGAAACTGTGCGTGAAGTACTTTTTGCGAACTTACGCGATGTATAGCACTCGCACCGCAGTCGCTCGTGCTCTAAACATCGCGTGCTTTCGCAAAAAGCAGACTTCACGAACTGTTTCATAAATAACTATTATTAAATTTTAATAGTTATTTATGATATAAGTGTTAAAAGTACAATTTTAAGGCACGCATGTGAAAGTTTTGCAGAATGAGCGAAGCGAATTCTGCAATTCACATGAGTGCCTTAAAAATGTACTTTTTAACACGTATATCATACAATATTTTTTCTACAAACGTCTTATATATCAACAATTATAATTTATTCATTCTCAATTACAGGAAAAACCCTACAAAACTACAAAACTTACAATACTTACGCGATGTATAGCACTCGCCCGCAGTCGCTCGTGCTCTAAACATCGCCTGCGTTCGCAAAAAGCAGACTTCACGAACTGTTTCATAAATAACTATTATTAAATTTTAATAGTTATTTATGATATAAGTGTTAAAAGTACAATTTTAAGGCACGCATGTGAAAGTTTGCAGAATGAGCGAAGCGAATTCTGCAATTCACATGAGTGCCTTAAAAATGTACTTTTCAACACGTACACCATACAATATTTTTTCTACAAACGCCTTATATATCAACAATTATAATTTATTCATCCTCAATTACAGGAAAAAACGTACAAAAACTTTTACTTAAACTTGACTGACATTCTCCATTTTTATATTTTTCTTGACATTACATCAAAACTGCCTATACTGTCAATACGTAAATCATAATAGACCGGGCAGTATCGTCGCCCCCGCTAGCGAAATTATTCCGATTCGATTTTTTTGCACAAACTTACTCAAAAAGAGGTCCTTATAACATATCCACAGGGTTCCGGGCGGTGCCGTGGTCGAAAAATTGTTAAAACAATCTTTTTTAAACAAATTCACAAAAATAATTTTTTCATTTCGAACAAAATTTTTTTAGATAAATCGGCTAATTCTGAGCAAAAAAGGTATCTTGTCATTTTTTTCTAAAATTGATTGTTGTCGAGTTTTATGCGATTAAAAATTTGAAAAATGCGAAAATGGCCATTTTCAAAGCTTAATAACTCGATTAGACATTATTATTATGAAATTCAAAAAGTCACCAAATCAAGCTTCAAATCCCTTCTTCAAGGTCCTGAAGAGATTTTTGTCATTATTTTATTAGAAAGCTGTTATTTTTAATTATTAACAATTAGCGCTATAGTCCAGGATGTATCGTCGCCCCCGTTAGTGAAATTATCCCGATTCCATTTTTTTGCAGAAACTTACTCAAAACGGGGTCCTTATAACATATCCACAGGGTGCCGGGCGGTGACGTGGTCGAAAAATTGTTTAAACAATTTTTTTAAACAAATTCACAAAAATAATTTTTTCACTTCGAACAATTTTTTTTTTAGATAATTTGGGACATTCTGAGCAAAAAATGTCTCTTGTAATTTTTTACTAAAATTGATTGTTGTCGAATTATACGCGATTTATAATTTGAAAAATGCGAAAATGGCCATATAACTCGACAACAATCAATTTTAGAGAAAAATCACAAGAGACCTTTTTTTCTCAGAATAACCGAAATTATCTAAAAAAAATCGTTCGCAATAAAAAAAATATTTTTGTGAATTTGTTTAAAAAAAAATTGTTTAAACAATTTTTCGACCACGGCACCGCCCGGCACCCTGTGGATATGTTATTAGGACCTCGTTTTGAGTAAGTTTCTGCAAAAAAATGGAATCGGAATAATTTCACTAACGGGGGCGACCGACGGATACATCCTGGACTATAGCGCTAATTGTTAATAATTAAAAATAACAGCTTTGTAATAAAATAATGACAAAGATCTCTTCAGGACCTTGAAGAAGGGGTTCGAAACTTGATTTGGTCACTTTTTGAATTTCATAATAATAATGTTTACTCGAGTTATTAAGCCTTGAAAATGGCTATTTTCGCATTTTTCAAATTTTTAATCGCGTATAACTCGACAACAATCAGTTTTAGAAAAAAATGACAAAAGACCTTTTTTGCTTAGAATAAGCCAATTTATCTAAAAAAAAATTGTTCGAAATGAATAAATTATTTTTGTGAATTTGTTTAAAAAAATTGTTTAAACAATTTTTCGACCACGACACCGTCCTGCACCCTGTGGATATATTATAAGGACCTCTTTTTGAGTAAGTTTGTGCAAAAAAATCGAATCGGAATAATTTTGCTAGCGGGGGCGACGATACTGCCCCGTCTATAACAACTATAGAATAACATATACTTTTATTGTTGTATATTCTAACAAATTTTAATAGTTTTTTTTCTACAAACGTGTTAAAAATGCAATAATACAGTTTAAATTATTAAATTTTAAAAAACCTTTTAAACCACCTTTTTCAAATTGCGCAAGTTGTACTATTAATATTAATGTTAATAAATGAAATATAAATATTTTGACGTTTCACAGTTTGCAGTGCCTTAAAATTTTTGAAGCACTAGTTGTTTGCGCCAATATGAATATATATTTCATTTATTTTAATTCGGGAACGTCTTGGCAACACAGTTCTAAGTAAGCATAATCTTCTGTCCTTTATGTTAAGTCAGTCAGTCGTTAACAGACATACGGTCGGAACGTATAGTACACCTTGACAATTTTAATTTGATTTTGTGTGTGTTTTCCGTGAGACAAATTGACGATACCAGACAACATATTTTCGGTAAGTTCCCTTCTTTAGCCCATCCTTCATTTTCCTTAATGCCACCGAAAATAGTGCTTCAACATTTAACAACACGAAGAAAATCTAAGAAAATCTCGGTAAGTTATTATTATTAAATATTTTCCATTTGGTTTTCCTAAAAGCCAAAACATAATTGGTCAATTTCGAGCTTGGATATTCAGCGTAGGTTTACAGTTTGCTTTGCTTAGTTTTGTATTATTAAATAATAATATTCTTATTTAGAAACAAATTGTTCGGTCAAATTTAATGTCGGCACGTATCGAAAAAAAAAAAACTCTGTGATAACTTTTTGCTGATTTTTGTATTTGTATCGTTTTTGTTTCTCGGAACAACTTGGGCTTCGGGCGTGAAAGAAGTTAGGTTTTTAAATATTTGCGGTGTTGTCAAACGTGAATATTTTTCGACTCAATCGGTTACGGAAAAATTCGGATGTATGAATAAAAATTATTTTGTAAACAAATACTAAATTTGATTCACGGTTCTAAACAAAATAAAGAGTTTGCATAATAACTGCCCGGAAGGCTTGTTTTTTAACAAATCTCTATAATTAATTAATTCTATTCAAAATTTATACTCAGACCTGGTTTGTTATATGCTACAGTTTTCTTAAAGTAGACTTTGTTTTTTTTCTGATTTTGCGGATTGATTTCAGTAACAATGACTACTTACGAAAGGCAATTTAAAATATTAACGGCTAAAAAAGAAACGCTTTATACAATCATTCAGACTTTATATGACTTATCGAAAAACTTAACTACGGATAAAACCATTAAAAAATTCACAAACTTGTATCAGTCGTTGGATTCGACAAGGACAGAAATTCTCAAAATTTTGGATGAAATCAACGCAGTCGGGTTTGACGTTGATGAAAACTATAAACCAGATTTTCAGGTGATGTCTGTTATTAACGAAATGTGTTGTGAAGCAAGGGCGGCTTATACAAAATTAAAACCAAGCACCAATATTGTAAATCCAACTTTACAGCAAAGTACACAACAACAGTGTAATGTACACAGTCTTTTGCCAAAAATCACTATTCCAGATTTCCACGGAGAAACAAAGGAATGGGAAGCTTTTTATTCGATTTACAAACCATTGGTACACGATAATTTCCAGCTGACGGATGCAGATAAGGCTCGGCTTTTGGTTTCACATTTAAAGGGATCGGCCCTTAGTATTTGTGCGGGAATAGCTACTTCTGGGGATAATTATGACACGTTATGGAAAGCACTTTTAGGAAAATATCATAATAAAAGGTTGTTAGCAAACACTTATTTACAACAAATTTTTAATTTTAAATCCTTGCAATCGGAATCTGAAAAAAATCTAAACAGTTTTTTAGAAATCTTTGACGCCTCGGTTAATGCCTTAAAAAAGTTGGATGTCCCGGATTTAACGGATTTTATTTTACTTTATCATGCACTCTCAAAACTGGACAGGGAAACGGTAAAATCTTTTGAAAATCACATGCGCGGAACGGTTATTCCTACTTACACGGATTTAATTAAATTTGTTAAGGATCAAACAAAAATTTTGCATAATAGTGACTCACAAGGGGATAGCTCCAGTGGCTATCATAAAAATAAAAATTCGAAATCATTTTTTGTAAGCCAGCATGAGAATAAAAACAATAACAGAATGCCTTTTTGTGTTTTATGTAAAAAATCGTCACATTTTTTGGGTAGGTGTGATAAATTTAAGGCTATGAATCCTACACAAAGGTACGATTTGGTAAAAAATAATAATTTATGCTTTCTGTGTTTTTCCCAGTCACATGGTGTAAGACAGTGCTTAAAAAGACCGTGTGCCCAGTGTGCCAAGAATCATAATTTTCTTTTATGCGCAGGAAAACCGGAAATAAGGGGCGCGAAAGAAAATAATCAAAATAATCAACCAAATTCTGGTGTCGGTATTCCAGAAACGGGTTCCAATAACCACAATTCGGGTTCAGTTAATTGTGCGTTTCAAAATTCTAGTTTTTTGAGTAGAAATCAGGAAAAAACGGTTCTATTAGCAACGGTAACGGTATGTGTGTTAAATAGTCCTTTACAAAATGCAACGGCGCGGTTTATTTTGGACAACGGTAGTCAGTGTAATCTTTTGACCACGGAATGTTGTAAAAAACTAGGTCTTAGATATACAAAAATTAATTCTTCGGTACAAGGTTTGGGACAAAACTCTCAGTCGGTAAGGGGAGTAACGGACATTATTATCGCTTCGCGTTTTGATCAGACTAAAAAATACGATGTTCAAGCTTTAGTTATTGATCATATTACAGATAAATTGCCAAAAACGAAATTAAATTTGCAAACTTTATCGGAATTTAAAAATTTACAATTAGCGGACGATAAGTTTTTTGAACCTAAATCAGTGCGCAGTTTTTTCCTATTCTTTTCGGCGGTAATCGGATTTTGAGTTCTTCAGGTTTAGGGGCGGCTTTAGAAACAACGTTCGGGTATGTTATTATGGGTCAGGTGGATACGGAATATTCCACTCCCATAAATTTGCTCACTTTAAGGGAAGAAACATCGATTGAACAAATTTTGACAAAATTTTGGGAATTAGAGCAGGTTCCAAAACGGGAAATTCCGGATTTAGACGCTATAGAATGTGAAAATATTTATAAAACCACGGTTTCCAGGGATATATCGGGCCGGTTTACTGTTGCATTACCTTTTAAAAGTTCACCAAAAAATTTGGGAAATTCAAGGGTTTCGGCGGAAAATCGGTTAAAAACCTTGGAAAAACGGTTAACAAAATCGGACAGCTTGCGTGCGGATTACAATAAAATTATGCAGGATTTTTTGGATCAAGGATACTTAAAATTATTGGAAAAAGAAGATTGTGACTTATCCTATTATATTAGTCATCACCCTGTAATAAAATTAGAGAGTTTAAGTACACCTATACGTATCGTATTGGATGCATCTTGCCCTTCAGACAGTGATGTCTCCTTGAATGATTTATTGCATAGCGGGCCTAAACTGCAGGCGGACATATGCACTTTATTAATAAATTTTCGGCTTTTTCCAGTAGCATTGAGTTCGGATTTAAAAAAGATGTTTTTACAAATAAAATTAGTACAAGATCACTGGCGGTTTCAAAGAATATTATGGAGATTTGATCCAAACGAGGAAATAAAAACGTATGAATTTACGGTGGTTGCGTTCGGTTTAAGGTCGTCACCTTTTTTAGCGCTACGGACGGTTCAGCAATTGATAAATGAAGATGGCAAAGATTATCCTTTAGCTAAAAAATATATTTCTTCGGGGCTATATATGGATGATTTTTTAACGAGTGTTCCGGACGAAATTGAAGCTAAAGAATTATATAATCAATCGGTAAATCTCTTCAAATGTGGTTGTTTTGACTTAGTTAAATGGTCGACTAATTTGGACAATTTGTTATCAGAGATTCCGCTGGAAAAACGTTTACAAAATTCGGTTACATTTAAATCGGAGACTAAAGTTTTAGGGATGCAATGGGATCCGCAGAGGGATGTTTTGAACTATAGGTTAACCACCCCCGATAAAAATTGTACAAAACGTAAGATTTTATCTCTTACTGCAAAATGTTATGATCCTATTGGTCTGATTGCTCCATTTATTTTGCATTTAAAGTTAATGATCAGGGAGTTATGGCAACTAAAATTGGGTTGGGATGACTCACCCCCGGATACGATTAAAAAATCATGGGAAAAGGTATGCAATGAATGGCAAGATTTTTCAAAATTTGAGGTCCCTAGACATGTAGGAGCCATGAGGGATGTTCCGATTATGATTTTGGGGTTTGCGGATGCAAGTCGAGACGGTTACGGTGGGGTAGTTTATTTGAGGGTTGTAAATTCTAGCGGTGAAGTGAGTGTGAGACTGGTTGCTGCAAAATCGAGATGTGCACCTTTAAAAAAGACCATGACCATTCCGAAGCTAGAATTATGCGCGGCTTTGTTGTTATCATGTTTGCTGAAATTAATATTTGAAAATTATAGCAAACTTACTCATATTTCACAACTAGTTGCGTATTCTGATTCGACCACGGTGGTGAGTTGGTTAACTTCGGCAAATACCAAAGATATTTTTGTAGCTAATCGAGTGCAGCAAATTAAAGAAAACCTTCCTAATATTTCATGGCAACATATTGAAGGTAAAAATAATTCCGCGGACTGCTTGTCAAGAGGGTTGACACCCTCGCAATTAATAAATCATGAACTTTGGTTACAAGGTCCTAGTTGGATAAAATTACGGGAATCGGACTGGCCTTCTTCAATATTAGAATCGGATATTTCGGAGGTTAAGGTTTTGGTTATTGAGGAGGAGAAGCAGGGTGAAAAAATTCATCCCTTACTTGAATTGGTTGAACGTCATTCTAGCTGGCATAAAATTTTACGGATTACGGTTCGGGTTTTAATGTTGTTAAAATTAATTCCTGTGCAAAAATTAATTACGGCTACTGCGCTAAGAACAGCAGAATGTTATTTAATTCAGTTAATTCAGTTAAAACATTTTGAAACTGAAATAAAAATGATAAAAGAAAACAAACAATGTAAAACACAGCTTAAGAAATTACGGCCATTTTTACAAGACGGTTTACTTATGGTGGGGGGACGACTTAATAATTCATCCCTTAGTTTTTCGGGAAAACATCCACTAATTTTACCGGGAAAAGAAACGTACGTTGAACGGATTGTTGATTTTTATCATATAATTTATATGCATACGGGGGCATATTTGCTTGAAGCTTTATTGCGTCAAAGGTATTGGATTCTTGGGGCAAGAAATCTTATAAGAAATCGGGTTTTTAAATGCAATCGTTGTTTTAGAAATAAACCGAAAATTTTGACACCGCTCATGGCAGATTTACCGGTATCGAGGGTTACTGCTACTAAACCCTTTTTACACGTAGGGGTTGACTATTTTGGGCCAATAAATATTACATTAAGTAAAAAACGTAATGCGGCGGTTCATAAACCGTATTGTTTATTAGCGGTTTGTTTAAGCACAAAAGCGGTTCATTTAGAATTGGTGAGTTCTTTAAGCACACCACATTTTATGCAAGCATTTAAAAGACTTTTAGCAAGAAGGGGCCCATGCAAGGTTTTGTATTCTGATCAGGGATCATCTTTTGTTTGTGCGAAAACGGTTTTAAGTGAAATTAATCGGTTTGCTAGTTCGGAAGAATATCAAAATGCACTGTTATGTGAATTAAATTTGAACGGTGTGGAATGGAAATTTATAAGTCCACAAAGTCCGAGTCACGGGGGTCTTTGGGAAAGTAATGTAAAGAGCGCTAAGTCGCATCTCTATAAGGTCATAGGGGATCAGTTGTTAACATATGAAGAGTTAAATACTCTATTAATTCAAATAGAGGCAATCTTAAATTCGAGACCTCTTTGTCGTCGACCAACTGATTCATCTCAAATATCGGTATTAACTCCATCACATTTTTTAAATTTAACACCGTTAGGAAGTTTGCCGGCCGACGATTTAACAGATTTAAATATAAACCGGTTAGATAGGTTCCAGTTAATCGATCGAATGGTGCAAGATTTCTGGAAAAGGTGGCGTTTGGAATATTTGACTACCTTACAAACTAGAGAAAAATGGAATATAGATTTGCCTAATGTTAAAATCGGAACGGTTGTTATTTTAAAGGTAGACAATGTACCTACACTTTGTTGGCCGTTGGCCATTGTTACTGAGGTTCATCCGGGTAAAGACGGAGTTGTTAGAAATGTTACTGTAAAAACTTCGAAAGGGACATTTACACGACCAGTTTTGAAGTTATGCCCTCTTCCGAATCAATAAATTTACAGTAATATCTTTTGTATATAGTTATAGGTATTTTTCATTAGAATTTATTTTTTTTTTCGATTATTTTTTTTGAGTTACGGTAATTAACTCTGAAAAATTTTGGTATATTAATTTATGCCTGGTCCTTTGAGTATTTATTTGGAACTAGTTTTTTTTATTGTGTTTTCAGCACAAATTGCATACAGATTTGGCTGAAAAATGGGTTTTTCAGGGCGGGGGCTATGTTTGCGCCAATATGAATATATATTTCATTTATTTTAATTCGGGAACGTCTTGGCAACACAGTTCTAAGTAAGCATAATCTTCTGTCCTTTATGTTAAGTCAGTCAGTCGTTAACAGACATACGGTCGGAACGTATAGTACACCTTGACAATTTTAATTTGATTTTGTGTGTGTTTTCCGTGAGACAAATTGACGATACCAGACAACATATTTTCGGTAAGTTCCCTTCTTTAGCCCATCCTTCATTTTCCTTAATGCCACCGAAAATAGTGCTTCAACATTTAACAACACGAAGAAAATCTCGGTAAGTTATTATTATTAAATATTTTCCATTTGGTTTTCCTAAAAGCCAAAACACTAGTGCTTTAAAGTAGCATTTTTAACGCTCCTATGGAGTGCTAAAAAATTGCATTTTTGCATAAGAAGCTTCGCGGTAGTCTACAGTACCACCTACTTTACCACTTTTTTTCGCTTAATAGAATAACCAATATTTTTTTGTAATTTTGTGTAAACATTAATTATTGATGAAGTAGTAAAATTTGAGAGTAAGGATAGTTGAATCATCAATTTGTAGAATGAACTAACAATAAATCAACCATATCGTTTCAAAAACAAATTATGATTGATTAAGACTCAGCAGGTTGAAATGATATTTTAGTCTTTTGTACAACTAGTAACGGGTAGTTCTGTCGGACAACAGACTTGGTAAAACGAAGGTTTAATTTAAATAAAAATACATTCTTTTATCCAAAAACAGTGAAATAAAATAAAAGTAACAAAATCATATTTTATTCTCCGCTCCGACTTAAAGGAAGTCCTCCCGGCAGTTATCTGTAAAGAAAAATAAAATGTATTTACTGACGTTAAAATACGGTGATGATGTTAGTATGTATATCTACACACACATATCGACAAACTACCAATATGCATATATAGGCTATTGATTATGTATTTTAGAAAGGAACTACAACGTTAACGGGGATTTATTATTTTATGTAGTCAATGGACATCTAAATATGAAAAAACCGCGGAGTGCTACCATTTAAAGGGGTGCGTTTTTGCGAAAGTGGTGAATTAGTTCCTAGGTACAGGGCGAATTAGTTTGAGTTCTATGCACTTTTGGTACAAACACGTGTACAGGAAAATTGTTCCAGGTTAAATTTACTATCGAAGCATCACATTTAAAAGTCAAAAATATTTTTTTTATAAAAATATATTCAAAAGACAAGCAAGAAAAAAAACACGAAAGGTAGCAATTTTGTTTTTTGTGCCATAACTTTTTTCCACGGGGATATAGGTATAGGCATTACTTCACAGGAAAAAACTTACATCCTTCCTCTTTAAACTGACGTTTGGTAGAAGTCTCTATAATTTATAGTTTCCAAAGTATGATTTTTCAAAGTTCGCCACTCACAGCGATTTTGGCCCATGTTCCTTGTTAGTTCTCAAACATTGTTGTGGAACTTTTTTCTACCTAGCTTTAGTTACATGCAATGTTACATTTATTAGAAAAAAAAGTTAATCAACTTTAAAATGGTTTATTGTAGAAGGCTGTATGACTATTTCTAAGCAAGATATGGTTGTTCAAAGTTTTATACTTTTAATGATTTTTGATATATTTTACGATTATTTCTCTATATAACTTTTTTTATTGTATATTAAGGTATATACATTGTACATTAAAAAAAGCTTATTTTCTTTACTTGGTGTATCGTGTATGTCTTTACTAAAATGGTGTATCGTAAAAAATTCTAGGACTATTTTTGAACAAGATATGCTTTTTCAAAATGTGACATATACACATGCAATAGGTCCCACTAAGTTGGAGCCATATGGAAAAATTTATTTATTATTAATTTCATGAAAAAAATTATTCTTTATAAAATACTCAGCATAGTCTAAAACCTAAGATCCAATCATCAAATATAAAATTTTATCAATAGTGTACGAGGTATGTTAAAAAATATGAATTTCGCTGAAGAGTAAAGTACCTTTATATTTTATTATTAAATACTTATTAATATTCGTTATAGTAATATACGAATTAAAAATTATGCTATACTACGCAATTATATTCTCCTAATTGAAAAAAATAAAAAAAATTTAAAATTTTTCTCAAATTACGAATACCATTGGATATCCTACGGATATCTTGTTTAAAAATAGTCCTAGAATTTTTTGCAATACACCATGTTAAAGTAGAGAGAATAGCTTTTTTTATTCCACAATGTATATATTATCTAAATGTAGGTACAAGAAAAAAAGTCATAATGAGAAATTTAAAGAATAATCATTAAAAGTATAAAACCTTGAAAAAGCATAACTTGATTAAAAAGAGCCGTAGAACCTTATACAATAGACCATTTTAAAGGTAATTGACTTCTCTTTCTACTAAATATACCATTGCGTATACCTAGAAATGCGTAGAAAAAAGTTACAGAACAATGTTTGCAAAATAATGGGGAAAATGGCCCAAAAATGCCGTGAGCGGCGAAATTTGAAAAATCCTATTTCGGAAATTCTAAATCCTAAAGACTTTTAGCAAACTTCATTTTAAAGAGGAAGCATGGAAGTTAGTTTTCGCTGAAGCAATGCCTATACCTATATCCCTGTGGAAAAAAGTTATGGGGCAAAAAACAAAATTGTTTTATTTCGTGTTTTTTTCTTGCTTTTCTTGATTTCTTTGTTTTATTTTTGTAAAAAAATATTTTTGACTTTAAAATGTGATATTTCGATAGCAAATTTAACCTGGAACAATTTTCCTGTAGATGTGTTTATACCAAAAGTGTATAGAACTCACCCTAAATCACCCTGTGCCTAGGGACTAATTCACCCCTTTCTCAAAAACGCACCCATTGACCATAAGAGACAATAAAATCCCGTTAACGTTGTATTGTCCTTTTCATGAGCATTTTTCAGTGCGTAACAAATGATAGGAAAAAGGGTAAGTCCGTGGTAATACACATTTATGACATTTATTCTAACATGACATTTTAGTTAAATTTGACAGTTGTCACATTTTATTTTCAATTTGGAATAAAAACAAATCAAATGTGTTTCTTGCATTTATAAAATGGTATTTTCTTTGATTTGTATAGTCTTATAAATTATACAGATTATATTTGTAATATTATTATCTAATTAAAAAAAATATTTTTTTATTATGGCGCCATCTATCGACAACTAGAATAACTAGAATAATCGTTGTAAATGTCTGTAATCACGGACGTGCCTTTTTTCTGTCACATACAATTTAATGCGTTAGAAAGAAATCGAAAAACTGTGACGCACTGAAAGATGATCATGAGAAAAAGAATAGTTACTTTTAGCTCTCTTATTTTGAACATAATCAATAGCCTAATAGGAGTAATCGTTCAATTCACGACTACGGTCTGGCTTTAACTCAATTCATCAAGGCTCGGTTGGTTTTCACTAGATCAACACTCCAGCTTGAACCAGTGAGTCTTTTAGATCAATTATCCGTAAGACTACGTTTGGCTTCAACTCAATATGTTGGAGCCCGGTTGGTGGCCAGTGAGTTCCTGCTAGATCAGTTCTCCAGTTTGAACTAACTTTTTGTTAGTCTCTATTTGATCTAATTCCGACGGACCATCTCCTAGCATTCATCGGTAGTGGTAGGAACTCTGGTGGGACGGCGTGCGTTCGGTGCACGTCGGTGTCCGCTGGAAAGCCAAATGCGCGAGCTAGGGACTCTACCGTTACAAACTTTCACAACAAATAAATTTCATCTAACAATAAAACACTGAAAACGTTTGTTTTCTATACTTCCACAAAATTTATTACAACTATGTGACTACAGCTGTTTCGGCAGAGTGCCTTTCTCAAGTGATTTAGTTTACTATGTGTTTGCCTTTTTAAAGTCTTTAACTGAAGAGATTGAGAAGTGGGGAGCTGTTTGTCTCGAGTTAGTCATTCAGAATTATATCTTTATTTTTCAATTGATTAATTTCCATAGATTCTAATAAAGATAGCTTAAGGCCTTTATTTTGAATATGTAGAATTTAAAACTGTTCATTCAAAGAATGATTATGATCTAGAAGGTGAAGTGCGTATGTAGACGTGTCTGTTTTTCTATTGTTGAAAGCCCTTTTGTGTTCTGCTATCCGTTTGTCAAAGGTTCTACCAGTTTGACCGATGTAAGTTTTCGGACAGTCACCACAAGTTAGTTTGTAAACACCACTCTGTAGTTGTTTTCTCCCTCGGCTCTTATTGTTTTTAATATATTTGCTTAAGCTGTTGTTAGTTCTGAAAGCTGGTGTTATTCCTTTCTTTTTTATGTATCTGGCTATTTTTGTTGTTATCTTGCCAGTATATGTGATAGAGCAGAAGGTACTGGGTTCTTTCTGTGGTGGTGGATAAACTAATTTCAGGGCTTTCTTATGGAGTTTTTGGTTTAAAATTTTGTTAATTGTTTGTTCGTTATAGCCATTGTTTACTGCTATTTGTTTAAATGCTGCTAAACAATGGCTATAACGAACAAACAATTAACAAAATTTTAAACCAAAAACTCCATAAGAAAGCCCTGAAATTAGTTTATCCACCACCACAGAAAGAACCCAGTACCTTCTGCTCTATCACATATACTGGCAAGATAACAACAAAAATAGCCAGATACATAAAAAAGAAAGGAATAACACCAGCTTTCAGAACTAACAACAACTTAAGCAAATATATTAAGAACAATAAGAGCCTAGGGAGAAAACAACTACAGAGTGGTGTTTACAAACTAACTTGTGGTGACTGTCCGAAAACTTACATCGGTCAAACTGGTAGAACCTTTGACAAACGGATAGCAGAACACAAAAGGGCTTTCAACAATAGAAAAACAGACACGTCTACATACGCACTTCACCTTCTAGATCATAATCATTCTTTTAATGAACAGTTTCAAATTATACATATTCAAAATAAAGGCCTTAAGCTACCTTTATTAGAATATATGGAAATTAATAAATTGAAAAATAAAGATATAATTCTGAATGACCAACTCGAGACAAACAGCTCCCCACTTCTCAACCTCTTCAGTTAAAGACTTTAAAAAGGCAAACACATAGTAAACTAAATCACTTGAGAAAGGCACTCTGCCGAAACATCTGTAGTCACATAGTTGTAATAAATTTTGTGGAAGTATAGAAAACAAACGTTTTTAGTGTTTTATTGTTAGATAAAATGAACTTCCATCAAGTAACGGTCGAATCCATCAATTAAATAAATTTCAGTTGGTAGTTTAATTTCGTTGCCAGGTGGGGCTAGGAGTTATTGCCCCGGACAAACAGCGTTTCGTGTATAGACATAATAAGAATTGACGAGGTAATTTTAAGGGCCACTCTGTGAATAGAGGTGAAACGCCAATATTCATTAGCGTTGTCTTATCTGTCTATCACTAGATTAATCTCGCTATTTTTTACTATCATAAGCAAGTAATCGTACGATAAAGAGAGATAGATAGACCACCGATCGAGTGTTCCCCTTTTCACCATTTTGCTCAGGATGCCTTGTCTATTCTCATTATGTCTATGGTTTCATGCCGTCCTAGCATTTTATATTCATAGATAGTTTTTGTACAACTTTCATAACAATTAAATATCAGTTGGTAGTTCAGATTTCTTTCATAGGTGGCGCTAGGAGTTATCGTCCCAAACAAACTGCGTTTCGTGCCGTGTTATCCTTTTATATTTATAGATAATTGTTTACATTACGATAACTTCGTGCTCAAATTATTGTTTTTGTTTAGGTTCCACATTTTGGAGTATTATTTAATGAGGCTATTGTTGAAACTTCAGTGTTAGCTGGATTGGTTAGAGCAACAGCCATTTGTGCAAGTAGAGCTAAGAGAATTACTTACGAATTCTATCAACAGTAGTAAGTTTATATTTAAAATATTTATTAAAATAATTTATACACACAGCGCCAAAATTAACGGAACATCTTAAAAATGGGACATGTTGGATGTCTCGTTTTCCTAAACCTGTTGTCCGATTTGAGTGATTTTTTTAGTAAGTTATAGCCTTATTATTTAAGAAAATCGATGTAATAATATTGTTGCTAGAGAGGTAAATGTCATTTTATACCGGGTGTAACAATATTACTGTGTTTTTTCCTTACTAGCACATACAAAATATTGAAATTAAAACTCAATTGTAGCCCTAGGCTTTATTAACATTTTCTTTTTTGATTCATGTGCTTATGTTGGATAATAAAAAAAGGACGTTAACAACTAGCTATGTCTTTCACCAATAAATCCTCATTTTCTGCTTAGTTTAATAGACAAGCCTAAAGTAGGCTATGAAAAATTACCAATTTAATAGATGCCAAATTGTTAACAGTCAAAAAGTGTCTTGTTTGTTGTGAAAATTAGTAGATTTATTATTTAAAGTTTCAATTAAGTCCGCATTTTTTTTTGTTGTTGTTTGGTGGAAATGGAACGCGCTACAAATAATTTGACCCGCGATGAGTGTGATCAAGCAGTGATCTTACATAGGGAAAGAATTTGCTACCATGCTATCGGCTCCTTATATTGGTTAAAATTTTTTGCTAATACACGATAATACAAGACCTTACGTTCACAAACTATTATCGAATATTTACAACAGGTAAATCTTCGAACTTTGAATCGGCAATCTCATAAGCCGGATCTAACCCAACCGAGCATTTGTGTGACATAATTGACAGAAGACTACGACAGCGTTTGCCACCTCCTAGAACCTTACAAAAGGTAAAAACAGTAGCTCTCGACATTTGGAATGATATTGATCAAGACCAAATAGCATACCTCATTTGTAATATAAAAGTGCATATCTCTTTTATTATCGAATATAAGCGAATGAATTAAAAAACAAAAGACTAAGTTTTCACTCTAATGGCATATAAAACAACATAATGTTATTCTACATTCCACCAGACTGAAAACAATGGGGACCTTCTCTGGTTATTGAAAATGGTTATTCATTTTTGATAAAAAAACAAAACGTTAAGAAGGCCTAATGCTACAATTGAGTTTTAATTTCAATATTTTATATATGCTAGAATATTCCACAGGGTGTTCCGAACTTTAAGAAAAAAACACAGATGATTGTTACACCCAGTATAAAATGACACTTACCTGTCTAGCAACAATATCATTCCATCGATTTTCTTAAACAAGGCTATAACATACTTAAAAAAATCACACAAATCGGACAACAGGTTTAGGAAATTCGAGACATCTAACATGTCCCATTTTTAAAGTGTTCCGTTAATTTTGCCGCTGTGTGTACTTGCATTGTATCTTGTGTGTGTACTTTTACTTGTAATGTACTTGTAACAATCTTAAACTGTTTGTTTGTTGTAGTTATGAAGAAAGAGCTAAGTCGTTAGAAACAGTTGTAACGAAACACAAAAAAGGTACAACATATGAAGAATTCATATCAAAAGTATACAGTCCCGTCCTTACGCCGAATTTGCTTTATCCTAATAGTTTATCGTCAAACAACGGTGATGTTGGTTCAAATTCCATGCTTGCAGCTGCCCTATTGGACTCTCATGGACATATTCCAAAGAGCTCCCAAAGAGCTGATCAGAAATTTAGAGGTAAGCTTCAAAAAAATAAATTAAAGTAAAGTAACGTAAACTAGTAAAAATTAGTTAAATGTAATAACTCGTGATGAAACAAAATAATATTTACCTAACCTATAATCTATATTCACAAATACATTATTAACTCAAAAATGAATAACCATTTTCAATTTCGTTGCAAAACGAAAATACAGCCGAACCATATTCTAGTCCAATCAGAGAGTGCAGCAAGCACCTCTACCGGTTTCGAAACTTATTAGTCTCTCATCAGGAGGCACATATGCTGCGCTCCCTGATCCAACCAAAGCAAACCCCAGCGTGCAGTCCCGGATTGCAACGAACGAAATGGCATAGATGCCCTAGCGGCAACTGCTACCACAAGACTAAGTTTTCACTCTAATGGCATATAAAACAACATAATGCTACTCTACACCCCACCAGAATGAAAACAATGGGAACCTTCTCTGGTTACACCTCCGAGGCTTCTACAATATGCAAGCCATACGGATGCTGATACTAAGGAAGATTAGGGAATTCTACAATTTACAATTCACGTCCCATTTGCTCAGCGCGGTAAAGTTCCAACGAGAATGGTTCCCTTCGTACTCCAATCAGAGTAAATGTAAACGAAAATACAGCCGAACCATATTCTAGTCCAATCAGAGAGTGCAGCAAGCACCTCTACCGGTTTCGAAATTTATTAGTCTCTCATCAGGAGGCACATATGCTGCTCTCCCTGATCCAACCAAAACAAACCCCAGCGTGCAGTCCCAGATTGCAACGAACGAAATGGCATAGATGCCCTAGCGGCAACTGCTACAACAAGACTAAGCTTTCACTCTAATGGCATATAAAACAACATAATGCTATTCTACACCCCACCAGAATGAAAACAATGGGAACCTTCTCTGGTTACACCTCCGAGGCTTCTACAATATGCAAGCCATACGGATGCTGAGACTAAGGAAGATGAGAGAATTCTACAATTTACAATTGATGGGACGTGAATACAATTGATATGAGGCTTTTTTGTAAGATGTCTTCTGTACGGATATCCCTAATTAATATATAAAATGTTTCATTAACTCATACACACTTTTTTTTTCATACACTTTTGAAGCTAATAACCAGTTTCTAAGGCATTCGCCCAATAAAAATATCACGGCCACAAATTTTTAGTGATCATCCTGCATATTGTATGGCTAGATGTCAAAGATATTAAATTATCTAAAAATAGCATTATACTATGGTCTGTTTTTAAACCAGGAGGAGTAATTCAAATTCACCGCGCCGTAATGCTTGTTTGTAATTTGTCCAACCTCAGGCAAGTTTACTCGACTGTTATGAAATTTTGACACTAATGACATTTATCAAATTTTGACACTATTGGCATTTCAGAGGTTAATTAAGTTATATCAGCGATTTTGCTTTAGTTTGCTTTTTATTAAAAGTTGTTTTTAGAACTCTTTAGCGACGTATTAGTATAATATAATACTTATGGATTTCCGTCGAAGGCCGATAAGATCAACTAAAAAAAGATGTATTTGGTGATATTTCTATTAACTTTCTTGGGTGTGAATCTGTCTTTTTAGTTTACTCCTCCTGGTTTAAAAATAAACCATAGAAAAACATTGACATGTCATTTAAATTAAAATTTTTGTTAAATATTTCGAAAAGTATTAAGTTTATAGCTCGATCAAAGAACAATCTGACCCCCCAAAAAAAAATAAAGGAAGGATGAAAATTTGGGAATAGCTAGTTGAAATTGTCTATTATTATATAAGAAAAAGTTTACAATTCTACATCCCCTCCATTTTACGAATATCCCCTCTCGAAGGTGAAAAATATACATTCAAAATAAGTCCGGAATTAGATAAAATGACTAATTCTAAGCAACTCTTGTTCTATAGAGTTTTTTCCCTAAGTCAATACTTTTTGAGTTATTTGCAAGTGAATTTGTTTATTTTTACCAGAAAAAACATGATTTGGACGGTTTTTCGGAGATAACTCAAAAAATAAGTATTTGAGCGAAAAAATATGCTTTAGGTCTGTAGACCTAGTAGAAGCAGAGTTGTAGCTAATGAAAAGTAGGTTCTTCTTTATCAAATTCCAAATCGAATATTTCAATGTGAAATAACCCAAAAACGGAGCACTTTTCGGGGAAAATTCATTTCATCTTTTTTAAAGTATGTATTTAAAAAAAAGGTTTATTTTTGTTTTTTAAAAAAACTTGTAACATTAAAGGTAAGTGAGTTACGCTCAAAATATTGTTGGTCACTTTTATTTTTTTGTAAAGAAATCGCGAAAATCACCCCCTAATTAGCATCACAAATAAATTTTATTATTACCACTTCATAAGTTACTTTGCTTATGTATTATTTATATGATCTGTATATTTCATCGGTTCAGAGTGCTTATTTTTGAAAAAGCTGTAGTTAAAATGGCTTGAACGAGTAACTAGTCACTAGTTTAGGCAAATTTTGAACAGCCATAGCATAACCAATTTTTGTCTAACAAGAAAACAAAAAAGCAAAAATATTCAGAAAAGCAAAATGTATATTTTATTACTCTTTAAGATTTTTGGTATTACTAATAATTTTTAAGTTAATTCCATGAACAATTCCATTCTTTTTTAAAATTAAAAAATGTTTTATTTTAAACCCAATTTTTTTCGAAAAATGAGCACTTTTAACCAATGAAACTTATAGATAGTATAAACAATACATAAGTAAAGTAACTTGTGAAGCGGTAACGATTAATTTTATTTGGGAAGCTAATTAGGGGGTGATTTTCGCGATTTTTGTAGCAAAAAATAAAAGAACAACAATATTTTGAGCGTAACTCACTTATTTTTAATGTTTTTTTTAAACAAAAATAAATATTTTTTTAAACACTTTAAAAAAGTTGTAATGAATTTTCCCCGAAAAGTGATCTGTTTTTTGGTTATTTCACATTGAAATATTCGATTTGGAATTTGACGAAGAAGAACCTACTTTTCATTAGCTACAACTCTGCTTCTACTGGGTCTGCAGACCTCACGAGTACACTATTTTTTTCAATTTTTTATAAGCTATATTTTTACTCAGAATATTTTTTCGCTAGAATACTTACTTTTTGAGTTATCTGCGAAAAACCGTCCAAAAACATGTTTTTCTTTTGTTAAAAATGAACATATTCACTCGCAAATAACTCAAAAAGTATTGACTAAGTGAAAAAACTCTACAGAACGAAAGTTGCGTAGAATTAGTCATTTTATCCAATTCTGGGTCTAGTTTGAACGTATATTTTTTCACTCCCGAGAAAATATTTTTCACCCCGTATTTCCCAATTTTTGTAAAATGGAGGGGATGTAGAATTGTAAACTTTTTCTTATACAATAATAGACAATTTCAACTACCTATTCCCAAATTTTCATCCTTCCTTTATTTTTTTGGAGGTTTTCGTAAAATTTTGTGTTCCCTGATCGGGCTATTAGACCTATAAAACCTTAAACACTTCATATTTTAAAAAAATACTTAATATAGTACATAGGTATACAGTGATGAGCGCGCTAATAACCAGCTTAATAACACAAAAGATGGAAAACATATTAAGTTGTGAGATAAAAGGAAATAAAGCTAATGGAGGTGGGAAATTTAGCGATAAAAACATATAAATTTACATTCTATTTATTGTTTACCATCTTTAGACGTACCAGAGGAGTATGTCAACTAAAACTGCCACTGTCACAGTGGCAGTTGCCAAACTCATCCGATACGTCTAAAGGTGGGAAACAATAAATAGAATATAAATTTATAGGTTTTTATCGCTAAATCTCCCACCCCACTAGTTTCATTTCTTTTTCATCTCACAACTTAACATGTTTTCCATCTTTTGCGTTATTCTGCCGGTTATTAGCGCGCTCATCACTTTCCCATGCGTCGCGATTCATTTTCAAACAAGTTGAATCACAAAAATAAAGTGAAACGTACGTCGATGTGTAGTATTTATACGTACTGTCAGAGTGTCAGTGGTAATAATTAGGAAATGGCTATTATCCCGCGAACATATTCTATATAGTTAATTTATTGAAGTGTTTAACCTTTTTTCACTATTGAGGAGATTAATGGACTCAACATTAAAAAGCTTGAATACCATGTAGACTATTACGAATATAAAGATAAATATAGAACGGTAATAAATAATAATATATGATAGAACCAAAATTACTTGTTTTAACGAAAATTCATTCTTACAAGAAAAACAATTGTTAACATCTGTTTTATTAAAAAATGATTATCCTTTATCGTTTATAAATAAGGAATTGTCAAGATTGGATCGAATGGAACAGAACAACTTAGAACGGGATCCTATAATATTCACAAGAAATAATACGAGGAAAATATCAATACCATATATAAAAGGACTATCCGAGAAACTTGAAACAATATGAAATAAATTTAACATTTCAACAACATTAAAACAGCAAACACATTGAGATCTATTCTGTCTAAAACTAAACCTAACAATGAACAAGAAAGAGTAAAGAATTGGTATTTATAAAATACCTTGTAAATGCGAACATTTTTATTTAGGTGAAACATCAAGACCATTAAACGTTAGAATAAGTGAAGATCAATCAGTCTTATATTAAAAATAGAGAATTTGATAGATCTCATTTATGTCAACACGCATGGGATAATGAACATAGAGTTCAGTAAAAAGAGAAAAATCAAAGACGCGGCTCTAATTATGCTAAATGAAATCAATTGTGTTGCAAATTCCTCGGTAGAATGCAATAGGATGTGGCTACCCACACTAAAGGACGAAGTCAGTAGAAAGAAAATACCAAGATTAGTAAGTCAATAACATATCGAGTTAGTACATACACTAAGCGCCAAAATTAACGCACCACCTTAAAAATGGGACATTTTTAATGTCTTATATTTCCTAAACCTGTAGTCAAATTTTAGTGATTTTTTTAATATATTATAGATTTATTCTTCCAGAATATCGATGTAATAATATTGTTGCTAAACAAATAAGTGTCATTGTATACCGGGTGTAACAATGATAGTGTGTTTTTTCCTCAAAGTTTGGAACACCCTGTGGAATATTCTAGCTATATAAAATATTGAAATTACAACTCAACTATAACCTTAGGCTATCTTAACATTTTGCTTTTTGATTTATTCACTTATGTTGGATAATGAAAAAGTTAGGTACTTTAACAACTAGCAACTTGCTTCATCAATACAGGGTGTTTCTAAATAAGTGCGACAAACTTTAAGGCGTAATTCTGCATTAAAAAATAATGACCGTTTGCTTGATAAACATATGTCTGCAAATGCTTCGTTTCCGAGATACGGGATGTTGAATTTTTTCTTACAAACTGACGATTTATTTATTGCTCTAAAACCGGTTGAGATATGCAAATGAAATTTAGTAGGTTTTAAGAGGTAGTTTATTAATTAAGAATTTTATATTCACCATTGGCGTGCATACGGGTCATATTACTCGGTCATATTACCCGTATGCACGCCAACGGTGAATATAAAATTCTTAATTGTATGCCAGAAAATGCGCAATAACTATTTCTTCAAACCTACCAAATTTAATTTGCATATCTCAACCGGTTTTAGAGCAATAAATAAATCGTCAGTTTGTAAGAAGAAATTCAACATCCTGTATCTCGGAAACGAAGCATTTGCGGACATATGTTTATAAAGCAAACGGTCATTATTTTTTCATGTAGAATTACCCCTTAAAGTTTGTCGCACTTATTTAGAAACACCCTGTATTGATGAAGAACGTTGCTAGTTATTAAAGTACCTAACTTTTTTATTATCCAACATAAGCGAATAAATCAAAAAGCAAAATGTTAAAATAGCTTAAGGCTACAGTTGAGTTGTAATTTCAATATTTTATATACGCTAGAATATTCCACAGGGTGTTCCAAACTTTGAGGAAAAAACACACTATCATTGTTACACCCGGTATACAATGACACTTATCTGTTTAGCAACAATATTATCACAACGATATTCTTGAGGAATAAAGCTATAGAATATTAAAAAAATCACTAAAATCGGACAACAGGTTTAGGAAATATGAGACATTAAAAATGTCCCATTTTTAAGGTGGTGCGTTAATTTTGGCGCTTAGTGTATTTTATATTTTAGTATTTTTTATATATCTATGTATTATTAATATTACTTATAATTTAAAATAACATATGTAGTACATATATTAAGGTCAGAATTTGGTATTAGTTTTGAGAGTAAACTAAATGTAAGACCTAATACTTACGCTGTCGGGATAGTATCACGAGGTTTTGTTCCTGGTTTTCCCTCGTGATTTACTATGGAATCTCTAACACGAGAATTTTACTCTCACCGTTGTATGTGGTTGTCTTTTTAAAGACAGAACACATGCTATGATTTTTTTGTGACGGATATTCTTGGGTTGGGATTGATTTCATGTAATCGAATGAACTATCTTTCAGTAAAGTCGCCCCAGGAACGCAACTTATAAATATTGGCAATATCATTTTAAAGTCTTTTAGTTTAGAATGTATAATATATGTCTGAATTGCTGATATAAGTGAGTCAGATTAAATAAATTATTAGAAGAATTTTTTTACTTAGCAACAACATTTTTGTTTGATTTATTAATATTTTGTATTTTGACAACGGCATCTGATTTGGACGTCGAAACGTTAATAAAATCATTTTTTTAGTAAAATTGTGGCTTATTTCCCATTTAAAATAGTTGATTGGTAATAAATAAATAAATAAAAAAAAGTCAAAACAATAAAGTTACTATTGCTGAGAAGATTTGATATTACCTAAGGTTGAAAAATATAAAACTATCCAGTGAATTACATAAAAAAATTATCAATATTTTTAATATATCAAACCTTTGGGAAAACAGTGGTACAAATGCAAATTTTTCACAAATTGAGTTATCAACACTACGATATTCAGCCCTGTGATGAATAACCGAAGTTATTTTTAACGTTTGCGTTAAAGTTATGATAACTATGACATATAACTATCTCCATAACTTTAAAACGTAAATTCCGTGTGATGTATCATCCCCCGTTATGAGATGAGTTATTTCTTAGACGTTATACAAGGAAGAAAATATTAAGTTGTCTAAAAAGAGAACCTTATGTAGAATCAGTACAAGTTTGAGCGAGAAAGAGAATCACGAGAAGTTGGTATACCTACCCACCGGCTACCGATGACTGAACAGCTGTTCGCTGTGGTTCGGTGGTGAATCATAAAAGTAGATAGAGAAAGTAGAAAGAACAGTACTCAAAACCCTTGGATGTTTATAAATATAAATAACAATTTCAACTTGAATCTCTCGATTTGATTTTTGTATTATTTTTAAAATTGCATTACCCTTCTATTTTTAAATTATTAGTTTTCTTTTTCATTTTTATTATTGTTTTAATTTTATTGCCTACGTGTTTTTAATTGTTATCTTAGATCTATGTTTTTGATAATTTTGTGCTGCTTTATATTTGATATTAAATTTGATTTATTAAAATGTTGCACAAGCTTCTGGAACAACCTGAAGCAGCGTTCTACGTTAAATATTCACTTGATTTCTATCTAAAAACAGATCAAAACATAAACCTAACCTTACAATCCTTAACATAACTACAGAGTTATCTCATAACTTGAGGTTTAACGCAGAGACATGTTAACAATAGACCAGGCTAGGGATATGCCTCTCAATACATCGGGGTGTAACGCCAATATCAAGTACAGTGGTCTAGCTATATTTGTCTGTCGTGCAAGTGTGAGCGTATCTACCAAGAGGTGGGAGTAATGGACCGATACAGACACAGAAGCGGCGGCCATCATATGCTAGAGAGAGAAAGCTAAGCGCCGGTAGAGAGAGATAGTAGACCACGGACCCGAACTGCTCTGCGTAACGCTATTTTTCTGACCTGGCCTAATATATGTGTTATTATGTCTATGGTTTAACGTCGCGTTATAAAGTGACAGGTGATATATCAGATAACTCAAGAACTGTCAAGGAATAACGCAAGTAGTTAATGCCTGGTTGCACCAACAAATCTTAAGCTGCAGCTTAGCCTAGCTCAGCTTTAAGGTAGGGCCGTTTTAAGTCTCACTTACGTTGCACCATAATTTTCGATTCTATGCAATCCACGTGGCAATCCATTGTGGCTAGCTGAAAATTGATCTAAGATCAATTGTTGCAGCGCGTATGTTTCGGAAGCTGAGCTTAAGGCACGTTTTAAGCTTAAAATCTCTTGGTGCAACCAGGCATAAGTTAAATATGATACATCACACCAATTCGAACATTACAACTTAACTACAGGATAACTTTACGTTATATTTAACGTGAGTTATGCATCATAGGGCTGATTAAATACTATTAAATACTAATACTCGTCTTTGTCTGGGGACCCAAAAGTCAGTATTCCAACTCTTCCTTTATTTAACTGAAATTATATCTATTTTTATAAATATAAAACCAAATAAACTTTATTGGTAAATAAATAAAACTTTATTGATTTACCAAAAAAATACTTTATACAAAACCAAAAAAAACTGTCACTGTCATTGAAAATTATAAACGTCAAAATTCATAATATATAAAAGACATTCGATATTGTTTATCCTTGTTTAACTTATTGTGATTTCTATGGAAAATCGGCTTAATTTTGCGATATTAGTTTCTGTGAGTTAAAAAGAGACCTAGTATAGAAAGTAGTTCGTGAATAATTTCGTGCATGGGAAAAGTTAAAGTGGAAGTACTGTACATACAGGGTGAGTTTTTAGTGCGGGATCGGTCGATAATTCCATAATGGTATAGAATATCGAAAAAAGTTATTTAGAAAAAATGCAGGCAATGATATTCTCCAGGCTTGGAAAATATGTCCATTTCTATAGGGTGATCAATAACTGCGTGGTATATTAAACATATAATTTTTTAAATGGGACACCCTATATATTTTTTCATATTTATATTCCTCTAGTAATTCTTGTTCATATAATATAGGGTTCTGTATTATTATACAGAGTATTTAACAAGTTATGACCATTTTTATTTCGAAATCCCTATGTGATTAACACCATGTATATAAAGAAGTAATTCATAAACAATAATTTGTTTTATATAATAAGATAAACAATATACTGTAGTTTTTAAATTAAGTTTAATTGAAATCATTGACGAATATTTGTATACAGGGTGAACTACAAAACCAATTTACGATTTTCTCAATTTTTTTTAAATGGATCACCCTATATTTTCTTTTTTTTTAAATATTGTATTTATGATACTCTTTCATTTTTATATAGCATTCCCTATACCCAAACTCATTAGTTTCCGAGATATTTTAAGTTTTCTTAAAATTTCGGGAATACATTCAATTTTTCTGGTACAAATAAGTTAGTATTAAGTGATAATTAAACAAAATTATTTTTATTCAATAAATAACTAACACAAAATATAAACCATAACACTGTGCAGTGAATGTACCAATAAATGTGATATTAAGAAATTATCATATTTGCCTAATATACAAGAATCGTAAAATTCCAACAAAAAAAAATTGTCTTGTATATAATAATATAACAAGATTATTTTTATTCAATTAATAACTCACATAAAACATAAATCAAAACAATATACAACTGATGTAACAGTTTTTAGATTGTCATATCAACAGTATTCTAAGCCAAGAAATTTTTAGTAAAACATCCAAATTTTATAAGCACTTTTAAACTACAAAACAAAATTACGATTTTCTCAATTTTTTTTAATAGATCACCCTATTATTTATTTTTTAGGAATGTTGTATTTATGATATTCTTTCATTTTTTATAGCATATCCTATACCTAAACTTCTTAGTTTCTGAGATATTTTTAGTTTTCTTCATTTACCGGAAATACATTCAATTTTTATAAGTAAAAATGACGTAACAAATAAGTATTGTGTAATAATCTAACAAATATTTGCATTCAATAAATAACTAACAAAATATATAAACCATAACAATATTTAATGAATGTACCAGTTAATGTGAGTCTAAAGTAAATGTTGAAAATGTTCACCTTCAACGTCTATGCAATTTTGTAACCGATGTTCAAATGACCGAGTCACATTTCTTAACATTTTTGTAAGTCAATATCATTAAAAGCTTCTCTTGTTCTCTTATTCTATCAGCTTCTATTTTTCATATCATCAGGTGTTGTTGGATGCTTCTGATATACAATTTTTTTGATCTAGCCCCACATGAAAAAATCAATTTTGGAAGAACTGGAGCACCGTCGTGTAAAAACCTCAATCGTAAAAAAAAATGTGGGCCAATCAAATAATCGCCAACAATAGCACCTTAAACATTTATAGATCACCTAGTTTGACTATGAGTGTTAACAAAGTAGAGATTTCTTGATGCATATTAATGAAAATTAGTATGAAAATTATAGTATTAATAACTGCGCGTCACAATCTGCAATTAAGAACGTGTTACTAAAACCTTCTTGGCTTAGAATACTGTTGATATAACAATCTAAAACTGTTACATAAGTTGTATATTGTCTTGATTTACGTTTTGTGTGAGTTGTTTATTAAATAAAAATAATCTTGTTATATTATTATACACAAGACATATTTTTTGTAGGAATTTTACGATTCTTGTATATTAGGGAAATATGATATTTCCTTAATATCACATTTATTGCATATTGTTATGGTTTATATTTTTTGTTAGCTATTTATTGAATAAGAATAATTTTGTTATATTATCACTCAATACTAACTTTTTCTAGAAGAAATATTGAATGTGTTCCCAAAATTTGAAGATAACTGAAAATATCTCAGAAAGTGATGAGTTTAGTTATAGGGAATGCTATATAAAAATGAAAGAAAATCATAAGTACAATATGTCTAAAAAATAAAATATAGGGTGATCTATTTAAAAAAATTGAGAAAATCGTAATTATGTTTTGTAGTTCACCCTGTATACAAATAATCGTCAATGATTTCAATTAAACTTAATTTACAAACTACAGTGCCTTGTTTATCTTATTATAGAAAACAAATTATTGTTCATGAATTATTTCTTTATATACATGGTGTTAATCTTATAGGGATTTCGAAATAAAAATGGTCATAACTTGTTAAATACTCTGTATAGTAATGCAAAACCCTATATTTTATGAACAGGAATTATGAGAGGAATATAAATATGAAATAATATATAGGGTGTTCCAGTTAAAAAATTATATGTTTGATATACCACGCAGTTACTGATCACCCTGTAGAAATGGATATATTTTCCAAGCCTGGAGAATATCATTGCCTACATTTTTTCTAAATAACTTTTTTCGATATTGTGTACCATAATGGAATTATCGACCGATCCCGCACTAAAAACTCACCCTGTAGATGCGATGCAGCAATGAGATATTCATCTGGATATCCATAGCAATTCCTGCAAAATATATGCTTCGCTTTTTAGCTTCTCGTTTTCTGTCATAAACATTGTGCCTTTCTTTTATGAAACTTATTTCAATGGATATTAATAAATGCTTTACTGCAAACGGATATATTCTTCTACAGTCTGCCCTTGAAGTGCTTTTTTCACTATTGGGGAGATTGATGGACTCAACATTAAACAGCTTGAACACCATACAGACTATTAAACTATAAGATCTGTTTCGAATGAACTCATTTTAACATCTTCCAAAATAACATATTTTTCTTTGTTCGAGTCGCATCTTCGATATGGTCTTCCTTTTTGGGGTTCTGGTACAGCTGCCCAATTCGATATTATTTTTAAATTACAAAAAAAAGCAATAATATATCTGTTTGGCCTCAGAAAAACAACATATAGCAGAAGTTACTTCAAAGATCACGGAATTTTAACTCTTTCATCTTTGTATATTTTAGAAACTGTTTGCTTAATTCGTAAACATCTACATGTCTTTCCAGCAAGACCTAATCATGACTACTTCACGAGAAATTCTACCTTTGAGGTCTATTTACCGACCCCGTCCTCTGAGTTAGTAAAGAAATCTATATTATATTCCGCAAAAAAACTTTACAACCACCTCCCTCTACAATTTATCTGCAGCATTTTCCCCAAATTCCGTAAAATGACAAAAGCCTACCTATCTGAAAGACCATATTATTCAGTAGAAGATTTTCTTAATCAAGGGGTGCGTTCGGACGTTTACAGCGACTGGACAGCTGAGTAAGCGGTAGCGTTCAGACGAAACCGCTGGAAGTCAGCTGCTGAGTGATTTACTAAGCTTTCCCTATTAGCGCTGGATACATCCACTAAGCCGCTTTGTGCTGACAGTCAGCCGCTGTTGTCGTCCGAACACACCCAATAACTAAGAAATTACAGTACCCTTTGCGCAATATACCTAGTTACTAGGTAGACTATGCAATTTGCAATTTATTTAAATTTTGCAATTGATTGTTTCTGTTACTTCATTATTATTATTTTTTTAATTATATTGACGATTTATGTAATTTTAGTAAACTGAATTGTTATTGTTTTGTTTTATTGACATCTTATAAGCTTTGTCGATAAAATTGTACAATTTTCCATGACATTAAAGCATATTTTCTATTCTATTACGAATATAAAGATAACTATAGAACGGTAATAAATAAATTTAAAAAAGTCACAACAACAAAGTTACTATTGTTAAAAAGATTTAATATTATCTAAAGTTGAAAAATATACAAAACTACTAAGTGAATTACATAAAAAAGCAATTAATATTTTTAATATATCAAACCTTTGAGGAAACAGTGATACAAATGCAAACTTTTCACAAATTGAGTTATCAACACTACTATATTACTAAAACTCGTCTGTGTTTAACTGAAATATTATATTTATTTTTTTATAAATATAAAACCAAATAAACTTTATTGATAAATCAATAAAACTTTATTGAAAAAAGACTAAGATTTTAATCTAATAGCACATAAAATAACATCAAAAATATTACTCTACATCCCACCAGATTGAAAACAATGGGAACCTTTGTTCAGAGACCAATGGGAACTTTTAAACCAGAGAAGGTTCCCATTGTTTTCAATCTGGTGGGATGTAGAGTAATATTTTTGATGTTATTTTATGTGCTATTAGATTGAAAACTTAGTGTTTTGCTAGCAGTTGCCGCTAGGGCATCCTTGTCATTTCGTTCGTTGCAATCCGTGACTGCACGCAGGGGTTTGTCCTGGTTGGTTCAGAGAGAGCAGCATATGTGCCTCCTGATGAGAGACTAATAAGTTTCGAAACCGGTACAGGTGCTTGCTGCGCTCTCTGATTGAACTAGAATATAATGTGGCTGTAGTTTCTTGTTGCAATGAAATTGAAAATGGTTATTTATTTCTAAAACTTTATTGATTTATAAAAAAAAATAAATAATAAATGCAAATAAATCAATAAACTGTCACTGTCATTGAAAATTATAAACGTCAAAATTCATAAGCTATCAAAGACAATCGATATTGTTTATTCTTGTTTAACTTATTGTGATTTCTATGGAAAAGCGGCTTAATTTTGCGATACTATTGTTTGTTTTTTAACCAAGAGGAGTGATTCAAATTTACCGCGCCGTAATGCTTGTTTCTAATTGGTCAAACCGCGGGCAAGTTTACTCCACTGTTATTAACTTTTGACACTAATTACATTTCTGAAATTTTGGAACTTCTGTCATTTTATAGGTTAATTAAGTATATCGGCGATTTTTTGTGTTTTCTGCATTATTCCTTTAATTTTTAGATTTTTAGTCCGCTTTTATATAAAAACAGTTGTTTTTAGATCTCTTTAGCGATGTGTTAGTATAATATAATATGTATGGATTATCATCGAAAGCTGATATGATCAACGAAAAAAGAAGATGAATTTGGTGACGTTTCTAGTAACTTTCTTGGGTGTGAATCTGTCTTTTTAGTTTACTCCTCTTGGTAAAAAAATCAACATTAGTTTCTGTGAGTTAAAAAGAGACTTAGTATAAAAACTAGTTTTTGAATAATTTCGTGCATGGGAAAAATTAGAGTGGAAGTACTTATACCTTGTTAGATACTGGTACTACTTTACAAACACGTTTACTATTACGAATGTATTACACTATTTTGTACTTATTAGGACAAATTCGTGTAAATAGTTTACGTATATATATAGCATACACATTTTTATACGCAATTCGTGGTGACCCTCTCATCAATTAGCTTATATTTGGCTATTGCTGAACGTAGGCCTCCCGTAAAATTTTCCACTTATTTCTATCTTGAGCTTGACCGCGCGAACGCAACTGCCTACCCACTAAAACCTCCTCATTTCCAGCGGCAGGCACTCGGTACGTGTTCTTAGCAAACGTTACGTCGGGTGCGCCGCTGCTGATCCTCTCTATACTACATGTCGGTGAGGCCGATATGGCAGTATGTACATAGATGTAAAATGAAATGTATAAATAAAACTAATCACATATACATCACCCTCACATACATTCACACACATACGTGACCCCTGTTCTACTTGTTATTTCTAGGTTTGGTACTTTATCTCTTATGGTGATACGTAATATTGATCTTTCCGTAGTGTGTTGTGTAACTTTTATTTTATTTATTGTTCCTTTGTTGTTCAATCTACCAAAAGCAGCCCATATGAGACCTATCCTCTTTGTATTTCAATTGTCTGATTATCTCGGCATAAGCGAATCTCATGCCCTAGATATTTGTAAGCTATTACTTGTCGATATATATGGTCGATACTATAGCTTTAAATTTGAATTTTATCGGTTGGTAATAAATTTTGTCTTGGAGTTGTTAATTTTAAGACAAATTGTTTTTGATGCTTCATACATAGAGCGTTTCCAGCATTTTTGTAGCTTTATCAACTCTATGAGATATTAGGTGGTTCAGATCCTCTCCATTTATATTAATAACAATATTAACTCTCGTTCCATTCGTTTGAACATATATTCGATATAGCTGTAAATAATTTCTGGGAGATAGTATCACCCTGTCGAATTCCACGTTATATTCGGAACTTTTTGGTATCTTCATGAAGTCGGACACAAGCTGTACCAGTTTCGTAGATACTCTTGATCAAGGTAATATATCGGTAGTCAAGGCGGCAGTCAGCCTATGCTCGATGCAGTTTATATATATGAAAGATAGGCTTGTTGTATTCTTTTTTAATAATTTTTAGTAGACCAGGACTAATCTGTAAAAAAACGTCTATTTTTGGATGTGAGAGGTGGCATTCGGATTTTTGCAGATAAAGTTAGGTGACACCTTCAGTAATAATAATTGACTTATGCTCCTTCTCAAATATGCCCGGAACATTAATAAAAAAATTATAATATTTAAAAATTTCGAAAAACATCGATTATTTTCTGCTTTCTTTGCTTATAACTTTAAAACGATTCGTTTTGGAAAAAAGTCGTACAGAAATAAAATAAAGATAATTGAATTTTGTATGATATACGACTGGTCAAAAATGTCTTAAGGTATTACCTTTTCTGCAATATAGCAATAAATACAAAATAAGGAAGCAAAATACGCCTGTTGTTATTCAATGTTTCTTAACCACTTTGGTGGCACTTAGAACCTTAATAATTCGCTTAGAAAATTCTTATAACTTACTTAAACGGTCTACCAAATTTCATTAAAATCAACCTAATAGATTTTGCATAATAAATTTGCAATCTAAATGTTTTTAAAAAAGTTCAAATTTTTTAAAATCTTTCTGAACAAAAAGTAGACCATTTAGAAGTTGGCTAATTTTTTTACATATAAAGAGGTGCTCTACCTATCTAATACACTTTACAGAATTAAAATCGGATTATTTAAGAGGCCTCAGCAATGTTTTAAAATTATAAACAATTTTTTGGCTTATAAACAAATAGCTTTGTTTAATAATAAAAAAAATTAATTTTTAGCAATGCAAATAATTAAAACCGGTATAATTTGACTTAAACTTTCAAATGCTGTCAGCAGAATTGCTATTTTATTTTATTTTTTAATCAAAAGCTATTCGCGTTCAAAAATTGCAATTTTTCGATTTTTTGAAAGTTCCACCGAGTTTATCTCAAAAACTATGCATCCTACGAAAAAACTTGTAAAAACATTTTTTGCTTAGAATTACCCAAGAAATACAAAAAAATGTTTTATTTTGCGAAAAATCGATGTTACGTAATTCCTCGAGTTCTTTGTTTATAACAATCTTATCGACATCCGGATCAACTGTTACCGAAAAAATTCGTGTTCTACGGGTCAAAATACATAAAAAAAACTTGGGTAAGTCCATCTAAATAAAGGAGCCCGTAGCACCCCCTCCTGGCCACAGAACTAATTTGTTTATAAGCCAAAAAATTGTTTATAACTTTAAAACATTGCTGAGGCTGCTTAAATAATCCGATTTCAATTCTGTAAAGTGCATTAGATAGGTGGAGTGCTTCTTTATATGTAAAAAAATTGACAAATCTTTGTATGTTCTAACTTTTTTTGTGCAATATTTTAAAAAATTTTAATTTAAAAAAAAGTTTAGATTGCAAAATTATTATGCAAAATCTAGTAAGTCAATGTTCATGAAATTTGGTGGACGGTTTTAGCACATTACAAAAATTTTCAAAGCGAATTATGAAGGTTAAGGTTCCAAGTGTAACCTAAGTGATGGAAAAACATTGAATAAGGACAGGCTTGTTTTGCCCCCTTATTTTATACTTATTGCTATTTTGCAGCAAAGGTGATAAATTAAGACACTTTAAACCAATCGTATCTGATAGAAAATTTAATTATCTTTGTTTTATTCCTATACGACTTTGTTCCAAAATGAATCGTTTTAAAGTTATAAGCAAAGAAAGTAGAAAAAAACGAAATTTTTTGAAATTTTTAAATATTTTATTTTTTTATTAATATTCCGGGCATATTTGAGAAGGGGCATAAGTCAATTATTATTAACGAAGTTTTCACCTAACTTTATCCGCAAAAATCCGAATGCCACCTCTCACATCCACCTAACAACAGATCCTTCCTGGTCTATAGATGATCGTTTGTTCCGCATCTGGAGCAGGATCCCACCTGTTCGCAAGGTTGACAACTATCCAGTTTGTTCACAAGACGTTTTATTATTATCTTCATAAATAGTTTGTATGTTTTGTGGCCCATTGATACTGTTTTAGTTGACATTAATCACTTACAACCTAATCGTACTTTTATTTTTCAGCATCGGCCAATGAAGTCACTAGAAGCGGTTGGTTCCAAAATTTAGACAACCAAATTGTCGAATCGAGCATATCTCCTAGGCCCATGAAGAGAATTTCAACTAATTTAAAACCGTCAAAAAAGTCGGTAAAACGTGAAACTTCAGTAGAATCTCCTCCGGAAAGTCCTCTACAAATTACCCGAAGAAAGTGACTTATTGTATGTAACAAGTTATTAAAAATTACCTTAAACTAACATCAGACAGAGTGTTTAGAGACAAAACTCATGGCTAGGCAAAAATTGGCTAATTCATTTTAGTATATTCTTCTTTCATGGATTAAGATACGCATATTTTGATAGCAGATTTCTATTTTTTTATATATTATAATAGGGAACTTGCATAAAATTTTAAATTCGAAAAAAATGTTATAAATCACAACAGAACATAATTTAAAACATGTATCAAAGATTAAAAAGTTTTGTTTGGCTTTCGTTTGGCCCCTAAAGATGATTAAAAATTCAAATTAAAACAGGTGGCCCAAAACGCGTCGTGACGTCATTCGTTTATATTATGTTTACATTCTTCCAAAAAAGTAAACAGAATTTAAAATTAGACATTATAAACGTCAGTAGAAAATACAGTTATGTAACCTCATAAGTGTTTTTAATGTTTTGAACTATTTTAAATTGATTAAAGGTTCTCTAAACCAAGGCCAGAAAACAAAAAAAAATATATAGATTTTAAATTTGTACATCTGTTATTATGAGGTTTTAAGGCGTGAAATTTTGGAAATCTTATTTTTAAAGGAAACTGAATATTATTATGCAATAAAAAAATGTGCAACATTTTTGTGTTGTCTTAAGTATATGTCAAATGTCAAATGTGTATTGTCTTAAGTAATAAAAACACTCAAATATGTCAGAAATAGCAATTATCAAAATATTTATAAAACTTAGTGTCCGTGTCAAAACGAATGCCAAACCTAATAGGGAACTTGCACATTTTTTTATTGCATAATAATATTCAGTTTCCTTTCAAAATAAGATTTCCAAAATTTCACGCCTTAAAACCTCATAATAACAGAAGTACAAATTTAAAATCTATATATTTTTTTTTGTTTTCTGGCCTTGGTTTAGAGAACCTTTAGTCAATTTAAAATAGTTCAAAAGATTAAAAACACTTATGAGGTTACATAACTGTATTTTCTACTGACGTTTATAATGTCTTTTTTGGAAGAATGTAAACATAATATAAACGAATAACGTCACGACGCGTTTAGGGCCACCTGTTTTAATTTGAATTTTTAATCATCTTTAGGGGCCAAACGAAAGCGAAACAAAACTTTTTAATATTTGATACATGTTTTAAATTATGTTCTGTTGTGATTTATAACATTTTTTTCGAATTTAAAATTTTATGCAAGTTCCCTATTATCTCAATAGTTAGAGCAGAAGATTGTCGTGATAAAAATTTATGGAAATGGTTTAACAGAAATATCGGAATCTATGTCTGATATACCGATAATGTGCATTATCTAGATTGGGATAGAAGTTTTTTTAATGATAAAGTAAAAGTAAAAATAAAATACATATCACAATAAACGTAAATTTCTTTAATCACAACGATGCTTAATGATTCCATTCGTCCAAATAACAAATAATCAGATTAACAAATATGTAATAAACATACTGATCTCATATGAAAAGTGCTTAGGGAATGTCATAAATAATCATAAATAATAATAAATAGATCGTTTCATAGATGTAGTAATAATAAACTTGATATAGAACTGGGGGAAAATAAGTCTAGTGCGCATATTGTCCGCTAGGTGAAACAAATAAGGGGGCAAAAAATATAAACAATGTTTTAAGTTTACTTGTTTCCCGTGATATTTACATGGAATTTTGATATTGTTTTTTAATGGGTTGTATAAATAAAATTCAAACTTACTCACAATATGTTTTATTAAGTCAAAGGAACGACCAGACCGCTTTCGGACACTACAATTTACTGTACATGTTCAGTTTCTCGGTCAACTCAAAAAGTTTTGAGAAGGTTTGGACGTGTTTTGTCCAATTTTTGAATGCCCTAAAGGACTCGGTTACTTTGAATTGTATATAACCGATAAAAAATTCTTAATCTGATCTAAGTACCTATATAAAGTGGGGAAAATCCCAAAAATATATAAAGTGGGGAAAGACCCATAAAAAACAGTTTTTCAGGTTTTGAAGATGACGCAACTTGTGGATAAATCTGAAAAAAATTAAAATCAAGTTTATGATAAAATACACAATATAATAAAAACTAGACCTGCAGCCACCAAAAAAAAATTGATAGGGGTAGCGGTGGTTAAAATTGCGCCGAGTCTTATTTTCTCTAAACACAGAACGTAAAAAAATAAAAAAATCTGTACTCTTTGTTATTTAACTCGTTCAGTGCCCATAACGACAGTGTGTCGTCACGAGGGTTCCATCAAGGGTGTGGATGACGCAAGAGTATCGGCGGTAGTACTGCGTTACTGAATGAACCATTTAAGTACGCGGTACCAACCATGTGGCGTTTGTTCAGGATGAGCACGGAACATGTTAATGTTTTTTAACAACTTTTTCTTATATATATATATATATATATATATATATATATATATATATATATATAGATGCACGTTAAGTTGTGACTTCCGGTATACAGAAGAGACTGTCCGACCTCCACCTTTTCTACTAGGAATTATTTTTTAAGAATTGTGTATTTGGTAAAAGGGGGGCTTATAAAATGGGTCTACCTATTGAGGGGAAAGGATTTACCACAATAAATTTTGTATATATATACGTATATACCGAAGCGTACAGCATACGTTATGGCTTCCATATATAGGGTAGTTCAAGGTGCGTTGTCACTTCCAGCGGTGTTGTCATATTTTGGAAGTCACAACGACTCGTCTGCTGATTTACCTCTTACTTTAAGCGTAATGTGTGATCTTTTGAAACTTTTACTGTGAATACAGTTGTGAATGCAGTTCTATGTTTTACAGTTGTCTATTTAAATTAAAAGATTGATATTCTTTTGATTACACAGGTTTACAAAAAAAATACATTTCGGAATATTTGACGAAACCATATGATTAGGGGGTTTTTGGGGTCGCTGGTCACGAATCCGGGGTCAGCTGACCTCTATCACGTCAGGTAATGGTCATCTCAAGGTCAAATCAAGATAAACCGACAGTCGCTCTGAAAAAGTATATTAAGGGGTTTTTGTGGTCGCTGATGACGAATTTGTGTCCGCTGACCTCTATCCCGTCTAGCTCAAGGTCATTTCGAGGTCAAATCAAGATAAATCGACACGATCGCTCTGAAAAAGTATATTAGGGGGTTTTTGGGGTCGCTGATCACAAAACTGGGGTCCGTTGAGCTCAACCGCGACAGGTAAAGGTCATTTCAAGGTCAAATCAGTTTTGTGGACTTGTCCTGATTTGGCCTTGAAATGACCTTTACCTTACGTGGTAGAGCTCAACGGATCGCAGTTTTTATGATCAGTGACTCCAAAACCCCTATATTTTCAGAGCGATTGTGTCGATTTATGTTGATTTGACCTTGAACTAGACGTGATAGAGGTCAGCGGACTCCTGATTCGTCATCAGCGACACCAAAACGCCCTAATATACTTTCTCAGAGCGACTGTCGATTTATCTTGATTTGACCTTGAAATGACCTTTACCTGGCGTGAAAGAGGTGAGCGGACCCCGGATTCGTGATCAGCCACCCCAAAAACCCCCTTGTCATATGGTTTCGTCAAATAGTCCGAAATTTAGTTTTTTTTTGTAAACCTGTGTTATTTATGATATGATTGATATTTATTTTACAAATACTAATATTTTATTATTGCTGCAAAATGGATTTTTTGGAATTAATTAAAAAAGTGTTATTAGTAAGTAATTTATTTATGAAAATTATATCAAAAATTTTAATAAATAAATTTTAACTTACAGGAAATTTTAATATTTATAATTTTTCTTGATTAAATTTTGAATTTTAGATTTTATTACAGGCACCGTCCTTTTAATTTTTGATGTACCAATAATAATGCATAATAATAGATCCATCTTTTTAGAGCAGATTAGTCCCAGTCTGCTACTCGATACTATTGACTGTGCTTCTCCATTTCTTTCTATCCTCTGTCTTTTTCTGCTAGTCTCTAATTCCTGCCCTATATAAATTTTCCTTTACTTCCTGTAACCATTTATTCTAGTTCCTCCGCGTCTCCTTCTAACTCCGGGTTTCCATTGTAAAATTGAGTTTATAGTTGTTACGCTACCTGCTCTCCATATATGCCCCAACCATCTAACACTGTGCTGAAATCTGAAAATCTGGAATAATATCTACCCGAGTCGAAATATTTTTTTAATATATGAAAATAGTTATTTATGAAACAGTTCGTGAAGTATGCTTTTTACGAATGCACGTGATGTTTAGAGCACGAGCGACAACGGAGCGAGTGCTATACATCGCGTAAGTTCGCAAAAAGTACTTCACGCACAGTTTCATACAATATTTTATCTACGATAAACAAATAAAAAAACTGTAACTCTTTATCACTGGAATTCATTCCTATTCTACAATTTTTAGAACTTTGACATTTAAACATTCTAATTTCTTTCAAACCACAAAACTGTCAATTTTTTTTGTAATTTATTGCTCATTATGTCATCACCATGACAACGCGAAAGTTAAGGATATTTGATTATATGAAAGTGTGTCAAAAACAGTGCGAAAAAGTAAATCCCGTTTAAAATACATTGTTCCTTCACGCACAGTTATCCATTAAATAGATCGATGCAGATCGGCCTTATATCGGATCCTCTACTATTAGTCCGTTCGCTGACGGTAAAATATTGCAAAACCCATAAATTTTAAAAAACCGCTTAGATTGACATGCAATTTGGCATACACATAGGTAACATGTCAAAGAAGCACATTGATATTGTGCCGATGTGTGCTTTTGCCATGGGGGTGACTTTTACCTCGTCTCGGGATGAAAAAATATACGTTCAAAATAAGTCCGGAAATGGATTAACTGACTAATTCTAGGCAACTTTTGTTCTATAGCATTTTTTCACTTAGTTACTTTTCGAGTTATTTGCGAGTAAATATTTTCATTTTTCAACAAAAAAAAACATTTTTTAACGGTTTTTTGGCAATTAACTCAAAAAGTAAGTATTTTATCGAAAAAAACCATTTTTAGGAAAAATATAGCCCATAAAAAAGTAAAAAAAATGGTGTGCTTATGAATGAGATCTCTAGACCCAGTAAAAGAAGAGTTGTAGCTAATGAAAAATAGGTTCATACACGCCAAATTCCAAATTGAATATTTCAACGTGAACTGTCAAAAACTAAAGCACTTTTTGGGGAACACTCATTACAACTTTTTTGTAGTGTTTAAAAAAAGGTTAAAACAGTTTTAGCATTAAATTAAGGAAGTTACGCTCAAAATGAAGATCCTTTTTTTGTAAAAAATTATAAAATTCACCCCCTAATTAGCATCCGAAAGAAAATTAATAGTCACCACTTCAGAAGTTGATTTACTCGTGTATGTATTGTTTATAAATATGATTTGTAAGCTTCATCGGTTCAAAATGCTTATTTTAAGGGGATGTAATAGAAAGGGATTGAACTAGGCACTAACCAACTGTGTAAGCCAATATTGAACAGCCATATCTTAACCAATATTTGTCTCAAAGAAAAACACATAATCCTAAATATTCAGAAAAGCAAAACCTACATTTTTTACTATTCGTAATTTTTAGTATCACTAATACACTTTATGTCATTTTGAAACAGCATTTTTTTCTGCAAAAAATTTTACTTTAAAACCAATTTTTTTCAAAAATTAGCCCTTTGAGCCGATCATATAAGATATACAGATCATATAAATATTACATAAGTTAAGTAACTTGTGAAGCGGTAAGTATTAATTTCATATGAGATTCCAATTAGGGGGTGCTTTTTCGAATTTTTTTAACAAAAATAGGACCTACTTTATTTTGAGCGTATCTTGCTTAATTTTGATGCTAGAAACTTTTTTAGAAAACATAAAAAATATTTTTTTAAAACTTTAAAAAATTTGTAATAAGTTGTCTCAGAACAGTGCATCATTTTTTGGTTGCTATCATTTTTTGGTTATTTCACGTGAAATTATTCGTTTTTAAATTTGACGAATATGAACCTGTTTCCTGTTTTACATTAGCTACAACTTTGCTTCTACTGATTCTAAAAAGTTCATACGTACATCAATTTTGTTACTTTATAAGCTATATTTTTAATGTTTTTCCCGATAACATACTTACTTTTTGAGTTATTGGCAAAAAAAACCGTATAAAAGTGTTTTTTTGATGATAAATTGACATATTGACTCGCAAATAACTCAAAAAGTATTAACTTAGTGAAAAAATTCTATATAACAAAAGTTGCTTAGAATTAGTCAGTTTATCCATTTCCGAACTTATTTTGAACGTATATTTTTCACCTCCGAGAAGAGGAGAAACTCGCCCCCAGGGCAAAGTTTTCTTTTCACTTTTTTCTTTGACATGTTACCTATGTGTATGCTAAATTTCACGTCAATCCGTTCTTTAAAATTTGGAGCAAAAACCGTTAATGAACTATACTGCAGTCAAACCCGCTTATTAGAATACCTCTTAAAGGAATATCCCGGTTTAAGGAATATAAATTTGCGGTCCGGAAACGTTTCTACTAGCGACCAATGATCGGTTATTAGAATATCCAGGTTATAGGAATACTTTTGATTGGCACGAAGGTTATTCCAATAAGCGGGTTCGAATGCATTTCGGTAAGATCGTAAAAAACGAATCAGAATATTTTTCCTATCGACTAAGATACAACCTGGACTAGATAAAATAAAATACTTACTTTCAATACACCAATAATCATTGCGTTTTTTATAAATGTATAGAAGCATAATATTTTAGTGCATATTTCAATTATTCAACTGTTTTTTGCATAATTTAAGGTTTTTTAAAGTGCATATTTCCCGAGCTCTTTTAATTTGATGTATTTCTCCACGAGTTTACAGCAAAAATCTTGATAATTACAAGTTTTGTTTGTATAATTATTGTTTTATCATACAGTCAAGTCGCCCTTGAATCCCAAACATTTTTAAAAGAAAATAAAATTTTTATTGGATATGTTCAAGCAGACATTTCCGTTCAAGCAGAATTTTTAGTCACAACATATCAATGTTAAATATTATTAGAACAACGTTAACGTTTCTTTTAATGACCGACACACATATTATATTTTAATTACGGATCCCACATTTTGCTAAACAGTTGAGAATGTAGTAGAAACATCAAACTTAAGAAACATATTTTTTATTACCTACTGCTGATAAATTAAACAGTATCAAATATCACTCGTTGACATCTCTGTATTAATTTTAAATAATAAAATATATTATGTAGTTTTGTATTCTAAAATATTTGGAAAAAATACCTGTATGTAAATGAAATGAAATGAAATGTATTTTTTTTTTTCATTTACACATCATTTTAAGGGAGTGTCCGTTGAAGAGTACAGGTTCAATATTATCGGCAAATGAGTTTTGTCTTAAATACCGTCCGTATAGAGGAGGTGTCCGTTAAGGATAAGGCGGAAAATCTTGGTAAAATGCTAATTAAATGCACTAATTTTTTTCGAATTCTGAGAAAACTAATAAGTATTTTTGAAAAATTTAAACGCAGAATGGAATATTACATTATTCCCGAGGGCCGAAAGTCCCTGAAAACTTATATAATGTTTATTTTAATAAGATAACGGGATAAAAAAACAAGAGAAAAGTTAGTGTGATTTTTAATTTCGAATATTTCATTACCAAGAAACTTTTTGTTTATTCTAAGGGACTTTCGGTCCTCCGCAATAATAATCTTTCATTCTGGGTGTAAGTTTTAAAAAGTATTTATTAGTTTTCTCAGAATTCGTAAAAAATGAATGCATGTAAATAGCATTGGACCGAGATTTTGCGCCTACCCCCTTAAGAGAGAATTTACTGTATTTCATATTATTACTAGAATTTATTACTTTAAACTTTTTATCGCTCTTTTTTCGTGTATTTAATTCCATTCAATTGTAATTGTACATTCAATTTTTTTGTATATTTTTACACGTTTTATTACTTTCGAAATAACAATAACTATAAAATCGATTTTTCAGCCTACTTGGGTCAAAAAAATACGCAATTTTCGGAAATTTCGTTAAATGAGAACATTTACCTACATTTCTTGTATTTAAGCTTTTAATAAGATTTTTAAAAATAATTTAGATTATTTAATAGATACATTCACCGGCACGAAAAACGGGCACCCCAAAAAATGGGTCATTTTTGATGGCTCGTATCTCCTAAACCTATTCTCCGATTTAAGTATTTCTTTAATATGTTATAGCCTTATTCTTTAACTATATCGCTGTAATAATATTGTTTCTAGATAGGTAAATTATCATTGTATACTGGGCGTACCATTCAAACTGTTTTTTTTTTCAATTTTCACAACACCCTGTGGAATATTCTAGCCTTTATACAATATTGAAATTAAAACCCAACTATAGCCCCAGGTTTTCTTAACGTTCTGTTTGTTATTCATTCGCTTATGTTGGATAATAAAAAAGTTAGGGACTTTAACAACTAAACATGTTCTTTATCAATACATGGTGTTTCTAAATAAGTGCGACAAACTTTAAGGGGTAATTCTGCATGAAAAAATAATGATCGTTTACTTGATAAAGCTATGTCCGCAAATGCTTGCAAATATAAAATTCTTTTGCCAAACGATCATTATTTTTTCATGCAGAAATTACCCCTTAAAGTTTGTCGCACTTATATTTAGAAACACCTGTATCGATAAAGAACATGGCTAGTTGTTAAAGTTCTTAACTTTTTTATTATCCAACGTAAGCGAATGAATAAAAAACAGAATGTTAATAAAACCTGGAGCTATAGTTAGGCTTTAATTTAAATATTTTATAAAGGCTAGAATATTCCACAGGGTGTTGTGAAAATTGAGAAAAAAACCCAGTTTGATTGGTACACTCGGTATACAATGAAAATTTACCTGTCTATCAACAATATTATCATAGCTATATTGTTAAAGAATAAGGCTATAACATATTAAAAAAATTACTTAAATCGGACAACAGGTTTGGGAGATACGAGACATCAAAAATTACCCATTTTTTTGGGGTGCCCGTTTTTCGTGCCGGTGAGTGTAGATTAAATTAGAAGTTCATTGTAAAAAAGGAAGTAAACAAAAACACGAGAAAAATGAATTTATATAAGTAAATAGGTAAGTAAATATTATAGATTAAAATAAGTACAGAAAACATATAATTATAGAGATATATAATCACTTATTTTACCTTCATTTAAGGCTAACTTTAAAAGTAAAGCAGATCTGCTATTATTCATGTTTAAAAACAAAAGGCACACAAAACACTAAGTACGATTAGAACCGCGAATCTACAACAGATAAATGTCTGGAAACCGTTACACAGGGTTGCCAAAAAACGGAAGTCACACCGAGCGGTGTGGTATACGGAAGACGCTACGCGTTGTGTACATAACCTGTATAGTAGCTCGGGAGCGACACTAGCGCTGGTGATATACCGTCGAACTAAAATCTGATCTTATGAGTATGTTAGATACGATATGACTTCCAGCGAAATTTTTAATATAAGCCTTCTGATACCATCTAGTAGCCAAATTCGTAAAAATATAGGCAAAACGTTGTGACTTCCGAAATCGGAAGTCATAACGGTATATATGAAGTAACAACGTATTACGAGAATCTACTTTGGAAGTCACATGGATACATGTATCAATATATATATATATATATACCCCACCATGTTTCACTCTTCCATTCATTGACATTTTTCATATGTTAGGTCGTCCGACCGACATAGCTCCACAGTATATGGAGGAGCGAAAGAAATCAATGTAAATCGATTTAATTTATCATATTTCACCTTTCTACAACTTTTTAGAGGGACGACTTATTATGGTTTTTTTAACATTTTGTATAATTTAGTTTGAGACATGACCGAGAGTTGCGGCGGCGCCACCGCTCTACGTATATTGACTGCAGTATACGAAATGTAGGTATTTCCGATGGTAGGTCTTCCGCTGAATATATTTTTATATTTTTACATAGCATAGGTATTCCGCAAATCGGGCAACACTGCATGCAATTAAATCTATTTTAGGAATATTCGACTGTTGGTCTCTCGCGTCGTTTATCGCCTAATATCTTGAAGTATTAGCACCGTTTATTTATGACTACCTATATTATAGTGGTTTCATAAATAAATGCGTGTATAATTTTTCAGTGTTTTTTATCTTTGATGTTTTTTGTTTCTGTTTTTTTTTGTTTTGTTATTTTTTCCATTGTTTATTAAACTATATTTATTTGTGTGCTCATTCTAGTTTTTCAGAATTTTTTTGGATTTAGTAGTTATTTTTTATATTTGTTTTATTTTGTTTAATCTTACATTTGATTTAGATGTGTGTACATATAATTCTATAATATAGATCAAAACATACATTTCGCTATTCTTACTATTATATTAATTAAAATTAATATAGTGAGTTCTAGTCCACGACAAACGCATGGGCATTTTAATTCCAATTATATTTATGTAATGTATTATCGTTTATTAGTAAATATACCTGTATTTTAATAATTAATACATACATACATAATCGATTGCCTCTTATACCCATAGGTTATATGCTGCTCTCTGCAAATTTCCGCCACTTCTTCCTATCTGCTGCTAAAAATTTTGCTTCTTTCCACGATGTTCCTCTTCAGTATTTCGTTTACATTAGTGTTTCAGCTTTTGCTTGGTGTACCCCTCGTGCTTTTATCCACTGCTTTGGCCTCCCATGCCATTTTCACTTCTATGTAACCAGTCATTCTTATCATGTGTCCAGCCCATTTAACGTCTTTTCTTTAATTTTTTCGTTGAACGATTTTACCTGTAGTTCATGTCTTATATCTTCGTTTCTTCTTTTGTCTAATCTTCTTGCTTTGTCTAATCTTCTTGCTCCCACCACTATTCTAAACTATCTCATTTTTGTAGCTTGTAATCTTTTTCTTTGTCTGTCCTTCAGTACCAAGTTTTCTGCCCCGTATATTTTAATTGTCTGTATAATTAATAATATTAAATATATCGTGTATATTTATCTATCAACGGTATTATTTATATTATTTTAAAGTGCGCATGCTCCACTTGTCGTGGACTAGTCCTTGACTGTCTCCGCGAACACACTTAATAGTACGGGATCCGAATAGGAGGTCGAAATGTACCCATCTGCTTGCCGGATGAAACATTTTTTTTATTAAATTTCATACATAGACAAACACGACCAGCATGGGTTGCCTATCAAAATCGTGTCATAGCTATCCTTAAGGGGGGCCGTAGGGGTTGAAATCAACATTTCAAGCACATTTTTTTGAATTTTTTTTGAAAGTATGAATAATTTTATTTTTAAATTAAATAAGCATATTAAGTATATTTCCAAAACTATTTAAAAAAAAATTCAAGAAAAAATATTGAAAAATAAGCCAACGGTGGACATCAGAATTTATCATTGGATCATGGTAGACAAAAAATTCAAAAAGATTTTATTAGCTTATGACTTCTCGAGGTAACGCTGTCAAGTTTCTTTTAGTTTTAATGATCTTTGACTTTTTAGTATCACTCAGAAACAAAACAATGAAATTTTTTACAGAAAAAAGGGTGAAAATCAACATATTCATTATTGTTAAACAAAATATAAGCATAAAACAAAGTGTATTACGATATCTCGACAGTGTTACCTAAAGGAATGTCTAACGAAAATATGTACAAAATTCCAGGTGAGTTGGTCAAGGGGTTTTTGAGTTACAATGTCTAAAGTCTTTGAAAATAGCAGTTTTGAGAAAAACGCTTTTAAAGTATTGTCAACTTTTATTTTCATTTTTTTTTGTCTGTCAAAACATATAGTGATGCAAACCGGAATGTTTTTGAATCGCGGGGTAATTTACAAAAGAAAATGAGAACAGCTGTTGACCGTTTCTCACTAAGCTCAAGCGCGCTGGCGCGAAGATACTGCAAACCGAGTCGAAGGTAGGAAGATAGTGTTGAATATCCCGATCTTCGGCTCGCTTTGCAGCAGGTTCGCGTTAGCACGCTTGAACGTAAGAACAACGGTCAGCAGCTGTTCTCATTTTCTTTTGTAAATTACTCCGCGATTCAAAAAGATATTCCGGTGTACATCATTTGACGATTTGACAGACAAAAAAGAAATTGAAAATAAAAGTTGACAATACTTTAAACGCCTTTTCCTCAAAACTGCTTTTTTCAAAGGCTGTAGACATTGCAACTCAAGAACTACTTGACCGACCCACCTGGAACTGCGTATATATTTTCTTTAGACATTCCTTGAGGTAACGCTGTCGACATATTTTTTGCTTTATGCTTATCATTTAACAATAATAAATATGTTGATTTTCGCCCTTTTTTTGTGCAAAAAACTACGCCCTCCCCCTTAGGGATTGCTGACACGATTTTGATAGACAACTCATGCTGATCGTTTTTGTGTATGTATGAAATTTAATAGAAAGAATGTTTTATCCGGCAAGCAGATGGGTACATTTCTACCTCCTATTCGGATCTTAGACTATGTCTGTATAACAAATTTAATCAAAAATGGCAAATAAATATTACATATTAACGTCAAATATTTTAAATGTGTATATGTTTAATGCCAAATTGTGGAGTCATGCACGGAGCGAATAGTTAATTTAATGTATATTTTTTTTTCGGCGAGTACCTACTCAAATCTAAGCGTTCAAGCTTAAATAACGAGAAAACGGTGCATTTTATAACATACACTTACTTAACACTTGTCAAAGTACTTTGAAATACCTATTAACTGAGCTACAGAAGAAGTTGATAGCATCCAAATTTATGCTCCAAACATTTTTCCAAGCAAATGTTATTTTTTTTTCATAACTCCGGTAATTTTTATTATATCAGGTTGATCCAAAAACCATTTGAAAGGCAATTTTATTAGCTATAAAATTTTATTAAATTTAAATACATTTTTTAAAAGGATTAATTAAAGGGCCCCGGTTACATGGTTTTCGCAGTAAAATTTAGGCTTCAAGTGTTTCTGTCTCGGTTATTTTGTATCCTTCAAAAATAAAAAAAAGACAAGTAAAATCTTTGCTAACAAAGAAACATAAATTTCGTTCTGTGTGTGTCAAAAAAAACTCTATAAACAGGTCAAAATTTATGATGTCATTACTTATGCCAAAAATAAAAAAGTCGCATAGGGATTACTAAATATTTTAATTTTTGTGAAAATGGCGTCTGTTTTATTTTTCACTTTTTCCTAAAAAATCGAAAGGTTCTTCTATTAAAAGTTTTTTCAAGTAAGGAATTTATTAGATGTTTAATAATTAATTTTATTCATTTTAAGTTCAATTCTCTCTTAAGGCTGGAAGATAAGTAGGTTTTCTTGAGGGGATTGTAGCTCAATAATCAAAATGCGCGAATTTTAAGAGTTTAATCTTATACTTTATATGCTATACGAATTATATCTGCGGTACGATAAATATTTTAATTTTCCCAACGTTTTTCTCTTTGTTGAATCAATTAAAGGGTTGTTTGGGGGGTTAAGACAACGATGACAAGACTACGATGATATCTGTTACATGACAAGAAAGCTAATAGAGGAATATAGGAAATGGTGACTAGAGATCAAAGAGACAAATATATGAATATCGATGGAACGCAGCAGGACTTGCTACTAGACGGAGGAGAAACAATTAGTAAATGTAACGATTATAAATACCTGGAGCTAAAACCACGAAAATCACGAACACTGGACGGAGCCATTAAAAACGGAATATTCAGGGCAGGAAAGCAATTACGCTTTTAAACTCAGTACTCTGGGACAAGCAGATAAACAATCAAAACAAGAAATAGATCTATAATGCCGTAGTATAAAGCATTATAACGTACAGCTGCACAGTATGGCATATGAAGGAAAAATCAAAACAAATGTTAGAGGTCACCGAAATGGATTTCTGGAAGATCAAGAAGAGAACATGTCACCAATGAACGGATACGAGAAATAATGAAGGTCACACATACAATAAATGAGGAAATCAACTAAATATAACTAAGATGGTTTGGTCACGTACAAAGAATGGATGAGGATAGAATCCCAAAACAAGTACAAAACTCTCATATATAGCTCGTAATTTATCGCAGTTGTTTTTTAATTTGTGCAAAGTGGGGGGACCAGCCCAATAGGGGTATGACAAATACATACCACAAGAATAAAGAGAACTTATGAATAAAAAACTGATGATGTTTTCTAATAGAATCTTACGAGCTTCCAGGATCTGATTATAATACACATATTTATAAATAGAATAGATGCCTACATTCTTTATAAGTATGGATTTTTCTAGTTGAAGAATTAATGTTTTATCAATAACTTTAAGATTCCAAACTCGTTTTAGGGCAAATGCTGAAGTAAAACATAATTTACTAAAATATCTTTGTTATGTTGATTCAAATTTACGGAACCCGAGTTAAATAACAAAAGAATAAACAAAATTTACACCTTACTGACATTAATATTATTTTAGAAATCGACTTTTTCATTAACGAAAGTAGGTACATAACGCAATTAAACTAAAACAAAATATACCTATAACATTTTAAAAACAGAGATAATAATATATTTATAATAATTATTATCAGATTCACCACAAGTATTCATTTCATTTAAATGTTAAAAACCACAAAACAAAACCAAATTAAAGCAAAGGGATAACATCAAAAATAAAACTTAAACAAACGCATCACTATGAACAAACAGGTGATTTCATGACTTCACAGTTCTTTTAAAATTTTGCCATGGCGAGACAAACTTCTAAATCTGGCAACACAGGTTGGTTAATCTATTAAATGCATTTTGTAACAAAAATATACTCAGGAAGACCGAAACCTGTTAGAAATGAATAATGTAATTATACACGTGGAAGATTCAAACATTGCACAATGTAAGGGAGAGGGAAAAATAGTAGATTAAAAAAATAACAAAAAAAATGATTTATATTTTTCCACACTGCATATCATAAAGATGTTTCAAGCGATATACTCAAATCAAAAATTACATATACTCACTCCTTCTGGGAGACGACTTATAGCTGCTTTCCGAAAGGAGGAGTTAAACATACTGGGGTGTGTATATATATATATATATATATATATATATATATATATATATATATATATATATATATATATATATATATATATATCATATAGTAAGGGCACACTTGCCATTGTCAAGTCAGAAACATCGTCAAACAACGATTTTTCTAAAAGCCAAAATTATTCAACTCTAGAGTCAAACCGGGAGAATACTTCTTCATACACTATTTTCACAGATGCTGAAAAATATTGTTCTGAGGATCCTTCGGTTCTGTATATTAGTACTGGTTAAACCAAAAATTTGTGTTTTTTACTCAGCCCAGAGAAGCGCCTGTTTGCTAGAACTATTTTCCATTCGATTTCTTCTGTGAGATGTCATTAATCACAAGGCAATTCAAATTCGTGAATTTATCTACCGCCTTAAAAAGCTAGATTTATTGCCGGTGAAAAGAATATTTTAGCTCTCTTGTTTCGTATTAATGTACTTTTCATTTTACTTATTTATTTACAGCGCCATATTTTTTGGGCAATTGAAAAATAATTATGTGGCGTACGGGCAATTAAGTTCAAATTGTCTGCGAAGGCCATAATTTGCAATGATTTTTTTAATTAGTTCTGTTGTAACTGGAAGACTATATTAAAAAGGAGTAGTTAGCTATGTATTTTAAACGTTGGTCCTGTGTGTATTATTTGCAGAGATCTGTACTCATTGCAATTCTCATCAATCTTATTGATTCACCGGGAATGTTAAATTGGTCTCTGACATCAGACAATTTATTTTAAACCACGCGACGTTAAAAAAAAACAAGTTACATATAAACAAATTTTAAAAATTTTCAAACGCCATTTTGGAGGAGAATTTAATTGAAACTTTGATTTCTTAATGCATTTATCGAAAATATACATAAAAACAAAAAAATGGGATCTAATAAAAATAATAAACAAATTAAATATCTCCTCCTAGATTATTGAATATTTTTGAACCAATATTTTTGCTTTATGTTAGTAACATAACGCTAGTTCTGATTTTATAGTGCTTTATAATGCAAGTAATATATTTTTTTAAATTTGTTTTTCAAGCATTGTTTATAATTATTTAAATAAGTTAAGGTTCAAATTTAATTGAGCAAGTCTTAGATGAAAGCTTTTTCCTTCAACTTTACAGAAAAAATCATAAAAACCTTCATAAGACTATGAATTACTGCAGCAGTTAAAAAAAGTAAATTATATGCAAAAATTACCCATTTTTCATTATTTAAACAATGATCCCTTTACATAAATTGTATACTTTCTTAAAAATATCTTTTGTTTTCATCTAAACTTTGATATAAAAGTTCCAACCTGTACGGAATTTAATTTTGATTTAGGTATTAATTTTATTTGATTCGACTATCTTCGATTATTTAGGCTTTTATAGAATTTTCCTGTTCGGTTTTACTTTTTTAACGACTTGAGTCCTAACTCTACACTTTGTCGATGTTGTTTGTTCTTTTTCTTAGGTTTTTCTTTTCTGCATAAGTTTATACACATGTTTCCTTTTTGTGGCAATGTCCTCACATGCATCATCTAATCAGTCGTTACGTTGCGGAGGTCTTTCTGGTCCTATGATGTTACTTATTTTTTCTTGATAATTGTTCCTACACATATCCCGCCAATTATTAGACTCATTTGTATGCTTTTATGCCAAGTAGGTAATGGTCTGAATCAATGTATGTAGGTAGGCGCGAATATCCATTAAACTGGAGAAGCATAGCATCCATAAACTCATGTTCGATTTAGTTCCTTGTTAGGCCATTCAGTGAGACCATCCCATTGCTCATTATTTCAATATTTGCATATCTGTGATGTATTAGTTTTTTTTTCAGAATAGTGTAAATATTTAAGTAAATTGCCAATTTTTGCTTCGCTGGTAAATCATCATTAGACTTTTACCTTTTAGATAAAAGTTAGATTAGGATATACAAAGAAAATATATTTTAATAGCTAATCTCAGATTTAGCCTAATTCCAAATGATTATAAATTAAATGTATGATAGAAGTGCACTATTAGGAATAAGATTAAAATTAGTGCTTTCAATACCTAATTCGTAAATTTTGTGAATATTTTATAATTTTTAAATTATAAAAAGTTAGGTTTGTACTTATGCTCTGAACACGCTGTATGACCTTGTATATTTCCAACTTATTAGTAATATTTTATATACTGTGTGATGATAGGGCTAAATATCAATTTTGTATCCATATTGTTTTAGTATACTTTTTAGAAACATCATCACACGCAAGTTAGAGAATTTCGAATTGTTGAAAGTGCAATCTTCTGTTTCTTAAAATTGAAAAACATATATACAAAGTAATGAGAATTATATAGTAAATGTTCCAATTTATTTTTGTTGAATGTACAATTTAAAACATAATAATTTTGAGTAGTGAACTGGATAGCAAAACGTTTTAATTATTCTGCTACAGATGAGAAGAAAAAATGAACTAAATTACAACCATAAAAATACGAAAGATACGAAGAAAAAGAAGTATATACTAGATTTTTTCCAAGTAGACGGGAAAAAGAAATTTCTGCTGCATTATTATTTTTTCAAAATACCGGTTTTGAAAACATATCGTTTAAATCTATTTTGTTTTTGCTAGATTATTATATTACTATATTACGTACATTAAATTATCACTTATAACAATATTTAAGACATAAATTGTAAAGTAGGAGACTTCAAAATTATTCCGTTAATATTTTTGAACTAAACTTCTTTCTGTTATTGGAAAATACGTCATTTTTGTAAAGTAAATATTATAGGTAACTTCAGTATCGACATGAACTTTCACTATTTTTATTCCACAACTTTTTTGCTTGTGATCTCCATGGCTGACTTTGCCAAGCATCATGGCTATTTTGATATTAAATACGGCTTTCCTGAAAATTTTATTTTCCCGTATATATATCCGTACCCGTCCCATAATTTATGCAGCCATGAAATTGTGCTTCCTTTGAAAATTTCCACACAGAGTATAATATACTATATTTATTAGTATAACCACACAGAGTATAATTATAGTATATATATATTATATTATAATAATGGAACATAGAATAAAGACGCTGCGGACTATGTCTTATTGGCACTCAAGAGTGGAAAGAATATCATCATAAGCTCCTAACGGAAGATCGAATCGAATTTTAAGAAGACACTTCAGAAGAAATCTACGAAGGGAATGTTCAGCAAGAAGCAATAATAACTACAGGAGAAGTACGAAAAAGTATCATCCAGCTAAAGAATGGGAAAGTCCCTGGTCCGGGAAATATAAATAACGAACTAATTAAAGCAGCTCCGAGTAAATTAATGGAGATCCTTGCAGATATCTTTAATAAGTGTCTAGACGAAGACGAGCCGCCACCCAAAGAGTGAAAGCTAGCCATTATATCTTCCATTTCAGGACTGATTGCAAAAACTACAGCGGAATTAATTTGTAGCAAGGCTTTATGGACGAGTAACACAACACCGAATTGGAAAACAAGTTAAAGAATCAGAAAATCAAAGCGGTTTCAGAGCTGGTCGCCCCTGTGTAGACGGTATTCACTAGTAAACACCTTATAGAGAAACGCTTAGAAATAGAAATTATCCATTTAACCTTTGTCGACCTTGATAAAGCCCACGATACCGTACCATTAAATAAGTTGTGGTTATATGTATACCTGTACCAAGTATCTAATGCCTGGTTGCACCAACAGATCTTAGGCTTAAGCCGAGAATATCATAAGAATTAATGTAATATAATTACAATAAAATATAATAGGAACATCATAATATAATAATAGATATACTTGATAACAAGGTAAGAATCCAAAATTATGGTGCAGCCTAGGTGATACTTCCGGTGGTCCTATCTATAAGCAGAGCTTAGCTAAGCTGGAGCTTAAGATCTATTGGTGCAACCAGGCATAAGAGACTCATTAATATTCTCAGCGTGGTGCTATTGTTCTTCTTATTCTACGGCACTACAGCTCAAATTGAGCCTTGGCCTTTTTTATTTTTTGCCTCCACCCTTGCTTGTCTGTGGCTGCTCTTCTCCATACACGGACTCCTAAAAGGGCTTGTGCGTCGCTGTTTACTGTGTCTTCCCAGCGCTCTTCTGCATTCTAGCATTCACTGCTCTTTTTGCTAGCCTATCCTCTCCCATTCTTATCACATGTCAGGCCCATTGCAATCTTTGTATTCTAATGAAGTCTGACAGGGGTGTTTCCTTATAAAGTTGATAAAGCTCGTTGTTTCGATTTCTGAAGATTCAGTTTTCCCTCACAGGTCCTAGTATTCTCCTCAGTACTTTCCTTTCGAATGTGTCGAGTTTGTTTTTGGATGTTTCTTTCAGGACCCAGGCTTCACTGCCATAGCATGTTATTGGTCGAATTAAGGTTTTATAGATTCTCATCTTTGTACTTCGGTGGACATTTTTGGACCGAAATATATGGGAGAGGGCAAAATAAGCTGTTTGCCTACGTTATTATCTTCAGTATTTCTCCATCTTTTGATCCGTCGGCATATAGTTCTACTCTCAGGTATGTAAACTTTCCAACCGTTTCAATGTCATATTAATGTATAATGTTTTGTGGGACTATATTTCTTCTCGTTTGTATCATTATTTTTGTTTTTTTATGTGTTAATTTCCAGACCTAGCCGTTTCCTGTGCTCCTGCTGATGTTCTACTCATAATATTAATATCATCTGCATAAGCGGCCAGTTAAACCGTTCGGTTGGTCAGTAGGTTTCCTCGTCCAGTTTGCATTTGCCTAACCGCATACCCCAGTGCCAGGTTAAACAAAGTTCCCATCTCCCTGCTTTAGTCCCTGCAAAATTTTGAAAAAGTCTGTCCGGTGGTTTTGTATTCGTACACATGCCTGAGTTTCATCCATTGTGGCTTTAATGAGTCTAATTAGCTTGTGTGGTATTGCCAATTCAGCCAATATATTGTAGAGTTTGTTCCTTTTGACTGAGTCGTATGCCTGTTTGAAGTCTACAAACACATTGTGAACATCAATGTCGTGTTCCCATGATGTGCTCAAAATCTATTTGACTGTAAATATTTGATCCAGTGTCGATCTTCCCCGTCGGAAGCCCGTCTGATACTCTCCAGTAATATTTTCTGCTAGTGGTTGGAGCCGCTGGTTTATAATATACGTGAGGACTTTATATGATGTACATAGTAGAGAAATTCCATGGTAGTTTTTGCACTGGAGTTTGTCTCCTTTTTTATAGATCGGGCATACTATACTTTTCTTCCAGTCGTCGGGTATTTTCTCTTCTTGTCATATGTCTTTGATGAGCGCGTGGATGTGACTTGCTAGGTGGTCGCCACCTACCTTAAACAATTCTGCTGGTATTTCGTTAACTCACGGGGCTTTATTGTTTTTCTGGGCCTTAATAGCTTCGAGAACTTCCTCTATGGTTGGAGCTTCTACTCCATTCTCTACTTCATTCTCTTCTATGTAGTTCGTACCCATTTCACCTTCCATTTTTACTTGTGTCCCAAGTAGGTTCTGGTTTATTGCTTTCAGGTTTCTGTGACTTTCTGTTGGTCACTGATTTTATTTGCCCACTTTCATCTTTACATAGACTTGTTTGAGGTTTATACTCACTTTTTATCTTTTTTAGGTATTCGTAAGCCCCTCTAATTTCGTTGTTTTTGAAATTTTCTTCTCAGCTCAGCGTGGTGCTATTGTTGGAGGTATGAAATTCCACACCTCAAACAATAACACAGTCGATAACATCATCAGTGATGCTAAAATAATATTAAACGTACAATGGTGAAATTAGGTACATATTAAAAAATAACGTACTAGGTTGAGGTTGTTGTCAAAGATGTTACATATATACCGAATGCAAGCGGAATTTACAAAAAGAGTATTACAATGAATGTAAAAAGAAATAGATATAAAAATACAAAAAATATAAATATTTACATATTTTAATATTTATATTTTTTATATCTTATAATGCTGATTAAAATATCTACAGTCATTTAAATATTTAAAGCAAATGTGTATCACAATATAAAAATATAACTGCCAAACAGATCTGCGCCGTTCAGAAGTTGTGAAAGGGTTTAATGTGCGAACAAGTAGTCATATTTTAATAATTTTAAAATATTTACTGTTAATAATATCAGGTGAACTCGGAAAATTGAACTTTATTTCCATTTCCGAAACCGCTATCCAATTGCAACATAATAAAGTTTTTATTGCCCCTATTCATGAGTTCTTATTCTCATAAAATATTACTAGATAGAGGTGCCACAATTAAAAACTATCAGTAGATGTACAGTAAAATAAATTTGTCTGCAACCGTGAGGAGAAGAGATGACAGACGTTCGTTTATGCGGTGCAAGTGACCTTGAGGGTTTTTGTTAACTCTGTTTACCTGTATATACATATTGATTGCCGTTTATGGTTGAACTCTACACTAGTGTCTAGGCTATAAGAACCATCTAGTTTTCATACGAAAATAATGATACAAAAAAGTGATAAAACTATTTATTTAACTAATAGAAAATTGAGGTAGCTAGAAATACCTAGAAACATGTTTTAGAAACAGAAACCTTAGAGACAGTTTTACTAAACTGAGTCTAGAAGAATCTTAGGATAAAGCAAAAGGGAAGAACACAAATCTGTAGTACTCTCTAATTTGTTGTTTTAAATAATAATTAGAAAAACAGAGTGCAAATAAAAGAAATAATGTTAGAAATCACCATCAGTATATTGCAATCACTAACGGATCAAGTATATAGTAATGGGAAACACACAAGAAGACTTATCGAATCTATAGATGCAAACAACTCAAGAACGGAAATCGTTAACACGGAACCATGAAAAGAATTATTAAATCAAAGTATATTTCGAGCAAGGCCAAAAGAAGAGCCAAAATGACTGCCTACAAAGTGGCAGTCATGTATGCAAGCGAACCCTGGTTTTAAAAAAGAATATTTAATATAAATATAATATATCTATAGTCTATAGTACTAATCTAACGAACCCGCCACGAACGCGTACCGCACACACGTCGCGAAGTGTTCGGCGCTGTATAGGATATAATACTATTATAGCGCTAAGCCTACACTAATTACAGAGCTTGATAAATAAAACGATATTAACATTTTTGATAACAAATGCTAGAAAACAAAACAGCGATACCGCAATATTATTTTAAAAACCGTTAATAAATTGAGGAATCTTTCAAGAGTGTGTGTGTGTGTGTGCGCGCGCAGGCGACACATATCTGTTTGTTAGTTATATTGTTAGTTATTTGTGTTAACAAAATTCACTGTAGAAAATGAGCCCGATTCGTGTCAACACTTTAGTCCTGAACATAGTTTAAAAATTACCAGCTACATCTTTTGGTATCTTGATGGATTTTAACATAAAAATTTATGTTTATAATTTTTTACTACCTTTTTAATAATTTGGAATAATATAATCATTGTTTTAGATTTTTTTTTAATTGTTTATTTATAAAGAATATTTACCACTTTTTGTTTGAAAATAATGTTTGACCATTATAAGAGTATATATTTTGTTGAATCATTCCACTCTTCCATTATTAACTTTTATTTAAAGTTTTGTTAAAATATAGTTTTTATAGAAATAAATATTTTATCATCTTAATACTTATTCTGTCATTAACTCTTACATTTACCAAATTTAAACACAAATGCACAAAAAAAATTGGGACATCGTGCCAATAGCTAGTGTGGATCTTTTTGTCACAAGTTTTGTTTTCATCGGACTGATTTATGGATAAGTGTGATAGTGTGGATCTTTTTGTCACAAGTTTTGTTTTCATGACTGATTTATCATTGATAACATTTCGTAGTCAGGAGAACAAGTTTGAATGTTTCAACCAAACTTGCTGGTTTGGATATGGTTTGGATATTTTTGAAGTACCTGCTACTTCAAAAATATAGCCGGTTCAGGGTCGTATTTAAAGTATCTGTCAATGGTGGATTAATAAAACAAATTAATTTATCAAATTGTGATATACATTGGAGAGATACTTGACATCAGTCTTGTTGTTGATATAATTTTGATCTTTCTTTATGTATGGAAATTTTCTTAACCTTTAACTACCCGCACATCAAGTTATAACATAACTACACGCGTGGCGTACTTTATACGCCACAAGAAAATACACTTAAAAATAGCGGATTTGTTTATTTTTTTTAATATACTTAGTTGTTTGTTATAAACCTTATTGGGCATCAGTGAATACTTGGAGTTCCTTCTCAGTAAGCCAATTGGGATTTATAACTGGAATCATGGAATAACTGGATCCCATGATAAATAAAATTACTAATAAAAAATTTTTTGAAATGTGATTTTTTACAGGAGAAAAAGTATTGTTTATAAAGAAAAATATATTTTGTGCCATAATGACTAAAAAAACAATTAAAATATGAACTTATATTACTACTTATATTAATATAATCGTGGAGCATATTGTCCACCACCGGAAACAACAAATAATAAACTGGAAATTACGATCCTCCCAGAACGCCGATTATAACGAAACTAAAACCAAATTGTAAAGCACATTCCAGTGATAGGTTAGAGAGATAAACAAGGTCAAAAATTAAATTTTTTAATATATTTGCAGTAGAATTCGTATATCTGGCGTACAAAATACGCCAGCGTGTGTAGTTAAAGGTTAAGTTAATTGCTTGGCTAAGGCCAAGGTTTAATTTATTGGTTGTACACTTTGTTTCAGTGCAACTACCCTTCTATGTAGATATTGGTGTGTTTGTCCAATACACTAGCAGTCTTTACAATTTACTTTATAAACAACATCTGACTGCTTATCCTTAGGAACATTGGGTTTAAATTTTGAAAAATATTTTCCGGATGTTTTAGACGATTTATGTCTAACATTGATGCCATATTTTGCCAAAATGTTCGACATTTGTTCGGAGGATCCATTAGCGTATGGTAGGTATATGTAGTATTTGTCCGAGTTGTGACGTTACCGTTATTATTGTTAGGTATGGTTTGGGTTTGTTTTGGATTGGGATTGGAATTTTACTGATTTCTGATAATGTAACTTCATTTATTAATTAAACAGTTGTAAAATTCTGGTCGATAATTTTTTTTCTCTAAAATACCACAAAAATATATCTGTATTATGATCTTCAAGCATACTATATTCACTTAACTTATCTACTTAACTTCAATCAATATTTTAAAATTAGTTTTGAACTTTTTATTGTTACGATCTTGCCGTAAGTTTTGTTTTCAAGAATAAACTTCAGATAAGTATTACAATGACAAAATATTTTAAATATATTTCTAGACATCTTAGATTGTTAATGTAGTTTTATTTTTAATTTATATCATATACTGTTATACATATATTACATTTTATTTACTAACAATATGTAAATAAATAAATCCATCAAAGTCATATTTATCGACATAATGTACTACCCATTTATAAAATATTTTTATACTTTTGTATATAATATAAATATATATTTTTGTTTGAAAAAGAATGTAAGCCAAAGTACACAATAAATACACAATAAAAATGACGAATAGTAGTATAGTTTTCATTTGTTGGCATAATTAAAGATATTAAAACATAATTAGGGACTATGTTTTCTGGGGCTTACAATTTGTTAAAAATTACTATAGCTCGTTTTTAAACTTGGAGGAGTAATTCAAGTTTACCGCGCTGTAATGCTTGTTTGTATGGTCCAACCGCTGGCAAGTTTACTCCACTAACTTATGAAATTTTGACACTATCAAGTTTTAGTTTGACATTTATCAAATTTTGACCCTAATGACATTTGAAATTGATAGGGTAATTAAGTTGCGATTTTTTGTGTTTTCTGCGTTATTCCTTTAATTTTTATATGTTTAGTCTGCATTTATATAATGCAGACAGTTAAACAGTTGTTTTAAGAACTCTTTAGCGACGTGTTAATATAATATAATATTTATGGATTACCGTCGAAGGCCGACCAACCAAAAAAGAAGATGAATCTGGTGATTTTTTTTAGTGATTATTTTGTAATGATTTTAACTTCCAATCGTATAGTAAGATATTTGATCACGTGTTTAATTCTGTCCAATCAGATTAAAATTATACTGAGAATTATCTACTGTAGAAAATTACCGATAGAATTTTTTAAGTAGACTGTTTCTGTTTAATGGCAAGTTTCCTAGTTTTGACAACTGTCACATTTAAGAAAATATCCATAATATACGTATTAAAAAATAATCTTACGAATATCACACGACAGTAAGAATAAATAAGAAAATAATGCTTCATTTTTATTCCAATTTGTTGTCATTGGTCAATAACCACTCGAACCCTGCGGGCTCTCATGTCTATTGCCAGACAACAAATTTTCGAAAAACTGTCGCATTATTTTCAATTTATTCTCACTCTCTTGTGATATTATACCCGACAATTATTGGGTGTGAATCTGTCATTTGAGTTTACTCCTTCTAGTTTAAAAACAGGGTTTTGAATAACTCAGAAGATATTTAACATCCTATCTGGTATTGTCACAACCAGTGGTTTGTTTATTCGTTCAAATATACACTTATATGAGGCCTCACCTTTTTCATTTTATTACGTCTCTCTCTCTCTCTCTCTCTCTCTCTCTCTCTCTCTCTCTCTCTCTCTCTCTCTCTCTCTCTCTCTCTCTCTCTATTTTTATCGTTAAATCTTTAAAATCTATTAATATCATACCACTAGATTTTCAAGAATATGGAAATATTTATGGTTTTATCTAATATTTTATTTAAACAAAGTATATATTTGATAAGAACTAAAATGTCAAAATAAAACAGTTAAGCAAACAAATGTATTTTATTTAAATTTACGTGTACTTTGACTTTACCTATGAACAATGTAGACCAACAATGTTAATTTTTATATTTTATTGTATTGTGACTGTTTACTGTTTAAGTTTTTGTTTCTGCAAACAAAATATTTACCTAGTGATAAGTTGTATATTTATTTATTTATAATCTAAATTATTATCAAAGTTTTTAGGATGATTTTGACATGTCTACTTTCATTAAAGTAACTGCCAAAATCTTCACAGTGAAGAAACTTATAAAAGAAATTGCATTTAAGATTTTCGATCATTGTATGTTAAAGCAAAAAACCATTTAAACATGCCCTATTTTTTGTAATTCGAGAATGGTGCTTAGAAGAATGTAGTAAACATGTATATTTTTGTATCAAATGTTTAAGAACCCACTTAACTCGCTAATTTCTAAATTCTGATCGCAGTTAGATTTATTTACTGCCACTGCTTAACTTTTGATCATATATAATTATGCTATGAGAACGTATATTTATTATGATTATAATTATGCTATGAGGATTTTAATCCAGAGTACTAAACACAATGAAGCTAGAGATTTTTGTTTTATTTGGTAACGGTTTATAGAGTAACAAGTGTTTACGAGTATTATTTTAAATTATTAATGCAATTTCCTTTTGGCACCAATATGTATTCTAAGAAAGTATACCTAAACATTTTTAAGATATGTAAAAAGTTTCAATAGTAACTCAGTATTAACACTTGATGTATTTATTTTTCTCTTAAATTTGTTTAAATATTAGATGGTTTGTATAGTACTTACGACTATTAAATTATCAAAAGCTTTGTAATAAAACTTATAACATGTATTTTATGTTTTTTTTATTGTTACTACGAAAACTCATTTTAGAAATTGGACAGATAGGGGAAAATATTATTGAAGTTAATTTTTCAATACAAATGCCTAAAATGCAAAATATTTATTGGTAAATTTATGTGTCGACTCAAGAGGGCGGCACTAACACAAACAAAAATCAGATTTGAAGGACTAAATACGGAATCCACGAAATACTTATACAGAAAAAGAATATTCAGAGAAGATTGCTGAGAATGAAATATGTATTAGAAAAAGATAACATCGAGGAAAGCTGGGAAAAAGATATTATTAACGCAGCAACAAAATAACTTGGAGAGAGGAAAGTTATGAATACTGATTTTATCAAAAAATAAACCTTAGAGAAAAAGTGAATATAAAATAAGAAGAAAGCCTTTTCACAATACAGCACAAAACAAACACAACAGGCATACAAACGAATCAGAAACGAAACGAATACTTTAATCAGACAAATAAATAGGGAACACTGGCAGAGCTTCCCAAAACGACTTCTACGAAACACAAAAAGAAATATGGAGAATGATCAGAGGACAAAGAAAAAAATATTAACGAACTAATAAAAACGAAACATGAGCAGAATACTTTCGGTCTCTATTTGATAAAGGTGACGATAATAAACCAATAATACCTGAAGTGACGACAAGCGAAGAAATAAACATTGAAAAGGGAGAGGTAAAGGAAGCATTAAGGAAATTAAAAAATAGAGAATCACCAGGAGAGGGCAGAATATCGAATGAACTCCTAAAGTACGGGAGAACAATATGTATAATATTTAGACCTTCTCCCTCTCGGGTATAGGTATGACTTGTGCTCTGTTAACAGTGCACAAATCTCTTCCATTGCTTCCTGTCCTGTGTCATAGCCTTAGTTTCGATTCATGATATTCCTTTTTTGTCAAGAATCCTTCTGTTTCGATACTTCTTTTTTGTTAATCATTGTCTTTCCTATTGCGTGGTACAGTCTATTCACTTTATCAATTCTTTTATTGATCTCAGCTCCCTGTTTCTTCAATGGTTACTCCCAAGTACTCGAATGATTGTACCTGTCTAATCTCCGTATCACCTATCTGAACATGTACATCCTCCCTTTCTTTAAGTATTTTTTATGGGAAATAAGCCACACTTTTACTAAAAAATGAATTTATTAACGTTTCGAAGCCCAAATCGGGTTTCGTTGTCAAAATACAAAATACTATTAGAAAAAAATACAAAATAAATTCATTTTTTAGTAATAGTGTGGCTTATTTCTCATAAAAAATACTTAATTATAAAAATGCCACAAGGAAATAGCTTCAGAACTCTCTTTCTTTGGCTATTACCATTACCTTCCATTTTTCTTTGTTCATAGTCACACCATATTTTTTAAAACTGTGTTCCATGTTTTTACGCTTCTTTGTAACTCGTCTTCAGTCGCTGCTATAATTACTATATTGTCGGCAAATGTACAATCTGCTATCTCGGTGCTTTTCAGATTTCTATACCCTATGTGTAGTGGTCTGACTTTTGTTTTTGTTTCTTTTATTATTTTGTCTATAAACGTAATAAACAGTAACGGGTTCAAGTTTTCCCCTTGTCTACACCTTCAGTTGTTCTGAACTGGTCAGATATCATACTTTTACTTATTACACGGTTTTTAGTGTCTGTATATTGATTTAGTTACCCGTATAAGTTTCTCTGGTATGTTTCTGTTTCCAGTATGTTAGACTTTTCCATACTTTTGATCTAGGTACTTTATCGAATGCTTTTTCCATATCAAGGAAACTGAGGTACATTTTTTCTTCCTAGATAATCTTTTATTTATTATATCGTTTAACTTAAAAATGTGATCTTGTGTACATCTACCAGGTCTAGAACCACTTTGCGATTCTTCTAATGTTGGTTCTATTATTTTTCTTAGTCTCCTCTCTACTATTAGCTCATAAACTTTCATCACCGTACTTAACAGAGTTATTCCTCTACAGTTGTTGCAATTCTTGTTGTCACCCTTCTTATGTATAGGTACAATCAGACCAATTTCCCAGTCTGTGGGTATTTGTTCGTCTCTCCAAATCATTTGAAATAGTTCTAATAACTTTTGTAATACCATACCACCCATGTTTTTTATCATTTCTGCCGTAATTTTATCATGACCTGGTGCCTTTCCATTTTTTATCTTCCTAATCGCGTCAGTTAATTCATTCATTGTAATGTTTGGCATAAATTCAACTTCTTGCTCGCCCGTTCTTTCTTCATCTTCTTCACTTGTGCTGTATGGTTCGTGATGTAGTAGTTTCTGGAAATACTCTTTCCATCTTCTCATAATGCTCACTTCATCAGAAGGTATATCTCCATTCTGATCTTTTATTGGTGTTACTTCTTTATGTTTATTACCTCTTATTCCTTTTATGACCTTATAAAATAATTTCCTGAGGCCCTGACCTGCGCCCCAATGCAAGTATTCCTCGTGTGCCTCTATTCCCAGACTTATTCTCCACCCCATCCTCCAACGAAACTAACAACGACATTTCTCCAGAGAAAGATTATACAAAGAAATATAACAGTAATTTTAAAGTTAATTATTATTCAAAAAATTAATTGAAAATAAAATTAAGGGGCTATCCTAGTGTAAAAGTACGAAATTCACATACTTTTTTTTTAATTTCTAAAATAAAAAGAACTGTACCAATTGTTTTGAAAATTTGCACGAGCATTGCACCGTGAAAATAAAAACATAGCTCCACTGCTGCAGTGATTGGGACTAATAGAGACCTTGAAACATGAAATTTCAAAGTTATTATTGAAATATAAGTTATTTTCTATACCATCAACTAGGGGTATTTGATCGGATAAAAAATATCAATTTGGCAATTTCTGAAACTGCAAATGTTTTAGCTAATTTTAAAAAAAAATTCAACACTTCGTCATTTTCCCAAATTTTAATATTTTTCAAAAATCATAGTTGATGGTATAGGAAATAACTTATGTTTTTTATTTTCACGGTGCCAGTATCTGGCGCATAAATCGTTTAATTTTTAATATTTTTTAATGAAAATTGTTTTACATACTTCTTTTTATAGTACATGCTTATGCCAATTTTCAAAACAATTGGCACAATACTTTTTATATTAGAAATTCCCAAAAAAGTACTTATATGAATTTCGTACTTTTACACTAGGATAGCCCCTTAAGTTACTGAACATTTCCAAACACCAATAATGTCAGAGGCTGACTTTATAAGTTGTTCGTCAGAAAAATGTAATAAATTATCTGGGTTTAAAAAACTGAACGTGTCAGTTATACATACCATAGATTTAAACCTTTCGTTTAACTGTGAAATAAGAATATCAACAGCTCTCAAAAATACCTTAACTTTAAAGCAATGCACAGGATCACTAAACTCATAGCAAAGAATAGTTGGATGGAGTATTCTTTGCTCATAGTCACTAGAAAGTTCGTCAAAAAAAGTCTTTACTTTTCTTCATAGAGAAACAAAAACCTTGTTGTTATTTCTCTATGCTTTTCTTTTGCGTTTGGAGGTCATTGAGGAATCAATATTCCACTTCGCAGCTAACTTTCTGGCTTGATCCGGACATCGTCGAATTCTCCTCGTAGTTCGCTCACAGTCTTTAAACACTTCTGAAGGAGATTCTTTGCATCATCTAGATTAACATCGGATCTCTGTAGGGTTTTCGATGTAATCTGGATTCTTTCTAAAATTCGACTTTGAAACACTAATATCAAAACAAAATCAAATGAAGACATTTACTTTATAAGCCCATTTGCTTCTGCAACTTCATTGTTCTTGTTCGAAGTCAAAATTATTTTTGTTAGACACTTCAGCACTGCTACAAAATTTACACTGATTGATAGCAAAACGTCGTACCTCGACGACCACCTAGTAGGACAGAGTTTTTTCAAGGTTAACTTGATAACACACGAGTCGGCTAATTCTTTTAAACATTGCCATCTTGGTAGGTTTTGGCCGAAAAATACGTATATACTGTTTATTGTATCATAGAATGATGAAATCTCTGAAATCGTTTTCACACTGTCGTTTAAAACTAAATTTAAATTGTGACTAGCACAATGAACATAGCGTTAGGAGACTTTGATTTTATTCTGGTCTGCAGTCCTGTGTAAATTCTACTCATGACAGAAGCGCTATCATATCCCTGACCTCGGCACTTATCAAAAGGTATTTTCTTTTCTTCTATAAATTTAACTACAAGCTCCTCTAGGCCTTCGGCTGACTGGTCTAGTACTTGCACAAAGCCTAAAAAGGATTCCGTTATCTGAAGCTGATTTAGGTCTGGTTTGTATAAAACATATCTTAAAATTATTGATAACTGATCAATTTTTGAAATGTCTTTTGTAGTATCTAAAATGAGAGAAAAAAATGGAGACTGTTGAAGATCAGTTAATATTTCACTCAAAATCTGATGAGATGTCAATTGAATAAGTTCATTTTGAATTGAAGAGCTTAAGTATTTTACCCTACTATCTTCGTTTTCATGGTGATTCTTTAAAATAGGGTCGTATCTAGAAAGGAGATCAATAATATTCAGAAAATTTCCTGACTCACTTTGAACATTTTTTATGCTTTCAGACCGATGCCCTCTGAAAGCTAGATTAGAGGTTGATATTGTTATGATAACATCAAAAATTCTCTTAATTACTTTAACCAGTTTTTCTTCTTTGTCATAAAAAAGCATTTTGATATCTCTGTTATTTTTTCTCATTCCATAAGCGATACATGCATTAATATGGCACTTACTCAATTCGTGGTCTTTAATTTTTGTTGACAGATTTCTCCAATCATTGATTTTCCCCGTAGTCCATGCATTGAAAAAAGCTATGTCTGTATTCTCTACATTGCAGATTATACCTATGTCATCAGTATTTTCCTGTACTGTACTACTTATGCCAGTTGCTGATGTAGAAGGAGCTATATATATATAATATTTAAATCAGCAGACTTACTCACGTTTTGGTGGACTTCTGAATTTTGGTTATCGGCAAGAAAATGCAATGGGACGATCTCATCTATAGTGGATATTTTGTCCCCACTCTCACCAACACCATCGTCACCTGATTGACTTTTAGAAGTATCAGCAAAATCCTGTTTTTTTAAAAACATGTCAATCTTGGGTAGTTTTTTCACTTTTTCATCTTCTTGTTTTTTCCTTTTTCGGAACTCAGCACCACTAGGTCTTTTTCTTTTATTTCCGTTCATTTTGTTCACACTAAATCCACTAAAACGCACAAATAAACGATCCACTTATTTCAATTGTATAACAAATACACCGACAAAATTTGTTTTGTATTTTTATGTAACAAATAAAGCTACTGAACCGTACGATCTTACAACAAGGACTGACACATGACAGGGACACTTTGTCCTAGTTACTAAAATAATACTAAAATATTTTACCTGAATATATTTGTAGCTAACAACGATAAATAAACAAAAGCAGTTGTGATGAGAAAGCCATAAACACAGATGTGCATCGTCGCGCCGAGGAGATAAGATAACGATAATAGTAAACAAAAGAGTCACCAACATTCTGTAGTGACTGAACGGAAGTGAGTGAACGGAATAAAATACCACGAATATTTTTTTTACATTTTTTATTTTCGGGAAGCTCCAGGGAGTTTTGCTTCAACATAATTTTTTGCTAAAATTTTTCCAGAATATCAGTTTTTTGCGCCCCCCTAAGGCCTGCGCCCCAATGCACCGCATTGGTTGCATTGGCGTTAGTTACTCCACTGCGGCGGATCCAGAGTGGACGGCTACGAACAGCGTCTGACCCAGAGTGGGCGGCTGAATATTAGGTCCTCCAAAAGGGGGTTGTGGCGTCAGGCGTTAGCAACCGGGCACACATAAAAACCTCAAGGGCTGAAAAAACAAAGGGCAAAATGAAAAAAACAAACATTAATCCCCGGATGGTAATCCACACCTCTGAAGGAGGGAGCCCCATTGGATACGGGAGGGGGGGCAGTTTTGCTTTAGGCGATAGAAGCCCAGCTTCAAAACTCAACCAAACAACAAGAAAAAAAAAGCCAGAGGAAACTCGCACTAGGCACATGGAACGTACAAGGATGGCGAACAAAGGATAGAGAGGTAATAGCGGAGTTCCAAAGAATGAATCTGGATATAATGATAACGACCGAGATGAAAAAGAAAGGAAACGGTACCGAGAAAATAGGAGAAGTCATTCACTGTTGGAGCGGAATAGACAAGCAAGAAAGGGCAAAAGCAGGAGTTGCAATTATACTAAAAAAGAAATGGGAACATGCCATCGAAAACTGGGAACCAATAAATGAAAGAATTGCCAAACTTAACCTAAAAATATACGGAAGACAAATTATCTTACTAGCGGTATACGGTCCAACAGAAGACAGCTCAATTCCAGAAAAAGAAGAATTTATAGAACAACTGCAAGAAAGAAAAAAAGGCAACGACAGAACAGTAGGTAGATTTGGAGAAGATGTAAAAAACGATAACGGATAGAGAGAGTGATTGAACTATGCGAAATAAACCATTTAAAGATCACAAACGGATTCTATAAACATAAAGACATACACAAATACACATGGACACAAGAAACAAGAAAATTGAGGTCTATTATTGATTATGTTATAGTAAACCAAGAAAGTTCTATAAAAATAAAGATTGTGAGAGTAAAACGAGGCGCAGAATGCTGCACAGATCACAAACTAGTAATCGCTCGGATGGAATTCCCCTTTATATGGACCCAACAGAAACCGACCTTGGGAGATACTGACGAATCTACGACTCCGGCAATACCTGTCAATGTGTGCTCAATAAAAGAAATTCAACATAAACTTATTAGAAGAAGATTCCATAAAAGACTTATACAAGCGAAGATTGGACCAAAAGCTAGAAGAGTTTAGGTATGAATCATTAGAACAGACTTACGAACACATAAAAACCTGCATAAAGACAGCAGCCCTAGAAGCTCTTGGAGAAAAAGACCAAAAATACACCCACCAAAATACAAAATTAAACGAAGACACACTGAAATGCATAAAAGAGAAGAAGGAACTCCATATAAAATACCTGAACACAAAAAACTATGAGGACTTGAAACTCTACAGGGAAAAAAATAAAGAAGTAAAAAGAAAAGTAGCGAAAGAAAAAAATGAAAGATGGGAAAAAACATGCACAGAAATAGAACAACACAGGAGGAACGAGAAATTCAGAGTCATGGCGTATCTTAAAATCACTCCAAAGAAATAAGACAGAGAAGGTCAAGATCGGTCAAATAAAAGAAAACGAGTGGCAAGAATACTATAAAAAATTGCTAACCGAAAGTCGCCCCCAATTCAAAGAAGTAGAAAGAGACGGAATAGAAATCTATACACATGACAAAATCGAATTAAGCCTAGCTGAGGTAAAAAGAACGATCAAAACACTAAAGAACAAAAAAGCAGAAGGCCCCGGCGGAATACCAAATGAATTGATAAAAACGGATCGGAAAAGCTATTCCGCATGATACACAAAATGTTTGAGAGAGCACTAAATGTAGAAGACTTACCGGCAGAAAACTATCGAGGAATCAGCATAATATCATATATAGGCAGACTGTATGGAAATACCATAAAGGAAAAATTAGAAATATATACAGGATAAAATCGGAGAAGACCAGGCAGGATTCACAGCGGGGAAAGCATGCTTGGAGCACATCTACACGGTCGAATAACTAATAAAAAAACGAATGGCCAAAAATAGATCCGTCTATCTGGCATTTGTAGATCTTAAGAAGGCGTATGACTCGATACCTAGAACCAAGCTATGGGAAGCAATGGAAGATTAATAAAAGCAGTAAAAGCACTCTACAAAAATAACACAGTAGCTATCAAAATGGGCAATCGAATATGCAGTCCATTTAAGACGACAAAGGGACTACTACAGGGCTGCTCCACATCCCCTACCCTATTCAAAATATTCCTGGAAAAGACCCTGAAACCATGGAAAAGAAAGTGCGAAGGAATGGTTATACCAGTAAGGAATGAGTATCTATATACCCTAAGTTTTGCTAACGACCAAATACTGATCGCACAAGACGAAGATGACCTCAGTTTTATGATGAGGAAACTGGAACAGGAATATACAAAGAATGGGATGGAAATAAACCTAAAGAAAACTGAATACCTAACAACGGAGAATACAGAAATAAAACAATTGGAAATAGACGAAGGTAAACAAATCAGAGGAACAGATAAGTACAAGTATTTAGGTTTTATAATATCAAACAAAGGAACAACTGAGGAAGATATAAAAAATAGACTAGGACAAACAAGAGACTGCATACGAAAATTGAACCCGATACTGTGGAATAAGAACATCAGCATAAAAACAAAATGAAGAATATATAATACCATGACAAGAAGTATCCTCACTTATGGGTATGAAAATTGGACAATAAATAAGAAAACCAAAACTAAAATAAGAGCAACGGAGATGGAATTCCTAAGGAGAAGCTGCAGAGTAACAAGGAGAGATAGAATAAATAACATAGAGATTAAGAGAAGAATGGAAGTGAACTCAGACATAATAGACTACATCGAACAGAAGAGATTAACCTGGTACGGACATGTCAGAAGATCAGACCAAAATCAGTGGATAAACCGAATAACAGAGTGGAGCCCGATAGGAAAAAGGAAGAGAGGCAGACCCCGAAGATCCTTCAGAGATGAAGTAGACGAACCAATGGAGAGAAGAAATCTACAGAAAGGGGACTGGCAAGACAGAAAGAGCTGGAGAGAACGGTTGAGTGAAGGAATACAGTGAAAACTGTGGAAATCCTTAGTATATATATATATATGAAACTTAAAGCTAAAATCAATATCAACAAAAGAATTAATATTAAAATTAAACTCACCAGGCTTCCGGGTTGAACCGCGTCGTTGGTTTCTAGGCCGAGCTTTCGACGTCCTCTCTGACGTCATCTTCAGGGCTTCCGGGGTCTCAGTCTCCTGAGGCTCCAGACACTACACTCACTACTCACTACTTCACTACTCACTGCAATACGGTTGTTGCTGACGCTGGGGCGGTCATTTATACCGTGGACTGATGTGACTGTCGATGACGTGGCGGAGTGGGAATTAGCGCGAAGACTATTTGGAGTGGCGCGAAGATTTTTGACGGCGGGAATTGTATTTGTAGATGGAGCGGACGATGTTTTCTTTAGGATGGGTCTCCAAGTCGAAGGTAAACGGATGCCGTCATCTCTTTTATTGAGACAATTTGGCCCTTTTTCGATTTCTATGGCTTCTCGGATAATCCTTTGTTTATAGAAGCGGATGGGGGCTATGGTTCGAGAGTGTTCAAAGTCAATTTTGTGACCTGTATGAAGATGGTGTTGGCCTAGGGCTGAAACTGAATCGGAATTGCGAACAGATATGGAATGTTCATAAATCCTATTTTGGATTCTACGATTGGTTTGTCCTATGTAAGATCGGGGGCAGTCTGCACAAGGAATTTCATAAACTCCGTGTTGTTCATTTGGAATGTTGTCTTTGACGGATCGGACAAGAGATGAAAGTTTTCATCTCTTTTCTGTTAAACATGTGGAGAGTATAATCGATTTCATGCTCCGGAAGGCATAGTAGGATAGTTAATTTAGAAATGACTGTTGCCTCTAAATTAAAATATCAGATACATTTCTACAAACGATATGTCGATGACATCCTACTATGCCTTCCGGAGCATGAAATCGATTATACTCTCCACATGTTTAACAGCTTTCATAATAAAATTCAGTTTACATCCGAATTAGAGGAAAACAACAAAATTACCTTTCTTGATATAAGTTTAGAGTATAACAACAGTAATGGACTGATAACTACAAACTGGTTTACAAAAGATGTCTGGTCCGGAAGATATTTAAATTTCAACACCAACGCACCTGTAAGTCACAAACGAAGTGTTATTTTCAGTCTTACAGACAGAGCAATTAAACTATCTAGCCCACAATATCATTCCGAAAATCTGAGAAAAGTTACTGACATTTTAGAAAAAAATAATTATCCGCCAGATTTTTACAACCGTCTAATTCAAAAAAGAATTCACATTATCAAAAATCAATCTAACTCCAATGCCAATCTAAAACAAACTCAAACCATACCTAACAATAATAATAGTAATGTCACCAATCCAAACAAACACTACATATCCCTACCATACATTAATGGATTCTCCGAACAAATCTCGAAAATGTTGGCAAGATATGATATCAACGTTGGACATAAATCATCTAAAACATCCGGAAAATATTTCTCAAAATTTAAACCCAAAGTTACTAAAGATCAGCAGTCGGATGTTGTGTATAAAGTAAATTGTAAAGACTGCAATTCAACATACATTGGGCAAACACATCAATATCTACGTAGAAGGATTGTTGCACACAAACATAGTGTACAAACAAACAAAATAAACACCACAGCCTTAGCCAAACATTCAGTAGAAAATAACCATAGTTTTGATTTTGAAAATGTACAGATTCTGGAAAAAGAGCAAAATTATAACAAAAGATGTATATTGGAGATGATCCACATAAAGAAAGACCAAAATTGTATCAATAATAAAACTGATATTAAAGATCTCTCCAATATATATCACAATTTGATAAATTAAGTGTGGTTGTAAGCACACCATTGGTAAACACTTTAAATACGGCATTTTTATTTTTTTGTTACGTGCTACCTCTTATAGCAACTCCACAGAGTTGCAGTTTGTATCATTACATCAATTTTGTTTAGCCAGGATATATGTCAGCGTCCTAAGCTTCTTCTGTCCAGTATCTTTTCCTATATAACGATCTACATAAACACATATCTCATTTCTCATAACATGTTTCCAAATAATGTAAATTTCTTATTTTAATTGTATTTAATATCTCATTTTTCTTTATATCATTCGGTTACAAAACGTGGTTGTCTCTTAATCTTTTGAACCAAGGTTATTTTTAAAAATCTTCTATATGCCCCCGTATCAAATACTCTGTTCTATTATAATGTTCTATCATTAATGAATATCCTTGTTTTAGCGTTCAAGCCTCTGTTCCATATAAAATACAAAAAAAAAATAAGCACCTCAGTATTCATATTTCGAGTTACATACTCAGATCATAACTACAAAAAATCTTGCTCCCATTATTAAAAGTTAAACATTAGTCAGATTTATTTCTTTCGTATATTATGTAACTTGATCTCCTGTATATTATCGTTTTGGTTTTACGACCACCATCCAAAACCGTTGTGAAGTGCTTTTACCATATGCCCAATGCCCATGCCTGGCATTCTCTCATAACATCTTAGAGAAACACGATGTGCATTTTTTTAAATTTTCAAAATATTACGTGTATTGTATATAAAATATGTTTGTTAACAGTGTAATGTTTAATAATTAAAAGTGCTTATTGAAAATGGCAAACAGCCGAAACGTCTAAGCAAAATCAAGTGTTTTATCCACAGAGAACGGCAGCTCTCACCAGTGGCGCACAACACCCCTACATGCGACACTATATATACACGAAATTTTCGATTTTCTAAACCTGACTGAATTGAAAATTGGGCCAAATCCCATCTTAAAGTTTAGGAAAAGACTCGTCCATTCATATGTCAACCATCAATTTTGGTCCAAGGGTGTGGATTTTACGGCCCTTCCCATTTAAAGCCTGTTTTTCGTTCTCATCCCCAAAACTCCCAAAAATTTCAAAAATTTAAGCCTGACCTTTGCGGCTTCTGATAGCACAGATAATTACCTTTCCAAAGCATGTTTAATTTTGAAAATCGGTTATACCATTCAAAAGTTATCGAGCTCAGAAATATGACTCAATTTTTATTTAAAAAATGGAAAATGTTTGTGGATATGTATGTATGTATGTATGTATGTATGTGTGTGGAAAAGTTAAACCGATCTGAATTTTCTTTTCTGTGTTTCAAGAGGGTGTGAGGGCCGATTCAGAACCGGTCTAATTTTTGACTTCTGACTACCCTTAAGCCAGCTAGAGGACTAGGTAGATACAAAATAGCATATTTTTTGGGCATATATATCTTAGGTTCAAGGAAAGACAGGAAAACCGCAAATACACCAAATCGATAGGGTTAAGTTAAGTTTTCAAATGGCACTTAAGCAATTAAGCTGAGACATATACACTGCTCACCATAGCCAAAAAACTGAAAAATTAAACTTTGAAAATTTTGGTTTTTCGACAATTACTCAAAATTTCAACCTACGAATTGCGCCAATAACTGAGCGTTTGTAGAAGGACTCAGGACGCGTCTAACGGTGTATACGTTATATCTGGGAAAATTCGAATTTTTAAGTTATAGGCTTCAAAAGTATTATCAAATCTATTTTTTATGGAAAAAACGGTTTTTCAAGCTCAATAATTCCTGTAATACGTTCAGTTATTATACTCGATCTTGGATGCATCAGATACTACTTGTCAATACGTTCACGTACGTAAGCCGTTCAGAAGTTATAGAGCTCCAAATGTATAATTAGTCCAAGAACTGAAATTTTTCACTTCGCAATTTTTACAGAATGGATAGATTTGCTTGAAAATTTGACAATAAGTAGTGGATAGTCCAAGGATCAAAATCTATATGATGCAGAAAGACGCTTTTACCATGGGGTGGTTGCCACCTCATCTCGAGGGTGGAAATTTTTTATTATATTTTGACCGCAAATGCTGGTAAAAACATTAATTATAAGCAAAAAATGTTCATTATACATTTTTTTGATAAAATTAATAGTTTTCGATTTAGTGGTTATCGAAGCTGTTAGTTTTATATCGAAAAAATTACCAGAGAACGGCAGTTCTCGCCAGTGGCGCAGAAATACACCCCCTACACGCGACACTATTATATACACGAAATTCAAAGTCCAACCTTTGCGGCTTCTAATAGAACTGATCATTACCTTTCCAACGCATGTCTAATTTTGAAAATCGGTTATACCATTCAAAAGTTATAGAGCTTAGAAATGTGACTCAATTTTTATTTAAAAAAAGGGAAAATGTTTGTGGATATGTATGTATGTCTGTTTGAAAGTTTCAACATTTCAACCTACGAATTGCGCCAGAAGGACTCAAGACGAATCTAACGGTGTATACCTTATATTCGGGAAAATTAGAATTTTTTAGGTTATAGGCTTCATCAGTATGATAAAAGCTATTTCCTGTGGGAAAAACGGTTTTCTCAAGCTCAATAATTCCTGTAATAGCTTCAGTTATCATACTTGACCTTAGATCCATCAGATACTACTAGTCAATACGGTTCAGACTCATGTTTACTGATCAAAATCCGTTAAGCCGTTTAGAAGTTATTAAGCTTCAAAAGTATAATCCAATTAACGATTATTCCCGAAATGGTTTATGTAGTTGTAGTGGTTACGACGCTAAATTTGATCTGGCAACGGGCAATCCGACTTCATTTACCGGCCATCTCAATATTTTTGTTTCAATCTATTTTCGAATAGAAAAAAATCTAGTGTACATTCGATGGATACTAGATCATTTGGGATATAATGCAACAAAGATGACCATTTATAAAGCTTGACGTGTAATAGGGGAACATTGCATTCAACTTCATACATTTAATTTATAAATAACTTTGAAAAACTCCTGATACAAGAATAAAAAACCGCTAAACGCCGTAAAAATGAGTGGCGCATAAAATATTCCAGCTAAAAAAGATCTGATATGAATATTACGTGGCGCGAAAATGGATTTTCATTTGATGCAAAACAAAATTCTAGTTTTATTTTAAAAGATTTTTCCATAATATTTGCTAAATTTGAAGTAAACGCGCCACAAAAGAGTTTAAAAATTCAAACTGTATCAAAGTTACTCTTTTGTGGCGCGTTTACTTCAAATTTAGCAAATATTATGGAAAAATCTTTTAAAATAAAACTAGAATTTTGTTTTGCATCAAATGAAAATCCATTTTCGCGCCACGTAATATTCATATCAGATCTTTTTTAGCTGGAATATTTTATGCGCCACTCATTTTTACGGCGTTTAGCGGTTTTTTATTCTTGTTTATAACAGACCGCAAACCCAGGAATTAAAAACCAACTATTTAAAAATTCACGGTCAGGAAATAAGCAATATATATATATATATTAGAGCGGAGTAATTTTTGTTGTCATTGGGTCACAATCAGTTTCTGATTTTACAGTGAATTCTGTGAAAAAAAAACATTACACCATAGGTATCTGATGAATTTCGAGGCGCCACATTTTTCATTTTAGTTTTGAGGTACATCAGAACTCCTCATTTTACGACTTCTGATGTACATTGAGGTTGATTGTGAACAAAACTCCAACTTTTTTTATTACGGAAAAGTGTATTTTTGTAGCTTTTGAGACGAGGAATCTATTTTTGATATCTATTTGTACCAAAAACACTCACCAGGTGGCGCTACAATGCAATTTTATGAACATCAGAATTTGTCATTTTATGACTTCTGATGTATATTGCGGTTCACTGGGGACATATTTAAACTTTTTTTACGGAAAAGTGTATTTTAGTAGATTTTGAGACAAGGAATTTATTTTTGATATCTATTGGTCCCAAAAGTACTCACCAGGGGGCGCTACAGTGCCATCTTTGTCATTTTACGACTACTTTTTTGGATAAAACAGTGTTAATATTATTTTTCAACGTTTTTATTTAATAGGCCCTGATTTTATGTTACAAAAAATAGGTAATATTCATTAGTTTATTATAAACTTTACTAAACAATATTTTCCTTAATTAAATTTATTTGAAATATAATAAATTAGACGTTTTTGAGTAACCAAACCACTCAATTTTGGATCAAAAAAATTTTGAATCTTTGATTTTTCTAAAACTTGATGTATAGCTTCTGAGGAACGTAAAAATAAGCTCGAGCTGAAACATTTAAGCCCGAACAGTCTTCTTTTTTTCTCAATGTGCATATTTTATCATAAAGTATCAATGGAAAAATAAGGTATTAACCTTCGGATGACCAAGCAGGGGAAATTGTGACCCCAGCGTATGTTTTTCTTTAATAAATTCAAAAGTATTTTCAATTTTTAAATCATTATTTTTTTATTTGACTTAATATCATTCTAGATATCCTCAAATTTTGAAATAAAAAAAATTCCCTATATTTTACGAATAAAAAATATATTCTGAAGTTGATGTTTAGTAAAATACCGTCTCTTATGTGTAATTCCAAATAGTTTTACGCTAATGACGTCGACTTTGCAAAGTAACAAGACACTTACTCAACATACACACTACACATGACAGTAATACTCATGTTGTGACTGGTTGAATGACATAAAGTCCATGCCATAAAAAAAACTTCATTTTTTTGTTAATTGTCATTTTTGACATTTTTGACCTGGGGTCATTTTCCCCCCTTGGTCATCCGTGTAACAAAAAAAGGTTGATCATCGGAAGGTTAATACGAGGGACTCAAAAATGTCATTATAAGGCATTATAACAAATTATTATGATTCAAAACGAGGTTTTGGTCAAATTTTGGTGTAGAAAACGTCAAACGATTGCTGATCATCTTGGCAATATTTTGCCAAGCATAATTTCTGTCCTTTGACATGTTCTACGTGTCGGACTTATGACTTATTAAATAAAATGTCCAGTTGGTGATAAATAGTAGTCTGATTTTCGCAAATGTGTGAGTGTTTAATGAAAGGGTAACAAATCAATTGGAAGTTCTGCCTGACAAAATATATGGGACGTTTTCGTAGTCTGACGTTCCAAATTTTTAACCTGTTCCCCAATTAAAACTTCCTCTCTTCCAGTGTTCCCATATATCAAAGTTTGTCCGACTAGACACCCTTAAGCTATTAACAAATTTTCAGCTTGCTATTAATCAACTTTTTTTCTATATATACGTTTAGAGCGCTCACTTCCGCCTTTATCTTAATTGTAAGATTTTTATATCTTTTTTGTCTTGCGAGTTATATGACTCTACCAGATGTAATACGTTCGTATTAGTAGGGGAGGCAGGTGTGCTAAATTTGCAGTTACTCGAGCGTTATGGAGACCTATTGTATTGTGAAAATTAAGTCCGAAAACCAAAAAAACTGAAGTCAAGTTTTCCATTTTACTGGAGACTTTCCATGTTCTTATTTTAAATTCCACAAATCATTTTTTCCGATTACAGTGCCATCTATCCATAATTTGAAAAAATGTCTCGAATAAAAGTTACTTATTTTTACCTAAGAAATCCAAATCTGCAATAAAAAAAAATGGGGAATCCTATTTTAATGTTTTAAAGTAACCCCCCACCCCACCACCGTGGGTGGTCGTGTTTGATGTCATTTGATAGATTTTTAAAAAATCATCATCATCATCCAGCCTCAAAAGTCCACTGCTGAACATAGGCCTCCTCCCCTCGTTTCCAACCCCATCTATCCTGCGCCGCCCTCATCCAGTTTTTATTTACCTTTCTTAAGTCGTCAGTCCATCTTGTAGGCGGTCGACCGACGCTTCTCTTGTCTTCTCTTGGCCTCCATTCCAATAACCTCTTCATCCATCGCCCATCTGTAATTCTGGCTACGTGTCCTGCCCATCTCCACTTCAACCTGGCTATCCTCTCGATGACGTCAGTCACCTTTGTTCTTCTCCTGATTTCTTCGTTTCTGATTTTGTCTCGCAGAGTTATTCCTAACACTGACCGCTCCATTCTTCTCTGCGTGACTCTTAGTTTGGTAGCCGAGGCTTTAGTTAAGGTAAGTGTTTCTGATCCGTACGTCAAGACTGGGAGGACGCACTGATCGAATACCTTTCTCTTTAGACATGTGGGTAACTCACTTTTAAAAGTTTCTCTCAGTTTTCCAAATGCTGCCCACCCAAGGCCGATTCTTCTCTTCAGCTCATGAGTCTGGTTATCCCTGCCAATCGTAATTTCATGTCCCAGGTATTTATATCTATCTACGAGTTCTATTTCCTTCCCACCAATACTGATATGTTCTGGTTAGGTACCAAATTTGTCATTATTTTTGTTTTTGAGATGTTTATATTTAAACCTACATTTTCTGTAGCTACAACGAGTTCTTGTACCATCTCTCTTGCCATACCTAGATCCTCAGCTACTATGACTATATCATCGGCGAAACGTAAGTTGTTTAGGTATTCTCCATCTATTTTTATTCCCTTTGTCATCCAATCCAAACTCTTGAAAGCATGTTCTAAGACCGTATTAAAAAGTTTAGGTGACATTGGGTCTCCTTGTCTAACCCCCCGTTCTAATTTTATGCGATTACTGTTAGTATGTAATTTGACAGTGGGTGTTGCCTGTAAGTATATTTTGTGTAATAATTTTGTATACCTACAATCTAGCCTGCATTCTTTAAGCGCCTGTAATATTTTCTAAGTTCAACTGTGTCAAAGGCTTTATGAAAATCGATAAAAACTAGAACTAGGGGTTTATTGTATTCCACTACTTTCTCTATCAGGGTTTTTATACTTTGTAGATGGTCATTTGTTCCGTAATTTTTTCGGAATCCTGCCTGTTCTCTTGGTTGATAAGGCTCTAACTTTCTTTCCATTCTCTTAACTATTATTTTCGGAATCCTGCCTGTTCTCTTGGTTGATAAGGCTCTAACTTTCTTTCCATTCTCTTAACTATTATTCGCGTAAATAACTTATATAAATGGCGGAGGAGGCTAATCGGTCTGTAATTCTCTAAATTGGCTTTGTCTCCTGCTTTGTGTAATAGAATCATAGTAGCGTTGTTCCAGTCTGTTGGAATATTGGCGTTGTGAAGACAGATATTGAAAAGTTGTTTAATTTTTTCAAGTAGTATATTTCCTCCAATTTTTAGTGCTTCTGATACTATTCCATCTTCACCTGGGGTTCGATTATTTTTCATTTTCTTCAGAGCCTCGTTGATTTCTGATTTTGTTATATCGGGCATTAAATCCGATCCTTGATTTAATACCCCAGTTTTTACTGTAATTGGAGGTTGCGCATTGTCATCTTTTTTTCTTGATTTGTATAACTCTGTGTAGAACTCTTCGACTATTGTTAATATTTCATCTCTGTTTGTAGTTTCTTTTCCAGTTCTGTTTCTTAGTTTGTTGATTTCTATTTTTCCTTTTTGTACGCTTACGTTCTTCAAAACTTTCATGTTCTTATTTTGCTCTATTGCTTGTTTTGTTTTTTCTATATTGTAGTTTCTTATGTCTTTTCTTATTGACTTTGTGATAGTCTTATTTATTTGATTTAGCGCTTCTTTGCTGGAACTTGTATCTCCTTTCATCTGTCGTCTTAGTTCTATAAGGGTTTTAGTAGGTTGACTTAGTTTTTCATCTTTTTGGTTTGCTGGACAGTATTTAGTTTGAGCCTGTTGTATTGTGGTGATTATTTGCTTGTTCAGTATATTAATGTCTGTTGTTGTTGTATCTTTCAATGTATCATTAATATATTTTTCGAACTCCTGAATATTAGTTGGTTTTACCCATTTCTTTGGGTGTTTCTTATTTATCATTTTGAGTCTTTCCTTTTCGATCGATATCGTTATTTTAGCTCTTACTAACCTGTGATCACTGCTCATGCTGAACTGGTTTAACACATTTACGTCTTTAAATAATTATTTTTTATTTGTTAAGAAATAGTCGATTTCGTTCCTTGTTTTTCCATCTGGACTTTCCCAGGTCCATCTCCTGTGTTTTTTCTTTTTAAAGAAGCTGTTCATTTGATAGAGATTGTTTTCCAAAAGAAAAGTTAACAGTTGTTTGCCTCTATCATTTCTGCCTTCGCTTCCAAAATTTCCCAATATTATTTCAGAGGGGTCTTCCTTGGCACCTATTTTGGCGTTGAAATCACCGCCTATTATTAAGAAGTGGCCAGGATTTTCCTTGATTGCACAGGATATATTTGGTCGTAGAATATTTGGACTTCTTCATCTGAATGGCCTGTAGTAGGTGCGTATACTTGAATGAACTTTAGGATATATCTGGTGCTCATTTTGATGTTTAAGTAGACCACCCTTGTTGATATTTGGTTTATTGACACAATTCTGTTCGCAATTTTTTTGTGAACAAAGAAGCCGACTCCTCCGACTGTCGATTCCTCTTCTCCTTTGTAGTACCACAGATGGCCTGATGGGAGTGAGATAAGATTCTCTCCTTTTTTTCTAACTTCGCTGTCGCTGATACCCACAATATCCCAATTCACTTTTGAAAGTTCTTCCTCCATTTCTTCGAACCTTTCTTCGGTAGAGAGCGACCGAGCATTATATGTGGCGATGTTGAGGTTTATATTTTTGACGCACTTTGAATAGGGTTGGTTTACACTGGTCGGGTTTGTGGCATTTAAACACCGTGCTTGCCTTGCATGTTGGTGAGTATTCATATTTATTTCCACGAGTAGCTGGGGATCGTTGTCGATTCCTGTAGAGCCCCGCGTACAGGAACAAGGCTAATTTTCAATGGGATTTCGCCCGGTGTCCCAAGAGCGGTGCGAAAATATTGAACACATATTCTTTAGTTTTTGATCTCATATTCATTTCGCGAATTATCGCGGAATTCCTATTTAAAATTTTAAAGTTACACTCCACCTCTGTCCGTGGGGTGTCGTGTTTGGTATCATTTGATAGATTTGTGAAAAATATTGAACACGTAGTTTTCAGTTTTTCGATCTGACGTTCATTTCCGACGATCAAAGTTGTGAAACTTTGTGACTCATCCATTTCAGTAGATAGACAACCTGCGTTCTGGCACATCCCCTAAATCGCAACCCTTAAATATTAATAAATGCCAAACGGCTTAACGTAGGATGACGTGTGACGTATCGTTGGAAAGGGGATGAAAAAGGGGGTTGAACGCAGTATGTGGCGTGCGCATCGGAATATGCCAAAAGGGCATTACGTCATATCTTCGTTTCTATTGGTCCGATTTTGACGTAAGAGGGCTCGTCGGAACGGGGAGGGGGTAACGAATAAGTTGAGACAAAAAACAAAGATGGCGGCATTGCCAAAACGGCATTACAGCATATCTTCGTTGCTATTGGTCCGATTTTGACGTAAGAGGGCTCGTTAGAACGGGGAGGGGGTAACGAATAAGTTGAGACAAAAAACAAAGATGGCGGCAGTGCCAAAACGGCATTACAGCATATCTTTGTTGCTATTGGTCCGATTTTGACGTATGGGGTGTCAAATAAAAGCGGTGGTGACACAGAAGCCAACTGTCAATTCTTCTTCTTCTTTTCGTTTGTCAATTCTTCTTCGTTTCCGTATAGTGCCTAACAGAACGTGACATTCGACATCTTCGTTTCTATTGGTCCGATTTTGACGTATGGGGTGTCAAATGAAAGCGGTAACGACACAGAAGCCAACTGTCAATTCTTCTTCTTCTTTTCGTCTATCGCAAATTGTACAGGGTGTAGTCAGAAAGTCAAATCAATTCTTCTTCTTTTCAGCTGTCACAGTTATTCTTCTAGTTGTTTGTTAAATATACGTTCACAGTTCCTTCTCATCTACCAAAATGATATCTGTCACTTCACACATAGATGCAATGTCAAGGGAACATTAGGTATGTAACGACTAAACGACAACGTAGAGAGACGCACGACTCATCGCTGATAACGTACACGACGTAATAATCATTCTTTTGATAGGATCCTGGACACCCATATAAAAAGCATGGAAAACGGAAAGTTTACCATGGACAGTAAAGTCCTTTGTGAACATTTAAGTCAAACTTGGACAAAAATTCAATACAAATTAAATGGGGTCAATTATTTGTTACACATTATGCAGTCTAGGTTGGACTGGACTATTCTAAATAAAATTTCTAAGATAATCGCATTCAAAAAGTGTTTTTGTGTTAGGAAATAAAATATCAAGATATTACTTATTATTTATTAAAGATATTACAATAGTTCCAGTAATTTTAAGATAGTTTTTCTTTGCAGTTCTGCCTTTTTATTTAAACCTAAATTCATTAGTTCAGTAATAATTTTACGTTTCTGAAGCATTTTTTCTTTGTATGATTTTCGTATGGTCATCCCACGTTCAGTTTTGTAAAATTGTCTTCTCTTTTCATTGGCTTCGTCTTTTCTTTTAATACCTTCCTCACCTCTTTCACACTTGCAGGTTGATTTCACGTGTAGTTCATGCACTGAAGCATATTTTTCTAGATTGCTAACGCCTCTGCTCGCTAGGGTAGAAATTTCATTACGTATACTTCGACAGAATTTTCCTCTCGAATGTAACCACTCTAATTTAAATACACTTCTCTCGTAATGGGAGTGAGGTTTACCTAAAAGTCCATCTCCATCTCGACGAAGGGGTTTTTGACCATCAGCACATGCAATGTATCTTAAAACACCAACACAATGATCCAAACAAATAATTTTTCTAAACGTAGTTTTTGGATGTAGTCTTTTCCCTGCACGTTGTATTTTCTTCTTGTAAGCCAACATTGTAGATCCATTTGTAAAGTGAATTAATGAATGCAGATGTTCGTGTGCAGTACTTCCGTCGTCTGCTACTAAATGACAACGGCAAATGGAATACCATTTTACATTAGGAGCACATGCTAGAAGAGTAAAGTCACTCTCATTTAAGAGTAAATGATACCATTCTCTTGGTGACTCTTCGTAATCCTTTGCCATGTCCGCTGGCGAAAGAGCTTTAATACCACTGACACTCAAAAGAGCCAGATAGTCACTTTTTGACAAAATAGACATATCTTAACTGGCTATTTAATAACAAAGAACTGAAATCTCAAAACTGTCTCACTAGACTAAGAGTCCTTACGAAGTTGTTAAATTTATCTACCAGTACAGCCTCCCCCACCCTAACTTATTATTTCACGCATGCGCTATTACCATGGTCAAAGTCTCGTTGAATTTGCTGATATGCAGAAAACGTGACGCCACGCTCAGATTTTTTTATTTCACGCATGCGCCATTAACATGGGCAAAGTTCAAAAGATCGTTGTCTAGACTTGTTACAACAATTTGACTTGCTGTTCTGGCACACCCCCCAAATCGCAACCCCACGTTAGGTTAGGCCAGGATAGCAGAGGGTAGCAGAGCGTCACAGCATGTCTCAGCGTTACCCACAACATTCTCTGCTACCCTCTGCTACCCTGGCCTAACCTAACGTGGGGTTGCGATTTGGGGGGTGTGCCAGAACAGCAAGTCAAATTGTTGTAACAAGTCTAGACAACGATCTTTTGAACTTTGCCCATGTTAATGGCGCATGCGTGAAATAAAAAATCTGAGCGTGGCGTCACGTTTTCTGCATATCAGCAAATTCAACGAGACTTTGACCATGGTAATAGCGCATGCGTGAAATAATAAGTTAGGGTGGGGGAGGCTGTACTGGTAGATAAATTTAACAACTTCGTAAGGACTCTTAGTCTAGTGAGACAGTTTTGAGATTTCAGTTCTTTGTTATTAAATAGCCAGTTAAGATATGTCTATTTTGTCAAAAAGTGACTATCTGGCTCTTTTGAGTGTCAGTGGTATTAAAGCTCTTTCGCCAGCGGACATGGCAAAGGATTACGAAGAGTCACCAAGAGAATGGTATCATTTACTCTTAAATGAGAGTGACTTTACTCTTCTAGCATGTGCTCCTAATGTAAAATGGTATTCCATTTGCCGTTGTCATTTAGTAGCAGACGACGGAAGTACTGCACACGAACATCTGCATTCATTAATTCACTTTACAAATGGATCTACAATGTTGGCTTACAAGAAGAAAATACAACGTGCAGGGAAAAGACTACATCCAAAAACTACGTTTAGAAAAATTATTTGTTTGGATCATTGTGTTGGTGTTTTAAGATACATTGCATGTGCTGATGGTCAAAAACCCCTTCGTCGAGATGGAGATGGACTTTTAGGTAAACCTCACTCCCATTACGAGAGAAGTGTATTTAAATTAGAGTGGTTACATTCGAGAGGAAAATTCTGTCGAAGTATACGTAATGAAATTTCTACCCTAGCGAGCAGAGGCGTTAGCAATCTAGAAAAATATGCTTTAGTGCATGAACTACACGTGAAATCAACCTGCAAGTGTGAAAGAGGTGAGGAAGGTATTAAAAGAAAAGACGAAGCCAATGAAAAGAGAAGACAATTTTACAAAACTGAACGTGGGATGACCATACGAAAATCATACAAAGAAAAAATGCTTCAGAAACGTAAAATTATTACTGAACTAATGAATTTAGGTTTAAATAAAAAGGCAGAACTGCAAAGAAAAACTATCTTAAAATTACTGGAACTATTGTAATATCTTTAATAAATAATAAGTAATATCTTGATATTTTATTTCCTAACACAAAAACACTTTTTGAATGCGATTATCTTAGAAATTTTATTTAGAATAGTCCAGTCCAACCTAGACTGCATAATGTGTAACAAATAATTGACCCCATTTAATTTGTATTGAATTTTTGTCCAAGTTTGACTTAAATGTTCACAAAGGACTTTACTGTCCATGGTAAACTTTCCGTTTTCCATGCTTTTTATATGGGTGTCCAGGATCCTATTATAGTTCTTCTCTTGACAGACAAATTATCTTATCATGCCCCCTACCGGCTATAACCTTTAACTATGCCCAAGCCATCTAGCACCTATATATCATCGTAAAAGAGTCTTCAGTCTATCGCTTCTCCTCATATCTCTCTCTCTCTCTCTCTCTCTCTCTCTCTCTCTCTCTCTCTCTCTCTCTCACACTCACACACACACACACTAAACATTTTTTACCCGAGACCAGAAGTATAATACCAACCTACAAAACATAATATTACCCAACTGGACGTTGATAAAATAATGTATGCAACATCCTTGTAGCGTTTTTTTGTAAAAAGGTATTTAGAATTGTTGTTTACAATACCATTTATATTCGATGATTTCATAATATTACATTACTTACCGTAGATAAAATATTGCATGCAACTCACAATACATCTGTAGAACTCAATCAGAGAAGATTATATCGAGGATGTTTGTTGGTTTGGTCATACTGTTAAAATGGTATACGTTCTGTGATTAATCATATTCTATTTCTAGCTGCTGTACGGTATATCGTTTTCAGCGACACCTCTCCTGTATCATTCATAAATTGTTTAGTGTGTGTGTGTGTGAGTGTGTGTGAGAGAGAGAGAGAGAGAGAGAGAGAGAGAGAGAGAGAGAGAGAGATATGAGGAGAAGCGATAGACTGAAGACTCTTTTACGATGATATATAGGTGCTAGATGGCTTGGGCATAGTTAAAGGTTATAGCCGGTAGGGGGCATGATAAGACAATTTGTCTGTCAAGAGAAGAACTATAATAGATGAAATCCTATCCCCCTTAATTTGACACCTCAAACGTCAAAATAGGTCCAATAGCAACGAAGATACGATAGAGTGCTCTTTTGGCAATGATGTCATGTTTGTTTTTGTCTCAGCATATTCACAACCCCCTCTTCATTCATTTAAGGTTTTAATCATTAAAATCAGACCAATAACACCGGAGATATGCGATAATGCTGCCTTGGCAATATCTTTGTGTTTACGTTGTGTGTTACCATATTCTTTAAGCCCCCCGCTTTCCAACGGGCCCTCTTACGCTAAGGTCCGACCAATAGAAAGGGAGATATGCTGTACTGCTGTTTTGGCACTGTCTTTGTGATGGTTTTTTGTGTTAACCTATTCGTTACCCCCTCCTTTTTCAACGACACCTCTTACGTCACGATCCAACGAGCTGTCACGACTCCACCACAAAATGCTCAAAAAACGAGCAGAATGGACCTTAGCGATTTTATTCGTTTTCCCATAAGAAATAACATGGGGCGCCTCCACCAAATAGCCAGAACTCTTGTTGCTCTTTTACTCATTTCCTTACGGATCCGCTCAAATCGCAAGATTTTTTAAATATACTGCATGTACTTAACTTACCTTATTTTAATTTGATGATTTCGAGATTTTCTAAGGATAAATTCTTTCGGACCCCCCTTAACGAAATCCCCTGTAGTTAGAGTCCATATATGGTAGGGGTACATTTACAGGGTACAATGTTTCTCCCCATGTGATATTCTGACGTACTCGAGAAACTGCAGAAATCCCCGCTTGGGCTCCCCTACCTAATATAAAAGTAATTGCTTAAGGTCTAGTTAATTATTATATTTTAATTAATTTCATTAACAGAATTATTAATTTTTTAAAATTTTATAATTATCAAGTTAATGTTAAATATTTTTAATAACACAGAATTAATATCTACTAAATAAAAATATAAGAAAAAATAATATTAACATAGTTTTACTCACAAAATGACGCAAATTGCACTGTAGCTCCCCCTGGTGAGTATGTTTGGTACAAATAGATAAAAAATGAATTCCTCGTCTCAAAAACTACTAAAATACACTTTTTTGTAAAAAAATGTTTAAAATTTGTACACCATCAACCGCAATCTACATCAGTAGTCAGAAAATGACAGCTTCTGATGTTCATAAAATTGCATTGTAGCGCCCCCTGGTGAGTGTTTTTGATAGAAATACATATCAAAAATGGATTACTCGTCTAAAAAACTACTAAAATACACTTTTGCGTAAAAAAATGTTTAAAATTTTTACACAATCACCCGCAATCTACATCAGTAGTCATAAAATGACAACTTCTGATGTTCATAAAATTGCATTGTAGCGCCCCCTGGTGAGTGTTTTTGATAGAAATACATATCAAAAATGGATTACTCATCTCAAAAACTAATAAAATACACTTTTTCGTAAAAAAATGTTTAAAATTTGTACACAATCACCCGCAATCTACATCAGTAGTCAGAAAATGACTACTTCTGATGTTCATAAAATTGCATTGTAGCGCCCCCTGGTGAGTGTTTTTGATAGAAATACATATCAAAAATGGATTACTCATCTCAAAAACTACTAAAATATACTTTTCCGTAAAAAAAATGTTTAACATTTATACACAATCACCCGCAATCTACATCAGTAGTCATAAAATGACAACTTCTGATAATCATAAAATTGCAATGTAGCGCCCCCTGGTGGGTGTTTTTGGTACAAATAGATATAAAAAATGGATTCCTCGTCTCAACAGCTACTAAAATACACTTTTCCGTAAAAAAAATTTAAAATTTGTCCACAATCAACTGCAATGTAGATCAGAAGTCATAAAATCACAATTTCTAATATTCATATAATTGTATTGTAGCGCCCCCTAGTGAGTGTTTTTGGTAGAAAAACATATTAAATTTAAATTTCTCGTCTCAAAAAATACTAAAATTCACTTTTCCGTAAACAAAGTTTAAAACTTGTCCACAATTAACCGCAATGAACATCAGTAGTCATAAAATGACAACTTCTGACGTTCACAAAATTGCATTGTAGCGCCCCCTGGTGAGTAATTTTGGTAAAAATAGATATCAAAAATGTATTCCTCGTCTCAAAAGCTACTAAAATAAACTATTCCGTAATAAAAAAAGTTGAAATTTTGTCCACAATCAACCTCAATGTACATCAGAAGTCGTAAAATGACGAGTTCTGATGTACCTCAAAACTAAAATGAAAAATGTGGCGCCTCGAAATTCATCAGATACCCATGGTGTAATGTTTTTTTTCAAAGAATTCATTGTAGAATCAGGAACTGATTGTGACCCGATGACTTTTTTTTGTCATATAAATTACTCCGCTCTAATATATATATATATATATATATATATATATATATATATATATATATATATATATATATATATATACGAATTTCACAAATTTTTTGGGTATTGAAGTCAAATTGGGGCTTTAAAGTATACTATTGTCTAATATTCGAGCTTTCGGAAATGTTTATTTCCTTTTTCAAGAATGTCTACAATGCAATAAGATAAAAAAAATATTAGAATATTTATCAAAGAACAAATAGTAATGAGTAACTTACCAGAATTTAGATTATAAAAAAATGTTGGTTACTATACATAAGATTAAAAATATCAATGGTAAACGGCTGTTGTACATTTTGAATAACATAAAAAACAATAAAAATTCTTAGCAAAAACACTTAACAAAGGATAAAAATTGGTTAAATTTTGAAGTAATGATCTAAATTTGATTGACTTTTAAAAAGTTTAGTTTATCATAAATACATGGCTGACAAAAACTAAATGTAACTATGGTAATAGTATATAGGTGTTTATAAGGAATTGAATAAAAATCTATGATAAGAAAATAAGGAAATTTATGTTTTCAAAAAGTAGAAAAGTTGATGTTAAATATTAGTGATATTAATTAATTTTGTCAAAGTTTGGTACCAATTTCAAAAGTACAGGAGATTTGAAAAATCTTATGATCTGATATAGGTACCTATGATTATTTTTCAAAAGAAAGAATGTAATTATCAATTCAAAATAAAAGTTATGTTTTCAAAAACAGAAAAGTTAATGTTAAATATTAGTGATATTAATTAATTTTATTAAAATTTAGTGACAAATTCAAAAGTGTAGGAGTTTTGAAAATTCTCTGATACAGGTACCTATGATTATTTTTCAAAAGAAAGAATGTAATTATAAATTTTGCTAAGATTGTCCATTTCAGATTTTTTGTTCATTGTGTTCAAACCCTTGCTGATATAAACCATTTCAAGAAAAGTACGTTTATGTTTGTTGTTTTCCATGTCCAATATTTTTGGATCTTGAAAATTCATAGTGTGGCCATTCTGAATAACATGCTCTGCTAAGGCACATGATGGTTTGAGAATTTTACAATCACTTTTGTGAGATATGATGCGACCAGCAAGATTTCTACCAGTTTCACCAATATAAACTAAATCGCAGTTTGTACAAGATATGGAGTAGATAACATTGCATCTTTCTAGAGTGTTAAATTTTTGTTTAGTTTTAGTGTATAGTGAATACAGAGTTTTTATGTTTTTAGTTGCTATTTTTACTCCTTTAAATTCGTTAAAAATCCCTTTTAATTTTGGAGTAAGATTAGGTATAAATGGAAAAGAGTAATAAAGAGTTTTTATGGGATTATTTATAGTGTTATCAGTATTAGCTTGAGCAACAGATAAGGGGTCAACTGTATTCGAAATATGCAAAGAAGGAGTGTTAAATAAGAAGTTGTTTACTAATTTCAATGGGTATGAATTTTCAACTAAGATGTTACGTAATTTTAAAAGATCTTCTTGGACAAACTGCGGATGGGAAAGTCTATTAACACGATTTTTTAACGCTGTTATTAAATTATACTTCATTTTGGTCGGATGGCAAGAATAATAGCTTATGTAACGATTGCTACACATAGGTTTTCTGTATGAAAATAACACAATGAACAAAAAATCTGAAATGGACAATCTTAGCAAAATTTATAATTACATTCTTTCTTTTGAAAAATAATCATAGGTACCTGTATCAGAGATTTTTAAAAACTCCTACACTTTTGAATTTGTCACTAAATTTTAATAAAATTAATTAATATCACTAATATTTAACATTAACTTTTCTGTTTTTGAAAACATAACTTTTATTTTGAATTGATAATTACATTCTTTCTTTTGAAAAATAATCATAGGTACCTATATCAGATCATAAGATTTTTCAAATCTCCTGTACTTTTGAAATTGGTACCAAACTTTGACAAAATTAATTAATATCACTAATATTTAACATCAACTTTTCTACTTTTTGAAAACATAAATTTCCTTATTTTCTTATCATAGATTTTTATTCAATTCCTTATAAACACCTATATACTATTACCATAGTTACATTTAGTTTTTGTCAGCCATGTATTTATGATAAACTAAACTTTTTAAAAGTCAATCAAATTTAGATCATTACTTCAAAATTTAACCAATTTTTATCCTTTGTTAAGTGTTTTTGCTAAGAATTTTTATTGTTTTTTATGTTATTCAAAATGTACAACAGCCGTTTACCATTGATATTTTTAATCTTATGTATAGTAACCAACATTTTTTTATAATCTAAATTCTGGTAAGTTACTCATTACTATTTGTTCTTTGATAAATATTCTAATATTTTTTTTTATCTTATTGCATTGTAGACATTCTTGAAAAAGGAAATAAACATTTCCGAAAGCTCGAATATTAGACAATAGTATACTTTAAAGCCCCAATTTGACTTCAATACCCAAAAAATTTGTGAAATTCGTATTTCCAATCAAGTCAATCAAAATACTACTTGTATATATATATATATATATATATATATATATATATATATATATATATATATATATATATATATATATATATATATATTAATGTGATATTCAAAGATCGGTGTGCTCAAAGCAATTGATTAGATAATTAACTAATTAATTAAATTTAATTTTAATGATGCACTTATGATTTAATCACACTATTTAATGCTCTAATCTCAGGGTTTTATATTCTCGTGCTTCAATATCTCCTTTGCTTTACATATGATAAATAAGGTCAAAGATTAACGGAATAAAACACATATATGGTACAAAAGCATCTATTGAAATAAATTCACCCTCAAAATATCCTCTAAAAATAATATCTCCTATTCTGATTATTGAAATAACCCTACCACTATCTAAAGTACTTATTGAAATTTGCGTTATGAATAATTCTACAAAAAAAATAAAACTGTCTCTCGGATGATGAGTTGTCCAAATTCTTGTCTCTGGTCGCCTACAATTTACTCTTAGCAGCCCCCTATGTAGTCAGCAATCTCGCAACAAATTATTGCAAGCCTATTGTCATTAATGACCCCCTACAGATGCACGTATCTTTCAAAAAACAATGCTAGCCTTTTCTCCTCTCGATAAACTGAATCTATTTCTCGTTCCGGCATGCAACGGTGACTCTTGGAATATAAGTAGAACAATATAACTTACAATGCTTTACGTGATGAGCTTCCGTCAGGACACTTATTTCAACAAACTCACAACTATTCACTTATCTGCCTTACTACTTCAGGAGACTCTTAGAGATCACCACTAGTCGACTTAACGATCATTTAACAACTGACTCTTCTTCCACCCTCTAACATTTCGCTAAACTCCCATTCTTCATACCTAGCCCCTCCTTTTTCCTTCTTCACCAATCCGAGTTCCTCAATTTTATCCCCATCTACCTTTCAGATAACAAACACCAATTTTCCCTACCATTAGAAATTTCCTAAAACTAATTACATGCCAATCGGTTTTTTTTTTCCTTTCTTAATATCTAAACAAAGATTACATTCATTTAAATTTCTAAATACAATTGTTCCCTCGCCGCAAAAGTCCATTTGGGAAACCCGGTCTCATTGTCCAAACACATAACCACTTTCTTATCATACTAACTGTACAAAGAAAATACTTAATCCCTATTTAAATTTTGTTTACCTACGGCCATCCAAAGATAATTGACTTTCATTTCTTCGAAATGAATTTTGGTATATTTTTATTATATGTTTTAACTTTTCTAAAATATTAAGATCGAAACCATATTAATTCAAATTTTACATATCTTAACAACTCCCCGCCATTTGATTTGCCGAAAAAATTCTGTTATTTATTTAAATGACACAAGTTTTTTTTTAGGATCAAATTATTCCATTATGTTACCAAACTCTACTCATGATACTTATAAATGTCGTGAATGTTAAAAATACCCCGTATCTTGCCTGTCTCTATATGCGCTAATTCATAACTATTTACCCCATTTTCCGTATTGACCCTATATGGACCTTCAAATACCGGCATCAATTTAGCACAAATACCATTTTGTAAATTGGACACCCTCAGTGCCCTCACTAAAACTTTATCCCCTTTCTGGAATGTAACCGGCCTTCTTCTTCGGGTCCTCTCTTGCCTTTGGAGATATTTCTCTCCACTTCGTCTCAATCTTCGTTGAACCACCTCGATCACTTCTTCGTATTGTCTGGGGGCGGTGTCTTCCCACGGTCTCGTAGGCATTGTTCCTTTCATTACATATAAAGGCGTCTCCTTGGTAACCGTATTTGGTGCACAGTTCAAATACGTCTCTATTTCAAACACTTTTCTGTCCCAATGTCGATGATGTTCTTCCGCAGCAATTCTTAGAAATTTTGTGACTTCTTGTATAAAACGCTCTGATGGGTTGCTCTGTGGATGTCGGATGCTTACAAATTTTGTATTTATGCCTCTCTCTCTTAATTCCCCTTTAAAACGGTCATTCCTAAAGTATGTCGCATTGTCCAACAAAATATTGTCTGGTCTTCCCACTGTTTCGATAAAATCGTCTATCTTCCGAAGTATTTCAGCTCCTTTCGTGGTTCTACATGGGTACAGTTTTAAATACTTTGAGAAAACATCCACCATAACTAATATGTGTTTATTCCTCTGTGTTGTCGTTATTAAATCGCTCAACATATCAATGGCGACAATATCCAGTTTCTTCCGAGCTATGACGTTTTTTGTGATGTTTTCGTTTTTGAAATTCTTACTTTTACACTTTTGGCATGTCTCGCAATTTCGAGTCATCTCTTTGGCTATTGTATAGTCCTGTCGACAAATGTAGTTCTCCCTGAACATAAGCCACACCTTCCTGCTTCCAATGTGTCCGTTGTCACAGTGTAATTTTGCTAAAACTTCTTTTGCCATCTGTTCCGTGATTACATATAGTTCTTTACCATCGACCCTCTTAAAATATAAGTTATCTTCTTGTTCGGCCCTTTGCTTTTCTCTTTCATCCAGTTGTTCCTGATTTTCCCTGATCTGAGCCAAAGAAAATAAGCCTGCTTCTTCTCTCATTATGTTCATGCCAACGAGGAGAGTTTTGTGGTCCTCTTTGCGGAATTGTTCATCTCTCGTCAACGCATCAGCCAAGATATTGTCAGTTCCTTTGATATATTTAAATTCAAAATCATACTCTTGAAGTAAAAGAATGCCCCTATGAATTCTATTATTTACCAGCCTATTTTTCATTATATGTACCAAAGCTGCATGGTCTGTTTCAACGGTGAATTTTGCCCCTAGTAGGTAAAACCGTAATTTATTTACACAAAATAACACACTGGCGAACTCTAATTCAGTGACGCTGTACTTTCTCTCATATGTTTTGGTTACACGGGAGACAAAACAGATTGGCACCTCTACATCGTCTTGGATCTGTGATAACACCCCTGCGAATTTTGTTATGGAAGCATCGGTCCGGAGAATGAAAGGTTGATCATATCTTGGGTGGTGTACTCTTACAGCTGTGGAGAAAGCTCCTTTTAAATTTTTGAAAGCCATTTCTTGTTCCGTTCCCCATTTCCACCTAACATTTTTCTTAAGTAATGCTATCAACGGTATTTCTTTTGTGCTGATGTCTGGTATTAGTTTTTTGAAATAGTTTACCATTCCCAAAAATCCCCGCAATGTTTTTAAATTGGTTGGCCTAGCGTAGTTATTTATAATTTCGATTCTATCTTCTGCAAGACTAATCCCTTTTGTGTCTAATTTGAATCCTAAATACAGTATTTCTTTTTGGAAAAACTGACACTTTTGAATATTTAATTTCAATCCCGCTTGATCCAGTTCTTCTAGCACAGTGTGAATATGTCGTAGATGGCTTGTTATATCTGGTGAGAAAATTAATAAATCATCTATGTAATGTACAACAAATTCTTCATGCCTATTTAAGATTGTGTTCAATGCGCGAACCAAAGCAGCGCATGCACTCTGTAGGCCAAATGGTACCACCCTAAATCGGTATACCACTCCGTCGATCGAAAAAGCGGTATAATTTCGACATTTCTCTGCCAAAGGTATTAACCAAAAACTATGTTTCAAATCGATTTTGGAAAAAATGTGTGACCCTGTGATTCGTCCAAATATGGCTTCGATGTTCAAAGGCGCTTCGTATTGCGCGATTGTGTGTGAATTAATGTTTCTTGCATCTAAACATAATCGCAAATCACCACTCGATTTTTTAACGCATACTATCGGGTTGATATATGGAGAGTCACATCTTTCTATCACCTTGTCTTTGATCATTTTTTCAATTTCCTGTCCGACGCTTTGCCTGTATTTATACGGGATTGGATATGTCTTGGATTTAAAATTTTCTAAGTTTTTAACTTTAAAAGAATGTTCATAATTTTTAGCCACTCGGCTTTCTTCATTAATCAAATCTCCATAACTTTCTAGAATCTTCTCTACTTCCTTTTCCATATTTTCTCCACATTTTAATTTTCTTTCATCCTCATTTTGTTCGCATGTGTTCACTGTCCATAATATTTCTTCATAAAATTCTGGATTCTCGTCCATTATTGCCATTTCTTCTCTGTCCTCATCCTTTATTTCTTCTTCTGTTTTTTTTTTATCTTCAATTTCCATTTGGTATCCCGAGCACCATGTTTCTACTGCTTTCATTTCTCTTATGAGAACTTCCTTTTCTTCCTGCTTCCTTTCTGTTTTATCGTCGATTGCCGACAATTCTTCCGTATCTTCGATTTCCTGTCTTTCTCTTGTATCCACCGTGTTTTCCTTCTTTCTTTTTGAACTCTTCTTCTTTTTCTTCCTTCTTTTTTTTTTCTGGTTGATTTTTTTCTTGTACTTTCGGTTTTTCCTCTACAGTCATATTGATTTCTTTATGTTTTTCCTGTTCATTTATCTTTTCAACAATTATTTTCCTCTCTATTTCCGTTTCTTCTTCTATGTTGTCTGGTTCTGCTCTGATTTCCAGTTTATTCTCCGAAAAATTTATGGTGATATGTTTTTCACTCAATTCATCAATTCCCGCTATCATATCATGGTTTAAATCTTCGATCACCACACATTGCATAATATAGTATTTGTCTCCCACTCTGATCCGCACTCCCAAACCTTCATTTACTGTCGTCAATTTTTTGTTGTTTGCACCCACTAAAGCAACCCTAGGAATTTTATACACAAATCTGTCCAAATTTAATTCTTTTACTAGTTTCTTATTGATTAACGATATCTCCGATCCAGAATCAATCAAAATTTTAATCGCTTTATGTTTTATAAATGCATCTAAGAATATTAAATTGGAATTAGAACTTTGTCTTTCATTTCCCGCCAACTGTATAAACTCTCTCGGATGACAAAATATACCGGAGAGTTGTTTATGTTTGTTCAGTGGATGCTTTATTGAAAATCCTGTCTGGATTCATTGCATATATCTTCTTCCTCGTTTTCTATTGTTACATGATTCATCTCCCTTCTATTTTGTCGTTGGAAATTCTGATTGTTTCTACCGTCCCTTTGTTCGTTCGTATTCCTAGTCGGAGGATTTTGTGCATCTCTGTTTCTGTTGTGATTTTCATATGTTCTATTTTTTGCGTGATTCCTGTTATCATAATTTTGTTGTCTATTGTAATTTTGGTATTCTCTCGGCCTATCTTCGTTTGTTGATTGGGCATGTCGGTTTCTCTGGTCATAATTTGATTGATACCTTCTTGCCGGTCCATTATATTGTTCATGTTGTCTTCTGTTTCGCATTTCTCTTCGTTTTGCTTCCCTTACTTGAAGGAATTGGCACAAACTATCAATATCTTGATAGTTTCTCAAAATCACGTGGTCCTCCAGCGTTTCTTCGAAATGTCTGCTTATCATTTCTACCAGTTGTTCGGTAGAGTATTTGTAGTCTAGATATTTGGAATTGTTATATATCTGCAAAGCATATCTTTCCTCCGATATTCCCATTTTCTCGTGATATCTTCCATTCTGTAGCTCTTGGTTGATTTCCCTCTGTTTAACTTTCCCCCAGAAATAGTTGAGAAATTTATTTTCGAAATCTGTCCAATTTTCAAACTCATCTTCTTTACTTTCATACCATAACGCTGCTCCTTCTTTCAGATGGTTTCTAATTGTTTCTTTGCAGTCGTCAAAATATCTAATATGTTGCAATTTGGTTCTCAAATTTTTAACAAATGGTACTGGGTGTGTTTTTCTAATATCCCCGCCAAATTGTATTTTCGCGTCGCTTGTACCATGGATAATCATTTCCCTTCTTTCTCCACAATTCTGTTGATTCTTGAGTTCCGCAATTTGTTTTTCGTTTTGCTTACATTTTTCTTCTATTTCTCGCCTGTCTTCTTGTATTGCATTTTCAAATTTGCTTTCTAACTGTTCTAATTCCATCTTCTGCACATTCTTAATATCCTTCATTTTAGTTTCTATTTCTTCTCGTTGCATCTCCAGTTTCCTTTCTGTTTCTTCTCTAACTTTTTCTAAACAGGCTTTCATTTCATTTTCATATTTTTCCAAACGCTTTTCCAATTTGCCATCATTCTCTTCCAATTTCTGTTCTATTCTCTGTGATATTTCTCTTTGTGTTTCTTCCATGGCTCGTTTTGATTCCTGTTGATTTTATTGCATTGTCCTTTTTGTTTCCTGTTGATTTCTATCCATTTGTTGTGACTGGAGTTGCATCAGTTGCAATAGTTTCTCTATTCCTGTTAATTCCTGTTCTTTTCTCTCCATAATCGTTGTATCTCCTTCATTATCCAATCCTTCTTCAACAATTTTTTCCTCTTCTCTGTTTTCTTGCATTTTGCTTTGCCTCCTTGTGGTCGACATGTTGTTTCTTTTCGTTACTGTTTTCTTTGTCCCCGCCAAATGTGAAATTTTACAACACTCTATAAGTTGCAGAACACGACAAATATTTCTCCCCAAATTTAATAAATTTTCTCCACAAATATCAAATATGCAATCAGTAAATTTCAAAATAAATATCAAATGTACGACTGGTAAAAAAAAATCAAATAATTCAATGGCAGTAAATATCAAATACCTACGATCAATCCATAAATCAAAATTATTTTTACACCTGGAAAAATTGTCAAATTATCTCTGGATCACCTGTAGTTATTCCTTATCTCTTTCCCTACCATCAAATGCAAAGCTGCGATATTTTTAAGCCACCACGTTCTGGGCTCCAGTTAATGTGATATTCAAAGATCGGTGTGCTCAAAGCAATTGATTAGATAATTAACTAATTAATTAAATTTAATTTTAATGATGCACTTATGATTTAATCACACTATTTAATGCTCTAATCTCAAGGTTTTATATTCTCGTGCTTCAATATCTCCTTTGCTTTACATATGATAAATAAGGTCAAAGATTAACGGAATAAAACACATATATGGTACAAAAGCATCTATTGAAATAAATTCACCCTCAAAATATCCTCTAAAAATAATATCTCCTATTCTGATTATTGAAATAACCCTACCACTATCTAAAGTACTTATTGAAATTTGCGTTATGAATAATTCTACAAAAAAAATAAAACTGTCTCTCGGATGATGAGTTGTCCAAATTCTTGTCTCTGGTCGCCTACAATTTACTCTTAGCAGCCCCCTATGTAGTCAGCAATCTCGCAACAAATTATTGCAAGCCTATTGTCATTAATGACCCCCTACAGATGCACGTATCTTTCAAAAAACAATGCTAGCCTTTTCTCCTCTCGATAAACTGAATCTATTTCTCGTTCCGGCATGCAACGGTGACTCTTGGAATATAAGTAGAACAATATAACTTACAATGCTGTACGTGATGAGCTTCCGTCAGGACACTTATTTCAACAAACTCACAACTATTCACTTATCTGCCTTACTACTTCAGGAGACTCTTAGAGATCACCACTAGTCGACTTAACGATCATTTAACAACTGACTCTTCTTCCACCCTCTAACATTTTGCTAAACTCCCATTCTTCATACCTAGCCCCTCCTTTTTCCTTCTTCACCAATCCGAGTTCCTCAATTTTATCCCCATCTACCTTTCAGATAACAAACACCAATTTTCCCTACCATTAGAAATTTCCTAAAACTAATTACATGCCAATCGGTTTTTTTTTCCTTTCTTAATATCTAAACAAAGATTACATTCATTTAAATTTCTAAATACAATTGTTCCCTCGCCGCAAAAGTCCATTTGGGAAACCCGGTCTCATTGTCCAAACACATAACCACTTTCTTATCATACTAACTGTACAAAGAAAATACTTAATCCCTATTTAAATTTTGTTTACCTACGGCCATCCAAAGATAATTGACTTTCATTTCTTCGAAATGAATTTTGGTATATTTTTATTATATGTTGTAACTTTTCTAAAATATTAAGATCGAAACCATATTAATTCAAATTTTACATATCTTAACAATATATATATATATATATATATATATATATATATATATATATATATATATTATATATATATTATATTATATATATTATATTATATATATATATATATTATATATTATATTATATATATATATATATATATATATATATATATATATATATTATTGTGTTTGCATTTTATCAATCAAAAGCAAAATAAAAATTAAATTAAATTTTTTTAATAACGCGGGCACATAAATTTGATACACCCTGTATATTGAGCTGTTTTAAAATTTATTAGAATTTAGTTAGGATGTAAATAGATTTCTCTTTTAACGAGCTTTCCGCGGAACCATTAAAGACTTTTGTGAATAATTAAAGTGAAAAGAACTATGTATTTAGATTTAAAATGGAAAAAAATTGTTTACTGTATAGGTGATTATCAACTTCTTGAAATTGATAATTGAAAAGAAAGTTGGAATTTTAATATCTTCATTTCAATACGAGTATATGTGGGAGAGTTTCTCCGAAAGTAATTAGGATTGTCGGAACAAATTTGAGGGTGACTGTTGTTTGTCAAATGGGAAAGTCAACGTTCTGATTCTTGGAATGTGGAAGGGGAAAAGATGGATTGGATGATTGAGAGAGGTTGAAAAATTATTCATTATGTTGTTGGCAGCGAGAAGAAGCGGTTTTCGACGTGTTAAGTGGAGTAGATAGTTAGCATATATCAGTGGCTGGTTGATAGTGGAAAATAGTGTTGAAAAGTGGAACGAGCGACAGATCAAATCGAGACGAAATACCTCTTTGATTCTGTAGTATTGTGAGAAGGAGAGCAGAGAATTTTTGGAGTTTTGTTTGAATCGAGAACGTGTCAAAGAAACACGGTTTGTTGGAGAATTAGTGCTGGTATGCTGACAGTTTTGAAGCTGGACAACGGAGAGAGGCTTTGATGAGTAGCCTTTAACATAATCAACGAGGGAGAGCTGTTTGGGGTCACGAGAAGACATCCGAGTGAGGGAAGCAAAAGGTCAGTCAATTTATGTGAAAGAGATTTTTATGTTCGGGAAATAAATTTTTGAGTAAAAAGCATATGAATTAAAGTTCCAATATTTCAAAATATAAATAGTAAATATAGGTAACCTTGCGAAGACATAAATTTGTTTGGTTTAGTTTGTTTTACCAAAGTCATCGGGAACAAACCGATAAATTGTTTTTTTTTTGTAAAGATAATAAATTTAAGTGGTATAACTTTCATTCGGACATCTGTGTCCACAGGTTTTTTAGATTCGATAGATTTCAGAGTATTAATTTGATAAATAAAAGACAATTCTGTATTTCTATTTTAATATTTTGCTTTATTTCTTTTCCCTATTTTATCCCGATTAGGATCAACTCAGAGATACTGAACCCACGAGAGAAGATAAGTATAACGTGAGATAATTTGGTTTTTTTTTATATATTAAAAGGCACCCTGAGATTTTTTATTCAATTTTGATATATGATTTGCGACAATTAAATGATTAATCAAATAAATAATAATTAATATAAAATTAATAAGAAGCAGATCACAACAACATGGCGAGCCAACGTTAGGGCATTAAAGTATCTCTGGTTGTGAATTTGAAGGGAATAGGAAACGGAAAAACAGGTGAAGGAAAATTTATTTGCCCGTCGGAAAAAGTTGATATATTTAAAATTTTTGAAATATTTGTGTGACGTAATTTTTTCTTATCTAGGTACAATTTTACATATTTATTTTATTTTTGATTGATTTGAATTTTGAAATATTTAAAAATTTGTGGGATAAATTGATTATATTTGGGGAGAGAAAAATTTTCGTCTCGACAGCATACAAGGTATTTTCGAATTTCATATTAGGCGGGGATAAATTTTAAATACATGTCGATACCAACCAGAAGCAAAAGCAAAGAAAACAAAAAACAAGAAAAACATTTGGAACAAGAAGAACTTATAGAACAAGAAGACATTTTCGAAACAACAATCATGGTATCAGAAAATCAGGAATTATCAGGAATAGATAAATTATTACAACTGATGCAACTCCAGGCACAAAGAATGGAACAGAAAATGGATGAAACACAACAAAAACTGGATGACAATCAAAGAGAAACAAAACAAGCAATGGATAAAAATCAGGAGGAAACAAAACAAGCAATGGATAAAAATCAGGAAGAAACATCAAAGAAAATGGATGAAACACAACAAAAATTGAATCAAAAAATGGATGACAATCAACAGGAAACAAAACAAGCAATAGAAGAAAACAACAGAAATATAGAGAGTATTAAGAAGGAAATGGTTAAAAAAATTGAAGAGATTTCAGAAAAGAGCGAGAAACAGGAGATAGAGATTAAAGAAATCAAAATCAAAATAAAGGAGATAAACAAGTGCCAGAAAAAGGAACTAGAAAATTTGGAAAATAAGCTGGAAAATGCTATTCAAGTAGACAGAGAAGAAGTGGAAAAAAGAATCACAGAAATAGAAAAACAAGTCACCGAAAACAGGACGCAACAACATTCCGGAGAAAGAAGGGAAACGATTATCCATAGTACAGAGGATGTGAAAATAAGATTTGGCGGGGATGTAAAAAAATTACACCCAGTAATTTTCATAAACAATTTGAAAAAGAAAATACGACACATCGGTAACTTCGAGACAGCCAAAGAAACGATAAGGAACCATCTTAAAGATGAGGCAAGTTTATGGTTCGATAGCAAAGAAGAAGAATTGGACAATTGGCATAAATTCGAACAAAAGTTCCTGAGTTATTTCTGGGGGAAAATACAACAGCTAGAAATAAACAAGGAATTGCAAAATGGGAGGTACCATGATAGAATGGGTATCTCAGAGAAAACATATGCACTACAATTATATAATAATGCAAAACATCTACAGTACAATTATTCGTCCGAACAGCTAGTAGAACTGATAGCCAGACATTTTGAAGATACCTTAGAAGATCACATAACTTTACAAAACTACAAAGATATCGACAGTTTGTGCCAATTTTTGCAAATACGAGAAGCAAAAATGAGAGAAAGAGAAATAAGAAGATCGCAAGATAATTATAGACAACGCGAAAATCGAGACTATAGAGATAGAAGACAGAACTTTAGGAGAGATTATGCAAGAAGAGAAAACGAAAATAGAGACAACGGAAGAGGAAACTATGAACAAAGAAATCGGCAATGGAACGAAGACAGATGTCGAGAAAACCAGAATAGAAATAACACCCGCACAAATCAAGAGGACAGAAATGATAATAGAAAGAATCAACAGGAAAATCGTGGAAACCGATACGGGTCCGACAGACAAAGAGAAAACAGAAGAGCGGTAAACAACACGCAAATCTATGAATATGAGGATGAGAGACAAAGCGACGGAAGAAGAAGCGAAGAAGAACAGCAAGCGTCTTTTCACGAAAGCGCTCACTAAAAACAAAAGAGCAAACAGGAATTTTTTGTCACCCGAAGGAATTTATTAAATTAGCAGGAAATAATGATAAAGGAAGTGGATCTAATTTAAAATTGGTAGATGGTTTTATAAATGAGAAACCGATTAAAATTATGATTGATACTGGTTCAGAAATTACTTTGATTAACAGGAAAATAATAGAAGAGGTTGATTTGATGAATTTGATTTACAAAATTCCCAGGGTAAATTTAGTGGGCGCAAATAAACGGACTTTGGCAACAATAAATGAAGGAATACGAATAAGGGTTCGATTGGGGAAGAAATTTTATGCACTTCAATGTGTTATAATGCCAAACATGATGCATGATATGATCGTAGGAGTGGATGAATTGTCAGAAAAACATGTGGTGATAGATTTCAAAAATAACACGATGAAAATCACAGATGGAAAAGAAGAAGAACCTAACATTCTGGAAATGGACAAGGAACATGAGAAACGGAAAAAGGATAATGCAGACAAAAAACAAACGGTGGAAATGAATTTGGCAATTAAGCAAGGACAGAAAAAGAAGAAAAGAAAGAAGGAGAAGACAAGTAAAAACAATGAAGCTCGGGATTCCTCGAAAAAAGAGATGAGCCCAGAAGAAGAAAAAGAAGAAAAAAGATTGACAAATGAAAATGAAGCTTGGGATTCCTCAAAAGAAGAGATGAGCCCAACAGAAGAAAAAGAAGAAGAAAGATTGATACAAGAAAATGAAGATGGGGATTCCTCGAAAAAAGAGATGAGCCCAGAAGAAAAGAGATCAGATTAGAAAAAGAGAACGAAAAAGATATCCTGGAAAACTGTGGTATTTGACGAAGAAGTATGCAAAATGGAGGATGCAGAATACACAATAAACATGTGTAAAGAATCGGAGGAGAAAGAAATAAAATTGATATGTGGAGAAGAAAAGGAGAAGGAACTGCGTGAAATATTGAGGGAGTATGAAAATTTAATAAATGAAGAAAACAGAGTAGCCAAAAAATATGAACATTCATTTGAGGTGAAAGACTTAGGAAATTTTCGATCGAAAACTTACCCCATCCCATATAAGTACCGACAGGAGGTGAAAGGAGAAATCAATGAAATGTTAGAAAATCAAATCATAGAGAGATGTGACTCTCCGTATATCATAGTAGAGTAAATAGACTGGCAAAAGGCTTCTAGAAAAGATTTTCGTGGGCACTTTGTTGCTAAAATGTAAAACCCATATTTTTTAGTTTCTAATATATTTGTTATGCAAAATCACTTGGTCGTCCAAAAATCGTTGCGGGAGGGGACCGGTGGGGAGCCTTACAAAAAAAAACTGCAATTTTTTTTCGTCGTTTTTCGGATGTGCAATATTCGAAAATTTATTCCTCAAAGTTGCATACCCATCCGGACATTAGAAATATTTATTTTTAATTTATAAATATACGTCAAACCATTGTTGTATATGGAGCGCCTTCATATAAAATCACTTGCCCTGACAACCCATATTTTTAAAATCGTTTACATCGCTCTATCTCGAAAAATATTGGGTCTAGCAAAAAATGACTTTGTATAAACGTTATAGACCAAACATCAGAGAACATGTGAGTGTTTTTGGAATTGTGATTGGACAATTAGTTTAAGAAGAAATTAAATAAATCGAACGGCATGTCACGACGGACAGTGGTGAACGCAGAGATGCGAGGAAGGGCGAGATTCTATGCGGGAGTCAACCCCTAATCGACTCTACTGACCGGGATGTTGTTAGGGTCGTTTTTGCCTTGAGATGCTGTTCTTTCTTTAAATTCTTTACTATTATAAGCTTTAGTTTTAGCGCGAATTCCACTGAGATTTTAAGTGAGACATAATAAAGTTCTTCTGTGTTAATTATATTATTAAAAGTGATTAATTAAACCTATTGGTAAGTTAACAATATTGTACCTACTTATTAGTATTACAGCTACAGCTAAAAATTTTTTGTATCCATCTAGAAATGGATTTAACAAACAGCAGCAGCTCTGACAGCTAACTTGAGTCAAAAATCAGATTAAGGCATGTTTCTTTCCGAAAATCTGATGTCGGACAAGACGTTTTTATTCAAAATGTGTGTCTTATTTGTTTGGAACGAGGAAGGTTGCTTAATTCTCAAGAAAGATCTAAAAAAAAAATTATTCAATGCACGAGTGAACGTATGAAAAATTGTCATGACGATAATGATAAATATATGCGGCATATATTCTCAAAATTTGATGATCTACAAAATCAAGATTTTTTTAAATGGCACAAAAATTGTTACAAATCCTATACGAGCTCAAAGAACATTGCCTCGTACAAGTCAAAAAATACTAAACTGACATTTCGTAGAGAAGATATTTTTCAAAAACGGCCCTTGCGATCACCTTTTAATTCACAAAAGTGCATCTTTTGCATCGCTCACCGAAACAAAAACTATGCCAAGTTATGACTAATAATATACAAGAAAAAATAAGAGCTATATCACGAAGCAACCCTGTGTTCTTTGCGAGAACTGGAGACGACTTAATTGCCTCGGAAACAAAATATCATGCCGTTTGCGTTTCAACTGAATTACACAATCTAAATAAAAAATCTGTTGGAAATACTGATATTAACAAAACAGAAAATGAAGCATTTGGGAAACTTTTGGAAGAAATGGAGAAAGGGTTTTGAGAAAGGTAAAGGATACAATACAAAATCGATTGGCAAAAGGTATCGTGAAATTAGTGGCATTGACGACATGAGCGAGAAACAAAGAATTAAAAAAAAGAAAAACCATTTTGGGGATGCTGTTGAATCAGTAAGGTCTCTTAGACAAAACGAGCCCACAATATTTTTAAGGAAGTTCTCGAAAGAACAGGCAATTGAGACAATCGTGCACAACCACGACGAATCTGACACTCTCAGTTTCAGTTTCGGTGCATCGGAGCAACACATTCTAGTCAAAATCTGCCAAACTATCCGAAGTGAGATAAACAAGATGTCAACTGAGCCCGACTTAAAAAAAATGAATGTTAGAGACTACCAAAAGTCTATTCCTGAAAGCTTGTATTCTCTTGTTAACCTTATAGTCCGAAATGAAAGCGATAATGAAAAGGAGACTGAAACCCTAACCATTGGCCAAGACATTATTTTTGCCTGCTCAAAGGGAAAAATAAAAACTCCAAAGCGTATTGGGCTAGGACTTTTAGTTCATCACTAAAAAAGATCAAAAAACTCATTGAGCAAAGCACGCCTGCGGTCATTCAATTTCATACATCAATACTCTTACGAGTGCGTAACAGCATCTCCCAAGAAGAAATTCAACTTTACTTGGAGAATTATCATGTGACCATACAGAGACAATTGGTACCCGACAGATTTGTCCAATTTGCCGCTGACAACATTGACATTTTGGAAGAGACCTTGGACAAATCACTTACTTTTCACGGAACCCAAATTGCTGCCTTCCAGAGAGGACCATTGAATGAAGATATACCTGGACAATTTAAATTTTGGCCATATAATCAGAAGCTGACAATACCTAATGATTTTCATTCCCTTCATAAAAGTTATTTTGAGAAATCAAAAAGAAAAGTACAATCAGAAGAAAATAAACTGAGCATAAAGAGCCAGAATCTTAATAATAACTTACGATGTCGTAACATGGCATGGAGCATTTGCAGAATGAGGGACTCTGTTAGGAATGAAACCGTTATCCCACAGTGGTCAGGATTTCATAAACTGACTTTGGAGGATAAATCACATGTAACGACCTATGGCTACTTACGATGTCGTAAAATGGCATGGAGCATTTGCAGAATGAGGGACTCTGTTAGGAATGAAACCGTTATCCCACAGTGGTCAGGATTTCATAAACTGACTTTGGAGAATAAATCACATGTAACGACCTATGGCTACTTACCTTTTCTACCCCATGTCTCGTCAGAATATGATACCGTTTGGACTGTTATCAGAAAGTGCAGTGAAATTGCTAAGAAGCTAAATAACAGATACACCATACTGACATTTGACCAAGCGATCTATTATAAAGCTAAAGAGCTCCAATGGTTCAAGCCAGAAGACACATGGAATGTAGTTATTCGTCTAGGTGGCTTCTACATTGTTATGAACTTCCTCAAAATAATTGGTCAGTTTATGACAGATTCTGGACTTGCTGATATATGGTTGGACAGTGGTCTATATGCTCAGTCCACAATTGATGGTATTTTATCTGTTAAAAAGTACAATAAAGCTATACGAGCCCATAAGTTGACATCAAGCGAAGCTGTGTCAAGATTATTAATAACTCTGTATAAGAATTGGCTTTTAGGCTGTGCTGGCCCTTCTGTATATCTAGTAATTAAGAAATAGGTACGTAGATGTAATTGTTTGTATTACTATCCTTTGTTCTTGATTCCGAAATTAATTCCAGGGAAAACCGATGCCATTTTAGATAATATGTACATACCAAGCTTTTGAACTTTAACCATTTGACGACGTCCTAAATAAGGTTTATAATGATAAAACAATTGAATCTGTAAGAACATTTTTGGGGATACCTCGACGTACTAAGTCATCTAGGGCTCGATAACACGGAACGAGTCCCACCAGATCTCAATCCTTTTGATATCGTAAGTATCTGGGATAAGTGAATTTTCCCCTTTGAGGGAGTGTGAGCCCTATGGCTAAATCTGGATAAACATAATAATAATAGGTATACAACAGTACCTTAAATATATACAACAATACCTATTATTAATATTATGATACTACTACTATCACTTAACACGTAAATACAATATTCCAAAAGTGTTAATATGACAACAAAACGAGCCAAAAAAGTCTCTATTTAGTACGCTAGCAGTATTCATCACCACTAAAATCGGCTTCACAATGAAAAAACGACCCTAACAACATCCCGGTCAGTAGAGTCAATTAGGGATTGACTCTCGCATAGAATCTCGCCCTTCCTCGCATCTCTGCGTTCAGCACTGTCCGTCGTGACATGCCGTTCGATTTATTTAATTTTTTCTTAAACTAATTATCCAATCAAAATTCCAAAAACACTAACATGCTCTCTGATGTTTGGTCTATAACGTTTATAGAAAGCCATTTTTTGCTAGACCCAATATTTTTCGAGATAGAGCGATGTTAACGATTTTAAAAATATAGGTTTTCAGGGCAAGTGATTTTATATGAAGGCGCTCCATATACAACAATGGTTTGACGTATTTTTATAAATTAAAAACAAATATTTCTAATGTCCGGATGGGTATGCAAATTTGAGGAATGAATTTTTGGATATTGCACATCCGAAAAACGACGAAAAAAAAATTGCAGATTTTTTTTGTAAGGCTCCCCACCGGTCCCCTCCCGCAACGATTTTTGGACGACCAAGTGATTTTGCATTACAAATATATTAGAAACCAAAAAATATGGGTTTTACATTTTAGCAACAAGTGCCCACGGGATAGCACAATAGGATCCCTTTTAAACTATACCAACCCAATCGTGATTGTTAAAAAAAGCAGTGGAGAATTGAGACTATGTTTGGATGCCCGGAATATAAATCAACACACGGTATCTCAATATGAATCACCTCTCAACATCGAGGCTATTTTTGGGAGAATTACAGGATCACATATTTTTTCTAAAATTGACTTAAAACATAGTTTTTGGTTGATACCTTTAGCAGAAAAATGTAGAAACTACACCGCTTTTTCGATCGATGGTATTGTGTACCGATTTAAAGTAGTGCCTTTTGGGTTACAAAGTGCTTGTGCAGCACTGGTAAGAGCTCTGCATACAATATTAAACAGGTATGAAGATTTTATAGTACACTACATTGACGACTTACTAATCTTTTCACCAGATAAATCGAGTCATTTAAAACACATAAAAATTATATTAGAAGAGCTGGACAAGGCCGGATTAAAATTGAATATTGAAAAATGTCAATTTTTTCAAAAAGAAGTGACATATTTGGGTTTTAAATTGGAAACAAAAACAGTTAGTTTAGCCGAGGACCGGATAAAACTCATAGATGAATACCCAAGGCCAACGAATTTAAAAACATTGAGAGGTTTTCTTGGTACGATCAACTATTTCAAAAAACTAATTCCTGATTTAAGCCAGAAGGAGATTCCACAGTGGCGTGCTGGCCATATAAATGAATCGGTGCAATCACCGAGAGGCCGTGGTCTCTCGAGGACGGTCAAATAGGTTTTCACAAAAATTTTTAGATGTAACAAAAAAATATTTTTTTAATTTCTAAGCGGATGTTAATTTTGCTAATAATATTAATAAAACATTTAAAAAAATCAAATTTTTTTTATTGTGAAATACAGTTTAAGTAAATGAGTAAGACTCTATAGTCTATATACATAAATACATTGCTACAGATAATATTATTTATTTTCATACATACAAATATATTATTTATGGTTTTCCAGTTTCCTTCAAACATGTATGTACTCTGCAGAATTAAAAAATGGAAAAACGTCTTGCTTATTTTTGACTGAATTATTGAAAGTATCTAAAAACGATTTGATCAAGACAAATCAAATCGTTTTATGATGATATAAGCACTCTACATCCTAGAAATTTTGATACAATAAAAAATGGTATACCTTTGATGCCATTTAAATCATTTACTGAACATGTTTAGGCAATACGTAAAGTATCCTTAACAATAGTAACCTATACTTATTGTACGGTTATAGAGTATATTCCCATAGGTAAGCTGGTTAAGAGTAGATAACGATTTTTCATATGTAATTTAAAGTATTATCTGCATAAATGGCACAAAGAATATTTGCTACGAGAGGTATATGGTTCAAAATGCATACAGTATCACGACTAATAAGTTATGTTCACATACATGTAGAGTACTTACAGTTTTATTCCTTGATGACGTGTCACATCAGAGCTCTGATTGAATTCCATAATCCATTTGGTTCATTTGTAAGGCACTCACTAATACGCTAAATAAATCATCGTCGATAATACTGAGCAGATTGAATTATCTGAGCGGTATAAAACGATAGCAAAAAAAGCCGGTAAAATGCGGCCTTTTTACGAATAGCGGGAGCGTCGATAGATTAGAGATGATTCTCGTTAGGAAGCTTTTGACGATCTGCCCCGGCGAGGGGTTCAAATGCGAGTCTCAACAATAACCTGGAGTTTCCAGAAAGGTTACATAAATACTACTTGAATTTTAAGTAATCAGTAGTACAGGGGCGTAACTAATTATTTTAGTGAGCCGTGTATAATATATTTATTGTACATATTGCCGGGGGCGACAGGCGAGAGAGATGGCCTATATCACCTCGAAGAGAGGGGATTGGCAAAGATGTGCACAACGATAAGAAATGTTTGAAGAAATTAGAGTTTATATACACAAGGGGTAACAACGATAAAATGGAGGAAAACGATAAGTTTTCCCCCTAGGGATAGATTTTAATCTTCCAGGGGAATCACAGCGATTTTCGTAATACCACGAAGAAAATCACCGTGAGTAGTGTGAATCTTGACAGTACGAACTAGACCATCCTTACCAGGCAATACATCTATTACCCTGGCAGTTGGCCATAAGAGTGGAGGAGTACCATCCTCCTTCAACAGAACAAAATCCCCGATCTTGACAGGGTCAGTAGGGTCGGTCCATTTATTTCTTTGCTGCAGGAGGCAAAGATAGTCTTTTTTCCACAATTTCCAAAATTGCTGTTGAATTTTACTAATACGCTGAAAAAGATTCAACCTATTTTCAGGTATCTCTGAAACACTTGGTTCAGGGGGCGCGGTTAAACTTCTTTGAACTAAGAAGTGAGCTGGAGATAGGAAAGCGAAGTCATTGGCGTCAGACGACATCCTAGTGATGGGTCTCGAATTTAGAATAGCCTCGATTTGGCATAATACTGTGTTAAACACTTCAAAGGTGAAGTGGGAATTTCCTATAATTCGATAGAGGTGATACTTCACACTCTTTATTCCTACCTCATGGAGGCCGAATTGATGGGGGTTGCGGGGAACACCCATCTTGAAAGTTATGGAGTTTTGAGTACAGAATTCCTTAATCTGTTCCGAATTATTTTGATTTAAGAAAAAATCATAGAATTCGCGCATTTCATTTTTTGCCCCATGGAAATTTGTGGCATTGTCGCTCCAAATAATACTGGGCGTGGATCTTCTGGCAATAAACCTTTTCAGAGTAAGAATATAGGCTTCTGCGCTTAATCCTGTGACGAGTTCGATATGAACACATTTAGTGCTCATGCAAATGAAATAGGCTACGTATGCTTTGTAAAGCGGTGCCTTCCTCAAATGTGAGGACTTAATTAAGAAGAACCCCCCATAGTCCACTGAGACGACTTGGAAGGGTCTAGTGGGGAGTACACGATCGGGATGCATATCTGCCATCTGTTGAACAGAATTGGGTGTCATGAATCGGAAACAGTTTACACACTTACGAATTAAGCGTTTAATCTGTCTTAATCCGTCAATTGGCCAGTACTTCATTTTGACATACGAAAGTACTGTTTGCGCGCCTGAATGTAATAACTTATGATGAGCTTGAGTCAAGATTAGTTCTACAACTCGACATTTAGAAGGAAGTAGAATGGGGTGTTTTTGATTATACGATATGGGGGCGTGTCGGAGACGTCCTCCCACACGAATCAGCCCATCATTATGTTGTAGGAAGGGGTTGAGTTTACGAATGGCTTTATTGGTCACGAGTTTAGCATTTTTCAATTCAAGAATCTCTTTTTTAAAGTAGATACTTTGGATATACCTGATGATCGCGTGATCAGCGATCTCCATTTCGGGTGGCGTCAATATATCCGTATCTCGTGGAGAGTTATTTATTTTCTTTTTAATATTACTGATGAATCTAAAAAGATAAGCGACAATTCTTTGAATTTTACGAAAAGAAGAAGATTTAGCGAATAGATTTTCAAAGGTGTCGTTGAGTTCGTGATTTGTTGCTATGTTTGAGACAACTAACTTCCTTAATTCAGGAAGATCATCCTGAAAATGAGGAATTTGATGAAGAGAAAAATCGATGGGATTGTCTCTAATAAAGCTAGGTCCGCATAACCAGTCTTCGGTGGTCTGGGGATTATCAAAGACATTTATCCCTCTGGAAGCGGGGTCAGCGATGTTTTCGTGACTTCTGACGAAATGGAAATCACAAGGAAAAGTTTCCAACAAGGAATTGACCTTTTGAATTCTGTTTTGTACAAAAATGTTCCAAATGTGTTTTTTAGAAAGTATCCAAGACAAGGCAATTGTAGAGTCAGCAAAGAGATGAGATGAAGATATACTCAAATTTTTCTTGAAGATGTGAAAAAGTCTATGAGCCAGAGTGACTCCCAACACTATTCCACAAAGTTCCAATTTGGGGATGGTGAGTTTATTTTTTAGCGGAGAAATTTTGTTTTTAGAAGCGATAAGCCGCGACGATACAGAAAAGTCTGAGTATGTCGCTTTGAGATACACACAAGTGCTGTATATTTTTTCCGATGCGTCGGTGAAAATAATTAATTGAACATCAACAACTTTCTTTTGTAAAAGTAAGCATCGAGGTACCTTGACCTCTTCTATAGTTTTGAATGTCGATAAGAGGTTTTGCCAATTTTTCATAATGATGGGTGAGTCAATGGGTTGATCCCAGTCCAATTTCTGGGACCATATTTCCTGTATCAAGAGCTTAGCGTTCACAAGGACAGGGGATAACCATCCTAGCGGGTCATACAAAGTAGCAATGTAGGAGAGAATAGTACGTTTAGTAACAACATTAGCCAATTTGAAGATAGGAGTTTTAAACGAAAAGTGGTCGCGTTCTGAATCCCAGAATATGCCTAAGACTTTATCAGATCCCGTGAAGTTAAGACTGACTTCAGAGACGGGATTTAAATTGTGTTGAGACAGAAATTCTGAAGAACTGCAGTTCCACTTGTGGAGGAGGAAACCATGGGTTTCTAGCAAAGAAGTTAATTGTTCGAAAAGACAACTTAATTCATGAAGACTGTCAGCACCGCTGATCAGGTCATCCATATAGATAGATTCTTGCAGAACACTAGTAGCAAGTTCGTGGGTATGTTTGTTGTTGTCAGCGATGTGCTTGATAACTCTTTGAGCGATAAATGGGCTACTTGGGAGCCCGAAGGGTAATCTTTGAAATTGATAGCACCGTAAAGGCTGCTGAATATTGTCCCTAAAGAGAAAATTTAACAGAAATGTTTCAGTGGGACAAATGGCGATTTGTAGGAACATAGCCTTGATGTCGCCTACTAGTGCGAATTTAAACTGACGAAACTTAGCGAGAATGTCAAAAAGTTCATGTTGGACGACATAACCTTTGTCTATGACGTCACTGAGGGAGATTCCCGTAGACGATTTATTGTTTGGATCGAAAACTATACGAGTGGAAGTAGTAGAGTTGGATTTGAAAACGGGAAAGTGAGGGAGAAAGTAATTAGGTTTACCTGAGTCATTTAGCATTTTTAACGGCACTTGAATTATTTGTCCGTTATTGAGATATTCCGATATAATGTCCTGATATTTTTCCAATAAATCAGGGTTGAGTTGAAAACGTTTCTCGAGACTGAGAAAACGTCTTTTTGCCGAGAGAAACGAATTTCCCATGTCTATATCTTCGATAGGGAGTTTGAGATTGAGTGTGGACTCATATCGTCCATTGGGGAGAACATTAACATGTTTTACAAAATTAATTTCAGCGGGGTGATCATTAATGAGATCGGTGTTCTGAGGAGCGGCTTCTTCCAGCTCCCAGAATTTTTGTAAATGATCGGATAGTTCCTCGTTGGACACTACCGGCTCATTTACGGCGGAAGGAGTGTTATGAGAACAACAAGTAACGAGAGAGTTTGAATAAAATTCCAAAGCCTTTTTAGTATTTTTCGACTTAAGAGCAAAGTCTGGAACTGACCCTGATATCGTGTACCCGAGTAGAGTGCGTTGAAGAACGGGAAGACCTTTTCCCAAACGAATTATTTCAGGTTGAATGATATCGTTATACAGGTCTGCACCGAGCAGGATACCAATTGGGGATGTTACATGGAACATCGGATCACCTAATGGTATCTCTGAGGGTATGTTTAGTTTGCTCGCCGAAATAGAAATTTGAGGAAGCGGATTTGTTATCTTTGGGAGTACAGAGCACGAGATGTCAAAAGGAACGTCGTTAGCGACAGCGAAAATTGTTGTATCTACAATAGATTGAGACGAGGATGAGGTGGAGTTAATTCCATTGATCCGTAATTTTCCATCTCTAGTGGTGAGTGACAGTTCCTTTACGAGGTCAGCACTAATAAATGAAACCTGTGAGGCCGAGTCTAAAAGTGCCTTTGCGAAGACCCTCTTGCCGCTAGGAGCGACAAGATAGACCTGGAGTGTGCTTAATAACACCAAATGATTATCAAGCGAGGCTGCAGATAGAGCCATTGAATGTGGAGTCGAATTTTGAAGATTAACTTCCGTTTCAGGAGCTCTAACATGTGAGGGCCCCTGTTGTGAATTACCCTGTGTATGGGAGTTATTTGAGATAGCGGTTTTATTATGATTATTTGAGTTGTGTTGGCCAACAGCCGCGGAAGGGTTACTATGACCCGTTTTGTCGAAATGGAGCAACGTGTGATGACGAGATTTACAAACTATGCAAGAGAATTTGGATTTACACTGATCGAGCATGTGAGACCCAAGACAATTAATACAAAATTTATTTTGTTTGACAAAACTAAAACGTTCTTTAGAATTCAACTGCTTGAACTGAGGACAAGAGTAGATCGAGTGAGAGTCGTTGCAATAGGAACATTTCTTAGGACCTAAGCGAGGCGAAAGGTTACTGGTAGAAGTGTCTGAGGCTAGGTGTAAAGAGTGTCTGGAAGTAGTAGTCGATTTTGGTTTTGATTGAGATTGAATATTCTCAAGATGAACAACGCGTGTCTCGATTTCCCCTAGAAAATGGACAAAATCAGGGGTAGCTTGGCTACCACCGGATTGGAACTCAAGAGCCCTAATGGTAGGTGCGTCGAGTTTCTGAGTAGCGATATGTATGAGAAGTAAATGCAAGAGATCTGAAGGGGGCCTATTCAAGTTCAATAGGGCCTTGAAATTATTTGACATGACCGTATGAAAATTTCTTAATTGTGAGTGATTTGCGTTTCCAGAAATAGGAGGCGCATCAAGAATTTGAGAGATGAGAGTTTTGATAAGCGATTTAGAGTTGGCGTACCTTTGTGTCAGGTTATCCCGGGCTATTTTGTAATTGTCACCTGTGAGTGGGATATGCTCGAGAAGCGTCAAAGGCTCGGAAGTTAGAAAACTTTTGAGGTAAATGAGTTTTTCCAGATCACTTAATGTAGTATCAGATCCTATTATTGTATCAAAGGTCTCAATGAATGAATTGTATTCAGTAACTAAGCCACTAAATGGTTTTAACTGAATACGAGGGAGGTTTACTGTTCGTTGCCTAGCCATAGACTGTGAGGTTAGAGAAGAATTAGGGTCAAATTGGAGGGAGGGGGTAGCAGTCACATTAGAACTTTCAATGACCTCTAACCTTTCTTCCAATAGAGAAATTGTATCCAAATATTTATCAAAAACCACAGAGGAATCAGTAGAGGGGGTAGGTTCCTCGGGGATCGTCTCCAGCACATTTTGAGCATCGCGGAAAAGTCCGTAAGAATGTTTGAGTTGTGAAATTATTTCACGAATTTTATATTTGTTTAGAGAATTAAGAGTTGTGGGAACCGAATCAGCCAACTTGGTTATATCAAGTTTTGCGGTGAGCCTCTGTCGGTTATATTTTGATCGGTCAGCCATGTTGCGAGAATGTGAGATTAGATAGATTATTTGCAAATGTCTAAACCTATAAATCGATGCGAAAATGAGAGAATATGTACAATATATTATATATTACACGTTTAATAGTGTGAGATTGGCTTAATAGTATCACCCTGTATGAGCGCAGATTAGTATATGAAATGCAAAACTATAAAATTTCAAAATATATGCAATTTTCCAAAATGGGTATTTTTCAGCAAGTGTGAGACACCCTTAACAAGTATTTAAATTAATTAAATTGAAGGAAAAAACAATTATTTATTTTCTATAGTTTTCTAGAAGTGTAAAATGAGCTTAAGCGAAGCTAAATGTAGCAAAAACTTACAATTTATGCAAGAAAACAAAATTATTTTTAATAATTTTTGTAACCTGTGAACCAGGCTTAATCGGATTCAAAATTATAAATTTAATTTAAATCAAAAGGTTGAACAAACAATGTTAAAATTATAACACCCGTACTATCAGCCAAGAAATGAGTACACTTTTTGTATACTATAAACAGAAAAATATATTTACGAAAATAAAATAATGTAATATATGCAAATATTTTTTCATACAAACAAAACGACTCCTTTATTTGAACAAAGCAAGTAGTTTCTGAAATTGCACGTGTAGACCGGGCTTAACAACCTACCAGCTATTGTAGAGACGTGCTGGGTTAAATACTGAGAATTTGAGTGCAGAAAGAGAGGAATATTTTATTTTTGTGCCGGGGCGGCGTGGCTTGGAAATTTCCAAATGCAACAGAAAGACACTATAAATGAAAAACCGTTATTCTCAGAATAGAGATTATCAAAATATGCAAATACGAAGGACCTTGAGGATTTAATTAATAAATAATTAATATGATACGGCTCGATGGAACAGAAATGTTTAGGCAATACGTAAAGTATCCTTAACAATAGTAACCTATACTTATTGTACGGTTATAGAGTATATTCCCATAGGTAAGCTGGTTAAGAGTAGATAACGATTTTTCATATGTAATTTAAAGTATTATCTGCATAAATGGCACAAAGAATATTTGCTACGAGAGGTATATGGTTCAAAATGCATACAGTATCACGACTAATAAGTTATGTTCACATACATGTAGAGTACTTACAGTTTTATTCCTTGATGACGTGTCACATCAGAGCTCTGATTGAATTCCATAATCCATTTGGTTCATTTGTAAGGCACTCACTAATACGCTAAATAAATCATCGTCGATAATACTGAGCAGATTGAATTATCTGAGCGGTATAAAACGATAGCAAAAAAAGCCGGTAAAATGCGGCCTTTTTACGAATAGCGGGAGCGTCGATAGATTAGAGATGATTCTCGTTAGGAAGCTTTTGACGATCTGCCCCGGCGAGGGGTTCAAATGCGAGTCTCAACAATAACCTGGAGTTTCCAGAAAGGTTACATAAATACTACTTGAATTTTAAGTAATCAGTAGTACAGGGGCGTAACTAATTATTTTAGTGAGCCGTGTATAATATATTTATTGTACAGAACAATTAAGAAAGTTTTATCCTACCATATCTGCGACTTCAATTAGAGAAGAACTTATAGATTTTGCTGATAAATGGATTATATTAAAATAGGATTTTGCAAAATACTGAGATTATACAAGATAGAGTTAATGATGAATATGTTCAGCCTACATAAAATATGAAGGATGATATTATTAATCCAAGTGATAATGAACATGAAGTAACAAATGACAATGATGATATCATGAAAACCTCACCTCCGTGTGGTACTAAAAAGTGTAAAGATTGTATAGCTTGCTGTTACGCTGTTTTGCATAAGTACAACTTATATCAGTGCGTGCTTACACAAATTGAAATAGTATAATATAAAGCATTTATTAACTCTTTCAGTGACGCAAGCATCTTGCGAAAACAGCTTTTCAACATTGAAATACACAAAAAATCGGTTGAGAAGTACTTTAACACAAGATCACTTTTATGCTAATGGCTATAGAAAAAGGAGCTTTGTATGGGCTTAAAAATGATGAAATAATCGAAGAATTTGCTCAAAAATCTATTTTAATGCGGAAATTATTGATCGAGAGTTAAGTAATTATTTTATAAAATAATTGCAAGAAGAATATTTAGATTATTGCGTTGTATTAACATTTTAAATATTGTTAAATTAAAGTATTTGCACTGTACTTGTATTTGTACTCTCTTGTATAATTGATTTACTAAAATGCAACTTAATACATAATTGAAAAATTCTCAATTTTATTTTACTTGTAGGTACCTTAATTACATCTTTATATTAGATATATTGATTTAGGAAATTAAGGTTTCTGCCTTACTGCATAGAATATTGTCATACATGTCAATTATTATTTGTAAGATTTATTATTCTTAAATGAAAATATATAGCAAATTAAGAAAAAACTCATTGAATTCAAAGTTTAAACATATTTTTATGTTTGATTCAAAAATAATTTATATTTTTGTTTTTTTTTTGTTTTTTTTTAAATACCGAATAAAACATCCTGATAATAGAAGGTAAAATGAGCATGGGAGGCCGCTTTTCTATAAAATCACCGGGCCGCTTGAAAAGTTCCAGCACGCCACTGAGATTCCATTGATAAAATTACTGAAAAAAGGTGTTAAATGGAATTGGAAAGAAGAACAAGAGAAAGCTTTCCAAATATTAAAAGAAGAATTCTCGAAAGGAACTAAAATATATCACCCCATGTACAATTTACCTTTCATATTACGAACTGATGCGTCCATCCAAAAATTCGCGGGAGTTTTGTCGCAGATACAGAACAATCAAGAAGTGCCAATTTGTTTTATTTCCCGGGTGACAAAAACACACGAAAGAAAATACAGTGTGACTGAATTAGAGTTTGCTAGCGTACTTTTTTGTGTAAATAAGTTAAGGTTTTATCTATTGGGAGCAAAATTTACAATTGGAACAGATCACGCAGCTTTAGTGCATATCATGAAAAATCGACTGGTTAACAATCGTATACATCGAGGAATTTTGTTGCTGCAGGAGTATGATTTTGAGTTTCGATACATAAAAGGAAAAGACAACATTATAGCCGACGCCCTCACACGTGATGAAGACACTGGAAAAAAGGAAGGAATTGTTTTTCAGGTGGGACTAAATATCTTGACACAAGAGGAAGGTTTATTTTCGTTAAACGAAATAAGAATAAATCAAGAAGAACTGGAGGAAAAGGAAAAAAGAAGAGCGGAGAGAGAAAATGACATATTCTTCAAAAGAATCGATGGAAAGGAACTATATTTGGTAACACAGACATTGGCAGAGAGGATCATACAAAAATTACACAATGACAATGGGCATATCGGTAGCAGGAAGGTATGGCTGGTTTTTCGAGAAAACTATATCTGTCTAAAGGATTACCGGATTGCCAAAGAAGTGACCCAAAAATGCGAAATATGTCAAAAATATAAAAGCAGAAATTTCAGAAATGACAATATTGCTAAAAATATTGTATCCCGTCAAAAATTGGATATTGTGGCAATAGATATGTTAAGTGATCTGATAATGACCACGCAAAGGAACAAGCATATTTTGGTGATGGTTGATATATTTTCAAAATACGTAAAGTTACACACTTGCCGTACAACAAAGGAGGAAGAAATAATGAGAAAGATTGACAATTTTATAGCCACCGTAGGAACACCAAGAAGAATTCTGTTAGACAATGCGACATATTTCCGGAGTGAGCGTTTCAAGGGACAGCTTCAAGACAGGGGAATAGGGACAAATTTCGTCAGTATCCGACATCCTCAAAGTAATCCTTCAGAGCGTTTTATACAGGAGACTACGAAATTCCTTCGCATTGCTGCAAATGGACAACATAGACGATGGGACAGGAAAGTGGCAGAAATGGAAAACTACTTAAACACGATTCCAAGTACGGTGACAAAAGAGACTCCGGAATATATCATGAAGGGTGTTATGCCATTACGGCCATGGGAAGAACCTGAGCAGAGGGAATACCAACAAGTCTTGGAAATTGTGCAAAGGAGGCTGCAGCGCAGTAATGAAAAATATCTCCAAAGACAAAATCATAATAGGAGACGACGCCCAGTGACTTTTCAGAAGGGAGAAAAGGTGCTGGTAAGGGCATTACGAGTATCAAATCTCACTGGGGACGTTTGCGCAAAACTAATGCCTATTTTCGAGGGTCCATACATCGTGCACAATGAAAATGGAATAAACAGTTATGTCCTGAGGCATGTGGATTCAGAAAAGATACGAGGAGTTTACAATATCCATGATGTGTACAAATACCACGAATAAAGACAAATGCATAAAATTTAAGGTAGGATAAGAGAATTAGGTTAGGATAATATGATAACAAGAGAAAAGTGTTGTTGTCGAGAGAAAATCAAATTTTTTTGTTGCACTTAATAATACTGATTTTATCTCAAAACAAGGCGGGGATGTTATTGTGTTTGCATTTTATCAATCAAAAGCAAAATAAAAATTAAATTAAATTTTTTTAATAACGCGGGCACATAAATTTGATACACCCTGTATATTGAGCTGTTTTAAAATTTATTAGAATTTAGTTAGGATGTAAATAGATTTCTCTTTTAACGAGCTTTCCGCGGAACCATTAAAGACTTTTGTGAATAATTAAAGTGAAAAGAACTATGTATTTAGATTTAAAATGGAAAAAAATTGTTTACTGTATAGGTAATTATTAACTTCTTGAAATTGATAATTGAAAAGAAAGTTGGAATTTTAATATCTTCATTTCAATACGAGTATATGTGGGAGAGTTTCTCCGAAAGTAATTAGGATTGTCGGAACAAATTTAAGGGGGACTGTTGTTTGTTAAATGGGAAAGTCAACGTTCTGATTCTTGGAATGTGGAAGGGGAAAAGATGGATTGGATGATTGAGAGAGGTTGAAAAATTATTCATTATGTTGTTGGCAACGAGAAGAAGCGGTTTTCGACGTGTTAAGTGGAGTAGATAGTTAGCATATATCAGTGGCTGGTTGATACCCACATAACAATGATGTTCGCATCATGTTCAAAGCATATACTACCAACATTCGTCGGAGTATATTCTTTTTAGTATATGCGTAGTACAAGCGTAGCATGTACTATAAAAAACATTCTAAATTTCATGTTCTTTGCATATACTTTAAGGAATATTCTCGTACCGAATATACTGAGTACATTCGTGTAAGTAGTATCTCGGAATATTCAAAAAAGTTTATTCTTAGAATATACCTTTATCGAATATTCCATAAAAGTATATACTTGACACATACTTATAAGTACTTTTAAAATATCTTAAAGGAATATGTGTATGGATAAGAAAATAATGTTAGCCTATAGATTATAAACTTCGTTATGAATAATTAATAAAATTTAAAAATTTATGTAGGCAGTACTATTGAACTACCGAATTCATTATTTAAAATTGTTTTTAATTGTATGGTAAAAATGTTTAAACATTAATTGTATTAACGAAAAAGGAGAAATTCTCGTTTCGCTTTCATCATTGAAATGCATTTACTATTTTGATTTAATAAGTTTATCATGAGTATTCTTAGAATTTTATTTTTACATGGAATTGACAAAGCTGAGCCAAAACCCACAAACAATGAGGAAACGACCGCTGCATACCTTCATAAGGGGTAAGGGGTTGGGAACAAAGGCAAAATACAAAATATGAAAAACAGTTAGGCATTTGGCATTTGTATCTACAGTCAACACTATCACTGTCTATGCGGGACTCGGGAATGTGGGATGTGTATTTTGGTCTGTGCTGTGTTATGAGGAAGACCCAGTATTTCTACAAGGAATAGGAACATGCATAATGAACCTTTTTATTTTGTTTGCGGTCAACTTACAAATAAAAAATTCATTTTGGTACTTCAATATTACTTAAATAGTAAGTAAGTATATAGGTACATATAAACAAAATATAAATTTTAGTTATTTACATACATATTTTACATAATATATATTTGGGTATTATAGGTATTTATATATTCAGCATTTTTATTTTTATATGCAAATAAACTAAATATATATGTTACAGTGAAAGCTGAATATTAGTCAAGGTGTACCGTCGCTAGTGATTGTCGACCTTCACTGAAATGACCAGTGAATGTTGATAGTAGAAAATATATATCAGCTTTCACTAGGGAAGGTGAACCTTCACGGAATCAGCCTAGGGAATGTTGAACATCTGGCGGATGTGCACGGCGGGCGAACGACCTTGACCTGTCGTCAATTTAGTTTACATTTTTAATACTTTTATGAAGTTTAACTTGTTTGAACGTATTTAATACCGCATAGTATAATAATTAGTAATTTTACATTTAAGCCTGCAAGTATCTTTTTATTTGCAGATCCCAGTTTAATACTTGTCCAGTAAACATTATAAAAGAAGATGAAATTCCAATGGAAAAGACACTTACTTTACGAACAGTTGCTACTACTCAGTCAACCGGAAGTGGGCAAGGATTTTTTAAGTGCAGTTGTAACAAGAAGTGCCAAACAAAGAAGTGTTACTGCATAAAAAACAATGTTTTATGCAATTCCAAATGCCATAAAGCATTATCATGTTGAAACAAATAATTTTATTATTGTTGACTATAGTATTTTCGTCTCTATTATAGTCTTTAAATTGTAGACTATAGTTTCACGTTTTATTTTGTTCTTATTTGTTCATCTTTCAAATTCTAAATTTACTTTTGTTATAAAAGTATACGTGATTTAAGATTAGTCTTTTATTTCTCTCTAACTTTCCCTAGACTGTTGTAGAGGAGGTTGTCATTCACTATAGGAATTGTCAACCTTCACTAGTGGATGTTGATCTTGTTTGTACGTCTGTGTAACTTTCCCTAGACTGCTGTAGGGGAGGTTGACGTTCACTAAGAATGGTCAACCTTCACTAGTGAAAGTTGATCTTGTTATTTCAGAATTCAACTTTCACTAAGATGCCCAGCGAGAGTCGACCGTGACTAGTAAAGGTTAACCTTCCCTGAAACGTCAACTTTCACTGTAACATATATATACCTACTTACCTATATAATATTTATATAACTAACTAAAATTTATATATTTCATATTTACTTTTTAAGTAATATTGTAGAATGTACAAACTGCATTCCCATATGTAATATGTAAATTTAGTAGAAAGTAGAACCTAGGATGGAGATTCGGTGATGCTGAAAACATACTTCTGAGCAATATTCACTTCCTTGGAATATTCTTCCCATATACTAAAAAGTACATTCTTCCTATATACTAAAAAGATGTGCCGTAGTACATTCTAAGTATATAAATAGAAGGTTTACAGCACCTCCTTAGAATGTTCTAAAACGGATATTCTTGGTATATACTGAAAAGAAGTGCGGTAGTACATTCTAAGTATATACATAGAACGTTTAAGTACTGTAATGTAGTATATACTCAGCATCTGCTCTGCACATTCCCAATGGTAATTACGCATATTCTCAGCATATACTTTTTCTGAAAAGTATGTTCTATGAATATACTAAGAACATGAAATTGTTATGTGGGTAGTGGAAAATAGTGTTGAAAAGTGGAACGAGCGACAGATCAAATCGAGACGAAATACCTCTTTGATTCTGTAGTATTGTGAGAAGGAGAGCAGAGAATTTTTGGAGTTTTGTTTGAATCGAGAACGTGTCAAAGAAACACGGTTTGTTGGAGAATTAGTGCTGGTATGCTGACAGTTTTGAAGCTGGACAACGGAGAGAGGCTTTGATGAGTAGCCTTTAACATAATCAACGAGGGAGAGCTGTTTGGGGTCACGAGAAGACATCCGAGTGAGGGAAGCAAAAGGTCAGTCAATTTATGTGAAAGAGATTTTTATGTTCGGGAAATAAATTTTTGAGTAAAAAGCATATGAATTATTAAAGTTCCAATATGTCAAAATGCCCTTGTATTCTCAATATTTCTATACGGAGCAGAGACTTGGACTCTTCGCGCATGCGAGCGCCAAAAAATTGATGCCTTTGAGATGTGGTGCTGGAGAAGAATGCTGCGCATACCTTGGACAGCTCATAGGACAAACGTTTCCATTCTAAACCAACTGAATATTAAAAAAAGGCTGTCCACAATATGTCTGCAACGAATTCTGCAATTCTTTGGTCACGTAGTTCGCAGAGGTGACGACAGTTTGGAGAGATTAATTGTTTCTGGAAACGTTCCGGGGAGAAGATCAAGAGGACGATCACCAACTAGATGGTCTGACCAAATAAAGCATTCAGCTGGAAACTCATTCTGCGCAGCTCTTAGAGCAGCTGAAGATAGAGACCAATGGAGAAACATTGTTAGGAATATTGGAAGAAATCACGATCCTCAGTAATGGGGAAACGACAGGAGAGAGAGAGATGTCAAAATATAAATAGTAAATATAGGTAACCTTGCGAAGACATAAATTTGTTTGGTTTAGTTTGTTTTACCAAAGTCATCGGGAACAAACCGATAAATTGTTTTTTTTTTGTAAAGATAATAAATTTAAGTGGTATAACTTTCATTCGGACATCTGTGTCCACAGGTTTTTTAGATTCGATAGATTTCAGAGTATTAATTTGATAAATAAAAGACAATTCTGTATTTTTATTTTAATATTTTGCTTTATTTCTTTTCCCTATTTTATCCCGATTAGGATCAACTCAGAGATACTGAACCCACGAGAGAAGATAAGTATAACGTGAGATAATTTGGTTTTTTTTATATATTAAAAGGCACCCTGAGATTTTTTATTCAATTTTGATATATGATTTGCGACAATTAAATGATTAATCAAATAAATAATAATTAATATAAAATTAATAAGAAGCAGATCACAACAATATATATATATATATATATATATATATATATATATATACAAGAAATACTGGATATTAGTGACTGTCAATATCAACAAACAAGTGGTTTATTAGGGTTGCAGTCAGAAGTTTTCTTTGATATCCTGGCCAAACTTCTGACTGCAACCCTAATAAACCACTTGTTTGTTGTATATATATATATATATATATAGTTTACTTCAAGCAGCAGCGAGAAGCGGAACCACCTGACTTGACAATGGCAAGTGAGATCTTGCCGAAACGTCGTCAAAATAATGGTTTTTCTCAAAACCAAAATTATTCAACGCGGAGTCAAACCCGGAAACAACAGAAAGCACATATAGCTCCCGCGGAAACTTCAAGTGTAACATATATATATATATATATATATATATATATATATATATATATATATATATATATATATATATATATATATATATATATATATATAAAATAATTTCTGATTGATTCTACTGTCATGTTCTAATTTGTCTCCAAAATCTTTCCAGGACTTTTGCTTTGCTGCTACTATTATATTTTTAACTCTTCCGCTGCTCTCTATATTGTTTATAATTTTCTTCAGTTCGGTTACCTAGATATTTTCTCCACATCTCCTTTTTCTTGCGTGTGTGTCTCCTGATTTCCTCTCTCCACCATGCTGTTAGTTTCTGTTTACTATTGCTTTTGTGTATTCCACAAACTCTCTCTGCTGTTTTTATTACATATTGTGTTTTTGAATGTTTGCCACATCTGGTCCACTTGTAAGTTTTCCCAATTTTTCCTTCCTAATTCTTCGTTAAAACATTTACATATTTATTGGCTAAAGTAAAGTAAATGTGTCTTAATCTGTATGTTATTGCTCATTGGTTGTGATCGTCTGTTCTGCCTATCTCTGGACCACGTCTTACTCTTACATCAGTGATTTTCCTTCTATTTTCTTTTTCTCTCAGTACATAGTCTATTATGGATTTTTAACCTCTGCTAGGTTCTTCCCTTGTATACTTATGTATATCTTTGTGTTCATAGAAGGTATTTGTAACGATTAAATTGTGTATTTGACAGTAGTCGAGTAGTCTCTTGCCATTATTATTTCTCTTCTTTTCCCAATGTATTCCAATTACTTACGGGAGAACAAAAGACTATTAAAACTAATTCAAAAAATAATAGAACAAAACAGAATATCACAAGAATGGAAATCAGACATCCTAATATCTCTCTGTAAAAAGGAGATAAATCGGACCCGGATAATTCATTAAACACAACATTAAAATTAACAACCAAAGTGATAACAAATCATCGTCATAAGTAATATGGAGTTTGGCATGTGAAATGTGTCTATTGTATATTGATAATTATGACCCCTTTCAGGCTGACACCTCAGTGGATACAGGAAGTAGCAATAAGGGATGAAAGGGGAAAGTTAGTGTAGTCTTTAAAGGTTTTCAGCTCCTATTTTGTTAAACCTCCATTGATTTGCATCAAAATTGGTGACTAATTAGAGCCTACCCCAAGAAATAAAAATGATTTGGTGACAACTTGCACTTTTACCCTGGGGGTGCATACCGTACCTTCTCGAGGGTGAAAACTATTTTATTAAAAATAACCCCACAAATCGATAGAGGGACAAATTATAAGTAAAATTTGTTTTATCATGTTATTAAAATAAATCAATACTTTTTGAAAAAAGATTTTTTTAAAGATCAAAGATTTGTCTGTTTAAGAGCACATGCGTGAAGTTACGGATGATAAAAAGAACATATTAATTAATTGTATGTTACTAAAATATTATTTTTATATTATTTCGATATTATAAATTTAGCAAAAGTGTATTCGAATATATCAAAAATGTACCCATTATTGGCAGAGCCTATTTTATTTCAAATCAGGCCCGAGGCACTACACAATTTTCGGGCCCCTAAATATAAGATTTAATAATAATAACTTTTTTAAATAATATTAATTAATTAATAAAAATATAGTTGCACCAGAAATTTTAAATTTTATTAACGATAAATAAAATATATATTTAAGGGCATAGGCGCAAAATGTCGCCTGTCAAAATATTCAGTGTGTTTTAAATGTATTCATTTTTCTCGAATCCTGAGAAAACTAATAATTATTTTTGAAAAATTTAAACGCAGAATGAAATATTACGGAGGGTAGAAAATCCCTGAAAACTCCTATGTTTGTTTTAATAAGCTACTGGGATAAAAAAAAGAGAAAATTTAGTGTGATTTTTAATTTTAAATATCTCATTCAAAAAAAACTTTTTGTTTATTCTAAAAGACTTTTACCCTCGGTCATAATGTAGTCTTTCATTCTGCGATTAAATTTTTCAGAAATACTTATCTATTAGTTTTCTCACAATTCAAAAAAAAAAGAATACCTAAGTACATTTAAAACACATTGAGCAGTTTGACAGGCGACATTTTGCGCATATGCCCTTAAAAAATTATACATTGTTTAATTATAACTCTTATTGTTATCATTTCCTGTTCGTAAAATGAAAGAATTTTGAAAATTTATTTTGTTATTGTAATAAAAATGTTTTTTGGTTACCTTTCCGGGCCCCATTAAAATACGGGCCCGAGACAGGTGCCTCTCGGGCCTAGTGGTAAAATAGGCCCTGACTATTGGACACCCCCAGTTTCTGGACATATTCAGTTTATATTGATAGAAAAAATTCAATTAAATATCGAAATAATATAAAAATAATATTTTACTAACATACAATAATTGCATGTAAAGAACATATTAATTAATTGTATGTAAGTAAAATATGATTTTTATATTATTTCAATATTTAATTGAATATTTTCTATCAATATAAACTGAATATGTCTAGAAACTGGCGGTGTCCAATAATGGGTACATTTGACATATTCGAATACACTTTTGCTAAATTTATAATATCGAAATAATATAAAAATAATATTTTTCTACGACCGTTTAATAACATGCTCATTATTCGCTAATTTTTCATAGATAATAGCACACATTACTGTACCCGTGAGTAATAATTCATTACTCACGGGCTGAAGCTACGCACGGGTCATTACTCACGGGCTGAAGTTAGATTCAAGTGGCGCATGCCACTTTTAATATTAATCGTATGTAAACTGCAAATAAATAAATTTATTTAATACAATAATTATTGTAATTTATATCAATAATTAACTTTGAAAAAATTTTAAAGGAATTTTTAACTGTAATGTCAGTATATTTGTTTAAGTTTATGTCTTGTTTACTAAAAATTTTGACGTTTATCATTTATTTTAGTGACAGTGACATTAGCACATTTTGTTTATGTTAATTGGAATTTATAACTAATATTGTGTTTATTTTTCAAGTTATATTGTGTTAAATATGTTATAACATATTAGTATATAGTTATATAATTATATTTATATATAATTAAATGTAAATATACATTATAACTATATATATATATATATATATATATATATATATATATATATATATATATATATATATATATATATATATATATATATATATATATATATATATATATATATATATGAAGTACGTCAACCGACAACAGCCATTTCCTATTTATTAGATTCACTGACAGTAGGTACAAATTTAAACTTATAATTTTTCGGAAACGAATAGAACTTATATTGACTATTTCTAGTTCTATTTTTACAATAAATAAGAATTTGGTAATAGTAGGCAACTAATTATTCAGCCACGTACTAGGGGTAAATATCATTTAGGTATTTTTGTAAATTATTATAATTTAAATCTCGAGTAGTTGATAATTAAATTTTTTACTAATTAAAATAAAAAAAGGTCGTAGAAAAAGTATAGTATTCTACTCGCATGTAATGGCTATTACTAACTCTGATGAATTACGACACTCGCCTACGGCTCGTGTCGCAAACTTCATCATCGTGAGTAATAGCCATCATTACATGCTCGTTGAATAATATACTATTACAACATACAATTAATTAATAGGTATGTTCTTTTATCATCCGTAACTTCACGCATATGCTCTTAAATAGACAAATCTTTGATCTTTAATTACTCAAACAGTATTGATTTATTTTAATACATAACATGATATAACAAATTTTACTTAAAATTTGTCCCTCTATCGATTTGTGGGGTTATTTTTAATAAAATTGTTTTCACCCGCGGGAAGGGGTGGTATTCACCACCAAGGTAAAAGTGCAAGTTGGCACCAAATCAGTTTTATTTCTTGAGGTATGCTCTAACTAGTCAATAATTTTCATGCAAATCGATGGAGGTTTAACAAAATAGGAGGTGAAAACCTTTAATGACTGCACTAACTTTCCCCTTTCATCCCTTATTGCTACTTCCTGTATCCACTGAGGTGTCAGCCTGAAAGGGGTCATAATTGTCAATATACAATGGACACATTTCACAGGAAAATCTCCATTTTACTTATGACGATGATTTTTCGGCTTTAGCTCTCCGTCTATAAATGAAATTAGCAGAAGAAGGTTTTAGGTCGGGAAGGTCACGCTTTTATTTATAATGAGACAAGTTCAAAAGAAATCGTTAGAATACAACAAACCGACATATTATGTTGTTTCGTGGACCTTAAAAAGGCCTTTGAGAGGGTCAAATTAAAGGACTTTTTCAGTCTATTATACGTAAGAGATACACTTCCCGTATTACAAAACTGGTACACTTTTTCCCAATGTAAACCTGTGTTCAGACTGCACACAATGGTTCGTGAATCACTTCGTTGTTGCTATCACAGATAACGGAATTGCACTAAATCTAAATAAAAAAAATAGCGTTCAAAAATGTATAAAGTTTTTAGATAGGTATTATTTTTTATCATTAACAACAAAAAACCGTATCTAATAAATTTAATAACCAGAAAGAGAGTTAATATGTCCAAAATCTTTGAAGGATCTTTAAACAACTGAATACAATTTTGTGCTACACTTTACGAGAAACCAGTCACACCTCTCGATTTGAAATTAAACATAATATTGTAAAGTCATGTCTAGATTTATTATCTATCATTATTTTTGAATGGAAATATTTTCATAAATTATAATAAAACACGAATCAATGTATGAGTACTTAATTGAGATGGAAAATTAAAAAAATTAATAGAATTTTTTAGGATGTATGTTTGAATAAATGTGACTCGACTGATCGAGACTACTCGATATTGTTTTATATCTATCTATAGTACTAGAATACTGCTATTAGTATAACCTACTAAAAACTTGCGGTCTGTCGCACAGCCCTGCTTTTAGCTGGTTTGATATATTTTCGTTGAATTGTCAACGTTGCCCTAGAAATCAGAATGACATGTGACAAGATCAACTTACACAACTTGAAAAACACGATTTTCGGTTGTATGATACCAGTTTTTACGACGCGAAGTGTACCTCTAGGGATAATTAAAATGATGGAAAATATCTGTCACAACAACACAATGAAAGTAGAAGAAGAACTAACCGACTAAATAGGTACTAAAACCTACTAAATAGGTAAGTTCTAGATACCAAATGGGAGAAAAATAAAAAATAATCAGCTGTGCAGACGATGCAATACTAATCTGTCAAAATGAAGATGATTTGCTGCACCAATTTAATTTAATCATAAAAATGAACATACTCGTTTCCGCAAAAAAGACATAAGTGCATGTTTATAGCAGCAAGTCTAGTAAGATGTAAATTAGAGCTGGAGAGTGAGATAATTGAATAAGTGATGGAGTCTAAATGTCTATACTAAAACCAATATAAAGATGCACTAGAAATAAACAAACCAAGACACGTTGAATGTTACAAGAAGCACTCCCAAATCATGATTTACAATTAGCCTGGGCTGATTATCGGAGAATAGGCCATTTTTGGGAAAAGTTATTTACCAGTAATTTTATTGCTGGAATCGAATTATAAGATCCTATATATTAATAATATAGGTATGCAAAGTCCTCAGATAGTCTGCTACTTTTTTTATAAACAAAATGGCGCACGAAAATCGTGTTTTTTAAATTATTGCTCTATAACTCCGAAGATTTTAACTTTACATCAAAAACACTCAAATAAAAATTCACCGTGATTAAAATCTGCATAGAGACGTGTTTTTACCGATCTGCTCCGACAAAAATTTTCCTCGGAAAATGCGGGTTTTCTCAACAAAATCTTTAATTTTCAAATAAAGTTTTAGATAAGTAATTATGTACCAATAATTAAATAATTTGGTGACTTAAAAGCCTTCTTGGTTTAGATTATAGTTCCAGAAGCTGGTGAAAATTAAACGAATATTTTAGCCACAATTCAATTGTTAATTAATAATTTATGTTCGCAATAATAACCAGAATAATTATGATACACTGATTAAACTTTGAAATCATATAAAGATGAGATGCCTATTTAACATTTTATCGACAAAATATAAATTTTTTATTTTTTTGCATAATCTTTAAATGTTTTAAAAAAATAGTTATAAACAAATTAACGTTTCTCAGAGAGTTTTTATTATATTATAATTTTAAAAAATAGCTAAAATGCGCATTTTAAATATCTTGAAAATGAATGCTTTAAAACTTTTTTGCAACCATTTGCAAAAAGTTATGAAACAGCAAAGTAAACATACGATTACTACGGTGTTTATAAATTTTTTTAATTCTTTCAAAGCGTAGAAGTAAGTTAAAAGTACAAGCTAATTATTTACAAAAAAATATCGATTATAAGTTTAATGGTTATATTTTAATTAAAGATTATAAATATATTTTTTTGTAATTTACACGCGCGAAAGTAGAATAATACAGTACTGTAGCTAAAATTTTCACTCGGAGCGACGACCGGCGGCCGCGCGACTTACACTTTTAATAAATAATGTATGCTGCGTGTCAGTCGCTTCGAGTGAACATTTTATCTCCGACTCTGTATCAGGCCTACTTTTACGCTAAAAATTACAAAAAAAAGTATTTTTAATCTTTGATTAAAATATAACCATTGCACTAATTTTTGACATTCTTTGTGAGTAATTACCATAGACTCACTTTTAAGCTTTGTAACAATTAAAACAAATTATAAACAACGGAGAAATCGTATATTTACTTTGCTGTTTAATAACTTTTTTGCAAATGGTTGGAAAATTTTTTTAAAGCATTCATTTTCAAGACCTATGAAATACGCATTTTAAGTATTTTTAAAATTAGAATATAATAAACAATTTCTGAGAAATGTTAATTTGTTTATAACAATTTTTTTTAAACAATTAAAGATTATGCAAAAAAATGAAAAATTTATATTTTGTCGACAAAATATTAAATAGGCATCACACCTTTATAATCTTTCTAAGTTTGATCAATGTCTCATGATTATTTTGGTTGTTATTGCGACTGTAAATTGTTAATTAACAATTGAATTGTTGCTAAAGTATTCGTTTCATTTTCACCGGCTTCTGAATTTATAATCTATACCAAGAAAGCTTTTATTTCACCAAGCTATATAATTATTGATAAATAATTACTGGCCCAAAAAAATTATTTAAAAATTCGAGATTTTGTTGGGAAAACCCACATTTTCCGAGGAAAATTTTTGTCGGAGCAAATCAGGAAAAACATGCCTCTATGTAGAATTAAATTGGGGTGAATTTTTATTTGAGTGTTTTTGGTGTAAAGTTAAAATCTTCGGAGTTATAGAGCAATAATTGAAAAAAATACGATTTGTCGGCGCCATTTTGTTTATAAAAAAAGTAGCACACTATCTGCGGACTTTGCATACCTATATTAATAATATATAGGATCTTATAATTCGATTCCAGCAATAAAATTGCTGGTAAATAACCTTTCTTTGTACTTTACTAATTAGACCAGCGTATTATAACTATTTTTTTTTCAAAATTTAAAGATTATGCAAAAAAAAAGAAAAATTTATATTTTGTCGATAAAATGTTAAATAAGCATCTCATCTTTATAATCTTTATAAGTTTGATCAATGTATCATGATTATTTTGGTTATTATTGCGATCATAAATTGTTAATTAACAATTGAATTGTTGCTAAAATATTCGTTTAATTTTCACCGGCTTCTGGAATTACAATCTATACCAAGAAACTAAGTTATTTAATTATTGATTAATAATTACTTACCTAAAACTTTATTTGAAAATTAGAGTTTTTGTTAGGAAAACCCGCATTTTCCGAGAAAAATTTTCGTCGGAGCAAATCGTAAAAACATTATCTATGCAGAATTTAATTGCGGTGAATTTTTATTTGGGTGTTTTTGTTGTAAAGTTAAAATCTTCGGAGTTATAGAGCAATAATTGAAAAAAATACGATTTGTCGGTGCCATTTTGTTTATAAAAAGAGTAGCACACTATCTGCGGACTTTGCATACCTATATTATTAATATATAGGATCTTATAATTCGATTCCAGCAATAAAATTGCTGGTAAATAACTTTTCCATGAATTTTGCTAATTAGCCCAGAGTAAATGTATATACATTGTAAATCCCAAATAATGATTTTAAAAATTTATAAATTGTAATTCATGATTCGGGAGTGCTCCTCGTAACATTGAACGTGTCTTGGTTTGTTTATTTTGGCGGTCGATCGACCGCCGAAGATTCAGGCCTATTTATTATAATTCGAATATTGTAAACAAATCTTATTTTATTACTTTGTTTGATGGGTTTTTGCCAAATATACTAGTAAATTCTTTTATAAAGTTGTTGTATTATGTAAATGAGGCCCTTAGAACACAAGGGGTGTATAAGTGCCAAGTCTTGAGAAAACTTTGTTCAAAGTTCTAGGCAAATTAAAAAAAAATTGAAGGCACTCATGGGAGTGCCGACAGAAGTGAAAACTTCTTATAGTATATAAATTACGAGGTGAATGCTTTTTCCCCATCCAAAAAGAAGTGCTATACCTATCATAATATACGCGATACGTATGCCCTATGCTTATGTATACATACACATAATTTATATACGTACAAAATTTATTTCAGCGAAGTGATGACGGTCGCAATTTCAATACTTTTTTCACATCCAAGAAGTGCACAACGTCCCTAAAGAAATCTTCAATTCAAAAATTTATTTCGTCGAAGCGATGACGGTCGCTAATTTAATACTTTTTCCTCATCTAAAAAGTGCACAACGTCCCTCAAGAAGTTTTCACTTCAAATATTTATTTCGTCGATGATGGTAGCTGATTTAATACTTTCTCCAATCCAAAAAGTGCACAAAAAAGTTATCACTTCAAAAATTTATTTCGTCGAAGCGATGACGGTCCCTAATTCAATACTTTTCCCCATCCAAGAAGACGTCCCTAAAGAAATTTTCGCTTCAGAAATTTATTTTTGTTCGAAGCGATGACGGTCGCTAATTCAATAATTTTTCCCCATCTAAAAAGTGCACGTCCCTAAATAAATTTTCACTTCAAAAATTTATTTCGTCGAAGCGATGACGGTCGCTGATTTAATACATATTACCCACCCAAAAAGTGCACAACGACCCTCTGGAAGTTTTCACTTCAAAAATTTATTTCTTCGAAGCGATAACGGTCGCCAATTTAATACTTGTTTCCACGCAAAAAGTGCACAACGTGCCTAAAGAAGTTTTCACTTCAATACATATAGGTACGTACAAAATTTATTTCGCCGAAGAGATGACGGTCGCGAAATAAATCCTTTTTCCTCATCCAAAAATAGGTTTTACATTTATTTTAAATTTAAATACTTCTATACAATTTATGTATAGATACGTACAAAATTTATTTCGCCGAAAAGATGACGGTCGCGAAATAAATCTAACTGGGTAAGAAATAAAAGAGTAGAATGGAGTGACCACATATAAGCAGAATGATAACAAATATAGTAGCAAGGACGGCGAGAGGCGGTTCCCCAATAGGAACACCACGAAAACGATGGAAACTTTTGTACTGGAGGCACATCGAAAAAGCAGACAGAGTCATGTTAGCACAAAAAGAAGACTTTATTTCCCTCAGGTGTCCCTTAAAATAGGCATAAAACACCAAAACTGTCGGTAATCCATTGTATCATATGGCACATCTTTCTATTTGAAAAAACTGGAATTCGGTGTTTCCACTCAGTGAATAGCCAAATGACTTCAAAATACAAAACATTAAATGTCTTTTAATTCGTTTCTTTTTAATAATCCTTAATTTTCTGTGATATGCCTATACTTTTGGCGCTTGTGATTCTGCCTTTCAAGTTAGTATTTTTTTTTTGGGTTTAAGAGTCTAGTTTACCTACTCTTCAAGAAGTTAAAATACGAAAACATTGGCCAAATTAAAAACGACTGGATGGCAAATAATTTTCACGTTATATATTTTTTAATCTACTTAAATTTAAATGTTCTGTTCTATTCTTAAGCAGGTACTTCTATTACGAATCTTTTGGATCGGTTAAGATAAAATAAAAGAATTGTTGTTAGATTTATTTGGTTTACTTTTGTATTAATATGTGTTCCCATGACCGGCTTTGAATGGCAATAAATTTTAATTTAAGCTTTGAAAATTGTTTCTTATATTTCTTTCCTATCAGATATGGGATATCATAGAGGCCATTTTAATTTTTTACAGCTATTCCAAACAGTTCATTTATGGTGTAGACAAACCACTGTCTGAAGTCCCTCAGCCAGTATATATTCATTTAGGGCCCGAATTTCTTCTCCATCGATCATTCCTTGATTTCATTTCGCAGAAATGTGTAGTTCTATATGTATGTATATTTTATATACAGTGAAGAGTCCGCTAATAACCGGCAAAATAACGGAAAACATAATACGTTGTGAAATAAAGAGATGAATCTAGTAGAGGTGGGAAATTATCAGTAGTAATTACACGAGAGCTCTAAAATTATCGATTTGTATTCCGAGCGGCACGTTCACAGTTTCAAAGTGTCACGAGGACAAAACAAATCGGTAATTTTTAAGATCTCGAGTGTAATTCGGTAGGATTATTTCATGAATAAAACTGTTTTTAATTCATTTTAACTAATATTTTATTGATATCTTCGCCTGAACATTCATTGTCATTAATGTCACTGAATATTCATTTTTGCGTAGCAACGAAGGTCATCTGACGTAATATTTGACGGCGGGAAATTATCGAAAAAAATCCCGCTGTAATTTTTATTCGTCTAGGTTTCTATTGGTTAGAATCTCTACGAAGGAAATAACCAATAGAAACCTATAAATTTACATTATATTGATAGTTTCCCACCTTTAGCCGTATCGGAGTCAAACTGTCACAGGGGAATTTTATCACAATTCTCCTGTCACAGTGGCACAATCCTTCGATACGAAGGTCATCTGACGTAATACTTGACGAAAAATTATCGAAAAAAATTCCCGCTGTAATTTTTATTTTTATAGGTTTCTATTGGTCAGAATCTCTATATGAATCAAATAACCAATAGAAACGTATAAAGGCTATAGCGGGATAAGATGGTAAAAAATGCCCCCGCACCGATCAGCCCCGCTACTTATGTTTTCGATAAAGGATATAAAAGTATGCCCTCATGCAAATTTTTAGCTTCCCAGAGGTCCTAAAACGTCTTAAATCGAGAAAAGAAGAATTTTTAGGTTTTATTTTTTTGTGAGCGCAATTTTACTTTAAAAAATCTGAAAAAATTCAAGAGGTTGCATCTTTTGAATACAAAACAACCTAATTTTTTTCAGATTTTATAATGAAAAATGAGCTCAGAAAAATTTTTGAAATTTTCAAAAAATTTTTAGGTTATGATAATATGATTTGGCCAACTTTTAAATAGTATTTTTTTGTGTACTTTTTGCCGTTCTTTTAAATGGCAGAGACAGAATTTTTAATGTCTGAGCGGAAAGAACGAAAAAATCGAAAAAACCGTTTTTGGCTGTCTCGAGATGCATCTCGGGACAGCCAATTTTAGGATTTAGGATCCTGACTACAACAACTGAAAAAAAACTAAAATTATTGTGAATTTTCTCATAAAATTTGGTATGTGGGGTTATAATAATATTTGGAACAACTTTTCCAAATGACTTATCGATATCTGTAACGCGAAGCAAATCGAATCGCATATCGAAAATTCACCCTGTTTGTAGTAGGCCGCGTTTAAAATTTAAAGTTCAGTTGACTATTTTAAAAATTGTGAACCATCACCCTGAATGACTGTGCAAAATTTCAAATCTGTATATATTTTTATAGCCGAAACATAGGGGTGTCTTCATCTTAAATGCGACAAACTGTATCTTGTCAATTTGTTAATTTATTGCAACTAATATAGTCGTATTTTTTATAGATTCAAAATATACAATCAAAGTACTGACTAATTCACTAATTTTATCATAAAAAGTTTAAATTGATTGCATTGAAGTATGGAACTAATTATTAATGTGTATTAATAATGTGTATATAATTATGTGTAATAATATAATATAATAAATATAATATACAGAGTGAGTTTTATGTATGGAAACCCTCAATTATCTCGGAAATGGCTTGCACGATTTTTATGGATTGTGGTGGGTTTTCTAATATAGCCGATATTATAATACTTACATTGTTGTCAGATCTTCCGTTTTTCTGAAAATCTAATTAACTTTCTTATTTCAAATGGAACACCCTGTATATTTTTTGCATTTTGAAGTCCTTAAGAAATACTGATTATTTTCCATGTTATATTCCCTATACCTAAAGACCATAATTTCGGAGTTATTGCTACATATATTTAAAAAACTTTTTAAACAATAAATTATAAAAATCAATTTTTTCGGCCTGCGTAGACGTTTTACGTTCTTTGGACCATTGGGAACAAAAAAGTTTTCTTGTAATTTTTCTCTAAAGTTAATCGTTTTCGAGTTATAAATAATTTAAAACTGAAAATAAATCGAATAATTACGATTTTCAAGGTTAAAAAACACAAATCAAAAATATTATTTTTGAAACTGCCAAGTACCTATAGAAATTCAAGCTAATGCCTTATTTTATTAGTTACCAATAAGTAATTTGAGCTTGTTTCATTCTAAAATATTGTTTTTTAGTTGTTAATGCAGCCCGATCGCCGTCCTCTCATATGCGCTTCATTAACATACTCCGCAGTTTCAAAAATATTGTTTTTTATTTTTGTTTTTGAACCTTGAAAATCGTCATTATTCGATTTTTTTCAGTTTTAAATTGTTTATAACTCGAAAACGATTAACTTTAGAGAAAAATTACAAAAGACCTTTTCTTGTTCCCAATGATCCAAAGAACGTAAAATAATGTCTACACGGGCCGAAAAAAATTTTTATAATTTCTTAAATTTTTTTTTAATAAATGTAGCAATAACTCCGAAACTATGGCATTTAGGTATAGAGTATATATCATAAAAAATAGTCAGTATACCGTAAGGACTTCGAAACGCAAAAAATATACAGGGCGTTCTTTTGAAATAAGAAAGTTCATTAGATTTCTAGAAAAACGGAAAATCTGACAACAATGTAATAATTATCACTGTAATATCGGCTGCATTAGAAAACCCCTACCCACCAAAACCTATGAAAAACGTGCAAGTCGTTTCCGAGATACTTGAGGGTTTTTATACATAAAACTCGCTCTTTTATTATAATAATATTATATTAATACGCATTAATTGGTTCAATATTTCAATGCAATCCATTTGAACCTTTTATGATTAAATTAGTGAATTAGTCAGTATTCTCATTGTATATTTTGAATCTATAAAAAATACGACTATATTAGTTGCAATAAATTATCGAATTGATAAGATACAGTGTGTCGCATTTAAGATGAAGACACCCCTATGTTTCGGCTATCAAAATATATACAGATTTGAAATTTTGCAGTCATACAGGGTGATGGTTCACAATTTTTAAAATAGTCAACTGAACTTTAAATTTTAAACGCGGCCTACTACAAACAGGGTGAATTTTCGATATGCGATTCGATTTGCTTCGCGTTACAGATATCGATAAAAGTTATTTGGAAAAATTGTTCCAAATATTATTATAACCCCACATACCAAATTTTATGACAAAATTCACATTTTTAGTTTTTTTTCAATTGTTGTCAGGATCCTAAATCCTAAAATTGGCTGTCCCGAGATGCATCTCGAGACAGCCAAAAACGGTTTTTTCGATTTTTTCGTTCTTTCCGCTCAGATATTAAAAATTCTGCCTCTACCATTTAAAAGAACGGCAAAAAGTACACAAAAAATGCTATTTAAAAGTTGGCCAAATCATATTATCATAACCTAAAAATTTTTTGAAAATTTCAAAAATTTTTCCTGAGCTCATTTTTCATTACAAAAATCTGAAAAAAATTAGGTTGTTTTGTATTCAAAAGATATAACCTCTTGAATTTTTTCAGATTTTTTAAAGTAAAATTGCGCTCACAAAAACCACCTTTATCGAAAACATAAGTAGCGGGGCTGATCGGTGCGGGGGCATTTTTGACCATCTTATCCCGCAATAGCCTTTACATTATATTGATAGAGTCCCACCTTTAGACGTAACGGAGTCAAACTGTCAAACTGCCCCACCTTCGATACGCATAAAGGTGTGAAACTATCAATATAATGTATATTTATAAGTTTCTATTGATAATTTCCCACCTCCGATAGTTTCATCTTTTTATTTCACAACGTATTATGTTTTCCATCTTTTGCGTTTGCAATGGGAATTAAATTAAACTTCATCATTCCCATTATAAATTACGAGGATTGGATCCAGCGCAACAAGAAAAAGTTTATTAATAGCAAGCTGAAAATTTGTTAGTAGCCGGTGTCTAGTCGGACAAACTTTGATGTACTGGAACACTGGAACAAGGGAAGTTTTAATTGTTGAACAGGTTACAGGTTTCGAAAGTCAGACTACAAAAACGTCCCATGTATTTTGTTGGACAGAACTTCCAATTGATTTGTTACCCTTTCATTAAACTCTCATGCAAAAATCTGACTGATATTTACTACTAATATAATTTCTGTCATTTGACATGTTCTGCGTGTCTGACTTATTAAAATGCCCAACATATTTGTCGGACAAACATTTTTTCATATATTATATAAAGTTTGCTATTGAATAAACTTAAAAGCAACCTGCTAGTTTTCACAATCATAAAGTTGTCAAGATGACACGTTCCACAATTAAAATCACGTTCCACAATTAAAACTTCCCCTGTTCTAGTGTTCCCATACATGAGAGTTTGTCCGACTAGACACCGTTAAGCTACTAACAAATTTTCAGCTTGCTGTTAATCAACTTTTTCTTGATACGCGGGATCCAGGCCTATTACCCAAGCCATCGATGTTTAGAAATAATGTGCCAAAAATATATTGACATAAATACTTTAAAGCAGAAGTGTGAATCATCTTCTAGCTCTAGGCGATACATACCTATGTGAAGTATGTATGAGGATTCATACATACGATCGAAATAAAACAAAAGTTTATAATAAAATTTTATGGAATAGACTTTCAATACAAAGATTAAATAATCAACAAAATATAACTATATACAAAAATATCAATTTGTAATTTCGATTTTGTTATGTTATGTAATGATTTTAAAAATATTTTAAAATTAGATGCTTAGAAAGCTAGATAATAAAAACCTTTTTAACTGGCCTAAGCTTAGAGAACAGTAAGAAAATGGCGTAAGATTATTTTAAAAAAATTACTACCTATATCTTGTTTATTTAGGTACATCATACACGCGTCACATTTATAACAGGCCATAGACAAATTTCAGTACGAGTCAAATGCATTTAAAAATGCATAACATTTAAGTAAGTACATGGTGAAATGAACAAAATATTTATATTTTGTAGTATAATAAACAACACGTTTTTAGTCTTCATTTATTAACAGATGATTAATCACCATCCGGAGGCACCTACAGTTTGTAATATTAAGAATAGTTACAATAATAATTATTAAGAAGATGTGTGAGCATGTAGTATCAAATAATTATTGTTTTTTACAAGATCTTATTCCAAATACAAGTCAAACTAAAATCCACACATGAAACTGAAACAAAAGTTTTCAGTGTTTTATTGTTAGATAAAATTAATTTCCATAAAGTAACGGTCGAATCCATTGATTAAATAAATTAATATATTATGCAACCACTGACTGTAACATAATAATTCAATCTTTGCGTTTAGCAAAGCAATATTGCAAGCTTAAAGGGAAATTTACAAGTATTTATTAAACTAGAAGAATGAAGGCGTTGAAATACAATTAAACGACGAGGTAAATATACTTCTCCAAGAAATTAACGCACAACCACCTTAAAAATGGGTAATTTTTGATGTCTCGAATTTCCTAAATCTGTTATCCGATTTAAGTGATTTTTTAATATGTTATAGCCTTAGTCTTTAACAATATCGCTGTAATAATATTGTTGCTAGACAGGTAAATTGTAATTGTATACCGGGTATACCAACTACCAATAAAACTGTGTTTTTTTTTCTCAAAGTTCGCATCACACTGTGGAATATTCTAGCATCTATAAAATACTGAAATTGAAACCAAACTATAGCCCCATATTTTCTTAAGGGGGTCGTCTAGTGTCTAGGGTGAAAAAAATCGATTTATTTTTTTTTGAATAAATATTATCTAAAATATGTGTAGAAGACGTGGGTAAAAGGATTTTTAGAAATTGAAAGTGGTTTAAAAGTTACAACCGTATATCGGAGCAGTTATACGGATAGGACGGGAGCTCGCTCAGCGGGGCGTGTCAGCGCTGTCACGTGACAGTTCTCGCATCGACCGTTCAGAGAGACGCTTGAGCGATTTCGCAAAAGAAGCACGGGTTTTAAAGAGAAAACCTAAAACGGCTTTGCAGGACTCTTTTGAAGAAGAAGGTGAACTGTATGGTCCAGGTATAGCAGATTGATGGTGAGATCATTTTTTTATTATTAACTTTCAAACGCGTTTTTCTCGAAACACGTTTTTTTCAATTTGCTGCCATAAAATCTCAAAAACTATTGAACCGATTTTGCTCAAATTTTCACGGTATCTTTATAACATATATATACAGTGAACTAAAATAATTGAGATTGCTTTGTTAGATTTTTTTTAATAGCTAAATAGACTCCGAAAAAAGTGGAAAAAATTGAATTTTTTGTGTAAAGTGTGCAAAAAAATTATTTTTTGAAATACCGACTTTATTTTAGTTCCATGTAGAGCCTGACGTCTCACAATTCAAATGGTGTTTGATTTTTTGATTTCAGATAAGCAGAACAGCCGAAATCATGGCAGCAGTTGAGAAACTTTTTTTTATATGTGTCCCTGTTGGCTGATGTAATTAAAAAAACACTATATCGACTTTAAAAAATTCATAAAGTTTGTTAAAATGTTAATAAATATCATATAAAAATTATAGATTATTTTATTTAAATCCTTTTCTAAAAAAAAAAAAAAAAATTCCCAACAAAGCGTTAAAAATACCGCCTAGACACTAGACGACCCCCTTAATATTCTGTTTCTTAATTCATTTGCTTACGTTGTATAATAAAAAAGTTACGTACTTTAACAACTTGCCAAGTTTTTCATCAATACAGGGTGTTTTTAAATAAGTATGCTAAAAGGGGTATGCGCGCCAATGGGGAATATTAAATCCTTAATTATTGTATGTCAAAAAATGTGACATAACTACCTCTTAGAACCCACTAAATTTCATTTGCATATCTCAACCGGTTTTAGAGCAATAAATAAATCGTCAGTTTTTAAGAAAAATTTCAACACCCCCTATCTCGGAAACGAAGCATTTGCGGGCATACGTTTATTAAGCAAACTGTCATTATTTTTTCATGCAGAATTACCTCTTTAAGTTTTCCATACTTATTTAAAAACACCCTGTATTGATGAACAACATTGCTAGTTGTTAAAATACCTAACTTTTTCATTATCCAACATAAGCGAATGAATTAAAAAACAGAATATTAAGAAAACATAGGGCTATAGTTAGGTTTTAAGTTCAGTATTTTATAAATGCTAGAATATTCCACAGTTTGATGCGAACTTTAAGAAAAATACACAGTTTTATTGGTAGTTGGTACACCCGGTATACAATGACAATTTTTACCCATCTAGCAACAATATTATTACAGCGATATTGTTAAAGAATAAGGCTCTAACATCATTAAAAAATTACTTAAATCGGACAACAGGTTTAGAAAATTCGAGACATCAAAAATGACCCATTTTAAGGTGGTGGTGCGTTAATTTCTTGGAGAAGTGTATCAGTCTTAACTGTTAAAGTGACTTTAAGTATACCAGACAAAAGTTTATACTCTGTTTTTAAACCAAGAGGAGTAATTCAAATTTACCTCAGACAGAGCCTCAGACAAGTTTACTCCACTGTTATGAATTTTTGACATTATTGAAATTTATGAAATTTTGGCACTTATAGAATTTCATAGGTTAATTAAGTTATATCGGCAATAGTTTCGTGTTTTCTACGTTGTTCCTTTAATTTTTAGATTTTTAGGCTGCTTTTATACCGGGTGTCCACTTATATTTTCCCCCATTTTAACTGCCTATAACGTCTAAACGACTCAAGATAGAAATATGCGGTTTTCGCTGAAATGTTTTATTTTAGTAAAAGTCTTGTTTGAATGGATTGAATTTTTTATATCGTTTTTAAACAAAAAATGGCGGATTTTTGAAAAAAAAAGATGACTTTTTTTAATTAAACACCCAGTATATTTTTTGTAAATTGAAAGAACGGTCAATTACCTATCCAGCGATATAAAGTTTTTTAAAATTAGTTGTTCAGTCATTTGACAATCGGTTGTCAAATGACTGAACAACTAATTTTTAAAATGAGAGATGCAATATGGAAATCACATAACATCAATTTGCTTAGTTATGTGATATATACGTTGCACATCTCATTTTAAAAATTAATTACTCAGTCATTTGACAACCGATATTAAAATTTTTTATATCGCTGGATAGGTGAATGGCCGTTCTTTCAGTTTACAGAAAAATATACTGGGTGTTCCATTAAAAAAAAGTCAACAAAGTTTTTTTCAAAAATCCGCCATTTTTTTTCGTAATTGAAAGCGATATAAAAAAACTCAATCCATTCAGACAAAACTTTTACTAAAATAAAACATTTCAGCGAAAACCGCATATTTCTATCTTGATCCGTTTAGAAGTTATAGGCAGTTCAAATAGGGGAAAATATAAGTGGGCACCCGGTATAAAGGCGGCTGTTTTTAGAACTCTTTAGCGACGTATTATGGTCCGTTTTTAAAGCAAGAGGAGTAATTCAAATTTACCGCGCCGTAATGCTTGTTTGTAGTTGGTCCAACATCAGGCAAGTTTACTCCACTGTTATGAAACTTTGACACTAATGACATTTCTTAAATTTTGACACTATTGGCATTTCATAAGTTAATTAAGTTATATCGGCGATTTTTTGTGTTTTCTGTGTTATTCCTTTAATTTTTAGAACTCTTTAGCGACGTATTAGTATAATATAATATGTATTGATTACCGTCGAAGGCCGATATGATCAACCAAAAAGAAGATGTATTTGGTGATTTTTCTAGCGACTTTCTTGGGTGTGAATCTGTCTTTTTAGATTACTCCTCCTGGTTTAAAAACAAAGCATAGTAATCAAAAAGTTTATTATCTCAAAAGCCTCGATACTCTGATATAGTTTGCTAATTTCTCATTTATTCGTTTGTTAGTGATCCTCAAAATTGACAAAATCTCAAACTAACGAATCATATTATACCTGAAACATATGACCTTGTCTAACCTTTGATTTTTAAGAAAATTTTAATTTTTTACTCATTTTAGGTTCAACATATCAATACAAAAACTTATCCTCTCTGACAATTAATGACTGCAATATTTGACTAATAAATTAAGTTAAATAAATTTCTAAGTTCATATTCATTCGTTAACTATACTATGCATGACACATTAAGACTGTAGAAACACTTGACGTAGAAAGTGGAGAGTACTTCAGTAGACCCCGAGAGGTAGATCACCAACATGTAGAAACTACGGCTACTTGGTTTAGTCGTACCATTCCTGAATCAATTTATACAGAAAAAAACAAAATAATGTCACCTTATATTATCATGTATAGTCGGTTCGCTAAACTCAGACGCAACTGGCTAGATATTTTAGTCGGTAATTTTTTTGTTTTTTGCCAATTTTGCAAAAATTGGCAAAATTACTAACTATTTAGTAATTATTAACTATTTAGTAATTATTTTTTGCCAATTTTACTAAAATTGGCAAAATTACCGACTAAAATATCTAGCCAGTTGTGTCTGAGTTTAGCGAACAGACTATACCAGTAAGACCCTCTGTATTTTAAAGAACCGCTTGAATCGACATGAAATTTGGCATACATCTCAAAGAAAAAAAGTGATATAGTGCCGATGTGTGCCTTTGCCCGTGGGGGTGAGTACCACCCCTTCTCGGGGGCGAAAAAACATACGTGCAAATTGAGTTCGGAAGTGGATAAAGTGACTAATTCTAAGCAAATTTTGTTCTATAGTTTTTTCACTATCTCAGAGTAAATGGCACCTTTATTCGCCGTGTGCAAGTACTTGGAGGGGATACGAGAAACGATCGTCCGCGAATAGCGGAAAAATCTTGCAACTTTCTTAAATAATTCATTGTCAATTGAAATTATCAAATTGACGTATATTTCATATCTACTGCCAATGAAGAAGAAAAATTATATGTTGCTCCACAATATTGATATGATATGCAATTATTATATTAATTAATTGTATTTTGCTTGTAGTAGTGCATTTTAATAGTTAATTTTATTCACTACATACAATTGTTTACCTTTTAATAATATAACCTTAATATTACTTTTTCTTCTTATAATCTTTTTGGGGTATGGCCTTGACAATGGCACCTATGTACGCCGTTGCTCCCGCCTGGCGGCGCTAGTGTAGTTGGAGGTCAACGTTTTGACTATTCGTGAAGTTTGTATATGGTGTTTTTGATTACGATTTAATAAATAATAAATTATGGCCGAAATATACGGATCTTGGAGACTGTTTGTGCGTTGAAAAAACGAATTGAGAAGGGATGCGAGAGTTACTGGAAAAAGGAAGCACTTATCGAATGATAAACTATATTAATCATCGTCTCAATGTTTTATTTCTAGAGGGTATTTATTTGGTATTGATTCACTCCCCACACGAGTCTGACAACTGTGTATAATATGATATGTGCGATCTGCCTTACTTTTTTTATCAATTTAAAATTCACAATTAAGTGCGCTCAGCATTAATTTTTGTGTTTATCTTATTTAAAAATGTGATATTTTCAAAATATGGCCGCCATGGTTGAGCGCAGTTGATTCTGCAATGTTGTCTTATTTAAAAAAAAATATAATTCCTTATGGAAATATAGAATGTGTTAATTTTAATTAAGTATAATTATTTGGGTGTTTGTCTACGTGAAAGGCGACCTTAAATTTAAGGTGAAATTAGAAAAAATTAGGGTTAGGTTTGATCAGGTTATGTTTTAGTCACTAAAGAATATTTGAATGGTACTAGATCACTTTAATTTTCAGTTATTAACTTGTTTATATTATTTTCGATTAGGTTAGGTTTGCTCAGGTTATGTTTTAGTCATTTTAAAGCATATTTTAAAGATAATATGTCACTAAAATGTTCAGTTACATATTAACTTTTTTATATTATTTTCGATGACGCTAGGTTTGGTTTGGTCAGGTTATGTTTTAGGTGGTCACTAAAAAATATTGAGAACTTGAGAATTATTTAACATTAGTATTTCACATTTTTCTATATTACTTCAAATATAATTTTTTTACATGTTCACTCCATAAAAAGGGATTGTAGATGTGGCAACAGTGTGAATGTATATAAAATTACATATCTTAATCCGTGCGTTTATAATAAATTTTGATCTGAATTTTATAGTGAAGTATTCTATTTCTTACAGTCGAATCTAGGGGCAATACGTAATCTGTTTCAACAAAATGTTTATTGCAGATACGTGCATTTATTCTCGGCACATATTTATTCCTTCTTATTGCTACAATCCACTTCTTTCTCATCAGAATATCTTTGGGAAACCTGTGTCCTGATGTTTTCGATGAGCACAAATGCACAGCACAACATTGAGGGATTTTATTTTCTCAAGTTTAATTCACACAGCGAAACAAATATGCAATATTTACTTGGAAATAGATTGATTTGAAGTTGACATGATCTCCAACTACACGAGCGCAACCTACGTTGAGCTTTCCAGATTAGCTGCCATTGTCCAGTAACCAGGACCAATATGATTGGCCAATATAATTAAAAGTGCGAAAAATGTTGCCGAGCTATGAAACCATTTTAAATGGGAAATTTAAACCATTTAAATTTAAACCATTAAAAAAAGCTTCAGAACAATACTATGAAACCAGATGTCGCTTTTCCGAACTTGCACGGTCCCAATACCATTGCCATTTAGGTTGGTAAATATGTACACTTTTTTGGATTCGAGTTAGTATATATATATATATATATATATATATATATATATATATATTTATTGATTGACTGCATTCCCCAATAAATATTATATATATTATATATATATATATATATATATATATATATATATATATATATATATTGTTTGCATTCATACTTGATGATAGAACAATCTTGAAATCACAATAGTGTGCTAGTGTTTACCAAGTCATGCTTCTAAAACATATACTGCTTTAATGTGCATCAAAGTCGTCTATAATTTAAAATTATTTTTAATTAATTATGAATAATTAAAGGATTACACTTTTGTACAGCTGCAACTTAGGTACAACAATACGTACAGTTATTGGTTGTCTTTGGATTAGATTCCGATACACCTATCGAAATATATCGAAAACTACTAGAGATTTTTTATTGAAAATGGACATATATTATTCTTATGGCAGGAACATCTTAAAACAAAATTATAGTGAATTTGTCCACCCCATAAAAAATTTATGGGGATTTTGTTCCATTAAACCCCACCCCCCAAACTTTTGTGTACGTTCCAATTAATTCATTATTGTGGTACCATTAGTTAAACACAACGTTTTTAAAACTTTTTGCCTCTTAGTATTTTTTCGATAAGCCAGTTTTTATTGAGATGCTGCTTCTTTTTCAATATATTTACGTAAAAATTTTATGGGGGTTTTGTTCCTTTAAACCCCCCAAATGTTTGTGTACGTTTCAATTAAAGTATTATTGTGGTACCATTAGTTAAATACAGTGTTTTTAAAACTTTTGCCTCTTAGTCTTTTTTTCATGTCACCTTTTATCGAGATGTAGCTTCTTTTTCAAAATATACCTAAAAATATACCTAAATAAATACATTTTCAGATTATTAACAAGTCTCTATAATCGTACTTAACCATATACAAATATGTGGTGGATTCGACAAATATTCAAAATATCTCGATAAACACTGGCTTATCGAAAAAGTACTAAGGGGCAAGAAAGTTTTAGAAATAATGTTTTTAGCTAATGGTGCCACAATAATAATTTAATTGGAACGTACACAAAAGTTTGGGGGGTTTAAGGGAACAAAACCCCCATAAAATTTTTATGGGGTGCACAAATTTTACTTAATTTTTTTTTTAAATGTTGCTGTCATAAAAATGCCACATGTCCATTTTCAATAAAAAATCTCTGAGAGTTTTCGATATATGAAAAAAAATCGATTTTCATTTTGTAACTTCAAAAGGCTGTAACTTTTTTTGTGTGCACTATTCTATATAAGTAAGTGAGGTTCAATCAACCTATTTTTGACCCCAGAATCTGTGGTATAATTTATGACCAATCTTTTCGGGACACCCTGTATATTACAGCTTATTTGAATGTATTGGTATAAGAGTTTATATACGGTTTTATAGGTCTGAAGTTAATAATTTTATTATGCATATAAATATCTGAAACTTATAAATTGTAGCAATGAATAAATTTTACATTTGGTATCTTGGTAGGATCACTTGGATATGTGAAGAATCCCATGTTGACGTACTGAACTAATGAACGAACTAGAAAATATTTGAGAAAATTATATTATAAGAATACTACATATATAGAGCTAATCAGCCTCGAAGTTTCTAAAACTGATCTAAAACCTTAAGGCATCCAATATAGTTCTACTTGTTGATATGTAATTTATACAAGTATTCAAGTTGTTCCGTGTTGTTAAAATCAATATACATAATATAAAAGTTTTGTTGTTTCACCTCTTTATGTCAATCATTAATATACACGTATAATATACAAATATTTCCGAAAAGATTCTCGATATAATCAATTTATCAAAGGATACGATCAGAAACAGTTTACAATAATTAACATACAGTCCATAGAGCAGAAAATTTTTAAATTTTGGTAACGTATTCATCCACGTTTAAAAAAATACCAAACAGGTATGCTCAATTTTATATACTTTCATAATTGAAAAGTATCACATATTAAGATATTTAAACAAAATTATCTGATTGAATCATTTATTTTATTTTCATAGAGATAATTTCAGAAGTTTCAATTGTCATTACCGGTCTTATCAAACTCCCCAACAATTGCACTAGATAATTCTAATTGCTCTATTTTTCTAATTTAAAGCTACTCTCCAAAGGAATGTCGAGTATAGTCTTCTTATCTTCAATAGTTTTTTATATATATCGGGTGTTCTACAGCATTCGACGTTTCCCGCATCCTATTCGCCATGCTTTTCGGTCACGAAAACTGTTGTCTACTGTTCATTGCTTTCTCTACATCTTGTATCCATGTTCTCTTCGGTCTGCCTCTTTTTCTTCTCTCGGGTGGTGCATACTGGATCATTTTCTTGGGCCATCTTGTTGGTCCCATTCTCTGGACGTGCCCATACCATATTAATCTTTTTTGTTCTATTCTGTCTATAATATCCTTTTCTACTTCCATTTTTTCTTTTATTTCTTCGTTTGGGATATGCTGCAGTTTAGATATTCTGCAGCTTCTTCTAAGCGCGTCCGTTTCTAAAGCTTGTAGTTTTTTATTTTGTCGGTCTTTTACTTCCCACATTTCCGAGTTGTACAGGACAATTCCTTCCACAATAGTTTGGTAGATTTTTTTCTTTGTCTGATTTTGCAGTCCTGTACTCCACCAAATGCCATTCAGCTGTTATATAGCTTTTCTTCCTCGACTTATTCGATATTCTATATCTTGATCGCATTTGAGTTTTTGTCAAAAATAGAACCTAGATATTTAAATTCCTCATATCCTTTTATGTTTTCCCCTTCTAATTCTAAGTCTTCAGTATCACCTCCGACTACAAGGTATTCAGTTTTCTCCATGCTCATTTCCAAACCCCATTTTCGGTACTCCTCTTTCAATTTTCTAATCATGTAACTGGCGTCATCTTTATCAGCAGCAATTACAACTTGGTCGTCAGCAAATAGCAACGTATACAAATAAGAATCTCCTACTGGTATCCCCATTGTTTGGCATTTCCTAGTCCAATATTTTAACACATGTGTAAGGTAAATTTTAAATAAAGTGGGCGACAGACAGCATCCCTGCAAAAGCCTTTCGAAGTTTTAAAGGTATTTGAAAGTTACGTTCAAATTTTAATTGCTGTTGTTGCATTAGCATAGAGATCTTTTATCGTTTGGATGTATTTTCTATTTAAAGTGGTTTGTTGTAATACATCAAACATTTTTTCTCTGGGAACGGTATCGTATGCTTTTTTTTAAGTCTACAAATACCATGTGAGTTTCTAGATTTCTAGCAGAACGTTTTTCTAGTAGTTGCCTTATGCAGAAAATGTTATCTGTGCATGATCTACCTGCCCTAAATCCACTTTGTTCTTCGAGATCTTGCCACTCCTTTTCTATCCGTTTCTTTATTATTCGTCCGTACAGTCTTCCAACTGAGCTGGTCACACTAATGCCTCTGTAATTATTACAATTTTTTCTACCACCCTTTTTGTATATAGGGGTAGTTATGGAGTTTTTCCACTCAGAGGGCACGCCACTATTGCCTGAAAGGCATCCGTTGAATATTTCAACTAAAATTTCTTTTGCCTGTGTCGTGCTGTGCTTAATGAGTTCAATTGGAATACCTCCGGGACCAGGAGCTTTATTGTTTTTCATTTATCTTAACGTTAGTTCTACTTCTTGAATAGTTATATCTTCTAGTTGTTCCAGGTTGTTTGGGGCGATGATGGTTTGCCTTACATATTCCTGTCTATTATCTTGCAATAGGTTTCTAAAGTATGTTTCCGACTCGTTTATATTTATAAGGGATATCTGGCATCTTTCTTGTGCGTTTTGTCTTGTATTTGATATTGTTCTCCAAGCTTCTCTGCTTTTTGTTCCTCCCATAAGAGTGTCTATTTCTTCACATTTCTTCAGCCACATATTTTCTTTAGTTTTAATCTCTTCTTTTTTTGTTTCCATTCTTATTCTTGCATAGGTTTTTCGGTCTTCTGAGCAATTGGTACTGAGCCATTTTTGATATGCTGCTTTTTTTCCCTCGTCTTTTCTTTTACGTAATCTGTAAACCAAGGGTGATCAGTGTTATTTGAGGATTTTTCCCCTAACGCTTCGAATGCAGCTTCATGTTCAGTTTTTTGCCTTTTTATTTCTTACACTATTACCTCTTGACTCTTGAACAAATACATACAGGCATGTAGTTCGAAATGATAACAGTTCTAAATCAAACAGCAGTGCTGTTAATCGAAGGGTTAGCTAATTATTAATGAATAATCGGTGAATTAAATATATGTTATATGTCGAGTAGAGACCGGTAGGTTTGAGATACAGGTAGGTTTGTGCTGAGAAGTCTAAGTTGCTTGACAGATGAATATATCACTATATCGTAAGTAGAGCATAGAATCGATTGTAACAGCTCAAACTGCGGCTTAAACACATGTAGGAAGACGAAAATGAACTACAACTCATGCCGAACATGTTTCATAATAGAGTTTCGTGACTCTAATAAATCAGAACTTCTATGTCTACAGGAATAAATGGTTTCTGGCAAACGATTGGTAAAATTAGTGGCCAGACTATTAGACCTGGATCCCGCGTACAAAAAAAAGTTGATTAATAGCAAGCTGAAAATTTGTTAATAGCTTAACGGTGTCTAGTCGGCTAAGTCGTTAAGCCAACGTTTAACCATCTTTTCGTTTCGTTCGAATCAAAACGAAACGATTATTTTCTTTTTTGACATATGGGGATATTTTGATGACCGAATTGACCTAACTGTTAGATATCGGGAGAAAGTTATGAAAGCGATACTTATGTCTTCTTTAGGGCAGTAGACTATATATTCGTTTCTATGGAGTAAAGCTCATCTCCTCTGTACGAAAATTGTAAAAGAAACGATGGAATACTTTGTACTTCTAGAAATACCTAGATTGGAAATCTAAACGTCAAAGTAAAAATAAAAAAGGCCATCTAAAAAATATATCGGTATAAAACATGCCTTAAGGAAAAAGTTTTAGAACCGTGTCTTATCTATCAGAATGAATAATTTTTGTGCAATAAATAAAAAAAAATAATCATATTCAAAAATATAATATTCAACTGAAATGTGCGATACTTTTCAATATAAAGACCTGTAATATAATTAATTTTTCTAATTTATATATTGCATCAGTTAAATCTTCTTAGAACCTAATTTCATAGGTCCACCGGTGCCAGGTCTACTTGCTCTTCTTGCTTCCAACTCTTTCTGCCTCATCAATTTTCGTTCTTCTCGCTTTTTCCTGGCTTCTTCTAATTTGGGATTATTCGATCCTGGGTTCTCTTCTAATGGTTCAAATTCGTGGTCGTCCCAGTTATGGGAAGGTGACGTGTGTCTGTTATTTGTTTGCCCTTGTGACCAAGAATTATTGGATTTGTAATCAGGTAAGATAGGAGCTGTATCACCAGGACTCCATGCCTCCGACGGTGAAGTGAGTTCTACTTCTTGTTCCTATAAATAAAAAATGTCTGAGTGTAGCGTAAGGAAAAAACCCTTAAACTAATTAATAATTTATAATAGATTTTTAAATTATTATGTTTGCTTTCAGTAGGAATATAAAGTGGGTTAATTCCAACAACGTGTTATAATTTCCTATTTGTAAAACAAGACATGTTTTGTATTCTATTTGTTAGATATAACTGACCTCCAAAACTACACTAAGCGGCAAAATTAACGGAACACCTTAAAAATCGAACATGTTAGATGTCTTGAATGTCCTAAACGTGTTGTCCGATTTGAATGACTTTTTTAGTATGTTATAGCCTTATTATTTAAGAATATAGGTGTAATAATATTTTTGCTAGACAGGTAATTGTCTTTTATGCCGGGTTTAACAAGCATACTGTGTTTTTCCTTAAATTCGGAACACCCTGTGGAATATTGTAGCATATATAAAATATTGAAATTAAAACTCAATTGTAGCCTTAGGCTTTCTAACAGTTTCTTTTTTGATTCATTTGCTTATTTTGGATAATAAAAAAGTTGAGTACGTTAACAACTAGCCATGTTTTTCATCAATAAATCCTCATTTTCTGCTTAGTTTAATAAGCAAGCCTAAATAGATGTCAAATTGTTAACAGTCAAAAGGTGTTTGGGTCACCTATTCTAAAATATATAAAATATTGAAATTAAAGCTCAATCGTAGCCTTGACTTTCTTAACATTTTGTTTTTTTTATTCATTCACTTGTGTTCGATAATTTGTAATTGATAAAGAGGTATTGAATGTTGTGTGTGTGTATGCTCCTCAAACAGGTCTGGGTGAGAATGAAAGGAGAGCTTTCTATGATCAATTAGGAGACGTCCTGAGTGATATTACGTCAGAGGAGAAAGTTATAATAGGTGATTTCAATGCACATGTGGGCCAAGCCAAGGCAGGATACGAAGCAATACATGGGGGATTAGGCTTTGGAACTAGAAATGAAGCTGGAGATCACATGCTTGAATTAGCAACAGCATTGGATATGGCGATTGTTAACACATTCTTTAAAAAGAGAGAAACTCAACTTATACCTACAAAAGTGGACAACATGAATCCCAAATAGACTACTTCATGATAAGGAAAGAAGACATACGTGAATGCAAGGACTGCAAGGTAATAGTTGGTGAGACAGTAAGTCAACAACATAGGCTGCTTGTTCTGGGCATCGAAGTAAAAAGCGAAACTAAACAAAAATATCGGAGAGGACCACAAAAAATCAAGTGGTGGCTGCTAAAAGATGAGAAAGAAGGCCTATTCAGGAGAAGAATAGTAGAAAAAATATGTTAAGACATGAAAGGAAGCCCTACTACAATTTGGAGAAAAATGGCCAGTAGTATTAGAGCGACTGCTATTGAAATACTTGGGAAAACATCAGGAAAAAAGTTTGAGGATAAAGAGACTTGGTGGTGGTCAAACGAAGTACAAGAAAAAATAAAAGAGAAGAGAAAATTATATAAAAAGTGGCAAGAAACCAGATCCGACACAGATCTTCAAAACTATATGGTGGAGAAAAAAGAAGCGAAAGTAGCAGTAGCAAAAGCCAAAGCAGAAGCGTATTCAAACCTATACGATCAACTTGATAGCAGGGAAGGCGAAACCAAGATATATAAAATAGCCAAACAGAGAGCAAAGAAAGGAAAAGATTTTAATCAGATTTGATGTATCCGAGATGAAAATAATAAAATACTAGTTCACGAAAGGGATGCCAAAAAGTGATGGAGAAAGTACTTTGACAGCTTATTAAATGAAGAATTTGACAGACAGCCTGTAGAGTCAACGGAGACAGTAGCAGCAATGGTCACCAAAATAACAAACGAGGAAGTGGCTCAAGCGCTTCAAAAAATAAAGGAAAAGCGGTAGGACCAGATGATATTCCTGGGGAAGTATGGATAGCATTGGGAGAGACAGGAACAAGGTGGCTAGCAGGTCTATTTAATAGAATTATGGAAGTTGGACAAATGCCAGACGAATGGAGAAACAGTATACTGGTACCTATTTACAAAAACAAGGGAGATATACAACAATGTACAAACTACAGGGCTATAAGACTGCTTAACCACACCATGTGGGAAAGAGTAATTGATAGACGGATACGTGAAGAGCAGCTAAGTCCTTCGCTGTGTAAATTCACTGCTTGAACCCACTCATCACGGTTCAAATTTCTTGTAGCACGTTCCATTTCCATCAAACAAGAAAAAACTTACTGACTTCATTGAAACTTTAAATAATAAATTTACTAATTTTCACACTTTTTGTTACTACTTTAGGCTTGTTTATTAAAACTAATAGCCCAATCTAAGAACAATCTAACCCAAAAATATTGTTGGTCCCTTTATTTTTTTGGTAAAAAGAATCGCGAAAATCACCACCTAATTAGAATACAAATAAAATTAATCGTTACAGCTTCACAGATTACTTTACTTATTTATTGTTAATAGTATCTATAAGTTTCATTGGTTGCCTAACATGATGGTAAAAGTTCAATTAATGTGAGGAAAGCAGTATATGCAAAAAGCAACTATGTTGTATGTTTATATTTAGCAGCATACTATTGTACTGATTAATTATGTCTGTTAAATGGGAGATGAATTGTGGAAAAATAAAAGTAACTAAAAGGTGAATACAGATCGCGGAGTAAATGTTAATGTTAAAGATATAATTTTAAATAAAATATAATATAATGAATAAAAGTATGTAATGAATTTAATAATAAAAAAGGGAGATAAAATGTGTGATAGCCAAATCTAATTGAACTTTATGTTGTTTTGGATGGACTGAAAGAAATCGAGGAAATATACCATGATAGGCTAGACGAAGTGGTTAGTGTGTGAATTAACAATAGAATGACAGCTGGCTAATAAAGATCAAAAATTGTGGGTTAATGTCAATATGTAGCGGAGAATCTAAACTGACTGAGTATGAATGAAGTTGAATAGTTATGACATAACAGACAACAGGACAAAATGATTAGTGTGTTAAGGTACATTCTAATAAGAGACAAATAATCCAGATCAAGATTTGAGGGTTATTAGCAATAAGAAACAAAGAATCTAAATAAATTATGATAGAATTGTTGACCTGAGAACTGGAGGACCTGAAACGACAGAGACACGAGGCAAGACAAAGTAACTACAGGATTAGAAACAAGTATGCAAAAGGATTTAAAATAAGCGAATCGAAACTGTGTTAGGGATGGGATAGTAGAAGAGGAATGAGTGAAGGAAAAGAGATGATGCAAGTTGAGATATGTGGTAATGGGTGATTAGTAAGGAAATAGAAGAGTGTTAGAAACTAGTGGGGGTGGAAAAGAGGGAAAGAGAGAAAAAGGTAATGCATAGAAGTAAAGGAAAAGGAATATGGGGAAATAATAAGATAAAATTAAAGTTGTGTTAAGGGAATAGTTGTCGATGGATAGGAGTAAAAGGTCGATTTAAAGTAGTTTGACGATTACCGCAATTAGGGCTAGTCCTCATGTCTCTAGAAATCTCAAGGTCCTCGTACAAATCCATCCGTAGAGTGTTCTTGTCTTGGATGTTGTGGATTAATTTAACTTAATCCACAATAATTAAATAAATTAATCCACACATCCAAGACAAGAACACTCTACGGCTGAATTTGTACGAGGACCTTGAGATTTCTAGAGACATGGGGACTAGCCCTAATTGCGTTAATCGTCAAACTACTTTAAATCGACCTTTTCCTCCTATCCATCGACAACTATTTCCTTAACCCAACTTTAGTGTTATCTTATTATTTCCCCATATTCCTTTTCCTTTGCTTCTATTCATTGCCTTTTTCCCCCTTTTCCACCACCCCACTAGTTTCTAACAATCTTCTATTTCCTTACTAATCACCCATTAACACATATCTCAACTTGCATCATCTCTTTTCCTTCACTCATTCCTCTCCACTATCCCATCCCTAACACAGTTTCGATTCTTTTATTTCCAATCCTCTTTCATACTTGTTTCTAATCCTGTAGTTACTTTGTCTTGCCTCGTGTGTCTGTCGTTTCAGGTCCTCTAGTTCTCAGGTCAACAATTCTATCATAATTTATTTAGATTCTTTGTTTCTTATTGATAATAACCCTCAAATCTTGATCTGGATTATTTGTCTCTTATTAGAATGTACCTTAACACACTAATCATTTTGTTCTGTTGCCTGTTATGTAATAACTATTCAACTTCATTCATTCCATTTAAAAACAACATACAGTTCATTACATTGGTCTGCCACAAATCTCACTCTCCTTTTCTGATTAACATTCATGTTACCTTCTCCTCTTTTAGATTCTTTTAGACTATATTTAACAATAGGGTACTGCACACGAAAATCCATTATTACACATTCATTCACAGTTCTCTCAGATCATAATAATTAAGTTTATAATGCATATATACCATTCTTTTTCATTTCTTTCCACATTCATAGCAGGCAACCCCCATTCCTCGGTTATCTTAATTTAATTTCATATTAGTCTTTTGTTTTTTACATTTGCTTTAATTCATTTGGTCATCTCTGTCCCCTACGTTTATAAACTTGTGCACTTAAATATATTTCACTTGGTTCAGTTTGTTTACTCCATTACCCCCTATGGAATACAAACTCATAGTTCGCTATTTCAAATACTCAGTCAATTTAGATTCTCCGCTACATATTGACATTAACCCACAATTTTTGACCTCTATTAGCCAGCTGTCATTCTATTGTTAATTCACACACTAACCACTTCGTCTGGTAACCTATCATGGTATATTTCCTCGATTTCTTTCAGTCCATCCAAAACAACATAAAGTTCAATTAGATTTGGCTATCACATATTTTATCTCCCTTTTCTGTTATTAAATTCATTACATACTTTTATTCATTATATTATATTTTATTTAAAATTATATCTTTAACATTAACATTTACTCCGCGATCTGTATTCACCTTTTAGTTACTTTTATTTTTCCACAATTCATCTCCCCTTTAACAGACATAATTAATCAGTACAATAGTATGCTGCTAAATTTAAACATACAACATAGTTGCTTTTTGCATATACTGCTTTCCTCACATTAATTGAACTTTTACCATCATGTTAGGCAACCAACTTATCAACTTAGGCTTATCATTTTACAATCGATGACGTCACACATTTAACCCTGAAATATACCCACCTTAAATCCAACATTTCAAAAATTTTTCTGGAATAGAGAGTTGCTATTTTAGACTTTATAATAGATTCTAATATTTAAATAATTTAAATTGCATTTAATAATAATAATAATTTTATCCTGTAATGAATGTCCATTTCCTACTTTCTCAGTTGGTCTGTGCCCATTGAACTGGCAAGAACCCTAGTATTTTTCGAGCAGGGAAACATGTTGCCCTTTGAGCATATATTTAATTTAATCTACCAACATCGACTTGTAGTCACCACATTTTCTTAAACTATACTATGTAAACCATACATTATGAGGCTACCACTTTAAAATAGTGTGCTAGTTCTAATTACTCAGCAGAATCTAAGTATTCTCTACATGTTTTTCTTATTAACAGTCACAATTTTAACTTTTTGCTTTAATCTAACTTGGAAATACTTCATTCTAGGCACTGAAGATGTTCTGATTTAGAACGAAAACGTTTTACAATCCATTTGGATGACATTTTATGAAGTTTTTTTAATAAACGATTTTATACCAATATACAACTTGAAGTTTTTACTTCTGTATGAGTTTTTTAAAGACATAATTGTCGAAAATATTGTAGCGTAAGGGAAACAAACCCTTCAATTGATTAATTAATTTAAGGGTTTGTTTCCTTCACGCATAATGAGGTATAAATTACACACACCGGCAAAATTAAAGGAACGCCTTAAAAGTGGGACATGTTTTATGTCTTGGGATTTCCTAAACCAGTAGTCCGATTTAAGTGATTTTTTTTAGTATGTTATAGCCTTATTATGTAAGAATATCGGTGTAATAATATTGTTGTTAGACAGGTAAATATAGTTTTTCTTCAAACGTCAAATAATGATTACATTACTTATCTAACTTGATCCTGTCAAAGTTTGATGTCTCCGCCGGCAGCAGTTTTTTTTCCCATTTCTTTACGGCGGAGGGAAAAATGTTGTCATGGCAACAATATGAAACATGTCACAAAGCAACAATACAAATGTCATTAACAACAATTAAACATCATTTTTATTTATAGTAATATTAAAAGTACAATTAGTTAATGAGGCATTTTCAAAATTGAAACCGTGCAAAAATGTTCCCGACTCTTGATACGCATTGGTAATTGTTGATGATACTGATGGTCGAGCACAACCTTCAGCAATCATTCCCGATGTTGGCGAATCATGAGGGTTTAAAATTTTTTGAGCATGAATTGTACTATTTATGGTTGAAAATTGCTACGTTTGAAGAAAAAATAGTATACTTTATTCGGCAAAGAAGCGACTTTTCTTGACTTGCCCTCTATTACGCGCCTCACTTCGTTCGGCGCGTAATATCGGGCGCGTCAAGAAAAGTCATGCTTCTCCGCCTCATAAAGTAATATACTATTTATATCGGGTGTAACAATGATAGTGTGTTTTTTCCTTAAAGTTTGGAACACAATGTGGAATATTCTAGCATATATAAAATATTGAGATGAAAACTCAATTGTAGCCTTAGGCTTTCTTAACATTATCTTTTTGGATTCATTTGTTATCGTTGGATAATAAAAAGGTTAGGTATGTACCTTAACAACTAGCCACGTTTTTCATCAATACAGGGTGTTTCTAAATAAGTGCGACAAACTTTAAGGTCCAATTCTGCATGAAAAATTAATGGTGGTTTGCTTTATAAACATATGTGCGCAAATGCTTCGTTTCCGAGATACGGGATGTTGAATTTTTACTTACAAAGCTGCCGATTTATTTATTGCTCTAAAACCGGTTGTGATATCCAAATGAAGTTTGGTAATTTTAAGAGGTAGTTACTGCGCATTTTGTGGCATACAACTAAGAATTTATATTCACCATTGGTGTGCATACGGGTATAAACATTTTAGATATATCTCATATGCACGCCAATGGTGAATATTAAATTCTTAATTGTATGTCAAAAAATGCCCAATAACTTAAACTTATAACCTACCAAATTTCATTTGCATATCTCAACCAGTTTTAGAGCAATAAATAAATCGTCAGTTTGTAAGAAAAAATGCAACATCCCGTCTCTCGGAAACGAAGCATTTGCGGACATATGTTTATAAAGCAAACCACCATTAATTTTTCATGCAGAATTACCCCTTAAAGTTTGTCGCACTTATTTAGAAACACCCTGTATTGATGAAGAACATGTCTAGTTGTTAAAGAACCTAACTTTTTTATTATCCAACGTAAGCAAATGAATCAAAAAAGAAAATGTTAAGAAAGCCTAAGTCTACAATTGAGTTTTAATCTCAATATTTTATATAGGGTGTCCCAAAAGTAGCGGAACGGTCGAATATTTCGCGAAATAAACATCGGATCGAAAAACTGAAAAATATGTATTCAATAATTATTTTCAAAAATCTATCCAATGACACCAAACGCCAATCCCCACTACACCCCCTAGAGGTGGGGTGGGGGGTAACTTTAAAATCTCAAATGGAAACCCCCAGTTTTCTTGCAGATTTGGATTCGTTACGTAAAAGTAAGTAACTTTTATTCAAGACATTTTTTTGAACTGTGAATAGATGGCGCTATAATTGGGAAAAACGATTTATCCTGATACCACAGGTAAATTATAGAAACGGTCTAATATCTCGAGAAATACACTTCCAAATGAGAAACTAAAAAACAGGTTTTTAATATTTTTCGAAAACCTATCGATTAACACCAAACATGACCCTCCGCCCACCCCCGGAGGTGGGGTGGGGGGTAACTTTAAAATCTTAAATAGCAACCCCCATTTTTTATTGCAGATTCGAATTCATCATGAAAAATTAAGCAACATTTATTCAAAACATTTTTTAAAATTGCTGATAGATGGCGCTAATAAATCGTATTTTTCCAATTAAAGCGCCATCTATCAACAATTCTAAAAAATGTTTTGAATAAATGTTGCTTAATTTTTCATGACGAATCCGAATCTGCTATGAAAAGTGGGGGTTTCTATTTAAGATATTAAATTTACCCCCCATCCCACATCCAGGGGGTGAGCTGGAGGGTTATGTTTGGTGTTATTCGATAGGTTTTCGAATAGTATTAGAAACATTTTTTTTGGTTTCTCATTTGGAAGTGTATTTCTCGAGATATTAGACCATTTCTACAATTTACCTGTGGTATCAGGATAAATCATTTTTCCCAATTATAGCGCCATCTATCCACAGTTCGAAAAAATGTCTTGAATAAAAGTTGCTTACTTTTACGTAACGAATCCAAATCTGCAAGAAAAACTAGGTGTTTCCATTTGAGATTTTAAAGTTACCCCCCACCCCATCTCCAGGGAGTGTAGGGGGGGGGTTGGTGTTTAGTGTCATTGGATAGATTTTTGAAAATGATTGAACACGTACTCCTCAGTTTTTCGATCCGATGTTTAGTTCGCGAAATATTCGACCGTTCCGCTACTTTTGGGACACCTTGTATATGCTAGAATATTCCACAGGGTGTTCCAAACTTTAAGGAAAAAACACAGTATGATTGTTACACCCGGTATAAAATGATATTTACCTGTCTAGAGTCTAGCAACAATATTATTACATCGATATTATTAAATAATAAGGCTATAACATAGTAAAAAAAATCGCTCAAATCGGACAGCTGGTTTAGGAAATCCGAGACATCAAACGTGTCCCATTATTAAGGTGTTCTTTTAATTTTGCCGGTGTGTGTGTATAAAACCGAGCTTTTTATATTAAAACTATGAGTATTTTTTGATTTTGTACAAATATAAAATTATACACCACCTGAGTATTGTTGAGGCAAAATTAATGAAAATGATTTTAACTACCTTACTGGTTTTTAATTTAATAATGAGTAGTTGCTACTTACTGGTTCTTCATCTAAACTGCCCCACTCTTCGTTTTCCCAACCATCTGTAACTTTTGTAGGTGGACCGGAACCAGAAGGAGGGCTGATGGGATCACTACTTCCTGCACACCCGCTTCCACTGCTGCTGGCCATTTGTCCTCCAGTCTGATTATTAGTATATATATTAACTGACATACAAGAGATGTTATAAAATACAAACCTCAATGTCTCCCCAATTATCATTGTCGTCCCAATGATTGTAATCATAATCAGATACAGAATCATTTCCTCTGCTAGCATCTTCATGTTCTAAAGATGTCATTGATGTAACACTAGAAGTAGTCGTTGATATGCTGCTACTTGAAGGTTGTTCTAAAAATCAGATTCTAAATGTATACATGTATTTTTAATTAAGGGGAAAGGCGCAAAATGTTGCTTGTCAAAATTTTAAATGTGTTTTAAATGTATTAATTTTTTTTAATCTTGAGAAAACTAATAAGAATTATTGAAAAATTTAAACGCAAAATGAAAGATTACATTATTACTGAGGGCCGAAAGTCCCTGAAAACTTCTATAATGTTTATTTTAATAAGTTACATGGTGAAAATAAAAGACAAAATGTAGTGTGATTTTTAATTGCAAATATTTCATTCAAAAGAAACTTTTTATTTATTCTAAGGGACTTTCGACCCTCGGTAATAGCTTAATCTTTTATTCTGCGTTTAAATTTTTCATAAATACATACTTATACTACATTCGCTCCCGCGAGATTTTTTTTGACACTGACGTTAGTAATTTCTTTTTTGAAAAATTCAGTTGTCAGAAGTGACTGGAAATTACTACAAAACCAACGCACCTGCTCATATCCAATATTATTAATAGTAAACAGACATAAAAATAACATAAACCTTACGCCAATCAATATTTATTTATTTAAACCATTATAATGTATTGATAGCAAATGAGAAAATTATTTATTGTACAAAATAAAAATATTTTGTAGAAATAAACTTCACAAAATGTTATGAGATTAGTAGACACTCCCACTATTTCTAATAATTCTTCTTTTTTAATGAAAGATTAAGTTGATGTTGATTTTAGCAGTTAATAGTGTGAGGTAGGAATTTTTGTGTTGTACGTTTCCTATTCCGAATGTCTCAAAAAAAATCTCGCGAGAGCGAATCATAGAGTTATATATTAGCATAGAGAGAGTGTCATTCAGAGCGAAGTGACGACACCATCTTTTTTATTTGGATTAGTGCTGTTTCACTCTTACGCATAGTAAAGCTGCTACAGTTGTCCTCCTCTTCCGTGCCTATATTCACACTGAATGTCATCATAGATTTTCGATACAATGTGTTAGAAAGAGATGCAGCAAACCAGTCCATGAGATCTTGTCGTCAGGAAGCGCGGAAAATAGGCTCCCTCTATGTTAATATATACCTCTATGGAGCGAATGTAGTATATTAGTTTTCTCAGGATAGGGCTTTTCATCGATTGTCATTTGTTTCGAGCTTCTGTCATGTGTCACATAATATTAATATATCTACGCCATACGTCTTTGGTTTCTATCAATGTTATTACCAATAACGTATGACGTAGATATATTAATATTATGTGACACATGACAGAAGCTCGAAACAAATGACTGTGAATGAAAAGCCCTATTCGACAAAAATGAATACATTTAAAGCACATTGAAAATTTTGACAGGCGACATTTTGCGCCTTTCCCCTTAAGTGCTTTGATAAATTCAGTGAAAGGCAATACTAATGGTATAATTTCGCTGCTAGTAATACTCCAGGAAACGAAGCTAAAAAAGCACTTTAAAATTCGAAAAATTATCTAGGGGAAGTCAATACCAAAGGCGTATAGTTTATCCACTAATAATTTTCCAACATAATCAGCAGTCATATTGATATCAAAGAGACCGGCTTTCGAATCAAGGTCGTCAGATATATTTCCTAAAATTCCAAAGTTTGTATATTCTGAAAATGTTTTCCCCTTCTTTAGTATTCAATTGTTAGTCAATGACACTGTTAGAAAGATAATATGAAAACATTCTTAAAAAATGTTGTTCTGAAGCTAATTCCTTGTGGCATTTTTATGATTAATTATTTATATGGGAAATAAGCCACAATTAAAATGAAAAAAATAATTTTATTAACGTTTCGACGCCCAAATCGGGTGCCGTTGTCAAAATACAAAATATTACTAAAATAAACAAAAGTGTTGTTGCTAAGCAAAAAAATTCTTCTAATAATTTATTTAATCTCACTCATTTATATTGGCAATTCAGACATATATTATACATTTTAAAGTAGAAGACTTTAAAATGATATTGCCAATATTTATGAGTTGCGTTCCTGGGACGACTTACTGAAAGATAGTTCATTCGATTACATGAAATTAACCCCAACTCAAGAATATCCGTCATAAAAAATTATAGCATGTGATATGTCTTTAAAAATACTTACGATGTCGGGATAGTATCACAGGGTTTTTCCTGGTTTTCCCTTGTGATTTACTATGAAGTCTCTAACTCGAGAATTTTACTGTCGTTGCATTTGGTTGTCTTTTTAAAGACATATCACATGCTATAATTTTTTATGACGGATATTCTTGAGTTGGGGTTAATTTCATGTAATCGAATGAACTATCTTTCAGTAAGTCGTCCCAGGAACGCAACTCATAAATATTGGCAATATCATTTTAAAGTCTTCTACTTTAAAATGTATAATATATGTCTGAATTGCCAATATAAATGATTGAGATTAAATAAATTATTAGAAGAATTTTTTTGCTTAGCAACAACACTTTTGTTTATTTTAGTAATATTTTGTATTTTGACAACGGCACCCGATTTGGGCGTCGAAACGTTAATAAAATTATTTTTTTCATTTTAATTGTGGCTTATTTCCCATATAAATAATTATTCTTAAAAAATATATAAATTAGTTAATTAACAAAATAATTAACAAAAAAGTACTTAAAATTTCAATGGGCCTTCACTAATAAATTGAAGCAACTTTGTATATATTATACTTTAAAGAAATTTTGGAGTATCGGCAACACCGTAGTCTGGACAAAATTAAGAAGCTCCTTTTACATTGACGTTGCCATGTTTATGATTTTAGATAAGAGCCAAGATATTAAGAATTTGCTTTAATGTTAGTAAAACAAGTTTAAACATCGAAAGTATCAAATTTTAATTAAGTAATAAAAACCAAACTGTGATGGTCACATCCATTACTTATATATTTCGTTTCAATTCAATAACAAAAGAACACTATTAGTTTATTAGTTAATTTTTCCCTACTCTGCCTAAGGTTAACTTGGCATCGTTTTTCATGTAAACAACACCGCGGAACATCTGTGTCTCTACAACCAAATTTTGTTCATCCAACAGTGGCGGAGTTGTAACTGGAATGTTAGATTATATTTTACTACTAAATAATTCATCGAATTAAAAAATAACGATTTGTACCTTTAATGTGAACTTGTTTAAAAAAATATACTGGAATGATTGATAATGCAATTGTTTCGAGAATTCAGGAATTAACAAAAATCGGGTATAAGACGATCTATAAAATTGTTAAATTAGGAACTGTTACATATCATTCCTTAAAACGAAAGCGACGAAATAAAAAACTGGGTAGGGTTGACACTGCTGCAAAGGACGTTTATCAATGAACAGCTTATAACTTATTAGGTTATTACAAAGAAAATATGTAGATAGTCCATATTGTGAGGACGTTCCAATCTGAAAAATTTTATAATTCGATTTCTTTGCAGATTTCTGTTCAGAAATATCCCCTTAAACAAATCGGAAGGGCGCCGAACTATTTTTTTGTGCAGAATTTGTTTAAACAATTTTTTTAAAGAAATTTAAAACATCACCTTTTTTGCTCCAAAATATATTTTTTTAAATTGTTTGTTCATTCTAAACAAGACAGGTACCCATTTTTATCAAAAGTTAGTTTTCGAGTTATAGGCGAATCAAGTTATAGGCGATCTGAAAAATGCGAATATACGCATTTTAGAGGCTTAAAAACTGATATTTAAATTATTATTTTTGAAGTTGTCAAGAGCTTAAATTGAAGTTTAAAAATTCATTTTCAAGATTCTGAATAGTAATCGGGTCTAACTTCAATTTAGACCGTTGTTCTTTAATTGTTAATTGCGTCCATCCGATTTTATGCCGCATACTATTTCAAAAATCTCTTATTTTGCCCTGAAAAACATTTTTTTTTAGATTTTGTAGGCCATTCTAAACACAAAATATTTCTTTTCATTTTTCTGAGAAGTTCATAAGAGATTTCTGAAATGGTATACGGCATAAAAATCGGATGGACGCGCATAATTAACAGTTAAAAAACAACGGTCTAAATTAAAGTTAGACCCGATTTCTCTTCAGAATCTTGAAAATGAATGTTTAAAATTCAATTTAAGCACACGATAACCTCAAAAATTATAACTTACATATGAGTTTTTAAGCCTCGAAAATGCGTATTTTTGCTGTTTTCAGATTTTAAATCGCTTAGAACTCAAAAACTATTAACTTCTCAGAAAATGGCAAGAAACCTTTTTTGTTTAGAATGACACACAAAATAAACAAAAAAATGTTTTTCAGAACAAAGCAAAACAAAGAGTTTTTTTTTGAAATAGTATACGGCATAAACATGTGATGGATGCGCATAATTAACCATTAAAAAACAACGGTCTAAATTGAAGTTAGACCCGATTACTGTTCAGAATATTCAAAATTAATATTTTTTTTTTATTTATTTATTTATTGCTTATTTACAATCTACTTCAATACAGTAATAAGTAAATATGATGTATGTTCTTGGCTTGTGGCAGGTGTCGTCCATTGACGACTCTCTGGAATTTACCTAGCAGCTAGGTCTTCTGGCCAAAGTCTTTTCAGACGTCTGTCAACCAGTGGGGGGTTGAATAATTCATCTATGAGATGGTTTGGATGGTCTGCGCTGCGATTCATGTACCTTCTGGAGTGGTCAGCAATCACATTATTGATGAAGGGGATGTTGAGGTCTGCATGAAGGGTTTGGTTTGACACATACCATGGGGCTTTAGCTAACATACGAATAGTTTTTGACTGGAATGTCTGTAGTATTTTGGTGTTGGATGGTTTGCTACAGCCCCACAGCTCGATTCCGTATGCCCACACTGGTTTGAGTATTGTTTTATAGATGGTCAGTTTGTTTTCTAATGAAAGTTGCGATCTTCTGTTGATTAGCCAGCTCATATTTTTAACTTTTAGGTCGAGGTGTCGTCGTTTGGCTGCAATATGTGATTTCCAAGTAAGTTTTTCGTCTAGATGAAGGCCCAGGTACTTTACTTCTGTTTTTATTGGTATAGGTGAATTATTTAGGTGTAGTTGTGGACATCTAATTCTTCGATTTGTGAAATTTACTTGACAAGACTTGTTTGTGTTGACGTTTATTTTCCAGCATTTAAGCCAGTCTTCTAGTTCATTGAGATGATTTTGCAATTTGTTAAATGCTAATATTTCGTTGATGTCTGATGCTAGTATACCAGTGTCATCCGCAAATGTTGCCATTAGTGTATTTTCGCTAATAGGAATATCAGCAGTGAAGATTTGGTAAAGGAATGGGCCAAGTACACTGCCTTGAGGTACTCCGGATTTTATTTGGTGGTAGTTGGATAGAGTACCTTCGTATTTAACTTGGAAGTATCTGTCGGACAAGTATGATTTAAGGAGGAGGTAGATTTGGTCAGTTAGCTGAGTTTTTATTTTAAAGAGAAGACCCTCGTGCCACAATCTATCAAATGCTTGCTGTATATCGAGAAATGCTGATAGACATATTTGTTTCCCTTCTAGGCTCTCTTTTATTTTGTTGACTAATCTATGGCACTGTTGTATGGTTGAGTGATTTGAGCGAAAACCAAACTGATGATCTGGGATAAGGTTTTCTATAGGTATTATTGTTTCTATTCTGTTAAGGATTAACCTTTCGTGATAAAGTCGGAAGGAGACTTATTGGTCTGTACGAACTGGCTTCAGTTAGAGGTTTACCAGGTTTAGGTATCATTATAATTTGTGCATACTTCCATTGCACTGGAAAATAACATAGTCTCAGGAGGCTATTAAAAATAATGGTTATTAAGACGACACCTTTTCTTGGGAGTTTTTTTAAGATTTCGCCAGTTATGAGGTCAAATCCTGGAGCTTTATGAGGGTTAAGCAGGTTGATTTCGTTACGGACTTCATTTGGTGAGAAGTATTTTAGTGGTAATGATAGCTGACAGGGTGCATTGAGGAAGTCTCTAATTTTCTCGTCGTTAATATCGTTGGCCTCTGGGGTGGAGAAGACGGTTGATAGATGTTCTGCAAATCTGTTGGATTTTTCTATATCTGATCGAGCCCAGGCTCCATCATTTTTTCTAATTGGTGATTTCATTACTACCGGCTTTTTGAATTTCTTTGTGGCTTTCCAAAGAGAGTTGTCGTCAAGAGAAAGGTTTGTGACATATCTTTCAAAGGATTCGTTTTTGGCTGTTTGGATAGCGGAATGAAGTCTGTGTGTGAGTCTGTTAAGATTTGTTTTATCTATCGCGTTTCTTGTTCTTTGCCATTTGTGACGGGCTCTTCTTCTCTCTTCTACTAGTGTTCTAATATGGAGGGGTATACTATACCTTTCATCGATGGTTTTTTCCTTTACAGGAGTAGCTTTCCAAGCGGCCTGTTGTATTTGTTCCGTTAAATATTTTACAGCTTCTTCAATATCGTTTTTGTGCTTGAGTCGAATGTCAAGAGATATTTTATCATTTATTTCTTCTTTGAATTGAACCCAATTCGTGTTACTGGAACATAGCCTTGGTGCAGGAGTTTTCCAAATTATATTGGTACTTAAGGTAATCAAGATGGGACTGTGGTCCGAATGGAGATCAAAACTGGGGGTGATGTCGCTGTGTATTTCAGGTATTCCCTTAGTTATAGCAAAGTCTAACAGATCAGGAATTTTGTTGTTATCAGTGGGCCAGTATGTGGGGGTACCAGTTGTTAGGTATTTCAGGTTATTATCTTGTATGATCTTTAATAGATTTCTGCCTTTTGGAGATATCAGTCTTGCTCTCCAGGTTGTATGTTTTGCATTCCAGTCCCCTGCCACTAGGAAATGTGAGCCAAGTTGTTCAAAAAACTCTCTGTATTCCTCCAGATTGATGGTGTGGCGTGGTGGGCTGTAGATAGAAGCTATTGTTAGTGGAAAGGTGAGCGCATGTACTTTTATGATAGTACTCTGAATTTTGTTGGTGATATATGGAGCAAGTTCGTAGTGTTTTATAGCTGTACGAATTATTACAACTGAAGCAGCATGGGCTGTTCCATCTGGATGGTTTGCGTAATAGACAGAGTAGTGTGGAATTTTTATAAAAGACCTCTCAGTTGTGTGACTCTCGGATATAAGTAGGATGTCTATTTTGTTTAATTTTAGAAATAGTATAATTTCTTGCACATGGTTTGTTAGACCATTTGCGTTCCACTCTGCTATTCTAAGTGAGTTAGCCATTACGACGTTCTATTTATCACTGTTGTAAGCATGCTTAGTATCATGCTGTTTTGGTTTATCAATTGTGCAAACATATTTTTAAATTCGTTGAGGAACTCTGTAAGTTTATTTGAAAGGTCTGAATTATTGTTGTTGTCTTGTGAAGAAGTATTAGTTGCTGCAACTTGAGCATATGTTACATGTGATTGGTGTATGTGGTGAGCATTAGTGTTATTATTATTTAGGCTTGCAACTCTAGGTATAGGAATGCTGCTTGTTATATTTTTGTTTTTCGAATTGACTAGGTCTTTATATATAGCACATCCTTTATAGTTTGCTGGATGATTGCCATTACATAAGGCACATGTTGCTGGTGTGTCGCGTGCTTTTTTGCAGGTTTTTGTGTCATGTGATCCTCCGCATTTAACACAGGCGAATGGCCTTAGGCAGTAACTTTTTGAATGCCCGTATTTTTGACACCTTGTGCATTGAACTATTGTATTTTTTATTCTAGGTGGTTCTACTGTTATTATGCAGTTTCGTAGGACTTGTAGGTTAAATATGTTTTTGTTGTTTTCGTTTGGCTCTATATCGACAAAGAATAAGGGCAATGGTTCTTTGGTAACTCTATGTCTAACATTAATTATGTTGCGAACTTTAAAACCCTTATTATTTAATTCATGCGAGATATCTGCTGTGGGTATTGAATGGTGTAATCCTCTTATGACAACTCTATAGGCCCTCTCTTGTTTCGGTTGGTAAGTGTGATGTACAATGTTTTCTTTTCTAAGGTGCTGTATGAGTGTCCTGTAGGTGTCTGAGTTTGTAGGGTTAATTTTTACTGTATTATTTGAAATGGTTTTGGTGTAATAGGTTTCTGCCGCAGTTGCAGTTGAAAGGTTTGCTATCATAGCACTATAGTCAGTAACTCCATAAATATAGATTGGTGGCGGTGAGGGATCTTTTTTGGTGATATTTGTGTTTTGTGTATTTGATAAATTGTCTGTTTGTTCATCTAGATTTTCTTTTGAGAGGGAATCAAATCTGTTTTGTGTTTGGATTTGGTTGGACTTTTCTGAAGTTGTTTGTCTTTTCATCCTTTTTCTCTTATTGGCAACTTCTTGCCAAGGATGTTTATTTTGGTTTTCTGTTTCGTTAAGTTCTATGTCGCTATCGCTATCTGTGTAGTTATTGGTGTTTTGTGTTGATGAGAGTGAGCATTGAGGGTTTGTGGATAATGTTGTGTATTGTGACTGAATAGGGTTTTGAATATTTTGTGCAGTTGATTGACTAGGAAATTGTACTTGGTTTGGTATAGCTATTTGGGTTGGAATAGGTATTTGGTTTGAGCATGACATTTGATTTGTTATCTGGTTAGATGGTGTTTGATTAAAATACAAAAATGGTACTTGCGGTTTTACTGCTGTTTGGTTTGACTGGTTCTGGTTATTTATTGTTGGGACATCCTGTATAGTATTCATTTGTTGATAAATTGGTTGGCCATTATTATCAAATCCTAATAAGTTCCCCGAAGGGAACATATTTCTTTTGTTTGTTTCACTAATCACTTGGTTTTTGTTACTTTTCACTTTAACAATTTTTTGATGCTGATAAGATAATTACTAGTTAATTAGGTAGTTTTACGATAAGGAAGTTCTCTAGCGCTTTTAATGACGGTACATGTTCACGCTTCGAGAATCAGATTGCTACTAAAATTAATATTTAAACTTCAATTTAAGCTCTTGAGAACCTCAAAGATAATAATTTAAATATAAATTATATATGAGTTTTAAACCTCCAAAATGCGTATTTTCGCATTTTTCAGATATTAAATCGCCTATAACTCGAAAACTATCAACTTTTCAGAAAAATGACAAAGTAACTTTCTTACAAACCCAAAACAATATTTTTTGGAGCACAAAAGGTAATATTTTGAATTTGTTTAAAAAATTGTTTAAACAATTTCTGCCAAAAAATTAAGGGATTTTCCTGAATATAATTGTGCAAAAATTAATAAAAATTACCTATATGATTTTTCTTGAAATACACACACTCAAAAATGTTTTGCATATTATCTGTAACGTCACTGAACGTTTCTCATTTGAAATTTTTTGCACTGATTTTTTTTGTCTACTAAAATAATGTATTTTATTGCTTGTTTTTTGTTTCTTAAGGTGGTATGACACAATGTTAAAATTTTATATAGTTTTTAGGTACAGTTATCGTCACTATTTCAAAACCAATCTTCAACTTAGGGGTATGTACGTGAACTGTAGACTTTCTATTTTAATAGTATCTAGTTAAAATTTCCAAAGAAAGTAGTATATTTTTTATAACTGTACTTAAAGGAGTCCATGTCATAACTTACTTAGTAACTTGTTGTAAAAATTCGTTTTGCATAATAATTTTTGAACTTCGGTAGAAAATAACTATCAGAAACGATTAACTACGCAAAAAGCTTTATTTTAAACAAAATTTCATTGTCCGTACTGCCATAATTTTTAAATTAACTGTACCTAAAGGTAAAAATTATTGTTAAAAGCTGCAATCTGGGGATTTTGTTCATATTATAGCATTAAGTTGGCAATTTTCTAGTGATAAATTAGTTCCGCTGTCAGTTAATAGATGAGAAGATGAGTTCACGTGTCATTTAGTAGATGGCAGCAGTGATGTATTAAATGGCGACAGATGCGCGTTGCCGGATTTTAAGAAAATCTGCAAACAATTGAAAACGAGTTTTGTAACCACGGAAATACGATGAATCACGCGGTTTTGTTTAGAAAAGTGGCCCCACCCCCTCTCAGTACACATTTTGGGCCTTGTTTGACTTTCAATCATGATTGTATAACGTCTCAATGTCTTAACAATACAAATATACATATTTTATACTTGAAACCGTGACGTTATACAAATGGTTGAAAGTTAAACGAGGCTCAAATGTCTTAAAGTGTTTACTGGGGGATTATACTAGTTTTGACATAATACATAGATAACCTAAGCTCTAGCATGTTATGTGGGGCGTATCTAAAAACAATTTAAGTTTTATTCACTTTCTGGCAAATTTAATTTTTATAATAACGCAAATAATGCATTGTTCTGATACAATTAGCTTTTTGTAAAGACGATGACATCGACATTTTTACACACATTACACATGCCAATGGCCATTAGTATTTGTTGAGGCATTATCCTAATAAAAAATTGTAGACAAAACAATATTGTATAATCATTGATTAATTTATGTCAAAAATTTCCGTAAGTGAAAAAAAATACTGAAATTTACTGGAGTAATAATTAGATAAACCGATATGCAGACGATAGAGTTGTGGTTGCTAGCAGTATTGATGAACTTCAGCATCTTATGGACAGGGTACCTACAAAGAGCGAGTGAAAAAAGAGAATTTAACCTTCAACATAAATAAAACAAAAATAGACACTAGTGAGCAAAACTCAAAAACCTGCCAGACAATTGAAAATAAAAAACCAATTCAACACGTAGAATTATATGTATACCTTGGAACAGTCGTCAACTCGAAATGGGATCAAAAAACCGAAATATATTCAGAGTATAACCAGAGCTACAACATGAGAAATATATTCAATCATTGCGACATATCTGTCCCACTAAAAATATGGCTGCTAAAATGCTATGTATTTCCAGTCTTGTTGTATGGAGCAGAGCTGGACAATAACGGAAACATTATCGAAAAGGCTAGATGTATTCGAAATGTGGGTGTACCGACGTATCCTCAAAATATTCTGGACGACTCACACCACCAACGAATAGGTATTGCGCCTAATGGGAAAACAAAACGAAATATCTTTCACAATTAAAAACGAAAACGTGAACACCTCGGTCATATATTATGAGACATGATAAATATCGTATACTGCAGCTGACAATATAGGGTAAAATAGAGAGTAAACGTGGACCCGGAAGAAGAAGACACTCATGGCTTCAAAACTTACGCCAATGGTTTGGACTAACATCGATCGAGTTATAGACACGCTGTAAACAAAATTAAAATTGCTATGATGATAGCCAACTTCCACAACGGACAAGGCACATGAAGAACAAGAATTAGAAATGAGATGAAAATGTAATACCACCGGAAATGCTGAAGTACATGGGAATGAAAGGCGTAAAACAATTAGCTGAAATATTCAAAGAAGCAAGCAAAAAAGAAACAATACCGAAGGACTGGGAGATAGGAGTAATAGTGCCGATATATAAGAAAGGAGACCACAAAGATTGTAACAACTATCGAGGAATTACACTGTTATGTTCTTCTCTCAAAGTCTATGAAACAGTACTAGAAAAAAAGCTGAGAAACATTACAGAAACTACTTTAAATGAAGCACAGAGTGGCTTTAGAAAGGGACGAGGAGTGCATGACCATATTTTCACGGTAAAACAAATAATTGAAAAAACGTTACTGTCTAAAAAGAAAGCATATATGGCCTTCATAGACCTGGAAAAGGCATTCGACAGGGTGAAACGACAAACTGTGTGGGACAGCTTGATAAGAAGAGGGGTTGACGATAAACTAGTTGAAATCATCAAAAGTCTTTATAAGAGAAATAGGAACTACATAATACATAAAAACATGAAATCAACAGAATTCGAAACAACTGAAGGACTAAGGCAAGGAGGTGTCATGAGCCCAACCCTCTTCAACATCTTTATGGACGAAATCATGATAGAGTGCACACCACAACTAAAGAAATTGCATGTAGGGTACAGGAATCTCCATAGCGTAACCATTTCGGAATGTGCATTCGCAGATGATGTAGTAGTTATCTCAGAAAAAGAAGAAGACCTGCAAAATAACCTGCAAGCATGGAATCACGCATTATGTAAACAGGGTATGAAGATAAATACACATAAGACGAAGACCATGGTAATATCGCAAGAGCCAGTCGTAATAAATATGCAAATTAATGAGGAGGCAATAGAACAAGTAAACCATTTCCAATACTTGGGCGTTACAATCGAAAATAATGGAAGGCAGGACAAAGATGTTGAAGAGAGGATAAGTAAAACATCAAAACTATTTCATGCAATAAAAAATAGCTTCTTAAACAAAAAGGAAATCACAAGAAAAACCAAACTAACTGTATTCAACACCATATATAGACCAGTGCTCACATAAGGCTGTGAATCATGGATACTAACTAGAAAACTAAAAAGCAAGATACAAGCCCTAGAAATGAAGTATTTACGAAGAGTTAGAGGAGTGACAATGAGAGACAGAATAAGAAGCACAGATATACGCACAGATCTTAAGACGAAATCTGTACTTGAGTATATTGAAGAAAAACAACTAAGTTGGTGGGGACACATGAAAAGAATGAAAGACAACATACCGGTGAAGAAAATATGGGAAGCCAGGATACAAAAGAAAAGAAGTAGAGGAAGACCTAGAGAAGATTGGGATACAGTAGTCGCTAAAATCATCCAAAGGAAGGGGAAAACAATAGCAGAAGCAAGCCGATTAGCATACAATAAGAAACAATGGTCAACATTTGTACACACGTGAAAGGATGTGCCAGTCCCGACACTGAAAAGTAAAAGGGACTCAAAAGACTATATATATATATATATATATATATATATATATATGAAAATGTAAAATTTTCCGAGGAAAAAAACTTCCCGTGTTGACATTCCAACATACAAATCAATGGTATCACCCTTCAGAGCTCCCAAAGCTTCATATACCTGGGCACAGAGCTAAACAGTCAGCTAGACCACTCAAAAAAATTAGAAGACGCATTGAAATAGCAAGATCTGGCTTCATGAACATGCTTAAAATGCTCTGTAACCCCAAGCTATCAGTCACAATAAGACTGAGAACACTAAAGTGTTATGTGTGGTCTCTATTAATATATGGCTGTGAGACCTGGACATTAAAACAGTATGATGTCAACAAACTGAATTCATTCGAAATGTGGATGTACCGCCGAATGCTAAGAATAAGCTGGACCACCAAAACTACAAATGAAGAAGTACTGTAAATAATGAACACACGTCCTCATCTGATCAATACAATCAAAATTAGAAAGACGTCATATCTAGGACACATAATGCGCCATAGGAAATTTGAGTAGCTTCAGGTAATATTAGAAGGCAAAATCGAAGGTAAAAAGGGTATAGGAAGAAAGAAAAAATCTTGGCTCCGAAACATCAGAGATTGGACCCACACAACAGGGAATGACTTAATTTATCAAGCCCAGAACAGAGAGAAATTTGCCATATTGATCGCCAACCTCAATAGAGAAGGCACTTAGGAGGAGGAGGACAACGCAAGAGACCCTAAGAGGTAGTTTTCTGTCCCGATTAAACCCCGATTAGCTAACCAGGACATAAAATACTGGTCCTAAGGCTCAAAGATAGATAGAAAGTAACTTGTGAAGTGGTTACGATTGATTTGATTTAAGATGATAATTGGGGGTGATTTTCCCGAGGTTTTTGACAAAAAAAAAGGGACCAACTATATTTTGAGCATTTGCTTAATTTTGATGCTACAAACTAAAAAAAAAACAAAAATAAATATTTTTTAAACACTTTAAAAAAAGTTGTAATGAGTTTTCCCCAAAAAAGTGCATCATTTTTTGGGTATTTCACGTTGAAATATTCACTTTGAAATTTGGCGGATATGAAACTATTTTTTATTAGCTACAACTTTGTTTCAACTGGGTCTATAGAGTTCATAATATATAGACCTAGATCCCGCGTACCTAAAAAAAGTTGATTAATAGCAAGCTGAAAATTTGTTAATAGCTTAACGGTGTCTAGTCACTGGAACAGGGGAAATTTTATTTGTGGAACAGCTTAAAAATTTGGAACGTCAGTATTTTGTCGGACAGAACTTCCAATTGATTTGTTAGCATTTCATTAAACTTTCATGTAAAAATCAGACTGGTGTTTATCACCAACTGTGTATTTTAATGAGTGGAACACGAAGAACATGTCAAATGACAGTAATCAAGTCGGTTGTTTAGCAGTCTGATGTTTGTATGAGAGTTTAATGAAAGGGTAACAAATCAATTAGCAGTTGCCATAAAGTCATCGAAATGTAAACTCAACTTTTTTGCATCCCACATGTTGGGAATTTAAATACCTTACCTTAGGGCATTATTCCTGTTGCCTTTTGCCCATCACAAGGCATTTTAAGTAAATATGCATCTGTAAAGCATACATTTTATATTTGAAGGGTTATTACCCCTATATTTCTTTGGTGGCTCAGCTAGCATCCAGACTGTCTTACACTGATGATGATTTTGTAATAAAATCGAAAACGTTTTGTTCTGATGTAGCCCTTTAGGGATTTTAATAAATTTTATACCTTTTACAAAGGATTTATTCCAATTTTTTGAAATCAATTGGATGTTCTGTCCGACAAAATACCTGGGACGTTTTCGTAACCCCCTGTTACGAAGTTCCCCTGTTCCAGTGTTCCCTCCCGTACATCAAAGTTTGTCCGACTAGACACCGTTAAGCTATTAACAAATTTTCAACTTGCTATTAATCAAGTTTTTTTGGTAAGCGGGATCCAGGTCTAATACACCATTTTTTTATACTTTTTTAGAAGCTACATATTTTTGCTAAGAATGTTTTTTTCGGGTAAAATACTTATTTTTTGAGTTATTTGTAAAAGCCGCCTAAAAACGTGTTTTTTACTCGCAAATAACTCGAATATTAATTTAGTGAAAAAATCCTATAGAACAAAAGTTGCTTAGAATTAGTCAGTTTATCCATTTTCAGACTTATTTTGAACGTATATTTTTTCACCCCCGAGATGGAATAAAACTCACCCTCAGGGCAAAATCTTACATCGGCACACTATCACTTTTCTTGTTTGACATGTTACCTATCTGTATGCCAAATTTCATGTTAATGCAAGCGATTATTTAAAATTTAGAGCAAAAAGTGTGATTCAATGTATATATTTACTACATACTTGTATTTCAAACAATTGCAAATTTCTTTATCAATAAAAATTAAAATAAAAATTTTTGACCCGGTAAAGAATTAATAATTGTCACAAAATTACAAATCACATTATTACAAATGTAATCTAAATACAATAAGTGATAAAATATTTCCAAATGAAACGTTTTGTATCTATTAGCATTGTTTAAAAAAAGATAAAAATTTGTCTAGTTATACAATGCTATCTATTAATAGTAAGAATTTACCATTTCCAGGTAATAATTAAACACCCTCATCACTGTAAATACAATACAAGTACGATTGAAGGCGAACAGTACCGATCGATCGGTAACGATCATAAGTTCTATTTAGTACGTGGCAACAACGCCGTCGTTAATAGAATTAAAATTCGTCGTTATTAAAATGTTCGAATATATATACGTGCTGCCATCTACTGAAAGAATTGTTAAACGTTTAGTTCCTATGATCACCAACCATTTTGACTGTGGCGTTTACATACCCCCTTAATCGTCGCAAAGATACTCAGTATTCATATTGCGTTCATCAGTTTTCGAAAACGGATATTTGTAAAAATTGGTTTGCGTTTCACTTTGTAGTGAACAATATGAATAGACAAGTGATATCTGAGTTCAACAGAGCTAGAATCGTTACTTTGATTGAGGAAGGCCACACACAAGTCGACGTTGCTGTTCGGGTTAAAATTAATCAGAGTGATGTGTCTCGGAGTGTGAAAAAATATTGAGAGACGAATTCTGTTAGCGATTGTCCAAAAAGCGGAAGACCCAGAATTACTACCAATGTCCAAGAACGCTTTTTAACGTTAACTGCCCGGAGAAACCCCTCTATGACTGCCCCAGCTATTAGAAGAGAGCTCCAGCAAGCTCATAATATTGTAATTTGCGATCAGTCTATTAGAAACACGTTATATTCGGCGAATTTATTTACAAGAAGACCATTGTTTGTACCAAAGCTTACGTTAGAGCAGAAAAGGACTCGACTGGAATGGGCCAATGAACATTTACAATGACATGACAACAGATGGGGAAACGTGTTATTTTCTGATGAAACCAAAATTAGCCTTTTGTCGGATAATCGCCGAATTAGGATTTGGAGGAAACAAAATCGACAGGATAGACTTAAGCAAGCTCTCCAAAGAGTCCTATATCAAGGTGGCTCCATAATGTTTTGGGGCGGCATCATGCTGAATAATAAAACTCCTTTAATTCCTATTGTTGGTAACATGAATGGACAAATTTATACTGATACCATTCTTAGGCAGGTTGTACGCTTGTGGCGAGGAGCTGTTGGTCCAGAATTTATTTTTATGGACGACAATGCGCCTCCCCATCGTACAAGACATGTGGCTGATCTTTTAGAGACAGAAGATATCGTCGGATTACAATGGCCACCTTGCTCACCTGACCTCAATCCCATTGATCACGGCTGGGATATGCTCAAAAGAAAAATTCAGTCTCGGCAGCCACCCCCAAGGACACTACAAGACCTTAGAATAGCAGCGATTGAAGAATGGGGCACCATGGACCAGAACTACATTAATACACTTAAAAGAAGCATGGGACATCGCATTCAGTCTTGCATTGATGCAAGAGGTGGAAATACGGCATATTAAGTATTAGTTCCTATATCTGTACAAATTAAAAAAAATATATTTATAATACATATTATAAATAATAATAATATATTGTTAACCCTTTAAATTTTGTTTATTGTTTTTTTTTTCAAATAGACAAGGCGGAAACGGCGGGTTCGTTGGGAAAAATATTCCCATAAGATATTTTTGCATAATCACATTCGTGAAACGTCCCAGAATAAGGTTTAAGAAGTCGCCCAAGTGAAAAGTGGGCCAATTTTTTTTTAACAATTTTTTTTAAATCAAATTGCAAAAATCAATATTTTTGGCCCTGGCTAATTTTTTTTTAGGTTTTTTGGACCATTCTGGACAAAAAAGGTCTCTTATAATTTTTCTCTAAATTTGCTTTTTTTCGAGTTATAAGCAATATAAAATTTGAAAAACGAGAAAATGGCCATTTTTAAGACTTAATAACTCGGTTAAAAATTATTATTATGAAAGTCAGAAAGTGACTAAATCAAAGTTTAAAGTTGCCGCTACATGATCCTGAAGAAATCCGTGTCATTAATTTACTACTAAGCTGTTATTTTTAATTAATAACAATGAGCGGTTAGATTGTATTGACTCGGCTGTAAATGTGAGTGCGAGTAAGATGTACAATTCGACTGCTGGAATGGCTTCTCTCTCGCACTCAGCATTTACAGTCGCCACACACATGCATGGCGCTTATTATTATTTCTTAAAAATAACAGCTTAGTAATAAAATAATGACAAAAATTTCTTCAGGATCTTATAGGGGGGCTTTAAACTTTGATTTAGTCATATATTGATTTTCATAATAATAACTTTTAACCGAGTTATTAAGCCTTGAAAATCGCCATTTTTCGTTTTTTTCAATTTTAAATTGCTTATAAGTCGAAAACGATCAACTTTAGAGAAAAAATATAGGAGACCTTTTTTGTCCAGAATGGTCCAAAAAATTAAAGAAAAAATTGTTCGGGCCAAAAATATTGATTCTTGCAATTTGATTAAAAAAAAATTATTAAAAAAAATTGGCCCACTTTTCACGTAGGCGACTTCTTGAACCTTATTCTGGGATGTCTCACGAATGTGATTATGCAAAAAAATCTCATGGGAATATTTTTCCCGTCGAACCCGCCGTTTTCGCCTTGTCTAAAAACATACAATTTTATATAATATATAATAAAGTATTTTGTTAAAAAAATAGATTTAACCAGATTTGGTGGATAATTTTGAAAATATTACATTATGCAAAACATTTTTGAGTGTGTGTATGCGTTTGATGAACTGATCCTTTTTCTTAATTTCCACGCCAATGGTCGGCACTGGCATCAAAGAATATCAAAAGCCGACACTTGGCAAACTGACTTTGGAAAAAGAATACCATCTCGTGGGTATTGCAATTTTTTCTGCGTCATGATTTTTTATTAGCAAAAGTTACTTGGTTTACTTTTACATTGCTAAATTTTTCATTCATTTCAGTATTGTGAAAAAACTATATATTGCAAATAAAAACGTTCCAAAACGACTTTATTGAAAATACTTGCTCTTTAAAATGAGACTTTCTAAATTAAAAAATGTTTATAAAAAAAGATATTGCAAATTAAACCCGAAAGTAAGCATTTTTTCAATTGTTTATATGTAATTATTAAAATAAATAATAAAAATATTGAAAACATAATTCACAATCTGGGTTTTTATGTAGTTAATATTTTTTAGGTGCAAAAGATCGGTGTAGTTTTTAAACAATTCTATTAGTTTATTTCAGAGGCGTGCGGTCCATGGAAGCGGGGGAATTATATACTTCGATATAACAAAATACATTATTAACTAATATTTAATTATCAAAAATTTTCCCCAATCCCAGTAATCTACATATTATTACCTAGACCATAGGCATTGAAAAATATTAAAAATTAATCGCATAGGAAGGAACTCAATATTCACTATGCACACAATTCAACTACTCGGTCCACCCCTGACAGAAGCGCATCTCAAAATCGCCGCTTGTCATGCAGTTGTCCCGTATAAAAATTGGTCAGGGTTCAATGACGGCACCCACTAGTCGCGCGAATTTTGGTACCCTGCAGAAGCGATCGTTCGATCGCCTTCTAAGAGTGGGATGCCCTGCTCTGGCTGTTACTGCTTCTAAGGGGTGCTTAGGTACATACATACATTCGCTTAAAGAATATTTCGATTTAAATTTTTTGCAGAGATTTTTCCTTTTACTGATCTTTTATTTGACATTTTACAGATGAAGTCAATTGACATTGCATTTTGTATAAGACAAATTGATGACTTTATTAATTCGATAATTAAAAAACGAGAGCAGTTTAAAAATATTTGGGATAAAACTGAAAATATGGGGTTTGAACATGAAAGAAAAAGAATGAAGATTGATAATGTCGACAACAGAGAGACCTTTTGATAACATTCTACAAAAAATGAATTTTCGCTTTCAAAATTTTAACGAATTAAAATTTGTAGAATTATATAATATATTCTTATTTAATATTTATAATTATAATTCATCAAAATTTCCCACAGAGGAATTTATTTCACTACGATTAAATAATGAAAATATTTTGATATGCCAGCTTTGCATTATAAGTTAAGTGTTGTTTATGAAACAACTCACATTAGTGATAAAGATATACTCAGAAATCTGGGTATTTCTTATAACTACTGGTTTAAAAAAGTCCCTGTGTGAAGTGTCCAAGTTGTGTGAATTACTACAAACTATCCCAGTCACAAGTGCATCAGTTGAACGAAGTTTTTCAGTATTAAAATGCATTAAAAGTTTTACAAGAAATTCAACAAGCGAAGACAGACTTTACAAGTCCATTGAAAAAGACCGAATTCAACAATTATCAGAAGTTGATAGGAGAATAGAGCTCAAGTATAAATAAGTGTCATATTGTTGAAAGTTGTGTGTTGTGGAAAATGCCTCGGAATTAAAAAAAAAACATTTAAATAGATCTCTTCTTTAGGAAACGAAGCCCGGAGCGAGGACTTAAGGCCCGAGCAAGCAATACAGATCAATGATAGGTCACTATAGTCACTAGAAATAGCGGCAATAGAGTGCCTCACGCATTGATCGGGGTAGGATTTAGTATGTGACTCCTTGTACCCAGGACGTCTCACATAAGCACTTTGCTGAGAGACAGCCCCTATAGCGCATCAGAGTGTTATCAGGTGGGAAGTGGCTCGACCCTCGACCCTTAAGAAAATATTTTTATATCCTTATTGAATCGCTTCCCCTTTAGAAAAAGTCACCGCACGCCACTGGTTTATTTATATTTATATATCTAGTAAATAGAGCATATGATGGATTAAAGAAACTTTTAACATCAAACATAGTCACAAAAAGAACGAAAATATGTACATATTGATATCAGTGGCGGCTCGTACCACCTTAAGAAGGTAGTGCCAGAATTAGGACAGCCGCCAAAATTGTTAGTGACGGGTTCACGATATTGTCAAAAAAGTTATACATAAAACAAAAATTAAACAAAAAATAGGCACTGATATTGTTACCTTATGTGCCTTATGTATATTTATCCGAGGTGCCAAGAAATTATTCAAAATTTATCAAAACAGTTCCGTAAATTCATTAACAATAAAAAACTCTCAACTTACAACCATTATTTACTGCTAATATTACTTAGATTGTATTACGATTTAGTCTCTATTTAGAAAATTATAAAAATAATACTATTTCATTATTTACACACATGCACAAAGTTGTGTTAATACCACTTTTAAAGTTTACGATACATCCTTCTTGTTTTTTTTGGTTGCAAAGTTTTCAATGACTTTATTATTAAAATTATCAATACCATTTACAAAATGCTTTTCTGCAGATAACATACCTAAGTCGTTCTTCTTTCATTGTATTTTTAACTAATGTTTTAATTCGTTTTAACATCGAAAAACACCGTTCTGCTTCAGATATTGATATAGGAATGGTAATTAAAATGCTTAAAAGTTTAATAGTTTCTTCCAATGTGCTTTTTAAACCTTCCTCATGAGTTTTAAACCTTCCTAAAACTCATAGCGGAACAGCCCCAGAGGTAGTACCTAATTCGTCTCACTAATACAGTACTTCTAATTTAGTTTTAAACCGAGTTTTGTTTAAAAATTAAAATTGTCTCCATGTTTCATTAAAAAATTATTCGGGGAACCGACGCTTGTAATAGTACGTTCTATAAAGGTAAAATATTGCAAAACCTTTAAATTTTAAAGAACCGCTTGGATTGACATGAAAGTTGGCATACACATAGCTAACAAGTCATAGAAAAAAAGTGATATTGTGCCGATGTGTGCTTTTTCCTTAGGGGTGAGTTTCACCCCCTTTTGGGGCTGAAAAATATATGTTCGAAATAAGTCCGGAAATAGATAAAATGACTAATTCTAAGCAACTTTTGTTCTGTAAAGTTTTTCACAAAGTTAATACTTTTCTATTTATTTGCGAGTGAATATGTTAATTTTTCTACAAAATAACCACGTTTTCAGACCGTTTTTCGCAAATAACTCAAAAAGTAAGTAGGTATTTGGTCGAAAAAAAATTACGTGCTATATCAAAAATATAGCACGTAAAAAAGTGAAAAACATGGTGTATATATTAGGTCACTATACCTAGTAGAAGCAGAGTTATAGCCAATGAAAAATAGGTTCATATTCGTCAAATTCCAAATCGAATACTTTAACGTGCCATAATAAAAAAACGAAGCACTTTGTTGGGGAAAACTTATTTCAACTTTTGTTTCAACAAGTGTTTAAAGAATGCTTATTTTTGTTTTTAAAAAAATTTTTTAGCATCAAAAGTAAACAAGTTACGCTCAAAATAAAGTTGGTCCTTTTTTTTGGTAAGAAATCCGGCAAATCACCCCCTAATTAGCATTTCAAATGAACTTAATTGTTAACACTTCACAAGCTTTTTACTCGCGTATGTATTGATCATATGATCTGTAAGTTTCATCGGTTCAAGTTCCTTATTTTTTAAAGAGCTGTAGTTAAAAGGGCTTGAACGAGTCACTTATCACGAGTGTATGCAAATTTAGAAACACCGAATTTTAACCAATTTTTGTTTTACAGAAAAACAAAAAAATACAAATTATTCAGAGAAGTAAAGCCGACTTTTTTTATTGTTGAAGATTTTTGGTATCTCTAACAATTTTTAAGTTATTTAAAAAAAAAATATTTTTTCAAAATTAAAATTTTTAAAAATTTTACTTTAAAACCAATTTTTTCAAAAATTTGAATCGATGAAATTTACAGATCATATAAACACAACATGAGTAAAGTAACTTGTGAAGCGGTAACGATTAATTTCATTTAAGTTGCTAATTGGGGGGTGAGCTTCCTGATTTTTTTTTTGGCAAAACAAAAGGGACCAACTTTATTTTGAGCGTAACTTGCTTACATTTGATGCTAGAAATTTTTTATAAAAACAGAAATAAAGCTTTTTTTAAACACTTTAAAAAAGTTGTAATGTGTTTTCCCCAAGAATGCTTCATTATTTGGATATTTCACATTGAATTATTCTATTTGGAATTTTTCAAATATGAATCTATTTTTCATTAGCTATAACTCTCCTTTTGCTAGGTAAAGAGATCTAATATATACACAGTTTTTTTTTTCACTTTTTTATTGGCTATAGTTTTGCTAAGAATATTTTTTTCAACAAAATGGTTACGTTTTGAGTTATTTGCGAAAAACCGTCTAAAAACGTGGTTATTTTGTTGAAAAATGAACATATTCACTTGCAAATAACTCGAAAAGTATTGATTTCGTGAAAAACCTCTATAGAACAAAAGTAGCAAAATTAGTCAGTTTATCCATTTCGGTACTTATCTTGCACATATTTTTTCACCACCGAGATGGGGTGAAACTCACCCCCAGGGCAAAAGCACACATTGGCACCATATCACTTTTTTTTCTTTGACATGTTATCTGTGCGTATGCCAAATTTCATGTCAATCCAAGCAGTTTTTTAAAATTTACAGCAAAAACCGTGAAATAATGTACTAATAATGTTCTAATGTAAAGCAGAAAACTTCTCCGACATAAATAAATTAGAAGCAACTGCATGTCAGGAGACGGTAGACCTTTGAAAAATCTGGAACTACCACCAAGAGTTTTTTAAGATACTAATCTGATTCATTGTCAATTAATAAATTAAACTTAAGAAATAATCAAAATATTATTTATACTACACCCACGATCATGATGCACTAAAAGTTTAATAATAATATTCTAAATGCAAAAACAGAAAATAGATATAACAAAAGCGACAAGACAGCACTTAAAGAAACTCAAAATAAATAGATACCCTTGTGGGCCTTGTGCCCGGCACGAGATTCTCATTTAAGTTATACTAAATAGTCCAATATAGCTCTTTCTCTGTCACTTATATAGGATGCTCGTAAAATCTTTCTCTTTTCAGCCGGGCCAGTACCAATTTTGGCTCAAGATTCTCCAGCCGAATAATCTCCGCTGTAAGTGGCAGCGATTGTACTACGCGCAGAGTTGCCAGATTTTATATAATTTATGAAGATAAAAAGAAATACACACAAAAAATTAACAGGCATTAAAAGATTTTTAAAATAAAAAATATGCTTCTGCATAGTTAGGAAGGTAGTGCCATGGCTCTATGGCACTACCTCACGGGCCGCCACTGATTGATATACAGAATTCTTATCAAGCTCACTTACGCGTCAGAGATGTGGACGATAACAAAAAACGATGAAGAACGTTTAGGCTGCTTTGAACGTAAACATATGATATAAACTCAGATGTATTTATAAAAGTGTGCAGGAGAACGGATTATGGCGTAGACACTATAATTTTGAGCTTTACTGCCTTTATAGTGAACCTAGTCCATCAAAATAAACAAGCTGCGGTGGCTGAGCCACTGAGATAATTAACGAGATGGGGCCGTCAAAACACATTTCTAACCAAAGACCGGATGGAGTAAGGAAAACAAACAGGCCCAGAGCACGATTTAAGGACCAGGTGAAAGACGACTAACGAGTGTGAAGAGTGCGAAATCAGAAAACCAATGCGAAGGATAGGGATGAATGGAAGCGGACTCTAGAATAGGCCAACGTCTACCAGGGGTTGTAGAGTCAATGATGACGATGATATTTGTTTATCACACTTTAGGTTATTTATAAAATTTATAAAAAGGTTATTTTCAAACAGCTGTCCTGTACAGGTGTATTTGATGCGTGTTTGTCAATAGGTAAACGACTCTATTGGTCTCACTCTCCCCGTAAGATCCCAAATTTTCATGGTTTTATAAGAGTATATTCATTCTTAATTGTTTACTTACAAATAATTAATACAGAATGAAGTATGATTTTTCGTTTTATAAACTAGTAAATTTATCTGCGCCATTTTAACATTTACAAAAAAAAAATAACAAAATACACCATCTGAAAGGTTATGAAAAAACACATCTTAAAAAAAGAAAGTTTGTGCGACCACAGAACCGGAGATTTTTTTTTACATGCAGCGCAATTGTTTATAAACATTAAAAGCTAAAATTTGGGCAGTTTTTTCAATCAAGTTTCAGTTTTTCATTTTAACTTTAATCAAGTTTAATAAATGCATAATTAACATTGTAAAAACTTGCTACCGCACGCATTTTGTTACCGAAAGTTGCACTTTCCCGCACGGCGTGCGGGAAAGTAGAATACCTTGTAATATAGCATTATAATATAATACATGCAATAAACTAATATTTAGATATTATTTACTAATTTATTTCAAATTTATCTTATTGTGTTCATGTTTTAACGAAATTAACGCGATTATTTCATTCATAGGAGATTCTGACCAATAGAAAGCTACAGAAATAAAAATTAAACTGATAATTTTTGATAATGTCCCGTCGTCAAGTATATTACGTCAGATGCCCTTCGTTGCTATGAAAAAATAGATTCAGTGACATTAATGACAATTAATGTTTTAAAAATTATATAAAAGTGATGACTTTCAACCGTCAAATATTTATAAAAACTGTGTGTTTAATTGTACTAATTTGTACTTACATAAATAAATTACAATAATATTTTGGTTTTGAACAGTTTTATTCATGAAATAATCGCAACAAATTGCACTCGATCTCTAAAATTAATATAGAATTTTTGCCTTCGTGACACTTTGACATAATTTCACTCGCCTTCGGCTCGTGAAATTAAAACTGTCAAAGTATCACTCGGGAAAAATTCAATAATTTTAGAGCTCTTGTGCAATTCTGATACTACTGATAATTCGTTGAAATAGAATTGTTTTGACATAATATTCAAAAGTCAAATCAGTAGACAATTACAATGGTTTTGAATCGTCGTCATGGAAACCAATATCGTGGTCATGGTAACCAATTTTATTGAAAGTTTGGTTTTGACAACTTCGTCAAAGAACGTATTAATTTGTGTATTTTCACTCCTAAATAAAAATTGATATAACTCTATTTGTTGTGGCTTTTTTTTAAACGTACGGCCCTAGAAAAAATATTGTTCCTAACTCATGCGGAAAGTGTCTTTCCCGCACTCGACTGCTTGCCCGAACTCCGCTATCGCGTCGTTCGGGTCAACGGCAGTCTCGTGCGGGAAAGTATCACTCTGCACTAGTTCTGCACTAGTTAGGAAAATAACGATTTTCTATGGATGCTATACAATGTGCAACTTCTCTCACTACTTACATACATTCAAAACGAACAATTTCTCAGGGTATGAGAAAAGTCGGCCATTGCAGTGAGAAATATTTTTTCTCACGGGTTCCATACGTAGAATCGCGGTTTCCATGGTAACATGCACAATACAAACACAAATATATTTGTCAAATAAAATGTGTCAAATCAAAACTTACGAGGAATTACCTTTAAAAACTGTTCAAATATAACTGGTAACTATAATTTTAAATAAATAAAAGTATATAAATATTAAGAATATTAAATACCTACATATGTATATAATATGTATTTTATTTCAATTTTGGCATATAATCTACATAATAGCACCTAAATTATTTAATTTTGAAGATTGAACTCTTGACAAAAACGCATCCATAGAAAAAGTACAGTGTACAACACGTGAGAAAACGACATATTTTTTCCTCGCTTGATTTGCGGCAAACTTCTGCGCTCGTGAGAAATATGTCTTTTTTCTCTCTTGTTGTACAATATACTATTTTCGCTTCGAAATCACTTTTTTTAATAACTTGGGTTATTTTAAGAAGAAAGTTATTGTTGTGATTTTTTCGTAAAATGCTTACTTTAACCGTAAAATGCAAAAAAAAAACAAAAATACAGAAAAAGTAAATTTTAGCATTTTTGAGGCAATTTTTCAATAGGGTGGACATCGAACTTAAATACAAAAATATGAAATGAAAGCTTAAGTCAAGTAGTTTCAAAATGCACAATTATATTTTGATTTTATCTTGCAAAAGTCAGTTAAAAAAATCCTTTTAAAAAATTGATACACCGTTGCGCTTCGGGATATACAGCCTTGATGAACGTCTGAACTTTAACCTACCTCTACCTCAACCGGTGGCATCTAAACATTCCGTATATGTATTTGGAACCTAGGAATTTTCTATTGGTTCGTTGCAGCACGCGGTCATATTTTAACCAATAGGCGGCGAGGTCCCAAACGCATATACGGAATGTTATTCGGTTCCAAATTCATATACGGAATGTTAAATATTCGTACACCGAAAAAGATAAGTTTTTATTAGAGTCTGTTAAAAGGAGAATAATTTTAAAATACTTGTTACTGTATTATTAAATAAAAATAAAACAATTATAGTATTTGGAATGTTATTTGGTGCGAAATTCATAAATACGGTATGTTAAATATTCGTAGAACAAAAAGACGATTTTTATTAAAGCCAATTAAAAAGAGACTGGTTTTTAATAGTATATTATGCAACGAGCATTTAATGATGGTCATTATGATGCGACTATAAGAGAGCCGCATGGCGGCGAGTTTCGTATAGAGTACGAGATTCATAATGATAATTAAATGCAAGTTGTTTACACGATTTTTTCTATAATCATTCACAAAAAAATATATTCAAATTTATTAATTTTGTAACGCAAACAAATTAAGTAGTTTGTCAGTGTGACAGTTTGTTTACATATTACTTATTACATAAGGACTTTATTCGTTTTTTGTATTATATGGTATACAGCCAACTACAGGAAAACCTTTTTCCTTGTGGATCTTTAATAATACATTAACAATATTTTTTTCTATTCTCATACTATAATATATCAATTATGATGTCACTACCTGTATCACAATGAACTTCATTATGAAACATATTTTCATTAGGATACAGATTTTTAACCAATAGAATCGCGATATGACATTTGCGATAAAGGTGGCATACGCACAGTAACCAATGGCGAATCAAATACATACTCTTTGACAGTTCTCAATATGTAAACAAACTGTCAGACTGACAAACTACTTAATTTGGTTGCGTTACAAAATTAATAAATTTGAATATATTTTTTTGTGAATGATTATAGAAAAAATCGTGTAAACAACTTGCATTTAATTATCATTATGAATCTCGTATCCCTTACACTCGCATCATAATGACCATCATTAAATGCTCGTTGCATAATATACTACCTATTAAAAACCAACCGTATTTATGAATTTCGCACCGAATAAATTCCAAATACTATAATTGATTTATTTTTATTTAATAATACAGTAACAAATATTTTAAAATTAATCTCCTTTTAACAGACTCTAATAAAAACTTATCTTTTTCGGTGTACGAATATTTAACATTCCGTATATGAATTTGGAACCGAATAACATTCCGTATATGCGTTTGGGACCTCGCCGCCTATTATTTAAAATATGACCGCGTGCTGCAACGAACCAATAGAAAACTCCTAGGTTCCAAATACATATACGGAATGTTTAGATGCCAACCGGTGTGTGAAACTGCTTCAATAATATTCTCGGAAGTTGGTTACATTATACTCAATGCTTTTCAATACTTTATATTCAATTACACTCACCTAATGATCCAGGTTTGCTGAGCATTTTATTGCCAATTGGATTTATTGATTTAACGGTATCAGACTGGCTCCTATAAAATTTGGCAGTGACTGCAGTAACTGCCCATCCAGCCCACGTTGCAGCTGCATTACTTAAGCTAGGCGTTGCCGTATTGACATCTGCCTCTAAAAAATAAAAAATAAAATTAATAATCATATATTAAATACATGAAACCTCGCCTTCGAATAGTTGATTCTAGTGTGAGGCTGATGTATCAGGATTATCAGCATCCAAAAATAAGACCAAGGCATATTCTTTTAATTTTTAAATGTCCTAGAAAAGCAAACACCACGTTTGTTTTCAATTAAGTAGATGACACAGATTTCTCAACACAAGTACACTAATCGGCAATAACGCTTGGTCAGCTAGTCAATATTATTGTAATTCACGGCCACGCTGTATCAGCATTCAAAACAACAACACCTTACACTTTACTTATACATCCAGCTAAAGAAGCGTGATTCATTCTAATTCGATCTGTTATCAATTATCATTCGTAAAGCAAATACATCATCAGATGGTTATACCGTAAGCACACCAACTCGTTACTAATATATTTAGTAGTGTTCAATAAATAAGTATGAACAAGTAGTGTTTTATCAAACCAACCCTCACCTCCAGTTAATCAACACCCCGTATTTAACGAGTTCTATTATACTGATATTCTGCGACAAAATATAAACAAAAGACAGGTTCGGACCGACAAATAAGTAGAGACAAAACAAAATCATGGAAAATCAAGGGAATAACGAAAAAGACCTATTTGAGACATGTAAAACAAGAAAAAGAAGTATTTTTAAAATAGGAACATGATATGAAATACCTGAGGGGAGTACGGGGCGTAAGATCTAAAAGTAGAACCGATCTTAACGTGCGTAGATAAAAGACAACTGAGTTGGAACGGCACTTGCAAAGATCATTTCATCATCAAGACATCAAACGGATATGGGAAGCTAAGATCCAAAAGAGAAGAAAACGAGTAAAATAGAAGACAACCAATTCTACAAAAAATAGTCAGAAGACACGGCAAGACGCAAAAGTAATGACAAGAAATAAGAAAGGGTGAGGCAAATTGACATTATAACTTTTGCATTTTATGATAACAGCTTTTATTAAAATACAAAATAAAAAAAATTCAAAACAAATAAACGGCAAAAAAGTATATTTAAGCTATACCGAGTCGTTTAATTGGCCAAACTTAATATTATTATTTAAACTACAAATTAAATATGCATTATTATTGGGTTTTTATAGCAAATAGAAAAAAGATATATTATACTTGGCCTATTGTTTGTGTCACGGTACCCTTGTCATACCTTTTTATAATGTTCTTATTTTCTATACAATATTCTTTATTAGAAGATAAACTGCTCGTCAAAAATAGGGATATTATCAGAAAATGCCTTAAAAGCAAAAATATTCCAACGTGAATCATAAAAATTATTTATTATAAAATAAATTAAGATCACTGCACCTTTTGTATCAAAAACCTACCAACTCAAAAGTTTCTTAAAAAAAAACTAAAATTGGCAAAATTTCTTGCAATACCCGAATCATTTTTAAAATCCAACAAAAAATTATTTAATAGGTGGTGTGTCCTCTACGAGCTTCAATAACTGTTTGGCAACGTATTGGCATACTTTCCACTAAATAGTTAAGCCCATATTGCCTGATTTGCATCCAAAGTTATGGCAATCGGTTTCTTAACTGATGAAGAGTTTCAGGGCGTGGCTCGTGTGCATCTAACGCTCTCTAGAGTTGATTCCAAGCATGTTCAATGCAGTTGAGATCAGGAGACCTCGGGATAATGGCAAATGAGGAATACCTTGATTTTTTCGAGTTTCAATTACAGTGGCAGACTGATGTGGAGTTGCATTATCATCAAGAAAAGGGAAGTCTTGAGCAATAGCGGCGTGAAAATAAGGGATAATATTGTTGATGACTTCATATCTGATCATACTCCTGTTTAAAACTTATAGGTCTGTTCGACCATCAAAAGAAATTCCACCCCATACTGTAACAGTACCTCCTCGAAATGGACCAATTTCCAGGTCGACCATTTCTCGACACTAACAGATTGGTCCAAAAACGTAAGCGCCGACTATAGGAATACATTCCATAGCGAGACTGAGACTCGTCGGTAGAGAGTACAAATTTTCATTCTTCCTGCAAATTTCAATGTTCCAGAGTTGGCGTCGGTGCTCGGCGGTGAGTGGAACTCTTCTTAAAAGATGCCTTGATCTTAAATTGACCCCAGAAAGCCTTCGACGTTTAGCTGCTACTGAAATCGCAGTTCTCGTCGCATTAAAAAACCCCCTCATCAGGATTCTACAGGTACAGTTGAGTCCGCGAATCTTTACCCGTGCGCCATTATTTAAAGCATACGAAATAAGTCGATGATAAGTCGGAAATTGAAATTTACTAAACGCAACAGTAAGTCACTTACTGTCACTTGCTGTTGCGTTTAGTAAATTTTAATTTCTGACTTATCATCGACTTATTTTGTATGCTTTAAATGATGACGCACTGGTAAAGATTCGCGGACTCAACTGTATCGAGTGACGTTCTTCGAGCTGATATGAGTAATGTAACGGTCCTGGGCGGGCGTAGTAACTCTCGGCCTTCCAGTTGTGACTAACTGACAGTAGATTGACTAACCGAGAAACTACACTTCGCGATACATTAAAACTCTCACCTATATTCACTAACCTAGCCCCAACCTGGTTCAAAACTTAAATTCCTTCTTTCTAAAAAACTTCGAAATGCTAAGGATTGTTTAGAATTCTGTACAGTTCAGAAACAGACTGAACACATCATGGTAATTCATGTCTTCTAAATTATTGGATAATACAATTTGGAATATTGGAATAAAAAAGAATTTAATGGGACTGTTTACTTCCATTCGATATGAAAAGAATAAAATTTTTTCGATAGCAAAAATTTTATTTGAATAATACCAATATCCTTAACGTTTGACGAGCAGTTTATATTATTTATTAGTAAGTGATATTACTTACCCATACTTTCCCTCAAACTAGGATCTTCAGATACCTTTTCTAATTTGCCAAGAAAACCTTTTATAGTACGGAAAACTGAATCTCGAACAACTTTTTCTGAATCCATTGTCAATTGACATAATGCAGGAAGTATTCTGGAAGATACTTCTGATAGAAGATAGTATTGTTGAGTGGCTGCCAGTGCCAAAACACCTAAAAGGAAGGAATTAAAAATCATTTAATATCATTACTCAATTTTTCATATGCTAAAAATAATATTTTATTTTTATTTAATATTTAAAATTATATTTTATTTTAATTTTAATATTTTATTTTATTTCAGTAATTTTCATCCTCAATTTTAAACTATTGCTTAATATATCCCTTGCCAGTATCCTACCACTTAATTTCAACCCTACCCATACAGACAATTATTGCTGAGACGAGGCAACGCGCGATGCTATCTCGGTCTCTATTGAGTGTCACTCTCCGTTGAGGACACATCAATCTCTTCTGCTGTTGACCCGAAAGGGAACTGAAGTGCATATAGTTTTGATTGTCACTCGCCACTGAGGACATATCAATTTAAGTACTTAGACCTTTCTTTTGAATTCAAACTCTTCTCTGCTGACCCACAAAGGCAGCAAAAGGTGCAAATAACTCTTTTGTGTGTTAGCTTTAGTTCGGCAACATATCTCTGCAAGGTAAGACAGTAATTCGATATAAAGTAACCGTTAAACCGTTAAGAACATTAAAATTCGTGCATCGAACAGCTTAATCTGCGAATGAAACGGCATATGTATATACGCGAGAATCAAAACGCGATCAATGATCATCGACACAGGATTTTGGTAAGACTTTTTATAAACTTATATATTGTCTGTTTATCATAACTCCCTCTATAAAATCCCACTTGAAACTATTAACACAACCTCATACAGTCTACACACGTATAATATTAATTTACGATGCTGTTATGCTTTTATTAGTAAGCATAATAAATAACTTTACAAACTCGTTACTTTTGGAATTAACTTCAATCACATCTTACCTGCATTTCTAGCTGGAGGAAAGGGGTCTCTCATCGCCCGAATGAAGGCAGAAATCAGTACTTTCTGTCTAATTTGTGGATGAAGATGTTGAGCGATTTTACCGAGACACACTGTTGTATTGGTTCTTATACCGCCTTGATCATCTTTCGCTTGTAATCTGGCAAAATGTCTAAGCACTTCTACATTTAGATTATTATAACTTAACTTAGGTGCTAGGTGTATCACAGACTAAAATATACATTATAAAGTTGAAATTACTTTATATAGAAATATTTTGTATAGCATTAGAAATATTTTTATTTAAAGATTGTAAATCAAACAACACTTTTCTAGAATAATACATAAATATCTACTGAAGAAAGAACGTCCCAGAATTTGTTTTTGCCTGCACCACCATCATAACTGTCCAGAATATTGTTGTAGACTGTTCCCTGTTTCAAATTGAGAAAACGATTTATCTTGTGAACTGAAGTGTACGACAATTGGTGAAAATAGTGGTAATATCATTAAGTTTCTAAAAGCAATAGATTTATAAAAAAATTATTAAATGTATAATACGTATTATTAAATTTATTGTCTTATAAAGCCAAATAATTTTGTAACTAATATTAGACCAGTAAGGATCTGTTTTTAGGTGGATGTGAGAGGTGGCATTCAGATTTTTGCGGATAAAGTTAGGTGAGAACTTCGTTAATAATAATTGATTTATGCTCCTTCTCAAATATGCCAAGAACATTAATAAAAAAAATAAAATATTTAAAAATTTCAAAAAATTTCGTTTTTTTTCTACTTTTTTTGCTTATAACTTAAAAACTATTGAGTTTAGAACAAAGTCCTATAGGAATAAAACAAAGATAATTAAATTTTCTATCAGATACGATTGGTTAAAAATATCTTAATTTATCACCCTTGCTTCAAAATAGCAATAAATATAAAATAAGGGGGCAAAACAAGCCTGTCCTTATTCAATGATTTTCCATCACTTAGGTTACACTTGGAACCTTCCTAATTCGCTTAGAAAATTTTTGTAATGTGCTAAAACCGTACACCAAATTTCATTAAAATTGACTTACTAGATTTTGCATAATAATTTCGCAATCTAAACTTTTTTTAAAAAATTAAAATTTTTTAAAATCTTGCACAACAAAAACTAGAACATACAAAGATTTGTCAATTTTTTACATATAAAGAAGTACTCCACCTATCTAATGCACTTTACAGAATTGAAATCGGATTATTTAAGCAGCCTCAGCAATGTTTTAAAGTTATAAACAATTTTTTGGCTTATAAACAAATTAGTGCTGTGGCCAGGAAGGGGTGCTACGGGCTCCTTTATTTAGATGGACTTACCCAAGTTTTTTTTATGTATTTTAATCCGTAGAACTCGAATTTTTTGGGTAACAGTTGATCCGGATGTCGATAAGGTTGTTATAAACAAAGAACTTGAGGAATTACATAAAATCGAATTTTCGCAAAATAAAACATTTTTTTGTATTTCTTGGGTAATTCTAAGCAAAAAATGTTCTTACAAGTTTTTTCCTAGGATGCATAGTTTTCGAGATAAACGCGGTGGAACATTCAAAAAATCGAGAAATTGCAATTTTTGAACGCGAATAACGTTTGATTAAAAAATAAAATAGCAATTCTGCTGACAGCATTTGAAAGTTTAAGTCAAGTTATACCGGTTTTAATTATTTGCATTGCTAAAAATTAATTTTTTTATTATTAAACAAAGCTATTTGTTTATAAGCCAAAAAATTGTTTATAAATTTAAAACATTGCTGGGGCCCCTTAAATAATCCGATTTTAATTCTGTAAAGTGTATTAGATCGGTAGAGCACCTCTTTATACGTAAAAAAATTAGATAACTTCTAAATGGTCTACTTTTTGTTCAGAAAGATTTTAAAAAATTTGAACTTTTTTAAAAACATTTAGATTGCAAATTTATTATGCAAAATTTATTAGGTCGATTTTAATGAAATTTGGTACACGATTTAAGTATGTTACAAAGAATTTCCTAAGCGAATTACTAAGGTTCTAAGTGCCACCAAAGTGTTTAAAAAATATTGAATAACAACAGACTTATTTTGCCCCCTTATTTTGTATTTATTGCTATATTGCAGAAAAGGTAATACCTTAAGACATTTTTTACCAGTCGTATATCATACAAAATTCAATTATCTTTATCTTATTTCTGTACGACTTTGTTCCAAAACGAATCGTTTTAAAGTTATAAGCAAAGAAAGCAGAAAAAAATCGATGTTTTTCGAAATTTTTAAATATTTTAATTTTTTTATTAATGTTCCGGGCATATTTGAGAAGGAGCATAAGTCAATTATTATTACTGAAGGTGTCACCTAACTTTATCTGCAAAAATCCGAATGCCACCTCTCACATCCAAAAATAGACGTTTTTTCGCAGATCCTTACTGGTCTATATCGCATAAAGACCAAATATTTATTATTTACTCTCCAAACTGGAACTGGTAAACAGGATGACGTCGAACATCTGAATACGGACACAACACCTAAAGAAGAAGACTCCTCAAACGGCGGATATTTATGATAAAATATACAATATAACTAATTAATAAAACATTTTGAAACTATGACTTACTTTAACAGTCTGTTCTCTAATTGTGGGATTTGTATCCATAAACCCATGAGCAACTTGAGGAAATATTTGATCGTTGACCGTACTCGCTTGCAAATGTCCTATAAAATGTTCCAATTGTTGTAAAAGTCTCGATCTTGTAGCCCTATCGTTGCTTCCAAACAATTTTACTACACACGGCACGATCTTTTTTTGATATTCTGCTTCATCGAGGAGCCTGCCAAGCTGAAGAAATGCATAATATTTAAGTACTTTGAAATTTAGAAAATAAAAAACAGAACGTATACAAATAAAGTTATAATGGAAGCTGTTATTAAATATATATGACGCAAGAGAGCTTAATTCTAAATATCCTAATGGTAATTATGATACATAGTTACTATTGGGACCGTGCAAGTTCGGAAAAGCGACACCCGGTTTCATAGCTCGGCAACTTTTTTCGCAATTTTAATTATATTGGCCAATCATATTGGTCGTGGTTGCTGGATAATTGTCAAGGCCATATCCCAAAAAGATTATAAGAAAAAGTAATATTAAAGTTATGTTATTAAAAGGTAAACAATTGTATGTAGTGAATAAAATTAATTATTAAAATGCAGTACTGCAAGCAAAATACAATTAATAAATTTACTTTTATATAATACTTGCATATCATATCAATATTGTGGAGTAACATATAATTTTTCTTCTTCAATGACAGTAGGTATGAAATATACGTCAATTGGACAATTTCAATTGACAATATGAATTATTTAAGAAAGTCGCAACATTTTTCCGCTATTCGCGCACGATCGTTTCTCGTATCCCTCTCGTATTCAAGTACTTGCACACCGCGAATACGGTTATAGTCCAGTTACCGTGGCCTTTTCCCTTCTTTTAGTCCAAGAACCGAAGGTTTTCAAATAGGTCCCAATAGTCAAAGGATCAAAATGTATATGATGCCGAAAGGCGCTTTTACAATGGGGGTGGAAATTTTTTATTATATTTTGACCAAAAAAATTGGTAAAACGAATAATTCTAAGCACAGAATGTTCTATACATTTTTTTTGATAAAATTAATTGTTTTTGATTTATTCGCTATCGAAAGTGTTAGTTTTATATCGAATAAATCAATGTTTTTAATCGGTTTTCTGATAATAATTCAAAAATTATTCGTTTTATCAAAACAACTCTAATTAACAAAAATGTATCTTTTGAAAAAATAAACGAAATGATTTTTTTTTTATTTTCTTTGAGACTAATAGTAAACGAGCTATAATTTATTACAAGTTAGCTCTTGTTCGTCAAATGCTAAATTTTGTAGTTTTGTTTTCACCCAATTTTGAAAAAATGTGAAAATTTTGAATTATCCACGTCCGTCTATCTGTCTGTAATCACAACTCCTCCGTCAATATACCAGCTAGAATGACAAATGAGGTGCCAAATAAAAGCTTATAATCCAAGGGTGGAACTAAAGGTGAGAAATTTTACCTAGGCTGTCCGACCGTCGGTCTGTCCGACCGCGAATATAACTCCTCCGTCCTTATACCAGCTAGAATGAAAAATGAGGTGTCAAACGAAACCTTATAATCCAAGGATGGTACTAAAGGTGAGAAATTTTACCTAGGCTGTCTGTCCGACCGCGAATATAACTCTCCGTCCTTATACCAGGTAGAATGACAAATGAGGTGTCAAATGAAAGCTTATAATCCAAGGATGGTACTAAAGGTGAGAAATTTGATATTGGCTGTCTGTCCGTTCGACCGAGAATATAACTCCTCCGTCATTTTACCAGGTAGAATGACAAATGTGGTGTCACATGAAAGCTTATAATCCAAGGATGGTACTAAAGGTGAGAAATTTTACCTAGTCTGTCTGTCCGTCGGTCTGTCTGACCGCGAATATAACTCCTCCGTCCTTATACCAGGTAAAAAGACAAATGAGGTGTCAAATGAAAACTTATAATCCAAGGATGGTAATAAAGGTGAGAAATTTGACTTAGGCCGTCTGTTCATCTGTCCGTCCGACAGAGAATATAACTCTTCCGTCATTTTACCAGGTAGAATGACAAATGAGGTGTCAAATGAAAGCTTATAATCCAAGGATGGTAATAAAGGTCAGAAATTTTACCTACAATACCTCAATATTTATAATTATAGTAAACAATACCTCTTTCGAATGGTATATGGATGTCCTATACCTAGGTCTCATAGTTTTTGCGTAATTTACAATTATTAAAATTGTAAATTATAAAAAATTTGCGTAATTTAAAATCTGTAAATTGAATTTAAAACAAAAGATGTAGTTAATTAATGGCATTATATGACATTGTCATTTTATGACAGTACGGTCTGGTAATTATTCTATAATTAATGTATTCCATGATTCATTATTACACATTTATTTACAGGGTGTTCAAAATGTACAGTTTCATTATTGGATTATTTAATGTGTCATATAATGCATATTTTAAATAAAACACCATGTATATTAATAAATTATTATACTAAACACAGGTTCCTCTGTCGAATGGTATAGGGATGTTCTATAACTAGGAGTCATAGTTTTTGCGTAATTTACAATTTTCTTAAACGGTATATTGATTTTAAAACTAATATTTATAGTCACTCTCGATTTTTAAACTGTACGAAATAAATGTTTGTTTACTGTATCATAATGAAATGAAAATTATGTCTATTTACTAGATCAAAAGTAGGTAGATTGGTCTGTATACAATACATCTAAAAAAATCAGGATTTTCTCCAAAGTCTAAAGTCCATAAACGATAAGTTAAATATTTATCATAATCCTGTTCGGTCTAATATTGGTGTAGTTGAGTTTTACTACACCAATTTAAAATACAAACTACTAATTTAAAAAAAAATCAAATATTTTACCATTTCGCTGTAATCTTCCGTCCCGTTAGAGATGACTCACCCTGTATATGAATGTCTAATATTTATTTCATGGGCTTTACCTTTTATTTTCTGTTTATTCCATCCCTCTCCTACGAAATGCGGGGATTGTTCAAATATGTTTGAAATATTGTCGCGTGTTATTTATAATTTAACTTGATTACCGGTAAATGTGATATTAAACTGCCCATATAAATCGCGTAAAAATGAAATGTTGCAACTGACATTATAGATACTACACTGTACAATCACAATTCACATGTTTTCATACTCACTTTAAACATGGGCGCCAGAACAGCAGACCCTGCATCTCCATATTCAAACGCCGTTATCAGCTGAGGCAAGATCTTGTGTTTACAGACATTATCGGGAAAATTATCTAAATGCGGCGTTAAATTTGAAAAAAATCTATTTTTCTCATTTTTGTCTTTAATTTGGATTTCCTCTAGGAAGAGCAGCGTGTCGACAAGATCGTTTTTAAAATAACCTCCTAATTTTCTACACCGTGTTATTACATCTGCAGGATTAGGCCTTGATGATGGGTTCGTGTTTAAAAGTTCAAAATATAAAGGTCCTAGTTGTTTGGGAATCTAAAAAGCATAATATAAAAACTTATTAGACTTACGTAGTTATGTAATCCTTAAATGTATTTATACAGGGTGTTTCATTAATAATTGTCCATATAGTAACTGGAGAAACCTTACCACAAAATACGAAGATTTAACCTAAAACACTTAAATAAAATGTAGTTCCTTACTGAGTTACAGGGTGTTTTATCCAAAAATTTAAAAATTATTTTTGCTCATCATTTTAAAACTATTCGACGTATCCTTTTCATACTTGGCAGAAAGTATAGATACTGTACAAACTACTAAATTGTGTTAAACAAACGTTTCTGGCTATTACCAGAGGCGCACGACGGGGGAAAGTGAATGGTTGACCCTTTCCAAATTCTACGCCACTGGCGGAATTGCTATTTTAGTTCAATTTTTGGGTTCTCCAATACTTTCTATGAAAATAATATACTCTTCATTTGTAACGATAAAGTCATTAGTTTTCGAGAAATTTGAAGTTAAAAATTAAACGACACGGTTATTTTGATTAATGTATTGCATCGCTTCATTTTTAATTTGAAATGTCTCGAAAACTAATCATTTTATCGTTACGAATGAAGAGTATATTATTTACATAAAAAGTATTGGAAAACCAAAAAATAACACTAAAATAGCAATTTCGTCAGAGGCGTAGAATTTGGGAAGGGTCAACCAGCCACTATCCCCTGTCGTACGCCTCTGGTAGTAGCTAGAAACGTTTATTTATCTAAATTTTGTAGGATATACAGTACGTACACTTTCTGCTAAGTATGATTGGGATAGGCCAAATAGTTTTAAAGTATTGGGTACAAATAATTTTTAAATTTTAATCATATTATATGAATCATATCATAAATTAATCAAAATAACTGTGCCGTTTCATATTTAACTTCAAATATCTCGAAAACTAATGACTTTATCGTTACCAATAAAGAGAATATTATTTACGTAGTAAGTATTAAAGAATCTAAGAATGGCACTAAAATGATAATTCCTCCAGTGGCGTAGAATTTGAGAAGGGTCAACCATTCACTATCCCCTGTCGTACGCCTCTGGTAGTAGCTAGAAACGTTTATTTATCATAATTTAGTAGGGTGTATAGTAGTCGCACTTTCTGCTAAGTATGAAAAGGATATGTCGAATAGTTTTAAAATGCGGAGCAAAAATAGTTTTTAAATTTTTAGATAAAACACCCTGTAACTCAGTAAGGAACCACATTTTATTTAAGTGTTTTAGGTTAAATCTTCGTATTTTGTGCTAAGGTTTCTCCAGTTACTATATGGACAATTATTAATGAAACACCCTGTATACATATAAGATACAGGGTGTCCAGAAACTCTACCGACAAACGAAGACAGGACGTCTCTCAGATAATTTTAAGACAGTTTAACCCAATTCACCTAGTCCGAAAATGCTTCCTAAGGGAGCTAGAGCTCTTTGAAGATGGCGTCTTGTAATTAGTTTTTCTTAAATGCCTCCAGAACGGTTCTAGATAGAAAAACGAAAATTGGTACACATATTTGTCTTCCAGAGGTAAATCGATTCTATTCATTGCGAATTTCTAGTACCGGTCATAGGCGTCCGTTTTAGGTAGGGCTATGGTTATTTTATCACATAACTTTTTTGTCTTTAACTTTTAAGCATTTGTGACTCTAGATTATTAAATTCTGAGGTATTCTAGTACTAAAAGGTACTCTTCCTTTAAGTCGGCAGGACACACCGTTTTCTAGAAAAATCGATTTGAAAATTTTTCGTTTTTTGAATTTGAAAAAAAAAATGAAAATAAAAAAAAAACGATGTATTTCACCAACTTAAAGCAAGAGTAACTTTTGGTACTACAATACCTCATAATTCAATAATCTAGTGTCAAAAATGCTTAAAAATTAAAGACAAAAAAATATGCGGTAAAATATCCGTTGACCTACCAAAAACGGACGCATATGGCCGGTACTAAAAATTTGCAATTAAAGAAATCGATTCATCTCTGGAATATAAATATACGTACCAGTTTTCGTTTTTTATTTTTTTTTTTCAAATTCACAAAACGAAAAATTTTCAAATCGATTTTTCTAGAAAACTGTATATCCTATCGACTTAAAGCAAGAGTACCTTTTAGTACTAGAATTCCTTACAGATTAATAATTCAGAGTCAAAAATGCTTAAAAATTATATACGAAAAAATTATGGTATAAAATAGGTACCCGTTACCCTACCCAAAACGGACGCCTATGACCGGTATTAGAAATTCGCAATGGATGGAATCGATTATCTCTGGAAGATAAATAAGCGTACCAATTTTCGTTTTTCTAAATAGAAGGGTTCTGGAGGTATTTAAGAACAACTATAAAACGCCTTCTTCAAATAGCCCTAGCTCCCTTAGGAAGCATTTTCGGACTAAGTGAATTGGGTTAAATTGTCTTAAAATTGTCTGAGGAATATCCTGTCTTCGTTTGTCGGTAGTTTCTGGACACCCTGTATATATAGAAAAGGAAAATAATAAAGGAAAGGATTTCTCTCGTATAGAAAGAAATTCCCCCAGTAGCGAACAGCGAATGTGAATTCAAAGCTTTCATAAAAACAATGAAATTGCTTGACCATCTAGGTGCTCCTGACGAGTCTTTGACATGAAGACAAAATACGTATTGGGTACCGATGGTGTTCAGAATGTAGTAAAATGCAATCGCCGATTCTCTCATATTACGGTTTGTCCGTACTTAACGAATGCGTGGCAAATAACGTCGAATTGTAGATATATCTGTGAGATAAAATGGTCTCATATCGTTTCATTGCTTTTATGAAAGCTTTGAATTCACATTTCACGTTCGCCGTTTGCTACTGGGGGATTTCTTTCTATACGGGAGAAATCCTTTCCTTTATTTTATAAAGACGTCGTACCTAGCGTACTGAAGTCGGTTTAGTTTATTAAACTACCTAGGCTTATCGCATTTTATTTCACGCTGAACACTCATCTAGGTGCTCCTAACGAGTCTTTTATATGAAGACGAAATAAGTATAGGGTACCGATGGTGTTCAGAATGAAGTAAAATGCAATCGCCGAATCTCTCATATTACGGTTTCTCCGTACTTGACGAATGTGTGGCAAATAACGTATAATTGTAGATATATCTGTGAGAAAAAATGTTAGCACTTATATCGTTTCATTGCTTTTATGAAAGCTTTGAATTCATATTTCACGTTCGCCGTTCCGCCGTTCGTTACTGGGGGATTTATTTCTATACGAGAAAAATCCTTTCTTTTATTTCATAAAGATGTCGTACCTAGTGTACTGAAGTCGGTTTAGTTTATTAAACTACCTAGGCATATCGCATTTTATTTTACGCTGAACACACATCTAGGTGCTCCTGACGAATCTTTGATATGAAGACGAAATACGTATAGGGTACCGATGGTGTTCAGAATGAAGTAAAATGCAATCGCCGATTCTCTCATATACATATATATATATATATATATATATATATATATATATATATATATATATATATATATATATATATATATGTCTTCATATCAAGGCGAGATCCGTTTGTATCATAAGCTATACAAGATGAGATCCGTTTTGCAAGGCGAGATCCGATTTTGGATCTCACCTTGTATTCACGTGTATATAGTGACATCTCGATGTAACAATGGTTGGGGTACAAGGAAATCGATTTTTGTCTGGACCTCATTTTGCACCCCATTTGGTGAATTTTATATTGCAGTGGTTCCACTAAATCCGCTGTAGAGGGCAGAGCGCGCGATCTGTTGTGTATATGCTAAATATATATTTTGCAGACAACCCGAGATCCGGTAAATTTGGAAACATTGCAAATGAATTTCACGGTCAGCTCTCTCACTCGGCTTATGTCTAACTTGAATAAGAATATTTACATTATTTAAGGGCTCTGTCCAGAAAGGCGATTGTCAAATATCTCGAGAACTAGACGTCATATCGAAAAAACTTTGGAATGCTTTTTTATTGGTTTTCCAAAATCTATATACTTATGCAATAGCGGGGTTCTTATTCTGCCTGCGAAAGCGGTGGGTGTAGCAACTTTGAATTTTCAACTGAAACCCTTTATTTTTAATTAAATAGTTGAAATTTAGAATTAAAAATACACAACTTTTGTTTGAATCGATAATAGCTTCTTTAATCCAGTCGGAAGAGCTTCAAAATAGTCGTTTTGATGACATTTTTAGGGTTTAGGGGTACCTCAGATAGTTAGCTTAAAACGTAAGAAATAAATTTGAACAGTAACGGATTAAGCCAACACAGAGCCTATCGCAAATGTATACTTTTCATTAATGTTTATTGATAAACAAAGCTCCAATTCTATTTTACTTCAACTCATTTTAAGGCTATTTCAATAAACTAATCGGTTCTTTTTTCAGTTTTTTGGTAAAATATTGTAAATTATAGACGAAAATTCTTAAAATCGGCTATTTTTCATTTAAATTGTCAATAAATAATTAAATTGGTCAGATTTACATAAATTTTGTTATTCCGTCCATATAGAAACTAAAACAATTGTTACGCAGTTACACTGAGTGTCATAAAAACCGTGTATTTTTACTCATTTCTTTGAGCTATTTCACCTAATATCGAGATATAAGTTGTATTTTGACATAAGTTATATTAACGTTAAACTGATTTAATTTATAGTTTTATAAGCAACAATTAAGTATAGCGAAATTTATAAAACCTTGTTTAAATCGTTTTATATGCTCTATAATGCGGTTATCTTAAATTTTGTTTTGAATGTTTTTCTTCTTACTGGTAGACAAAAAATGGCAAAATGTGCATTTTTGACATCAAATTGTTGATAACCAACATAGTTACTACTTAATATATTAAAAAAAACTAACCGTCGGTATAACAGGTTGCCTGGCAACCAGATGCAGAACAGTACCATACATGTTTTCCACTTTTTAGAACTTTCTTTGAGTGAAATTTAAAATCACTTACCACCAATAACTTACACCCATGTTCACTCATTACGAAATCTGTTACAAGAACTTCAGCGATTTCAGCCATTTTTTCAAAATTTATTTGGATTTTCTCTAGTAATCCTTCCAAGAGACAATACATAAATGATAAGTACCTTTTACACCACCTTCAAGGAGGGTAATTTATACAGGTACATACCTGGAATTATTATATGGACCGTTCACTCTTGTTAGAGTATAGTTCCCTCAAATATGAGCTCTTTTCATCCATTTCACGCGGTAAATTAGTCCGCTTTTCCTTTAGATCGTAGTTCATAGGTTGTGATGTTTTTTTTGCCTTCTCTACTATCTTCTTCCACTCTCTCCGGTCCTGAACCTTTTCTCTCCAGTTTGCAATTTCCATCTTTGATAGTTCGTCTAGCAGTTGATCTTCCCATCTTATTTTTGGTCATACTCTTGGTCTATTTTTTACTGGTTTCCAGTTCATTATCTTCCTGATCAGTTCTTCTATCCCTCTTCTTTGTGTGTGCCCAAACCATCTGAGCCTTTGTGCTTTAATGAATTTTACTATATCTTTTCCTTTATTTATATTTATTATTTCATGGTTTATCAGCTTTCTATATTTCCCTGTTTCTGTCTTTACTGGGCCATGTATTCTTCTCATAATTTTTCTCTCAATTATTCTTAACTTTTCTTCGTCTTTTTTTGTAAGGCACATTACTTCTGCTCCATAGGCTATCACTGATCTGATTGCTGCTGTCTATATTTTTGATTTTATTTTTTGCTCAGGTTTTTGTCCTTGAGTAGTCGGTGATATTTCCAATATACTCTATTACCTGCTTTAATTCTTTCGTTTATCTCTATACTCCTTCCGTTTTTGCCGTCCACCATCACCCCCAGGTATTTGAAGCAGTCTACTCTCTGGAATGTATTTTCACCTATCTTTATTTCTGTTATTCTGTTGACATTGTCTCGTGTGCTTATAAGATATTTTGTTTTATTCTGATTGATTATTAATCCTCTCGTCTTTGCTTCCCTTACCAGGGTTAAAAGTGCCTCTTCTAGTCTTTTTTTTTATCTCGTGCTACCAGTCCCAGGTCATCTGCATATTCTATGATCTGTGTTGAGCTTTGAATAATTTTCTTTTTCAGCCCTGTGTCCTTAATTACTCCTTCTAGAGCGATATTAAATAGTGTCGTTGACAGACTGTCTCCTTGTCTTACTTCAAGTTATATTTTGATGTCATTTGTATCGCCCTCATTTGTTTTAATTTTTGCTGTTGAGTCTTTTATTGTCATTCTAGGTAGTCTTATTAATTTTGTCGGTATCTCCATTTTTTTCATTTCTTCATAGCTTTTTTCAATTGTTTGTGTCAGTACGTATATTGCATCTATTGTTGATCTTCCTTTTCTAAAACCCTGTTGGTATGGTCCTATAATTTTTTCTGTGTATTGATTTAGTCGGTTTCTTATAATTGTGGTCAATATCTTATACGTTGTATTTAGTAGCATAATTGGTCTGTAGTTGCAGCACTTAGTTGGATCACCTTTCTTAAAGATTGGTGCGATGTGTCCGTTTTTCCATTCTATGGGCATGCTTTCGTCCTTCCAAATTGTAACCATTAACTTCTGCATTCGCTTCGTGAGCTCCTCTCCTCCGTTGATGATCAGTTCGTTGTTGATTTCATCTGGCCCTGGCGTTTTGTTTACTTTTAGTTGTTTTAATACCTCCATGAATTCCTGATAAGTAGGTGCGCCTTCCTCTTCATCTCTGTTATCTCTTATATCCTCATCCTCTGAATATGCCTTGTTGTCGTTTTTGTATAGGTTCGTGAAATGTTTTTCCCAATCTTTTTTGTTTATTTTTGTGGCAGATTTTTTAGTACTGTATTGTTGTTTTATCTATTCGAACAATTTCTTGTTGTCTTTATTATTCGTTTCTAATTCTTGCATTTGTTCAGAGATCCATGTGTTCTTCTTTCTTCTATAGAGTTTCAATGCTTCTTGTTTTTCTTTTCTATATTAATCCAGTTGTTCCTGTTCGGTACTTTGTAGCCATTTGTTTCTTGCGAGGTGCTTCAGTTGACTTTTTTGGTGACATTCCTCATCAAACCATTCTTTCGATTCTTTGTTTTTTTTTGGAATCCTATTATTTGTTCTCCTGTCTCTATTATGCTGTTCTTTATGTTTTTCCATTCTCCTTGTATTTCTATGTGCTCGTACTGACCCAATTTCTGTTCCAGTTGTTCTGTATATTGTTGCTTTGTTTCTTGCGTTTTCAGATTGGCTATATTCCATTTCCTCCTTTTTCCTTCCTTATGATTATTTGCTTTGATTATTTTCATCTTAAGTTTTGCTATCAACAATATGTGGTCAGTGCCTCCATTTGTCCCTCTATATGACCTTACGTCTTGTACTATTTGTGTCAACTTTTTCGAAATTAGAGTATGATCTATTTGGTTTCCATCCATTCTTCCTGGTATCATCCATGTCATTTTGTGTTCTTTTTTATGTTTATGCCCAGTACTAACTATATATGTGTTTGTTGCTGCTGCTAGGTTTCAGATTTCTCCTCCATTATCATTCGTAGTTTCATGAATGGTTTCTTTGCCAGCTACATTACGATTATAGTTCTCCTTTCCGATCTTTGCATTGAAATCACCCAATATTATTAATATGTCATTCCTCGGAATATATGTCGTAGAATTCTGCCTTATCTTCTTGGTTTGCTTCTTCGGTGGGTGCATAGCAATTGACTATCGAGATGTTGGCTTGTTTATTTTCTTATGTAAGATGTCCTTTCATTAACTGCTTTGAATTGTATCACTTTTTCCCTCATTTTTTTGGTCACCATAAATGCCGTACCATTCGTTCCCTGTTTGTTTTCTCCCGAATAATACATGCTAACGTTTTTCTTCCCAATTTTTCCTTCTTTCTTCCATCGTATTTCCTGGAGGGCTAGGATTTCTAGTTGGTATTTTTTCATTTCAAGAGCTATTTCTTGCATCTTACCTACTGCCAGCATGGTTCTAATATTCCAAGATCCCATTCTAATGGGTTTTGTTCTTTTCTTCTTATCGAGATTCTTTCTGTATTTTGTGTGCGTTATTTTGTTTTCGTTAACCGTTTGCATTGCCGAGTCTTTTTTTGACACATCAATATCATATTTCAGCCGCTGTTCTTCGTTTGTTTTTTGAATTTTCTATCAGCTGTTCTCTCTCTTCGTCCCATATCCAGATTTTGCCATTCACTATTAATTTCTTGTAGCCGATTTTCGTTTGCTTACCTTTGCTTCTTTCATCCTTTGCTATTTTAGTTATTTCCTTTTGTATTTCTTTTTCTTTCGATGTCCAATCGTTGTTTATATAGACACGATCTTTATGCTGTTTTAGTTTACGTTGCTTGTTTAGGATTTCCATTTTATCCGTGAGGGTTTCTGTTTCTATTGCGCATACTGTTTCTCCTATTTTTGTTGCACTTCTTAGTTTTATTTGTGTTTGTAACTCTTGGGCTATGAAATTTTCTATTTCTTCTTTTAATGTCGTATAATCATTTGTTTCTACTTTCAACCCAGTTACGATCAAGCTTTTCTTTTTGCTAAATTTCTCCAGTTGCTCCATTCTTTCATGTAGCTGTTTTACTTCTTTTTTTAGTTTTTGATTCTCTGCTTTTACATCCATGAACTCTTTATTGGTTTGTTGTTGTTCTTTCTTTATTTGTTTTATTTCCTGAAGCATTTCATCGTTTTTATTCATTAGCTCTTTCATCATTGTAATCATAACATTTTCCATGTCTTCTTTGTTTTCGTTGCCTGCTTTGCTTGGTGACCGTTTTGTAATTTTACTTCTATTAAAACAATCATCCAAGTTTTCTCTTTTGCGTTTCGTTTCGTCATCGGTTTCACTTCCTGTGCCATTTTTCCATTTTCTAGGAGTGCAGCGCTAAATACCTGGAATACCGATATTAGATTATCAACAATACTTAAAAAATGAAAGTTAGCAATTCACCGGTAGTTAATGGGTTATTTAAAAATTAACTGAGCACCAGAGTTGCCAGTTGGCCTGTAATTAGGATGGGGGATTAAAATAGATACGAATTCACCGGGACCCGGAAATATGCACACCCTGATATTCTAGTTACGTAAGCTCGTCCGATTGGCGCATGACGTCAGCAACAGAGTAAAGCATAATCCCGTCTATGCATTCGTAATACGAACGCGAATGAAATTTGAGAATAGTACAAATGAATGGATTATGACTAAAAGAAACTAAGTGATTTGTATAGTTTAGAGGAAAATTATTAAACTATTTACTTTTATTTAAATTGATTTTCAGTTTTTTGTAAAGTTTCCAGTTTCTTGATTATATTGGTATCCGGAAAATAAAAATATTCATATAATAGATATCTAATAAAATTATTATATTTCGTTAGTTGGCAAAAACTGATTAGTGGCCTACACATTAGTAAATATAATTTTTACCAAGGGGAAGAAAAGCCCCAAAATAAAACCATAAATTTAATGGATTGATAAAAAAACAAAATTTTTTACTTTTTAAATAATGTATTTCATCAGATTTAAGTAAGAGGCTTGGAAAAGACAAAAATAAGTTTTACAGTTTTCATGCCATGCACTTTATTCAAATTTTGTGCATGTGAAATAGACGTATAGCACATACAGCAACTATGTAGCAGTTTTCATAATTTTTCTTTTACGCAATGTTAGGTTGTTAAGAGACTTAATTAATTCTTTATTTCGGAAGTACATCCGAGACCTAAAAAATAACTTGTTCGCTTTGTTAGAACAGTCTACAGTTACACTTTTGGACATAAGGTTTTCTAAATAATTTTTAGTTACCAAAATGGAATCACCATTCATATGGAAGGAAAAACTGTCTCCAGTTACTTAATATATGACAAGAGAGTGTCTGATGGTTTACATAAACCACACTTACTCAAATGATCAACCCACGTGTACGTTGAAACATCTTCGGATTGAATACTGGAGTCCTTCAATTTATGGCAGATATAACCAGCCAAATTCTCCAAACCATCATACTCGAGGTCACTAATGTTTTTCATTCTGACTCTCATTGAAAACTTGAAAATCCACAACTGTTTCGTTGTTAGAATCCAGCCTTTGGATCAATTGTCCAGAAATTGGTAAATCTGGGATGTAGTCTGTTTAAACGTTCGAAAATTCGTTCGGTTGTCTTTCCTACCCGTATATAACTTTTATAAAATATAATCAAGCTTTGTGTAAACAGTTTAAAAAATTATTAATGGGTTTTTCCCCGAAAAGAGCTTCATTTTTTGGTACTATGTATCACGTTAAAATATTTGATTTGGAATTTGAAGGATAAGATCGTCTTTTTTATGAGCTACAAATTTACCTTTAGTGGTTCTATAGACTAAGAATATACTATTTTTTCGTTTTTTTATATGCTACATTTTTTCCAAGAATATTTTTTCAATAAAATACTTACTTTTTGATAATTTGCGAAAAACCGCCGAAAAACGTGTTTTTTTTTTTGTTGAAAAGTAAACATTTTTAGTCGCAAGTGACTCTAGTACCTACTACTGAATTAACCTAGTACGTAAGTTAAAAAAACTCTGTAGAACAAAAGTTGCTTAAAGTTAGTCAGATCTGTTTCCGGACTTATTATGAACGTATATTTTTTCACCCTCCAAATAAAAGCAATCAACGGCACAATTTCAACTTTGAAGTGGGGGATGGGTTAATCCTAAATCCAATTTTTCATGCAATTAGGAGTTGACCCTGAAAATTATGTGTGTTTCTTTTTATCTTTTAAATCATTTTACTTAAAATCATTTTTTAACTATCAAATAATAATTACATATTGAGGTATTTTATTTTTTAAATTTTAATAATAATTATAAAAATGTTTACTTTTTTGTAATGTATTTTTAAAACAAGCCATCATTTAAATAATTATTTTGTAACAATTTGTATTCTTTAAGAATATAATAATTACATTTTGGTTTGGTAGTAAGTGTTTTTTAAGAATATAAATGTATAGTTTTAAAATATTGTATTGCAAATAATTATCATTATTAAATGGTTATTATTTGTAAAGTATTCTTTTTCTTTTTTCACACCCTTATGTATGTAACAAAACTAAGGGACTTTCTGAAAGGTAAATCTAAATAGTTATAGTTAAAGTGGGTAGTAGATATGGTTGAAACACAATAAATTCAAAATATTTAAAGAAAACCACGGTAGACGTTAAAGACACAAAAGAAGCGATACCTAAAAGTTACATAAAGAATTCGAGGCAACGCTATCTGTATATCGTGGGAAATATACAATACAACACGAGCTCCAATCGCTCGACTAATACTCTTTAGAGCTGGCATCAGTGTGTGATCTCGCGTTGACCGGTAAATATCTAAAATTTCTTATATAAGTCCTCCCCTTCTCTTTTCAGCTACGGATCTCGTTTCGCTGTAAATTTATCAGAAAAATTTAAGTACAAAAATCTTTTCCCCTCTAAGTGTGCCATGATTAATATGTTAATTATAAAGATAGTTATGAACAATATACTCCAATAATTAATTTCCTATTGGTGGATCTCGGGTTGTCCTCGATTTAGTCGGATCTCGCCTTGATCTGAAGACGTATATATATATATATATATATATATATATATATATATATATATATATATATATATATATATATATATATATATATATATATATACAGATGAAATAGAGAATGTGGAAAAATCCCCTTACGAACAATTCACACATCCACCATTTCGGGTTGGGAAAAATTTTTCGAATAGAATCAAAGATCCAAACACCAGTTCTTAGAAATGTGTTTCGCCCTCTTCAACCTCTTTGGGCTTATCAATAAAGATGAGAGGTTGAATATCTTTAGACACATTCCAATCAAAAAACAACATTCGAGACCTAGACATAGAAGGTGCGTAAATCTACGGCAAGTCCGACAATGACAGTCTCAAGTTTTAATTCCCTAATTACTTAAAGTAAGTAAAATATATGTTTAAAAACATGAGATGTAGATCCTTGAAACACACTCAGTGATCAAAAGATCCAAGGTTAATGGTTTGACGACCACTCGTACGAAATCAAACAGATGAAATAGAGAATGTGGAAAAATCCCCTTACGAACAATTCACACATCCACCATTTCGGGTTGGGAAAAATTTTTCGAATAGAATCAAAGATCCAAACACCAGTTCTTAGAAATGTGTTTCGCCCTCTTCAACCTCTTTGGGCTTATCAATAAAGATGAGAGGTTGAATATCTTTAGACACATTCCAATCAAAAAACAACATTCGAGACCTAGACATAGAAGGTGCGTAAATCTACGGCAAGTCCGACAATGACAGTCTCAAGTTTTAATTCCCTAATTACTTAAAGTAAGTAAAATATATGTTTAAAAACATGAGATGTAGATCCTTGAAACACACTCAGTGATCAAAAGATCCAAGGTTAATGGTTTGACGACCACTCGTACGAAATCAAACAGATGAAATAGAGAATGTGGAAAAATCCCCTTACGAACAATTCACACATCCACCATTTCGGGTTGGGAAAAATTTTTCGAATAGAATCAAAGATCCAAACACCAGTTCTTAGAAATGTGTTTCGCCCTCTTCAACCTCTTTGGGCTTATCAATAAAGATGAGAGGTTGAATATCTTTAGACACATTCCAATCAAAAAACAACATTCGAGACCTAGACATAGAAGGTGCGTAAATCTACGGCAAGTCCGACAATGACAGTCTCAAGTTTTAATTCCCTAATTACTTAAAGTAAGTAAAATATATGTTTAAAAACATGAGATGTAGATCCTTGAAACACACTCAGTGATCAAAAGATCCAAGGTTAATGGTTTGACGACCACTCGTACGAAATCAAACAGATGAAATAGAGAATGTGGAAAAATCCCCTTACGAACAATTCACACATCCACCATTTCGGGTTGGGAAAAATTTTTCGAATAGAATCAAAGATCCAAACACCAGTTCTTAGAAATGTGTTTCGCCCTCTTCAACCTCTTTGGGCTTATCAATAAAGATGAGAGGTTGAATATCTTTAGACACATTCCAATCAAAAAACAACATTCGAGACCTAGACATAGAAGGTGCGTAAATCTACGGCAAGTCCGACAATGACAGTCTCAAGTTTTAATTCCCTAATTACTTAAAGTAAGTAAAATATATGTTTAAAAACATGAGATGTAGATCCTTGAAACACACTCAGTGATCAAAAGATCCAAGGTTAATGGTTTGACGACCACTCGTACGAAATCAAACAGATGAAATAGAGAATGTGGAAAAATCCCCTTACGAACAATTCACACATCCACCATTTCGGGTTGGGAAAAATTTTTCGAATAGAATCAAAGATCCAAACACCAGTTCTTAGAAATGTGTTTCGCCCTCTTCAACCTCTTTGGGCTTATCAATAAAGATGAGAGGTTGAATATCTTTAGACACATTCCAATCAAAAAACAACATTCGAGACCTAGACATAGAAGGTGCGTAAATCTACGGCAAGTCCGACAATGACAGTCTCAAGTTTTAATTCCCTAATTACTTAAAGTAAGTAAAATATATGTTTAAAAACATGAGATGTAGATCCTTGAAACACACTCAGTGATCAAAAGATCCAAGGTTAATGGTTTGACGACCACTCGTACGAAATCAAACAGATGAAATAGAGAATGTGGAAAAATCCCCTTACGAACAATTCACACATCCACCATTTCGGGTTGGGAAAAATTTTTCGAATAGAATCAAAGATCCAAACACCAGTTCTTAGAAATGTGTTTCGCCCTCTTCAACCTCTTTGGGCTTATCAATAAAGATGAGAGGTTGAATATCTTTAGACACATTCCAATCAAAAAACAACATTCGAGACCTAGACATAGAAGGTGCGTAAATCTACGGCAAGTCCGACAATGACAGTCTCAAGTTTTAATTCCCTAATTACTTAAAGTAAGTAAAATATATGTTTAAAAACATGAGATGTAGATCCTTGAAACACACTCAGTGATCAAAAGATCCAAGGTTAATGGTTTGACGACCACTCGTACGAAATCAAACAGATGAAATAGAGAATGTGGAAAAATCCCCTTACGAAGTATAGATATATATATATATATATATATATATATATATATATATATATATATATATATATATATATATATGTATATGAAAAAAAAATCTATAGGCAATTCTGAACAATTCTAGAAAACAAAAACTGACATTTTTGGTCGATGGTTGAAGATCCTCATAAGGTTACTAGAATAAATGCAACCAAAAATCAAATCAGTCAAACAATTGTTCGTAATTAAAAAAAAAGAAGAAAAATGGTAGGTATCCCCCATAAAGCACAATTGGTACAGGAACTGATTGAAGACGGTGCAGATCGCAGAATGGAGTCCTGCGACATGATGTTTAATACATTTAACACTAATAGGTACTATTTTTTAACCAAATCTTTTTTTCTGATGAGGATACTTTCCATTTAAATGGCACTGTCAATAAACAAACCTGCAGGTACTGGCCAGATAAAAAACCACATTGGAGGCACACACGCAGTATCGACAAAAGATCATTGTGTGGGCAGGAATAATAATAAACCATTATTAAACCTTATTTTTGGGATAGAACCATAACAGGTGAAGAATACTGGGCATTTTTAAAATTGGAGTTAATTCCAAAATTAGCCAGACTCTGTCCTGATAATATAAATCCTCATCTCATGAATAGATCAATCACCTTTTTATTATCTTCGAGGCGTTCGTAAGTTTTTCAACAATACAATTCCAAATCGTTGGATTGGAAGAAAACGAGCTATCGAATGGCCAGCAAGATCCCCGGTTTACACCTCTTGATTATTTTTTATTAGAAAAATAAATGATCATATTATTATATGTTTTAATTAAATTAGTAAACATTTAATTGTACAAGTTTTATTCTAATATTAGCTATTTTATTAAATATGGTACATATTTATTAAATTAAGAAAATTTTTAACTTACTTTGTCAGGGTTTCTAAGGGACGAATGTTGGTACAATGGTCCATTGAATACTTCCCATATAAGACAGCCCAATCCCCACATATCACTTGAACTGAAATGTTAGTGTTAGCATTAAAAAATTATACTTAACATTGATTTGTATTATTATATTTTTATATTTTATGATAACATATTAATTTAATAAAAAATAATGAAATTATACTTTATAAATAAATCATTACGCATTTGAAAAACACTGTTTAAAAATTATTTGATATGTAATTTAACATGTTAAAAATAATAAAAAACTAGGGGTGCCCGATATCATTTTGTCCAGACTATAAGTATTTAATAATTAAAAATGACTTTTATAAATTCTACTAAAATTTTTTCGCTCCAGGCAGACAATATCTTAAGATTTTTTGGATCACTCGAAAGAAAAAAGGTCTTTAGTAATTGTTCTCTTAAGAGTGTATGCGCAAATATTTTACGGAGCTATCCATACTTTTTCTTTCTTTACACTGCAAATTGCGTGTAGAAAAATTATCACTGGTATGGAAACTGCAGATGTAAACATAAGTAATTGACAATGACATTGCTATTAGCATTATAGAGATTTTCGTTCAGGTTTTGAATGTTGTTGGATAAACGTTACTTGTGTAATCGCTTAAATTATAGGATTATTTTTTCACTAACTATGTTTTCAATTTTGAACATCTTTAACAACAAAATACTTGGATTACAGATTATATCCTGGTGTATATATTATCTACTTTTATCTCTACTTTTATCTTCCATAAATAATAAACAATAAATAACTTCTTACTCAAACTATTCCTGAAGCCGTGTCAAATATTTAAAATTGTCACTAACTTGTCAGCATATATGTTCGACTAAGTACGTTGTATGACAAAGATAGCGAATGTTCGATTTGGAAAATATCACCACGGACATGGTCATTTTTTTTCGAGTCCTGGAAAAACTAATAGATATTTTTAAAAAATTTAAAAGCATAATGAAAGATTACATTATTACCGAGGGCCGAAAGTCATTTAGAATAAACAAAAAGTTTCTTTTGAATGAGATATTTGAAATTAAAAATCACACTAAATTTTCTCTACTTTTTCACCTCTGTAACTTATTAAAATAAATATTATAGAAGTTATCAGGGACTTTCGGCCCTCGGTAATAATGTAATCTTTCATTCTGCGTTTAAATTTTTCAAAAATACCTTTTATTTTTCTCAGGATTCGAAAAAATGAATGCATTTGAATAGCATCAGTGAAAAATTTTTGATTAGAATCCAATTAAAAGATGTGATACACCTACTATACGAGAAAAATTTACCACTGGATATCATAAAACTGATAGAAAAATATATGTAAGATATAAAACAGAAATGAAAGTCAATGGAATAATAACAGAACCCATAGAAACAAACACAGGAATCAGGCAAGGAGATTCACTAAGCCCTCTACTGTTTAACATAATATTGGATGCAATAATAAAACAAGTGAAGAAAAAAAGAGGGTACAAAATGGGCAATAGAGAGATAAAAATACTCTGTTACGCTGATGACACCGTGTTAGTAGCAGAATGCGAAGACGACCTACAAAGATTATTGCACGAGTTCAACATTAACGCAAAAGAAATGAATATGAAAATATCAGCCCAAAAAACAAAAACCTTAGTAATTGCCAAAGAACCAATGAGATGCAAATTGGAGTTAGACAATCAAATTATACAACAAGTAATGACTTTTAAATATCTGGGAATTAATCTATCAGTCGACAACAATATCGAAGAAGAGGTAAAAGACCAAATAATTAAAGCCAGTAGAACGGCCGGATGCCTAAACGACACAATTTGGAAAAACAAACACCTAAGATTGGAAACAAAGGCCCGAATATATAAGTCAGTTATTAGTCCAGTTATGACTTACACGGTCGAAACAAGACCAGATACAAGCAAAACACGAAGACATCTGGAAACCAACGAAATGAAGATCTTAAGAAGGATTGCTGGAAAAGGACTAAAGGATAGGGTAAGAAGTGAGGAAATCAGACGCATATGTGGGGTAGACAATATAAATACCTGGGTAAAGAACAGAAAGGAAGAGTGGAATGAGCACATAAGCAGGATGTCTGAATCAAGGATAGTAAGAATAGCAAGGGACAAGTCACCGTTAGGCAGGAGAAGTATAGGACGCCCAAGGAAAAGATGGAATGACAACTTAGGGGCAGAATGAAAGGCACCGTTGAAGAAAAACAGGCAGTACTGCCTATATAAAAGAAGAAGAAAAATATTTTTTTTAAGCTCCATTTAATTTACAATCTGTTATCACTCGTAACAATAAGTAAATTTTATGACAATTATTAGAAGAACAAATGACATGTAGGAATTCTCTCCAGTGAGAGGCTTCCTTTAACATATAATTAACAAACAAAGTTAATAATGTAGTGGTAAATGTTAATTAATTTTATTTAAATCTGTTTAATAAGTCTGTAGGCTTAAAACGCTTTAGTCGACGCACTTCATCGTTGTCATTAAACAGTTCGCGCACTAAGTGATTAGAGTGAGTTGATCGTTTTCGAGTTATAAACAATAGTTTTAAACTGAAAAAACAACGAAAAATGGCGATTTTCGAGGCTTAAAAGCACAAGTAAAAAATATTATTTTCATAAGAATCAAGTACCCAAAAATCTCAAACCTGCTTCTATCAGGTTCTGATAATAATTTTTGCCATGTTTTATTCTATAATATATTTTTTCTAATTTATTGTTAATGAAGAAGGTTCCTTATGGGAAGACGGGCGATCGCATTAACAACTAAAAACAAAGTTTTAAAATGAAATAAACCCAAAATACTTATAAATAAGAATAAGGTTTGAACTTGAATTTAGGTACTTTGTAATTTCAAAAATGATATTTTTTACTTATGTCTTTGAGCCTTGAAAATCGCCATTTTTAATTTTTTTTGTTTTAAATTGTTTATAACTCAAAAACAATCAACTTCAGAGAAAAATTACAAAAGACCTTTTTCTTTCGAATGATCCAAAAAATCTAGAATAATATCTGCCTGGGTCGAAACATTTTTAGTAGAATTTATTTTAAAAAAGTCATTTGTTAATTATTAATTAATTATAGTCTGGACAAAATTATACCTGACACCCCTGGTGTTTTATTATTTTTAACATACTAAATTACATATTATCAAATAATTTTTATCCATTAAACAGATCAGTGAAGGTCGTTCTTATATCGGATCTTAGACTATACGTTTTATTTTATAGGATAAGAAGAACGAAAAGAAACAAAATTTTCTGATTTTCAACTAATTGTCAAAATTTAACAAAGATATTTAAAAACAATTAGTTTTTCGAAAATCGCATCTTTTATAATTTGTAAACTGATAGTACTTTTTCCTGACAATCTCAAATTTCATAAAAATTTAGGTGAAGGTACATAGTTCTATATGTATACAACAATGTCTACTTATTGTATTTCTTGGTCCGAATCTTAACTATATTTTTTGACCCCCCTAAAAATTGGGCTCTTTGCTTAATAAATAAGCCAACACACGTTGTGGTTAATGATTTCTCTCATCTGTTTGATTATTCTACAATATTAAAAATCAACGAATTAATAAAATAGATAATAAAACCTAAAAACGCGTTTAAGGAAGCCTTTAGGTGGTCGAGAACCAATGTTTTATGAAGTGAAAAATTCGCGATCGTCATCGCTACGGCAAGTTACTAGTAATTTATATACTAGGACAGATTGATATAAAACTAGCCTTTGATAGATGGCGTTACTTGATATCGAACTGCTCTCGGTTTTGACAATTGCCATTCATGACATGACGTCTGTCAAAATATTAAGTTTTGAAAACTATTAGTTTGGTTTTTACAGCCGTCAGAAGCAAACAATTTTTGTGCTTTGGGAAAAATGGAAAAAATTGAGTATCGTTCGGTGATTAAGTTCCTCCACAAAAAGGGGGAAACGAATGTGCAAATCAAAGCCGACCTGGATGAAGTATATGGCGAGGCTACACCTTCGTTAGCAACAGTAAAATTTTGGAAAGCTGAATTGAGCGTCCCGGGAGGCCAAATGAAGTCACCACGCCGGAAATGATTAACAAAGTTCATGACATGATTATGGCAGATCGTCGAATTAAGCTCCGAGAGTTAGTAGAGGTCCTAAACATTTCCTACTAACGCGTATACAACATCATTCAGCATAATTTGGACATGAAAAAGCAGTCCGCGCGATGGGTGCCGCATTTACTGACAATCGACCAAATGCGAAAACGTGTGACCACTTCGGAGACGCTTTTGGCGATGATACGGCGCGATCCGAAGGATTTCTTTCGCCGATTTATCACCGTTGAGGAAACCTGGGTGCATTATTATACACCGGAAACTAAAGAACAGTCGAAACAGTGGCACAAACGCGGCGAAGGCCCGCCGAAGAAGGCAAAGAGTGCACATTCGGCCGGCAAAGTGATGGCGACTGTTTTCTGGGATGCGAAGGGCATCATTCACATCGACTACTTGGAAAAAGGAAAAACAATCACTGGCGAGTACTACGCAGCAAAACGTCCCGGTTTGGAACGCAAAAAGTGATCTTTCACCAAGACAACGCACCGGCTCACCGATCAGCCGTCGCTATGGCAAAATTACACGAATTGGGCTATGAATTGGTTGAACACCCACCGTATTCCCCAGATCTTGCCGCCAGCGGCTTATTCCTGTTTCCAAACTTAAAAAAATGGCTCGTAGGACGCCGTTTCGCAACTAATGATGAATTAGTAGCTGAAACTTCGGCCTATTTTGAAGAGCTCGAGCGAAAGTACTATTCGGATGGGATAAAAAAATTGGAACATCGTCTTACTAAGTGTATCGAGCTAAAAGGGGACTATGTTGAGAAATAAATCGATTTAAACCCAAAAAACTTTTTTCTATTAAAGGCTAGTTTTATATCAATCCACCCTCGTACTATAGGTTGAAATGCGTATAAGTTCTACTGGTTATAATGGTTGGAAGAGGGATAGAATGTGTACCCGAAGGAGCTTGCGAATCAAGCGCATGAGGGGCTACATTATCCCTACTCCAATCATTATAACTGATTGGTTTTTAAAGTATTTTTGAAGTGAAAACTTGTTTAGCGATGTTGTTCACGTTTTGGATGGGGAAAAAGTATTGAATTCGCGACCGTCATCGCTACGGCGAGATATTAGTAATTTATATACTATAGGTTCTTCTTCTTCTTCTTCTTATATTAGGCCTCTTGACCTGTTTTTAACCGATTTTGAGCTTGTATTCGTAGCTGTGATGTTGACTGCCAGCTGTCTCGCAACCTTTTAAAGGGCCTTCCTATTGCCTCTTACCTGTTGGCTTTGAATCTCTGGCTATGTGGGTTATTCTCTTGCTGTACATTCTCGTCACATGCTGATTCCACTCTCGTCTTCTCTATCTTCTCCATCGTACTATGTCTTGTATGTTACAGAGATCTCTTATTCTGTCCTTCGGTGTTCTGTCCCTCAGTGTTTTCCCAGTTATTGACTTCAACGTTCTCATTATATATACTATACTATACTATAGGTTGAATTGCGTATAAGTTTCGAACGATGGTTGGATGAGGAATAGAGTGTGTACCCGAAGGAGCTTGCGAAGCAAGCGCACGAGGACCACACTATTCCTACTCCAATCATTATAACTGATTAGTGTTTAAAGTATTTTTAAAGTGAAAACTTCTTTAGCTACGTTGTGCACTTTTTGGATGGGGAAAAAGCATTGAATTCGCGACCATCATCCCTATGGCGAGATATTAGTAACTTATATACTATAGGTTGAATTGCGTATAAGTTCGAACGAAGTTATAATGGGTGGAGGAGGGATAGAGTGTGTACCCGAAGGAGCTTGCGAAGCAAGCGCACGAATCGCTTCGCCGAAATAAATTCTGTATGTTTATGTATTATAATATGTATGTACAATATATAATAAATAGTATAAGACGCACCTAACATGTATATAATATAGGTATAGCACTTCTTTTTGGATAGGGAAAACGCATTGATCTCGCGATCTTTATCGACACAGCGAGATATTAGTAATTTATATACTATAGGTTGAATTACGTATAAGTTCGACCGAAGTTATAATGGTTGGAGGGGGGATAGAGCTTGAATAGAGCTCGAAGGCGCTTGATTCGCAAGAAGTTTTCACTCCCCCGAGTGCCTAATTTTTTTTTTGAGTTATATGACTACGTGCCTTTTAAGGCTCATTCGCCGATACATCCATTTTGTTCATTTAAGAGCCAGAGTTAATGACAGGTATGATTTTAACTTTAATTTGTGCTAGTACTAATGGCAGTATTAAGTGACAAGTATGATTTTAACTTTAATTTGTGCTAGTACTAATGGCAGTATTAAGTGACAAACTAGGCGTCACTGCATAAGATTACCTCAGATGATACGTCAGATTAAAGTTAAAATTAAAACTGCCATATCTTTGGTTCTCGATCACTTATAGGCTTCCTTAAACGATTAAAATTTAGGTTTTGTTCTCTATTTTAATAATTTGTTGAGTTCTAACATTACAGACCAATCAAACAGATGAGAGAAATCATTAACCACAACGTTTGTTGGTTTATTTATGAAGCAAAAAGCTCAATTTTTACGTGGTCAAAAAAATAGTTAACGGCTTGGGCCAAGAAATCCAATAAGTAGAGATTGTTGTATACATATAGAACTATCTTCTCCTACATTTTTATGTAATTTGACATTGTCAGGACAAAGTAATACCAGTTTACAAATGATAAAAAAATGTGATTTTCGACAAACCGGCTATTTTTAAACAGCTGTATCTTCGAATATACTATACCTAGTTTTTAAACTAGAAAAAGTGATTCAAATTTACCGCGCCGTAATGCTTGTTTGTAATTGGTCTACTAACCGCAGGCAAGTTTACTCCACAAATTGACGAAATCTTGACACTATTGACATTTATGAAATTTTGCCACTACATATTGGCATTTAATTGTTCATAGGTTAATTAAGTTATATTCTTGTTCTCATGATCATTTTTCAGTGCGTCACAGTTTTTCGATTTCTCTCTAATGCATTAAGTTAGATGAGACGGAAAAAGCGGTAGCTCCGTGATTAACCACAAAAATAATGCAGCATTACAATGGTTATATACATAAGATGTCTATTCCTAACCTACGTTTGATTCGTTGATATTTAGAATGCGCGTTTTTTCTAGCCAATCAAATACACGTATTACGAACATTTGACGAAAACTTCGTCCATTTTGGCCATTTTTTAGAAGTGTCAAAGAGTCAAGTGACGGTTATTATTCAGGTCAGTATTTTGTGTACCTGTCATTTTGAAATTTCGAATTCGACTTCACTTGTGTTTCACAACGTCTTTGGGCATTATTTTGTGTTATGGTTTAGAATTTATTTCGTTAAAAGTTAGTCATTGACGTGAGGAGACTAGAGACATTCGAGATGTACCGAAGAGTGCTAAATATCTCATGAGTAGATAGAATAGCCAACGTGGAGGTAATGAGACTTACGCATAAGGAACGAGAACTAACAAATAAGAAGAATACTGAGATATATGGGACATGTGATGAGAGATGTATATCTAATACTCCAGGTCATTATGCAAGAAAAAGATCCATAGTAAGGAGACGTAACTCATGGCTGAAGAACCTTAGGAACTGGTTTGGATGTAATAACAATGAATTATTTAGAGCCGCTGTTTCAGAAATAAAGATCTCTCTGATGATTGCTAACTTTTGAAGCGGAGACAGCACCTAGAGAAGAAAGTAAAAACACAGTTTATGGATAGTTTTGTGTCATTTTTTAATGATTCCATATTTATAAATTTAATTAACAATATTGTTTACTTTTTAATTCTATTCCCCTTTATAAAAAATACCTACATGTTAACATATTAGGTTTGTTCCAACATAAACTTTTGGACGGTCCAGAAACCGTCACGAAACTACATGTACCGTTTGTTGTGCGCATGTTCGTAATTGTATCGCCCAGTTATCGTCCCATGACGGTAATTTGGAAACCGATGTTGGAACGGTTACCTGACTGATCACTGATTTATCTATCAATTATGTATATTGTTGTTGGTATATTCAATGATAAAGCTAAAGACGTATGCCGTAGATATATTAATATTATGTGACACATGACAAAAGCTCGAAACAAATGACAATCAATGAAAAACCCTATTTCCCGATTACTCAAATGATCATCACGAAACCGTCACTAAAAGATCACAATTCTTGTTGGAACAGTGGGAAGGACGATCCGATGACGATCATATTTTTGTTGGAACGGATTTTGTTTACTGCGCAGGAGCATTACCGTTTCGTGACGGTTCTCGACCGTGTTGGAACAAACCTATTGTGTAAAAATCAAATCTACTAAATTACTAATTCCACAAGCTTTTCACCTATGGCTAAGTACGATTGTGGCATCTGTCAGATTCGTCAATAATTACATGAAATAAGTCTCGACACAGCCAATACAGTATATGACGTCATAATTAATGACGCACTGAAAAATTATCATGAGAACAAGAATATCAGCGATTTTTTGTTTTTTCTGCGTTATTCCTTTAATTTGTAGATTTTTAGTCTGTATTTATAAAATAAACAGTTGTTTTTAGAACTCTTTGACGACTTATTGGTATAATATAATATTTATGGATTACCGTAGAAGGTTGACATCTCTCTCGTTCCATCCCTCCTTGTGGAGTATTGGGCGCTTATGCGTTTCTTGGCCAAAAGTGTAAGATTGCTGTCTGGCCGGGACAGCGCATAATCAACCAAAAAAGAAAATGAATCTGGTGATTTTTCTACGGATGTTATTTGTTGTGAGTTTACTACTCCTGGTTTAAAAACAGGGTATAGATGGATTTTAATTTACAAAAAATGTTCGTTTGGAAAGTATTTAAAAGCTTTTTCATTTGCCGCGTTCTACATTTTTTTCCAATTTTCGTTAAATTTTGACAATTAGTTGAAAATCATAAAATTCTTGGAAGTTTCCTTTTCGTTTTTATCTATAAAATAAAACGTATTTCTCGCGGTTTTGCAAATTATTTCATCAAAAACTTGACATTATAACAAGAAAATGAGGCCTTGTGTGCTAAAATCGGCCCCTTTCAAGGGGCATATCTCAAGCCCAGGGGCACCTAGAGGGCTAAAAAAAATAGCTTTACTAGTACTAAAATTTGGCAAAAATTCGCGGATACTCCCCTAAAAAAGTGGTCGAATAGTAAAAATATTGCTCATATATATTTATGAAAAATCTTCCACAAATAAATTTCCAGCATGCATTTTATAGAGGGCGGCATATTTAAACGGTAGAAGTTTGAAGACTACATTTTAAAATTAGTTTAAAATATAAGGTTATGAGCTGAAAAAATTAAACCTTTTTTTAGATAGACCATGTAAGTATATGATTTTCAAATTGAATCCTTATCTTAAAATATAAAAAGAAAAATCATTCACATGAAAATTTTAATGAATTCGACGGTCCTACATACTTAAAAACTAAGCACTTAAATTTAATTGCTTATTGTTTAAGAATTTTTTATATGATCTTGATTGACGATTTAGATTTTTTATTGACTTGAAATGAAATTTTATAATAATTTTTTTGGTACTTAAAGTGGCACAAAATTCACTCCTGAAATTTTCTTACTTTTTTTTATCAAAATTGAAAATTACTTTTAAAATATTTTAAATTTTATATACACACATCAATATGGTTTAGAGAACAAACTAATCCAAGAATAATTAAATGGTGAATTGACAATTTATTTGGAAAATGTTAAAATTCAACATATCTGGACGTTGCTTAATGATAAATTGCGAATAACACAACAACCGGTCGTTGTAAAAATTGAAAAAAATAATTAAACAAAAATTCTCAACTAAAATTTAAAAATAAAGTCTAGGGCTGCCGTTAGTAGAGTGTATGACCACCTCTATTATTAATCTTATCAAATTGTTAATATCGTCTTGCTCAATTTGTTGCCATTGCTCTTGCATACACTTTAGCAGCTCTTCTCTTCTCTGGAACACGAATCCTTCTGTTGTACACGCCTTGTTAGCATATCACAAACGTGCTCGATGGGATTCAAATCAGGGGGATGGGTAGGCCAGGGCAATACCTGAACATTTTTCTGCTCTAAAAAATTTCTCATGACTCTTACAACATGCGGACGTGCATTGTCTTGCATCAGTACACAGACATTTTCTGCATTTTCCGAATTGTGCAGCATATGGACGAACAATAGGTTCAAGAATATGATCTCGATATTCATTTGCTGTTAAAAATCTTTCAATATGAACGAGATCAGTTCGAAAACCTATTGATAATAATCCAGCCCAAGCCATCAAACGAGATCAGTTCGAAAACCTATTGATAATAATCCAGCCCAAGCCATCAAAGTTCCTCCTAGATATTTGTCAACTTTTTGAACGTTTGCAAGCGAGATGCGTTGCTAGGTGTTAGCCACGTCCTCAATCTTCGTGAATCTTGTCGTAAACCAAACCTTGATTCATCGGTGAAAAGAATGTTTGCCCATTCTCGCTCTTGCCAAATTTGATGTTATTCGGTCCATTCTAATCTCCTTGTGCGAATCCCACGAGATAATGCTGAAACTCTAAAGTAGCACAGCTGTATTATTTATTTTTCTTTGCCTTGTAGCAAATTTGAATACAAATATTTCCAAGAAAACGTTAAAACACAGAAGATAAAATAGTGTATTTGTCAAAAAGCAATTGTAAATTTTTTAAACCATGAACAATGAACCAAAATTGTAATAATTATTTTTTTCAAAAACGTTTATGTTTCCCACGAGTCATTGTAATTGCAGTTATTCATGCTTCTAATGATATCGATTATTTCTTGAAGCATATTCTCCTATATTTCGACTGAATCATTTCTCACTTCGTCATTGTTTTGAATAACGGAATTCTTGATCTTATTCTACTCACTAGTCTAGCATGTACCAGTACATGTATTCAATCCGAACCAAATTTGAGATTATTTTTAGTTGATATACAGGACGACACAAAACTCACTCACTTGCACATTTTCTTTATTTATTTGTTAAGATAATAAACAAACACTTACCATTTTGTCATGGCCCTTTGTTTGGTTGGATCATTTTTTTCTGGAGGACTATAGATATCTAGAGTAGAAATTACTTTAGATGGTAAATTCGTTTCTTGTGTACTCGACACATACTCAAAACCTCCTAATTTCCATTCTCCAGAAGAATTAACAAAAACTGACCAAATGTTGACATTGTTATGCCTTAAGTTACCATCATTGTTTAAAAAAGATAAAGCTCTCTAAAAAATACAAAAATTAAATATTTATAAAACAAAGCAAACCATTTTCAACGGATAATTCAGACAATATCATTTTCTTTGGGAAACTGAATAAACTGTTCCGGTAGGTGTGTGTGTTGACGGAAACAATTATATAAAATAATATTAATTAAAACGCAAACAATTGTCAATAATATACTTATTTATTTTTGGTAAAAAAAGGTGTTTTGCTTATAGATCTCGTAATAGGATTTATTATTGTTTCGGCCCAGCGAGCGACCGATGCCTGCGCTGGAGTGTGGTAACCTACGCTGGAGTGTGATTTCTACCATCTGGCCAGAAGGGCAATAAATTATTTAGATCTGGCGTTTAAAAGTTGAAACATTTCTGCAGTTTTAGGAAACGTTTTCGAATGCATGTCCAAAGTGAGTTATTGACATAAGGTCTGATAAGGTAATTAATTGATAAGGTAATTAATGATATATGATAAGGTAATTAATTTATGCGAAATTCAGTTTGTTAAACTGAACACACCAAAAACATATGGTTAAGGGATACATTTTGTTTCGTAAAACCGTGCCCTTCTTAGCATCTGGTTTGTATATTACATGTGAATTTATATGACCCATATTATTTCGTTTTGAGAAAAGTTATTAAAAATTAAGAAAATAAAATTAGCAAAAATAGTAATTAAAGCTTAATACACCCACGTTCGAGAGAATAAGACGATAGACAATACATAATATACATATGATGAAAATTGAAAATAACAGGAAATAAAACCACGCAATGTTTATACGAGAAAGAAAAATCACTGAATTCACTGTTAATCGACACTTTCTTGATAACTTCCGGTAAATCTTGCTTTTCGCTTCGGTCTGCCGTTTGTTTCGCTGAATACCGCTGGGTACTTCCGTGAAGCTCGTACGCCGGCTTCAATCTGTCTATGGAAATTGTTGTTTCTTTTCCATTTACACGGACGACAAAAGTCTTGTCACCTCGCTTAATAACTGGAAAAGGACCGTGATATGGGTTTTAAGCTGCTTTTGATTGTATCACGGCGGACGAAAACGTGAGAGGTGGTTTTCATGTCTTTGAAAATGAAGGTGCTTTTGGATCCATGATGCGACGGTTGCTTAGGACGGAGATTTTCGAAATGGTTTCGAAGTGATTTAAGTAAATGTGGGCACTGTCGATGTCGTCGGTGTTTCTTTGCGACGAAAACAATAGTTCACCTGGCAAACACAATGGTTCTCCGTACACGAGTTCGGCGGCTGAAGTACCTAAATCTTCTCTCCACGCTGCTCGTATGCCCAGTACCACTGAAGGTAGGCTTTCGGTCCATCGGATATTTTCATGACATCGAATTGCTGCTTTTAACTGTCGATGAAACCTTTCTACCATACCATTGGCTTGAGGATGATAGGCGGTTGTCCTTAAATGGGTAGTTCCAGTTAATTTGCAGATTGATTTGAAGAGATGCTATTCGCATTGTCGACCTTGATCTGTTGTGATGCGCTTGGGAGTGCCAAAATGAGCTATCCAATCAGAAAAAAATGTTCTGGCTACTCTTGATTAGGCATCGGGAAAGCTTCTGGCCAACGTGTGAAACGATCGACGCATGTTAGACAGTATCTGTTTCCATATGAAATCGGCATCACTATAATGTCTATGTGGACATGTTCGAATCGGTTGAAAGGTGATAGAAAACTTCCAGTAGGCGAGACAATGTGGCGCGATATTTTCGATTTTTGGCACTGTAGACACGCTCGAGTCCATTTTCTCACATCTGATTTAATGGATAGCCAGACATATCGCTGTGTGATCATCTTCACAGAACTGTTGATTCCGGGATGTGTTAGGTTATGCAAGGTGCGAAAAATTGCCATTCGAAGTGGTTTCGGTACAAATGGTCTGGCTGTAGATGTTGATATGTCACAGTACAAACTCACGTTTTGTTCGGAAAAGCGTATTTTCTTCATTTGCAGTGACGTTTTCTCACTTAAGAAAGTTTGCAGTTCTGGATCAGTTTCTTGTGCGAGAGCTAAGTCCATGATGTCGATATCTTTCTTGATGCTATCGACTAGAGATAGTGCGCCTGCCACAATATTTGTTAATCCAGAAATGTGCTGAATGTTAGTGCAAAACTGTCCTATCTGAACTGTCTAGGACTACATTTGTCTAGCGTCTGAGTAAAGGCGAAGGTGATTGGTTTCTGGTCTGTGTATATCGTTATGTCCTTGCCTTCGATCATATGTCTGAAGTGTTTTATGGCTAGATATATAGTTAATAGTTCTCTGTCGTATGCACTATATTTCTTTTCGCTAGGTGAGAATTTCTTAGAAAAGAAAGTTAAAGGTACCTGTTAAAGAAACCTGTATCCGTTTTTTGTTGTAGTACAGCTCCAGCACAAAAATCAGAAGCGTCACAAGTGATGGAGATATCAACATCGCTTACAGGGTGGCTCAGTAAAGCAGCGTTAGCTAAACTGTTTTTGCAGTCGTCAAAGGCTTGGACTCGCTGTGGTGTCCATTCGATTGGTGCTTTTCCTTTGACATTACCTTTTAGGGCATCATGTAGTGGTGCTTGTAGCTCAGCTGCATTGGCTATGAACCTTCGGTAGAAGTTTAACGTACCTAGAAATCTGCGTAGGTCTTTCACTGTTTTTGGCTGAGTAAAATTTTGTACAGCTGCTACTTTTTCTTGTGGAGGTGTGAGTCCTCCATCCGATACTGTGTATCCCAAAAAGGTAATCTCGTTTTTGCCGAATTGACACTTTACTGGGTTTATCACAACGCCAAACTGCTTAAGCCTTTTGAAAATTTCTTCCAAATGCGACATATGCTGCTCTTCGGATTCTGACGTAATGAGAATGTCATCAATGTAGGCGTAGGCGAAGTCTAGACCCCATAAAATTTCATCTATGAAACGCTGGAATGTCTGTCCTGCGTTTCGTAAACCAAAAGGCATATATAAGTACTCGTACAGCCCAAATGGTGTGGTAACGGCGGTCTTTGGTATGTCTTCGGTGGCTACTGGTATCTGGTTGTATGCTCTCACTAAATCTATTGTAGAGAAAATTGTCTTACCAGCTAGCGACTGACCGAAATCTTCGATGTGCGGAATTGGATATCGATCTGGAACTGTTCTTTGGTTTAGACGTCGAGAATCTCCTCAGGGTCTCCATTCCTCACCTTTCTCCGGGACCATATGCAGTGGAGTAGACCAGTTACTTTTTGATGGTCTTATGATGCCTAGACGCAGAAGATTCTCAAACTCTTTTTTAGCCCATTGCAGTTTGTCAGGTGCTATCGTCGCGGCTTAGAAAAAACGGGTGGACCTGGTCTTGTATCGATGTGGTGCTTGGTTTGATGCTGAACGTCTTTCACGATACCGGCGGGTCGCGTGTGAAACACTCTCTAACAAGTCCCTTAGTTCGAAGGGTTGTCGTACTTTTATTTTTTTTATTTATTTATTTATTGTTTTTACATATGACCTGGCCTCTATCTCTTATCTTTTCCACGTATTCATCAATATCTTCACAGAACTGACAATATACGTTAGCTATGATAAATTTACCTGCTTTTGTTAGCAATTCTACACAGATACAGTGTCGATCACTAAATTGTTTTAGAATTAGAAGTCTCATATTTTTATTGAATAATACGGTTACCGCTATTGGATTTTCTCCTATGCTTGCACATTGTGCAGTAATTGGCATGTGTTGAATTTTTCCTAGTCTTGTATATGGTTCTTGAATGCAAACCATATCAAGACTATTTTCTTCTGCTGTTTTTCTTATTTCATGTAGTACTGTGATACTTCTCATACCATTTATTTGTCCTATTTTTATATTGAATGTTTTATTTGTCATTAATTAATTTTGCTTGTTTTTATTTATTAATTTCATTTTGGTTTCCGTGTTTATTAAAATTGAATAAATTTTTATTTTTAGTAATTCATCACCATATCTGTGTATTTTATTATTTTTATTTATTTTATCTGAGTTTATTCCTCTTTCCTGATACAATAATTTTTATTATTTTTAAATATTTTTGTTTTATATTATGATTTATATTTTTTGTATTTTTAGCATTTAAAGTATGATTTTTTGCTCTCATGACTCTGTTTTTAACCATTGCATCACATTGGTTTTTATGTTTTTGAAATTTTTGATTTTTTATTATATTAATTTTTAATGTTATAAAATTTAATTTTAATTTAATTTTAATTTCAAATTTAATTTTAATTTTCATTTTAATTTCAATTTTAATTATATTTTAAATAATATTTATGTACCATAGTCTGTTTTTTGAATTAGACGATTTAAAAGTAGAGCATACGTTGTACAATTTTTATTTTCTTTATTACATTGTTTTCCTCTGTGTTTGCAAGGTATGCAAACCTTTGGCTGTCCTGTTTTATTACAATTTTTTCTTTCGTGATTTTCACCACAATGGTTACATGTTGTTTCTTTATTAGTGTTTGCTTACGTGTCCTAGATCATTACATTTGTTACATTTTGCTACCACTATGTAATCTTTTGTGTTTACACTTGTAAAACCAACATATGTTTTATTTATTATTAATTTTTTTCTTATATTAGGTGATACTTCTAATACATAATGGACTGTAGATTTCTCTCTTGGTCCTGTCTTAAATTTTAATTTACAATTGTTTGTAAAGTCTTCTTTTGTTATATTTTCAAAATTTTGAGTATATATTTTATTTAATATAATTTCTTCTTTTTCGTTGCTTGGTAAATCATACATTATTACTAGTGGTTTTCTTTTTTTTTGAAGTTCACATTTAAATTTTTCTTTTATTTTTTCATTATTTTTTATTTTTTCAATATCTTCTAGTGTTGGAGTTTCAATTATTAATACTCTTCCTGATGTTCTCATTTTGTTTATTTTTAATTTATTTTTTTCTGGATCTAGAACTTTCGTAAGTTCTTCTTGTACTTTTCTTCCAGTTTATGCTGTTTCACTTGTGATAAAAAGAGTGTTTATTTGTTTTTGTGTCTCTATTAGTTTTTGATTTTCAGTTTTATTATTTATTGGTTTTGATGTTATTGCAGTTATTGGGTTGTCGTACTGTCTATTAAGCACTGGTTAGCAATGTCCACTAGGAGAGCGAAATGGGAAAGAAAATCAACTCCAATAATAGGCTTTGAAATGTCCGCCACTACGAATCGCCACGTAAAATCACGCCGTAGTCCGATGTTTAAAGTCAAATTCACATACCCGTATGTCGCGATTTTAGTGTCATTGACCGCGTATAGTTCGATACTACAATATGGACTTGAAAGCTGGACATTAAAGCAAGAACACATAAATAAGCTACAGTCATTTGAAATGTGGTGTTACAGAAGAATGCTTAGAATAGCATGGACACAGAGGAAAACGAACACGGAAGTACTGCGAGAAATGGGTAAAGAATGCGAAATAATAAACACAATAAAAATAAGAAAGTTACAATATCTGGGACACGTAATGAGGGGACCGCGATATGAAATGCTAAGACTGATAATACAGGGAAAGATAAGAGGCGGAAGGAGTATAGGAAGAAGGAGAGTGTCATGGTTAAAGAATTTGAGGGACTGGTTTAGATGCAGTTCTATAGAACTCTTTAGAGCAGCGGTGGATAGAGTAAAGATAGTGATGATGATATCCAACCTCCGATTAGGAGACGGCACTTGAAGAAGAAGTTCGTATGTAGTCTTTTCGCGTGCACCCCGTACATATTTTCGCGGAAAACCCCACAGATCGGCACCGGTGTCTATTAAAAATTGTTTTTTAGTTGCATAGTCTGTTACGAAAAGGCGGCGAAACTTTGGGCTTGGATCGGATGCCGCACTTACCGACTGCCCGCGATGTTTCCCAGATGCTTGCACGGAGGAGAGCACTTTTGAGCCTGGTCACCAAAACGGTAGTGATACCAACATAATGTCACTATTATGTTCCCTACTGTAGCTTCTGTCTCTAGGATATGGTCTGCCTCTTGAGTTGCTGCGGTTACGACGGTATGTGTCAGTTTGTGCTTGAGCCTGCGACAAGCTAGCTAGCTGAATTTTCATTTCAGCTAATTCGGATGTCAATTTATCGATGGTACTTTCACGCGCGTTGGAAGCTTCTGAAATTTGGGCGCTAGGAGCTATAGCTTCAGAGATTGTGTCAGCTAGCTCGGCAACTGCGTCCAAACTAGAATAGCCTGTGTAGACGATGGCAGTCTACCTAACCACAGAGATCTTACAATATTGTTTGGTACTGTTGTGCCTGCTAAAGACTGTATATGTCGTAAGAATTGAGAGGGTCTTCGATCGCCCAGTTCTTCATGCTCAAGTAGTCTTTTAATTTTTTGTTGTTGGGATGCACTAAGTCTCTTAATTAACTCTGACTTTAATTTTACATACCTCTCTGTAGCTGGTGGTGACACAATTGGTACCCCGTCAAAATAGCCCCGTCGAAAAAGCTCCGACAAAATAGCCCCGACATAATATCCCGCACACAAAATAGCTCCGCCAAAATAGCATGCAGACAAAATAGCCCGCCGACAAAATAGCCCCGACAAAAAAGCTCCCTTCAGAATTCATCATGAAATAATCCCTTAAAAATACATTTTTTCGGAAATGGTAATTATCCTCTATTCAGATGTTTCTCTTATCCACATTAAATAAAAATGGTCTTTTCAGAGAACTCTAGTCCTGTCTTCTCTGTTTCTTGGAAGACATTTAATTTAAGCGAAAATCAATGTTAATTTGTGATATAAACATTTTTTTCTGTTTTTGGGCAACAGTAAAATGCATTTTAAATTAAATAAATTACATACATTCTTCTTTTTTTGTCAAACAATTTAAATTAAAAAAAAGTTTTTGGACACCTTGTATAAATAATTATGTAATTGTTTATATTACTAAATAGAGAATTGAATAACCTTTCAAATGAGCTAACACACGACCCTTATTCTCATTAAAAAAAATCATCGATTACGTCATTACGCCCAGATGGATGACTTCACTAGTATGACATATATAACAGAATATCGTAATTTAAAAATAAAAATCGATCTATTTCAGGATTTTTCCTTAAAGTCGCAGGTTTACGAAATGACGAATTTATTCCTTCCATTTGCACCATACTGTACGTCTGAATTGCCGATATGAATGAGTCAGATTAAATTAAATTATGAGAAGAATTTTTTTACTGAGCAACAACATATTTGTTTATTTATCAATATTTTGTATTATGACAACGACGTCCGAAGTGGAAGTCGAAACGTTAATAAAATAATTTTTTTAAGAAAATTGTGGCTTATTTCTCAATTAGAATAGTAATTTAAAATAAATGGTACTCCGTTGAAAAGTAAAACTTTTTATTGGAGGTGTTGTCTAAGAGGCTCTTTTAGCCGGGGCTGTTTTGACCGGGGCTATTTTGTGTGCGATCTATTTTGCGGGGCTATTTTGTTTGCGGGCTATTTTGTCGAGGCTATTTTGTCGAGGCTATTTTGTGTCCGTGCTATTTTGACGGGGCTGTATTGACCGGGCTATTTTGACGGGTCACGGACACAATTATGTCCCTAACTTCTGATATGTACACTGTTTCGAGATTAGCAACTATGTAGTTAAATTTTGTTGCGTCACTTGTTATGTTTGCCAGTGTAAATTAGTTTTCTACTTGCAGGAACCATATTTCAGGATCGTTGGGTGAGAACGGTAGGATTTTAACTGAAAACGGATTAACTGAAGCACTATTATCCTGAAGCACTGTTATTGGCACTGGTACCGTCCGTCATTTTCGATATTCACTATATTTAAAAGCGGCAAAAGTATATTATTAGCACTAATTTGTTAAATTTTCGCGGCGTTTTAAATATTCTCGGGGTCACCAATATTCCGGTAGGTGTGTGTGTTGACGGAAACAATTATATAAAATAATATTAATTAAAACGCAAACAATTGCCAATAATATATTTATTTATTTTTGGTAAAAAAAGGTGTTTTGCTTATACATCTCGTACGAGGGTTTGTTATTGTTTTAGCCCAGCAAGCGACCGATGCCTGCTGGAGTGTGGTAACCGACTGGGTGGCTGAAAGAAACCACAGACGCTAATCTGTTTGTGTTTCTACCATCTGACCAGAAGGGCAATAAATTATTTAGATCTGGCGTTTAAAAGTTGAAACATTTCTGCAGTTTTAGGAAACGTTTTCGAATGCATGTCCTAAGTGAGTTATTGACATAAGGTCTGATAAGGTAATTAATTTATGGGGAATTCAGTTCGTTAAACTGAACACTGAACACACCAAAAACATATGGTTAAGGGATACATTTCGTTTCGTAAAACCGTGCCCTTCTTAGCATCTGGTTTGTATATTTCATGTGAATTTATATGACCCATATTATTCCGTTTTTAAAGTTATTAAAAATTAAGAAAATAAAATTAGCAAAAATATTAATTAAAGCGTACCGCTATAAAACTAAAGATAAAGTAAACATAAAGACTTAATAATTGACCAACCTAAAATTACTAAATTGTTTTTATATAGAAAGGTTTAAAACTCTAGTCGACAAGTCTACCGAATATTTGACACAGTAGAAACAGTCGCTATCTTAAAGCACTATCAGGATGCAGGATAGACCACAGGTATGCGAATACATTCATTGCATGACTGGAGAGGTAAATACATATTGGCAGAGGGGTACGGCAGGGACATACTTTTTCGCCAAAACGATTTATAACAATCATGGAGTTAAATCGCATTTAAACGATTAGAGTGGGACTCAAAGGGTATTGACATCGATGGAAAGAAATTAAATCATATTTGTTATGCCGATGACATTGTTCTCATAACACACGATTTAGGAGAAGCCAGAGTTATGCTACAACAACTACAGCAAGTAACAAAGAGAGTCGGATTAATGATAAACTATGAAAAAACAAAAATGATGAGGAATCTCGTACCCAATGAGCTAATAAAAATCGAGGATTCGCCAATAAAGTTGTGGAAAGATACCTATGTGTATTTGTGTCACGAAATAAGATTAACCCGAGATATCCAAACATGTGAACTGCTCAGAAGAATAAGTTTTGGTTGGGTTGTATTCGGAAAAATGAGATACATGTTTAAAAGAAATGTCCCAATCCATTTAAAAAGGTACCCTTTCAACCAGTGCAGTCTATCAGTCCTCACATACGGAGTAGAAAGCTTAACTCTCATAACGACACCAGCGGAAAAATTTAGGACACAACTTAAAATAGATAGATCATTCCTTGGAATTACCCTCAGAAATAGACTCAGAAACGAGGAAGTTTGTAGACGAACAATAGTAGAAGACATTATCAAACGTATTACTATCCGACAAGCCAGAGGTGGCGCGTGACCTTGAGCGAAAATACACGGCGACAAATGCAGAATACGAGAAGGTCAGCCGCCAGTACTCGCTTGTCGCATTGTACATACAGAGGACAGAAATGGAGATGAGCGGGACATGTTATGGCAGGTGGACAAAAAAAAGTTCTTGAATAGAGACCACGGGCAGACAAGCGAAGCCGGGGAAGACCCCCAACGCGATGGACCGGCGACCTCAAAAGAATTGTGACCAATTAGATAGCAGAGGCGCAGAACAGAAGTTTATGGAAATATCAGGAGGATGCCTATGTTCAACAATGGACAAATCAGAGCTGATTGATGATGATGATGATATGATGATTATTACCTTACTAGTACAAAATTATCGTGGAAGAAAACGAACTAAAAGTGTCACCTGAACTTAAACATTAAAATTTTTGAAGTACAGTGGAACCTCGATAACTCGGATTAATCGGGACCGCGGCCGATCTGGGTTAGCCGGAGAATATGGCAAAATTAATAAAATACGGTATACTTGACTCCGTTAGAATTGAAATAACATGAAATATATATAAATATGCACAGTACCTACACATCTAAATTACTAAAAACACGCAAACACAAACGTAAGCAAAAGGAAGCGAACAATACAAGACTGTACTACACACAATACAGTCGGAACGATGTTATGTTATTTAAGAACAATGAAAACTAAAGACCATTGTTTAAAGAAGATTTTTTTAATAGTCTTTTAGTCTTTTTTAAACAATGCTAAGACAATTTGAAATAAATATGTAAAGGAATACTACAGAGAGGTGTCTGTTGATTCTGCCGGCGTGTGCCATGAGTCATTTTTACTATAGCATAGTTCAAATTACACAAATACACATTATCTCTCAAATATTATATTACATAGATTTTTATTGTTGAAATGTTTATCTGATAATTAACTATTTTGATGGGAAATAAGCCACAATTAAATTGAAAAATAAATTTATTAACGAACACACACACATGCTCGTATCAACCACAGCCCCGGGGGACATGTGTGTTCCAATGGAAAAGTGGAACCCACATGTCCGAAGATCAAACCGGTCACACCCCGTAATAGAGTGGTACCTATCTGACCCCCAAGCTATACCTCCACCCCTCCCCATCGAAGGACATACCGAATGGGGAAGCGTTGACCTTAACGCTACTTTGGATGCCCTGGGTAATGGGACATCCTTTGTATTACTTTATGTAATTAAGCCACCTGGTTTTAGGGGTAGCTAGAAGAGCTTTTCTCCCTATTAATGACAATTTTATTGACGTTTCGACGCGACGCCCAAATCGGGTGTCGTCAAAATACAAATGTACTGAAAATCAAAATGTTTATCTGATGAAAATCGGTCCGGGTTATCCGGACTTCCGGGTTATCGGGGCCGGCTTATCGGGGTTCCACTGTATTGTTAATAGAAAATATTTGTCGCTAGACTACATCTCCTACATGTATATAAATACAATGGAAAAATGTAAATAACAAATACTCACAGTTATTTGAAAAATACCCCAAGCGATATATAAATCTCTTTGTGGTGCTTCAAGCGGTAGTTTTTCAAGATGCTCTTTTAAGGGGTCTACATGTTCTGTTGCTAAATATAAAACTTTTTCTGATTCCAAGCTATCTAAATAAGTGAGTACACTAGGATGCCTTAATGTTTTTAATCTTTTAACAGCAGCTTTTACTACTTCTAACTGTGACTCTGGATTGCTTTTCAAATCAAAAACAAATACTGATACTTCTTCACTGGAACCCTAGAAACAAAATAATTATGGTTATTATCAATTTAACACTTTAACTGCCATGTGTACCATATATGGACACAGGCAATTTTAGTTCTCTGCCATGTGTACATATATTGGACACAGGTTTTATCATCGTTTCAGCCATGTGTCCGTGGTTGGTATACATTTACCGTGTATTTAAATGGGAATATTATTGAGTCTGGCGTAGAACTATAACGTTTAAAAATATCCTGGGATTTTTTTAATTTTTAAAGGTATAAGGGATAATAAAATGAAAATTAACTATACATTAACTTTTTTTTATTTTTATGACAGTACAGCATATTATAATAAAAAGTAAATAATGTAGTATTCTTTTACCAGAAAATTAGGTACTGAGAGTCAATTTTATTGTACCTACATGTTTTAGTTATCTTTTTGTGAAAACATGGTTGGCAAAGAAACATTCTAAGCACATAAAAGGGCTGTCTTCACATCCATTGCATATCCGTGTTATTCATTTTGTGTTTTTTATAGCATAATTTCGACCATGGAGTTCAGAGTTTTTTTTGTAACAAATCGTGCATCTGCCTCTTTTGTTCAAAGCATTGTGAGTAAGTTCATGTTTGGCTTGAACTTGTACAGGAAGAAGTAGATTACTATTTTGAAGAAGTTGCATGCACACATTTTCTTTGAATTTTGTAACTGACATTTTGCTTTGGTTGATGTTATTGGAAATAATTAGAGTATTCACCAGTGAAGTACCAGTAATCATCTCAAATGGCACTTTTCTGTACCATTTGACAGACTTTTGTAAGCAGTTTGAGTAAGCTGTCTTTTGATCTGACATGTTCACAAATGTTTTTGCGTTATTGTACTCGACAATGGATGCAGATTTTCTTTAAGACCTTCCCTAAGATAAAGGAATATTTGACCTTAAGTGTCCATCTATGGTACTCATGGCCTGCAACTAGATATTAGGAACAATTTCACTATCGCAGGCCACGTGCACCAAATGAGGACACAGCAATTTTTACGAAAATACCCAAAAAACAAATCTGATTTTATGATTTTTGCTAAAAATAAACACAAATAGAGTAATTAACATGAAAAAAAAATATTTTGGCCCAGAAGACCCGGTACAAAATTTACTCTGAATTTACCTGGCAGTTAAAGTGTTAACATAAATAGTCCAGTCGGAATAGCATTTGACCTTGCATGCCGAGCTACCCAAAAATTTTATTTGTCTAATCTTTAAGGGGTCAATAGTAGTGTAAATTTAAAATCGCGACTGAATTACGCTATTGCGTTAGCCGCTATCTTGATTTTAAAGGATAACCGTTTTTGCTCAATAACTTCGCCATTTTCAACTTTTCAACAAAAAGTATAAGTACTGAAATTTTTGAAAATGTGATTTTCTATAATTTCTTTTATTACAAATTTTTTCGTGCAGTAGATATTTTCCAAGTTAAGGGGGAAATGGTGATAGAGCATAATTATCGAATTATCGCGTTTGTTATTAGTTTTAAGACAAAAATGTACCTATACAAACATGAAGAGAATTAAATTTTATAAAATAGGTAAATTGCATTTTAATAAAAAAAAAGCTATAAATAACAACAGAACATAATTTAAAACATATATCAAAGAAAAAAAGTTTTTTTGTATTTCGTTTGGCCCCTAAAGACCATAAAAATTCAAATTATACCAGCCAGCCCAAAACGCGCCCTCATTGGTCGTGACGTCATATAATTGTAGTATTGGATGTCCTCGCCATTAATTCAATAGGTTTGGCATTCGTTTTGACACTGATACTCAGTTTTATAAATATTTTGATAGATTTTCCAACCTCAACAAACTGGTATATATTATTACAATGACATACGATATATGTCATTAAAATATAAATTAATATAACCATAAACATTTATATATGCGCACATGTATGTACGTAATGTTATTATATTTGGAATATTGTAGCAAACAGTAATTTATTATCTATCGTGGCTGAATGGATCAAGCAATCCAAAGCCAATATAAAAAAAAACATAAACATAAAAAATAAAGTATAATTATGTGACGTCATGGGTCGTTTGAACTATTTTAAATACGCAAAAGATTTTAACATTAAACTGAACATTATTATGTAATAAAAAAATGTGTAAGTTCCCTATTTCGATTTCTTTCATTTTTTTTGCTAAAATCAAAATTTAAGGTAGTACGTAAGCGGTACAGGCGCGAGCGTAACACCTGATTGGTTTTATAGCAATTGTTTTTGTTCAATATCTCCGACATTTTCAACTTTTCGACAAAAAGTGTAGCTGTGGGTTGAAATTGTTGTCATTGCGATTTCCTACAATTTATTTTCAGCATTTTTTTCGTGCGGTCCATATTTTCTGTGAGAAGGGGTTAAATAGTGACCATGCATAATTATGGATTTTTCTCGTTTATTAGTTTATTAGTTTTACGACAAAAATGTACCTAAACCAAAATGGAGAGATTTAAATTTTAAGTAATTTTGATCTGATTTTTTTCTAAAGTTAATGTTTAAGGTAGTACGCATGCGGTAAAGGAGCGTAAGACCTGATTGATTTTATAGCAGTTTATAGCAACAAAGGCGATTTCATACAATTTCTTTTTAACAATATTTTTCGTGAGTTCAATATTTCCCGTTTATCGTTTTTGAACTGCCCTAAATTTTATAATTCTAACCTTTAGAGGAGGTCAATAGCAGTGTAAATTTAAAATCGCGACTGAATTTCGCAGTTGCGTTAACCGCCATCTTGATTTTAAAGGAGAACCGTTGTTGCTCAATATCTCCGCCATTTTCAACTTTTCGACGAAAATGGTAGGAAGTGAAATTGTTTCAAATGCGATTTTCTTTTTACAATTTTTTTGTCCGGTCAATATTTTCCGAGTTAATGGGGAAAATAGTGGAAGGAGAGGGGAAGCATAATTATTGAATTATTTAACTAATCCAGTCCAGTATAAGTTTAGTCCAGTCTAACTAGACTGGACTATCATTGTACAATTATATTACATATACATGTATTTTCAGTGATGCTCCATGGCCTAAAGAAGGAAATTAGTGATAGTTAGAAGCATTTGAGGTGTAAATGAATAAATTGTTTATATTATAGATGTTTTAAGCCTTAACTTGGCAAGGACAGAATTATAAATAAATGTGTCTAATTTAAAATAACTATGTATGTAGTTAGCAAAATAATTGTTTTTTTATCTAAAGATGATTTTGATATGAACATTGTGCATTTTGATACACATTTTACAATTTTACTATTTTAGTCGAGAATAAGCCACAATTTTACTTTGAAATAAGTTTATTTAACGTCTCAATTTACACTTCAAAAATCGTTTTCAATTTCCGAAAACAAAAGCAAAAGTAAAAAAATTTGTTTATCTCATTTGAGAAAAAAGGGTCATTTTCAAATGGCTGTACCGGGGTTTATCGCTGTATCGGGCAATAATTTGTCAATATTTAGAAAGGATTTTTTGGACTCATTCAGTTGGATTATCTGCGCCGTTTTAATTAAAAAAAAAACAAAATACACCATCTGAAAAGTTATGAACAAACACATCTTATAAAAAAGAGACAAGTTTGTAGAACCCATAGGAACCGGAGATATTTTTCAATTTTTTTTAAGCAGCGTAATTGTTTATAAACATTAAGAGCTGAAATTTGGGCAATTTTGTCAATGAAGTTTCAGTTTTTCATTTAAAATTTATTAAGTTTAATATATGCTTAATTAACATTGTAAAAACTTGGTTGGTAAAGTTGTAACAACATTAAGTTGTAAAAAGTTGGCAAACTAAACAAAACTGAACAATTTTGTAACAAATTATAAAAAATTTCTTTTTTTTTCGCTTCGAAATCACTTTTTTAACAATATGGGATATTTTAAGATGAAAGTTATTCTTGCGATTTTTTCGTAAAATGCAAATAAACGAATAAAAATGCCAAAAAAAGCCAATTTTAGCAAATTTTTCAATAGATTGGAGATCGAATTAAAAAAAATACAAAAAATATGAGATGACCTCAATGTATAATTAGACCCAAACCCAGACATCCAAAGTGAAAGTTATCTTCCAACACCAAATTGTTCTATATGGTCCACATAACGTTCAGAAAAAGTCACACCATTTTGAGCGTCGGGTTGGGGGGGGGGGGGGGGAGAAATCGGTAAATTCGTAGTTTTTCGTCAATATTTCTAAAACTATGCAGTTTAGCATGAACAACTTTCTATACAAAAATGTTCTACATTAAATTTGAAATAAAAAAGGCCCTATGCATAATCCTTCTAAAATGAACGGTTCCAAAGTTACGGAGGTAGTATAGTATAAATGGTCCAAACCTAACCCAAACATCCAAAGTGAAAGTTTTCCTCCAACTCCAAATTGTTCTATATGGTCCACATATTGTTCAGTAAAAAGTTACACCATTTTGAGCGTCGGGTTTGGGGGGAGATGGGGAGAAGTCGGTAAATTAGTAGTTTTTTTACGTTTTTGGACAATATTTCTAAAACTATGCTTTTTAGCGTAAACAATGTTCTATACAAAAATGTTCTACATAAAAAAAAATCAACGGTTCCAGAGTTACGGAGGGTGAAAAGTGGAGGTTTTCGATACTTTTTATATTTTTTGGGCAATTTATAATATTATTATTACTGATGAAAGAAATTTTCTTTAACAGGATTGTGTTTTGTAAATAAAATTTGCTATTTCAGTGGCCGATGATATGTTAGTGATAAGTCCTTGAAGAAACGTCAACCTCATCACGCAAAATCATCATCAATTGCCCAAATAAATATAAAAAGTATCGAAAACCTCCACTTTTCACCCTCCGTAACTCTGGAACCGTTGATTTTATAACAATTATGTATAGGACCTTTTTTGTTTTAAATTTTATGTGGAACATTTTTGTATAGAACATTGTTTACGCTAAAGCATAGTTTTAGAAATATTGACGAAAACGTAAAAAAAACTACTAATTTACCGACTTTCCCCCCATCGCCCCCACAAACCGGACGCTTAAAATTGTGTATCTTTTTACTGAACAATATCTGGACCATATAGAACAATTTGGAGTTGGAGGAAAACTTTCACTTTGGATGTCTGGGTTATGCCATGTTTTGGATCAATTGTATCATACTAAAATAGTTTCAAAATACACAATTCAATTTTGATTTTGTTTTGCACAAGTCAGTCAGTTAGTTAGTTACGAATGATAATAATAATAATATGGTCAACGAGGACTTAACCAGTCATATCTCAATAATAAAAATTTGTTTAAGGCATTCAATACGTACGCCTTTTCCGCGATTAGTTACTCATTTCGTATTGTAAGGTGCTCAAAAACGGATATAGAAAGTCTTCAGCAGAAAGCAAAAACACTTCTCACAAAGGCACAAAAACATCATCCACTCAGTGCAGTAGAGAGAACATTACCGCGGTATTTGGGAGGAAGAGGACTCATGGACATAGGTAAGCAATTAGATAAACAAGTTGCTAACTTAATAACTTATTTTCAGATGCAGGCTGAAAATAAATCTACTTTACATCATGCAATCTGCGCAGTAGATGACTCAACGCCGCTTAAACTTAGAGAACAAGAAATGCGCATAAACCACCTACCTAAGCAAAAAAAAATGCGCACCTGGATGGGTAAACCTCTGCATGGGCGGCATCTCAATGATGTCAACCATGAATATGTTGACAATAGAGCTTCGAACTATTGGTTGACATCAGGAAGGATGTTTCCTGAGACAGAGGGTTTCCTACTTGCCGTTCAGGATCAGGTTATTCCAACTAGCAATTATCTGAAGTATATTGTAACAGATCGTCAGGTCCAAAACGACAAATGTCGATATTAGTGATGTAACGAATGTCATTTTTTGAACATTCGCGAATACGATTGCGAATATCTGCTACCGACATTCGCGAATGCGGATGCGAATGCGAATATTCAGTTTTTTTTAATTGGTTTCTATTTTTGTAATGTTTACTTTTATAATGAAAAGTTAATTGATATTTAGTGTAAATCAATCTGAATCTTAAGCTTTATTACATAATACCAAATAATAAAACCCACGAAATCGTGTACCTAGACGTCTAAGAAGACCAGCAAAAACGAAAACTGTCAAATCTGTTCACAAATATAACAGGGGAAGTGTAACGTTCTGGAGAGGAATTGTGATCCGTAAAAAAATTCCTTTAATTTTCATCCAATTAACTCCTGCTCACAAGTATGTTGATAACCCGTAGTTAGGCTCTGGAGAGGTGCAACAGGAGAAAATTTAATTTTCATGCATGATAATGACCTCCACATACCATTAGAGTGACTAGAGACAGCATTGAAGCAGAAGGTATCCCTTGTTTGGAGTGGCCTGCTTGCTCACCCGAGCTTAACCCTATAGAGTATTTGTGGAATATTCTTAAAAGAAAAATTAGAGCTTGCCGGGATAATCTACAAAACACTGCACGGCTAGTACAGGCTGCTCTTGAAGAATGGAGCAACCTACCACAACAAAATGTTGATAATTTGATTAGGAGCGTGCCAACGCAAACTGAAGCTTGTATAAGAACTAGAGTTAATAACACTGACTACCAAAAAAAAAAAAAATAAATAAAAATAATTCAAACATTATTCGTTTTACATTGAAATTTTTTTTATATTGACTTTAAAACAACTAGTTTCAATTTGTTTGCTAAATACTTTATTGTTTTATTTAATGGTTATGTATTTGTTATTAAATTGCTTTAAAATAAATAGTGTTTGACTTCGTGTGTTCGTTTTTTTAAATTCGTGCGAAATAATAAGAAATATCAGATTATTCCATAAAAGTTTGGTTGTGTGTATTTATAAAATTAGTAACTAAAGAAAATAAGAAACATAACTTTAATATTGAATATGAGAAAACATGTTATGAATGAAAGTCATTACGTAAATTATTACGTAAATTACGTAAGTCATTAAAGTAAATTAACAAAAAATCTGAGTAAACTGAGTAAATCAAAAATTAATACTGAGTATAGGGCTTTTCATTCACAGTCATTTGTTTCGAGCTTCTGTCATGTGTCACATAATATTAATATATCTACGTCATACGATATTGGCCTATACGCTGTGAGCTCGTACGTAGAGGGGATATTTACAAATTCGCGAGCGCCAGTAGTGACAAGTCTGTAAACGTTTACCGGAAATTTGACATAAATGTCAAAGTGATTAATTTAAAATTAAAATTAAAAACATTAATTATAAAAAATATTAGTTGGTCAAAGCTGTGGTATTCTCCTTTTCATGAACATTTTTCAGTGCGTCACAAATTATAGAAAAAAAGGTAAGTCCGTGATAATACACATTTATGACATTTATTCTAACGTGACATTTTAGTTAAATCTGACAGTTGTCAAATTTTATTTTCAATTTGGAATAAAGCCAAATCAATTGTGTCTATTGCATTTATAAAATGGTATTTTCTTTCATTTGTATAGTCTTATAAATTGTACAGATTATATTGATAATATTATTATTTTATTTAATAAATAATTCTTTTTTGATTATGGCGCCATCTATCGACAACTAGAATAATCACCGAACTAGAATAATTACCAAAGTATTCAGAGACGTGCCTTTTTTTCTGTCACATACAATTTAATGCGTTAGAGAGAAATCGAAAAACTGTGACGCACTGACAGATGATCATGAGAAAAAGAATATATATTTTTACCTTAAATATACTTACCGTTTTAAATACTGAATTTAAGTTTTTTTAATGTTCCGTAATATGTAATTATAAATTAATCTATTAATCTTAGCGCCATCTACACGATAATTGTGAAAGTATCCGAAGTAAGAAATTCATATTTTATCAATAGAACGTCAAAATGATTAGCAAAATCTTAAAAAAATCGATTACAATTTAATTACTTTTTGCGTTGTAAATATTAAGCGATAACAATTAAATAGTAAATTTAAAAATTACCGGTGAAAGTTGAATTAGTAATCCGCTAGGAGCGCCACCAGCGAAGCTCAGAGCGCATACCAATTGATACAAACCAAAGACGTATAACGTAGATATATTAATATTATATGACACATGACAGAAGCTCGAAACAAATGACAATCGATGAAAAGCCCTATTGCATGCGACTTTCTTAAATTTCTTACTGATTCCTGAAGAATCACTTCCCATTATTCATCTAATGCAGTTTTTAGCTCCGCCACTATCACTGGTGTTGGATTACGGACCTGAGATCTACGTTTGAGCTTATTCCATAGGTGCTCCATGGGATTCATATCCGGACTTAGGAAGGTCAGTTAATTATTGTTATATTGGTGTTGGCCAGGTAATCTTTCGTAATCCGCGCTGTGTGCCATCGAACGTATCATGCATTTCGTCTGAAGCCGTCATCCATGTCTTGGAGAATATCCCTAATTAAACGATCCGCTGTTAAACCCCCTCCGCACCCACCTCCATAGCTCACTGTTTCGACACTGCAGCACTGGGTAAAACGTTCTCGTTCTCGGGCCTCCGATAGACGTGTCGTCTTCTGTCATTGCTGTACAAGCACATTCGACTATCATCAGAGAATAAAACTCTACATCATTTCAGCTCATACGAGCTGAAAATTGGGCCGTGTGTTAGTTCGTCTGGGAGTCAAAGTGGCAGCCTTAAGCCTTCTCCTAACTATTCACTGAGTGACAGTGACACCTCGAACATTCCTCAAGGATTATTAAAGCTCAGGAACTCCTGTCACGTGCTGATTCCGCAAGACACTAAGGACACTAAATCGATCATCCCCCTCTGTCATTACATGTCGCCGACCCGAATCTGGTCGTCGACTGTAACTACTGGTCTCCTGGTAGCGACAGTAAGCCCGTGAGACTGCCGACTTCATCATAAGGAAGCTACGGGCGACAGTTTTCTGACTATATCCCTCTCTTAATTATGCAACTACCTGGACCGCCTTCACTGATGAAGTATCCAATTTGTAAAATATTCACTTACTGCACTTCGAAGTGTACACCCAGGTCAACTTTTGAAAACCGACTGAGGCGACCACCCGCAAATTCATTGAGGTCTAAATTGTGTAGAACATGCCCGTTACAATGTTTGCTGCATTCCCTATGCCATACAGAAGAAGACAAATTTTACAACACGCTGTCAAAACAATTATTTTATTGCATATTATGCAATGCATAAAACAATTATTTTTTGGAAACTATAGACAATATTTTTTGTATTAGTTGTCTCAGTTGACAATTCAAAGAACACAGCATGAAATTATTAATCATAAACTAAAATTCATCGAGTGAGTCGATTTTTTTACCCTCAAATGTAGTTAATAAACTTACTAGGCAAACAACAATAAATGTGGCGATACCTAACAAGTAACAACAATAATCTATGTGTTAAGCACAACGAGAAAATCGCCAAGTATAGAGATCTTAAATAGAAATAAGGAGACAATGGAGAATGGAAAGTACCCAGACAATATCTATTGTTCTTTCTACTACTGGAATCATTCTGAAGAACCTCATAGAAAACATCAAAACGCTGGGTCTAAATGAACATCTTTACAAACTATGCAGAAAGCTGTGCTACTCTCGATGTCCAGATGCATACCAAAAATTTTTGGGAGATACTCCAGTGTATCGGACAGATGCAGGTACATATTTATAAATAAATGCCTAGGAAGATTCTTAACACTTACTGGCCAAACCGAATATCAAACCAAGAGTTATGGAAAAGTACTAACCAGGAACCTATATCTAAGACGTTGTTCTGAAGCCATTTCCTTGTGGCATTTTTGTAATCAACTATTCTAAATGGGAAATAAGCCACAATTTAAGAGTGTAGGCGCAAATATTTTACGGCTATTCCTACTTTCTCTGTCTTTACACGGCAAATTACGTGTAGTAAAATTCTCACTGGTATGAATATATGAGGAGAAGACTTTCAAATCGCACTTTGTCCATTTTTTACATTTTTCAGGAAATGAGAAAAACTGCTACTCCGTTATTAATGAGGTTAGGAAAAACACACAAAGTATGAATATATGTACTTTTTTATTACCAATTTGCCCTGTTTATAAGTAACAACAGACTTTATTAGTTTTGTCAAAAAAATTTTTTTTGATGGGCAAAACGCCATTTGATTGTCTCCAAAGGACAAAATGTAGTTTGCTTGTCCCTAAATGATTAAAAACTATATGAACTAAAGATGCATTTCTGCGGGTTTGGAAAGCAATATAGAAAATTAAAAAAAAATCATATGACATGGATGTCGTCCTTCAGAAGGCAGCAACATTGTTCTTCATCTTCACAGTTTTTTCTTCTTAATATGTAGCGTGCTTCGTTGGCAATTCCGGCATAACTATGTTACTTTCGCTAAAGTAAACTTATAAAACTTTTTAGAAGAGTCAGTATTTCTGTACAAAACCCCTGTTTTGTACAAGATTTTATTTTCCCAGCATTGCGTTATGATTATTCTTTTGGTTTTACTAATGTCCATAACTTTTTTGAGTGAAAGTGCTGCATATTTTATGTCATACAAAGTCCAATCAGAGCATAGCTTGCTGACTTGTCCTTTCTTAAATAAGTTTTTTTAGAAAGTCAGTAAACGCCGAAATTATTTCTACGCCACCTCTTCCTGCTTCATGCTCAAGCCATGTATAAAAAACAGGAGTTTTTGTTAAAATGTCTGTCACACAAAATTCAAAATAAAGTCGTTACATGCTAAAATAGTATTGCAAAGACAAACGTATCGCATTTTGTCTTAAATAGTGCTATTTGTTTGTCTCTGGGTAATGGACAAAACGCGTTTTGTTTGTCTAGGTGATTTTTGAAGCCAAAAATATACGTGAAATAGTACATTTAGAATTTCTAGGAATGTGTAAATTAATAGATGATGTTTTGACGAATCCAACACCACCTCTAAGTCATAATGTGAAAATATGGACAAAGTGCGATTTGAAAGTCTGCTCCTCATATATGTAAACATTACTTGACAACAACATTAATGTCATCATTACCTTTAAAGAGATGGCTTTTGAATTATCTTGGATAACTGTTACTTGTATAATTGCTTAAATTATTAATTTAGTTAATAAATATGATAATTTTTCCACTAACTATGTATTCAGTGATTGTAATAATTTATATACTGTACAACAAAAACTAATACTCAATAGAGAAAAGAGGAAAAATGATAAAGTGATTTTTTAATAATGGTAGGGGAGCAAAGTATGCTAAATGTGCAGTCATTCGAGCGTTATGGGGACCTATTGGGTTGTGAAGAGTAGGTCCTAAAACCAAAAAAAAGTTTTCCATTTTAGTGGGGAATTATCATTTTTAATTTAATTTTCCATTTCCAACAATCGTTTTTTTTTTAGATTATAGCACCATCTATCCATAATTCGAAAAAATGTCTCGAATAAAAGTTGCATATTTTTACGTAAGGAATCCAAATCTGCAATAAAAATGGGGGCTCCCATTTAAGATTTTAAAGTAATCCTCCACCCCACCTCCATGGGTGGTCGTGTTTGGTGCCATTCGATAGATTTTTAAAAAATACTGAATAAGTGTATTTTTCAGTTTTTCGATCTGATGTTCATTTCGCGAAATATCGCGGGATTCGTATTTAAAATTTTAAATTTACCCCCCACCCCGTATCATTCGATAGATTTTTGAAAAATATTGAGCACGTATTTTTTAGTTTTTTGATCTGTCATTAATTTCGCGAAATATTCGCTTTTTTCTTGTGAAACTTTGGGACTCACCCATTTCCTTCCTTGCTCAAATCGTCATTTTTGAAATATACACCGTTTTGCATGTACTTAACTTACCTTATCTTAATCTGACGATTTCGAGTTTTTCTAAGGATAGATTTTTTTTCGGCCCCCCTTAACGAACTCCCCTGCATTAAGAGCAAATATATGGTAGAGGTAGATTTTCAGGGTACAAGGTTCTCCCCATGTAATAATCTGACGCGCTCGAGTAACTGCAAAAACCCGTTTGGGCTCCCCTACCATAATATATTGTTACTACGGAACGCTTACAATTTTGAACATCTTTAACAACAAAATACTTGGATCACAGAATACAGTGATGAGTGCGCTAATAACCGGCAAAATAGCGCAAAAGATGGAAAACACATTAAATTGTAAGATAAAAAGAAATAAAACTAGTAGAGTTATTAAATTCAGCGATAGTAACATATAAATCGACATTATATTGATTGTTTCCCACCTTTAGACGTATCAGAGGAGTACGTCAACTAAAACTGTCACTGTGACAGTGGCATTTCTCAAACTCGTCTGATACGTCTAAAGGTGGGAAACAATCAATATAATGTCAATCTATAAGTTACTATCGCTAAATTTAACACCTCCACTAGGTTCATCTCTTTTATCGCACAACTTAATATGTTTTCCATCTTCTGCGTTATTTTACCGGTTATTAGTGCGCTCATCACTGTATATCCTGGTGTATTCTCTGCTTGGATCTTCCATAAATAATAAACAATAAATAACTTTTTATTAAGTTCACGTCTTAAATCAATTATTTATCAAATACACTATCAATATTATTTAATCAACAACTCAAAATATTCCCCATGCCATATCAAATATTTAAAACTGTCACTGTTTTGTCACCATATTCTATTCGGCTCAGTGCGTTGTATGACAAAGATAGCGAATGTTCGATTTGGAAAATATCACCACGGACATGATGTCCATTTTTTTCGAATCCTGAAAAAACTAATAAATATTTTTAAAAAATTTAAACACAGAATGAAAGAATAAGTTTTTATCGAGGGCCGAAAGTCCCTTAGAATAAATAAAAAGTTTCTTTTGAATGAGATATTTGAAATTAAAAATCACACTACATTTGCTCTTAGTTTTTCACTCGTTACTAAAAATAAATATTATAGAAGTTTTCAGGGACTTTCGGCCCTCGGTAAGAACGTAATATTTCATTCTGCGTTTCATTTTTTCAAAAATACTAGTTTTCTCAGGATTCGAAAAAAATGAATCCCATTTAAATAGCATTGGAGCCGAAACTTTGTACTGATCCCCTTAACTAAAAAAATGTATCTAAGATAATATGCAAAAGGAAAAAATGGAGTTGGATGGGGCACACACTAAGGAGACCTGACACAGGCATAGCGAGGCAAACCCTAGAATCCTAGAATACACATCACATGGAAAGAGAAGACCAGGTAGACCCGTAGAAAGGTGGAAAAGAAGTGTCGAGAAAGAAATTAATGCTATTGGGGAAACCTGGGCAGAAATAAAAATCAGTGCAAAGGATAGGACAGAATGGAAGCAGAGTTGACGCCCTATGCTCCGCATGGAGTGAAGAGGCTTAAGTATGTAAGTACTCCAGTGTATCTGGTACGGTATGACTTAGTAGGAAAGATCCTTCATCAAGACATAGTTATCAAACTGGGACTTCTCCAAACGGACCATCTACTATAATATTATTAATACGTTCCTGAGAGTATGCTTGAGAATGACAACTACAAGCTATACTGGAACTGCACTGTGCTCACAGACCAAACAGTGGCACATAATAGACCAGATCTTGTACTAATTAATAAATTAACGAGACAAACAACAACAAACACTGATTGATGTGGCCATACATAACAACAATAATCTATGTGTTAAGCACAACAAGAAGATCGCCAAGTATAGAGATCTTGAAATACAAATATGAAGACAATGGAGAATGCAAAGTACCCAAACAATATCTATTATTCTCTCTACTACTGGAATTGGCCCAAAGAACCTCCTAGAAAACATACAAAGCTGGGTCTGAATGAACATCTCTGTAAGAGCATGCAGAAAGCTGTACTACTCTTGATAGCCAGATGTGTATGAAAATTTTTGTGAGATACTCCAGCATACCAAGTCACCTAGGACTTGATAGCACGGAAAGAGTCCCATCAGAGCTCAATCCTTTTGATAACGTAGGTATCTGGGATGAGTGCAGTTTCTTCTTAGAGGTAGTGAGAGCCTTTTATGGCTAAATCTGGTATGCTGGTAACAAGTTATGGCTGTAAGAAAACATTTTTTTAAGGCTTTTTGGCTTTGTCAGTGCGATTATCTTAGAAAAAAAAGAACTTGTGATGTTCGAAATACATTGTTTATTTCTTACACAAGCTGAATATTGTTTTAATCGAAAGAATATATTGCTACAATATTACAGTAAAAATTTTGCCCAAAGTGTATCACGGGAACCTGTTTATTTATAACATTTATTCAACATATAAAGAATTTATTTTTTATTTGAAACCAATGTATTCTTTCGTTTAAACAGGTTCCCGAGTAAAAGTTGGCTAAACTTTTTACGGTAATATTGTAGCATCATATTCCTTCGAATAAAACGATATTCAGCTTATGGGTCTATTGGAATATGTTTTTGTAATGTTCATATAAACCAAGCTCTAGGTTGTTATTTAAATGTTTATATAAAAAAATTAAGTAGGTTGTTGTTGATAAAAATGAAAGTAGTAGTTGATAAATAAAAAAAAGTAGTTTTTACGAAAAGTCAAAAATCTCTAGTTCTTTCTCAAATTTAAATATATAAAATCTAATAGGTTATGTGGGCCCAGATCATACTTAACTACTGCGTATATTTAGGCCCGTATTCATAGTCGAGACTCAAGTCAGCGTCGATGCTTAACACCGACCTTGAACAAATTTGTGTTTCATAAACCGATCTCAACCTTAAAAGCGGTCTTGAAGAACCGAAAAATGACACTAATGACAGCTGAGTCTCAAGTCATCGATATACCTACCTTAAGGCTGCGTTTCTAACCTAACTTTGTTTGTTTATGTTTGAATATTGATTGAATATTAATTTTTTCCAATTCAGTTCCACTTCCAATCCATATTTTTCTAATTACAATAAAAAATGTATGAAGAAGTTGAAGAATTTTTAGAGTTTATTGAATGTGTTAAAGAAGAAAATTGCCCGGAAAAATTTGTGATAAAATTATACAGGGTGTCCCGAAAAGATTGGTCATAAATTATACCACACATTCTGGGGTCAAAAATAGTTCGATTGAACCTAACTTACAGTCGGAAAAATGAAAGAATACCCATGAACGAACATATAAAACACGCTGTATTTTCCTGTCACCGTGTCGCAAACAAAACTGCCCTGCGCAAGTACATGTAATAATAATTATTACATGTACTTACGCTGGCCAATCTTTTGTGAGACACGGTGACAGGAAAATACAGCGTGTTTTATATGTTCGTTCATGGGTATTCTTTCATTTTTCCTACTGTACCTTAGTACAAATGTGCTCATAAAAAAAGTTACAGCCCTTTGAAGTTACAAAATGAAAATCGATTTTTTTCAATATATCGAAAAGTATTAGAGATTTTTTATTGAAAATGAACATGTATCATTCTTATGGCACGAACATCTTAAAACAAAATTACAGTGAAATTTGTCCAACCCATAACAATTCTATGGGGGTTTTGTTCCCTTAAACCCCCCCCCCCCAAACTTTTGTGTACGTTCAAATTAATTAGTTATTGTGGAATCATTAGTTAATCACAACGTTTTAAAAACTTTTTTGACTCTTAATATTTTTTAGATAAGCCAGTTTTTATCGAGATACGGCTTATTTTTTAATATATTTACAAAAAAAAATTATGGGGGTTTTGTTCCTTTAAACCCCCCAAATGTTTGTGTACGTTTCAATTAAACTATTATTTTGGTACCATTAGTTAAACACAGTGTTTTTAAAACTTTTTTGCCTCTTAGTCTTTTTTTGATAAGTTACCTTTTATCGAGATGTGGCTTCTTTTTCAAAATATACCTAAAAATGTAAATTAAAAATAAATTTTCAGATTATTAACAGGTCTCTATAATCGTACTTAACCATATACAAATATGTGGTGGATTCGACCAATATTCAAAATATCTCGATAAACAGTGGCTTATCAAAAAAGTACAAAGGCAAAAGTTTTAAAAACATTGTGTTTCACTAATTGTGCCACAATAATAATTTAATTGGAACGTACACAAAAGTTTGGGTGGGTTTAAGGGAACAAAACCCCCATAAAATTTTTTTGGGGTGGACAAATTTCACTTTAATTTTTATTTAAGAGTTGCTGCCATAAGAATACCACATGTCCATTTTCAATAAAAAATCTCTAAGAGTTTCTGATATATGAAAAAAAATCGATTTTCATTTTGTAACTTCAAAGGACTGTAACTTTTTTTGTGTGCACTATTGTATATAGGTAAGTGACGTTCAATCAAGGTATTTTTGACCCCAGAATCTGTGGTATAATTTATGACCAATCTTTTCGGGACACCCTGTATATGTATCTAAAATCCAATGGAGTTTTAATATTGAATTTCATCAGAGCATTCAAGAATACAGTTATGAAGTTATGACATCTTAATAGTGGATCCAAGTGCATTAGCAGATCCAAGAGCTAAACTGGAAAGTAATTTTGTGTCTTTCTCTTGTTCTACATTCAACTGGAATTTGTTTATTTATTCTGAGAATATATTATTGAAACCTTGTATTATGTTAGATACATTATTTTTATTTTATTTCGCAATATGTATTTTTATATTTTATTTTAAAATAAATGAGTATGAGTTTCCCTCCTTTTAAATAAATGTTTATTTGACAAACCTTTCCTATCAATTATAAAGTTAATTATGCATGTAAACAGCAATATACTATTTATGCAGAGGACATTGTTGTCTTAATAAGAAAAAACTGAAGTTGGTTAGGAACTTGAAAGGTGAAGCAAGAAAATGGATGTCTATAAACGAAACCAGAACAAAATATTATATTGAAATGTGTGGAGAGATAAAATAGAATAAATTTGTCACACTAAAAACAGGAACAAAGGCATACACAATTCTGGACCTCTGAGGTAAACTACACTATGTCATTTCGAGCAACTGTGTTTGCAACAAAGTTTAGAGCACTTAGGATGTTAATAAAGATCTGATATATCCCATAATTGGTTGAAAGTCAATATGACCATATTTTAATGATAATATATTACCAATTTGTATAATCCAACTAATAAAATAAGTGGATTAAAGGAACTTGTTTAAAATAACACCATGTAGACATAGTGTAGTTTACCTCCGAGGTCCAGAATTGAAAATGCCAGTATTTGGCATTTCAATTCAAGTATTTGGGAGTGACAATAATTGATAAATATAGAAGAAGGAAGAAGAAATAGAAAAGATACTTCTAAAAGGAAGCATGGCTGAGGAATATCAGAGATTGAACCATTGAACTAACCTCAGCGTTGAACAGATATTTCATATTGCAAAAGATAGAGAACCGCTTAAAGAAGTGATTGCCAACCTTCGTTAGAAGACAGCACAATAAGAAGAAAAGGAAGCAGAACAATGGTATAAGATTTAAGTCAAAAATGTATGTAGGGCAGCTATAATTCAAATATGTAGGTATATGAAACAGGTATTTGACCAGTGGCTTCGTATGATTGTGACAATTGGACAATAAATAAGAAAGATGAAATGAAAGTAGACATCTAGAAAAGAAAAGTATTGTAAGAAATTTTTAGTGAATTTAGGCACCAGAGTTTTATTTGCTCAGTAAGAAATAAAGGAGATCTCCCAGTGTTTTCCCTATGTACATACTTTGAATAATATTTCATTAGTACCCATTACTCCCCACCAAGAATAAAGTAATATCACAGTATTTTGTTATACTGGGGTAATATTCACAAATATATACTTTTGTGCTGTTATTTGGGTAAGATTGTTAATATTTTATATCAATATTGTTTTTGTTGCTTGGTACACAATCCTTCTAATAATTTAAGTTTATCTGACTCATTCATATTGACAAGGGACGATTTTATTGAAAGATAGTTCATTAGATTACATAAAATCAAATTTAACTTAAGAATATCCGTCAGAAAAATCATAGCATGTGATTTGTCTTTAAAAATTTAAACATCAAATAAATTTAATTTCAAACTTAAATTGTGACTTATTCCCACGGAAATTGTAAATTGCAGTTTATATTAAGTTCCAATGTCATGGTTTGTTCGTTAGTTCTTTGTTTTGTAGTTTTAAGTCTGATGAAGTATATAAATAGAAGAAAGCTGACATCATTGGTAGGTACATACTATGAAGCACCCAAGTTTTTCTTTCCTTTCAGTGAGAAATAAAGGGTATCTCCTAGTGTTTTCTTTATGTTCTTTAAATATTTGATTAGTACCCATTACCCATTACTCCCCAACAAAAATAAAGTAATATCACACTATTTTGTCATTTTTAGTGGGGTAATATCAATATCCACAAATAGCATTGACATTTAGAAATGTAATTTAGTAATATCACACTATTTTGTCATTTTTAGTGGGGTAATATCAATATCCACAAATAGCATTGACATTTAGAAATTTAGAATTTAAAACAGTTTCATGTTTTCAATATCATACATTTATCTTGAATACCTACATTAACTCCAAAATAAAAATAGATACATAGGTATATTTATATTAACATAAGTATAAACAAAACATTATTTACATGTAGGTACCTACATAAAACCATTGTTTTAAAGATCCAAATTTACAATGCAATCATTTATCTTCCCACCCATATAATAAATTTTATTTAACTTAAGCATTTAAAAAATTGAATTTCAAAAAACAAATTATGTAAATAAAAATATTGCAAAGATAATTGACAGAATCTGCATTTTATTTGGTGTCCTATGTCAAATTTACTAAAATTCCCTAGATTTCAATGCTTGAGCACAACCTTAGCCGAGAAAACCCGAAGTATCGTTTATGAAACAGAACGAAAACTTGAGCACGACGCTGCCGTAAGGTAGACTTGGCTGAGCACGACCTCAAATTCGGCTTTAGTACCGACTATGAATATGGGGCTTAGTTTAAAGTATCGGTGTGTCCGAAAAGGCAAGAAAGTATATTTAAAGACTTTGCCGGTGTGTCCGAAGTATAAGGGTTTGAAAGAAAGAACTAGACCCAGTGAAAGAAAGAACTAGAGTGGCGTGTGTCGCCGGAAATTTGAAGCAAAAAAAAAATAATAATGGGTGACAAAATAGATACATCCACAGTTGGTAAATTTGATGGCGTTAACTTTCAACAGTGGAAGTTCCAACTGAAATGTGCCTTAAGGGCCAAAGGTATATATGGAGTTATTGATGGCTCGTTAATTAAACCAGAAGTAGCAGGAGACGAATTACAGGCATGGTTTAAAAAGGATGCCCAGGCTATGTTCACTTTAACATCTGCAGTGAGTTTAAATCAGATTACTTTGATTGAAAGTTGTAATACTGCTAAAGAGATTATGGAGACCCTTGAGTCTATTTATGAGCAGAAATCAGAATCAAATAAAATGATGTTACATGAACGGTTTCATCAATATAAGATGAGTAGCCTAGATACTGTTACACTTCCTCAAAGTAAATTTATTTAAACTCCAATACAATATTACAATACGTTAACAACTTGAACAAACTGACAACTTTAAACTTCAAAATCTGAATTATAACTGAAACTGTAAAATGTCAAACACATATGTTTATATAGATTTCTGGCGTTCTGGACGTCACCAGACATTTCTGGGTTATTCCATGACATCCAGAACATTCTCGTACGTGACTACTTCTTCTTTTACGTCAAGGGACTTTTTCTATGTAGGATCAATCTACGGAACTGTCATAACACTGTTCCTTCCTTTATCGTTATTCGCCTCGAATAACTGGTCTATCAGGATCTGGTTGAAGCCAACAGAGTGGATCAGTTCCAAGATATGGGGCTAATCTCTCGATATGAACTACCTTGGGTTTACTTCTAGCTGAAAACTGGATGCGGTAGACTAGATCATTTATTTTCTTCAAGACGGTGTATGGGCCTTCCCAGTTTCATTGAAGTTTCGGACAAAGTCCTTTCTTGCGTGTGGGATTGTATAACCATACTGGGTCACCTCTTTCGAAAATTGTTCCAGTAGCATGCATATCGAGCCTGGACTTAGCTCTATCGCTTTGAAGCTTCAAACTTTTACGAGCAAATTCGTAGGCTTTTTCCAATCTTTCTTTTAAGTTTTCAACGTAGGTCAAGGATGAAGGTTCTTCTTCGCAGGGAGGCAATCTTCCGAAAATAAGATTTTGAGGAAGCTTCATTTCTCTTCCGGTGATCATCATCGATGGAGAATAACCAGTTGCTTCATGTTCGGAACTTCTGTAGGCTAACAAGAACAGAGGAATTAGGGTATCCCAATCTTTTTGATTATCAGCAACAAACATTGAAAGGTATTGACAAATAGTTCTATTATGTCTTTCGATCATTCCGTCTGATTGTGGATGGAGAGGCGTAGTTCGAGTTTTCTTAATACCCAAGATTTTCATTAATTCTTGCCATAATTCTGATTCAAAATTTCGACCTTGATCAGAATGCAACTCTAAAGGGACTCCATGTCTTGATACGACGTGTGTTATAAATGCTTCTGCTACTGTAGTCGCTTCTTGATTAGGAAGGGGTGCAATTTCAGGCCATTTCGAAAAATAATCCATTGCAACCATTAAGTACTTGTTTCCTCTCTCTGTCAGCGGAAGTGGACCGAGAATATCTACTGCAAGCCGTTCAAAAGGTTCTCCGGACAGATATTGTGCCATTTTACCACGACTTCTTGTTCTAGGGCCTTTTCTACCGTTACATAAATCGCATTTCTTATACCAAGCTTCTACATCTCGGCGACAATTTATCCAATAAAATCTGTCTCGAATTCTGGCCAGGGTTCTTTTTACTCCAAAATGTCCTCCAGACAGGCTGCTATGAAGTTCTTGCAACACACTTTTAATGTGTGATTTTGGTAGAATCACTTGTTGAACTATACGTACTCCATCGGGACTTTCCCACTTCCGATATAACGGACCATTCGAAAGATATAGAGATTCCCATTGAGCACAGTACGCCTTTATAGTTCCACTGTATTTGGATATTTCCTGTCAAATAGGTCTTACTCCATTTTTAACCCATTCTCTTATGACTCTTAAGTCATTATCTTTCTTTTGACTCTTCTTAATGTTTTCCAGGGAAGTCTGATCATTATCTTCATCCTGTTCAACCGTAGTCATGCAGAGACTTACTTCCTCGGAAACACTCTCTTTTTCTTCAAGTCTTTTACAGTACTGACATTGTCGTTCAAAACAGGGTCGTCTAGAAAGAATATCGGCATTGTTATGGAGACGCCCTTTTCGATGTACTATGTCGAAGTTATACTGTTGGAGTCTCTCTATCCATCGAGCCACTTGTCCTTCTGGCTTTTTAAAATTCATTAGCCACTGCAAAGCACTATGGTTAGTTCTGATTGTAAAATTTCTGTTATAAAGGAAGGTATGAAAATGTTCTAAGGCTTTTATGATAGCTAAGAGCTCTTTTCTGGTAACGCAATAATTCTTTTCTGCCTTTCCTATTGTTTTACTAAAATATGCAATAACTTTTTCATCGCCTTCCTGTTCTTGTGATAATACGGCGCCAATACCATGCTGAGATGCGCCACAATCCAACAGAAATTTTCCATCTTCTCGTGGATAGGCTAGGATAGGTGCTGTTGTAAGTCGTTTTTTTTAAATCTACGAAGGCATTTTGACAATCCGGTGTCCAGTCAAATTCAATATTGTTTTCGGTTAGTCGATGAAGGAGCTTATAGTGCAGTCACTGAAGGTGGATATGAGCTATTACCTCCGATTTCGTTGAACCTCCATCGATTTGCATGAAAATTGGTGAGTGGTTAGAGGATATCTCAATGAACAAAGGTGACATGGTGCCAACTTGCGCTTCTACCCTGGGGGTGGATGCCATTCCTTCTCGGGGGTGAAAATTATTTTATTGAAAATAACCCCACAATTCGATAGAGGGACAAATTCTAAGCAAAATTTGTTATATGAAGTTATTAAAATAAATCAAAACTTTTTGAGTTATTAAAGATCAAAGATTTTAATTTTTCTTGAGAAAAATGCATGTTTTTAACCGATTTTTCATCAATAACTCAAAAGCTATGTTTTTTGAAAAAAGTTATTATTACCAAAATTGAGGCCAATAAAAAACTAAATAAACCCCTTACTAGGAAAACCTTTTAATGTTAACTAAAAGTGAGTTATTGGTAATTGAATGTATATTGTTTTCGGCGAGTAAAAAAATCTAAGTATTCAAGCTGAAATAACGGGAAAATGATGCATTCTATAACATAAACATTAAATATTTGTCAAATAACTTAAAAATATCTATCAAATGAGCCCCCGAACATGTTGATAGCATTAAAATTTACGATCAAAAATGTTTTCAAAACTTATCTTTTAAAAATTTTTCCAAAAAATGTTATTGTTTTTTTTAATAACTTCGTTCATTTTCACGATATCAGGTTTACCTAAAAACCGTTTAAAATATAATTCTAAGGGCTATTTATGCTCGGTAAATTTATTCTTTTAAACCCCTTACTTTTTTTAAAATAAAGGGTTAAATGGCCCCGGTTGCATGGTTCTTACAGCAAAATTTAAGATTTAAACGTTTCTATCTCGGTTATTTTTTACCCTATAGAAATAGTGAAACATGTAAAATATTTGACACAGACAAAACTAAAATTTGGTTATATATAATTTTTTACGTATACTGAGTATTTTTGGAGTTATTACCAAATGAATATGAAAATTACAATAATTTTAAAAATTATGATTTTTTTAAATTATAACTTTTTTTCAAAAATATGCATTATCAACCAGTCAAAATTATTGAAATCATTACTTATGCTGATATAAAGAAGTTCTTGTAAGAATTACTATAAATTTTAATTTTTGTGGAAATGGTGTATGTTTAATTTTTCACTTTTTCCTAAAAAAAATCGAAACGGTTCTTTTATTTTCATCATAACTTGCTTAATTTTGACGCTATTAACTTGTTCTGAAGCTCATTTGATAGGTATTCTGAAGTACTTTCACAAATGTTTTGCAGGTATATTTTATACATTGCATCGTTTTCCTGTTATTTAAGCTTGAATACTTAGATTTGAGTACTCGTCGAAAAAAATACACATTCAATCGCCAATAACTCACACAGAACTAACATTAGTTTAGTTCGTTAAGTAGTGAAGAATGTATTCAGTTTTTTATGATCTTCAATTTCAGTAATAATAGCTTTTTTGTGAAAGCTTATAGTTTTGGAGTTATACGTGAAAAACCGATTTAAGATATGCATTTTTTTACGAAAAAATAAAATTTTTGGTCTTTAATAACTCAAGAAGTGTTGATTTATATTAATAACTTTATATAACAAATTTTGCTTAAAATTTGTCCCTCTATCGATTTATAGGGTTATTTTCAATAAAATAATTTTCACCCCCGAGAAGGGGTGGCATCCACCCCCAGGATAAAAGCGCAAGTTTGCATCATGTCACCTTTGCTCCTTAAGGTATCCTCTAACTACTCACCAATTTTCATGAAAATCTATGGAGGTTCAACGAAATCGGAGGTGAAAACCTTCAGTGACTCCACTATTAGCGATGCGGCCAAAATCTTTAATACATTTTCGGTAATATGAACAGAGTCCAAGAAAACTTCTGATCTCCTTTTTATTTCCTGGTTTGGGCCAATCTTTAATAACTGAAATCTTCTCTGGGTCAGTTTTAATTCCTTCTGCTGAAACAATAGGTGACGTCCAGAACGTTCTCGCACGTGACTACTTCTTCTTTTACGTCAAGGGACTCTTTCTATGTAGGATCAATCTCCGGAACTGTCATAACAATACTATCGCTCAACACATAGCAAAAGTGCAGAATCTTGCTAAGCAAATTAAAGAAGCAGGTGATGATGTGAGTGATATTGCTATTATGACAAAAATATTGAGTACATTGCCCCAACAGTACAGAAATGTTAGACAGGCATGGTTGTCCGTAGACAGTGCTAAACAAACTATAGGTAACCTCACCGCAAGACTGTTAGATGAAGAAATGAACTTAACTGCATATGAAGAGACAGAACAAGCACTGGCAACAATGTCATTCAAAGGAAAATATGATCAGAAAGGTCAAGAAAGGGGTGTAATATGTTTTGCATGTAGAAAGCGAGGGCACATTGCCAAATTTTGCAGAGAGAAAAAGAACGAACAAGAAAACAGTAGTAGCAGGTCATATAAAAGTCATAGTCGAGGCAGAAGTGGCTTTAGTAACTACAGAAAAGGTTACAAAAAGAATGACAGAGCACAAGCTGGCAACTCTACAGAAAATCAGCATGATGGTTCTTCGAGTAGCGCATACTACAATGTTAATAATGAGAGTGCATTCAACATAGAAGAAAAACAGCTAGAAAAAGTGGATACAAGTGATGATTGGATTATGGACAGTGGTGCATCAGCACATATGTGTTACAGGGAGGAATATTTTTTCAATATTGACAGAACTTTTACATCACAGGTATCACTTGGCAATAATCAAACACTACCAGTACACGGTAAGGGAACTATTAAAAAAGTTGATCAATGGACAATGGTTTAAATCCACTATAAATGATGTGCTATATATCCCACAGTTGAGAAAGAATCTATTTTCAGAAGGTGTTTTGACAAACAAAGGTATGAGTGTAATTAAGATTAACAATGAAGCCAAAGTATATGAAAATGAGAATCTAGCAGCAGTTGCTATAAAGGATAGAAACAACACATATAAAATGATGTTTCGCACAATAATATATAATGCATGTGTGACTACAGTAGAGGATTTAAAGATATGGCATGAAAGATTAGGACATGTTAATAAGAAATATTTAGAAGAAATGGTAAAAATGAACTTAATCAAAGGTGTTACAGAGAAGAAACAAGATTTTGTGTGAAGGTTGTTTGATGGGAAAACAACATAAGCAGACTTTTAAAGAGAGACCACACGCTAAGTTACCTCCTGGAAAAAGAATATTCAGTGATGTTTGTGGACCTATGCAAACTGAATATATGCAAGGAGCACGTTACTTTATAGAGTAGCATATTTTATTAGACATAAAGCAGGTGTACTAGATTGTTTCAAAGTGTATAATAGCAAAATAAAGGCAAAATATGGCTACTCTGTTGAAAAACTGCATACAGATAATGGTACTGGGTATAGAAATAATGCTTTCAAAGAGTATTTAGAACAAGAAGGTATAGAGTCAGAAACCACAGCACCATACACTCCAGAGCAAAATGGCAGATCTGAGCGAGATAACAGATTAATTGTAGAAATGGTTCGATGTATGTTATACCAATCTGGAGTAGGTAAGAGACTATGGGCAGAGGCAGTTAATACTGGCATCTACATTTGCAACATAATTACAAGCAAACAGACACCAGGTTATACAGCTTATGAACAGTGGACAGGGCAGAAACCTGTATTTGAGCACATGAAACTGTTTGGGTGTGATGCATATGTACATATTCCTGACCAGAAAAGAAGGAAACTAGAGGCAAAGAGTGAGAAGGTTATATTGGTTGGATATGATACAAACTCCACAAATTATAGATTATTCAACCAAACAACACAGAAAATAGTAATCTCTAGAAATGTGTTTTTCAATGAGAAAATGTACAGTGCAAAGAAAAACAATGTGATCAAGATAGCAGCAGAAGATGATGTGACAATTTTTGAAATACAAGAAAATGAACTTGAAGAGAGACAAGAAGAACAAATAAACGCTAATAATGAAATATAAGTTTTACAAGATGTTGACAATATACCCAACTTGAGACCATAACGAAATAGACGTTTACCAGCCAGATTAAATGATTTTGAGGTAAATTTTACTGAAATAAATATACCAAAGACATATGAAGAAGCAGTGTCAAGTAGTGATAAAGAAAAATGGAAAATTGCTATAAATGAAGAGTTTGATGCACTAACGAAAAATGAAACATGGACTATGGTTAAGAAGCCAGACATGCAGTTCGATCAAGTCAAGCAAGTTATACAAAACAGATAATAGATAGATTTGGTCAACAAAATGCAAATCCTGTAAGTACACCAGAAGATGTAAGTGCTGACTTAACAGGTGAGTCAAATAAGAACATGTTAGAAAATGAAATGCCATATAGACAAGCTGTAGGTTCATTAATGTTTTTAGCCGTAGTGTCAAGACCTGACATTGCACATGCGGTGGGAGTAGTCAGCCGTTATACAAACAATTACAATGCAGCACAATGGAATGCCGTCAAAAGAATCATCAGGTACTTAAAAGGCACAATAAATTATGGCATTTGTTATGACAAATTCAATCAAGTTAACATGCATGGATACAGTGACGCAGATTATGCAGGTGATAAAGAAACTCGTCGTTCCACCACTGGCTACGTGTTTAAGATGGCAAATGGACCTATTACCTGGACAAGCAAGAGATAGACCTCGGTATCTTTATCAACAACCGAATCTGAGTTTGTAGCTGCATCACAAGCAACAAAAAGTTGGTGTGGCTTCAAAACTTTTTATCAGATCTTGAAGAACATGCAAGTTTGCCTACCACTCTGTATATAGACAAACAGAGTGCAATAAAACTGATTAAAAATCCAGAGTTCCACCAAAGAACAAAACACATAGATGTGAAGTTCAAGTTTGTTCGTGAAAAGTATGAGCTTGGATATATGTTTCCAGAGTATGTTAATACAAAAGAACAAGAAGCAGACATCTTCACCAATAGTCTAGGCGCCAGAGGGGTCACCGTGTCCTTTTCAATTCTGATGGACAAACTCAACGGTTTCTTATAGATTTTTGGCTGCTGATTACGAATTTCGAGGGTGGATTTCGATCCGAGTGGTCAAAAAATTGTTATAAACAATTTAATTGTTTATAAATTTTTTATAAGGTTCTGGCTCATAAACTAAAAGAGATAAAAAAGAATGTTTCAAATAAAATTTGTTCGTTAATAAAAAACGAAAAAAAAAAACGTTTACAAAACTTAACGACGTTCTACACCTTCGGCAAAGAATTAAGGATTTGCATGAAATTTTAGTATGTTATAGTTTACTTCAGAAAACTAAGACTTGATTTTTAAAAAATTGTTTTACCGTGCCGTTTAATTACTATTAAGGGTCAAAGTTAAGTTTTAACATGGGCTCTTATGGGAATTATTAAAAAGTTAATAACTTTTGACCCAAATTTACGATTTTTAATTATTTGTGCTTAAATTAAAGGTTTTTTTGTAAGGAATAACATATTAAAAAATGAGGATTGTTTACCGTACCATTTATTTTTAATTTATTTATTATAATTAATTCCGTAATTTCCGTAATTTATTATAATTTATTTTTATAAAGTAGTCAATACTGAAACATAGGTATGATTTGAGTATTCTGCTATAAATGCATTGTTACCAACTTTCGCTTGCATATTAGTTTCCCCCCTTTCCTCTGAGAGGCATACTCCGCAACGAAGGTGTAGAACGTCGTTAAATCCAACAATTATAACTCAAGATATTGTAAAATAAGTGCACAATGAAAATTGCAAATTGCAAAATAAGTATTTTTCGAAGCTTTATCGATCGTAACTCGGCTTCTACTCATGAAAATGAGCCTGAGAAAGTCTCATTTTAAAGCTTCATTAATAGGCTTCCAAACAGAGTTTGCTAAATTAATTTTTCTTCATTTGTTGTAAAGTTATACCCGTTTGAAGTTATAATTTTCTTAAAAAAATTGTACATTAATTTGTTTATAAGGGTTTCAAGCAAATTTAAGCTGTAAACATTTATACTTTAATTAGCAATAATGATAGAACGACTCAAAAGGAATAATTTGAGCTTAACAAAATGTTCGTAAGTTTATTTTTGGTCAAGATATCCATATTTTAATGGCGCGCTATGTCAAGCAGTAAAGTATTTTTCGACGCTTTATCGATCGTAACTCGGCTTCTACGCATTCAAATGAGCCAATATGTGATATCCATATAAAAATGGATTAAGTTATTTTGCAGCATCATCATTGCATATAAAACGAGCATTTATGTTGTGTGGCATACACACAATTGACGTGCCTTGATGATGCTGAAAAAAAAACTAGATCCACTTTATATGGATACTATCCACTATCCACTGGATATCTATATGATATAGATTATATCTATATCATATAGATAATTCGACTCTAAAGCCCCAGAAAGTTTTAGTTTTACTGCCTACAAGAACAGACTTCGTACCACCATGTAACTGTAAAAATTGCTCTAAGAACTTATGCAGATGTCAAAAAGCTGACATTTCCTGTATATCTTGATTCAGATGCACGAAACAAAAAGTTTGTAAAAATAATATTAATAAATAATATCAACTTACTTTTGAGTTCTGTTTCTGAAATATTAGTTTTTAATGTTTTTTTTCTCATATGGTACAAAAAATAGAAGACAAAGTAAATAGAATGAAAGGTAATAGGAGGTACAGTATGATGATTTAATTATAAGAATTATATGATAAAATTTTATTAGGATCTTCAAAAATGAAAAATGAAGATAACGTATATATACATAGAAATTATAATTTGCATCGAGAAGTTAGCGCGTGAACCTTTACGCGGTGAGCCGATCAAGCGCCTCAGAGCGCACTATTAAAATATCGATATCTTGGCCAAAAATAAACTTACAAACATTTTCGTAAGCTCAAAATGTTCCTTTTGAGTTCTTCTATCATTATTGTTAATTAAAGTATAAACGTTTATAGCTTAAATTTGCTTGAAACCCTTATAAACAAATTAATGTACAATTTTTTTTAAGAAAATTATTACTTCAAATGGGTATAACTTTAAAACAAATGAAGATCAAGTAATTTAACAAACTCTGTTTTGGAAGCCTATTAATGAAGCTTAAAAATGAGACCTTCTAAGGCTCATTTGCATGCGTAGAAGCCGAGATAGGATCGATAAAGCTTCGAAAAATATTTATTTTGCAATTTGCATTGTGCACTAATTTTACAATATCTTGAGTTCTAATTGTTGGATTTACGTTTAGTAAACATTTTTTTCTTCGTTTTTTATCAACGAACCAATTTTATTTGAAACCTTCTTTTTTATCTCTTTTAGTTTATGATCCAGAGCCTTATAAACAATTAAATTGTTTATAACAATTTTTTGACCACTAGGATCGAAATCCACCCTCGAAATTCGTAGCCAGCAGCCAAAAATCCATAAGAAACCGTTGAGTTTGTCCATCAGAATTGAAAAGGACACGGTGACCTCTATTTGGCGCCTAGACTACAAAGCATTGCCTAAAAATCAATTTGAAATGTTAAGAAGAAAATTGGCATTGGCAAGACAGAACAGAAATAGTATTTCTTTTGTTAGCTAGTTTTGAATTTATTTGGTGGACATTTGTTATATTTTTTTATTTAAAAGGTTTGTTTATGGGTTGAACAACTTAACAAAAAGTGGGAGTATTGGAATATGTTTTTGTAATGTTCATATAAACCAAGCTTTAGGTTGTTATTTAAATGTTTATACAAAAAAAATTAAGTAGGTTGTTGATAAAAATGAAAGTAGTGTAGTAGTTGATAAATAAAAAAAGTAGCTTTTACGAAAAGTCAAAAATCTCTAGTTCTTTCTCAAATTTAAATATATAAAATCTAATAGGGTCATAAATAAACAATGTGTTTCAAACGTTAAAGTTCAGACCTTCGTTAAGCCTATATACACTGCGCGTCAGAGAAAACGGGCCACCCACTAAATGGATAATTTTTGATGTCTCGAATTACCTAAACCTGTTGTCCGATTTAAGTGATTTTTTTAATATCATAACCTTTTTCTTTAATATCGCTGTAATAATATTGTTGCTAGACAGATAAATTGTCATTGTATACCGGGTACAATCAAACTGTGTTTTTTCTCCAAAGTTCACCACACCCTGTGGAATATTCTAGCATTTATAAAATACTGAAATTAAAACCCAACTATAGCCTCAGGTTTTCTATTCTGTTTTTTTTTTGTTCATTCGCTTATGTTGGATAATAAAAAAGTTACATACTTTAACAACTAGCCATGTTCTTCATCAAATGCCGTATATCGGAAACGAAGCATTTGCGGACATATGTTTATAAAGCAAACAGTCATTATTTTTTCATGCAGAATTACCCCTTAAAGTTTGTCGCACTTATTTAGAAACGCCCTGTATTGATGAAGAATATGGCTAGTTGTAGAAGTACCTAACTTTTTTATTATCCAACATAAGCAAATAAATCAAAAAACAGAATGTTAAGCAAACCTGAGACTATAGTTCGGTTTTAATTTCAGTACCTATTTTATAAATGCTAGAATATTCCACCAGGTGTGGTGAACTTTGAGGAAAAGACACAGTTTGATTGGTACACCCGGTATACAACGATAATTTATCTGTCTAGCAACAATATTATTACAGTGATGTTAAAGAATAAGGCTAAAACATATTAAAAAAATCACTTAAATCGGACAACAGGTTTAGGAAATTCAAGACATCAAAAATGACCCATTTTGTAGGTGACCCATTTTCTCTGACGTGCAGTGCATATATTCCGAAACGCAATGGTATATTAATTTGTTTATGGATATTTTGAACTGACTTCTGCAAGATAACAATTTTTAACAATGTTTTACCACGAACACTTAGGCTTGCGAATTCTTTAAATGACTTAAATATATTCCGCAATTCCTTGGATAGATTTAAAAACCATTTGTTGAACATACAAATTTAACTAGATGTTAATGATATAATTTCTATCAGCAATTTTTAAGCTTAAACTTTGTTTGTTTTTTTATATCGTAATGTTCTTTTTTTTTCTTTTAACTTAATGGCTTTGTTATCCAATACATAGTGTAATATTTTTGTTCTTTGTGTTGACACTGTTTATGTTTTTACTTTTGTCTTTGTAATATATTTTTTGTAATAATCTTTTCTGAATTGGGCTTGCCCGTAAATAAATAAATAAATAAATAAAAAGATAATCAAAATAGAAATAATTGTGCATTTTGAAACTACTTGCTTAAGCTTTCATCTCATATTTTTTGTTTTTTTTTTAAATTTGATGTCCAACCTTTTTATTTTATTTTTTACCTATTTCATTTTATGAAAAAAGTATAAGAATAACTTTTGTTTTAAAATACATAATCCAAATGATCACAAAAGGTGATTTCGAAGCGAGAAAAGCAATTTTTTTGTAAACATAAAACATATATTGTAAACATATTTTTTTGTAAAAATTAAAACAGCGCAGATAACATAGGTTTACAAAAAAAAATAAATTTACTATTTGACGAAACCATATGACATGGGGGTTTTTGGGGTCGCTGATCACGAATCCTGGGTCCGTTTATCTCTATCACATCAGGTTAAGGTCATTTCAAGGTCAAATCAAGATAAATCGACAGTCGCTCTAAAAAGTATATTAGGGGGTTTTTGGGCTCGCTGATCACGAATTCGCGGTCCGCTGACCTCTCTCACGTCTAGCTCAAGGTCATTTCAAGGTCGAATCAAGATGAATGGATACAACCGCTCTGAAAATGTATATTAGGAGTTTTTTGGGGTCGCTGATCACACAACTGATTTGACCTTGAAATGACCTTTACTGACGCGGTAGAGCTCAACAGACCCCAGTTTTGTGATCAGCGACCCCAAAAACCCCCTAATATACTTTTTCAAAGCGATTGTGTCGATTTATCTTGATTTGACCTTGAAATGACCTTGAGCTAGACGTAAGAGAAGGTAGCGGACCCCGGATTCGTGATCAGCGACCCTAAAAACCCCCTAATATACTTTTTCAGAGCGATTATCGATGTATCTTGATTTGACCTTGAAATGACCTTTACCTGATGTGATAGAGATCAGCGGATCCCGGATTCATGATCAGCGACCCCAAAAACCCCCTTGTCATATGGTTTCGTCAAATAGTCCACAGTTTATTTTTTTTTGTAAACCTGTGTAATTTAATTGTTTATAAGGCAAAAAATGGTATTTCATTATGCGCCAATTATTTGTAAGCAAAAATGAATAACCTTACGAAGAGAATGAGACCAAAAAAGCCCTGCTAAATATTGACAAAGCACATCTTCTGAGACCATTTGAAAAAACTTTTTTTCTCTCAAATGGGATAAACAAATGGAAGTGTTTAAAAACTTCTTGACCAATCAAACCCATATTTTGCACATATACTAAGTAACTACATAAAAACTTATTGTGAAACATGTTTTAAATATTTTTATTCTTTATTTTAATAATTTTAAACAATTGAAAAAAATGGTTACTTTCTTGTTTCATTTGCAATACCTAATTCTTTTGTTTAACATATTTTATTTTATAAAATCTCATTTTAAAGAGCAAGTACATTTTTTCAAGAAAGTCATGAGTTAAACGTTTTCATCTACAAGCCATAGTTTTTTGTCGCTTTTTTCTTAAATGTTAATAAAAAATCAAGACACAGTATATGTCTTCCGGTTAAAAAATAGCAGCCAGTAATTTTTAATTTTGCGTTTCCTGGTGCAAATAATTTTTTAAGAGTTTTCTTTGTCTCTCAAAGAAAAGACAAAGTGGGGCATTTTTTGGCGATTCGTTTTATTTAATATTTTAATAAATTTAATGAAAAATTCCTTTTGGTAAAAGGTATATTAATTTAAAAAGTCCCTGGAAGGGCTACAAATATAAAACAAAACGTTTTCGCTCTGTAACACGACCATCATCAGTGTTACAAGAACATGGTGAGCCACCCAAAGATACTAAGGTTAACACCTTTTAAAAATAGGTTTAAAAAAACTTTTTAAAAATAGTTTAAAAACAGTTGCCTGTCACCTCTTGTAACATAATGACCTAATTAATTATTACCTAGTAACCCACTTACCACGTGTGGGAGTCATATGTTGCCCTAAAGCCATATCCATAAGAATTATATCCATCCTTTGGATATTATGATGTTTACATTTATCAGACTTTTAGTCTATTTTTAACCTTTGTATTTTTGGGTGGCTCACCATGTTCTTGTAACACTGATGATGCTCTTGTTACAGAGCGAAAACGTTTTGTTTTTATATTTGTAGCCCTTCCAGGGGCTTTTTAAATTAATATACCTTTTTTTTTATTTTTTAAATTAATATACCTTTTACCAAGAGGAATTCTTCATTAAATTTACTTGTAATTAATGGTATACAGCCAGCTATAGGAAATTCTTCCTTGTGGATATTAATAGTTTAGTAGGTATTTCTGGTTTAGCTCTTATAATTTTTTTCCTCAAGTTTATTTTTATTTCTGAGCCAGTAAGAATGATCCAAAGCACCACCCCCATATCTCTTCCATTTCTGAACAATGCAGCATTTGTTTTCTTTTGTGTACTGTAGATTAAAGCCCGGCCGCACATCAAAGAAACATGAAACGTAAATTACGTTTCATGGAAACAAACCACTGCTAAACAAATATACGTCCGGCCATTTATGAAACTCTCCGAAAATAAAAATGTGTCATGAGCATGAATCACACTCGTTTCATTAGTAGGCGGACTTTGAGATTTTTTTAGCAGTGTTTTCTTTTCATGAAACATGTTTTTCGTTTCATGTTTCATGTTTTTCGTTTCATGTTTCATGTTTTTCGTTTCATGTTTCTTTGGTGTGCGGCTTGGCTAAGGAAACAAACCCATAACTTAATTAATAATTGCAATAGATTTTTAAATCTATGTTTACTTTCAATTACCAAAAAAATACTGTACCAGAAAAGAAAATATTTTTGGTATTTACTTACCTTGTTTTACAGTCTGTGGTGCTCTTTTTTGTTTTATTAGTAAGAGAATCTAATAATAAACATTGTTTCTTTCTGGTTTTAGTTGCTGATTTTTTAACTACGTAGAGCGATAATATTGTTATGATTTTTGTCTCTGTTAATTTTGTGTCTTTGTGTGGTCAGATATTGTAGTATGTGTATGTTTTTGGTATTTTTTTGTGGTCTCAGTTTTGTTTTCTTGAGATGTTCTGTGAGACATACAGGAACACCACATGTAGTCTTATATCTTGGGATATAATATGTTTCCATAACCATTATAACTTTTATTTGAGTTGTGGACACTATATTTGTTGAGAATACTTGAGAAATGGTTCGTCCTGACCGACAAAGTAAAATCAAGTAAACATACAATCAAATTGGTGTGTCTTTTTTTGTTGAGTTTGATTTTCGAAAATGTAATCTTTGTGTAAGCCCAAGTCGATTCAATGGCATAATTGAGTTCAATTTTTGAGTATTGTTTGTTGAGAATACTTGAGAAATGCTTTGACCTGGCCTGACAAAGTAAAATCAAGTAAACATACCACTGGTATGTAGGTATGTCCGAGATATTCAGTCTCTAAGCTATTAGACCTTTCAGGCTAGAAAATGTAATCTAGGACTAGAGGACCACAATAGATCTGAAAAGGTCGCAGTGGAATAGGCCAGAAAGCCACCTCTCTAAATCTATCTATGTATGTCCCAGATGACAGACTCAGTGGCATTGTTGAGATTGCTTTTCGAAAATTTAGTCTTTGGTGTACATTTGAAAATGTTTTTAAAGTACAGTCCTGTCTATGCCCCAACTTTTACCTTAACATTTTATTTCGTATCTTTTACAATAAATGAGTAATTGGACTTCCAAAAAAAGTCGAAAGAAACCAGATCGGACATAGATCTTCAAAACTATATGGTCGCCAAAAAGGAAGCGAAAGTAGCAGTAGCAAAAGCTAAAACAGAAGCGTATTCAAACCTATACAATCAACTTGATACCAGGGAAAGCGAAGCAAAGATATATAAAATAGCCAAACAGAGAGCAAAGAAAGCAAGAGATTTTAATCAGATTAGATGTATCCGAGATGAAAATAATAAAATACTAATTCACGAAAAGGATGTCAAAGAGATGGAGAAAGTATTTTGACAGTTTATTAAATGAAAAATTTGACAGACAGCCTGTGGAGTTACCGGAGACAGTAACAGCAATGGTTACCAGAATAACAAACGAGGAAGTGGCTCAAGCGCTTCAAAAAATAAAGAAAGGAAAAGCGGTAGGACCAGATGATATTCCTGGGGAAGTATGGAGAGCATTGGGAGAGACAGGAATAAGTTTAGTCCTGTCGCCAGGGGGGGTACAACGGCCTCCTTAATGCAGATGGACTCACCCAAGTTTTTTTTATGTATTTTGACCCGTAGAACACAAATTTTTTTGGGTAACAGTTGATCCGGATGTCGATAAGATTGTTATAAACAAAGAACTTGAGGAATTACATAACAGCGATTTTTCGCAAAACAAAACATTTTTTTTGTATTTTTTGGGTGATTCTCAGCAGAAAATGGTCTTCCAATTTTTGTCGTAGGATGCATAGTGTTCGAGATAAACGTGATTGAACTTTCAAAAAATCGAAAAAGTGTAATTTTTAAACCCAAATAACTTTTGATTAAAAAATAAAATAGCAATTCTGCTTACTGCATTTGAAAATTCAAGTCAAATTCTATTGGTTTTGATTATTTGCATTGCTAAAAATTAAGTTTTTATTTGCTAAACAAAGCCATAAATACATAGTGTTTCCCGTGCCCAATGCATGCGTTTTAATGTACGTAAAGCTACGTAGAAATTTTGTATGCGCGCCTACTCGTTCGATTTCAAATGGGAAATGCATTGAAAACATCATTCAATCATTATGTGTTTATAGCTTTGTTTAACAATAAAAAAATTAATTTTTAGCAATGAAAGTAATCAAAACCGATAGAATTTGACTTGAACTTTCAAATGCGGTAATCAGAATTGCTATTTTATTTTTCAATCAAAAGTTATTCGGGTTCAAAAATTGAAATTTTTCGACTTTTCGATGCATCCTACGAAAAAACTTGTAAAAACATTTTTTGCTTAGAATGACCCAAAAATTACAAAAAAATGTTTTGTTTTCCGAGAAATCGCTGTTATGTGATTCCTCAAGTTCTTTGTTTATAACAAACTTATCGACATCCGGATCGACTGTTACCCAAAAAATACGTGTTCTACGGTTCAAAATACATAAAAAAACTTGGGTAAGCCCATCTGAATTAAGGAGGCCGTTGTACCCCCACTGGCGACAGGACTAGTTGGCTAGCAGGTCTATTTAATAGAATTATGAAAGTTGGATAAATGCCAGATGAATGGAGAAGCAGTATATTAGTACCTGTCTACAAAAACAAGGGAGACATACAACAATGTACAAACTAGAGGGCTATAAAACTACTAAGTCACACCATGAAAATATGGGAGAGAGTAATTGATAGACGGATACGTGAAGAAACCGAAATATCCGATAATCAATTTGGCTTTATGCAGGGTAGATCAACAACAGATGCAATTTTCATTGTAAGGCAACTGATGGAAAAATACAGGAATAAAGAGACCAACGCTCATATGGTATTCACTGATCTTGAGAAAGCATATGATATAGTTCCTCGAGAGATTCTGTGGTGCGCACTCAATAAGAAAGGAGTCTCTGGCGAATATGTAAAGATTGTGAGAGATATGTATGAGGGAGTAACGACTAGTATTAAGACAGGTGTGGGAGAGACTGATAAATTTCAGGTGAAAGTAGGATTGCACCAAGGCTCGGTGCTTAGTCCTTAATTATTCTCATTAGTTTTGGACCAGATAACAGCGAAACTACAGGGTAACATTCAATGGTGCTTAATGTATGCTGATGATGTCGTGTTAGTAGGAAATAATGAAAGAGACTTAGAACAAAAACTGGAACATTGGAGACAAGCTCTGGAGGAAAAAGGTCTAAAACTTAATAGGACAAAGACAGAGTATTTGCAATGTTCATTTAAAGATGGAGTTACTACAAATAAAATGGTATCTTTGGATGGTGAACTGATTGTGAAAAGCAATAGTTTTAAGTACCTAGGATCGGTATTACAGAGTAATGGCGAAATAGATGGAGATGCATGCAGTGGAATTAGGGCTGGATGGATGAAGTGAAAAGAAGCGAGTGGTGTGTTGTGTGACAGAAAAATTCCAATGAAGCTGAAGGGAAAATTCTATAAAACAGACATCATCATCATTCTCTTTGCCTTATCCCTATGCGGGTGGGCTTCCCTTATTGCATTTCTCCACACAATTATCTCCTGGGTCATATCAATATTAATCCCCTTTACCAACATGTCCTGCCTAATCGTCTCCCCCCACGTCTTCTTTAGTCTTCCTCTCCTACTCCTTCCAGGAATCTGCACTTCAGCTATTCTTCGTATTGGGTGATTAACATCTCGACATTGAACATGACCAAACCATCTTAACCTATGCTCTCTCATTTTGGCATCAATTGGTGCCACACCTAGACTTCCCCTAATATACTCATTTTTAATTTTATCCTTATTTTATCCAGAGCTTGTGTCCACTGTTCCAGTTTTTGTTCTAAGTCTCTTTCACTATTTCCTAGTAACATGACATCATCAGCATACATTAAGCACCATGGAATGTTACCCTTAGTTTCGCTGTTATCTGGTCCAAAACTAATGAGAATAAATACGGACTAAGCACCGAGCCTTGGTGCAATCCTACTTTCACATGAAAGTTATCAGTCTCTCCCACACCTGTACTAACACTAGTCATTACTCCCTCATACATATCCCTCACAATCTTTACATATGCACCAGGGACTCCTTTCTTATTGAGTGCCCACCATAGAATCTCTCGAGGAACTCTATCATATGCTTTCTCAAGATCAATGAATACCATATGAGCGTTTGTTCTTTACTCCTATATTTTTCCATCAACTGCCTTATAATGAAAATTGCGTCTGTTGTTGATCTGCCCTGCATAAAGCCAAATTGATTCTCGGATATGTCGGTCTCTTCACGTATCCGTCTATCAATTACTCTCTCCCATATTTTCATGGTGTGGCTAAGCAGTTTTATAGCCCTGTAGTTTGTACACTGCTGTTAATCTCCCTTGTTTTTATAGACAGGTACTAATATACTGTTTCTCCATTCGTCTGGCATTTTACCAACTTCCATAATTCTAATAAATAAACCTGCTAGCCACCTTGTTCCTGTCTCTCCCAATGCTTTCCATACTTCCCCAGGAATATCATCTGGTCCTACCACTTTTCCTTTCTTTATTTTTGAAGCGCTTGAGCCACTTCCTCTTTTGTTATTTTATTGACCATTGCTGCTACTGTCAAAGTACTTTCTCCATCTCTTTTTGACATCCTTTTCGTGAACTAGTATTTTATTATTTTCATCTCGGATACATCTAATCTGATTAAAATCTTTTGCTTTCTTTGCTCTCTGTTTGGCTATTTTATATATCTTCGTTTTGCCTTCCCTGGTATCAAGTTGATCATATAGGTTTGAATACGCTTCTGCTTTAGCTTTTGCTACTGCTACTTTCGCTTCCTTTTTCGCGACCATATAGTTTTGAAGATCTGTGTTGGATCTGGTTTCTTGCCACTTTTTATATAATTTTCCCTTCTCTTTTATTTTTCCTTGAACTTCGTTTGACCACCACCAAGTCTCTTTATCCTCAAGCTTTTTTTCTGACGTTTTCCCCAGTATTTCAATAGCAGTCTCTCTAATACTACTGGCCATTTTTTCTCCAAATTGTGGTAGGGCTTCCTTTCATGTTCCAACATATTTTCTCTACTATTCTTTCCCTGAATAGACCTTCTTTCTCATCTTTTAGCATCCACCACTTGATTTTTTGTGGTCCTCTCCGATATTTTGGTTTAGTTTCACTTTTTACTTCGATGTCCAGAACAAGAAGCTTATGTTGTTGGCTTCCTGCCTCACTATTACCTTGCAGTCCTTGCATTCACGTATGTCTTCTTTCCTTATCATGAAATAGTCTATTTGGGATTGATGTTGTCCACTTTTGTACGTAATAAGTTGAGTTTATCTCTTTTTAAAGAATGTGTTAACAATCGCCATATCCAATGCTGTTGCTAATTCCAGCATGTCAGTTCAGCTTCATTTCTAGTTCCAAAGCCTAATCCCCCATGTAATCACCTCCTATTATAACTTTCTCCTCTGACGGAATATCACTCAGGACATCTCCTAATTGGTCATAGAAAGCTCTTCTTTCATTCTCACCCAGACCTGCTTGAGAAGCATACACACACATAACATCCAATACCTCTTTATCAATTACAAATTTCACTGACATCATTCTATCACTCGTTCTTACAACTTCCACTACGTTATCTTTCATTTCACTATCAGCAATTATACCAACTCCATTTCTAGTGTTACTACTCCCTGCATACCACAACTTGTATCCTTCACCTAATTCTTTTGTCCTTTGTCCTTTCCACCTAGTTTCTTGAATGCAAGCAATTTGAACTCTTCTTCGTTTGAGCGCATACACTAACTCCAGACTCTTACCTGTAAGACTACCAAGATTCCACGACCCTATCCTGATTTTTCTAACCTGCAATGGTGTTCCCCCTGAGATAGTCCTCACCCGGAAATCCGAACGGAGCCTCATTTTACTTCCGGCACATTTTACCTCAGGAGATGCCAACATTTCAGTATAAGTTTTTTATATCATTGGAGAAGGTATTTTCATTATTATGGCCTGAAAAGATTTTGTTTGGATATTTGATGCCTGAATGCCTTTTCTATCAGCACCATACCCTGCCCTGAACGTTTGGCCAATACACCACCAATGCAGCCAAAGTGCAGTATTACCCCACGCCCACCTGCATTTTTCTGTATAGGCCAGGATCCCTAATGTAAGGACTGCCCTATAAGCCAATGTATTGTTGCCCGTATCCCTCCGCTAGGAGGCACATACTTTATTTGGGACACAGCCATATATTCTATAAAACAGCCATAAGACCGGCTATGATGTACACAACTGAATGTTGGGCAGTGAAAAAGAAAGAGGAACAACGAATGCATGTGGCGGAAATGAGAATGCTTAGATGGATGAGTGGACAAAGAAGGATAAAATTAGAAATGAGTATATTAGGGAAAGTCTAGGTGTGGCACCAATTGATGCCAAAATGAGAGAGCATAGGTTAAGATGGTTTGGTCATGTTCAATGTCGAGATGTTAATCACCCAATACGAAGAATTGCTGAAGTGAAGATTCCTGGAAGGAGTAGGAGAGGAAGACCAAATAAGACCTGGGGGGAGATGATAAGGCAGGACATGTTGGTAAAGGGGATTAACATTGATATGACCCAAGATAGAATTGTGTGGAGAAATGCAATTAGGGATGACGACCCCGCATAGGGATAAGGCAAAGAGAATGATGAGTAATTGGACTTCCTCGCACTAATGCTGCACCCTGTATATATAAGTAAATTAGTTCTAACATGTTTTAAGGGTTCATAATGCTCTCTATCTGATGATGGCAATGTGGCCACATTATCCCACTTAATATTGAATAACATCTGTTTTCTACAATCGTGTTAAAAATGCAATTTTTAGCACTCCATAGGAGCGTTAAAAATGCTACTTTAAAGCACTAGTGCTTTAAAAATTTTAAGGCACTGCAGTTAAAAGTGAATTGTCAAATTGTGAAACGTAAAAATATTTATATTTCATTTATTAACATTAATATTAATAGTACAACTTGCGCAATTTGAAAAAAGTGGTTTAAAAGGTTTTTTAAAATTTAATTTAAACTGTATTATTGCATTTTTACCACATTTGTAGAAAAAAACTATTAAAATTTGTTAGAATATACAACAATAAAAGTAAGATGTTATTCTATAGTTGTAATGATTTACGTATTGACAGTATAGGCAGTTTTGATGTAATGTCAAGAAAAATATAAAAATGGAATGTCAATCAAGTTGAAGTAAAAGTTTTTGTAGATATTGTCCTGTAATTGAGAATGAATAAATTATAATTGTTGATATATAAGACGTTTGTAGAAAAAATATTGTATGATTATACATGTTAAAAAGTACATTTTTAAGGCACTCATGTGAATTGCAGAATGCGTGCCTTAAAATTGTACTTTTAACACTTATATCATAACTAACTACGTTTATCACATAAACTTAGCTATAACTGTGACACATAATTCTTGTTGATTACAGATATAAATCAATTAATATTGCAAAATATCAAAACTATTTTAATATAACTTCTTAAATTTTATGAAATATAGAAAAATTTATTAAAACATTTTCTGTCCTAAGGGAATTCTTAATGATATTGAATAGGTAGAGAGACTGTTGATATGCTGCTTTATATTTCTAAATTAGTTCTAATATAACAGCACGATTTATTAATTTGAAGAAAACCTGTGGTTACTCATACGATTATCAAAAGCCACATTAGTAAATACTAAAAAAATAGAGCTACATGTGAAGTTTCATTTATTTGTTTATACAAATTATGCCAACAAGTCTACCTTCTTTTTTCCTTTATGCAGGTTCCATACACTTTTGTCTTCTAAACTTGGCACTAACTCTCCAATTTCAAAATTGAAGTCTTTAGAAGGATCACGAGAAAAAAATGACCACATATTGAATTAATTTATCACAAAAATGTTCATGCAGTTGAGAAAAAAGATCACATAAATAATTAAAATTCTAACCTATAATTGAAATGTCAATTGATATATACGCAGTAAATGCCGTGATGCCAATTTTACCAGTTGTCCGGAATAATTAGAAAATGGCTGACTTCCATAGATAATTAATACCGATGTGAAGATAGCCACATGTTTCACAGCCTTTATTTTTATTATCCTCATAGGCGGAGTCACTTAAGAAATTAAAGGTCTTTTAAATATAAAGTAATTAGAATAGAATAATGTAGAATCTATCGGTTATTTTATACTTAACCAATAAATTTACTTACAATTAAAATTATTTTAAATTAATCTAATAGCAACAAAAGATAAAAATTAGAATAGAGAAATTGTCCTAAATCCTGTCTTTTTACTGTATCCAATATATTGTTGCGAATAAATCATAAACTATAAAATGAAATTTTTATTTGATGTCTAGCACAAGTGACCTAAAATTATTAAAATAATTTAAACTTCCTGTATGAACTTATCTTCCGTAACTAGAATTAGCAACTCATTTGTTTTAACACAGCTGAAGAAGGCGTTGTTTTTTTTTAACATTTCCTAGTTAAGTGGTGAAATTCGATAAGTATTTCAAGCTAATCCAGTATAAATTTTTTTACCCGCTTTACACCAACAATACATCAAGAAATTGACGAATTTTACAAAGCATAATTTGACATCCAATTTTAACCACATATCATCTAAAGTGTTCTGTAATTTTACCGTGAAACTGAAGAAATTGGACGAAATAAAACATGTCCTATAATAGAACATGTTCTATTTCGTCAAATTCCTTCATTTTGTATTTTTGTATTCCTTAAAATTGTATTTTGTACACGTCAAGTTTGACCTTGAAGAAGTTGGTCAATTTCTTCATTAATTTATTGTTGGTGTAAGCGGGTTTTAGACATCTTTTTGCAATTGTTTAAAAATCTTATCAACCAGGAGAACAGACAGGATTACGAAAAAGTTACGTAACAAATGACCATCTATAAAGTACAAAAACCCTAACAGAGAAAATAGTGGAATACAATAAAACTCTAGTTCTGGTTTTTATCAATTTTCACAAAGCCTTTGACACAGTTGAGCTTAGCAAAATATTACAGACGCTTAAAGAATGGAGGCTAGATTATAGGTATACAAAATTATTATACAAGATGGGTTCCATATGGGAACGAAATAATCCGGTCCATGGTAGTGCGCAGGACGGTGATCGTTACATGGACGGTTTCTCTTTGTGTTGGAACAAACCTGATATAGTCATAGTAGCTGAGGATCTAGCTATGGCAAGTGAGATGGTACAGGAACTCATTGTGACAAAATAATGACAAATTTGGTACCCAACCAGAACATCAGTATTGGTGGGAAATAAATAGAATTCGTAGATAGATATAAATACCTGGGACATGAAATTACAATTGGCAGGGATAACCAGACTCATGAACTGAAGAGAAGAATCGGTCTTGGGTGGGCAGCATTTGGAAAACTGAGAGAAACTTTTAAAAGTGAGTTGCCCACATGCCTAAAGAGAAAGGTATTTGATCAGTGCGTCCTCCCAGTCTTGACGTACGGATCAGAAACCCAATTTCGCTTAAGAGTAAAGTAGCTTTATTTATCACAATATTGAAAATTGTTATTATGAAAAGTTGTTTGGGGTTAAAAACTATATTCTAATATGCAATTTCATCCTTCTAATTGAAAAAAAATTCAAAATTTTTCCTAAGTTATGGATAACCAACATTATTTTCAGATATTTCAATTATGATAACTCTTTTATTATTAATTTTACGAAAAAACGTTATTATTTATAAAAAGTTTTATATGGTCTAAAGGCTCTATGACACTATGCATTTTCTTGTATCATTTCTAATATCGTTTCTGATATCGTTTCTTGTATACATTTTCTTGTATCATTTCTTGTACGTACCGGTTCCTAAAAAAACTGATACGACTCTTAGTAAGATTTGATCATGTTGAGCAGTGTATTTGATTGATCTGACATTATATTTATTATGACACACAAATAATAAAATAAACAAACAACAAACAACTGATTACATATTATATTAATTCATAAATTGTACTAATTATTAAGGTCTAAATGTTTATATTATTTTAAATCTATCTTAACTTTTATATTAACTATCTAAATGATAGTTTTTACATCAAATAGATCACATAATTATTGTAAACGTGGATTATACAACAAAACAAATTAATATTCAATTCAGCCCTGTAACTTATTAAAATAAATATTATAGAAGTTTTCAGGGACTTTCAGCCCTCGGTAATAATGTAGTCTTTCATTCTGAGTTTAAATTTTTCAAAAATATTTATTAGTTTTCTCAGGATTCGAAGAAAATGAATACAATTAAAATACATTGAGAATTTTGACATGCGTCACAATTTTGCATTAACTCAATGTAAAATTCTAAACTGTTAAATTCCAGCTTCCCTAATTATTTGACATCAAAAGACATTAGAAACTATTTGTAGAGGATTGAAATCTGTATTGAAAACAACTGTTAAAATTGGTCTACGTAATTAAACATATTCCAAAATTTTGTAAAAATGTAATACATTTCAGTTTTCAGCCCAAACTTAGGCCACACACAATGCAATAATGTTCACATTTTTGAACTGTCAATATTTTTATTTTATCATCTATTGTTTAAAAACAATACAGTTGATAAGATACTCTCAGTTGCGGAGAAAGTATTAATACTAAAGATTAATAATAAAGTCTAATAACCGTGGAACAGAATAAGCTATCTGACAAATTTTAAGATTTGGCAGTGACATTGACAGTATGTAAATATTAAGTATTTATCCTTCAAAATACACTGCTCAATTTTCTACAAAATACGCTTCAAGAGTCGTATCAGTTTTTTTTGGAACCAGGTGTACATTTGTGCCCTGTATGACACTATGCAAGTTCTTGTATCGAAAATTGTATGAAATTCGGCACGTGATTGGTCGAAATTTTGTTTGTCACCCTGTGTCACGTTATGGTAGTACTGCATCTACAGACACAGTTGATTTTAAATATTTTATAAAATTTATAAACTTTTATACAATTAACATTTTAATGTTAACCAGAATTTTACGTTGACTGAGGTTGATTATTTGTGTTTTTATTTTGTTTTGATATTTGTGCTAAAATATTTGCATTAGAATTATCTTCAGTTTGATCCAAATTAGGAACTATTGTATTCTCGTCTATTAAAAAATTATGCACCATGAAACCTAAATTTATAGTTTGAACTTTACTAGGAGCTAAATATATGGTTATTAGTAGAACAGTAGTCCATACCAAACGGTATATTAAGTATAAATAAAAGATTTATAAATAATACCTACAAAAACACAAATAAATTCATTATCCCATTTTCATTTCAGCCGCCATTATGAGTAAGTAATTATGACATTTTAGATGTTTTACCACCGGTTTTACCAGCAGGTTTTACGTTTTTGCTCTTTGCGCAGAAATTGGCGCAGTTCTTGTACAATAATCTGTGCCTGACACAAATTCTTGTATCGTTTCTGATATCGTTTCTTGTATCTGTGTATGACACTATGCATTTTTTTGACATATCAGAAACGATATTAGAAATGATACAAGAAAATGTATAGTGTCATACAGCCTTATAACCGTAAAATACAGCCATTCTATATCAAATTTTATCAATTTTATACGAGGTAAATAGATGTCAAAAAAGATGAATTTCGATCAAGAGTAATACTTTAAAAGTACCTTTATAGTTCAGAATATTTAAATTATAAGGATGTAATTACATTTTGGAAAATAGTTTTTAATCCTACACATTCATAATCACAATTTTCGATATTGTGAAAAATAAAGGTATTTTATTTACTATTGAGCGAAATTCATATTTTTTGACATACCTTGTATAAAATTTGATATAAGATGATTGTGTTTTAGGTTTTAGACCATGTCGCAGAACATTTTATAAAGAACAATTTTTTCGTAAAATTAATACATAATAACAGAGTTATCGTAGTTGAAATAAATGAAAATTATGTTGGTTATCCATAATTTAAGAAAACTTTTCGAAATTTTTCTTTCAATTAGTTCTTAATTCCAAACAACTTTTCATAACAACGATGTTCAATATTGTGAAAAATAAAGCTGCTTGACTCTTGAGCGAAATTCATCTTTTTTGACATACCCCGTACAAAATTGATAAAATTTGATATAATATGGTTGTATTTTAGGTTTTAGACCGTGCAGAACTTTTTATGACGAATACCTTTTTTCGTCAAATTAATAATAAAAAAGTTAAGTTAATCATAATTGAAATATTTAAATATATTGTTAATTATACAAAATTAAAAAAAATTTCAGATTTTTTTTTCAATTAGAAAGATGTGATTGCATAATTAGAATATAGTTCTTAATTCCAAACAACTTTTCATAATAACAATTTTCAATATTGTGAAAAATAAAGCTACTTTACTCTTTAGCGAAATTCATATTTTTTGACATATTTCGTATAATACTCATAAAATTTGATATATGATGGCGGAATCTTAGGTTTTAGACCATGCAGAACTTTTTATAAAGAATAACTTTTTTTCGTAAAATTAAAAAAAGTTTTCCATATGGTTCCAACTTACAGGGACATCCTGTATAAGTATTTTTGTCTAGCTCCCCGTGTGTGACAAGCTTTATGGTGATTTCAAAACTGGTCACGATTATTGGACCACCTCCTGTATGAGCTGTGGTTTTGACCAATCACAATGAAACAGGCAGGCAACTTAATTGAAAAATGTCTTTCTCGTGTTTAAATGAAGATGATTTGGCGGGAAACCAATAAAGTTAGGTTAAACTGTGGTTAATAAATTATGTGAATGTGAAGTGAAAAATATATTATGAAAGTTTTTTTAGAAATTCATCTAAAATAAAAAGGTTATATTTATTGTAGCAAAAATGGCAGATGAAAAAATTAAGAAAAAGTTGCAAAATGCATTTAAGTTAAGCGGTTTCAGTGTTAGACGGTGAGTTTTATCAATGATTAAAATTTCTTTCTTAAACAAATGTATCATTTGTAGGGAATTCTGTGAACTTATATTACAAACATTTGTGGCAGAAGGGGTAGATTTAGCTGATAATTCAACATTTGATACGAACTTAAACAGTATGTGTAATAGTTTAGAAAGCCAATGCAGTTTTGAAAAGAGTATTGAATTAGAACATATAAAAAAAGCAATTAAATCATGTTTTTATAGTGGGTGTGATACTAATGAATCGATTTTTAATATTATAAGTGCATTTGACTTTCCTAAACTTAGTTACAATCCTGACCGTAAACAGTATTATGTGGAACAAAGAAAATCAGTGATTTTACCAGATGCTGATGTTAAGGCAAAGTTATTTTTGGAAAGATATACCACAGTGCTTCAAAGAACCAGACGAAATTTTCATCTAAAAGGAGATATACAGCTGCAAACTGTGGACTATTTGTTAACAATTTCCACTGTTACATTAGATAGGGTTTTAATTTTAGGAGCTTTGTTTCAAGTTTCTGAAGGAAAGTGGCATTTGGAAGATCCAACTGGAATGGTGGAGCTAAATCTACAACATGCTAAGTAATTTTTTAATTCAATTAAAATGTAATATTTCTTTATTTAACACCTTGGCTGCATCACGAAACAAAAAGACCTCATATTACACCTAACAGTAACTGTGTCATAATGTACTGTGGCAAAGGTTTACAACAGGACTTATATGCCTCATAATGCACTTACTTACTTTATACATACACATACAGTAGAATCTCGAAAAGTCAGATTAATCGGGAGCGTGGCTGATCCGGGTTAGCCGGAGAATATGGTAAAATATAATAAAATACTGATACTTACAGATAAACTTCCATTATAATTGCAAAACCATTAAATATATATGCACAGTACATCTAAATTACGTACAGTGGTTATTGTTCATTTCTTGGTAAAAAACTCTGTAACATTTTTATTGTTGAAATGTTTGTTCGATGAAAATCGGTCCACTTAGCCGGACTTCCGGGTTATTGGAGGCTGACTTCAGAGGCTATTACATCTTCCTAAATTTAGTGTTCGATATTTAGATTGTCCTGAATTCAGGATAGTGTAATCGCATTTAGACGGTTAGCATCCTAATTAGGATGGTTTTCGACATCCTAAATGGCTAAATAGTTGGGACTATAACGTCGCCCCCGTTAGCGAAATTATCCTGACTCGATTTTTTTGCACAAACTTTCTCAAAAACAGGTCCGTATAACAAATCCACAGGGTGCCAGGCGGTGCAGTGGTCGAAAAATTGTTTAAACAATTTTTCTAAACAAATTCACAAAAATAATTGTTTCATTTCGAACAAATTTTTTAGATAACTTGGGTCATTCTGAGCAAAAAAGGTTTCTAGTCATTTTTCTCTAAAATTGATTATTGTCGAGATATACGCAATTTAATATTTGAAAAATGCAAAATGAGAAAATGGCTATTTTAAGGCTTAATAACTTGATTAAAAATTATTATTATGAAAGTAAAAAGTGACCAAATCAAAGATTAAAACCCCCTCTTTCAAGATCCTGAAGAAACTTTAGTCATTATTTTATTACGAAGCTGTTATTTTTAATTACATATTAACAATTAGCGCTATAGGCTGTATCGTCTCCCCGGTTAGCGAAATTATTTCGATTAGATTTTTGAAGTTATACTTCTTTACGATGGGGAGTGAAATTTTATAATACCGGGTGCATGCGCACACAGACAGTATGTAGTTCGTTGCTAATCTTTCAAGATATGTATGTATCAGCTCTGTCAGCGCCAATAAGTCATTAAAAGGATATATTAGTGTTTTTAGTAAATGTATTATTTATTATAATTTTTGTGTCTTTGGATTTGTCTTCCTCGGGAATAAGATATTTTATAATAATAGTAAGTATATTTAAAGTATTTTTGTATACTTCACTTGGTCTATTAAATTTGTCAGTATGTATGAGAATTCTTGTAACCTGTCAAAGCAAAGGGAATATAGATCAGTGGTCGAGCGTGTGACCGGAGATCGAGAAATCCCAGACGAGTCATATTCTTTTTTTTTATTTTTGGTATTGTTTTAATAAAAAATTTTTAAAAGTGGTAGGTAAGAAAGTTAGTTTAATATTTAAATAAAATACGAATAACCTGTTAAGTATACACACATTCTTTTTTTTGCACAAACTTTAATGCGAAGTATTACGTAACGTGATTTTTGAAGATTTTTGACCCCCCCTCCCCCTATGTAACGCACCGTAATAGGATGTTGAAGTATTACGTCCCGCTATTTTTGAAGATTTTTGCCCCCCCCCCCTCCCCAACCTGCGTTACGTAATACTTGAACGTCCCCTTATAACAAATCCACAGGTTTCTTCACTTCGAACAATTTTTTTTAGATAATTTGAGTCATTCTGAGCAAAAAAGGTCTGTTGTGATTTTTCCCTAAAATTGATTGTTGTCTATTTACACGCGATTTAAAATTAGAAAAATGCGGAAATAGCCATTTTCAATGCTTAATAACTCGATTAAAAATTATTATATAGCGCTAATTGTTAATAATTAAAAATAATAGCATTGTAATAATAGTCCTGTCGCCAGGGGGGGTACAACGGCCTCCTTTATTCAGATGGACTTTCCCAAGTTTTTCTTATGTATTTTGGCCCGTAGAACACGAATTTTTTGGGTAACAGTTGATCCGGATGTCGGTAAGGTTGTTATAAACAAAGAAGTTGAGGAACTACATAACAGCGATTTTTTGCAAAACAAAACATTTTTCTGTATTTTTTGGGCCATTCTAACCAAAATATGTTTCTACAAGTTTTTTTGTAGGATGCATAGTTTTCGAGATAAACGCAGTTGAACTTTCAAAAAATCGAAAATTTGCAATTTTTGAACCCGAATAACTTTTGATTAAAAAATAAAATAGCAATTCTGCTTACCGCATTTGAAAGTTCAAGTCAAATTATATCGGTTTTGAATATTTGCATTGCTAAAAATTTATTTTTTTATTGTTAAAAAAAGCTATAAACACACAGTGTTTCCCGTGCCTAATACATGCGTTTTAATGCATGCTACGTAGAAATAGCCTCGCTTGCATTTGTACCTACTCTACCTACTCGTTCGATTTTAAATGAGAAATCATTGAACACCTCACTCAAGCACCAGGTGTTTATAGCTTTTTTTAACAATAAAATAATAAATTTTTAGCTATGCAAATAATTAAAACCGATATAATTTGACTTGAACTTTCAAATGCGGTAAGCAGAATTGCTATTTTATTTGTTAATCCAAAGTTATTCGGGTTCAAAAATTGCAATTTTTCGATTTTTTAAAAGTTCAATCGCGTTTATCTCGAAAACTATGCATCCTACGAAAAAATTTGTAGGAACATTTTTTGGTTAGAATGGCCCAAAAAATACAAAAAAATGTTTTGTTTTCCGAGAAATCGCTGTTATGTAATTCCTCAACTTCTTTGTTTATAACAATCTTATCGACATCCGGATCAACTGTTACCCAAAAAATTCGTGTTCTACGGGTCAAAATCCATAAAAAAAACTTTGGTAAGGCCATCTGAATACAGGAGGCCGTTGTACCCCCCCTGGCGACAGGACTATAAAATAATGACAAAATTTCTTCCGGCTCTTGAAGGAGAGGTTTTAAACTTTGATTTGGTCACTTTCTGACTTTCATAATAATAATTATTTTTAATTAAAATATTAAGCCTTAAAAATGGCCATTTTCGCATTTTTCAAATTTTAAATTGCGTATAACTCGACAAAAATTATTTTTAGAGAAAAATCACAAGAGACCTTTTTTGCCCAGAATGACCCATGTAATCTAAAAAAAAGTATACGAAGTGAAAAAATTGATTTTTTGAATTTGTTTAAAAAAAATGTTTAAACAATTTTCCGACCTCGGCACCTCCCAGTACCCTGTGGATTTGTTATAAGGACCTCTTTTTGAGTAAATTTGTGCAAAAAGTCGAATCGGAATAATTTCGTACGGGGGCGACGGTACAGCGCCGTCTAAAATCGGATGGGTGTACAATCAGAGAACATCTGGTACAATACTGTACCTTTTGTACCCAAAACGATAAACATGTCACCGACACGACATGTAATTCACTCGACACGTCCGTCACTCAAGCTGGTAGTTCAAATCTGATTAGGAAAAGCTTTTGTTTTTTTACCTGCTTTTAAAAGATTTACCTGCTTAAACCGAACCCCTGTGGTTTTAACACTTGGTTTTCAAACCCTGTCTTTTATAATTATTTACGATCCTAAATTTAGGATGGTGTAATCGCGAGCTTCAGTGACTGAATTTAGTGTCATAAATCATATCCTGAATATTGGTCCTGAATTTAGGATAATGTAATACCCACTTTATCGGGGTTTCACTGTACCTATCTCTAACTAAACTCAGCCAAGGTGTTTAAGCAAAATACAAAATTGTAGGTTATTAATTTTGATATAATTTTTTAGATTTCATATAGGATTTTTTAGTGAAAATACCCTAGTTTTAGTAAATGGTTGTTATGAAGATCGCATTCTTCTGGTCTCCTCAATAGTGCTACCACCCGGTGAAGATTATAAAGGTTCAAGGTACGTAAGTTGTTTTCTGTCTTATTTTCTTATTATTTTCACATGGATGTTTTAGACCAGTCTTTGGAAATATCAATTACTTTGGAGGACTTTCAAATTTACAGTTGCGAGAATCTGCAAGTTTAAAGCAATATATGACACAAAACAAAAATAAGTTCATGTTATTTTTTTCTGACGTATGGTTGGATTATCCTCAGGTAAGATTTTTTGCTTTGTAGTATTAAGGGTGCCAATAAAAAGGTGCAAGATCTGTTCTGCTGTCCTCAATTAAAACGCGGTATCTGCAAAAAAATTTAAAATCGAGTTTTTGCTATATGTGGTTTCCTTGTGACCTTATTTATGCTTCTGGAATGTCTGAAAGCCATATCATTTTATTTAATACAAAAATAAATAAATTTCAATATGCCGCATGTGCTATATAGAGTCCTGAGAAAAAACTTTGAGAGCCGATTTCTCAGTTTTAAGTTGGCTGCACATACCGCGTTTTATTTGAGGACAGCAGTGTTACTGTTACAAGAACTATGAGCCCCTTACAAAATTATAACCAATTTTCCATGAAAATCGTAACAATTTTCAGCTCCCTGTATGTATAAATAAAAATAATCACAACAGCAATGGTTTATTGATGCCATATTTTTTTGTTGATTGTCAACATTTTTAAGAATGGTTGATATTGCAAATTTTCTTTAAATCCAATACAGGGTGAGTCCAAACGCAAGTAAATTAATTTTTCAGTAATTTCAAATGGAACACTCTGTATTTTATGTAAATATCGAAAAGTACCATTACCGCACTTTAATTTTTATATAATATTCCCTATGTCTAAATTTGTTAGTTTCGAGATATGCTTTTTCTCATGAGGATCTTTCAGTGCGTCACGGTTTTTTGATTTCTTTCTAACGCATTAAATTGTATGTGACAGAAAAAAACGCACGTTGGTGGTTACATTTCGTCGGTGACATTTATAACATTTATTCTAGTTGTCAATAGATGGCGCTATAATCGAAAATAAAATAATTTGCGAATTATACAGGGTGTTTCATTAATAATTGTCCATATAGTAACTAGAGAAACCTTAGCACAAAATACGAAGATTTAACCTAAAACACTTAAATAAAATGTGGTTCCTTACTGAGTTACAGGGTGTTTTATCTAAAAATTTAAAAACTATTTTTGCTCAGCATTTTAAAACTATTCTACGTTATCCTTTTCATACTGGGCAGAAAGGGCGACTACTATACACCCTACTAAATTATGATAAACAAACATTTCTAGCTACTACCAAAGGCGTACGACAGGGGATGGTGAATAGTTGAAACTTCTCAAATTCTACACCACTGAAGAAAGTACTATTTTAGTACCATTTTTAGATTCTCCAATACTTTCTACGTAAATAATGTACTCTTTATTGGTAACGATAAAGTCATTAGTTTTCGAGATATTTGAAGTTAAATATGAAACGGCACAGTTATTTTGATTAATAATTTATGATATATGATTCATATATGATTAAAATTTTAAAAATATTTGTACCCACTACTTTAAAAACTATTTGGCGTATCATTATCATACTTGGCACAAAGTGTAGGTACTGTACACCCTACTAATTTAAGATAAATACACGTTTCTAGCTACTACCAGAGGCGTACGACAGGGGATAGTGGCTTGTTGACCCTTCCCAAATTCTACGCCACTGATGAAATTGCTATTTTAGTGTAATTTTTTGATTTTCCAATACTTTTTATGTAAATAATATACTTTTCATTCGTAACGATAAAATGATTAGTTTTCGAGATATTTCATATAATATATAATCAAAATAACTGTGTCGTTTCATTTTTAACTTCAAAGATCTCGAAAACTAATGACTTTATCGTTACGAATGAAGAGTACTTTATTTTGATAGAAAGTATTAGAGAACCAAAAATTGAACTAAAATAGCAATTTCGCCAGTGGCGTAGAATTTGGAAAGGGTAAACCATTCACTTTCCCCGTCGTACGCCTCTGGTAATAGCCAGAAACGTGTGTTTAACATAATTTAGTAGTTTGTACAGTACCTATACTTCCTGCCAAGTATGAAAAGGATTCGTCGAATAGTTTTAAATTGTTGAACAAAAATAATTTTTACATTTTTAGTAAAACACCCTGTAACTCAGTAAGGAATCACATTTGATTTAAGTGTTTTAGGTTAAATCTTCGTATTTTGTGCTAAGGTTTCTCCAGTTGCTATATGGACAATTATTATTGAAACACCCTGTATAATATATCTACGAATATAATCTGAACAATTTATAAGACTATACAAATCAAAGAAAATACCATTTTATAAATGCAATAAACACAATTGATTTGTTTTTATGCCAAATTGCAAATAAAATGTGACAACTGTCATTTAACTAAAATGTCATGTCACTAAAATGTATATTATCACGGACTTACCTTTTTTCTATCATTTGTGACGCACTGAAAAATGCTCATGAAAAGAAGCATATTTTCATTTTTCTGAGCAAATTATTATTAAGGTGTCTAAATTTTTCCAAATTGTAAGTAAGCCATGACTGAAATTGTCTAAAAGTGACGGTTTACCATTATTGTTTGTTTATTGTGTTATTAGAATAGAATAGAATAGAAAAAAGCTTTATTCTCAGGATTCACAAGTTACAAATACAAATTGTCAATAGAGAGAATGGTGTCAATTACAATTTATAAGGGTTGCTGAAACAACCTACACTTAACATAAAAGTAATATTAAAATATAATAATAATAACAGTGACATTTAGATTCAGATAAGAGCCCTCAGTCTCCCTGTAGGTCAGCTTGAAGGTATTCTTCCACTTTGTACGGTTCTATATGTATGAGCAACTGTTGAACAGACTTTCTATATTTATTTATGTCCGTTTCTATTTTGATGCTGTAAGGCAGTTTATTAAAGAATTTAATACAGGCATATTCTGTGGTTTTCTCAGATGTAGTTAGTCAATGTATTGGTATATTATTATAGTTTATGAGATTGTTTCGTGTATTTGTATTATGGTTTGTTGTGTTTCAAGAATTTATGTCTATTTTAAAAAATGAAAAGTAAGCATTCATATATATGTATGTTCCGGCCATTGTTAGTAGGTATGTTGAGCTTTTTGAAATTATCTCTACATGAATCCCTGTATTTCAAGTTAAGTAGAGTTCTGATTGCTCTTTTTTGTAATATGAAAACCTGTTCAGCGTTTCTACTTTCCCCCCAGAAATTTATTCCAAATCGCATTACAGAATGAAAATTTAAAAAATATACAACTCGTTTACATTAAATACTTAAGATGAATTTTACTGTTAATGAAATGGTAGATGTGATCTGGAATTGGGGGAGTGCAATAAAAATGCATTATCAGTAAGAATTTATCATGAACGGCATAATTTTTTTTTTGAAAACTCAATACTTTTTGAGTTATTCGTGGTTGAAAATTTGCCATTTTCATTGAAAAATGACACCTTTTCGGACGGTTTTTTGCGAATACCTTAAAAATTATGCAGCTGACATAGGAAACTTGCATATATTTTTAAATATTAAAATAAAATTAAAAAAATATAAGGTAACATGATCTTAAAACGCATGTATGCAAAAAAATCAAATATTTTTAACTCATACGCTTATTATGCGGCTTTGAAAACGCTATAAAATTCAAATTTCTTCAGAGACGCGTAAACGGGTCTGACGTCACGACCCACGGTCTACCTGCCATCGACAACAAAACTTCTAGGATATTTCGGAAATATTATTTACAAATTTATTCATATTCACTTAAAACTCTTATGTAGAAGTCGATTGTATAAATAAAAGTTCAAAATAAATAAAGGTTGTTTTGGGGATTGTATTAACTCCATTTTAATCGTATTTAATTGGAAATTCCAAGGTATTATTTGTGTTCTTGTAGGTATAGCACATAATCAGTTTATTTAGTTTCAAACTGAAATTGATCAGGTGTTAAGACAAATAAGTAAACATTATTAATAAGCATGTTTATATTGTTTATCACAATAGGTTTTAGTTACTCTTACTTTTATTACAAAAAGTATAATATTGTATTGTTTATTTTTAAGTTTTTTGTTTCTTCTTTGTTATGAATCTAAAATATTTATAAATGATAGGTTTTAGTTTTGTTTATTACAAAATATTAGGACTGAAATATATGTAGTCGGAAATTTAATTATAATAAGGGACGAACGTTTTGGATTTAAAAAGTTGTGTTGGTAGAAAATTGAGACCGAGAGCTAAAATCTAATCTATTAACCAAATAACCAATGCAAAAGTACAGTTGCAAATGTTTCTATTTAAAAAATAAGTGTTTTTTGCGTAGCAGATACAGACTTTGAAAGTAATTTAATATTTACTTATAAATATTTGGATAGAATATGACGCAGGTCTTATTGACAGTTTGATTAGTATAGCACAAGACTTTTGGAGTGTAAATATTTTCCCCCATCTATTTGGCTCTGCTAAATTATTAAAAATAAATGGAATAAAACTTTGACAAAATAAAGTTTTATCCATAAAATATTTTTTATTTCTTTATGTGAAAATGAAATTCAAATTTTAAACTAAATACATATATGCCTATTTATTTATTTTAATAAAACATCCTTTCTTTTTATACGTAATTTTTTAGTAGTATCTATGTACGTACTTACATAACTTTATAATGTAATTTGGCATTTGAGATACATAGGTTGTAAAAAAAATGTATTTCCGTAAACTAAAAACAATATTATAAATAAATGAAAATTTTTAAAATTTCAAAATATTGCCTTCACAGTGCACGTCTGGCACTAGCCAAACGAGAACACTGGCAAACATCATAGTTGGTGACATCAGACCCAAGCGCAGGCTTTTGAAGTTGTTTGAAACGGTAAATTTGGGCGCGCAACTATTATCAGTTATTGTACGTAAACTATTAATAATTATTAAGACGTAATATTTTGAACATGATATTTTTAAACATAAATTAACAATTTTATGCAAAAATATTTTTATGTGTAAGTTTCCTATTTTGTAGCTTATGAAAATAATGGTAGGTGAAAAAAGATTTTTTTTGTGCCTGCTCAAATCGGTTTATTTAACTTAAAATACCTTTTGTGGTGCTTGAAAAGACCTTTAAAACGGGCTCTGTTAAATGGTCGATTACATATTGAAACTAAGCGAGATATGGTACGAAAAAAATTGATGACTAATGTATTTTAAGGAAAAATGAGAAGTATATTTAACCCCTCATCCACCAGAATTTAAATGCATCGTTTTCCTTCTACAATACCTTTTTATTATAGTGTTATTTATATGTTCAAAAAGTTGGACCGGTTTAAAATAAATGTCCAAAAAGATTAAGTATGGTATGTTTAGCAGTAAATGGTCGACTTCAATGGTCAATACTTTTACTGGTATTTCAATAGTATAAAGCCCGGTTTCAGGTAAAATTTAAATATGTTTGAATGTTTGTTTTTCTATAATCTTAGCAATTAAAATAGATTTAATTTATTTTAAAACTCATTTGGAAACATGAATTTTGGGTATATAAGGCAAAGCAAAATATTTTACATCCGTTTTTTTGTTTTTGTCGTCGTAATTATTGTATACTTTGTGGATTCTTTGCTTTATTATAGGAGTACCGTCTAGTCAGTGTTCATTGTCAAAAGACCAACTCTGTCTACTTCGGTTGCTTATCGCTACGGGTGGGTCTTAACAATGGGCCAGGTCAGATAAATTTAATAATATTTACGACCGCACTAATTGAAGTCAACCATTTACTGCTAAACAAACCATACAAAAATGTAGGGTTTTTTCAGATAACAATTTTGTTTTGTCTTTCATTACTGTATCTCTTTATCACTTTCGAATTACATGGGGAAATGGAAGATTTTTAAGACAATTTTAAAATGCGCTCCATAATTTGATCCTTTTTTTTCAAAAACCATTTATTTTAAACTCATCCAACTTTTTGAACATATAAATAACACTATAATAAAAAGGTATTGTAGAAAGAAAACGATGCCTTTAAATTCTGGTGGATGAGGGGTTAAATAATATATTTCGCATTTTATCTTAAAATAAATTATTAGTCATCAATTTTTTGCAGCATATCTCGCTTAGTTGGACATAATCGACATTTAACGGTGCTCGTTTTAAAGCTCTTTTCAATCGCTGCAAAAGATATTGGTAGTATTGTACTCATAGAATCGACCATTTCTCTGTTATTTTAAGTTGAACGCACCGATTTGAGCATGCACCAACAGAAATCTCTTTTCACCTACCATATGTCAATTTGTATTATAACTATAATGATGTTAAGAAAGCCTAAGGCTACAATTGAGATTTAATTTAATTATTTTATATAGGTATGCTAGAATCTCCCACAGGGTGTTCCGAACTTTAAGAAAAAACACAGTATGATTGTCACACTGTCCAGCAACAATATTATTACATCGATTTTCTTAATAAGGCTATAACATATTTAAAAAATTACTCAAATCGAACAACAGGTTTAGGACATTCGAGACATCTAACGTGTACAATTCAGAAGTGAGTTGATTATTTTGCTCTTAAGTGTAGTCTTCAAAAGTAGCTTTAGTCATCCAAGCTTTCTTGTTGGATCTCCATACGACGCGTAATTGAGGCCTTGGATTTTCGGACAAATATACTAAAAGTGGCTTTAGCTTAAAATCACACGCTGCATTTACATCAAGTAGAAATAGTCCAAAAAATAAGGTGTTTGTCGGGACACTTGAGCAGCCAGGTTGCAAATGGGGTTTTTGGGTACTATATATCTACCTAATTCATAATAAATACAAAAATGCTCGTCACAGTTCGGACGAGAAATTTAGTTATTAACAAATAAGGGTCAAAAATAGCAGTTTTTTCGTTTAAATCGCTACAGGTAAAAATAGGGTAATTAAATATCTTACCTATAATATTCTTCTTTTAGTAGATGAGCCAAGGTTTAAACTGGCACTTTTTGAATTCTGGTCTGATCATTTTTTGCTGCGGAAATTGCAAAATAAAACTAAAATTTCGAAAATAAAAAATTGCTATAACTTTTGCGAAAATGGCCTTAAGACTTTAATATTGCATGAAAAATTGAGTCAAACCGTCCATATAATCCACAAAAAAATTTAAGACGATTCGTCAATTAGTTTAAATTTTATTAAATTTGTTTATCCCAAAGAGGTTATTATTCCGCAATGTTATTGTTCAGAAAATAATAATGATATAGCAATTCTGTGGAAACCACGTGAAAGAAGAATAGTTATATTTTCAATGTATTGAAAAAAAATCATTAAAAAGACGTTTTTATCATAAGGGTCAAAAATAGCAGTTTTTTCGTTTAAATCGCTACAGGTAAAAATAGGGTAATTAAATATCTTACCTATAATATTCTTCTTTTAGTAGATGAGCCAAGGTTTAAACTGGCACTTTTTGAATTCTGGTCTGATCATTTTTTGCTGCGGAAATTGCAAAATAAAACTAAAATTTCGAAAATAAAAAATTGCTATAACTTTTGCGAAAATGGCCTTAAGACTTTAATATTGCATGAAAAATTGAGTCAAACCGTCCATATAATCCACAAAAAAATTTAAGACGATTCGTCAATTAGTTTAAATTTTATTAAATTTGTTTATCCCAAAGAGGTTATTATTCCGCAATGTTATTGTTCAGAAAATAATAATGATATAGCAATTCTGTGGAAACCACGTGAAAGAAGAATAGTTATATTTTCAATGTATTGAAAAAAAATCATTAAAAAGACGTTTTTATCACTCCGAAAACGTTTTACTAAAGTAGAGTCATTTTTGGCTTATACCTAAACAATGTGAATAACTTTGTTAATATTGACTGTAGAGTAAATCTACTTTATGATTTCAAAAGCTGGTATTTTTACACGAATTTTCAAAAAAGAAAAATTTCCCCTAGGTTAATTACGGTCAAAGTTAGCCACTTTTATTATTTAATTCACAGTTACTTCTATATGCATAAAATTCTCCTGTAACAGTGTTAGTTACCATACTAATCCGAAACGGCTTGGCCAATTTTTATGAAATTTTACACGTATATCCTATAGGACTGAGTATAGGTTTTAATCTATTTTTCATGCCCATAAGTTATAAGGGGGTTGCCCCCCTGACATTTTTTTTTATTTTTTTTTTGGACAAAATTGTCTACCTTAATTTATATATGATGTATAATTCAAAAATACATACAACCCTTAATTTTCACTTTTCTATCACCAACCCCTATTTTTTAATAGCCATCTATATATTTACATATATAAAATTCTCCTGTCACAGTGTTAGTGGCCATACTCCTCCGAGACCGCTTGACTGATTTTTATGAAATTATATGTGTATATTTGGTAGGTCTTAAAAAAATCTCTAAAAAAATTATGATCAAAATCCATCAACAAGCTCCTGAGATATTAATCGCAGCATATGTTTGAAGAATCAGTTTCCTTTTTTGGGTGCACGGATTTTAATATGTCCCCTCCACCGACCACGAATCGATTTCGTTAGGACGTTATTTTTAAAGCTTTAACCACTCTGTTGAAGTTCAAAGTTTACTCAAACTTTTACACATAAACTATATACCTTCGTCTTCAAAATTGCGCTAGTAAGGTTGCTAAATTGTTATAAACAAAGTAGCCGTCAATTAAATAAAAAAAGTGGCTAACTTTGACCGTAATTAACCTAGGCGAAAAGTTCTTTTTTGAAAATTCGTATAAAAAAACCAACTTTTCAAATCGCGTTGTAGTTTTAGCCTACAGTCAGTATTAACAAAGTTATTCCAATTGTTTATAAGCCAAAAATGACTCTACTTTAGTAGAATATTTTCGGAGTGATATAAATGATTTTTTAATTATTTTTTTAAATACTTTGAAAATATGACTATTCTTCTTTCATGTGGTTTCCACAGAATTGCTATATCATTATTATTTTCTGAACAATAATATTGCAAAAAAAAGCTCTTTGGGATAAACAAATTGAATAAAATTTACACTAATTAACGAATCGTCTTAAAATTTGTGCATTATACGGACTGTTTGACTCAACTTTTCGTGCAATATAAAAATCTTAAGGTCATTTTCACAAAAGATATAGCAGTTCTTTTATTTTCGAAATTTTAGTTTTATTTTGCAATTTTCGAAGCAACAAATGATGGGACCAAAATTCAAAAACTGTTATTTTAAACTTTGGATCATCTACTAAAAGACGAATACTATAAATAAGATAATTAATTACCCTATTTTTACCTGTAGCGATTTAAACGAAAGAACTGCCACTTTTGACCCTTATTTGTTAATAACTAATATTCTCGTCCGAACTGTAACGGGCATTTTTGTATTTATAATGTATTATACTCCATCTAATTTACTTACCGTTGCACGTCATCCGCGTCATAGCCCGTGACATCACATGATACCAACACGAAATATTTAGGCGGTAGGTGTGTACTTTTTTAGAATCACTTTGCCGAGTACACTGGCATTACAGCCACTAGACATATTATTATATACGCGTAGAAATAATATTTAAAGATTTCTATTAATCTTAACTTAAAGAAATACACAATAATATGTTTCATTTAATTTGTATAAATGGATTATAAAGCGTTTTTATGAAGCAAATTTGTTCGGAATACACTGTAACTATAATTGAACGAAGGTGATATTTTGGCATAAATTGGTAACATTTATTTGACAGTTGCGGTGATGACACTTCATATATGTTTATATTCTTTACTATAAGTATTTGTTTCATTATATTTACTGTTTTTATTATGTACTTTAACGTAAGATTATAACTTGATTCTTGTTTTCTATTTCTAAAGTTTTTATTTATTTACATTGAATATTAATTTGTTTTGCTGTATAATCCACTTTCGCAAAAATTGTGTGATGTATTTTATTTAAAATGAATTCACGAATTTTTTGTAATTGGGCAACAATGTCAACTTAGACCTCTAACGTTGATAATGACGTGCAACGGTAAGTAAATTAGACGGACTGTAGGTGTCTATTAGTATGAAAAAACCCATTTGCAACCTGGCTGTCCCGAACATGGTATATTTTTGCCTTATTTAACTGGAGTATAAAGTCAACCGTTCTTTAGACACCTTATAACAAGGCACAGCTTTTTCGGTTTTTGAAGTGTACGTGCGATCTGGCATTCACTTCCAATAGGGCTTTTCATCGATTGTCATTTGTTTCGAGCTACTGTCATTGTTGTATAATCTGTGTATAATATTAATATACACGGATTATAGGACATATGACAGAAGCTCGAAACAAATGACTGTGAATGAAAAGACCTATAAAGCCCTGTTTCGTCTATCTTACACTTGTTTATAACCACCTCTTTCAATAATTCCATTTAAAATGTTGGGATATTCCTTAGATGCTTTAAATTAGCATTTAAGCTTTAACTACACGCTGTGGCGTATTTTGTACGACAGATATGAGAATTCTACTGCAAATGAATTTAACAATTTAATTTTTGACCTTGTTTATCTATCTAACCTATCACTGGAATGTGCTTTACAATTGTTTTTAGTTTCGTTATAATCGGCGTTCTGAGAAGATGGTAATTACTAGTTTATTATTTGTTGTTTTCGGTGGTGTACAAAATACGCCACGATTGTAGTAATATAAGTACGTCTTTCAATTGTTTTTTTTTTCATTATGGCACAGTAGTATATTGTACAACAAGAGAGAAAAAAGACATATTTCTCACGAGCGTAGAAGTTTGTTGGCACGAGCCGAGGTACGAGGCGAGTGCCGCAAATCAAGCGAGAGAGAAATATGTCGTTTTCTCACGTGTTGTACACTGTACTTTTTCTATGGATGCGTTTTTGTCAAGAGTACAATCTTCAAAATTAAATAATTTAGGTGCTATTATGTAGATTATATGCCAAAATTGAAATAAAATACATATTATACACATATGTAGGTATTTAATATTCTTAATATTTATATACTTTTATTTATTTAAAATAATAGTTACCAGTTATATTTGAACAGTTTTGAAAGGTAATTCCTCGTAAGTTTTGATTTGACACATTTTATTTGACAAAAATATTTGTGTTTGTATTGTGCATGTTACCATGAAAACCGCGATTCTACGTATGGAACCCGTGAGAAAAAATATTTCTCACTGCAATGGCCGACTTTTCTCACACCCTGAGAAATTGTTCGTTTTGAATGTATGTAAGTAGTGAGAGAAGTTGCACATTGTATAGCATCCATAGAAAAAATATATTTTTCTTTATAAACAATACTTTTTTCATGTAAAAAATCACATATAATCAGTTCGCTAAACTCAGACACTAGCGATTTTAGTAGGTATTTTTTTTGTTTTTTGCCAATTTTGCCAAACTTGGTCAAATTACTAACTATTTAGTAATTATTAACTATTTAGTAAAATTATTTTTTGCTAATTTTACTAAAATTGGCAAAATTACTTACTAAAATCACTAGCCAGTTGTGTTGAGCGAACCGACTATATCAAAAATTTCTTTATTAGTAATTTTATTTTTCAAGGGATCAGATTGCAGTTAGAAATCACAATTGACTTACCTGAGAAGCATTGGCTGATGCCGAATAAGGTTTATAACAAACAACTAATACCCAAGCGTATTTTTTGAAAAAAAAATAAACAAAACCGGTGTTTTTAAATGTATTCTCTTGTGGTGTATAAAGTACGCCACGCGTTTACTTACGTCATATAATAACTTGATACTCGGTAGTTGTAGTTAAAGGTTAAAATTAAATTGCGGATCAGTTACTTTTCTAAAGATTCGGTTCTTTGACTCGGCTCAATTCCTGCACATCTCTAAGATAACATCCAAACAGAGAACTAATCTAAATGTCAGAAGTCAGAACTGTCAAAAGTCAAAAGAGTATTTGTATTTATTTACTTAACAAGCAAAAGTTGTTGTTATTGTTTGGATATTTTAATACTTTTAAATTTTTGATGGACAAAATAAAGATGTCAAAAATATCCATAAAAAGTTTTATTAAAAAAGATTTTGTTAAAGATACATCGTCCCAACGTCTAACGTCTATCAAATTACCTCGCGATCTCAGTTTAGGTGGAACTAAACAGCATAAAAAATTGTATAAACCAAATTTAAATGTGATAAGAAATAAAAAAGTAACTGAGAATAAGCTTCAGGTTGTAAACAATACAAAGTTAAGATCTCGAAGGAACAAAGAACCAGTTAAACAAAAATATGTGCAATCATCAGGTGTATTTTCAGAAGGTATAATTTCAGATATTGTTCCTGTTGTTAGAGTCAGACAAGATGCTGCACCAAAAACTTCACCAACAATAGTAAATACACTAAAATTAACAGAGGCCTTTAAAAAACATGAAGACAAGATTATTAATGATATTAAAGAATGTACTGAGAGTAGTGATAGTGACTCTGAAAATATATCTTCATTCAAATATATCCAATGGAATGAAGCTTCATTTAAAAATGTCAAATCGGAAGTTATGCCCGATGTTACTATCCCCAAACCTGATTTCCTTAATTTTGATGATCAAAAGTCTACACTAGGTCTATGGCAATTGCCAGATTCATTTAGTTTTATAAAAGATGACCAAAGAAGTGATTTTAATCTTAATGATGCTGGAGAAGGAATTATTGGAAAGATTCTTGTTCGAAAATCAGGAAAAATTGATGCTGTAATTGGGAATTTAAGCTACGAGCTGGAGGCAGTAAAGTGGGAATCATTTAATGAACATTTAATGTCAGTTTCTATTGGGAAATTTTCACATGCTGTAAATTTAGGTAGTTTGCAGAATAGATTCATACTCAGCCCTAATTGGAACCAATTATTAAAAGATTAGTTTTGTTTGTTTATTGATATGTATTTATGAATAAATGTACAGTATTATGAATAATAGCAATAACTATTTATAAACGGATATTTTATAAGTATAATGTAGATAATAAAGATATGTAATAGTAATTTCTGAAAACAACAATAATGTCTTGCTAATAAGTTGAAGTTATCTGCTTCTGATATACAGAATAATATATTTAAAAAATAAGATAGAATTTCAGGAAATTATATTTAAGTTAACAAAACAAAGTCTTCATAGTCATTTCACATATCGCACATCCTGTTCTAAATCATAGCAATTCTAAATATTAAAATTTTATAGGAGAGTGAAAACAAAATATTTTCTTTGGTTATTTCCTAATATATTTTTTATTTTAGTTAGTATAAGTTTCATTTTTGCATCAATATTTTCTGTGTTACAACTGGGCTAGAGTAACATAGAAAAAATATTTGTTAAAAGATAACAACTAAAATATGACATTTTGTTTCGAAATAATACAGTTTTCCTCCAAACATTTAATTGACTGTACCTTTTCATGAAAGAAACCTTAAAACACATTGGTGTTATTTGGTAGTTTTTTGAATTACATCAATTGTTTTTCACAAGTTCGAATGTTACTGTTTTTACCAGACTTTAATTTTTAATTGTGACATATCATTTCGCTCCATCTACTGCAATATTTAAGATATTACAGTTTTTTGATAAAAAAAGATAATGCTTAACCGCTTAATGTGCTTACCCGAGTTAACTCAATTTTAAACTACGTTTCTATTTTCGCTTAACTGAGTTAACTCGTGTTTAAAATATTTGTACAATATATGTATAAGGCACCTACGCGTTTTAACTCCTCTAGCGCTAAATAACGGTATCCCCACATGCATGGGCGCCCATACCTATGGGCAGGGGGGGCGTGCCCCCTGTCTTTTCGGGTGCTTTAAACTATATATTTGATTATCCAAAATATACCAAATGTAATCTGCAACATCTTCACATCTGCTCCCCCCTAAAAATTGTTATATGGGCGCCTGTGCCCACTTCTTTTCTCGTTTCTAATTTTAAACTTACTACGATCGACTGCCGACTAGGGTGGGATCACGATGAGTAGAATTCTATTTTGCTGACGTCATGTTCTGCCCTGAGTGTGACGCACCTCTGTGTGTAACCCCTTGTTTTAGAGTGTATCACACTGTTAACAATATTTAACATTATTATACTTGAATAATTGTGATTTTCTTCTCTTACTTGTAGTATTTTGTATGTAAAAAGTTACGACCGAGTTAACTCGGGTGAGCGCATGAGGGTATTTGTTATTTTATATTTTTCTAATAAAATATGCGTTTTTTTACTTTAGATTATATCTAGTGACAATAGTCTTGTTCGTAAATTATTTTACTGCAATAAAATAAATAGGTAATTTTTTGACATATTTTTGCACATAAATGTGTGCGTTAAGCGGTTAATGCATTTTTATGATAAAGGTAAAGACAAAATGAAATTAAATTTTAATACACCTTTGAAGGGGATGTGCAATATGAGGCCTCTTATAGGAAATTCGGTTCACTGATGCCTGTCCCAACTGGCTAGTATATTTTAGTAATATTTTTTTACTACGTTGGTCAACCCATTAATACCCAAACATTTTTTTTCGAATTTCAAAATTTTACCTGTACATACTTAATTATCATTATTCATGAAATTTTTTTTTCTCTGATTCTGGCCTTGGTTTAGAACTAGAACCTTTAGCCACGTAATTGTATAACTTATCACTAACTCAGGTGTAATGTGTAGTGTGTGTGTTGAGTAAGTGTCTTGTTACTTTACAAAGTCGACATCATTGTCTTTGCAAAGAGACGCTAATTGTATCCGAACGTCTGCAGTCCCTCTAGTGAGTACCGATCTCACAAGGTTCATGAAATTAATTTATATCTTTGTATTTCTGAATTATGAGCCGATCTATAAATAGGGCAGTGAGTATTAGGGTTATCATAATTGCATGCATGAGAAAACAGTTATGAGAATTGAAATTTTTATTTACATCTAATAAAAACAAGTTTATTTTTTACTGCATAAAACAATTTTTACATAAATACACTACATTTTACAAAGTATTGACATCTTCTCTGCTATTCATGTTTTTCCATGAAGTATCATTTTCTATCAAATCTTATGCCCATAAAACTTTTCAGTTCGGCTGACACAAATAAGCATCAGATCAAAATGTCAAATAAATAAATTTAATTTATTGCTGTTAATGTAATAATCACATATTTCAAAACTAAGAAACGTTTTTTATAAATCTCCTATACCAATCTCAGTAAACCAAAAATGTTTGATACTTTATACAGGGTGTTTTATTAACAATTGTCCATATCGTAACTGGAGAAACCTTAGCACAAAATACGAAGATTTAACCCAAAACACTTAAATAAAATATTCCTCCTTACCGAGATACAGAGTGTTTTATTACAAATATTCTAAAATGATTTTAGCACATTGTTCAAGCACCTTTTAATATTTTTTGTTCAAACTTGACACACAGTTTACACATGCTAGGGTACTTTAACTAGTTCTAAAAGATCGTTTTCCGCTGTTACCAGAGGCGTGCTGTAGGGATATATACTTTTCCCCTTACAATCTACGCCACTGTTGTAATAATCATTTCAGCATGTTTTTTTGATTCCTTGTTACTTTTTACATAAATATCATCCTTTTGTCTCATTGCGATAAAGTAATTAGTTTTCAAGTTATTTGTGTTTAAAGATAATGGATTCCGTAAGACTATGTACTTTAAACTGCATTCAATAAGATTATGTGTTTAAAATACATAATCTTATTGAATCCAATACATTAAAACGCAAATAACTTGAAAACTACTTACTCTATCTCAATGAGACAACGGATGATATTTAAGTAAAAAGTAACGAAGAATAAAAAAAACATGCTGAAATGATTATTACGACAGTGGCGTAGATTGTAAGGGGGGAAGGGGCGAAAGGGAAGTATATATCCCTACAGCACGCCTCTGGTAACAGCGGAAAATGATCTTTTAGAACTAGTTAAAGTACCCTAGCATGTGTAAACTGTGTGTCAAGTTTGAACAAAAAATATTAAAAAGTGCTTTAACCATGGGCTAAAATCATTTTAGAGCATTTGTAATAAAACATTGTGTATCTCGGTAAGGAAGAATATTTTATTTAAGTGTTTTGGGTTAAATCTTCGTATTTTGTGCTAAGGTTTCTCCAGTTACGATATTGTTAATGAAACACCCTGTATATACAACTATGGGCCTGGATCCCGCATACCAAAAAAAGTTGATTAATAGCAAGCTGAAAATTTGTTAATAGCTTAACGGTGTCTAGTCGGACAAACTTTGATATACGGGAACATTGGACTAGGGGAAGTTTTAATTGTGGAACAGTTTAAAAATTTGGAACGCCAGATTACGAAAACGCACCATGTATTTTGTCGGAAAGAACTATCAAATGATTTGTTACTGTTTCATTAAACTCTCATGCAAAAATCAGACTGCTATTTAAAACCAATATAATTCCTGTCATTTGACATGTGTTCTTCGTGTTGGATTTATTAAAATGCCCAGTTGGTGATAAACACTAGTCTGATTTTTGCATGAGAGTTTAATGAAATACATAGTAACAAATCAATTGGAAGTTCCATCCAACAAAATACATGAAACGTTTTCGTAGTCTGAGGTTCCAAATTTTTAACCTGTTCCACAATTCAAGTCAAGTCAAGTCATTTATTCATGTCAATATACAAAAGTACTTACATACGTCGAAAAATAGTATACAACTTTGGTTCACAGATATAAAATACAAATATAAAAACACAAGATATAAAATACAACTATAAAACATCAATTAAGACAAACACTTTCTGGGTTCCTAAGAATAAACAAAGTACAATTCAACAATTCACAACCCAGTTCCAAACATTAAAGTTAAAATTTAAAAATTCATCACTGCTGTAAAGTGCTTGGCTTATGAGAAAATCTTTAGTTGTTTTCTAAATTGTAAAGTTGGTAATTCAGTAATTTCAGTAGGCAACTTGTTGTAGAATGTTAAACCATATGAGTTTGGTCCGTCTCTACTTCTTTGGAGCCTGGTGTAGGGCAGTATTAAGGCATGCTTATTTCTGGTTTCATATTGATGTACATCCTCATGTCTTTGATGACAATCTATATTTTGTTTCACATGAACAAGACTCTCCAGAATAAATAGCGAATGCAGAGTCAGTATGTGCAGTGCAACAAATGCTTGTCGACATTCTTTCTGATAAGACAGGCCAGCAATTATCCTTACTAATTCTTCTCTGAATACGAAAGACATCTTTGGCTCCAGCACTGTGACCCCATGCCAAAATTGCATAGCTGATGTGTGAATGACACAGTGCAAAATAGGCCTGTTGTAAAGTGAACTGAGATACACACTTAGAAAGTCTTCTAATCAGAAAAGTTGTAGTTCCTAACTTAGCAACAAGGGACCGTGTATGAGCCTTCCAACATAATCCTGCATCCAAGTAAACTCCCAAAAATTTTATTTGTTTGTCTGCATCTCCGGATGGAAGCTGTCTTGTTGAAAAAATCAAAGACTGGGTTTTATTGATGTTTAGAAGCAACATATTTGCTGCAAACCATTGTTCTGCCTTATCTTGTGCTTGCTTTGATGCCTCTATTGCTGCCTTACAATTCCAATCTTTGCAGGTAATAGTAGTATCATCAGCAAAAAGAGTAAATGAACTGATAAGGTCTATCTGTGGAAGATCATTAATATAAATTAAAAACAAAAGTGGTCCCAATATTGAGCCTTGAGATAATCCAATATTTATGGCTCTCTCTGCCGACCTCACTCTACCCACCTGCACACTCTGCTTTCTATCTGAGAGATAGCTGGAGATCATTGCAATGCTACTATCTCCAAACCCATATCTCTCCAATTTCCTGAGAAGCAGTTCATGTGAAACACAATCAAAAGCTTTGCTCAGGTCACAAAATGTAGCCGACAGATAGCAGCTCTGCTCAAAAGCCTCTTGAATCTTCATCACTAAGTCCATGATGGCTTTTGTCGTATTTAGACCCCTCCTAAAACCAAACTGACTATTTGTAAACAAATTTTTGGATTCAAAGTACTTAATAATCATTGCTGCCATACATTTCTCAAATACCTTTGATATTATAGGAAGGAGTGATATTGGCCTATATAATTGGATGGGTCATCATTGTCGCCCTTCTTATAGATCGGTACCACCACTGCTTTTTTGAGCAGATCAGGAAAGATGCTTTCCTTAAAGCAGTGATTTATAAGTGTTGTTAATGGACCAGCAATGAGATGTTTCACTCCTTTTATTATGTTAACCGAGAATCCAAAGTAGTCTCTACTTTTCTTGTTCACCATATTTGTTAAAATGTCTCTGGTTTCAACGAGAGAAACATCTTGGAAGAAAAATTCTTCCCCAAACATGGTGACATTAAAATCCAAGGAATTGAAAAAGGAGGGTTGAATCTGGGTTTGCAAGTTACAGGCGACATTAGTGAAGAAGTCATTAAATTCATTAGGTGTAATTTTTGTTTCTAACTTACTTTTAGACTTGTTTCTGTGTTCATTGATGATATCCCACATACACTTAACTGGATTGGATGCAGTTGAAATAAGGTTATCATTGGCCCTTTGTTTAGCAGATTTTATTGCTAATTTGTAATCTTTTTTGTGATTTGCTAATAGAGTTTTCTGAGCCAATGTAGGAAACTCATCATACTGCTCCTTTAGTAAGTACAGTGTTTCCCTCATGGACTTCAAATCATCGTTGAACCAGTTTATTAGTCGACTTTGATCTCTACGTTTTTTATAGGATTTTTCAGGAAAAGAGTGTAAAGCCTTACTTAATTCATTATGAAATGCAAAGAATTTAGCTTCAGCAGGCAAGTCAGAATCTTTTAGAAACTCCCATTTTAAACCTTCAACATATGAGAAAAATAACATTTACCCTTTTGTGTAATTGGTCTAAAAACAGATCTAACAAGTGCTGGATCATTACCACTAGTAGGCACAAGGAAATCAAGAAGCTGGCCACAATGATCAGAGAGTCAACAACCTCCAGATTACAGTCATGATGATCCAAACTCAGAAATATATTGTCCAGACAATTATTCCCCCTTGTAGGTTCAAAGACCAACTGGGATAGTCCAAAAGAGGAAAACAAGCTACATACTTCAACACATTCTCGAGTCGCAGACAGAAAATTCACATTGAAGTCCCCCACAACTAATAGATTACCTTTACCATGAACTATAGTCAATACTTGCTCCATTATTTCCAGAAAAATATCCAAAGAAGCAGATAGTTTCCTGTAAACTGAAATTACATATAATTTAGATGTTTTTAAAAAAATACAACATATTTCCACGCATTTTACAACAGTCATGGCATTTACTTCATTTATTAATTTAAAATCATACATAGATTTAAGAAAAATAGCTGAACCTCCCCCTATGCTGTCTCGGCAACTAGCTGCAGCCAATCTATAGTCGGTTATATGTAAGGCTTCAATCTCTCCATTTGTGTGCCAATGCTCTGTTACACAAACAATGTCACAATTTTTGTCAGCTAGGAACATTTCAAATTCATTTGTTTTATTCCTCATTGAATGTATATTTATGTGAAATAGCTTTAGTTTATTCTTGTGTTTTGCACCACAATCAGGCTCTTGACACTTGGATGCAGCATCTTTTTTAAATGGAAGGTCATCTCCAGCATTTGGTTTTATGACCTCATCACACTCGCTTGCTTTTACTTTTAAAAATTTCCACCTCTATTGTCAAATAAATCTTTATACCTGTTCTGTGAAATCTTTTTACCCCTACACCAGCTGGCCAGAAGTCAGGTTGATACATCTTGTCCTTGTGGTTAAAAGGAGCAGATACTACGAAACGCTTTAACATTATGTTCCTGGCTAGGCAATTCTTTTACTGTGATGATAGTTTCTTCCATACCCCGTTTCTCCTTTAGGAATTTATAAATATCATCTTCTGTGGAAGTTCTTCTAATTCTGTACAAGTATAAATATACCTTACTCTGTTCTCCCATGAAACCTCTGTTATTTTCATCTAGACTTATCTCTGCAGTACCAATATTTCTTTTCTTTTCAATTAAAACTTCCCCTCTTCCAGTGTTCCCATACATCAATGTTTGTCCGACTACATACCGTTAAGCTATTAACAAATTTTCAGCTTGCTATTCATTAAATTTTTTTGGTACGCGGGATCCAGGTCTACTACTAAAACCTCTAAAAAGTTAAAAAGAAAAACCTAATTTTTTAGTTCAGGGGTAAATCACCCCCAAAACAGAGAGCCGCGTATAAAGGCTAAAAAAATGTAAAAAAATTAACCTCTTAAAGATTTATTTATTAGTTTTAAGTCTCGCGAATTGAATCTCGTTGGAATTAAAACAATTATTACAGGAAGGCAGAAAAGTGTCCAAAATTACAATGCATCTTTTGGAAAACGCTCTCTGTAGTGGTGAAAAATAACTATGTGTCAATTTTTTTTGTATATCTAGAAAACCTTCTGCACAATGTATAAAGAAAATTATAACAAAAATATAATCGTTTTTGCTTATAAAATATTTAAAAATTGTCGTCTTTTTTTTTCGATTTAAAAAGTAAAAGTCTCATGCAAGACAGAAAATGCAGCCCAACTCGTGGGAACACGGTAAAATAAAATAGAAAGCTGGCTTCATTTAAAGTACATATGGCTACACGGCTACAGTCAAGATGCAGAGAAGAACAATGAATGAACAGTCCAATCAACAGCCATTTTCTCGTGAAATTTTGAGAACCAAGGTCAATTTCCTTGAAAATTTGGATTTAGGTAGTATTTATAACTTTTGTCAAAATATATCCTACGCCGAAGCGCGCTTTTACCCTGGGGTGAAGACAACCCCATCTAGGGGATGAAAATTTTTTCAATCAAAATAAGTGATATGGAAGTCGATAGATTGATCAATTCTGAGTAAATTTTGTTCTATAAATTTTCTTTGCAAATATGATACTTTCCAAGTTATTAAAGATTAATCCTATGCATTTTTCATTAAAAAAGCTCGAAAGAAAAAAATCTAGGAGTTTTTTCAATGGAAAATGCATAGGTTCAATAACTTGGAAAGTATCAAATTTGCAAAAAAAAATTATAGAACAAAATTTACTCAGAATTGGTCAATCTATCGACTTCCACAGTTATTTTGATTGAAAAAAAATTTCATCCCCTAGATGGGGTTGTTTTCACCCCCAGGACAAAAGCGCGCTTCGGCGTAGGGTATATTTTGAAGAAGAGGGTCAACTGAGCTTAAATCCAAATTTTCATTAAAATCGGTGTTGATTTTCAAAATTCCACGGTATTAGTTGTTTACCGCTGATGAGTGGCCTAAAGGTCATCCTATGTTAAAAAACATAATAATAGAGCTGTATTTGCACAACATATTAATGTGTTTTTGAATAATTTGTCATAAAGATAACCAGATTCAAAATATTTTTTATTTTATCACACTCATTCTTATTAATATTATTACATTAAATATTATTGCTAATTTTAAACCACCAATTATTTAATTAATAGAAATGAGATCCCCGATTAAGAAAAATATTGTTAGATATTGTAATTATTAAGTTACATAAAGTAATGTGTCAATTTTTTCAGAGTCTAGTTTTGATCTTAAGAGGCTACATCAGTGCGTCATCAAAACGCGTTCCAAGATTGCAGCTTTAATTTTGAATATTTTGTTGAGATATTTGGCACACATATTCGTAATATAGTAACCCTCTTTGACACCCTGTATTTCGGTTATTATCAACTTTGGTACTAAGGTAAGTTAGCTTAAATCGACATATTTTAACCTCAAGAATCTAGGGTTAAGCTATGGCCCATTCTTTACCAAACACCCTGTATACAGTGTGTCGCATTTAAGATGAAGACACCCTTAATACTTCGGCTATCAAAATAAATACAGATTTGAAATTTTGCAGACAGTCATTTTGATGTTTTACATTTTTTAAAATAGTCAACTGAAATTTAAATTATAAACGCGGCCTACTGCGAATTCACAAACAGGACGAATTTTCAATTATTTGTTTCGCGTTAGAAATTTCGCAAAAAGTTATTTGGAAAAATTGTTAGAAATATTATTCTAACCCCCCATCAGCGCGTCATCAATATTACTTCGGGAGATAGTAGCACACCCTTTTTCGAAAGTTCTGCGAAACTTTGGCAACAGTGCGTCGGCAGTATTTGACATATATTTGACACTAACTAAGATGAAGGCTAAAACTATTGTGACAATATACCCAGGCGCGCTAAATGGAAGTAATAGAAAACAATTTTATTATAAGCAAATAAATATTTATAAAAATAAACCAAAATAGGTGAAAATTTTAATAAAAGCCTGTATTTTGTTTTTTTTTATTTAAATTTAAAATTTAAACTATTGATATTTCTAGAATAAAAAATCCTCCTAAAACTTTATATACTCACATTAGAATTAGAAATATTTTTACGTAAAATATACTTGCCTACAAAACTCACAATTAATAATCATCTATTTTTCAAATAGTCCATCAACTTAGTTCTATTATACAAAAATATAATAATTATAAAGAAACACTATTTTATGGATCAACACTAACGAATTCCAATATTTTAGAGAATAATACACTACTGCACTGAACATATATTTATATACATATCTAGATAACAGAACAGATAAGAGAATCGTGCTATTATACTTGACGCAGGTTTGTCAAAATGACAGTGACTATTTCTCTATGTTGCCTAATCAGTTATTAGTTATATTTTTGATTTATTGTTATAGATAATCAATTTTATTAGATCCAATATGACACAAAATCTAGGCATGGAATAAAAAAGTTTATTTGAAGAAAGTGTATTTTTTTGTTCTTCTTAATGGCGGTAGTGGCTCGTTTTTGTAATATTTTTTTTAGTTATAGAGTAATTTCCACATACTAACATATTCCTCAAATTGGGCTCTGTGCCGCCATTATTTACTATATTACGAATATGTGTGCCAAATATCTCGACAAAATATTCAAAATTAAAGCTGCAATCTTGGAACGCGTTTTGATGACGCACTGATGTAGCCTCTTAAGATCAAAACTAGACTTTGAAAAAATTGACACATTACTTTATGTAACTTAATAATTACAATATCTAACAATACTTTTCTTAATCGGGAATCTCATTTCTATTAATGAAATAATTGGTGGTTTAAAATTAGCAATAATATTTAATGTAATAATATTAATAAGAATGAGTGTGATAAAATAAAAAATATTTTGAATCTGGTTATCTTTATGACAAATTATTCAAAAACACATTAATATGTTGTGCAAATACAGCTCTATTATTATGTTTTTAACATAGGATGACCTTTAGGCCACTCATCAGCGGTAAACAACTAAAACCGTGGAATTTTGAGAATCAACACCGATTTTAATGAAAATTTGGATTTAAGCTCGGTTGACCCTCTTCTTCAAAATATACCATACACCGAAGCGCGCTTTTGTCCTGGGGGTGAAAACAACCCCATTTAGGGGATGAAATTTTTTTTCAATCAAAATAACTGTGGAAGTCGATAGCTTGACCAATTCTGAGTAAATTTTGTTCTACAAATTTTTTTGCAAATTTGATACTTTCCAAGTTATTAAAGATTGAACCTGATCGTATTAAAGTTACCGAAGATCGAACCTGCTATTAAAGATGATCGTATAAATAGAAAAGAAATGTACCGTGCTCTGAAACAACTACAAATCCCCAAAAAATTGATTAGCTTGATTGAAATGACGTTGGCAAAAACGAAAAGCGAAGTAGTGTGGAAAGACATCTCAGAGGACTTCGAAATCAAACAAGGACTCAGGCAGGGTGACCCGATGTCAACCACGTTGTTCAATCTTGTTCTTAAAGTAATAATAAGGAATTGCAGCATAAAAATGGAAGAAACCATATTTAGTCCAAGTAATGAAGCTTAAAATACGACAAAACCTCGCAATTTTTACAGAATGGATCGATTTGCTTGAAAATTTGAGAATAAGTAGTGGATAGTCCAAGGATAAAAATCTATATGAGGCCGAAAGGCGCTTTTACCATGGGGGTGGTTGCCACCCCATCTCGGGGGTGGAAATTTTTTATTTTAATTTGACCACAAAAGTTGGTAAACACATTCATTCTAAGCAAAAAACGTTCTATACATTTTTTTGATAAAGGTAATAGTTTTCGATGTATTCGCTATCGAAAGTGTTGGTTTAAATCGAAAAAATCATTGTTTTTAATCAGTTTTCTGCTAATAACTCAAAAAGTTTTCGTTCTATCAAAACAAGTTTGCTTAACAAAAATGTACCTTTTGAAAAAATAAACAAAACTGTTTTTTATAATTTGCTTTAAGACCAATAGTAATCGAGCTATACTTTATTATATGTTAGCTCTTCTTCGTAAAATGCTAAATATTGTTTCAAAGTCAAAAGACGGGAAAACTATGCATTTTTCGAGGATAACTTGTTCAAGCTAATTTAAAGTATTTAAAAATATCTATCTCCAGAAAAAAAATAGTCCCTAGCTCAAAAATTAAGTGACTTATAGTAAAAAGATTGTCAGTCCCTATTTTTTTCAGCGAAAAAATGATCGGAAACTTCCCCCTACTCTCCACCCTAATTAAAATTGGTCATTAACTTTATTTGGTCTTCTTAATTTATGTCTTATTAATAGGTTCTAGAGGTTTGACCGGCTTAGAATGATTAGTTTTTAAAAAGAATTGAGTTAAAAGCGAATAACGAATTTTTGTAATTTGGTAAAAAATACCCTTTTCTTCAGAATAGAAAGATTAGCATCAGAGTTACGAAAAATATTTAAATACAAAATTGTAGCTTATTTAATTCCCAAGAACTTGGATTGCAAAAATTTTTTCTACGGCAAAAATTGAGTGAGCTATTGAAAATTAAAACTTGTAATAACATGCAAAAACCACCTTTACCAACCCATTCAAAGTCACCTCTTTTTGCGAATGAGGATTTTAAAAGGATTTAATATTGATAGCATTATAGGTCCTGTAAAAACCTACAAAATTCTTTTTTAACAAACTTTCTAGGATAAAAAATAAAAAAGTTACTGTTAAAAAATTAATATATTTTTTTGAAAAAAAAGGAGATATTCAATTGGAAGCATAATAATGTAAGTTAGCGGTGTTCTTAGTCATCGGCCTTATTCATTCTTCTTTATTTATGTATTAATAATATATTCCAGAAGTTTGACTGGCTTAGAATGATTATTTAAAAAAAAATGGAGTTAAAAACGAATAACGAATTTTTGTAGTTTGGTAAAAAATGCCCTTTTCTTCAGAATAGAAAGATTAGCATAAGAGATACGAAAAAATATTTAAATATAAAATTGTAGCTTATTTAATTCCCAAGAACTTGGATTGGAAAACTTTTTTCTACGGCAAAAATTGAGTGAATAGTAAATGAGTATAATACCGAAAAACATTGATTTTTCGATATAAAACTAACACTTTCGATAGCGAATAAATCGAAAACTATTATTTTCATCAAAAAAATGTATAGAACATTTTTTGCTTAGTATGAATGTTTTTATCAACTTTTGCAGTCAAAATATAATAAAAAATTTCCAGCCCCGAGATGGGGTGGAAACCACCCCCATGGTAAAAGCGCCTTTCGGCATCATATAGATTTTGATCCTTGGACTATCCACTACTTATTCTCAAATTTTCAAGCAAATCGATCCATTCTGTAAAAATTGCGAGGTGAAAAGCTTCGGTTCCTGGACTAATTTAAAAACGAACATCAATGTATTTCTTTTGCGGATGATCTAACAATATTAGCAAAATCAAAGAAAGAATTGTGAAAAAGATAGAAAAAGAAGCAAATAGGTTTGGTCTAAATATAAATGAAAAGAAAACTAAATACATGATAATGGGTGATACACAGCAAGACAATGAAGAGTTTATAAAAATACAAGGGGAGAAAGATTACATAATATACAGTTTTGACAGAGTCGAAGAGTTTACTTACCTTGGTGTGAAAGTAAAGGAAAATGGACATGAAAGTAAAGAAATAGAATCCAGAATTACAAAAGGCAACCAGAAATACGGAATGCTGAGATCCTTAATGAAGTCGAAGTTTGTTTCAAGAAAGAATTTACAAGACAGTGATTAGAGCTACGGTTGTATATGGAGCTGAATTATGGGTTTTAAGAAAGGCAGATGAAGAAAGATTAGAAAGATGGGAGAGGAAAATTCTCCGATCAATTTACGGCGGCATAAATACACAAATGGGATGGACAAGAAGGACAAATAAAGAGTTGGAAGAGCTGTATACGGAACCAAAAATCACCGCAATAATAAAGGCGCATAGAATAAGATGGCTGGGACATGTGCAAAGATTGTAAAACCATAGAATGACCAGGATGATATTGAACAGGAAACCAGTAGGGAAAAAAAGGAAAGGAAGTCCCCGTAAAAGATGGTTTGACAGCGTCCAAGTAGATTTACGAGAATTAAAAATAGATAACTGGAGAAACAAGGTATTAGACAGAAAAGAATGGAGAGGAGTGGTAAGAAGAGCGCAAGAGAAATTGTAACAGAAGAAGGTGCCATGAATTGTAAAATGAGAGCTATATATATGTATATATATATATATATATATATATATATATATATATATATATATATATATATATATATATATATATATATATATATATATATATGTATATCTCACAATAAAACACTGAAAACTATTGTTTTCTATACTTCCACAAAATTTATTATTTACAACTATGTGACTACAGCTGTTTCGGCAGAGTGCCTTTCTCAAGTGATATAATTTACAATGTGTTTACCTTTTTAAGTCTCTAACTGAAGAGGTTGAGGAGTGAGGAGCTGTTTGTCTCGAGTTGGTCATTCAGAATTATATCTGTATTTTTAAGTTTATTAATTTCCATAGATTCTAAAAAAGATAGCTTAAGGCCTTTATTTTGGATATGCAGAATTTGAAACTCTTCATTGAAAGAATGATTATGATCTAGAAGGTGAAGTGCGTATGTAGAAGTGTCTGTTTTTCTATTGTTGAAAGCCCTTTTGTGTTCTGCTATCCGTTTGTCAAAAGTTCTGCCAGTTTGACCGATGTACGTTTTCGGACAGTCACCACAAGTTAGTTTGTACACACCACTCTGTAGTTGCTTTCTCTTTCGGCTTTTATTGTTCTTAATATATTTGCTTAAGTTGTTGTTAGTTCTGAAAGCTGGTATTATTCCTTTCTTTTTTATGTATCTGGCTATTTTTGTTGTTATCTTGCCAGTATATGTGAGAGAGCAGAAGGTACTGGGTTCTTTCTGTGGTGGTGGATACACTAATTTCAGGGCTTTCTTATGGAGTTTTTGATTTAAAATTTTGTTAACTGTTTGTTCGTTATAGCCGTTGTTTACTGCTATTATTTGTTTAATGATGTTTAGTTCTATCTCGAAGTTATTTTTTGTCATGGGAATTTCTGTAAGTCTATGTATCATGCTATGGTAGGCTGCTAATTTGTGTTGTGTAGGATGGGATGATGAATTGTGTATAGTTGTGTCAGTATGGGTAGGCTTATGATATACGGAGAACTCATGTTTGTTGTGTAGTCTGGTAATCGTTACATCTAGAAAGTTTATGGAATTATTCTGTTCTGTTTCTATTGTAAACTCAATATTACTATGAAGTGAATTAATGTATGATAGAAATTGGTCAAGTTGTCTGTTAGTTCCTGTAAAGCATACTAGTATATCATCCACGTATCTCCACCAATATAAGAACTGTTTAAATACGGGATGTTTAGAAATTGTTGTTTCAAGTTGGTTCATAAATATATCTGATAGTAATGGGCTTAGAGATGGGCTTAGACTACACAACAAACATGAGTTCTCCGTATATCATAAACCTACCCATACTGACACAACTATACACAATTCATCATCCCATCCTACACAACACAAATTAGCAGCCTACCATAGCATGATACATAGACTGACAGAAATTCCCATGACAAAAAATAACTTCGAGATAGAACTAAACATCATTAAACAAATAATAGCAGTAAACAACGGCTATAACGAACAAACAGTTAACAAAATTTTAAATCAAAAACTCCATAAGAAAGCCCTGAAATTAGTGTATCCACCACCACAGAAAGAACCCAGTACCTTCTGCTCTCTCACATATACTGGCAAGATAACAACAAAAATAGCCAGATACATAAAAAAGAAAGGAATAATACCAGCTTTCAGAACTAACAACAACTTAAGCAAATATATTAAGAACAATAAAAGCCGAAAGAGAAAGCAACTACAGAGTGGTGACTGTCCGAAAACGTACATCGGTCAAACTGGCAGAACTTTTGACAAACGGATAGCAGAACACAAAAGGGCTTTCAACAATAGAAAAACAGACACTTCTACATACGCACTTCACCTTCTAGATCATAATCATTCTTTCAATGAAGAGTTTCAAATTCTGCATATCCAAAATAAAGGGCTTAAGCTATCTTTTTTAGAATCTATGGAAATTAATAAACTGAAAAATACAGATATAATTCTGAATGACCAACTCGAGATAAACAGCTCCCCACTCCTCAACCTCTTCAGTTAGAGACTTAAAAAGGCAAACACATTGTAAATTATATCACTGGAGAAAGGCACTTTGCCGAAACAGCTGTAGTCACATAGTTGTAAATAATAAATTTTGTGGAAGTATAGAAAACAAAAGTTTTCAGTGTTTTATTGTGAGATAAAATGAACTTCCATCAAGTAACGGTCGAATCCATCAATTATTATATATGTATATATTTATATTGATGTATTTTTTAAATAGACAAATTAATATTGTATATTGTAGATATGTATGGTAAAAAAAAATGTAATTGTGTTTTTCGCGCCCAGGGCCTACATGGCCTGTTAAAAAAAATAAATAAAAAGATTGAACCTATGCATTTTCCATTGAAAAACCCCTAGATTTTTTTTCTTTAGAGCTTTTTTAATGAAAAATGCATAGGTTCAATCTTTAATAACTTGGAAAGTATCAAATTTGCAAAGAAAATTTATAGAACAAAATTTACTCAGAATTGATCAATCTATCGACTTCCATATCACTTATTTTGATTGAAAAATTTTTCATCCCCTAGATGGGGTTGTCTTCACCCCAGGGTAAAAGCGCGCTTCGGCGTAGGATATATTTTGACAAAAGTTATAAATACTACCTAAATCCAAATTTTCAAGGAAATTGACCTTGGTTCTCAAAATTTCACGAGAAAATGGCTGTTGATTGGACTAATTATTCATTGTTCTTCTCTGCATCTTGACTGTAGCCGTGTAGCCATATGTACTTTAAATGAAGCCAGCTTTCTATTTTATTTTACCGTGTTCCCACGAGTTGTGCTGAATTTTCTGTCTGGCAGGAGACTTTTACTTTTTAAATCGAAAAAAAAAGACGACAATTTTTAAATATTTTATAAGCAAAAACGATTATATTTATGGTTATAATTTTCTTTATACATTGTGCAGAAGGTTTTCTAGATATACAAAAAAAATTGACACTTAGTTATTTTTCACCACTACAGAGGGCGTCTTCCAAAAGATGCATTTTAATGTTGGACACTTTTCTGCTTTCCTGTAACAATTTTTTTAATTCCAACGAGATTCAATTCGCGAGACTTAAAACTAATAAATAAATCTTTAAGAGGTTAATTTTTTTAGCCTTTATACGCGGCTTTCTGTTTTGGGGGTGATTTACCCCTGAACTAAAAAATTAGGTTTTTCTTTTTAACTTTTTAGAGGTTTTAGTAGTAGACCTGGATCCCGCGTACCAAAAAAAGTTAATGAATAGCAAGCTGAAAATTTGTTAATAGCTTAACGGTATGTATTCGGACAAACATTGATGTATGGGAACACTGGAAGAGGGGAAGTTTTAATTGTGGAACAGGTTAAAAATTTGGAACCTCAGACTACGAAAACGTTCCATGTATTTTGTCGGATGGAACTTCCAATTGATTTGTTACTATGTATTTCATTAAACTCTCATGCAAAAATCAGACTAGTGTTTATCACCAACTGGGCATTTTAATAAATCCAACACGAAGAACATGTCAAATGACAGGAATTATATTGGTTTTAAATAGCAGTCTGATTTTTGCATGAGAGTTTAATGAAACAGTAACAAATCATTTGATAGTTCTGTCCGACAAAATACATGGTGCGTTTTCGTAATCTGACGTTCCAAATTTTTAAACTGTTCCACAATTAAAACTTCCCCTAGTCCAATGTTCCCGTATATCAAAGTTTGTCCGACTAGACACCGTTAAGCTATTAACAAATTTTCAGCTTGCCATTAATCAACTTTTTTTGGTATGCGGGATCCAGGCCCATAGTTGTATATACAGGGTGTTTTATTAACAATATCGTAACTGGAGAAACCTTAGCACAAAATACGAAGATTTAACCCAAAACACTTAAATAAAATATTCTTCCTTACCGAGATACACAGTGTTTTATTACAAATGTTCTAAAATGATTTTAGCCCATGGTTAAAGCACTTTTTAATATTTTTTGTTCAAACTTGACACACAGTTTACACATGCTAGGGTACTTTAACTAGTTCTAAAAGATCATTTTCCGCTGTTACCAGAGGCGTGTTGTAGGGATATATACTTCCTTTTCGCCCCTTTCCCCCTTACAATCTACGCCACTGTCGTAATAATCATTTCAGCATGTTTTTTTTATTCTTCGTTACTTTTTACTTAAATATCATTCGTTGTCTCATTGCGATAGAGTAAGTAGTTTTCAAGTTATTTGCGTTTCTAGTGCACTATTTGATTATCAATTATTAAATTGTTTAAACAATATTTTTTTTGAAACTTTTTTGTTTAAAATTAACGTAAAATTTCTTTTCTAAATACGTCATTATAGAATTTTTCTCACTTTCCGAATTTGTTTTTGTTTTTAACATAAAGTGTAACACAAAGCAGCTATTTGTTTAAACTTTTTAAAAAATCTCAAAGGTTTGCTAAAAGTTATCTCCATCGCGCATCGGTCGTCACAGGCTGTCCTTGTTGTCGATATCCAGCCCGCGACCAGCCAGCAGGTACAGAAACCCTGTCGTTAGGGTCATAAATAATGTTATTACAGGTACGAAAACGAAAATTTAGTGCTCATGGACAAAGATTATTTAGACTTTTGACAAAATTTTTATTTTAATTTTTATTTCAAAACACGCTCTAAAGAAACATTACACCTAATTCTATATTTATATAATTTCATTTTATCGATCTTAATGATCATGATACTACTCAAATTCTTATAATACCTATTACTCGTATAATTATAATCTTTTTTATAATTTTTCATTATATGTACAGTCCCTGGCCATATTATTATGACCACCTATGAATTTTTACAAAAATCAACTATTCAACTAGGTATGTTTTGTTTAAAATATGATTTTCAAATTTAAGTTTGTTATCCAATTTTAATGTTATGCATTAACTATAATATATTTAATAATAAACAGCAATAAAATATTTGAAAACATTACATATTTATATTTTTTTAATATTTTGCTCAACTTCTGACCTTAATCAGATGGAAAATATTTGGGAGCTTTTAAAACGAGAAATTTCCGATGAAAAGGTCACTAATGAAATTGTTTTGATTAAAGGACTAATATATCGTTGAAACCACAATGACAAATTGAAGCAAAAATAATTTAACTGCATTCAAAGTATGCCAAGACGGGTACTAGCGGTAATCAAAGTTAGTGGGAGCTCAGTAAATTATTGAAAAATAAAAATATGCGATATTTTTAAATGTTTTATTGGTGTTTATTATTAAATATAATACATTTAATAATAAACAGCAATAAACCATTTGAAAATATCACATATTTGTATGTTTTTAATATTTTGCTGAGCCCCCCTCTAACTTTCATTACCGCTAGTACCCGTCTTGGCATACTTTGAATGCAGTTAAATTATTTTTGCTTCAATTTGTTATTGTGGTTTCAACGATATATTAGTCCTTTAATCAAAACAATTTCCTTAGTGACCTTTTCATCGGAAATTTCTCGTTTTAAAAGCTCTCAAATATTTTCCATCTGATTAAGGTCAGAAGTTGAACAAAATATTAAAAAAATATAAATATATGTAATACTTTAAAATATTTTATTGCTCTTTATTATTAAATATATTATAGTAATGAATAACAGTAACATTGCATAATAAAATTAAATTTAAAAATCATATTTTAAACAAAACGTACTTGGTAAAATAGTTGATTTTTGTAAAAATTCATAGGTGGTCATAATAATATGGCCAGGGACTGTATTATCATATCATGTATAATACGATATAATCCGTTTAGAACGTCTTTCGACGTTATCCGATCCCATTTTTCATTCAATTCAGCTGTTCCATTGATCTTCTCTAAGTTGTTTGGAGCTCATTGAGTTTCTTATTCTTTTCATCCATGTTCTCTTAGGTATTTCTCTCTTCTGTATTCCTGTAGGTGTCAATGTTGTTTCGGGAGTCTACTGTATTTCATTCGTTGGACATTTCTGAACCATTTGAGCTGCTTTCGTTGTATATCATCCATGACTGTACCTTGTGTTCTCATGCGTGCTCTAATTTCTTCATTTCTTATCCTCTCCCGTTTCGAAATACTTAGCGTTCGTCTTATTACATCCATTTCCGCGGCTTCTGTCTTTCTTCGATTTCTTTCTGTTAATCGCCTCATTTCACAATCGTATAAAAGGATGCTTTTTACCAGAGTTTCATAGATATTAAATTCTATCTTTTCTGTTATATTCTTGTTCCAGAGAAAGGCATCCTATAGCTTTTCTTTTCTTTTTTTTTTGTACATTGAGGAAATGTATGCCACTTTCCATTGGCTGGGAACGGGGTATCCATTTATACACATATTAACAATTTTTGTAATCAGTCGAATTAGTTTTGCGGTGCCACATATAAGGAGTTCAGTTCGGCGTCTATTGATTCAGTACCACATGCTCTTTTATTTTTTTATCACATTACGGCGTTTCTTAGGATGTTTTTGGTCACTTCTACTCCTTCGTGTAAATCGTGTATGCCGATGTGCTCTTCTGGTGCCGTCTTATATTCTTCTCTTTCTTCTGATAATAAATTATTATAGTGGTGTTTTCCTGTATTTACCGTCATAGCTATTTTCTCTTGAACTCCTAACTTCTGCATCCAATCGATGTTCATTTTTAAATAAAATTTCCATCGATCGTTTCCCAGTCAGTTATATATTTTAAAATATATAAGTTTTTTCTTTATAAGAATGGAAACTTCTCTGCTTGCACGTCTCTCTTTCGGTACTCGCTATATAGATGAATGTAATCACCTTGCTTAACATTCTTCTGTTTCCGTGAGAACATATATTCAATTTTATATTTTCCATATCTTTAACTATCAGTTCATGTTTGTTATTGATGTCCTGTATATTCCATGTTCCTAAATTCATTATCCGTTTTCAATTTGCAGAGCAGTTATGTAGGCAGAGATTTCAAATTAATTTTAATCATACAGGGGCGATAAATGGAAATATAGATTCCGTTTTTTTTATCAGCTCTAATGTTATGGATATGGCACATTCCGAAATTAGTAGTTTTAATATTTGAGATAATAAAGAATATGCTATTCAAATGAATATACATTGTTAATTAAACTTTTTCCTCAGTATATTTGTTGTTCTCACTGTATATGCAAGACTATTTATGCAAGAAATAAGACTTTAATGTCGTTAAATTTCTATTTTATAAGGAAATAAAACAGCTTGGAAAGTATTAAACTTTTAAAACTCCCCCATATTTAGCTAGGCCTAATGAAGCAATTCGTTAAGGCACTTGATTCTAACGCTTCGCCTACATAGGAAGGAAGCAGCCCCAGATAAGTACGGAAAAACTTAAAGCTGGAATTGATATATGTACCACAGATCAGACTTCTTACAAAGGATCCAGCTTTTGTGGGGTCAATGAATGAGGTAGAGAAAAAAGCCTGGCTTTCATTTGTGAACATTATGAAAAATTTTCTGGGAAATCACAAAAATAAAAACTATGCTGGTAAACCGTTGGCTGAATAACGTTCAATCACTTGGATATAATATGAGCATGAAAGTCCACTATCTTCACATCCACCCGGACCGTTTCCCTGAAAACTTAAGTGACACAAGTGAGGAACAAGGTGAGAGATTTCACCAAGACATAAAAACCATGGAGGACCGCTACCAAGGAAGATGGGACACCCATATGATGGCAGATTTTTGCTGGAGTTTGAAGAGAGACTGTTTAAAAGTTCATTCCAGGAAATCACGCAAGCGAAGCTTTCTTTACCCCTAGTTTTTCTATTTTGTTAGTTTTTTTCTCAAAACTAATTGTATATATGTTTCATTGTCCAAAGAGTTTTATTGTACCTAGTTAAATGGCGTAACATATACGTATTTTCTAATTGTGTGATTTTTATTTCAATTTAGTATATTCATATCAGCATATTAGTATGTTAAACGCATAAAAGCTGGCATGACCTACGTTATCTTGAGAACTAAAGCTGATAGGGCAAAACTAAAGTCATATTCGGAATCAGCACCCCAAATATACCTAAAATCAGCTCTAAACACTTTGGTACCAAAAGCACTGTATGCCTGTGATTAGTCTATGATTCATAGACATAATTTTTTGAGCATGTCAGCTGGAAGCTGAAAGGAATGTGTGTATTCTACGGCAGAACCCATAGTAGAAAAATCTACAGTCGAAGAAGATTTTAGAGCTATCCATAAACATAAAACCCACAAAGCCCAGGAACCGACACTGTATCTGCAGAATGTTTGAAAAATGGAGGAGACACACATGCCTTTCGTAAGCTGATTTGCCAAACCTAGAAAGAAGATCAATTACCAACCTCCTGGAAGGAGAGTGTTATCATTCCGATACACAAAAATGGTGATAAGGTGGATTGCACAAACTATAGAGGTATAGTTTGTGCTATTGGGACCGTGCAAGTTCGGCAAAGCGACCTCTATTTCTACGCTCTGTACTTTTATTCGCACTTTTAATTATATTGGCCAATTATATTAGTCCTGGTTGCTGGATAATTGTCAAGGCCATAGTCCAAAAAAATAATAAGAAGAAAAAATAAGATGCAGGTTATGTTATGCAAACATAAGCAATTGTATGTAGTAAATAAAATTAGTTATTAAAATGCAGTACTGCAAGCAAAATACAATTAATTAAATTTACCTTTATATAATCATTGCATATCATATCAGTATTGTGGAGCAATACATAATTTTTCTGCTTCAGTGACAGAAGGTATGAAATATACGTCAATTTGACAATTTCAATTGACAATATGAATTATTTAAGATAGTTGCAATATTTCTCCGCGACTCGCGCACGGTCGTTTCTCGTTTCCCTTCCAAGTACTTGCACTCCGCGAATACCTCTAGGCCTAGGCAGTTAATGGAGAAATGTTACAAGACACTACACCAGTGGAACTGTGAAATTCCATGGCAGAACTAGGAATACCAAAGAAATTAATAAATATCACAAAAGCATATGTAGAGGGAGTTATGAGTGCTGTAAGAATTGAAGGAAAACAGTCGACATTCTTTACAATCAACGGCGGTCTCAAACAGGGAGATACCTTATCCTCACTTCTTTTCAGTATCGCTTTGGAGCGTGTTGTAAGGAAAACGAGCACAGAAACACTCCTGGCATTATATTACATTATCCTCACATTATATACCTATAACAAAAGTGCTTCGCATTAAGGTTCACACGCACCGAATCGGCATAGAGCGATCGGATCGGCTAAGAGCAATCGGCAGATTTTGCTATGCATGTAAATAAATGACCCACCGCGCACCGCTCAACAATCGAACGTTCTTAAGCGGTGCGCGGTGGCTCATTTATTTACATGCATTGCAAAAACTGCCGATTGCTCTTAGCCGAGCCGATCGTTCTATGCCGATTCGGTGCGTGGCCTGCTTTATACTGGCTTTCCTTTCGCCGATTATATAGTTATAGTAGGAAATACAACGATAAGTAGTGTCAAGGAAGACTTTATTAGACTGAGAAATGCCGCAAAACAATTGGGACTCCGAATAAACGAGGATAAAACAAAATAAATAGCTACGATATGAACGGAACGGCGAGACAGAATAGAGCAAAACGTTACAATGGATCAGAACAACTTTGAGAGGAAAGGGTTCATCAGTTTAAACATTTGGGAGCTACGATCACATCTGACAATAAGATTACTCATAAACAGAGATTAACAACAAAATACAAAGTGCCAATCGTTGTTGGTTTGCGTTACAAAAAATAATGAAATTAGAAGATGTATCCAGCTTTACGAAAATAAGAATCTACCATTCTGTAATAAGACCTAAATGACGTATGACTGTGAAACATGGACAATAACAAAATAAAATGATGACTTAAGGCTAAGATGGCTTAGGCTAAGGATAAGATGGCTTAAAAATCGCAGAAAGTAGAATTCTTAGAGGAATATATGAAGCAGTTAAGGATGGCACCAAAGAACGTTAGACAGTGAGAACCAACCAAGAATTGAAAGAATTATATAACCAACCAGATATAGTTAAAATAATAAAGTCACAAAGACGGGCCGGATATGTCAAGAGACAAGAGCATCGTGTCGCTACATTCTCAACATTTTACAAAAATTTATTACATTTCCAAGGTGTAATCTACGTTAAAATTAAGACAGCCAATTTGTCCGTAAAGAAGTGACCAAAAAAACAACAAGAAAATATAAGACATTATAAAAAACCCAATTCAGCAATACCGTGACCTCAAAATATTTTGCTATACCTACCTAATTTTGTTTTATTTAAAAATTTGAAATCTAAATTAATATTGTTCTCGAAAATGTAACTTAGCATGTTTCTACAATAATTTACAATGTACATTCTAATTACCCATAATCATCCTGAAGAGAAGAACGACCACAAGTGAATCGTTTTATTGTTTAGCTCCATAACTGCCACTCCATGGGGTTGTCCCGTTTGTCTATCGGCTCGATAACAGGTGAACAAAATTTTTGATCTGGGCTTTCTGCACGTAAACGTTTACGTGCAGAAAGAAATTTTTGAGATAGGGATAGCCACCTGAAATTTACCGTTATGATTTTAGAGGAATGGCCTTAATTAAAAAAAAACTAGGTTTATTATTAAATATATTTAACATTAGAATAGAATAGAAATATGCTTTATTGTCATTGAAAATTTTATGGAAAAAGCGTACAAAGAGTAAGAGAAAAAAAAATAATAACAAATACAATTTACTGAAATTACATAAATCGTTAATATTATAAAATAAAAAAGAATGAAGTAAAACAAAAACAATCTACTGCAAAATTTAAATACCTATGTAAATTGCATAATCAACCTTAGGAACCAATAAGTTTAAGCTGCTGCATAATATGACATCCAGAATCCAGAAATAAATAAAAATACTACGTGTACATAAGGGTAGGTACTGTAATTTCTTAGTTATTCATTAAGAGACTTTTCTACTAAATAATGTAGTCTTTCAGATAGATAGGCTTTTGTCATTTTACGGAACTTAAGAAAAGATGTAGATTTAAGTTGTAAAGGGAGATGATTATATTGTTTTCTTGCAGAATATAATATAGATTTCTTTGCTAACTCAGTGGACGGGATCGGTATAATAAATAGACATAAAAGTTGAATTTCTGGTGGAGTAGTAATGATGAGGCCTTACTGGAAAGACTTGTAAGTTTTTACGAATTAACCCTCTTCTTGGCAATGTAACAAATTTGTAACATTTTCATTTTAGCTCCTAGGTGAGTTCTAGGTAACTTGAGGTATATTTTGTTAGTCATATTTTGTACATATAATATGAAACTATCCCTAAATGGCAATAGTTGGCTTATATTTTTATTATTACCGATTTCTGATCATTTGATATATTTGATAAATTTTTGAGAAGGTCCTCGACTGCTTTTAGTAATTTTTAATTTTTTGTAAGAAATAATGTGTTTTTTTTATTTTGGTGATTGATTTATATTGTGCAATTATCCTATAAATAGAAAGTGTACATTTTAGTTGTTTTTTGTTTATTGAATTATAAAAAATCGTCGCATATTTAGAAATGTTACAAATTTGTAATAAATTCATATTTGGTACTTGGCAATAAATTAAAGGTAAAATTTCTATTTCATAAATTTTTAAATGAATCTAGAAGGACATTAATAGAAAGAATAATAGACTTTTCACATTTTTATTGTGGTTTGCCAAGAAAAGGGTTAAGCAAACAGTTTCTAAAATGTAAAAAGTAGGAAGTGTCATAATCTCGTGATCTTTGAAGTAGCTTATGCAATGTGTTGTTCTTCTGAGGCCAAAAAGACATCTTATTACTCTATTCTGTAATTTAAAAATAATATCGGATTAAGCAGCTGTATCAGAACCCCAAAAAGAAAGACCATATCGAAGATGAAACTCGAACAAAGAAAAATATGGTATTTTGGAAGATGCTAATCGATATGAAATGACCATTTTAAGGTTGCTGTCTAAAAGAAATCAAGAAATTTTACAGAGTCGACGGTACTAATGTGGCTATTATTAAGAAGCAAGGGTTGAAGAGCTCCTGTATAGCATAATAATAATGCTACTGTTTTATCTACGTTAAAAGAGAGTAAATTAAAGTCGGATAAGGTTTTTATTGTAATTAGATCAGAAGTTATAGTTGCAATATTTGAGTTGCTCCAAGTGAAACTGGTATCATCAGCATAAAGAAAAACTTTTCCATGGATTTTTAAGTTAGTGATGTCATTAATAAAGATAACGAAAAGTAGAGGACCCAATACTGAACCTTGTCCTCCCCCACATATAATGTTTTTGAGACTAGAGTCTGTATCATTTTCTCTAACTAGTTGTATCCTATTATCCAAGTAAGATTGGAACCAATTCAAAGAAATACCTCGAATTCCGTAGAAATTTACTTTTTTTATCAAAATGTCGTGATTTGTACAATCAAAAGCTTTGGCATAGTCACAAAAAACGGTGGCAGTGTAAAGATTATTGTTCAGTACTTGGTACATATTACAGAAAACATGGCATTTATTATTTAAAAATCCGAACTGATTTTGTGATAAAATGTTGTTGTCAACGGGAAAGGACATTAGTCGGGCTTTTATGAGTCTCTCCATAGTAGTGAGGCAGTAAGTCTATAATTGCAGGCATTCGGTTTTTCACCACCCTGATGAAGAGGAATAATAATGGCTCTCTCTAGGCACTCTGGAAATTTACCTTTCTTTAAAAAATCATTAATAATACGTGAGAGGAACACTTCCAACACATTTTCTGGAAGATTTGAGAACATTTTTATGGATAGTCCATCAGTATTACAGGAAGATTTGCTTTTGATACTTAGGTCAATCAAGTTAGTAAAAACTTAGCCTTTTTTCGACATAGCTGAAAGGACAGGGTTTGACAGTTGAAATGTGTAGTATGAGATATTACAAAAAGACTATCATCTTGGGATTCATCAATTTTTTAGTGGAACAATTTTTAAATTAACAACAAAAACGTCAAACTTAGTTTTTTGCGCATAACTTAAAAACTTGTTTATTTAGTGATTTGACGTCTACAGGTAACTTTTTCAGACAAAAAAGATACATCGAATGAGATACGCTAAATGAAAATCGGTTAATAAACAAAAAAGTTATTGCAAAACGGACGACAAAATCGCTGTTTTTGGACATTGTTAATAACAATTTTATTGTTGATTAAAATTTGTTTAAATGTATCTAAACTTGAGGGTATTATGGTGTTTGAATGGTGTGCAAAAAATGGTCCAGATATGTTAAATAGTTTTTGCGAAATTGAATTTGTTTATAAAATGTTTTGAAAAACGAGCTAATTTCTGAGGCTGGTCCAGTTAATTTGACTGTATGGATTTCAATGATCTGGGGCTTATTTCCTTCGTTAAGATGTATACTAATAGCCTATGAAAAAAATTTTAAAAAAAGTTACATTTATGTACCCAAAATTATTTGTTAATAAATAACACTTTTTAAGCTTATAAACAATTACAGTAACTCCGTGGAAATTAAATCAAATTAAATGGCAATAAAAAATACGGAAAGCTGATTAAATTACACAACTTAAAAAAAATTAAAAGTCCTACCACCCTGGGGGGCTGGGATGGCCCCTTTTTTTAAATCACTGTTACGTTAATTAACAACATTAAGAGCTGAAATTAACCAATCTTTTATAAGAAAAGTCAAAGTTTTCAACAAAATTTTTTGCTAGAAAAAATATTACAAATTGTTTAAACAGAAGTGTTATAAAAAAAAAGAGTATTTTGCGTTCCGAGTAAAAAATAGTAGACGTAGCGGCTGGCTTAGCTGAATGAGACTGAATTCGTGCGCTATTACACTAATCGCCGTTATAGGTGAAATTTGCTAGTCATTTTAGGCACGATAAGAGCCTAAACTTAAATAGTAGAACCTAAAAGAAAACGTATGAACACTATGCCGTCACGTTTTAGTGACGCACATGGGTCGACAGTGGCGCATCAAAGTTTCCACTTATGGACGGGATAAATAAATTAAAAGGTAGCCTCCTTCACTAATAGAATTTGAACAAAGAAACATTAGAAACAATTTTTTTCATTTTTTAAGTTATATGTGATTAACAAGTAAGACTGGTAATACGTAATAACCTAATATTAACCCACCACCCCCTTCCTCCTACCGCCATCATCAAAAATTTCATTTTTTGTCTTTATTTTTTTTTAGGTGGAATGCAATCAATTTTTAAATTTCAAAAATATTCACACGCACAACTGAGGCTTTTAAAAACCATGTCTCTTTTTTATGGACCTGTAAATTGAGTGTACAGAACCTTTAATTAAAATATATTTTTTTTCGGAAAAAAACGTTTAACTTTTTTTTTGGGGATGGCTGCAAGTCTAATTTTTTTAATCTTGTGTATTTCATCAAACACTATATTCCTAATTTTTATAAGATTTTTCGTATTCGCCACCTTCAAAAATCCGAAAAACTGTTTTTTAGATGGTTTTTGGGGATTTTCCCTATTTTATAGACTTCAAAATAGATCAAATCAATGTATCAAAGTCAATCGTGTTTTCTTATTGGGACCGTGCAAGTTCGGAAAAGCGACACCTGGTTTCTTCGCTCTGCACTTTTATTCGCACTTTTAATTATATTGGCCAATCATATGGTCCTGGTTGCTGGATAATTGTCAAGGCCATAGTCCAAAAAAATAATAAGAAGAAAAAGTAAGATTCAGGTTATGTTGTTAAAACGTAAACAATTGTATGTAGTAAATAAAATTAGTTATTAAAATGCGGTAATGCAAGCAAAATACAATTAATTACATTTACCTTTATATAATAATTGTATATCATATCAATATTGTGGAGCAATATATAATTTTTCTTCTTCATTGACAGTAGATATGAAATATACGTCAATTTGACAATTTCAATTGACAATGAATTATTTAAGAAAGTTACAATATTTCTCCGCTATTCTCGCACGTTTCTCGTATCGCCTCCAAGTACTTGCACACCGCGAATAGGTTATATGAAAATTGAAGTAACTGAGTTCCTTAGAATATTTAAAAATGGGAAAGCACGTTCAATCCCCCAAAAACCACTGAAAAAACAGTTTTTTTGGATTATTGAACGTGGCGAATCTTAAGGAAAAATGTGAAAAAATTAGAAATATAGTGTTTGATAAAATACTTTAAATACAATAAATACATTAAATCCATCCATCCAATGGCACTACAGCCCAAATCGAGCCTTGGCCTCCTTCAATAAGCTTCTCCAATCATTTCGATTTACCGCTGTTCTTTTCCATGAACGCGTTCCCAGAAAGTTCCTGGCATCCTCATCGACTTCGTCTCCCCATCTCTTTTTAGGTCTTCCAACAGGTCTTCTTCCCTGCATTCTTGCATTCAGCAATTTTCTGGGGATTCTACTCTCATGCATGCGGACCACGTTCTCTGCCCACCGTAATCTCTTCAGTTTAGTGTGTTGTGCTAGAGTTGGTTCGCTATATTGCTCGTATATTTCTCTATTATACCTAATTCGCCAGTTGTTATTTTCACTTATTGGGCCCAGTATCCTACGTAATACTTTTCTTTCAAACACATCTAATGCATTGGCAGATTTTTGTGTCACCACCCATGTTTCGCAGCCATAACTTACTATGGGCCTGATTATTGTTTTATATACCCGGAGTTTTGTTTTCCGGTGTACGTCTCGCGATTTGAATATGTGGCCCATCGCAAAATAGGCTTTATTTGCCAGCACAAGCCTTCTATTTATTTCTGGTTCTTCTTCATTGCTTGCAACCAGATCCATTCCTAGGTACGTGAATCTATTCACATGTTCTATATCGTCAATAAAGTGTTGTTGCGCCGGTCTATTTGATCTGGTTTGTATGAGTAGTTTTGTTTTATTTGTGTTTATTGCTAGCCCTACTGCTTCTGCACTCTGTTTCAACTCAACGTAGGTTTCTTCCGCTGCATTCATTGTTCTGCTCATTATGTTTATATCATCCGCGTATGCTGCTAATTGGGTAGATTTGTTTGTAAGTATGTTATTTCCGCTTACCGTCAACCGTCTAATTACATATGAAAGAACAAGATTAAAAAGCGTTGGAGCCAGTCCGTCGCCTTGTTTCAGTCCTTGCGTTATCGTAAACGCATCAGTGATCTGTCCTTGAATACATACTTGTGCTTCCGTTTCTGTCGTTGTCATTTGCACTAGTCGTATTAATTTTGATGGTATGCCAAATTCTTCCAATATATTAGGTAGAATTGTTCTATCTATTGAATCATAGGCTTGTTTAAAATCTACAAAGAGATTGTAAACGTCCATGTCATATTCCCATGCTTTGGCTAGTATTTATTTAACTGTAAATAGTTGGTCAATGGTAGATCTATTTAGCCTAAACCCTGATTGATATTCCCCGATGATTTTTTCCGTGAGAGGTTGAAGTCTTCGATAATCTTGAAATATATTAAATACAAGATTAAAAAAATTAGACCTGCAGCCATCCCAAAAAAAAGTTATAGGTTTTCCTTTGAGCAAAAAAAAATTTTTTGATGTGATGTAGGTACACTTAACCTACAGGTCCATAAAAAATAGACATATTTTGTAAAAGCCTCAATTATGCGTGTGAATTTTTTGAAATTTAAAAATTGATTGCATCCCACCTAAAAAAAAATAAAATCGGGATTTTTTTTTGCTTTTGATGGTGGGGAAGGTGAGGTGGGTTAAAATTACGTTATTAAGTAATACTAGTCTTATTTATTAATCACATAGAACTTAAAAAGTGAAATAAATTGAATTCTGTTAGTGAGGGAGGGTACCTTTTAATTTATTTATCCCGTCCATAAGTGGAAACTTTGATGTGCCACTGTCGACGCATGTGCGTCACTAAAACGTGACGGCACAGTGTTCATACGTTTTCTTTTAGGTTCTACTTTTTAAGTTTAGGCTCTTATCGTGCCTAAAATGACTAGCGAATTTCACCTATACCGGTTATTAGTGTACCTAATAGCGCGCGAATTCATTCTCATTCGGCTACGCCAGCCGCTACGCCCACTATTTTTTACTCGGAACGCAAAATGCTCTTTGTTTATAACACTCCTGTTTAAACAATTTAATTTTTTTTTCTAGCTAAAAATCTTATTAAATATTGGTTAATTTCAGCTCTTAATGTTGTTAATTAACGTAACAGTGATTTAAAAAAAAGGGGCCATCTCAGCCCCCAGGGTGGTAGGACTTTTAATTTTTTTTTAAAGTTGTGTAATTTAATCAAATTTCCGTATTTTTTATTGTCATTTAATTTGATCTAATTTCCACGGAGTTATCGTAATTGTTTATAAGCTTAAAAAGTGCTATTTATTAACAAATAATTTTAAGTACATAAATGTAACTTTTTTTTAAATTTTTTTCGTAGGCTATTAGTATACATCTTAACGAAGGAAATAAGCCCCAGATCATTGCAATCCAGTCCGCCAAATTAACTGGACCAGCCTCAGAAATTAGCTCGTTTTTCAAAAAATTTTATAAACAAATTCAATTTCGTAAAAACTATTTAATATATCTCGACCATTTTTTGCACACCATTCAAACACCATAATACCCTCAAGTTTAGATACATTTAAACAAATTTTAATCAACAATAAAATTGTTATTAACAATATCCAAAAACAGCGATTTTGTCGTCCGTTTTGCAATAACTTTTTTGTTTATTAACCGATTTTCATTTAGCGTATCTCATTCGATGTATCTTTTTTGTCTGAAAAAGTTACCTGTAAACGTCAAATCACTAAATAAACAAGTTTTTAAGTTATGAGCAAAAAAACTAAGTTTGACGTTTTTGTTGTTTACAATTTAAAAATTGTTCCACTAAAAAATTGATGAATCCCAAGATGGTAGTCTTTTTGTAATATCTCATACTACACACTTCAACTGTCAAACCATGTCCTTTCAGTTATATCGAGTAAAAACCTAACTTGATTGGTCTAACTATTGATTGTTTGGATCAATTCAGATTTATCAACTGGTCTTATAAAAAATAATTCGAGACCTTTCTTGAATTAGGAAGATAGGAACTGGGATCTTGTGGCAAAATAGTTGATGTTATATTTTTACTTACATTAACCAAGTACAGTGGTACCTCGATATACGAGCGCCCTAATATACGAGTGTTTTGAGATACGAGCCGCCGAGCTAGCGATGTTTTGCTTTGAATGAGAGCAAAATTTGAGATACGAGCAACCGATTTTTATTAAAATTCATACCTCTTTTTGACTACCTACTTCTAACTTGAAGGAGGTGATAAAGGGTATAATGCCAGGCTAAGGGCGTTACAATAATTTCCAAGCTCCGGACGTCTCCCCATGAAAAGATGGAGAAACTAATGATGGTGTGGGTGACAGAGAAGCAGCATTAAGGAGGAACCTTAACACAAAGCATCATATGTGAGAAGGCACGAGCGATTTATGAAAGGGAGTAAGAAACAAACCTCTTTGGACAGTTTTTTTAAACGAGCTGCAGATGAAAATGAGCAAAGCGTGACGAAAAAAGCGAAGACCCCTGACGAAAATTAAGCGCTTCTGTAAGCACCTCACTTTTTTTATGTTTTTACAGAATATGTAATTATGTATTTTTTGTTATTTATAAATAAATGTTTCTTCTTGTAAAAACATTTTTCTTATTTAAAAACACATAACAAAAATAACTAAAGTGATTTTTTTTGGGACTGGAACGGATTAATGACATTTCAGTTAATTTCAATGGGGAAATTGCTTCGACCTACGAGCAATTTGACGTACGAGCAAGGTTACCGAACGAATTACCCTCTTATGTCGAGGTACCACATTTAAATTTTCAGGGTTTGTAAGGGAAAATGTGTAAGTTATGTGAGATCGAAGATCGTTTATTACGGACCAAGTTTCTTTTGCCAATGGTATCCAGGATTACCGTGGTATCCATGGTATCCATAACAGAGACGTTGGTAGTATATTTCTTGATGTACAGTAGTGAACGCATATTGACTGATATGCGGATACCTTTCGTAGTCAAGGGCTTGCGATGTTTTGGCTTCATTGTAATTAGACGAAATGTCTTACTGAAGACACAGACTAGCTTATCTAAATAAAAAAATCACTGAAATTACATTATGAGTCCAGGGTTCTTTATCCTTGCGTCATCATTTAAAGCAATAAGTAGCAATAAGAAATAAGTAGGAAATTTACTAAACGCATCGAGCAAGTGACAGAAAGTGGCTACTGCTCTCTCCACGGGTTATATAGTATAAAATTTGACGTTATCAGATAAATAGAATGTCAAATGTAGTTTTTGCTTTAAATTTTGGTGCAGAATTACAGCTACATTTGAAGTAGCTTAATAAATTCTTTTAGTATCACTGATTAATAAGTAAATAAACAATTTATAAAAAAATTAAATAACATATTTTCTTTTTGTCATTTTATTCACTTTGGCGAACACTTCCTTAATTGTGTGAATGAGGTTAGCTTTGTATGTTGTAAAATAAATGTAACAAATGTTGTAAATACACTTACCATAAAATTTTAAACTACAATATAAAATTAGTTGTGAAAAAAATTGTTTGTGTACTATAAAAAACTTCAAAATGCAAAAATTCGACAAAATTCAACAGACTGACAGCCACAAAAATAAACATAATAAACTATTTTTAATGGGAAATAAGCCACAATTTTACCAAAAAAATGATTTTATAAACGTTTCGAAGCCCAAATCGGGTTTCGTTGTGAAAATACAAAATACTACTAAAATAAACAAAAATGTTGTTGCTAAGTAAAAAAATTCTTCTAATAATTTATTTAATCTGATTTATTTATATTGGCAATTCAGACGTATATTATACATTTTAAAGTAGAAGACTTTAAAATGATATCGCCAATATTTATGAGTTGCGTTCCTGGGACGACTTTACTAAAAGATAGTTCATTCGATTACATGAAATCGATTCGATTACAAGTATAGTCCTGAAAGAATCAGATAGTAAAAAGAGAAAAATCAAAGAAGCGGCTCTAATTATGCTAAATGAAACCAATTGTGTCGCAAATTCCTCGGTAGAATGCAGTAGGATGTGGTTACCCATACTGAAAGAGGAAGTCAATAGAAAGAAAATACCACGATTGGTAAGTCAATAACATATCGAGTTAGTATGGTATGTTTAACAGTAAATGGTTGAGTTCAATTAGTTACCACTATAAACATCCTGGATTAACCGATAATAGTATAAAAGGCCCGGTTTCAGGTAAAATTTATTTCAGGCTTTATTATGGGAGTACCGTCTAGTCAGTGTTAATTGCAAAAGACCAACTCTATCTACCTCGGTGGCTTATCGCTCCGGGTGGGTCTTAACAATAGGCCAGGTCAGATAAATTTAATAATATTTACGACCGCACTAATTGAACTCAACCATTTACTGTTTTTTAACAAACCATACAAATTTTATATTTTAGTATTACTTATTGTATGTCTATATATTATTAATATTATTTATAATTTAAACATATTAAAGTCAGAATTATTAGTTTTTTGAAAGTAAATTAAATGTAAGACCAAATACTTACGATGTCGGGATAGTATCACGAGGTTTTTCCTGGTTTTCCCTCGTGATTTACTATGGAATCTCTAACGCGAGAATTTTACTGTCATCGTTGCATTTGGTTGTCTTTTTAAAGACAGATCACATGCTATGATTTTTTTGTGACGGATATTCTTGAGTTGGGATTGATTTCATGTAATCGAATGAACTATCTTTTAGTAAAGTCGTCCCAGGAACGCAACTCATAAATATTGGCGATATCGTTTTAAAGTCTTCTACTTTAAAATGTATAATATACGTCTGAATTGCCAATATAAATGAGTCAGATTAAATAAATTATTAGAAGAATTTTTTTACTTAGCAACAACATTTTTGTTTATTTTAGTAGTATTTTGTATTTTGACAACGAAACCCGATTTGGGCTTCGAAACGTTAATAAAATAATTTTTTTGGTAAAATTGTGGCTTATTTCCCATTAAAAATAGTTTATTATAAAAATGCCACAAGGAAATAGCTTCAGAACAACAAAAATAAACATACCAGAAACGTCACAAATTGTACTCAAAATCTGAAAACATCCCCAAACGTATTTTTTTGTACCTATATCTTTTCAACGTACTGAGTCTAGAGCGTTCATAAAAATAACATGATGTGTTTTTACTTAATAACAGGCGGTAGCTGGTTTGCCATTAGTTTCTGCGTGGAAGAAAATGATGCTAGATAAAAAGTATGTATTTTATCTCGCCAGGTATTAATGACGCACGGGTAAAGAACCCTGGACTCAAGTGTATAGTCCACGTCCATAGAAAGAAAGTGCCTCTCAGAGGTTAAGCATAAATTTTGGAACTTTGGAACAAGTGGTGCAATTTTCTCTGTATATTAATACCAACGTTGTAATACAAGATATTTTTACTAATTTCTGCATATTAATGGTGAATATTGGCCATTAGCAGATTATACGGGTGGTCCTATTTAAAAATATTGGTATTATTAATATCTCTTCAACTGTACATTTGGCAACAAAATATAAACTAATTTTAAATCGCTGGTCCATCTAATATACATAACTAACGTTTTGTTACTACAGTTTGACTCTCTCTATAACGAACACGGATATTACGCGGTTTCGCTTATAACGAGGTACGCTAGATGTCCCATGAAACGAGGAAAAATAATATCAAGAATATGTTTTTTTTACCTGTTTTTAGCGAAGTAATGGCTATAAATAAATACCTTAACTGCTTGTATATAGAAATTCCCAACATCTGTGTTTGGAGGCCAGTGGTGTAATAAACACCGCCTGCAATAAACTTCTTTCTGTTTATCTATCGACCGATATTGAAGGAAAGTTACAATTTACGATGGTAAATTGACAATGGTACGAAGTTTCATTGTTCAGGTCGACCATCGACACCTAATAAACTACGTAAGAGGCATCAAAACATTTCAATATTATTGTTGTCTGATATAACGAGATCCGCTTATAACGAGGTAATTATTCCGGCATTTCAGTTCTCGTTATATAGGGAGTCTACTGTATATCATATGGGCTGTCAAAGATATATTTTTGTTTCCATACTTTACGCGCGCACTGTATAATGAACAAACTAATTTTTTGTAAATTGTAAACAGTCGATACAGTGTCGATCTAGAAAATTACGTATTAATCTATTTTGCAGGTTTTTGAAAAACTCGAACAACTATTTAATGGATTTGAAGAATACCCTCCCTTGGCTTTTATTTTTATGGGAAATTTTATGTCGAATTCTCATGGTAGTGAAAACATGGACGTATTGAAAAAACTATTTAAGAGATTAGGAGAGCTTATTTTTAAGTTTCCCAACGTATCGCAGGAAAGCCAGTTCATATTTGTGCCCGGTTTGACCGACCCGTGTTTGACGCATATTGTTCCAAGGTAATGTTAAGTTTTTAGTTAATGGATCAATGAGTTTAAACACTTAATTTATTAGTTTTAATTTTAATTTATTTACACCCACACTTTACTAAATAATATATTATGTACATTTATTTTACTTGTCTATTTAAACTTAAAACATAATACAGATTTCCCCGACAATGTAAGACATCGTTCTCATAAGAGTAATATCTGAGCGTTTCAAATTATCGTATTTATATGTTTTCATGGTTCTGGATTAAAAAAAAGTATATTTTATGCTAAGCCACCAAAATTGTACATATTTGGGTAAAAACCCTTTAAACTTAAACAGTCATGGAAATATTTACTTTAATTATTATCACCCCAGGCTGTGGGTGAAAAAACGTGATATAATTCAGGAATTTTTGAAACCTATCAAGTGTTGTAAGGAACGATGGCAGGAATAACTTGCTATACCAAAAATTTTTGTGCGGTTTTTATTTTTGCCGTTTTTCATTTGTTAAATTTGCAATTTTTAAAGATTTTTCATTTTGCAGCGTAGGATATTCATTTTAGAGAAAAACTTTTAAATAGAAAATTGTAGTACATTAAAAAACCTACAATTTGAGCTATGGCAAGTTTAATTTCATTAATATGTTATTGCAAAACAGCCTACGAAAGGTCCAAAATGGCCGTATTTTGCAATTGAATTATTTATTGTAAAAATAACTTTTATTTATTTTTTAAGGCTTTAACCTTCCGATGACCAACCTTTTTTTGTTACACGGATGACCAAGGGGGGAAAATGACCCAGATCAAAAATGACAATTAACAAAAAAATAAAAGTTTTTTTTTTTAATTTTTAATTTTTTTTTTGACATGGACTTTATGCCATTCAGCCAGTCACAACATGAGTATTAGTGTCATGTGTAGTATGTATGTTGAGTAAGTGTCTTGTTACTTTGCAAAGTCGACGTCATTAGCGTAAAACTACTTGTAATTGCACATAATAGACGCTATTTTACTAAACATCAACTTCAGAATATATTTTTTATTCGTAAAATATAGGGAATTTTTTTTATTTCAAAATATGCGGATATCTAGAATGATATTATTAAAGTCAAATAAAAAAATAATGAGTCAAAAATTAAAAATACTTTTGAATTTATTAAAGAAAAACATACGCTGGGGTCACAATTTCCCCCGCTTGGTCATCCGAAGGTTAAAATAAAGATCTTTCAATTTTAAACATTTGTAAACATAAAAAAAATTGTAGAACCCTATTGGTGAACTTGTTGCTTAGATATTATATTTTGTTTATCCCAATGGGTCAAATGTCGAAGGCTATAACTTTTTGAAAAAAAATCGTAGAGCGTTAATAATAGATTCACTTTCTTTCTAAAGGCTTATATTTTCATATTCTGATGTAAATAAATGCGTAAAATATTTTTCAATCTCTTATTTCGGGTTTGAAAATAAGGGGGCAAATTTCGTTATAAACATTTAGAACTGAAGCAGCCCCTATGCATCCTATGAGTTTCTAACTTGCAGATTATTGTTGCTGAAGACAAAATAAAGATTCAAAACAAAATAAAAATGTTCTACGACTAACTGAAGCCGAGATAATTGTTTTTGTTTTCTTAAATCGTAGTGACTTTATTTATAACAATTAAGAAATTATTTCACAGTCATTGACTAAAGAAAGACTTATATTATCTTAAAATAAAAATTATTTTAAAGTAAATTACATTTGAATATTAAAAATGATTTTTAAAGTGTAGTGGCGATTTATTTTTCTTTACGACTGTGATTTATTGTGTCGGTTGCCCTTAGCAACTAATAGTACATTGAATCCCGTTTTTGCTCCAAATTTTAAAGCACCGCTTGGATTGACATGAAATTTGGTAAACACATAGATAACATGTCAAAGAATAAAAATGATATTGGGCCTCTGCGTGCTTTCGCCTGGGAGTGAGTTTCACCCCTTGTAAGAGGTGAAAAAATATACGTTTAAAATAAGTTCGGAAATGGATAAAACGTCTAATTCTAAGCACCTTTTGTTGTATAGCATTTTCACCAAGTTAATACTTTTCAAGTTATTTGCGACTAAATACCTTCATTTTTCAACAAAAAAAAAACTCGGTTTTTGGCAAATAACTTAAAAAGTAAGTATTTTATTGAAAAAACATTGATAAAGATATAGCACATTAAAAATCGAAAAAAAAAATGATGTATGCATGAACTCTCTAGACCCAGTATAAACAAGTCTAGCTAATGAAAATAGGTTCATATCCATCAAATTTCAAAGTAAATTATTTCAACGTGAAATAACCAAAAAATCATACACTTTTTGGAGAAAAATCGTTATAACTTTTTTAAATTATTTAAAAAAATATGTGTATCTGTATTTTAAAAAAGTTTGTAGCATCAAAAGTAAGCAAGTTATGCTCAAAATAAAGCTGGTCTGTTTTTTTTTTGGTCAGAAAACTCGGGAAAGTCACCCCCTAATTAGCATAAAAAATGAAATTAATCCTTTTTACTTCATAAGTTGTTGTACTCGGGAATGCGTCGTTTATGTCTGTAAGTTTCATAGGTTCAAAGTGCTTATTTTTGAAGGGGCTGTAGTTGAAAGGACTTAAGCTAGTCAATAATCACGAGTGTATCTAAATTTAGAACTTATATCTTAATATCTTATATCTTAATATCTTAACCACTTTTTGCCTTACAAAAAAAAACAAAAAATCCAAAATATCCAGAAAAGCAAGAACTACATTTTTTTACTCTTTGTGATTTTTGGTCACATTAATAAATTTTAAGTTATTTTGAAAAAAACATTTTTTTCAAAATTAAAAATTAAAACAGATTTACTTTAAAACCATTTTTTTTAACTAAGCCCTTTGAACCGATTATACTTACAGATCATATAAATAATACACGAGCAAAGTAACTTGTGAAGCGGTAACGATTATTTTGATTTAAGGTAAGTAAGGGGTGACTTTCCTGAGTTTTTTTTTTGACAAAAAAAAAGAGATTACTTGCTTACTTTTGATACTAGAAACTTTTTTAAAAAACGAAAAATAATAATTTGTTAAACACTTTAAAAAAGTTCTAATGAGTTTTCTCCAAAAATTGCATCATTTTTTGGTTATTTCACGTTGAAATATTCACTTTGAAATTTGACGGATATGAACCTATTTTTTATTTCAACTTTGATCGGTTGTATCTCAGGAACCACCATCACAATTTAACGGTTTTTCTTTTAATAGAAACGTCTGTAATTTAATGTAATTTAATAGTTGCCGAGATATTCTATTTCTGTATAAGCCAAAAAATTGTTTATAATTTTAAAATATTCCTGAGGCCGCTTAAATAGTCCAATTTCAATTCTGTAAAGTACATTAGATAGGTATAGTGCTTTTTTATACAAAAATCATAGTTATTATTATGTATCTTAATTATTGTGGTTATTATAGTGACCGTAAATTGTTAATTAACAATTAATTGTTGCTAAACTGTTCATTCAATTTCCATTGGCTTCTGGTTATATAATCTATACCAAAAGGGCTTTTAAGTCACCAAGTTATATAATTATTGATAAATAATTACTTACCCAAAATTTTAGTTCAAAATTCAAGATTTTGTTGGAAGAACCCGTATTTTCCGAGGAAAATTTTCGTCGAAGTAAATCGGGAAAAACATTTTTCGATGCAGAATTTAATTACGGTGAATTTTTATTTGGGTGCTTTTGGTGTAAAGTTAAAATCTTTGGAGTTATAGAGCAATAATTGAAAAAAAACACGTTTTTCGGGAGCTATTTTGTTTATAAAAAAAAGTAGCATACTATCTGCGGACTTTGCATACCTATATTATTATTATATAGAATCGTAAGGTTCGATTCCAGCAACAAAATTGCTGGTAAATAATTTTTCCTTGTATTTTGCTAATTAGCCCAGAGTAAATAACGTATTAACGAAATTAAACTTGCCATAGCTCAAATTGTAGGTTTTTTAATTTACTACAATTTTCAATTTAAAAGTTTTTCTATAAAATAAATATCCTAAGCTGCAAAATTAAAAATCTTGAAAAATTTCAAATTTAGCAAATGAAAACGTCATAAATAAAAAGGCGCACAAAATGTTTGGTTACATTTTAGTAGAAGTTATTCCTGGCATCGTCCTTTACAACACCTGATAGGTTTCAAAAATTCCTGAATTATATCCTGAAATCGGATGTATTAAGAGGCTACAGTAGCGCGTCACAAAAACGAAAAACGCGGTCCAAGATTGCGGCTTTAATTTTGAATATTTTGTCGAGATAATTGGCACACGTATTCATAATATAGTATAAAATGGCGGTACAGAGCCCAATTTGAGAAATATGTTAGAATGTGGAAATTACTCTATAATTAAATACAATATTGAAAAAACGAGCCGGTACCGCAATTAAGAAGAACAAAAAATACACTTTCTTCAAATAAACTTTTTTATCCCAGTGTCACATTGGAACTATTAAATTTTTTATTTAACAAGAAATCGAACATATTATAACTAATAACTGATTAGGCAACATACTGAAATATTCACTGTCGATTTGACAAACTTGCGTCAGATTTCTAAGTATAATAGCAGGATTTGCTTATATTTTTTGTTATCTGTATTGATATCTGTTCAGTGCAGTAGTGTATTATTTTAAGAATTCGTTCGAGTTTATTTATAATTAATTATATTTTTTTGTAAAAGAACTAAGTGGTTGGACTCTATTTGAAAAGTAATCTATTTGAAAAAATAGATTATTGTTAATTGTTGTGAGTTTTACTTATAGATAAGTATATTTTGAATTCTAATGCGAGTATATAAAGTTTTAGGAGGATTTTTTAGTCTAGAAATATCATCAATAGTTTAAAAGTTAAATTTTAAATTTAAATAAAAAAACCAAAATACCTACACGCTTTTAAGAGTATACAGTAGCGCGTCATCAATATAACTTCGGGAGATAGTATCATACCTTTTTTTCGTAAGGTCTGCGAAAATTTGGCAACAGTGCTTCGGGATTGTTTGACATAACTTGAATGTGACATTAACTCATAGGCGCGCCAAATGGACGTAATCGAAAACAATTTTGTTATTAGTATATAAATATTTATAAAAATAAATCTAAATGGGTGAAAATTTTATGTTAACATAGGTATTTGCACGAAATAATAATAATAAATAATCATTTCGTTGTGAAGCGAAACAAGAGCCGTCTTATTTTATTTAGTTCATGGAGCGCCAAAGGCACTTTAACTTTATATATTCGCATTAGAATTCGAAATATTTTTACGCAAAATATACTTATACATATAACTAAAACTCACAATTAACAATAGTCTATTTTTTCAAATAGCGAAACAATAACGAATTCTTAAAATGAATGAAAACTACTGCACTGAACAGGATATCGATAAAGATAACAGAACAGATAAGAGAAAATCTGACGCAGGTTTGTCAAAATGACAGTGACAATTTCTCTATATTGCCTAATTAGTTATTAGTTATAATATGTTCGATTTCTTGTTAGAAATAAAAAATTTTAGTAGGTCCAAAATGGCACAAGATCTAGGCATGGGATAAAAAAAGTTTATTTGAAGAAAGTTTATTTTTTTTTGTTCGTTTTAATGGCGGTACAGGCTCGTTTTTTAATATTGTATTTAATTACAGAGTAATTTCCACATACTAATCTATTTCTTAAATTGGGCTCTGTATCGCCATTCTTTATTATATTACGAATATGTGTGCCAAATATCTCGATAAAATACTCAAAATTACAGCCGGAATCTTCGACCGCGTTTGTTGCTACCTGTTGGTCGCTACTGTAGCCTCTTAATAAATGTTTCACCTATTTTGGTTTATTTTTATAAATATTTATTTACTAATAATAAAATTGTTTTCTATTACTTCCATTTAGCGCGCCTATGAGTTAATGTCACAATATTCAAGTTATGTCAAACAATCCCGACGCACTGTTGCCAAAGTTTCGCAGAACTTTCGAAAAAAAGGTGTGCTACTATCTCCCGAAGTTATATTGATGACGGGCTACTGTTGGCTCTTAAATATCACATGATAAGGCCCCGGGTACCATTTGACACTCACTTGAGTTGAATTCGTTCTTCACATTTTGAACGGAAATAAGGAAAAAAATATCGTGTTGGTGACACATCCCCCTCCAGGCTGAAATCAAATTTTTCGAGTAATATGGTCATCTATAATAATAACCTATATGTTTCCTGCAGCCGATTTTGATGATATACATAGTTATAAACAAATGAAGATCAAAAAACGGTAAATTTTCGCTTTTTTCGTCTCTTACTAAAAAATTGGGCATTTTAAACAAATTTGAGAGTAACAAACTCATAAACCGTATAAAAAACTTCAATATGGCGTTCGCTGAATATGTCTATCCTTATTGGTTACTTAGAAAATTGCCAAATAAATCATAAATTTTGAGTTTTTATAAATATTCATAACTTATGTAAAAATCAACTTAGAACCTTCTTATTACATGGAATGCTAAGACTTATGGTGCTTAAATTACACCCTAAATTCCAAAGCAATTGGTTAAATAGTTTAAAAGTTATTTAATTTGTTTATCCAAAATTAATTTTTTTTGCAACACTGTAAGTCAGAAAATGATGAAGTTACAGTAATATTTTGGATAGTTTATGAAAGAAGAAAATTTACAGTATTAATTTAATTTAAAAAAAATGACAAAAAATAATTATAGATATTGCAAAATAATTTTGCAAAAACATGTGAATTAAAAAAATGGGGGGGCTAACTTTGTCCCTAAATGTCCTAGAACAGTTCTTTTTCTTTCTAAATGTGTATAAAAATTCAGTCTTTCTAAATATGAAAAAATAATTTTTCTACGGGTAACGGTTAAAAAGTTATTCTAATTGTTTATAAGTAAGCAAAAAATGGACATGTTTTTCAAAATAATTTTACACTGTTTAAAATTATTTTTTGTCATTTATTTTTAATTAAGGTAATAGTATAAATGTTCTTCTTTCATAAACTGTCCGAAGTATTATTGTAACCTCATAATTTTCTGACTTATAGTGTTGCAAAAAAAATGAATTTGGGAAAAATAAATTAAATAACTTTTAAACTATTTGACCAATTGCTTTGAAATTTAAAATATAATTGTAAGTACAAGAAGTCTCGGCATTCCGCGTAATAAGAAGATTCTAAGTTAATTTTTACCTAAGTTACGAATATTTATAAAAACTCAATATTTATGATTTATTTTGCAATTTTCTAAGCAACCAATAAGGTTGGACATATTCAGCGAATGCCATATTGAAGTTTTTTATACGATTTATGAGTTTCTTACTCTCAAATTTGTTTAAAGTGCTTAACTTTTTGGTAATAGACGAAAAAAGCGATAATTTACCGTTTTTCGATCTTCATTTGTTTATAACTATGTATATCATCAAAATCGGCTGCAGGAAACATATAGGTTAATAATATAGATGTCCATACTACTAAAAAAATTTGGTTTCGGCCTGGAGGGGGATGTGTCACGAGAAAAACCTTATTTCTCTGGACTAACTGATCTATGTACTTACATACTTTATACGTTTTGGTTTATATACAAATAAACTTACGTGCATAGAAATCGGCCCACTTAAAAATTTGGTCATTTTTGTTGTCTCATATTTTCTAAACATGTTGGCCGATTTAAGTGATTTTTTGAACATGTTATAGCCTGATTCTTTAACAATACCACTGTATTAATATTGTTGCTAAATAGGTAAATTTTCATTGTATACTGTGTGTACCAATCTTACTGTGTTTTTTTCTTAAAGTTTGCATCACCCTGTGGAATACTCTAGCATTTATAATATACTGAAAGTAAAACCCAACTATAGCCTCAGGTTTTCTTCACATTCTGTTTTTTTATTCATTCGTTTATGTTGGATAATAAAAAAGTTAGGTACTTTAACAACTAGACATGTTCTTCATCAATACACGGTCTTTCTAAATAAGTGCGACAAACTTTAAGGTGTAATTCTGCATGAAAAAATAATGACAGTTGACGTTATAAATGTATGTCCGCAAATGTTTCGTTTCCGAGATATGGGATGTTGAATATTTTTTTACAAACTGACGATTTATTTATTGCTTTAAAACCAGTTAGATATGCAAATGAAATTTAGTAGGTTTTAAGAGACAGCTATTGTGGATTTTTTGACATAAAACTAAGAGTTTTATATTCACCATTAGCGTGCATACGGGTAATATGGTCGATCATATTACCCGTATGCGCGCTAATGGTGAATATTAAATTCTTAATTGTATGTCAAAAAATGTGCAATAACTACGTCTTAAAACCCACCAAATTTCATTGGCATATCTCAATCGGATTTAAAGCAATAAAATAAATAGTCAGTTTGTAAGAAAAAATTCAACATCCCGTATCTCGGAAACGAAACATTTGCGGACATACGTTTATAAAGCCAACTGTCATTATTTTTTCATGCTGTAACGTTTCAGTTGATAAATAGCCCCTCTTGAAGCACCAATATCAGGTGCTACGGTAATTACAGAGTCTCTTTTCTCCAGCAATGTTAAAGCACGAACTTTCTCCTCTTTTGTGAGTTTCTTTCGATCCATATTTGTCAGTTCAATTTAGAATTTGACGATCTCAAACTTTACGCGGTAAATGAGAAGAAGTTTAACCCTGACTACCCGCACAAAGCCAACTGTTTACAGTGCAAATGCGCAGAATACCCTAAATAAGCCAAGCGGTCCGTAAACTACAGATAATTACCGTCGCAAGAACGCTATCCCCCCTCCCCTACCCTCCCCTTCAAGTGCAGACAGAACGCATGCAAATTGTCTTCAAATTTGGTGATTTATTTGGCAATGTAAAGATTTTTTTTGCCGGCACTGTATTTAGAGATCTGTTTTAGATTTGCCCTACCAGATTATGTAACTACCGATTTTAAGAAGCTATTGCCCAAAGCTACATTTACAACAAATCCATGTAGAATCCAGTACTGTACTAGAGAAATTGTAGTATTTAGAGCAGACCTTATGCCAAAGTTTTTGCAAGGTACTTTACACAAACCTAAGAAGGAAGAACTTTCTGAATCTGTAAGTAAGATATAATTGTTGCTATATTTGTCTCTCTTTTTATTTATAATTCTACTATGACCGGTCTTTTCACCTCCAGATAGATATGATCCTATATGCCGGATAGTTGTTATCTTCACATATTTATTCGTCGGATAAAAGGTACACGTCTGTTCACGTCAAATTATGTTATGGTTTATTATCTGTCGGATAAACGTAAAATTTATTTCCGAAAGCACCAAAATTTTATTAATTGTACAATATGTGGCTGTACGCTGTACGAGTAAATAAACAGTATAAATTGCATTTGACTTCTAGAAAAGAAATAGTAATTTATTTTAAAAATTAATTTATGTAAAGAAAAATTTAATAAAGAAAAAAAAGTACATGTATTGTAATTAGTCTAAACAATTTAGTTCTTGATAAAGTGTTTATAAGGCTCTAGCTCATAAACTAAAAGATAAAAAATGTTTTTAAATAAAATATGCTCTTTAATAAAAAACAAATAAAATGGCGTTTACTAAACTTTAATTCAACAATGAGAACTCGAGATATAGTAAAATTAGTGCATAATGGTTGCACACTAAGAATATTTCGAAGCTTTTTCAAACATAACTCGGCTTTGACGCATGCAAATGACGTTTTACAGAGCCTCATTTTAAAACCTAATTTATAGACTTTAATCAAATTGTTAAATTACTTTATCTTTATTTGTATTAAAGTTACACACATTTGAAGTTGTAATTTTCTTAAAAAAATGTAAATTAATTTGTTTATAAGGGTTTAAGAAAAATTTGAGCAATAAACATTTATACTTCGGTTAAAAGTAACAATAAAAGTCATTATAAAATTTTCAAAAAGGAACATTTTGAACTTTGAACAGTGAAAGGGAAAATCTTCGTAGATTTATTTTTGGTCAAGATATCGATATTTTAAGAGGCTACAGTAGCGCGTCATCAATGCCGAAAACGCGTTCCAAGATTGCGGCTTTAATTTTGAATATTTTGTCGAGATATTTGGCTCACATATTCGTAATATAGTAAAGAATGTCGGTACAGAGCTCAATTTTAGAAATATGTTAGTATGTGGAAATTACTCTATAACTAAATACAATATTAAAAAAACGAGCCTATAGCGCCATTAAGAAGAACTTAAAATACACTTTCTTCAAATAAACTTTTTATCCCATGTCTAGATTTTGTGTCATATTGGAACTACTAAAATTTTTGAAGTGAAAACTTCTTTAGTGACGTTGTGCACTTTTTAGATGGGGAAAAAGCATTGAATTCGCGACCGTCATTTCGACCGTCATCGCTTCGGAGAAATAAATTTTGTACTTTTATATTATGTGTATGCATATACAAATTGTGTAGAAGTATTTAAATTTAAAATAAATTTAAAACCTATTTTTGGATGGGGAGAAGGCCAAACCCGATTTCAGGACAAACTAGTTTGGCGTAGGCCAAACTATAGTATTTTTACTACAAAAACGTTATTACGTAGGTCAAAATTTTTGACGTAAGAGAACTGTCAAAACATTAGAATGTGACTTTTCATTATTGCCGTATTTATAATAAACATAGCAATAATGAAAAGTCACTTTCTAATGTTTCGACAGTTCTCTTACGTCAAAAATTTTGACCTACGTAATAACGTTTTTGTAGTAAAAATACTATAGTTTGTCCTAAGCGTGTTAGGATAAACTAGTATGGCCTAGGCCAAACTAATTTGTCCTATCGCGCGTAGGCCCAACTAGTTTGTTCTAGGCCAAACTAGTTTATCCTGATATAAAGACAGACACTTCAGACCAAACTAGTTGATCCTGAAGTGTATGTTTTTATATCAGGATAAACTAGCTTAGCCTAGTCTAAACCAATATAATCTAGTCGAAAGTAATTGATTACTGATTGGTTGCTGATTTAAACGTAAGTTTAGAAGAGACTATTAAGAGTTGTAAGACTTTTTAGTATTTAGGGTAAATGATAAACCGAGATGGCACTTGTATGAAAGATATAGAAATGAAAATAGTACAGGGAAAACAAGCCACGGAAGCACTCCATGGAGTGATATGGAAGAACACTCTAACTAAAGAAAACAAAAAAGGATTTTTCAAGGCATCGTGCTGAATATTACCCTATAAGAGCAGAAGAATGGCCAGTGACAACAATAATACGAAATAAAATACGAACAGTTGAATTGGAGTTTATGAGAAGGTGTCTAGAAATTACCAGGTAGGATAGAATAAGAACAGAGGAAATATGAAACAGAATAGAAGTAGGATGCTCAATTACAAAAAAGTTGTGGTAGTAAAAGTATAGCCCTGAAAAGGTACGGGCATATACATACAAAGAATGCCGGAACACAGGTGGCCGATAATATTACTGGACTGGGACCCGCGGGGTGGAGACGGTGAGGAAGACCTGCTGTGAGATGGAAAACTCACATAGAAAATGCTATGATAGATACAGACCTCAGAGATGGCGACTGGGAGAATAGAGTGCCATGGAAGACGAAAACGGCAAACTCATAATGGGAAAAAGCCAAGAAGAAGAAAGTAATTCAGCGAACTAGTACGGCTTAATATAAATAATAAATTGAATAAAATACTTTGTTCTTGGAAAAAGAATAATTTTTATTAAAATTATAATTATTCGTAAAAACAAACAATAATGTTGAGTTATATTCGCGGTCGGACGGACAGACAGTCTAGGTCAAATTTCTCACCATCCATGGATTATAAACTTTCGTTTGACACCTCATTTGTCATTCTACCTGGTTTAATGACGGAGGAGTTGAGTTCACGGACAGACAGACGGAAGAACGGACGGACGGACAGATGAACGTGGATAATTCAACGTTTCACATTTTTTCAAAATTGGTGAAAACAATATTAATTTGTATTTGATTTTATTCTAAAGTGTATCTTTTCTTTTAATTTTTGGAGAAAACCTCAACCTTTTATTTATTATTTTTTATATTATTTAATTATACAAGAATATATTGATTTATAGCATGTATCAATATCTACAATCGATGTATCATATGATACAATATATCGATGTATAATTTTTTTTGTCATCCCTGTTGGAACGTGTTTTGGGAATTCCCCGCATGTAAAAGTCCTTACATGTTCGCTAAATTACTTTCGACTCGGCTAAATTGGTTTAGACTAGGCCGTACTAGTTCATCCTGAAGTGTGAGACTTTATTATATCAGGATAAACTAGTTTGGCCTGAGGTGTGTGTATTTATATCAGGATAAACTAGTTTGGCCTAGGTCAAAGTAGTAGTCATAGTCGGGTTATGGCATAGATGCCCTAGCGGCAACTGCTAGCAAAAGACTAAGTTGTCAATCTAATGGCATATAAAACAACATAATGTTACTCTACATGCCACCAGACTGAAAACAATGGGAACCTTCTCTGGTTACACCTCCGAGGCTTCTACAATTTGCAAGCCATAACGGATGCTGAGACTAAGGAAGATGAGAGAATTTTACAATTTATAATTCACGTCCCATCTGCTCAGCGCGTAAAGTCTCAAGGAGAGTTCCAAAGAGAATGGTTCCCTTCGTACTCCAATCAGAGTAAACATGTACAAACTTAATCATTTACATGTTTACTCTGATTGGAGTACGAAGGTAACCATTCTCGTTGGAACTTTACCGCGCTGAGCAGATGGGACGTGAATTATAAATTGTAAAATTCCTTCATCTTCCTTAGTCTCAGCATCCGTTATGGCTTGCAAATTGTAGAAGCCTCGGAGGTGTAACCAGAGAAGGTTCCCATTGTTTTCAGTCTGGTGGGATGTAGAGTAACATTATGTTGTTTTATATGCCATTAGATTGAAAACTTAGTCTTTTTTTTAATAAATGTCACTGTGGGATCCGTCATTAAAATAAATATGCGTGTCGGTCATTAAAAGAAATGTGACATCGTAACGTTGCTCTGATAATAATAATTGATATTATGTTGTGACTAAGAATTTTAACGGAAATGTCTGGTTGAACATATTATCCAATAAAAATTTTATTTTCGTTTAAAAAGGTTTCGGATTCAAGGGAGAATTGACTTACGATAAAACAATAATTATACAAACAAAACAATTGTAATTATCAAAAGTTTTTTGCTGTAAACTCGTGGAGAAATACATCAAATTAATAGAACTAAGGAAATATGCACTTATAGTCCAGGATCCGAAGCTTTTCACCTCGCAATTTTGCGAAATATGTCAATTTTTCAACAAAAAAACACGTTTTTAGACGGTTTTTTGAAAATAACTCAAATAGTAAGTACAGTAGACTCGCGATTATCCGAGGTAATTGGGACCGTGACTACCTCGGATACGGAAAAACTCGGTTAACACTGAGCTTGGTTATATTGATAGAAAAACACGTAAATGACCATAACTGTGGACATTTTAATGACAAAACTGATACAGTACTGTCTATAAAAGATAAAAACATTTGCCTTATCAATATTACTGTTTAAAAAAGTCTGATTGATTTTTGCGTAAGCTTCATTCCTCTTTTTGAGGCGACGATGTTGCGCCAAGGTTGAAAGTTGTAACTCACCAGTTATGACTTTTGCCTCGGTTAACCGAGGGGCTCGGATAACCTAGACTCGGATAATCGCGAGTCTACTGTATGTTATCGGGAAGAACATTAAAAATATAGCTTATAAATAAGTAACAAAATTTATGTACGTATGAACTTTTTAGAATCAGTAGAAGCAACGGTGTAGCTAATGTAAAGCAGGTTCATATTCGTCAAATTTAAAAACGAATAATTTCACGTGAAATAACCAAAAAATGATAGCAACCAAAAAATGATGCACTGTTCTGAGAAAACTTATTACAACTTTTTTAAAGTTTTAAAAACATATTTTTTTATGTTTTCTAAAAAAGTTTCTAGCATCAAAATTAAGCAAGATACGCTCAAAATAAATAGACTAAGAGCCGCTATAGGTGAAATTTCTTAATCATTTTAGGCACGATGGGACCCTATAACTTAAATAGTAGAACCTAAAAGAAAAGGTTTGAACACTGTGCCGTCACTTTTCAGTGGCACATGCGTCGACAGTGGCGCATCAAACTTTCCACTTATGGACGGGATAAATAAATTAAAAGTTAACCTCCCTTACTAACAGAATTCTATTTTTTTATTTTTTTAAGTTCTACGTGATTAACACATACGATTCAGTGTAATTTTAACCCACCACCCCCTTCCCCCTGCCCCCACCATTAAAGAAACTTAATTTTTCGTTTTTATTTTTTTTTCTGGGATGCTATCAATTTTAAAGTTTCAAAAAATTCACACGCATAGCAGGGGCTTTTACAAAACATGTCTATTTTTTATAGACCCGCAGGTAGAGTGTACATAAACTCAAAAAATTAAAAAAAAAATTTTCAAAAAAGCGTATAACTTTTTTTGAGGAATAGCTGCAGGTCTAATTTTTTCTTAATCTTGTGTGTTTTATCAAACACTATATTTCTAATTTTTTTTCAGATTTTTCCGTAAGGCTCGCCACCTTCAAGAATCCCAAAAACTGTTTTTTAGGGGGTTTTTGGGATTTTCCCTATTTTATAGACTTCATAATATATCAAATCAATTTCGATTTTATAGGTTATATGTAACTTAAAGTAACTGAGTCCTTTAGAATATTTAAAAATGGGAGAAACGCGTTCAAATCCCCCAAAACCCCCTTCAAAAACAGTTTTTTGGATTTTTGAAGGTGATTGGCGTTACAGCAAAATCTAAAAAAATTTAGAAATATAGTGTTTGATAAAATACACGAGATTAAGAAAAAATTAGATCTGCAGCTATCTTCAAAAAAAAGTTATATACTTTTTTCCAAAAAATTTTTTTTTTTTAATTTTTTGAGGTTATGTACACTCGACCTACAGGTCTATAAAAAATAGACGTGTTTTATAAAAGCCGTGTGAATTTTTTGAAATTTTAAAGTTGATTGCATCCCACCAAAAAAAAATAAAATCGAAAAATAAAGTTCTTGATGGTGGGGGGTGGGGCAGGGGAAGGGGGTGATGGGTTAAAATTACGCTGAATCTTATGTGTTAATCACATAGAACTTAAAAAAATAAAAAAAAATTGAATTCTGTTAGTAAGGGAGGGTAACTTTTAATTTATTTATCCCGTCCATAAGTGGAAAGTTTGATGCGCCACTGTCGACGCCTGTGCCACTGAAAAGTGACGGCACAGTGTTCAAACCTTTTCTTTTAGGTTCTACTATTTAAGTTATAGGGTCCCATCGTGCCTAAAATGATTAAGAAATTTCACCTATAGCGGCTCTTAGTCTAAAAGTAGGTCCTATTTTTGTTAAAAAAAAATCTGAAAAATCACCCCCAATTGGAATCTCAAATGAAATTAATACCTACCGCTTCACAAGTTACTTAACTTATGTAATATTTATATAATCTGTAATTTCATCGGCTCAAAGGGCTTATTTTTGAAAAAAATTGGTTTTAAAGTAAAAATTTTTTAATTTTAAAAAATATGTTTTTTTTAAATGACATAAAATTTATTAGTGATACCAAAAATTACGAAGAGTAAAAAAATGTAGGTTTTGCTTTTCTAAATATTTAGGATTATTTGTTTTTCTTTAAGACAAATATTGGTTAAAATATGGCTGTTCAAAATTGGCATACACAGTTGGTTAGGGACTAATTCAATCCCTTTCAACTACATTCCCTTAAAAAATAAGCACTTTGAACCGATGAAGCTTACAGATCATATTTTTATAAACAATACATACACGAGTAAATCAACTTGTGAAGTGGTGACGATTAATGTTATTTGGGATGTTAATTAAGGGGTGATTTTTATGATTTTTTACAAAAAAAATGATCAACTTCATTTTAAGCGTAACTTCCTTAATTTAATGCTAAAAACTTTTTTAACCTTTTTTTAAACACTACAAAAAAGTTGTAATAAGTGTTCCCCAAAAAGTGCTTTAGTTTTTGACAGTTCACGTTGAAATATTCAATTTGAAATTTGGCGTGTATGAACCTATTTTTCATTAGTTACAACTCTTCTTTTACTGGGTCTAGGGATCTCATACATAAGTACACCATTTTTTCACTTTTTTATGGGCTATATTTTTCCTAAGAATGTTTTTTTCGATAAAATACTTACTTTTTGAGTTATTTGCAAAAAAACCGTTAAAAATGTGTTTTTTTTTTGTTGAAAAATGAACATATTTACTCGCAAATAACTCAAAAAGTAACTAAGTGAAAAAATGCTATAGAACAAAAGTTGCTTAGAATTAGTCAGTTATTCCATTTCCGGTCTTATTTTGAACGTATATTTTTTCACCCCGAGACGTGATAAAAGTCACCCCCATGGAAAAAAACACACATCGGCACAATATCAATTTTCTTCTTTGACATGTTACCTATGTGTATGCCAAATTTCATGTCAATCTAAGAGGTTTTTTTTTAATTTATGGGTTTTGCAATATTTTACCGTCAGCGAAAGGACTAATAGTAGAGGATCCGATATAAGGTCGATCTGCATCGATCTATTTAATGGATAACAATAATCATTGGATATGTAATTTAGTACGTTAACAATTATAAAAAACAAGGGGTGCATGATCTAATTTTCTTCTGACTATAATTAATAATTAAAAAATGACTTTTTCATATATTAAAAAAAATGTTTCGACCCGGGTAGATATTATTTCAGATTTTTTGGATCATTCTAAACAAAACAGGTCTTTTGTAATTTTTCTGAAAACTAATAAGTATTTTTGAAAAATTTAAACGCAGTATGAATTATTACAGTTTTATCGAGGGTCGAAAGTCCCTGAGAACTTCTATAATGGCAATTTTAATAAGTCACAGGGGTGAAAAAGAGAGAAAATTTCGTATGATTTTTAATTTCAAATATATCATTCAAGAGAAACTTTTTGTTTATTGTGAGGAACTTTCAGCCCTCAGTAATAATGTAATCTTTCATTGTGCATTAAAATTTTTTAAAAATATTTATTAGTTTTCTCAGGATTCGAAAAAAATTAATGCGTTTAAAAATAATTCGAAACATTGATGCTATAATATACTATCATTATTTTAAAAATCGACCTGTCCGAGCGTTTTGCTTATGTGGTAGAAATACATACGTTAATAAGGGGGGTAACACTTATTCCAGCGCACTGTAAAAAATAACTAAATATTTATTGTAGACATTACATGAAAATAATGAACAAAACATTAATGAGAGAGCAGTGATTGAAGTGGAACATACAAATACTTTTACTGTTGTACAAGCTCCTGATCATATATTTATTGTAGACATTACATGAAAATAATGAACAAAACATTAATGAGAGAGCAGTGATTGAAGTGGAACATACAAATACTTTTACTGCTGTACAAGCTCCTGATCATACGAATAGTTTCCCATCCAGAACTTGCACTGATAAAGAAAATGAAAATCATAGTTACAGTTTAAGGTCATATGTATCTGATCCAGAAAGTACGAACATTGATAATGATAAAGACTTTAAGATTGTCTCAGAACCTGAATTTAGTAGTACAACTACAGATAATTCTGAGATTATCGATAAAGTCCGACCTATTTTAATCAATAATAAAGAATTAAGATCTGCTACCCCTGTAAAGCTGATTTCAGAAGAAATCAAATCAATATTATCTTACTATTATAAGCTATATACACTCAGGGCCAAAATTAACCGCCCACCTTAAAAATGGGTCATTTTTAATGTCTCGTATTTCCTAAACATGTCGTTCGATTTAAGTGATTTTTTTAATATGTTATAGCCTTATTCTTTAACAATATCGCTGTAATAATATTGTTGCTGTAATTCCAGCACTTATGAAATACTGAAATTACAACCCAACTATAATCTCATGTTTCGACAACAAACTGTTTTTGATTGATTCGCTTAGTTGGACCACAAAAAGTTAGATACTTTACCAACCAGCCATGTTTTTCATATATAGGGTGTTTTTAAGTTAGAATGGCAAACTTTAAGGGGTAATTCTGCATAAAAAGGTAATAGTTTGTTTTATAAACGTATGCCCGCAAATGCTTCGTTTCTGAAATAGGGCGTGTTGACATTTTTCTGAAAAACTGACCATTTATTTATTGCTTTAAAACCGATTGAGATATGGAAATTAAATTTGGTGGGTTTTAAGACGTAGTTATTTTTAATATTCACCATTGGCGCGCATACGGGTAACATGACGATCGAAAAAAACACTGTTTAGCAACAATATTATTACAGCGATATTGTTAAAGAATAAGACATTAAAAAAATCACTTAAATCGAACGACAGGCTTAAGAAATATAAGACATCAAAAATGACCCATTTTTAAGGTGGGCGTTAATTTTTACCCAGAGTGTATTTTTTCATATGAAAAGTCATCACATATTTGATACTAACTTTAACTATTAGAGCCAAACCAAACGGACCACGCTGCAGCGCTACTCTGTGGATCCACAGAGTGGCTGACGATGATTTACCGTGGGTTCTATGTAGAGTGGCCGTCATACCCCAGACGAGCGAGTGTAGCCGGCCACAGTCGCCGAGCTTCACTGCTAGTGGCGTCCACTAGTGGCAAACACCATTCAGACGGACCACTTTTGCGACTGCCACACATGTTTACGAGGATTTATAGAGTGAGCACCTAAAATGAATTTCGATTCGGAACGGTTTTTGATTGAAGTGCAAAACAGACCGGATATAATAATATGTGATACAAGAACCCGAGGGCATTAAAAGGAAAACCGTGGGACGTCATCTTTGAATTATTTGTTTCTGATTTTAAGGAAGATAGCCCTATCGAAAAGAATAAATCCCATAAGCAATGTTTTCTCTATTTATGTATATTCACATTTTATTATACATTGGATGCATTTGAACTGAACAAAACAAATACTGACAATCTTGTTTGTTTATTTATGTTAAATAGTGGGGTGCCATCGTATACTAGGTCAAAAAAGGTTTTATTGTTTGTTGTTGAAAACAAAACGATAAGATAGTTAAAAGGGGGTTGCAAGCTAACATGTTTTTCACTTTCACTCAGTTGTCAGGTTGTATCAAACTATTTTACGCCTGTAGGATACCAGATGTACTGGTTGATTTTTTATGTGCTTCTTTCTCTGATATAGCTGTTTTTGTCTGGTTCTTCTTAATTCCATTTATGGAGTTTATTGGTATTTTTTGAAATGCGTTGAAATTTTATAACATATTTAAAACTATGGACATTACAATTACTGATTTTGACGAACACACTTTTTTAAAAAAATATTAGCCGACAAGTTCTTAATCATTTGAACAATTTTTTTTCTCACCCATTACATTACACGCCGCACACTTCCAAACGATCCACTTCGCAGCGTAGTCGCTGGCGTTAGAAAATCGCCTTTTTCAGCCACTTTGTGGATCCACAGAGTGGCTGACGATGATTTACCGTGGGTTCTTATGTAGAGTGGCCGTCGAACCCCACACGAGCGAGTGTAGCCGGCCACAGTCGCCGAGCTTCACTGCTAGTGGCAAACGCCATCCAGACGGACCACTTTTGTAGCTGCCACAGATGTCTACGAGAATTTATAGGGTGAGCACCTAAAATGAATTTCGATTCGGAACGGTTTTTGATTGAAGTGCAAAACAGACCGGATATAATATGTGATACAAGAACCCGAGGGCATATTTATAGGTCATTAAAAGGAAAACCGTGGGACGTCATCTTTTAATTATTTGTTTCTGATTTTAAAGAAGGTAGCCCTATCGAAAAGAATAAATCCCATAAGCAATGTTTTCTCTATTATTTATATTTACCTACATTGTATTATACATTTGATGCATTTGAACTGAACAAAACAAATGGGTACTCATAATCTTGTTTGTTTATTTGTTAAATAGTGGGGTCCCATTCTAGGTCAAAAAAGGTTTTATTGTTTGTTGTTGAAATCAGAACGATAAGATATCAATCAAAAGGGGGTTGCAAGCTAAGGGCTTGTTTATATGCAGGCGGTTTGCCGACGTCGGGGTTTACCTGTTTTCCCCCTGTTTTACTTGGTATTAGGGTGAAACTTCAAAGGCGGCATTAGGGTGAGATCAAATAAAATAGGTAAACCGCCCAGTCGACGTTGGCAAACCGCCTGCATATAAACAAGCCCAAACATGTTTTTCACTTTCACTCAGTTGTCAGGTTGTATCAAACTATTTTACGCCTGTAGGATACCAGATGTACTGGTTGATATTTTATGTGCTTCTTTCTATGATATAGTTGTTTTTGTCTGGTTCTTCTTAATTCCATTTATGGAGTTTATTGGTATTTTTTCAAACGCGTTGAAATTTTATAAAATATTTAAAACTATGGACATTACAAACAGTGATTTTGACGAACACACTTTTTTAAAACAATATTAGCCGGCAAGTTTTTAATCATTTGATTAAACTTACTGTTTTTTCTCACCCATTACATTAAACGCCGCACCCTTCCAAACGATCCACTTCGCAGCGTAGTCGCCGGCGCTAGAAAATCGCCTGTTTTAGCCACTCTGTGGATTCACAGAGTAGCGCTGCAGAGTGGCCCGTCTGGTTTGGGCGTTACAGAACCAAAGAAGTAAAACCAAAAAAGTGGTACACTGTAAATTTTGTAAAGAAGATATTCATACAAAAAACTTCGTTAGACATTTAGAAAGAAATCATGACTGTGAAACAGAAGTTATTAATATATTTCAACTTCCAAAAAGTAGCAAAGAAAGAAAAATTGCTTTATCTGCTCTTCGAAACGACACTAATTTTTACCTCTATTAGTATGGTATAGTTAGACCCAAACCCAGACATCCAAAGTGAAAGTTATCCTCCAACACCAAATTGTTCTATATGGTCCACATAATGTTCAGAAAAAAGTCACACCATTTTGAGCGTCGGGTTTGGGGGGGAGAGGGGGGAGAAATCTGCAAATTCGTAGTTTTTTACGTTTTTCGTCAATATTTCTAAAACTAAGCGGTTTAGCATGAACAACCTTCTACACAAAATTGTTCTACATTAAATTTGAAATAAAAAAGGCCCTATGCATAACCCATCTAAAATGAACGGTTCCAAAGTTACGGAGGTAGTATAGTATAATTGGTCCAAAAAAAGGCCTAACCCAGACATCCAAAGTAAAAGTTTTCCTTCAACACCAAATTGTTCTATATGGTCCACATATTGTTCAGTAAAAAGTTACACCATTTTGAGCGTCCGGTTTGGGGGGGGGGGAAGATGGGGGAGAAGTCGGTAAATTAGTAGTTTTTTTTTTAGTTTTTCGTCAATATTTCTAAAACTATGCTTTAGCGTAAGGAATATTCTATAGAAAAATGTTCTACATAAAATTTAAAACAAAAAAGGTTCTATACATAATTGTTATAGAATTAACGGTTCCAGAGTTACGGAGGGTGAAAAGTGGAGGTTTTCGATACTTTTTATATCTACCGATTTCTCCCCCCCTCTCCCACCCAAACCCGACGCTCAAAATGGTGTGACTTTTTTCTGAACATTATGTGGACCATATAGAACAATTTGGTGTTGGAGGATAACTTTCACTTTGGATGTCTCGGTTTTTGGTATAGTTATATCATAAATAGGAGTCTAGGTTGAACCGTGATAGTGTGTACATGTGTGTGTGTGATCGCTCCGTATCAAAGTTCATACATTGGGCCGGTACGAGTTTAGTCATCCACACTACATTCACTGAGACAATTACAGGTAACATTAGATTGTAATTAGCATAAAATAAATAGATAATTCTTTATACATATTTGTGTGAAACAGTGTTATAAAGAAAGATAAACAAACAACAGAAAAAGCTGACAGGGATAAGCTTCTTGACCTTCGCAAGGTTGAATTGGATTGGGTAGCTTTGCGCTCTGTCAGCGTTCGATTATTTACAACAACAATACATTGTTATACACACACAGATATATTTATACAGAGTGACACAAACCACATAAGGATGAGCGACTGGGACGAAATCAAAAATTTAATAACAAATTTGACGTCAGAAATGCGTAAAGATCTGAAAGAAATTAAAAATGATTTTCAAGAATATAAAAAAACACTGAAAATTTTCAGAGAAGAAAATATAGAATTAAAGAAAGAAATTAACGAACTGAAGATGAAAGTTGAAAATTTGGAAAAATTGGAAGAAAAAGTCGAAAACATCGAAAAATACAAGAAGAAAAATAACATAATTATAAGTGGATTTAAAATACGGGATAATGAAGAAGAAGCGCAAGAAGAAATAGAAAAATTTGTCGAAAACAAGCTACAAGTTGTTATTAAAGCGAAAAAATTGACAAAAATAAACGAAACAATGTGCGTACTAAAACTGAACAATCGAGAAAAAGCAGATGTAATGAAAAATAAACACAAACTAAGACACGTCAAAGGCCAAAAAATATTTATACGCCATGATTTAACAGAACAAGAGAACAAAATCCAGAAAAGCCTACAAGAAATAGCAAAAGATAAAAGAAACCAGAACAAAAAGGTAGTAATTGGGTACCAGAAATTAATTATAAATGGCGAAAAATTTATATGGAATAAAAAGAAAAATACGATTGAAAGTACGAATACTCTTCATGATAATTCAAAAAACTAGTGGAACATATACAGGACGGAAAAATGGAGACGACCAGCATAAGAAAAGGAAAACGAAATATGATAAAAGGAAGAGCGAGCACATGGAAAATTGGAACATGGAATATTCGAAGTATTTACGGAAAAGAACAGGATTTAATAGAGGAATTTGAACAAGCTCAACTAGATATACTAACAGTATCGGAAACAAAGAAAAAAGGCAAAGGCGAAATTAAACTTAATAAAGGTCATTTGATGATATATAGCGGAGTGGACAATAAACAAAGAGCTGCAGCCGGAATAGGATGCATAATACATGAAAAGCTAATAAATAGTGTAAACACGTGGGAGGCAATTAACGAAAGAATATTAAAAGTAGAACTAACAGGCATAAACGGAGAAAACTGGATAATATTAGCCGTATACGGACCAAGCGAAGACGAGAATTCAGCAATAAAAGATAAATTTTGGGATGAACTGACGAGAATTACAGAAGAATGCAAAGGAAGAATATTAATTGCTGGAGACTTCAACAGCAGAGTTGGTAAACAAGATCACAAATATAACACAGTAATAGGTACACATGGGGAAGATACGAGGAACAATAACGGCAAGAGATTGCTTGAATACTGTCAACTACATAATCTAATAATAACAAACACACTCTTCGAACATAAAAATATCCATAAATACACACGGGAAGTTATAAGCAGAGGAGAAAAATCAATAATCGATTATGTAATAGTGGAAAAAGACTATAGGGCAAACATTACCGACATTAAAGTACGAAGAGGTGCAGAAATCAATAGTGATCACTATCTGGTGGTAACAAAAATTAAACACCAAATTATGAAAAACGAGGAGCAGAAAATAAATAAAGAAAGAAAAGTAGAATTTGAATCAATAAGATCTTACAAGTTGACAGAAGAAAATGTGAGAACTAAATATGAAGAAATAATAAATCGAGAAATTGAAAAAAGGCTATTAATAATGAGAGATGCAGATGTGGATCAGTTATGGAATAGTATAAAAGAAATTATTATTGAGGCATCCAAGGAGGCATGCGGCGTAAGTAGAACAACTAGCAACAGGAAACAGACATCGTGGTGGAATGAACAAATTAAATCAGAAACAAAGGAAAAGAAAAGACGATGGAAAATATACCTATCAAACAAAACAACTGAAACGTATGAAAAATATAAAGAACAACGAAAAATAGTAAAAAATATGATAAAAGATGCAAAAGAAGAAAGTTGGAAACAATTCGGGGAAAAACTAGAATCAGATAGTAAAAGTAACCAAAAGCTGTTTTATAAGACCATGAAAACATTAAGAAGGGGAAAAAATACAGTTCAATTGACAATTAGAGACGAAACAGGAAACATTTTGACACAGGAAGAAGAAATAATGGAAAGATGGAAAAGGTATTTTCAAGAACTATTATCAACTGAAAACGAAACACCACATTATACCATTAACGTGACAAATACCGGAGAAACCATAGAAGAAACGCAAGACACTGCAATAACATGGGAAGAATTTACACAAGGATTGGCAAAAATGAAAAATGGAAAGTCACCAGAGCATGATAAAATAACAACTGAGATGCTCAAATATATGGGAGTACAAGGACAACACATATTATTACAATTAATAAACAAGATATGGAAAGCTGAAAGAATACCAGAAGAATGGAAGATCTCGTTGATACTACCCATATTTAAATCTGGAGATAAAAAAGAATGCAAAAACTATAGAGGCATAATGCTCTTATGCTCGGCGATGAAACTGTACGAACAAATATTACAAGAAAAGCTGACAAAGATAATCGATACAACATTAGCAGAAACTCAAAGTGGCTTTAGAAAAGGAAGAAGTGTGCAAGATCACATCTTCACTATTAAACAGATCATTGAGAAAACGAAACTCAGAAGAGGAAAAGCATATTTTGCGTTTATCGACTTACAAAAAGCGTTTGATCTTGTTCCTCGGCAAAAAGTATGGTCGCTCCTAGAACAAAGAGGAATAGCAACCAAACTAAGGAAAAATATTGAATGTCTATATAAAAATACGACGAATTGTGTTATAACTAGAAACCTCAAGTCAGAAAATTTTATAACAAAAGATGGTCTAAGACAGGGAGGAGGACTAAGTCCAACATTGTTTACGTTGTTTATGGACGAAATAATTAAAAAATGTAGTCAGAGAACAAAACACCTATTTGTAGGATACAAAAACTTACAACCGATCGAAATATCAGAGTGTGCTTTTGCAGATGACATCGTTATAATGGCAACAAAAGAAAAGGACCTACAAGAAAACTTACAAACGTGGAGTGAAATATTAGAAGAAAGTGGCATGAAACTAAACCTAACAAAAACAAAAGTGATGGTAGTAGCAGAAACTAAAGAAAACGTGAGTATACAGATCAATGGTATACATATACAACAAGTTGAATGCTTCGAATACCTGGGTGTAAAAATTGAAGATTCAGGTCAACAAGGTTTAGAAATCGATAAACGTATAGAGAAAGCAATAAATTCATATTATGCAATGAACACAACTTTTATAGGAAAAAAGGAAATAGCGCAAAGTACAAAAATGAAAGTTTTTAAGGCAATATATAGACCCATACTCACCTTCGGTTGTGAATCGTGGACATTAACAGAGAGGCAGAAGAGCAGAATACAAGCGACGGAAATAAAGTACCTAAGAAGAGCGAGAGGAGTTACAAGACTTGACAGGGTAAGAAATGAGCAGATAAGGGAGGATCTGGAGGTAGAATCAATCTTAGAATTCATAGAAAAAAGACAAATCAGCTGGTGGGGACATTTACAAAGACTAGACGATAGAAGACCGGTAAAAATGATTTGGGAAGCGAAAGTAAATATCAAGAGGAAGAGAGGAAGACCAAGAGAAACATGGGACCAAGCTATTGGAAAAGTTCTACAAAAGAGAGGCAAATCCTGGAAAGAAGCAAAAGTATTGGCACAAAATAGAAGACAGTGGCGTAAATTTGTACACAATATCTAAGTTATTATTGTAATCCCGACACCAATAGGTAGAAGGGAATTTGATTATATATCATAAATATTGCCCAAAGAATATAAAAAGTATCGAAAACCTAGACTTTTCACCCTCCGTAACTCTGGAACCGTTGATTTTATAACAATTATGTATAGAACATTTTTTGTTTTAAATTTCATGTAGAACATTTTTGTATAAGTATAACATTGTTTACGCTAAAGCACAGTTTTAGAAATATTGACGAAAAACGTAAAAAAACTACTAATTTACCGGCTTCTCTCCCATCTCCCTCCCAAACCGGACGCTCAAAATTGTGTAACTTTCTACTGAACAATATGTGGACCATATAGAACATTTCGGTGTTGGATGAAAACTTTTACTTTGGATGTTTGGGTTAGGCCTTTTTTTGGACCAGTTATAATATACTACCTCCGTAACTTTGGAACTATTCATTTTAGAAAGATTATGTATAGGGACTTTTTTATTTCAAATTTAATGTAGAACAATTTTGTATAGAGGGTTGTTCATGCTAAACCGCATAGTTTTAGAAATATTGGCGCAAAACTAAAAAAAACTACGAATTTACCGATTTCTCCCCCCTCTCCCACCAAACCCGACGTTCAAAATGGTGTGACTTTTCTGGACATTGTTTGGACCATATAGAACAATTTGGTGTTGAAGGATAACTTTCACTTTGGATGTCTGGGTTATGCCATCTTTTGGGTCAACTATACTATACTATATATAAATAGTAATGAAAAAATAGTTCGTAAACAATCAACTACATATATGGTGAACCAACCTACTATCCTTTGCTTACTGCAAAGGATTATTTGTAAAATCATACTTAAGACGTCACTCAAAGAGTTGCCTTTACCAAAAGCAATGGGCGAAGGGAAATGAAACTAGACAAAATCATATGACAAATTCACAGACAATTGTTGCTTGCGCATTGGGCCCTACCAACGTTATATCTAAGTTAAATGTTAAGGAGCAAGTAAGTAAACCAATTTTTTATAAACATAACTCACTCATTCATAAAAGGATGTTCATTTAAAAAAAAGCCATCAAGTTTATGAGTTTTCAATTTTTTAACGAACTATGCGCTGTCAAATTTATGATTACGATTGATGACAATGTATTAAAATAAGACAATCCTTTACTGTCAATCATGGAATGTAACGTTAACTGATAATTCAAAGGGAACTGATAACTTCTTCTTCTTCTTCTTTCTTCACTTTTGGCGTGCATACTAGGGCATTTGCCAGTAACTGATAACTTTTTTAATGAACACTCGATATTTTACAACTCGCATGCAATAAATTTGCAGTGTGTAAATTTATAACAGGTTCTTCAAAAGAAACAAATATATATTTTATACTTGTACACAGTTATTTAGATTCTACTATCATGCAAAGACCGTAATAACAAAATTTCTAGGTGCATATTAACAGAGCTTTACTTCAAATTAATTAGTAAATAATTTAAATATGTACATGGTTATTTTCAAAAATTCAACCTTTACCAACCAACAAAAAATTTTGGGCTACGGCCAGACAAGCTACAATTTCCAGCAGTTTAAGAGCAGTCAAATGAAGCGCGAAAAATGGGTCCCACGGTAAAAGTAGTGGATGGCCAAATTGAGCTGTAAAATATCGCGCAGCAACATAGGATAGGACCCTTTATCCTTTTGGGAAAGTTATCTGAGCCGTATTAGGCATGACAGACTGTCCCGCTGCACTCGTAGTTACATCCGCCAAGGAATTTGTACCGTGTGCACCGGGGCGAAGGGGGTGGACTTTAGTTGGTAGGCAGTTAGCCAGAGGGTGCCCGTAGGCAGGACTTCTTAGGGGGAAATGCATGGGGGTAAACTCTTCCTCTCTGATTCCAACACACGCTTAGCCATCCTTAAGTGGACACGGCTAGGTACGGTATTTAGAATATTTACCACCTCCTCAAAAAAAAAGGATAGGACCCATTTTCAGCGTTTCATTTTACTGCTTTTACATCACTGTAAATTGTCGCTTGTCTGGTAGTAGCGTTAAGCAAGTGTCGCTGAATTTGTCTGGCGTTACTAATGGCCACTCGTGACAAGATATTTTGATATCGCTCCTTTGAAATCATAAGGGTACTTTTTTTTTATTAACAAAATCGCATCAGTTAAATTGGGTATTAGCGAAACAATAGTATATAACAATAATTTTTGTTACATTTGTATGTTTAGATATTGTATAAAACGTTAATTGAACTTAGGAAACTATTTAAATTTGCACTGTAGAGCTAAAATGTCACTTAGTTTATCTATTTTTTAATTTCGCGTAGCTTGGCCGATGACACTTTAAATGATTCTGTACACTCCGCACTAGTTACAGCTTCTTTTGCAGCGTTGTCTGCCTCTTCATTTCCTTGAATTCCAGTATGGGATGGTATCCAGAGAAATATGATAATTTTTCCATTCAGTTGAGCGGTATGAACTTCTTGTTTTATTTTGATGACCAAAGGATTAGGTGGGTAGACATATTGGATTGACTGTACAGAACTTAGAGAGTCTGCGACGGAGGAATTGAGGACAATTGGGAAGGAAAGCATTCTGGGAACGATAATAAATAAAACTGAAATTTGGGATTGTTATAGAAGTTCATGACTCTATTCTTGAGAAAACTCACTTTCAGTCTCTGAAGCCTCAGCATCCGAGTAAGTCATTTCTAAATGCTGCAGTAGTTTCCTTCTTATTTTTGTACATCTAACTTTAATGGATCTTTGTTTGAAATACGGGTATATTGCTGTTAGCGTTACCACTAAAGCTTCAAATTCGCTAGTGTAGTTTTTTATGATGCTGACTGGGTCCTGTGCACCATAAACATTTTCAAATAGATCGGATATTTGATTAAAATCAAGAACAAATGAAGGGTTTTGCTCTGAGATGAATGCCTTGGTCGGTTCCATGAGTACGTGAGTTGGAGTCTTTCCCTTATTTTTCTTTGGTTTTTTAGCTGGACCATTATTAGGTTTAACAAACGGCTCAAAACTTGGGTTTTCTGAATTAGCATCTTGCGCTAGAGGAGGTGTAACAATGTCATCCAAACTGCGTTTTGAGCTATTTTGGGAAGACTGGGTTGTATCTATATTGATAATTGGTTGTGGGGTGTTAGAGTTTTTGAGGGTTTGGTTGAAAGTATTTGGGAAGGTGTGGGTTGCGAAGATGATTGAGAGTGGGGGTTTTGGTTATAATTTTCAGAAACTGAGTCTTGGATTGTTTTGCAATTTGCTGCGGTATGGCCTGGCCTTTTACATGAAAAACAGATCAAGGAATCTTGTGCAAAAAAAATCCTATGGTTGGTGTTATCATAATTAATTAATATGGATTCAGGAAATTGGGGCAATCGGTGGGGTGATAAAAATTTGTCGTCTAAAACTATAAATGTGGTGGAATTCCGGCAAACTGGCGCTTATCTTGACAAATGACATGGGAGACACGGTTTGAAGGCCCCATTTTTCAATTTCTTGAATTAATACAGCATGCGGAATGGTGGGACAAGCGTTTGACAGAATTAGTCTTTCTGCTGGAGTGATTAGTGTGGTGATTGGACTTTTTGGTTATTGATTTCTATAGACCCTCCATAATTATTCATGAAATTTTCAACAACATTTTTGTTTGCAAGGTACATACTACACACTCTGTTGTTAGAAAGCCTTGAGGAAAATACGATATTTTTGGGCTCGATCAACGTTCCTAGTGAAATCAGGTAATCTTGAAGTTTAAGGTTTTCAATGGATGGAAATACAATGGCTTATTCTTTCGTTGGGAATTGTTGTTCAATCAAAGCAGCAGAATAAGTTTTAGTAGTGTTTTCCATTTGGGCGCTCCTGTAGTCAGAAGTCCCGGCAGTCGGATTTGACATATTTTATTTATTATTTAAAACTAAGTAAAACCTGAAATACGGACCTGTCTTTCAACAGGTGATTTTATCATGTTATAGATAACGAATAAACGTGTTTAGGGTTTTTATGTATCAAACCGACTTCTGATAAATAATAAATTTTAGTGAAATGACTTGGTTTGACATAATTTTAAAGACTACTTACGTACAATAGTTGAACGCACTCTTATACACTTATATATGCGAAAATAAAAATTTTTACTCATTAGCTACTATCTGAATAACTTCTTCTTCTCCTTCTTGGCACTCCTCTGGCACTTGGTCCTGTGGCCTCAACGAAGGTCAACAGTTTTCTTATTGGTAGTTTTAGGATCTCTTCTGGTTCAAACCTCATTTGACCAGTGAAGTCCTGCCTTACATTATCTAGCACACTGCAATGTCATAGTATGTGTATGGCAGTTTCTTTTTCCATTTCGCACTTTCTGCACCATGGTTCATTCACCTTACCTAGTTTGTATAGGTGATTTCTAAACGGCAATGTCCAGTCACCATTTCAGTGACCGTTTTGATCTCTCGTTCATTCTTATTGAGGTTCATCAAACTGTTCGAGAGTTTTTTATCAATATTCTTGATTATTTTTTTAGTCTGGATTTGCCCTTGAGTGGTTCTCCATTTATTTTGATGATTCTCTATCAGCCATTTCTGAACCTCGTTTTTCATAGCATCTTTAGTGATGCCACAGAAAGGTTCTGGGCCTTCAAAAGTTTCTCTCGAGCCTTGTTTCGCTAACATATCTGCTCGTTCGTTCCCATGCACCCCTTCATGACCCGGCACCCATATTAAAGACACTTTATTGTCTTTTGCCAGGTTATTGAGGAGATTTTTGCAGTTTCTCACCAGTTTTGATTTGGTGAGAGGGTTCTTTACAGCCTGGATAGCCGATTGGCTATCTGTGTAAATGTTGATTCTCTTAGCTTTAGGGTCTTCATCAATGATTTCATCAATGCAGGCCACCAAAGCAAAAACTTCAGCCTGGAACACCGTTGTATGTTGACCTAGGCTGTAAGATTTATTATAGTTACATGTTTGCCCAAAGACTCCTGATCCAGTACCTTGGGCAGTTTTAGATCCATCAGTGAACCATATTAAGTCCCCATTAATGTTTGTGACTTTTTGTTCTCTAGATGGTATAATTGTGTTAATCTTCTCAATGAAGATTAGTTCTGGTGTCATCATATCTGAGTTCATCATAAAGATGGATTCTTCAAGTATAGTCCCAGTAATGTTTGTCTGGCTATTCAATACATAATTTGGCCTCCAAGTATTGTTTGCTTTGAGCCTCAGGATGGTCATAAAGGCTACCGCCGAAATATATAATTCCAGCGGAGGGAGACCTGTGATAGCCTCTAATAAAGCCGTTCCTGTACTATTCAAGGCTCCTGTTATATTTAGAAGCGCTTGTCTTTGTAGGGTGGTGAGAGTGGTCACACAAGCTTGCAAAGCCGTCTTTCTCCACCAGAGTACTGACCCATAAGTAACTGTCGGTCGTATCACTGATGTGTACAACCAACATATCACCTTTGGTTTCAAGCTCCAGGTTTTACCTACAACTCGTCTGCAGTTTCAGAAGAGTCGCTTAGCCCTATTGGTTATATTGGTAATATGAGTATTCCAATTGAGTTTCGAATCCAGGGTTACCCCTAGATACTTAACCTCATTGGTTCTTTCCAGTACCTCTCCAAATAATTTCAGCTCACTCAGTCCAGTAAGTTTCTTCTTATTTGTAAAGGCTACCAGTTTAGTTTTAGAAGGGTTTACGGAGATGTTCTCTTTCAGACACCAGTTATCTATGTAGTGAAGGGCATATCGCATCTGATACGCAACAGTGCCGGGAAATTTTCCCCTAGTTACTATTACGATATCATCTGTGAAACCCTGGACCCAGATTCCTTGGGCGCTTAGCCCATGAATCAGATCATCGACAACTATGTTCCATAATGACGGTGACAATACACCGCCTTGAGGTCATCCCTTAGTTGCCCTCAGATTTATGGTATCTTCATGCATATCTGTGGATATTATTCTGCTCTGAAGCATCTGAATAATCCACTTGCATGTGGTGTTGTTGATTTTCTTCCTCACCAGTGCGCTTTGTATAGACTCGATTGAGGTATTATCAAATGCACCTTCTATATCTAAAAATGCAGCAAGGGCGACTTCTTTCTGATGCAGACTCCTTTCGAGTTCCGACACTAGATTGTGCAGGGCGGCTTCACCTGATTTCCCTGCCTGATACGCCCATTGCCGTTGGTGCAGTGGATTTTCATTTAAATTGTTTTTCTTGATGTGTTCATTCAAGATTTTTTCCATGGTTTTTAACATGAATGAGGTCAGACTTATAGGCCTGTAGGATTTTGCTAAGGTGTAATCTGTTTTTCCTGGTTTGGGAATAAACGCCACCCTTGCCCTTCTCCAAGCTTTGTGAATGTATCCCAGAGCATGGCTAGCTCTAAATATTGTGATCAGAGGACCCATGATTATTTCCAGAGCCTCCTGGAGAAACTTAGGAAATATACCATCCGGTCCCGCAGTTTTATAAGGTTCAAAAGTTTCAATAGCCCATCTGACCTTGTGAGAACCAAAAATCTCGTCAGAGGTCAGCCAGTCCCTTTTGATTGGGCTATTGTTTGCTTGATTATCGTTATTACCAGTCAATTGCGTCGACCCTGGAAAGTGAACACTTAAAAGATGCTCTACAGCCTCCTTCTCTGTGTCCGTATACTTCTCATTGGGCAATTTCATTGACTTGGGTTTGTTAATGTTATCTCTTTTGAGGATTCTGTTAACCCTGGCGCTTTCAGGTACACTTTCAATGTTTTCACAGAATTCTCTCCAGGATCTTTCCTTAGCGGATTGGATTTTCTTATTATAGGCTTTCAGTTTAGCCTTTATGCTTCCCAATCACCTGATTTCTTCGCCCTATTGAAGAGCCGTCTTGTTTCTCTTTTGAGATCAGACAGCTCCTTATTCCACCAAGTTACTTGCCTGGGAGGGCGACTTTCTTTTAACGAGCAGTTTTCCTCATATGAGACTACTATTGCATGCTGCAACCAGTCTACTGCCATCTCAACCTCAACGTTGTTTTTTGGCCTTTTAGGATAATTCCGTACCCTTGTTCCAAGATCCCTCTTAAAGGATTCCCAATCGGTCACCTTAGGGTCTCTATAGAACCTTGGTTCCGGTTTGACTGAGTTTATCTCAAAGCATATATATGCATGATCCGATAAGGATAACGCATCCGACACATGCCAGCCAGATATTATGTTCCCAATCCCCTTAGAGCATAGGCTTAGGTCGATTAGTGATTCTGCTCTTGATGTCCTGAAGGTGGGCTTATTACCCCTGTTCAGAAGATCAAGTTCAGTAGTGCAAAGGTACTCAAAAAGTAACTTACCTCTATTGTTTGTATCTCTGCTCCCCCAAATGATGTGGTGAGCGTTGGAGTCGACTCCAATAATAAGTTCTGTATGCTTATCATTGGTGTATTCTAGAAGGTTCTCTAGGTTAGTCCCTGGAAGTTGTTCTTTAGTGTCAATAGGAAGGTAAAGAGACGCAACAATCAACTCTGTAACCAACCCATTGCAATTCAGTTTAATTCTCACTCAATTCTCAATTGTGAGTTTAATTCTCACTCAATTTACTCAAAAAGTAACTTACCTCTATTGTTTGTATCTCTGCTCCCCCAAATGATGTGGTGAGCGTTGGAGTCGACTCCAATAATAAGTTCTGTATGCTTATCATTGGTGTATTCTAGAAGGTTCTCTAGGTTAGTCCCTGGAAGTTGTTCTTTAGTGTCAATAGGAAGGTAAAGAGACGCAACAATCAACTCTGTAACCAACCCATTGCAATTCAGTTTAATTCTGGCAGCTGTCATGTCTCCCCTACAGAGCTCCATAACTGGTACCAGGTTAAGGTCAGATCTACAAAAGATACAAGTTCTGATTTTATTTTCAGGTACTCCCAAAATTAGTTCCCATCCCTTAACATTTAATCCCCGTATCTTACCTTCATTTATCCACGGTTCTTGAATAAGCACCATATTAATGTTCTTCTCAGCTACTTCCTGGCACAAAAGTGCCGAAGCTGTTTTTTTGTGCTGCAAATTGATCTGTATGATCCTAATTTTGCAGTTTATTCATTTTTGGGGTCTCTAACAGGCCCTCTTGTAATTTCTTCCACCTGCATAGATTCCCCTTCGGCCTCCTGCAGTTCGGAAGTAATCATTGCAGGTTTTGGTTCCCCAATGTTCCCTGCCTGTCTTGCTTTACCCTCTTCCAACGGTATAATACTTGCTCGCTGTAGAAGGTAATAAGGCTTCCATTGAAGCCTTTCGAGCTGTGCCTCTGACTCCTTATCAATTCGGAGACTCACATGCAGTCCTCCGTCAGCTGCTGTTTTGGAACTCAGAATTGCCCAACGACTGGTCCTTAGTTCAGGATTTTGTTTTCCAATTCGTGCCAGTGGCACTTTTAGATCCTCATTTTTAGTCTCTGGAAGGTACATTAGCACATGCTTCGATTTTGGGAGTTCCTCAGCCTTAATGACCTTCCACTCCGTCTTTTCTTCCAAGAAATCCTTTGGAATCTTAAATACATAAACATATCAACCCATAGTATCCATCCATGAGCCGATTACCTTCGTAACGAGGTGCGCAAGGAACCTCATCGATAAGTTTAATTAGGGCTTCTTTTGTTGCTCCAACGTCTTTTTCCGTTATGCCTGGGTATTCTTTGGGAATTATTGCCGTCTTTATTCCCGTAAGAGCAGCTTTGTAGTTGCTGCTGAGCTCTTTGAAAGAGGCAGCAGCAGTTCTGCTCTTTTTTGTTAAATTCTCCTCAGGGGTGCTTCTATCAGACACAGTCCGCTTGGCAGCTTGTGTGATTTCGGCATTTCCAGGAGTCTTATTTTGAGGTCTAGGAGGCAATTTGCCCTTAGAAGTGTCAATTCCCTGTGCTCTCATTTTCCGAAGCTTTCTTCTCTGTGCCCCAGATATTTTTGGCCGAGAAACCTCATCCTCATCATCTTTTAAAGGAGTCCACATTATTGCGTCCTCGGTATTTTTATACCCCATGTGATGGGTTTATTTTCTTCCAGATTCTGCCGAACAGTCTCAGTGGAAGTTTAATTGTTTCTTGGGTCCTCCTGCGAGTCCCCTAGGGTTAAATCTTCTAAATTTTTGCATGGTTCCATATTGATCCCACGAGTATGGGAGAAATAAACTGTCCATACCAGCAGCGCTCCCTGTGCCGGTACAAGGCCTTAAATGAAAGGGGGTGTGGCCTGGTTCCCCCAGTCGACCGTTTGAGACAGTTCAATTTAGACACACAACTGCCATGCAGGCCTGGGTACGGTACAATTACACCTTTACCTTGTGTGTTGGGGGTGTAGGTTTAGTGGGAAAAAGGATGAAGGAGGGATAGCATTTTCTGGTTGTACTCGGAGTGTAGGATAGATACAACTGGTAGATAATATCGGGTCGGTTGACTATATATTGGCGATGTGAACAGTGCCGTAGAATAGAGATGTGGCAGTGAAGACCAGAGGGTCTTCTACTTAAATTTACGCCAGGGTAGTGGTACAACCAGACATGGGTGGGTTAACTTAGGGCGGGCTACTTCTTGGTCGCTGAAGCAATTCATGCATTCCTAGTCTCTCGAGTACCTAGGAAAGATTCCCAGATACTCCAGAAAGCTAAGTCGTGACAGGAATCGGTCTAGCGAGGTTGTTTCACATCCGTTCATACTTACCATGTACCAGGCCTAGCCCGTTTATAGGGAGTGCCTTCTTTCATCGGAGAGCTCCTTATTAGGGAGATCCCATGCATTCGTACACACATACTTGATCCACTTCCTGCGCCAGACTACAGCCCTATCTGAACAGTCAGCTTAAGCCCCCGAACCAACGTCAAGGTCGTATCGGGAGGATTGGGAAGGAAAGCATTCTGGGAACGATAATAAATAAAACTGAAATTTGGGATTGTTATAGAAGTTCATGACTCTATTCTTGAGAAAACTCACTTTCAGTCTCTGATGCCTTAGCATCCGAGTAAGTCATCTCTAAATGCTGCAGTAGTTTCTTTCTTATTTTTGTACATCTAACTTTAATGGATCTTTGTTTGAAATACGGGTATATTGCTGTTAGCATTACCACTAAAGCTTCAAATTCGCTAGTGTAGTTTTTTATGATGCTGACTGGGTCCTGTGCACCATAAACATTTTCAAATAGATCGGATATTTGATTAAAATCAAGAACAAATGCCTTGGTCGGTTCCATGAGTACGTGAGTTGGAGTCTTTCCCTTACTTTTCTTTGGTTTTTTAGCTGGAGCATTATTAGGTTTAACAAACGGCTCAAGACTTGGGTTTTCTGAATTAGCATCTTGCGCTAGAGGAGGTATAACAAAGTCATCCAAACTGCGTTTTGAGCTATTTTGTGAAGACTGGGTTGTATCTATATTGATAATTGGTTGTGGGGTTGGAGTTTTTGAGGGGTTGGTTGAAAGTATTTGGGAAGGTGTGGGTTGCGAAGATGATTGGGAGTGGGGGTTTTGGTTATAATTTTCAGAAACTGAGTCTTGGATTGTTTTACAATTTGCTGCGGTATGGCCTGGCCTTTTACATGAAAAACAGATCAAGGAATCTTGTGCAAAAAAATCCTATGGTTGGTGTTATCATAATTAATTAATATGGATTCAGGAAATTGGAGCAATCGGTGGTGTGATAAAAATTTGTCGTCTAAAACTATAAATGTGGTAGAATTCCGGCAAACTGGCGCTTATCTTGCGGAATGGTGGGACAAGCGTTTGACAGAATTAGTCTTTCTGCTGGAGTGATTAGTTTGCGTGCTTGGACTTTTGGTTATTGATTTCTATAGACCCTCCATAATTATTCATGAAATTTTCAACAACATTTTTGTTTGCAAGGTACATACGCACTCTGTTGTTAGAAAGCCTTGAGGAAAATAAGATATTTTTGGGCTCGATCAACGTTCCTAGTGAAATCAGGTAATCTTGAAGTTTAAGGTTTTCAATGGATGGGAATACAATGTCTTGTTCTTTCGTTATGAATTGTTGTTCAATCAAAGCAGCAGAATAAGTTTTAGTAGTGTTTTCCATTTGGGCGCTCCTGTAGTCAGAAGTCCCGGCAGTCGGATTTGACATATTTTCTTTATTATTTAAAACTAAGTAAACCTGAAATACGGACCTGTCTTTCAACAGGTGATTTTATCATGTTATAGATAACGAATAAACGTGTTTAGAGCTTTTATGTATCAAACCGACTTCTGATAAATAATAAATTCCAGTGAAATGACTTGGTTTTACATAATTTTAAAGAGTACTTACGTACAATAGTTGAACGCACTCTTATACACTTATATATGCGAAAATAAAAATGTTTACTCATCAGCTACTATCTGAATAACTGTTTTTGTTTGGAGTTGACAAATACACACTAACTAGTATACTTGCCAGGACCGAACTCCCATAAGGGTATTGTAATGTGAAAGTGCGTATCAAATCGACAGATTTCTTATTTACCTATATAAGTGACAGATCATATCTCACTTTGACAACACTTTCACGTAAAGGAATCCTAAAAATATTGACTTAGCTTTAACAAGTGCGAGCTCAAAGTCTGCTTTCCAAACCGATCGTAGAAAAGAGTATAGGTGTACGGCTATTTTTTGTACAACTTTTTTGGTTACTTATATATTTTAAGAAATAATTATATTTTAGGTATTTAAGATAATGAAGTCGGATGAAATCGCTTTCGAAGCAAAAAAAGATCTTCTTATTTCCAATTTCGGCGAATCTTATTTGAAAAAACATAGAAGGGAACGTATGGTGTATGCCTGCAGTAACCGCATTAGAGAGATTTTTAGGCTTCTTATAAGTTACCGCAAATTAATGAATACGAGTGTTCCTTTTAAGGACTTACTACACCCAAGGAAGTTTGATAATGTAGTAGCTGCAGATAGAATTATCGCAGGTTACGATTATGTTAAAAAGACTTTTAAATCGCCTAGTTTAGCCATGCATCTCGGTACATCATTAAAGTCATTTTGTGATGAATTAACACAATTAATATTAAAGGAAAGTGTTGGTTTCAAATGTAATTCCTCAGATGAATCTAGGCAATGGCTACATAATATTATGACTTTTAAACTACTTATTGAAGCTCGATGGAATTCAGAGTTAGCATCCCTAGCTAACAAGGATTTACAAGAAAAAAAATGGACCAAACCTTTGCTCTTGCCACTTGTGGAAGATATAAAGAAACTTCGAGATAGAACAATGAAACTTATTGATTGTAAACAAAAATTCAGTCGCAATGAAGATGATCTAAACACATACAAATTGTTGGTGCAATGTGTATTAGCTCTCTTGATCATATTTAATAAAAGGCGTATTGGTGACGTGCAATGTTTAAAAATTAATAGTTACACCACAGACAACAGAAGTAACTAAACTGACTTTGATAATGCGCTCACAGCATCTGAGAAAATGCAAACAGGAAAATACAAGAGAGTAGTCAACAGTGGAAAAGGTTCTAGAAAAGTGGTCATTTCAATTCCGAAAGTTCTGGAAGATTTAATAAATCTACTACTAAAGAATCGAACAAAATATATAGCACCTGATAATGAATATTTGTTTGCAACTCCTGGGAGTGCCATCAAATGGGGAAAAGGAGATGTTGCCATTTTAATGCTGACAAAAAAAAATACAGGTCGCAAATCCGGAAGCAATTTCTAGCAATAAGCTACGGAAACATATAGCCACGGTGATGCAAATTCTGAATTTGACAAAAGACGAAGAAAAGCAATTTTCAAATTTTATGGGCCGTACCCAAAATACCCACGAGGAATGCTACGAGTAAGGAAAAACTTTCATTAATGTAAAAAATAAAAAAATATACTTAAAAATGATTTTGTAGGTTGTCAGTAGATATATATCAAACAGATAGAGTTTCCAAACTGTTATTATTAATGGAGAAGGGATCAGTACCACTTTCATATAAGGTAAAATCTTTAGCAGAGATTGACATTGACCTGGATTATCCAGAAGAGGATGATGATAAAAGTAAGCACGCTAATAGGGTCGTACCCAAAATACCCACGAGAAATGCTACGAGTAAGGAAAAACTTTCATTAATGTAAAAAATATACTTAAAAATGATTTTGTAGGTTGTCAGTAGATATATATCAAACAGCTAAAGTTTCCAAACTGTTATTATTAATGGAGAAAGGATCAGTACCACTTTCATATAAGGTAAAATCTTTAACAGAGATTGACATTGACCTGGATTATCCAGAAGAGGATGATGATAAAAGTAAGCACGCTAATAGGGTCACAGTCAGAAAAGTAACTTTTTTTATTTCCACAGATGAAGAAGATATTAGCTTAAATGTCGAAGAGCAAGCAATGTTAGTCCCAATTAATGTTGGAAACGAAGGTAAGCATTGGCATGGTTTCTAAACAGCATGGGAGTCTATATTCGTTGATATTACTATGCTATGTTACTTACACTTGTATTACAATAAACAATATTTTACAGATGCCAACACCTCAGGTAATTTACAAGCAATAGGTAAGCTATTAGTTTACTGAACTTACAATTTAAATGAGCAAGCATACTTATTTAGATCCCGATGAACTTAATCAGCCTAGCACATCAAAATGTACAAAACGTGGATTCCTCAACACAGAGGTGTAATATGGTGTATGGTGTATGGTCAGTATGGTATATGGTGTAATTTTGTTTATTTAGTTAAATCCTAATATTTTTAATTTTCAGATTCAGATATAAGAGATAGCGTTGAAAATGATAAACCATTATACAGAACATGAAAATGAATCATGACGCATGGGCAAAGATAAAATGGAACATATACATACGAATTTAGAAGATTTTTTTAGCACAAGTGTGGTTGTAGAAAAACTATAGTATGTAAAAAACACCTGCAGAAAGGTAATTTCTCACTCGTTTGAATTGCGGCACATGCTAAGAAATTATCTTTCTGCACTTCTTGCACAATATACTATTACTTAGTTGCGAGCGAACTATATTTTCTATTATTATACCATAGATATATAATACTCTAGATTGCGTCCTCCGATCTTAAAATGGGTGACGGTTGCGACAGAGATAAATGAGCCTATTTGGTCGGTAGTCTCTTTTTAATTTAAGGGGAATATCGACGACGTGACTATCCCACTTTATCGAGTAATATGTGTTGACAGTTGGAGCGGGTGGTGACGAGAAATGGTCTTTGGTCTTCGGACGTGGATAATCGTGGTTCGAATCCCATACCAACTTTACCTTTTTTATTTTTATTTACTCAATATTGCGTTTATTAGATATTTTTACATCTGAAAAATGGACCCAAGTAAATCTAGCAGATAATAAATGTACCTATGTATAGTAAGTTAATATTGGAATACATATTTGTGAACTGCATAGTAAAATAAAAGTCATTCGTTATTTATATAAATTCGTCCTCATTCGAATGATATGAATATTATTTGTTTTGCTTCTACTTTTTTAAAAAATTGTAACGATAGTTTCATAAATAAAAATAATGTCTAATTACTTATAATTGAATCGGTCATTTCAAAAACAGCAAAGTCCACAATTTTGAGAAACTAACTTTTTGAGAGGAATAGACTCCTTTAAGATAAACGTTGTGTGCAAAAAAGACACCAGTCCAGTAAAAACATTAGGAACAAAACTACAATATAACTCTGAATTTTGATGTCATCCATTTCATCCATCTTTCGACTATATAGTTAAGTTTTCTTTGCTCTTCTGTAAAATTAGGAATATGTGACTCGTGTTGTTTTTGAAATGACCGATTCAATTAATAAATCGATGGTATTACATTATGTTGATATTAATTATTGGTAATCTTTTACGAATATTTTTAATTACTTTATAGGTACTATTCTACCATTAACTTATTAAAAAAATAACATTGGCTTTTATAGTTTTAAAAATCTATAGGTACCTACACAGTTTTTCTTATTTGTTATATATTTCTTTGCATAGATTTATTTTAGAGATGTAATAATATCTAATAAACGCAATATTGATTAAATTAAAAATAAAAAAAGTAAAGATTGGTATGGGATTCGAACCAGGATTATCCACGTCCGAAGACAAACGACCAGTTCTCGTCGCCATCCGCTCGAACTGTCAAACCATCTAAAATACTCGACGACCGAGTAGGATAGTGACGTCGTCGATACTCCCCTTGAATTAGAAAGAGACTACCGACCAAATAGGCTCATTTATCTCTGTCGCAACCGTCACCCATTTTAAGATCGTAAGGCGCAATCTAGAGTATTATAAATCTATGTATTATACAAATACGCACTGTATACACTGTATACAGGGTGTTTCATTAATAATTGTCCATATAGTAACTGGAGAAACCTTAGCACAAGATACACAAAATACGAAGATTTAACCTAAAACACTTAAATAAAATGTGGTTCCTTACTGAGTTACAGGGTGTTTTATCTAAAAATGTAAAAATTATTTTTGCTCCTCATTTTAAAACTATTCGACGTATCCTTTTCATACTTGGCAGAAAGTGCGACTACTATACACCCTACTAAATTATGATAAACAAACGTTTCTAGTTACTACCAGAGGCGTACGACGGGGGATAGTGAATGGTTGACCCTTCTCAATTCTACGCCACTGGAGAAATTACTATTTTAGTATCATTTTTAGATTCTCCAATACTTTTTACGTAAATAATATACTCTTCATTGGTAACGATAAAGTCATTAGTTTTCGAGATATTTGAAGTTAAATATGAAAGGGCACAGTTATTTTGATTAATTTATGATATGATTCATATGATTAAAATTTAAAACTTATTTGTACCCAGTACTTTAAGACTATTTGGCGTATCCTTATCATACTTGGCGGAAAGTGTAGGTACTGTACACCCTACTAAATTAAGATAAATAAACGTTTCTAGCTACTACCAGAGGCGTACGACAGGGGATAGTGGCTGGTTGACCCTTCCCAAATTCTACGCCACTGACGAAATTGCTATTTTAGTGTATTTTTTTGATTTTCCAATACTTTTTATGTAAATAATATTCTCTTCATTCGGAACGATAAAATGATTAGTTTTCGAGATATTTGAAATTAAAAATGAAGCGACACAATACATTAATCAAAATAACCGTGTCGTTTCATATTTAACTTCAAATATCTCGAAAACTAATGACTTTATCGTTACCAATGGGGAGTATATTATTTACGTAGAAGGTATTGGAGGATCTAAAAATGGCACTAGAATAGTGATTCCTCCAGTGGCGTAGAATTTGAGAAGGGCCAACCATTCACTATCCCCTGTCGTACGCCTCTGGTAGTAGCTAGAACCGTTTGTTTATCATAATTTAGTAGAGTGTATAGTAGTCGCACTTTTTGCCAGGTATGAAAAGGATACGTTGAATAGTTTTAAAATGCTGAGCAAAAATAATTTTTAAATTTTTAGATAAAACACCCTGTAACTCAGTAGGGAACCACATTTTATTTAAGTGTTTTAGGTTAAATCTTCGTATTTTCTGCTAAGGTTTCTCCAGTTACTATATGGACAATTATTAATGAAACACCCTGTATAAAAAACATTGTATTAAAAAACAAAGTAAGCCACATTTTTAATGGCGTTTCTTTAATGACTTGAAACTAACGTCATATTATTTCAGCTTGGTCTAAAAAGGAAGTAGAACTTGTTTGAAACCCATTTTCAACAATTTATAAATCAAAATGGATATCCGTCAAACAGGCAGATTAGGGACTTCATTGGTACATCAAAAATTAAAAGGACGGTGCCTGTAATAAAATCTAAAATTCAAACTTTAAATAAGAAAAATAATAAAAATTAAATTGTTTTTTATAAATTCAAATTTCTATTCATGTTTTTGATATCTTTAATTTTCATAAATAAATGACTTACTAGTAACACTTTGTTAATTAATTCCATTAAATCCATTATACAGCAATAATAAAATATTAGTTTTTGTATAAGAAATATCAATCATATCATAAATAATCAAAAGAATATTGTGATGTAATTGTCTTTTTACGCGGTTGACTCTACTATTTTATTTATTTATATTTTTAGGCACTAATTTTAATTTAAATAAAGGAAGACTTACTTATATTATTTTATTTACATCGCTTATTTATTTAATAATTACAAATAACACCAACTAACACATCTAATTTATTTACAAACTCAAATTTATGATTTAATTAACTAAACATAATAATTCTGATAACTATAATACATTTCAACACATACGATTCGAATACATTAAATTACGCGACGCGCTTCGATGAATGAAATGACTGGCCTGTGCTCGAATCTCGGTTCTATATATACTTCGGCAGCGGTCGTCTCGAACGCCGTGGATAGGAATGGTATTGTCTCGTAACGCCGAGAAGCTTCGGGAAGAAATAGGCCAATTCGTGAGCGGACTAAATAGTGTCACATTGCCCCCTCCTTAAAAGATGGTTCCTCCTGGAACCTTGTCGGGACTGGAACTGGATGCTGGTATCTGCAACTGGACCCTCTTTTACAACTCCCAGTTGTATAAAAGTGGCAGGGGACGGTCTTCGCTCCGCACCAGTAACTATGCGGATTGCAACAGACTAACACCCGGACCTCGGTGTCTTTAAAAATTTCTTCTACCATATTTCGGATAACTCTCCAGTCTAATTGGCGGCATTCTAACTTTGGCATGGCTAACTTTTGCACGTCGGACTCCAACACGTGCTCTCTCAATTGAATTAATGCATCCCATACATCTTGGTAGGTAGGTTGGTCATGGACAGTGTCTTTTGTTACCAGATAGAATAGGTAACGTGATGCATCTTGGAGTTTCAATGCTTTGCCAGGAGCTGGCAGTTGGCATTGAAGTTCTGCAACTCGACCAAACTTCCTTCGGAAGGCGGATGCCAACCCTCGTGCGTCTTTGATACTGGCCGGGATGGTATGGGCCAGGGAATAGTCATCGGGAAGTGTGAGTAGATCTCGCTTTTCTTCATTGGTAACACCATGTCTCGCTTTACCGGTACCTCCATAGGCCCCCATGAACTCCTCAAACGTGAGGTCAGGCATCTCTCGAACTTGGTTTACTTCCACTTCTTCATCTACGTCGTGGTCTCCCTCGTACGGCGCCAACCGGTTATGGTGGACTATCATCGGCTTTCCCCTAGGAATCTTGCTTATTCGGTAGATAACGTCATTAATTTTCTTGACAATGAGGTACGGACCTTCCCAGAACTGCTGTAACTTGGGAGAACAACCTGTTCGCTTCTTTGGATTATAAAGCCAGACTTTGTCGTTCTCCTTGAAACATCCCCTCTCGGCTTGGGTATCGTATCGTTTCTTCATTCGGTCGCTAGCGATCTGAAGATTAGAATGGACCAACTCATGTATATCGTCCATTCTTCTTCGTAATTCATTCACGTAATCCTCACCAGCAACATCTTCTCCAGGTCGACATCCAAACTCTAGATCACAGGGTAGACGCATCTCACGTCCAAATAGGACTTTTGCTGGTGTTTGGCCCGTTGATAGGCCGTAGTTCTTGTCTTCTTCATGCCTAGTCTATCACAAATTCCCTGAAATAGATCGCTCTCAAAGTTCCTTCCTTGGTCACTATGGATCTCCAGAGGCACTCCGAATCGGCTGATGCAGTCTTTGATTAACACATCTGCAATAGTGGCGGCCTTCTGGTCTGGAATTGCGTAGATCTCAACCCATTTCGTGAAGTAATCCATTACCACCAACATGTATTTGCATCCACTGTCACTTTCTGGAAATGGCCCGGCAATATCCAAAGCTATTCTTTCAAACTGACTTCCAACATTGTACTGTCTCATCGGAGCCTTCCTTTTCCGGTAGGGTCCGTTACTTGTAGCACAGGTAGTACATTTCTTACACCTGTCCTTCACATCGTCGGAACTATTCATCCAATAAAATCGTTCCCGAATTCTCTGAAGGGTCTTCTTTACACCAAAATGCCCTCCTGATGGACTGTCGTGTAACTGACGAAGTACTTCGGCTACTCTGCTCTTTGGAATCACCAACTGCGTTCTCCTCACTGAACCATCATCATTTTCTATTACTCGTTTAAGCAAGCTGTCTTCCAAGATAAATGAGTCCCACTGGGCCCAATACGTCTTAACTACTGAGCCTAGGCTTGATATTTCTTGCCAAGATGGTCGACGATTTTCTTCTTTCCATTTTCGAATCTTCCGTAAAACTGGATCTTTTTCTTGTTCTTCCTTGATCTTGGTAGGCGTCCACTCGTCGTTGACCACTGTTGTTCTTAGTACTGCTGCTTCCTTTGACTCTGTTTTGTTGCAATGGGAACATTCTGCTGGACACGGTCTTCTAGATAGAGAATCAGCGTTCCTGTGGCTAACTCCGGCCCGATGCTCGATCTTGAAATCATATTCTTGAAGTCGTTCAATCCATCTGGCTATCTGACCCTCTGGATTCTTAAACTGCATTAACCATTTAAGGGCGGCATGGTCGGTTCGGATTAGAAACTTCCTTCCGTAGAGATATTGGTAGAAGTTCTCTTCTCGTGACGCAATAATTTCGTTCAGGTTTTGAAAGCACTTTACTAAAATAACCAAGGACTCGTTCCTGTCCTCCTTGAATCTGCGACAGCACTCCTCCAATGCCCACATTACTTGCATCCGTATCTAAGATGAACTCTCCTTCTGGCAGTGGATACCCTAATATTGGCGCTGTAATTAAATGCCTCTTCAAAGTTTCAAAGGCCGTTTGGCAGTCTCCATCCCAGCAATAATCCCTTGCTTCCTCTGTAAGTCGCGTTAATGGCTTAGCAATATCTGCAAACTTCTTAATGAATCTCCGGTAGTATGTACATAGTCCCAGAAAACTTCTCACTTGATGTTTATCAGTTGGTTCAGGCCATTCCTTAATTGAATCGATTTTTCCTTTATCCACGGCCACTCCTTCTTTGCTGACTATATGACCTAAATAATTGACTTTACTTTGAAATAACTGGCATTTCTTGGGATTTAACATTAACTGGGCAGCTTTAAGTCGATTAAAAACGTCTTCTAAATTCTTCAGGTGGTCTTCAAACGTCTCTCCCAAAACGATTATGTCGTCTAAATACACCAGGCACGTTTTCCAAGATAACCCTCTCAACACATTTTCCATAAGCCTCTCAAATGTCGCAGGAGCGTGACAGAGTCCAAACGGCATAACGTTGAATTCCCATAATCCAGATCCTGTCGTAAAGGCCGTCTTCTCTTTGTCCACTGGATCCATTTCTACCTGCCAATATCCAGACTTCAAGTCCAACGTAGAAAACAATTTACTTCCAGCCAATGTGTCCAACGTGTCGTCGATCCGAGGCAGAGGATAACTATCTTTCTTGGTAACATTGTTCAACAAACGGTAGTCCAAACAGAACCTCGTAGTTCCATCTTTCTTCTTGACCAGGACCACCGGAGAGACCCATGGGCTCGTCTTTCTTCATTTCTTGAACAATCCTTTCAGCTTCCTCTCTCTTCGCCTGTGGTAATCGTCGAGCGGTTTGACGAATTGGCCTAGCGGTACCAGTGTCAATTTTATGTTTGACAACTGTCGTTCTTCCTGTCTTTCCTCCTTTCGGTACGAATATGTCACGATATTGCCGAAGAAATTCCCTTAATTTCCTTTTCTCCACTTGATTTAGAGATTGGCCTGCAACTGCAACCATTTGGTCGAACTTGTCGTTGGAATTATCTGATGTTGTTGTCTGACGGATTATGGACGCCACGGGTACACAAGTTCCTACTTTTGTCTCCTTCTTGATGGTCACCGGGTAGTCATTGACATTAATCAATCTCACGGGAATTTCTTTAGCAGAAGTAACCAATTCCTTTCCAATTATGATTCCTCGGCCAACCTCCTCGTCGTGGTTCCATGGCCCCATCATAACAGGTGTTCCTTCTTCTACAATTCCCTGTAGCCGCGCTACGATGATCGTTTCACTCCTCGCAGGCACAACTGTATCTTCTTTAATGGCTGCTAGCACAATGCTGTCATCATGTGGATGAAGAAATACCTCCTCGTTGCCAACTTTGATTACCCTGTTCTTAAAATCCAATTGAAATCCATGCAAATTCATTACGTCCATTCCTAATATAACATCTTCTTCGATGTCTGCAACTATGACAGTATGGACGAACTTTTCTGCTCCAATCCCTAATTGTATCTGGATATCTCCGTGGATGTTGGCATTTTCACCTGTGGCAGTCCGCAGTCGCAACCTCGTTGGTAAGAGTTTCTTACGGCTGTTTAAAACTGACGGTCGCATAATGGTCCTGGTCACTCCGGTATCCACCAACAATGTATACTTTTTACCATTTATTTCTCCATCCACATATACACTATCTTCACGACATTTCAAAGAAGCTATTAGTATGAGAGGGTCTTTGGAAAAGTTGCGGGTCGAAGCTGCCCCCTAAGGCCGACCCGTTCTAGTTTTCCTGCTGGTGAGTCTCTTGATTGTTATTGTACCTAGGGTACTTACACGAACTCCGTACGTGTCCCATTTCACCACAGTTCCAGCACCTTATGGTCTTCGTTTTCCTGGATGCAATGTCTTTCATCATATTAACAAGCTGGTCAAGTTTGTCCTCATCCTGTTCCTCTTTCACAGTCCTCAGTTTACTGTACCCACCAGAGGCCTGGGTAGCTGATTCGTATTCGAAAGCGGCAGATAAGACATCGACCAGCGTCTTGTGACGAGCTAATCGCAGTGTTCTTTGTATTTCATGATCACGAAGGCCATCAATAAATGTTTGAACAGCCAACTTTTCCATCATGTCTTCGGGAGCTGTTGGATATGCATATCGTACCAACCTGGCAATATCGACCTCGTATTCTTGAAGAGCTTCATCTTTCTTTTGTCTTCGATTTTTAAACTGCGACTGATAGACATGCTCTAAATGTTCGTGCCCGTATCGCATATTCAGTCTCTTTTTCAGCTGCTCGAAGTCATCTGTCTCCTCTACGGCTATGGTCTGGAGGACATCCAAAGCGTCGCCTCGAAGAGCAATAGTGAGGTTTACAGCTTTTTCTTTTTCGGACCATCCGTTCGCTCTGGCCGCCGATTCGAACTGTTTCATGTAGTTGTTCCATGATGACTTTCCGTCGAAATTTGGCACCTTAACACGAGCATGACCTACACTCCCTTCAACTATAGACCGTGGCTCCAATTTGTATTTCGTTTCATCATCTTTAATGTCTGTTAAGATGGGTTCCATCCCTTTGTCTACTTTTTCCGTTTCCTCCATTTTCTTTTCTATTTCCTTGATCTTTTCTTCAGAAGTAGATTTTATGGACGATATCTTGTCGTCAAAATCCGAAGTGACCCTAGAGATCTCGTTAGTCATTTTGCTGTCAAGGGATGAAATATCACCCGAAACTTTCTTCTCTAACGATGCAATGTCTGTCGAAACTTTCAAAACATCCGAGGAAACTTGGGAAATTTCACTAGAAACCTTTTTCTCTAACGATGTGATCTCTGTTGAAACTTTGTTCTCCAGCGATGTAATGTCTGTCGAAACTTGGGAGATTTCACTAGAAACTTTGCTCTCTAACGATGTAATGTCTGTCGAAACTTTGTTCTCTAGCGATGTAATGTCTGTCGAAACCTTCGAAATCGACGAGATCACAGCAGCATGCTTGTCTTCAAACAAATAGGTTTCTGGATCTTTACCCTCTTCCTGAAGAGCGTTCTTTAGACGTTCGACCAGATCAGCCTTTTTTCCAGTAGAACTCAGATCCCTTTCTTCCAATTCAAGTCTCAGGTCTGCAATTTTTAGCTTACACAAGGTAGACATGATCACACACTTTATTTATTACGATTTATATTTTATTTATTTTTAAAGGTTCCACACTCTATTTAAACCGAAAATTTACGTTGAATTTATTTATTTCAAGTATCCTCACTTCTGCACCACTGTGATGTAATTGTCTTTTTACGCGGTTGACTCTACTATTTTATTTATTTATATTTTTAGGCACTAATTTTAATTTAAATAAAGGAAGACTTACTTATTTTATTTACCTCGTTTATTTATTTAATAATTACAAATAACACCAACTAACACATCTAATTTATTTACAAACTCAAATTTATGATTTAATTAACTAAACATAATAATTCTTATAACTATAATACATTTCAACACATACGATTCGAATACATTAAATTACGCGACGCGCTTCGATGAATGAAATGACTGGCCTGTGCTCGAATCTCGGTTCTATATATACTTCGGCAGTGGTCGTCTCGAACGCCGTGGATAGGAATGGTATTGTCTCGTAACGCCGAGAAGCTTCGGGAAGAAATAGGCCAATTCGTGAGCGGACTAAATAGTGTCACAATATCAATAACAGACCTGCGAACTTACAGAGGAGCATGTGCAGATTCCGATCACTATTATGGTCATGGCAACACTAAGAATACCGATTACAAGATTGTTGGAGTGCACTTCAAGACGCTTTAGATATTTATCACTACACTGAGCGATCACTTGTTTCACTGTAGGGATTTTTAAATCACTGTAAAGGACCTTGTTTGAAATAAACAAAGGGCCAGTCGCTATAATTCTTAATGGCTTTGACTGGAATCGTTCTAGGATCGCTATGTTGCTGACTATTTTGCGAGATATTTAGAATCCTTACCAAGAATTCTTCCGCTAGTCTTTTATCTTCCATTCTTTAATAGATAAGTAAAAAATCGAAGAAAAAGTAAATATAATAAATGTTGTATTAGGATCTTCAAAAATGAAGATAACGGATTGATTATGTTCAAAATAAGAGAGCCAAAAGGAACTACAACGTTAACGGGAATCTGAATTTGAAAAAACCGTGAAGTACTACCATTTAAATATGTGCGTTTTTGAGAAAGGGTGAATTAGTCCCTAGCCACAGGGTAAATTAGGGTGAGTTCTATGCACTTGTGGTACAAACACGTCTACAGGAAAATTGTTCCAGGTTAAATTTACTACCAAAATATCACATTTTAAAGTAAAAAATATTTTTTTTTACAAAAATATATTCAAAAGAAAAGCAAGAAAAAAACACGAAAGAAAGCAATTTTGTTTTTTGCCCCATAACTTTTTTCCACAGGGATATAAGTATAGGCATTGCTTCAGCGAAAAATAACTAGAATAAACATCCCTCCTCTTTAAGACGGCGTTTGGTAGAAGTATCTAGGATTTACATTTTCCGAAATAGGATTTTTAAACGTTCGCTGCTCACAGCATTTTTGAGCCATTTTCCCCATTATTTCGCAAACATTGTTCTGTAACTTTTTTTAACGGATTTCCAGGTATATACAATGGTACAGTTAGTAGAAAGAAAAGTCAACTACCTTTAAACTGGTCTATTGTATAAGGTTGTGCAAGCAAGTTATGCTTTTTCAAGTTTTTATACTTTTAATGATTTTTTATATTTTTTATGATTATTCTTTTAATTTCTCTTTATGGCTTTTTTCTTCTACATTTTAGAATTAGAATTAGAAATATGCTTTATTGTCATGAAAAATTGTACAATTTTATCGACAAAGCTTATGAAAAGTCACAAAACAATAACAATACAATTATTTACTAAAATTACATAAATCGTCAATATAACACAAAACATAATAATAATAATCATAAAAATGAGAATTTTCGTACACATCTGGCCGCAGACGGCCAGATACGAAAATTTCTGGGAGATACTCCAGCATACCAAGTCACCTAGGGCTCGATAACACGGAAAGAGTCCCACCAGAGCTCAATCCTTTTGATACCATAGGTATCTGGGATGAGTTAATTTTCCCCTTAGAGGGAGTGTGAGCCGTATGGCTAAATCTGGAGTTTATGAGAATAATTGCCAATTGCCAATGTAATGGGCGTTAAGATCAGAACACGACGGGGTACTAATAACGGAAGGACTGGTAACAGAATTGCACCCTGGGAAAAAAGACTACTCGGAAAAATTGAATTACTGCGTAAGGATATTGGTCAAGTCACAGAATATATAAGAGGTGCAACAAGTAGAAAAGTCATTAAGAGAGCTGAAGAAATAATGCGGAGCACTGCAAGACACTCGAGATACGATCCAGAAAATAACACAGCCCAACAGTGTCTGGATACATTAAAACAAAAACTCTCCGTCTATTCAGGACAATTAAGAAGGTATAAAGTCAGTAACAACCGAAAATGTGACAATGCACTTTTTGAGAACTCTGAGAAGGCGTTTTACCGAAAACTCAATTCCACCGTAGAAAGTGTCGACAAGTCTTACCCAAGCCAAGAAGAAATTCATGAGTTTTGGGGAAATCATCTTTCTACACCTGCTGCTTTTAACAACAATGCTGGCTGGATAGAAGATACGACGCACAACTGTCACCACTACGTCACTGCTAACTACGAACCATTCACGATTAAAGAAGTCTCAAATGTCATCAAAGAGCTTCATAACTGGAAATCTCCTGGACCAGACGGAGTTCAGAACTTCTGGCTTAAGAAGTTTTGGAGTATTCATGAGTGCTTATCAGCATTAATTAATCATGTTATTTCTAATCCGCAGGAATTACCATCATTTCTAACTCAGGGAACTACTTATTTAATACCCAAGGATCAAAATAACACCCAAGATCCATTTAAGTACCGCCCAATTACTTGTCTTCCAACTTTGTATGAATTGGTCACATCCTGTGTAACCCGGCGTATCTACCAACACTGTGCTCTAAACAATATCATAGAGCCTCAACAGAAAGGATGCGCTAAGGGTTCCATGGGTTGCAAAGAACAGCTTATCATCGACTCGAGTCATTTTTAACCAGGCATTCACTAAAAAAAGGAACCTTTTTACTGCTTTTATTGACTATAAAAAGGCCTTTGATTCAGTACTGCATGAATGGCTAATAGATATATTGAAAATATACAAAGTCGGTGATAACATAGTGACCTTTTTAAGGCATATAATGAGAGATTGGAAGACTAAAATTCACCTCCAAATACCTGGTGAAAACAATATCGAAACCGAAAATATCACAATCAACCGGGGCCTGTTTCAAGGAGACTCGTTGAGTCCATTGTGGTTCTGTTTAGCTTTGAACCCCCTCTCCCAGCTATTAAACTCCACTGACTTAGGTTTTAGCATTAAAAGCAATAATACTGTGGTAGCGAAGCTCAATCATCTGTTGTATATGGATGATTTGAAATTAATGGCTTCTACTCAGCACCTAGAAGATATGCTAAAAACTGTAGAAACATTCTCAAATGATATTAGTATGCAGTTCGGTCTAGACAAGTGCCGTGTTTTGAATATAGTCAGAGGAAAGGTACAGCCCGGTGGATTCGATATGCAAAATGGCCAGAACATCGAGGCCATGGGCGATAACGATATGTACAAATATCTTGGAGTAAAGCAGGCGCGGAAAATTGACCATAAGCAAATGAAAACTGAGATAACTACTGAGTTTATAAGAAGGGTAAAACAGCTGCTTCGTTCACAGCTTAACAGTAAAAATTTGTTTAAGTCACTAAACACCTACGCTTGTTCCGCGCTTAGCTATTCATTTGGTATTGTTAAGTGGACAAAAACGGATATAGAAAATCTTCAGCGAAAAGTACGAACACACCTCACAAAGGCACAAAAACACCACCCTAAAAGTGCAGTAGAACGAACGACATTACCCCGGTATTTAGGAGGAAGAGGACTTGAGGATATAGGTGAGCAATTAGATAAACAGATTGCTAATTTAAAAACTTATTTTCAGATGCAGGCTGAGACATCTACTCTACACCGCGCAATTTGCGCAGTAGATGGCACAACACCGATCAAACTGAGGGAACCAGAAATGCGCATAAACCACTTTACTAAGGACGAAAAACTGCGCACCTGGATGGGTAAACCTCTGCACGGGCGACATCCCAATGAGGTCAGCCAAGACTATGTCGACAATACAGCGTCAAACTATTGGTTGACATCAGGAAAGATGTTCCCTGAAACGGAGGCTTCATTACTGGCCATTCAGGATCAGGTTATACCAACCAGAAATTACCTGAAATATATCGTCAAAGACCCTCAGGTTCAAAACGACAGATGCCGATATGGATGTCAAGCCCAAGAAACCATCCAACATATTACAGGTGGCTGCCAGGCATTTGCTGCAACTGAATACAAGGAACGGCATGACGCAATGGGAAAAATCCTTCATCAAGAGATAGCTAACAAGCTGGGACTACTCCAAACGGACCATCTCCCATATTATCAATACGTTCCTGAGAGTATGCTTGAGGATGGCAACTACAAGCTATACTGGGACCGCACTGTGCTCACAGACCAAACAGTGGCACATAATAGATCAGATCTCGTACTAGTTAATAAATTAACAAGACAAACAACACTAATTGATGTGGCGATACCTAACAACAATAATCTACGTAGTAAATTTACTGAAAAGATCGCCAAGTATAGAGATCTGGAAATCCAAATACGGAGACAATGGAGAATGCAAAGTACCCAGACGATACCTATTGTTATGTCTACTACTGGAGTCATTCCGAAGACCCTCCTCGAAAGCATAAAAAAGCTGGGTCTCAATGAACATCTTTATAAGACCATGCAGAAAGCTGTACTACTTGCGAAGGCCAGAAGTGTACGAAAATTTTTGGGAGATACACCTGCATTCCAAGTCACCTAGGGCTCGATAACACGGAAAGAGTCCCACCAGGGCTCAATCCTTTTGATACCGTAGGTATCTGGGATGAGTCAATTTTCCCCTCAGAGGGAGTGTGAGCCGTATGGCTAAATCTGGATGAGAATAATAAACAGAAACACGATAACACGGAAAGAGTCCCACCAGAGCTCAATCCTTTTGATACCGTAGGTATCTGGGATGAGTCAATTTTCCCCTTAGAGTGAGTGTGAGCCGTATGGCTAAATCTGGATAACAGAAACAATCAATTGCAAAATTTAAAATTTTAAATAAATTGCAAATTGCATAGTCTACCTTAATAACTAATCTGGTAAAAAGTTAGGCTGCTGCATATGCCACCCAAACATAGGTAAAAAAAATATACTACTCGTACAAAGGGTACTTACAGTAACTTCTTAGTTATTGATTAAGAAATTCTTCTACTGAATAATATGGTCTTTCAGATAGGTAGGCTTTTGTCATTTTACGGAATTTGGAGAAAGATGTTGCAGCTTTAAGTTGTAGAGGGAGATGTTATACAGTTTTTTTGCGGAATATAATATGGATTTCTTTACTAACTCAGAGGATGGGGTCGGTAAATAGACGTCAAAAGATCTTTGAAGTAGCTTCTGCAATGTGTTATTCTTCTGAGGCCAAACATATATCGTATTGCTCTTTTTTGTAATTTGAAAATAACATCGGATTGGGCAGCTGTACCAGAACCCCAAAAAGGAAGACCATATCGAAGATGCGACTCGAACAAAGAAAAATATGTCATTTTGGAAGATGCTAAATTGAGTTCCTTCGAAACAGATCTTATAGCATAGCAAGCTGAAGATAATTTCTTCCTTAACAAATCAATATAAAGGGACCACTTAAGGTTGCTGTCTAAAAAAATTCCGAGAAATTTTACAGAATCAACGGTACTGATCTGGCTGTTATTAAGTGGTAAGGGTTGAAGATAATGCCACTGTTTTATCTACGTTAAACGAGAGCAAATTAGAGTCTGACCAGGTTTTTATTGTAAGTAGATCAGAAGTTATAGTGGCATGAAGAGTTGCAATATTAGAGTTGCTCCAAGTGATGCTGGTATCATCAACAAAAAGAAATATTTTTCCATCGATTTTTAAACTAGTGATGTCATTAATAAAGATAAGGAAAAGTAGAGGACCCAGTACTGAACCTTGAGGTACCCCACATACAATGTTTTTGAGACTAGAGTCTGTATCATTTGCTCTAACCAATTGTTTCCTATCATCCAAGTAAGATTGGAGCCAATTCAAAGAAATACCTCGAATTCCGTAGAAATTTAGTTTTTTTATCAAAATGTCGTGATTTACACAATCAAAAGCTTTGGCGTAGTCACAAAAAACGGTGGCAGTGTGAAGATTATTGTTGAGTGCTTGGTAAACGTCATGTAGTACAGAAAACATGACATCAGTGGTACATTTATTATTTAAAAAGCCGAACTGATTTTGTGATAAAATGTTGTTTTCAACTAGAAAGGACATAAGGTATATACATTGTGGAATAAAAAAATAAGATTATTTTTTTTTACTTTAAAATTGTGTATTGCAAAAATTCTAGGACTATTTTTAAACAAGATATACGTAGGATATCCAAGGGTATCCGTAATTTGAGGAACAATTTAAAAAAATTTATTTTTTTTTAATTAGAAGAATATAATTGCATTTTATAGCATAATTTTTAATTCCAAATAATGTTTCTTAATAACACTGAAATTCATATTTTTAACATACCTCGTACACTATTGATAATATTTTATATCTGATGATTGCATCTTAGGTTTTAGACTACGCAGAGCATTTTATAAAAAATATTTTTTTTTTCAGAAAGTTAATAATAAAAATGTTTTTCATATGATTCCAACTTAGTGGGACCTATTGCATGTGTATATGTTACACTTTGAAAAAGCATATCTTGTTTAAAAATAGTCGTAGTTTTTTTTTTACAATACACCATTTTAAAGTAAAGAAAATAAGCTTTCTTTTTTATTGGACAATGTATATACCTAAATATACAATAAAAAAAGTTATAATGAAAAATTTAAAAATAATCTTAAAATATATCAAAAATCATTAAAAGTATAAAACTTTTAAAAACCATATCTTGCTTAAAAATAGATATACAGCCTTCTGCAATAGACCATTTTAAAGGTGATTGACTTTTCTTCCTATTAAATGTAACATTGTATATACCTAGAAATGCGTAGAAAAAAGTTACAGAACAATGTTTGCGAAGTAACAAGGAAAATGGCCCAAAATCGCTGTGAGTGACGAACTTTGAAAAATCATATTTTGGAAACTATAAATTATAGAGACTTCTACCAAACGTTATTTCAAAGAGGAACGATGGAAGTTTTTTTCCATGAAAAAATGCCTATATACAGTATGTCCCTGTAAGTTGTATCCATATGGAAAACTTTTTTATTATTAATTTTACGAAAAAAAGTTATTCTTTATAAAACGCTCTGCATGGTCCAAAACCTAAAATTTAACCATCAAATATCAAATTTTTTGAATATTATACGAGGTATGTCAAAAACTTTGAATGTCACTCAAGAGTAAAGTAGCTTTATTTTTCGTAATATTGGAAATTGCTATTATGAAAAGTTTTTTGGAATTAAAAACTATATTCTTATATGCAATTACATCCTTCTAATTGAAAAAAATGTTTTTTTTTTTTAAATTATGGATAACTCATTATTTTTTCAGTTATTTCAATTCTGGTAACTCTTTTGTTATTAATTTTACGAAAAAAGTGATTCTTAATAAAAAGTTCTGGATGGTCTAAAACTTAAAATACAACCATCTTATATCAAATTTTATCAATTTTATACGAGATATGTCAAAAAAGATCAATTTGGATCAAGAGTAAAGTACCTTTATTGTTCAGAATATTTCAATTAGAAGGATGTAATTACATACTAAAACATAGTTTTTAATTCTAAATAACTTTTCATAATAACAATTTTCGATATTGTGAAAAATAAACGTATTTTACTCTTTAGCGAAATTCATATTTTTTGACGTACCTCGTATAAAATTGATAAAATTTGACACAAGATGGTTGTATTTTAGATTTTAGAACAAGCAGAACTTTTTATTAAGAATCACTTTTTTTCGTAAAATTAATAATAAAAGAGTTACCTGAATTAAAATAAGTTAAAATAATGTTAGTTATCCATAATTTTTCAAAAAAAAATTTCAATTAGAAGGATGTAATTGCATACTATAATACAGTTTTTAATTCCAAACAACTTTTCATAATAGCAATTTTCAATATTGTGAAAAATAAAGCTACTTTACTCTTGAGTGAAATTCAAACTTTTTGACATACCTCGTATAATATTGAAAAAATTTGATATTTGTTGGTTAAGTCTTAGGTTTTGGACTATGCAGAGCTTTTTATAAAGAATAACTTTTTTTCGTAAAATTAATAATAAAAAAGTTTTCCATATGGATACAACTTACAGGGACATACTGTATATCCCAGAGGAAAAAAGTTATGGGGCAAGAAATAAAATTGCCATCTTTCGTGTTTTTTTCTTGCTTTTCTTTTGAATATAATTTTGTAAAAAAAAATATTTTTGACGTTAAAATGTGATATTTCGATGGTAAATTTTACCTGAAACAATTTTTCTGTAGACGTGATTGTAACAAACGTGCATAGAACTCACCCTAATTCGCCCTGTGCCTAGGGATTAATTCACCCTTTCTCAAAAACGCACCCCTTTAAATGGTAGCACTCCGCGGTTTTTTCATATTTAAAGGTCCATTGACTATATAAAATAATAAAACCCCGTTAAGTTGTAGTCCCTTTCTAAAATACATAATCAATAGCCTATATAATTAACTATAATTTGAATCGCGCGTAGCGTATCTTTTTGCTGCGAGCATCAGAGCACGCTATTAACATATCGATATCTTATCCAAAAATAAATCTAGGAACATTTTCCAAAGCTCAAAATGCTCCTTTTGAGTTCTATTATTACTGTTAACTCAAATATAAAAATGTTTATGTTTAATGTTATTAAATAAATAACTAGTTTACAACTTTTAAAAAAGTTCAACTTCTAACGGTTACAATTTTAATATAAATAAAGATAAAGTAATTTAACAAATTCTGTTTTAAGTATATAAACTAAGCTTTAAAATGAGACTTTGTAAAGCTCATTTGCATGCGTAGAAGCCGAGTTACAATCGAAAAAGCTTCAAAAAATACTTATTATACAACCATTTTGCACTAATTTTACATCTCGAGTTAGGCGTAACCGAGGGGTTGGGGGTTATAACCCCCTTCCCCATTTGGATGTACTTTGAGCTCTATACGTTTAACACCATTACTATTTCATACCCCCAGAGACCATCAAGTAGTTGTAACCCCCCCTTAGGATCATCCTGGTTACACCTCTGCTCGAGTTCTAATTTAAAAAAAAATTGGTGGACCCATCAGAATTGGAAAAGCCTCTTGACCTCTATGTGGCGCCTAGACTAAATGGGTCTTCTGACGTTTCCATTTTTCCGTGACACAAAATTATTATTATATATCAAGCATCTTCAACTTCAGGAAGTTTAATAATAAGTTTAGCAATTCATCTTTAAAATTGTCTTCATTTTAATTTCTCGCTATGTTATAGACGGTGGCGGATCTAATCTAGACATTTGCCTTGGGAGGGGAAATTTGCCTTAGTGGGGGGGGGGGGGGCACTTCCAATGAAACACCAACCAAAAGACATAAAAAAGATAAACCCAAATTATATAAAAGACAAACAATAACTTATATGCATTAATAAAGTTTCATGTCAGCTAAAATATTTTTTTCTACAAACGTGTTAAAAATGCAATTTTTAGCACTCCATAGGAGCCTTAAAAATGTCACTTTAAAGCACTTACAGTTAAAAGTGAATGTCAAATTTTGAAAGCAAACGTCTAAATATTTATATAATTTCATTTATTAACATTAATATTAATAGTGCAATTTGAAAAATGAATGTCTTGCACTGCAGTTTTACCATTTTCCATGGTTAAGGCGGAATGAGTAGAAATAACTGAATTTGCAGTCGAAGTTGAGGCCACAATATCTTCGGATGTTGTTGGTGATGTTCGCTGCACCGGCAGCAGTTTTCGGGCAATGTATTAAAGGTTTTTTAAAATTTAATTTAAACTGTAATATTGCATTTTTAAATTATTATGATATAAGTGTTAAAAGTACAATTTTAAGGCACGCATGTGAAGGTTTGCAGAATGAGCGAAGCGAATTCTGCAATTCACATACGTATACCATACAATATTTTTTCTACAAACGTCTTATATATCAACAATTATAATTTATTCATTCTCAATTACAGGATAATACCTACAAAAACTTTTACTTGAACTTGACTGACATTCCATTTTTATATTTTTCTTGACATTAAATCAAAACTGCCTATACTGTCAATACGTAAATCATAACAACTATAGAATAACATCTATTTTTATTGTTGTATATTCTAACAAATTTTAAAAGTTTTTTTCTACAGACGTGTTAAAAATGCAATAATACAGTTTAAATTAAATTTAAAAAAAACCTTTTAAACCACCTTTTTCAAATTGCGCAAGTTGTACTATTAATATTAATGTTAATAAATGAAATATAAATATTTTGACGTTTCACAATTTGACAATTCACTTTTAACTGCAGTGCCTTAAAATTTTTAAAGCACTAGTGCTTTAAAGCAGCATTTTTAACGCTCCTATGGAGTGCTAAAAATTGCATTTTTAACACAGTTGTAGAAAAATAACTATTATGTTTCAACAACTTTGTTCTTTAATTTTGGACCTTGTTAATTTCCCGGGGGAATTTCCCGTTTTTTCCTCTCCGTAGATCCGCCACTGGCTAGAATACTTCTATAGGTTAGAATAATTGAATATTTTCAACTTTACAGCCACTTCCATTGGATAAAATAGTAAACCTTCTCTTCCACACATATCAAGTTCTGTTACATATCTGGTTTTAATATGGAAGTACACTTCTCCAAGAAATTGACACACCACCTTAAAAATGGGACATTTTTGATGTCTCGAATTTCCTTAACTCTGTTGTCCGATTTAAGTGATTTTTTTAATATGTTATAGCCTTATTCTTTAAGAATATCGCTGGTACAGACAGGGATAAAGCGGTAAAAATGGCTTCAGTGGGGATAACCAGAATCTCCAGATAACAACCCATTTCTATAATCTCCATTTAAGCATCTTATCAATATAAGTGACCATGCAAATATGTGGTCATGTGTGCTTCTTCCTTTTCGAAATCCACTTTGTTATTGTTCTGCTGTTTTCAATTTTTAGCTTTATCCGTTTGTTTACTATCTTTCCATATAAAGGGTGATACATTTAGAGGTACTTTTTTCAAAAGGAAAAAACAATGAAAAACATAAATTTTACTTGAAAATTTTTATTATCGTACAAAAGAACCATTCTTTACAATTACTTATTAAAGATAATTTATTTCAAATGTTGACCGTGACTACGGTTAAGATGGTCCATTCTAAAGTTCCAATTCTCGATGACGCGTTCGAGCATTTTGATTGATACGTGACCAATAGACCAAGAAGCAGCGCTGAAAAATCTATTTGAATTTACTAAAGCTAGATTTTTCACAGTTGATTACTGTGAGTGTGTAGAGAAACATACTGCGGTCGGTCAAGCGAAACGTAGAACAGGGGTTACTGAGGGGGTATCAAAGTTGCTTTTCTACGAAGGTAATTATTTCCATTTACTAAGGCTAAAAATCAGTACACACATTCTAAATTAAATATAAATAAAAGTTATTATGGTCGGTCAGCTGTATGACGGGACAGAGCCGGTCGGTCGGCCCCAATAGTCGATTGAGGAAATGAAGTATTTTGGCTCGCAATTTTTTCGTCCAGCATGGATTTACTTGAAATTTTCACAGAAGGTAGCGAATAGTCCAAGGATCATTTTATCTATCATGCCGCTATCATACGGTAAAACCTTGGGGCTGGTTGCCACCCCATCTCGGGGGTGGGAATATTTTATTACATTTTAACCATGCAGTTCGATGAAAAAAGTGATTCTAAGAAAAAAATGTTTTTTACATTTTCTTCGTAAAACTAATATTTTTCGAGTTATTCGAGCTTGAAAATAACAGTTTTTCGACGAAAAAATCGACTTTTTTAGAGGGTTTTTTGAGAATACCTCGAAAAATATGCATTTAATCAAAACAATTGTACATATCAAAATTGTATATTTTAGTAACACAAACCAAATTCTATTTCTATAATATCTTTAAGACCAATACAAACCGAGATACGGCATGTTAAAAGTTAGCTTTTTTCGTCAAATGCATAATTTGAAATATTCAAAGCCAAATAATGGGAAAAATTTGCATTTTTCGAGGAAAACTTAAATAATCTTTTTCCAAGTATACAATTAGACCTTTCAAAAAAAAAAATAAAAAGTTTTTAGCATGAAAATTAAGCGACTTATAATCAAAAAAATGTCGGTACCTGCTTTTCTCTACGAAAAAATCAGTGAAAACAACCCCCTAACTACCTTCCTAATTCAAAATTGGTCTTTACCTTTCTGCAGTTCCTTTTATATTTATATTATCAGTGGCGGCTCGTCAGAGGAGGCAAGGGAGGCTCAGCCTCCCCATAAATTTTTTACACACTCTACACTGTTTTGTTTATCATGAATCGCGAAAACAACAAGTACAACTCTCACTATTATACAACGTGTAAATTCCATATTATCACTAATTATCCATACGTACGGAGCATTAGCATTAGAACGCATGATCGCGTCTCAGTTTTATTAAATATTATTGTAGGCAGGACCCTGGGTTATCCCGAGATGCATGAACGGAGCACGGAGCCGAGAAGCCCAACAGTCTCCATTGCTAATGCTCCGTGCAGCGCAGCAGGCGTTTAAGGAGACCCGGTCTCCTAACAGTGGCATCTACGGTGCCATCACACGCTGCCCGGAGATATACCAAGGGAGGCAGAATAGCTTATCGGCTCCGTTGCGTGGTTGCGTGCGTCTCGGGACAACGAATTTTAGGGTCCTGACTAAAAATACATAATGAAAAATCTAAAAGTGCGAATTTTGTTATGAAATTTGGTATGTGGGGTTATAATAATATTTGGAACAACTTTGCTTAAATAACTTTTTCCGATATCTCTAACTCAAAACAAAATATCGGTAATTTATGGTGTTTTTGAATTCGCAGTAGGCCGCGTTTAGAATTAAAAAAATTCAGTTGAGTATCTTAAAAAATTTGAAGCTTCATTATGTATGGACTGCAAAACTTCAAATCTGTATTTATTTTGATATGCGAGGTATCTATTTAGAAATAGATGGAATTGTTAACAAATAAACGACACAAACTTTGGTATTAAACTTTTACAATTAGACTAACTATTTTTAAAATTATATGATATCATGAAATTATGAATTAGGATGATATTATGAAATGTAAATAAAAAATGGTCAAAAAATGGGGCCTTAAATTACATTTTTTGGCGCATATTTTTGCTAGTGCAAATTTGTCTAGATATTTTACAGTTAGGTATAGCCTCCCCTATTGTAAAAATCACGAGCCGCCACTGTATATTATCAATACACCCAAGGAGTTTGACACATTTAAAATGCCTAATTTTGGAAAAATTGGAGTTTAAAGAAAAATTGATTTTTGCAATTTGGTATTTTTCACCTTTTACTTCAAAATATCTCCGAAAATACTGAAAATCCGAAAAAAATTGTAAACGACGAAATTACAGCTTTTTTAATGACTAAAATTACCCTGTACATAGGTTTTCATCACAGTGAATAGTTAGCCAGATATAGCTGTTTAAAACCTCTATTTACCAGCAAACACCCCCTTGTTCGAGCCCTTTAAACCCGCCCCAATTAAAAACTAAGGGATCTTACGGAAATTAATTTACACAGTCTTATAGCTTTTTAAAAATCCTACGAAATCATTTTTGAAGAAACTTTTTATCGCCAAAAATATATAGAATATTTTTCGAGGTATTCTCAAAAAACCCTCTAAAAAAGTCGATTTTTGCGTCGAAAAACTGTTATTTTCAAGCGCGAATAACTCGAAAAATATTAGTTTTACGAAGAAAATGTAAAAAACATTTTTTTCTTAGAATCAATTTTCCATCGAATTACATGGTTAAAATGTAATAAAAAATTCCCACCCCCGAGATGGGGTGGCAACCACCCCCAAGGTTTTAGGGTATGATAGCGACATGATATATAAAATGATCCTTGGGCTATTCGCTACCTTCTGTAAAAATTTCAAGTAAATCCATGCTGGATGAAAAAATTGCGAGTCAAAATGCTTCATTTCCTCAATCGACTATTGGGGCCGACCGACCGGCTCTGTCCCGACATACAGCTGACCGACTATAATAACTTTTATTTATATTTAATTTAGAATGTGTGTACTGATTTTCAGCCTTAGTAAATGGAAATAATTACCTTCGTAGGAAAGCAACTTTGATACCCCCTCAGTAACCCCTGTTCTACGTTTGGCTTGACCGACCGCAGTATGTTTCTCTACACACCCACAGTAATCAACTGTGAAAAATCTAGCTTTAGTAAATTCAAATAGATTTTTCAGCGCTGCCTCTCCGTCTACAATGACTCGAGTAATATTGGCGTCCAATGCCTCAATCGTAGTCGGTTTATTCATGTAGACTTTGCACTTTAGTTTGGCCTAAAGGAAAAAGACTAGAGATGTGATATCACATGATATAGGGGGTCAATTCACTGGTCCGAAGCCAATTCACTGGTCCGAAGCGTGAAATAAATTGCTCACCGAATCATTCTCGCAGTAAAGTCATGCTTTCACGGGCTGTATGGCAAGTAGCACCATCTTGTTGCAGCCAAATGTTGTTGAGATCACGACCTTCAATTTCAGGCACCAAATAGTCTGTTATCATGGCGCGATAACGGTCTCCATTCACAGTAATATTCTGGCAGGCCTCTGTTTTAAAGAAATATTGACTGAAGATTCCATCGGCCTATAATAATCTATATATTATAATAAGCCTAATTATCCATACCAAACAGTTGTTTTTTCTGGATGTAATGGCAACTCTAGAACCTCTTCTGCTTGTTCATAACCACAAGTATGGGAATTTTGTTTATTCACCTTCCCATTAAGACAAAAATGGGCCTCATCGGAAAACAATTTTTTTTGCGAAAACTGGATCTTCTTCAAGCTTATCAAGCATATCGAATGAAACGGTGACGACTCGGAAGATCGTTCGGCTTTAGATACTGCATTAATTAAACTTTGTATGCCTAAAATACGCCAAATTGTTTCATTATAACAAACCAGTCTTTTACGAACGGCGACGAATCAATTCTTCATTATTTTTGCTACACCAGTGGTCGGCAAAGTGCGGCTCCGGTGCCGCATGAAGTTCTTTGGGTCCTTAGGTGCGGCTCTGGAACAAATATCCACCGAAACTGCAATAATATTTTCATGTAAAAAAACTTGGTAGGAAAAACATTACGTACATCTTATTCTGATAAATTAGCTTTTATCAAACTTATAAACTTTAGTATTTGTCAAAAATGCTCTTGGTGTTACGATAACTGAGTTGCAAATTTTCTCCTTTTGAAATTGGCATTAATAGCTTTCAAATACAATTTCTGGATTTAAGCTATGGCGCTCTAAATTCGAACATCTTTGTGTTGAATTGGAAATATTTGAGAAGAAAATAATGCTCATAACACAAGTGGTCTGCTTTGAATGACCTGGAAAAGGAAGACACGATCATTTTCAACGCTTGGAATAGTATTCCTGATTCTTATGATCAGCTGAAAAGGCTCACGTTTGCTGTTCTTTCTCTTTTCGGTTCTACATATCAACATTAAGAAAAATGTATTTTGTCCAAAAGTTTTGTAAAACATACAGTGTTGTAGGAAATGAAACCTTACAAAACGAAAGAAAATAGAAGTTTCTACGTAGTATGATTAGAAACGAAGATATCGCCAAAAAACGAAAAAACACGTTTAAATTTTTTGGGGGGTGATGGAGTGATGGATGTGTAGAACATGTGTGTTTTTATTTTTGGAATATCGCTGGAAGCATTTTTCACTATCTTAACCGACTAGACCCTTTAGTTTTATTTAGTGTAATAAAAGTTTGCTGAATAAGCAGACTTGGCTCCCAATTTTTTTTAACTGTTGCAATGTTCATATTTGGCTCTTTGGCTAAAAAGTTTGCCGACCACTGGCGTACACCATCGTCACCATCTGCTACCGCCGCTATATTTTCTTCAATATGTGCTATTAGGTCACGTGTTATCCGATAATGAAAACTGGGTTTCAAACTTACTGATGGAATAGCGAATTTGTGCGATCGTTAGGCCAATTATGTGGACCATAAGTTGCTCTAAGCGCACGAAACACATAGAACGCCTATTTTTGCAATACAGCTGAATAATTTCTAGACGCTGTGCCGGGCCAAGGCTTTCCAGGATCAAATGTCAAACAATACTGAATATAACGCAACGTCAGGTGATACGATTCATGCACGATCTCACATCAAATCCCCACCAAAAAGGTACCTCTAAATGAATCACCCTTTATTTTCGATTGCAATATTTAGAAGTGTAATCTTTCTTTAAGTATGCTAGTTATTTCTGTCGCCCTTTTTACTATCGATGCCATCTGCCAATCCTTTGGAACCTGTTCTTCCTTCCTATATCTTTAGTAGTATTTTTGTTACTTTTTCTCCCATATTATTTTATCGTTTCTACTCTTAATTTTTTGCTACCTGGTGCTTTCCATTTTTTTAACTTTCAGATTGCTTCCTTTAATTCGTTGGTGGTTATTTTTGTTGTTCATAATTTTTTATAAATGTGAAATTAAAAAAAATTAACTGTAATATTACATTTCCATTGTCATAATGTCGTTATATAATTTTGTTGTGAGTTTGATTTAGGTATTTACATATATGTACATATATAAATTTTTATATTTCAGATGAGACGAACTATCATAAGTCAAGGACATTTGTGTCCATTATCTTTAACTGCGTTACCAGTCCAATGGGATTTTGATTATTGTATGAGATTGTATCCTCTACCTGATTTAGTAGTTATTGGAGACAAGTATGAATCATATAACGAAAATAATAAAGATTGTCGTGTCATAAATCCAGTAAGTATGGATATGGATACATATTTCTCTCATCATTAGATAATTAGAATATATTAGAAGGTGTTTGAACGTTAGTATTAAGGTATTAATAAAGACCAAAGATCAGCCATATTTTATCACTACTTGTCGAATGGTGACTGGTTATTGATTTGCTAATCTTATACTTTTCTCTTAGTCTACTGACACTCACCTGAGGTTTACTATACATACCGGATGGTGAATCGTCGAACGGGCCATAGGAAACTCAATGGGAAATTCGAAACTGTTGAATTTCATGACTATCTGTAAAGGACTGAAATCTGTATCGAAAACAAAAAATGTATAAAGGACCCCGCACAAACCTTATGGAAAATTGGTCCCAGTGGATTTCGTTCATACTTTGGGAAAATACTCTTTGAAGCATCCTGATAAAAAGTTCTCATGGGCACAACTCAATCGTATGAAGGATTTTTAAGATATAGAGGCCCAAACTCGGAAAATTGTAAGATTTACGGGGTATTCCAATTCCGTGAGTTACTAGTTATTTGGCAACATGTAGAAGTTTGGGTCAAGGAAAAGTACTAGTAGTCTAGGATTCTTTCCTGGCTATCCAATGGCGACCTTTACTTTGACCTTGACCTTCAACGGACGTCATCTTCTAGAGTTTCGAGGGTTTTCGGCATTAAATTGATATAAACAGATTACTTATGGGTTTTTGGAATCGCAAAACACGAATATGCCATCAGAATTGACCTCCGTATGACGTGATGGCCAGGGCCATTGCAATGGACGTCATCTTCTAGAGTTTAGATGGTTTTCGGCATTTAATTGATGCAAATGAATTACTGCAGGGTTTTTTGAGGTCGCTAAACACGAATATGCCACCAGAACCGACTCCAGGAGCACCTGGTTTTCAAGGTAAATGAAAGGGGCTCCTGGAGTTTCGAGGGCCTTTGGTACTACATTGATGCAAACGGATTACTCATAGGTTTTTGGAGTTGCTGAACACGAATACCCCACTAGAACAGACATCGGAGTACCTGGTGCCAAAGGCACGTCATGCTTTGGAGATTCGGGAGCGTTCGGTACTAAATTAATGTAAACTGATTACTCACAGGTCTTTGGGGCTGCTGAAAGTGAATTCGATATCATATCCGATCCACGGAGCACCTGGTGCCTAAGGCAGGATCTTCTGGAGTTTCGACAGGTTTCGGCATTAAATTGATGCAGATGGGTATTACTCATTAGTTTTTGGGGCTGCTAAACACAAATACGCCATCAGAACAGACAACGGGGTACCTGGTGCCTAAGGCACGTCATCTTCTGGGATTTCGAGAGTTTTCGGTACTAAATTGATGCAAGCGGATTACTCTTGTGTTTTTGGGGTTGCTGAACACGAATATGACTTAGATAAAAGACTCCGGAGTATCTAGTGGCCACGATGAATACCACTATCAAAATAGAATGTAGTAAATGATATTAAAATAAATGAAAGAAAAACATTGTCAGATATAAATTGAGTTTATATTTTTTATAAATAATTAAAACAATTAAAGAGCACAATATAGTTATTTTATTAATATTTTTGACTTTGAAAACGGTATAAAGGACCTCGAAACTCCAGAAGATGACGTGCCATAGTGCATGTTCGGTTGTATGCATGTTCGGTAACCCCAAAAACCTGAGAGTAATTCATTTGATTCCTCAGAAACTCCAGAAGATAACCTGTCTTAGACACCAGGTGCTCCTGCGTCTGTGCTGATCACGTATTCGTGTTCAGCAACCCCAAAAACCTATAACTAATCCGTTTGCATTAATGTAGTACCAAAGACCCTCGAAACTCCAGGAGCCCCTTTCATTGGCCTTGGAAACCAGGTGCCCCGGGAATCGGTTCTGGTGGCATATTCGTGTTTAGCGACCTCAAAAGACCCTCCAGTAATTCATTTGCATCAATTAAATGCCGAAAACTATCGAAACTCTAAAAGATGACGTCCCTTGCAGAGGCCCTGGCCACCACGTCATCCGGAGGGCAATTGTGATGGCATATTCGTGTTTAGCGATCCCAAAAACCCATGAGTAATCTGTTTATATCAATTTAATGCCGAAAACCCTCGAAACTCTAGAAGATGACGTCCGTTGAAGGTCAAGGTCAAAGTAAAGGTCGCCATTGGATAGCCAGGAAAAAATCCTAGACTACTAGTACTTTTCCTTGATCCAAACTTCTACATGTTGCCAAATAACTTGTAACTCACAGAATTGGAATACCCGGTAAATCTTATAATTTTCCGAGTTTGGGCCTCTATATCTTGAAAATCCTTCAAACGATTGAGTTGTGCCCATGAGAACTTTTTATCAGGATGCTTCAAAGAGTATTTTCCCAAAGTATGAACGAAATCCACTGGGAACTATTTTCCATAAGGTTTGTGCGGGGTCCTTTTTCTACGAATTAAAAGTACTCCAAAATGCAAATTTTGTACATTTTTCAGAACACATGTAGTGTGTACAAGAAGTGTATGACGGGATGCGTTTGGTCATATTGATGTTAGATGTTTGACAATATTTGAATTGTCAATATTTTTATTTTATGATAAAATCAGAAACAATAAATTTTACTAAATACTACACAACTGAACAATAAATATTACTTTGTTATTGTTTACAAAGTAATAAAACTCTATTTCGATAAGGTTATGAACAACGACTTTTTTTAAAAGGAATGCAGAAGGAAAAGCAGTTGTATTAAATACAATCAGCAGTTTAATGCTTCATAATTGAGGGGGTTAGAAGTAAAAGGGTTTAAGTGCACTTTTCTAAAAATATGATCGAAGTACAAATTCGCATACTTAAATGGTATTATAACTTGGTGGTAAAAGGATTCAAGCATATTTCGCACTACAGTCGCCATCTATCGCCATTACATTTAATTGAATGAAAACGATTGCATTTTGCATTGGTAGTAAACGGGTTTAAGTGCGCTTGAACCGTTTTACTATAAAACTATTTTTGGTATTCTGTAAAAACCTCATGTTAATACAGGATTAATTTCAAGTAAATAAATATTAGATTTGTACCGAATTTTGAACACTAATTATACAAAAGTATTATGCAGCGTGCCAGTTGTACTTATACTACGGATAAGAGCTGGGATAAAAATGATTAATAATAGGTAAAATCTGCCCTTGAACCGTTTTACCAGTAACATTTATCAACACCATGTACCGAGTCAAGTAGGTACATTTTTTTAATAATTGAAAAAAAATGAAGGATATAGTAAGAGAAATAATATATTCTTATATTTTTATCACTTTATAAACATTGTACACTAGACATATTTTAGTTTAATCACTCCTAGAATTTATAAAACTCAAACAACTTTAAAGCTGATTATCTCAGAACTATCAAAACTGCACTTAAACCCTTTTTCGTCTGATCCCCTCAGTTATTAAAGTGCTTATTGAAAATGACAAGTGACCGAAACGTTTAAGCAAAATAAAGTGTTGTATTTATAACAGACCAACAAATCCAGGAATTAAAAAAACTGTCTACTTAAAAATTCACGGTCAGGCAATAACAATATATTATCGAAAATAAGCAATATATTATCCAACCAACAGTCCCAAAGAGTAACAAGTCTGAATTTTAGTGATTTGGAGTTAAGTATTAAGTGCTTCAATAACCAATATTTACGAGTTTCAAAAGGTAACCATTCTGTATTAAGGTTCTATCGAGATGTCGCAAATATATTTTGTCATAAAGCACCAGTTCCAAAGCGTAATAAGTCAAAAATCATTAGTTACGAGAAATCAGGGAAACAACTCGAATTGTTACACCTTGGAACTAAAATATACAGAGGGACAACATTATGGAATAAATTCGTTTTTTTTTTCGAGAATTGGCGATGTTGGATATACAGGTCGATTTTTATTTTTAAATTATGATTTTTTTGGCATACATATAGGATCATAATAGTGACGTCATCCATATGGGCGTGATGACGTAATCGATGATTTTTTGATAGAGAGTGCGAATAGGGGTATTGTGCTAGCTCATTTGAAAGGTTATTCAATTCTCTATTTAGTAATTTAAACAAAAACAATTATTTATATAGGAAGTCCAAAAAAATTTTTTAATTAAATTCGCACGAAAGAAGAAGGTATGTAATTTATTTAATTTAAAATACATTTTACTTCTGTCAGAATAGAGAAAAAATGTTTATTTGACAAATCAACATTGCTTTTCGCTTAAATTAAGTGTTCATACCCCAATAGGCAAGTGGGTGGCAGCTTGAATATTGAGTTTAACCGCTTAACGCACACATTTATTTGCAAAAATACGTCAAAAAATTACCCATTTATTTTATTACCGTAAAATAAACTACGAACAAGACTATTGTCACTAGATATAATCTAAAGTAAAAAAACGCATATTTTCTTAAAAAATATAAAATAACAAATACCCTCATGCGCTCACCCGAGTTAACTCGGTCGTAACTTTTTACGTACAAAATACTACAAGTAAGAGAAGAAAATCGCAATTATTCCAGTATAATAATGTCAAATATTGCTAACAGTGTGATACACTCTAAAACAAGGGGTTACACACAAAGGTACGTCACAGTCAGGGCAGAACGTGACGTCAGCATAATAGAATTCTACTCATCGTGATCCCACCCCAGTCGGCAGTCGATCGTAGAAAGTTTAAAATTAGAAACGAGAAAACAAGTGGGCACCCATATAAAAATTTTTAGGGGGGGCAGACGTGAAGATGTTGCAGATTACATTTCGTATACTTTGGATAACCATATCACCCGAAAAGCTAGGGAGGAGGGCCACGGCCCCCCTGCCCATAGGTATGGGCGCCCATGCAAGTGGGGATACCGTTATTTAGCGCTAGAGGAGTTAAAACGCGTAGGCGCCTTATATATCGTACAAATATTTTAAACACGAGTTAACTCGGTTAAGCGAAAATAGAAACGTAGTTTAAAACCGAGTTAACTCGGGTAAGCACGTTAAGCGGTTAAGCGAAAAGCAATGTTTATTTGGCAAATAAACCTTTTTTTTCTTTTTTGACAGCACTAAAATGTATTTTGACTAAATCAATTACATGCATTCTTCTTTTTGTGTCAATTAATTTAATTCTGAACAGAGCATTAAATAACCTTTCAAATGAGCTAGTACACGACACCTATTCTTATTTAAAAAATCATCGATTACGTCATCACGCCCAGGTGGATGACGTCACTAGTATTATACAGGGTGTCTGCGTAACTTGGAACCATATGGGAAACTTTTTTAATATTAATTTTACGAAAAAAAGTCATTCTTTATAAGGTGCTCTGCATAGTCTAAAACCTAAGATGCAATCATCAGATATCAAATTTTGTCAACAGTATACGAGGTATGTCAAAAAATATGAATTTCGCTCAAGAACAAACTACCTTTATATTTCAAAATATCAAAAAATTTTGTTATGAAAAGTTATTTGTAATTAAAAACCATATTCAAAAATGCAATCACAGCCTTCTACTTGAAAAAAAAAATTCTGAAATTTTCCTAAATTACCGATTCCGAACATCACTTTTATTTATTAGACATGTAATAACTCTTTTTAGGAAAAAAGTTATTCTTCATAAAAATCTGTGCATGATCTAAACCTCAAGATGCAACCATCAGTTATCCAAGTTTGTTAATTTTATACGAGGCGTGTCAAATAATATGAATTTAGAAATAATTCTTTGTAAATTCATATTTGACACACCTCGTATAAAATTAACAAACTTGGATAACTGATGGTTGCATCTTAAGGTTTAGACCACGCACATATTTTAATGAAGAATAACTTTTTTCCTAAAATTATTAATAAAAGAGTTATTACATGTCTAATAAATAAAAATGATGTTCGGTATCGGTAATTTAGGAAAATTTCAGAATTTTTTTTTTTCAAGTAGAAGGCTGTTATTGCATATTTGAATATGGTTTTTAATTACAAATAACTTTTCATAATAAAATTTTCTGATATTTTGAAATATAAAGGTAGTTTGCTCTTAAGCGAAATTCATATTTTTTGACATACCTCGTATACTGTTGACAAAATTTGATATCTGATGATTGCGTCTTAGGTTTTAGACTATGCAGAGCACTTTATAAAGAATGACTTTTTTTCGTAAAATTGATATTAAAAAAGTTTCCCATATGGTTCGAAGTTACGCAGACACCCTGTATATATATATATAAACTAGAAATGATCACAGCTGATTAGTAATTATCAAGTTACAAATTATTGGGTTAACAGCTGAAATGGAAGACTCAGTGTACTCTTTTCTACGATTCCATAGAAAAGAGTACACTGAGTCTTCCATTTCAGCTGTTAACCCAATAATTTGTAAATTGATATATATATATATATATATATATATATATATATATATATATATATATATAATATATATGTTACACTTGAAGTTTCCGCGGGGGCTATATGTGCTTTCTGTTGTTTTCCGGGTTTGACTCCGCGTTGAATAATTTTGGTTTTGATAAAAACCATTATTTTGACGACGTTTCGGCAAGATCTCACTTGCCATTGTCAAGTCAGGTAGTTCCGCTTCTCGCTGCTGCTTGAAGTAAACTGAATTTTTACTCACGATACCGTCGCTTATGTAGTTGATCCTGATGCTGCTTGCCCTGCGCGAACTCTGGCTCTTGTTATTGGTCCGGTGTAGGTTGCAGTCGTCGGCGGGATGTTACGCGTGGATGTTGCGGCATGATTTATTTTGGTCTTTTTCTTCAATACCGTTTTCCAAGTTGTAGGAAGCCGTTGCGCATCATCTCTTTGGTTTAAGCCGTTGGGATTTCTTTCAATTTCTATCGATTCTCTGATTTCCCGTTTTCTTTTTACTTCGATGTTAGCTAACATCGTTGTTTGGTTCAGGTTTATTGTGTGTCCTGTATTTGCGACATGTTGAGCCAGGGATGACGTGGTTTCTCCCCTTTCGATAGCATTTCGGTGTTCTTCTCGTCTTACCTGGATTCTTCGGTTGGTCTGTCCAATGTACGACTTTCCACAATCCCCACACGGAATCTCGTATACACCTTGGCTTTCTAACGATATTTTGGTCTTTGGTGTTGGTAAAATAGTTGAGATCTTTCTGTCCGTATTAAATATCGTTTCTATGTTATGTTTTCTCAGCACTCTCCCTATTTTCTCTGTCGTACCCTTCACATATGGCAGAATGGTTTTGCCGATCGGCTTATTGTCTTCTTCGAGCATTTCTGTAGGGTCCTTATCTCTTCTTCGAGCATTTTGAGCTTTTTCGATGTTGTATGTTGAGAAGCCGTTTTTTCTTAACGCTGTTTTCACGTTATGCATTTCTTCATTTTGATGTTCTTGGTCTTGTAAATAATATGAATTTAGAAATAATTCTTTGTAAATTCATATTTGACACACCTCGTATAAAATTAACAAACTTGGATAACTGATGGTTGCATCTTAAGGTTTAGACCACGCACATATTTTAATGAAGAATAACTTTTTTCCTAAAATTATTAATAAAAGAGTTATTACATGTCTAATAAATAAAAATGATGTTCGGTATCGGTAATTTAGGAAAATTTCAGAATTTTTTTTTTTCAAGTAGAAGGCTGTTATTGCATATTTGAATATGGTTTTTAATTACAAATAACTTTTCATAATAAAATTTTCTGATATTTTGAAATATAAAGGTAGTTTGCTCTTAAGCGAAATTCATATTTTTTGACATACCTCGTATACTGTTGACAAAATTTGATATCTGATGATTGCGTCTTAGGTTTTAGACTATGCAGAGCACTTTATAAAGAATGACTTTTTTTCGTAAAATTGATATTAAAAAAGTTTCCCATATGGTTCGAAGTTACGCAGACACCCTGTATATATATATATATATATATATATATATATATATATATATATATATATATATATATATATATATATATATATATATATATATATAAACTAGAAATGATCACAGCTGATTAGTAATTATCAATTTACAAATTATTGGGTTAACAGCTGAAATGGAAGACTCAGTGTACTCTTTTCTACGATTCCATAGAAAAGAGTACACTGAGTCTTCCATTTCAGCTGTTAACCCAATAATTTGTAAATTGATATATATATATATATATATATATATATATATATATATATATATATATATATATATATATATATATATATATATAATATATATGTTACACTTGAAGTTTCCGCGGGAGCTATATGTGCTTTCTGTTGTTTTCCGGGTTTGACTCCGCGTTGAATAATTTTGGTTTTGATAAAAACCATTATTTTGACGTTTCGGCAAGATCTCACTTGCCATTGTCAAGTCAGGTAGTTCCGCTTCTCGCTGCTGCTTGAAGTAAACTGAATTTTTACTCACGATACCGTCGCTTATGTAGTTGATCCTGATGCTGCTTGCCCTGCGCGAACTCTGGCTCTTGTTATTGGTCCGGTGTAGGTTGCAGTCGTCGGCGGGATGTTACGCGTGGATGTTGCGGCATGATTTATTTTGGTCTTTTTCTTCAATACCGTTTTCCAAGTTGTAGGAAGCCGTTGCGCATCATCTCTTTGGTTTAAGCCGTTGGGATTTCTTTCAATTTCTATCGATTCTCTGATTTCCCGTTTTCTTTTTACTTCGATGTTAGCTAACATCGTTGTTTGGTTCAGGTTTATTGTGTGTCCTGTATTTGCGACATGTTGAGCCAGGGATGACGTGGTTTCTCCCCTTTCGATAGCATTTCGGTGTTCTTCTCGTCTTACCTGGATTCTTCGGTTGGTCTGTCCAATGTACGACTTTCCACAATCCCCACACGGAATCTCGTATACACCTTGGCTTTCTAACGATATTTTGGTCTTTGGTGTTGGTAAAATAGTTGAGATCTTTCTGTCCGTATTAAATATCGTTTCTATGTTATGTTTTCTCAGCACTCTCCCTATTTTCTCTGTCGTACCCTTCACATATGGCAGAATGGTTTTGCCGATCGGCTTATTGTCTTCTTCGAGCATTTCTGTAGGGTCCTTATCTCTTCTTCGAGCATTTTGAGCTTTTTCGATGTTGTATGTTGAGAAGCCGTTTTTTCTTAATGCTGTTTTCACGTTATGCATTTCTTCATTTTGATGTTCTTGGTCTTGTAAATAATATGAATTTAGAAATAATTCTTTGTAAATTCATATTTGACACACCTCGTATAAAATTAACAAACTTGGATAACTGATGGTTGCATCTTAAGGTTTAGACCACGCACATATTTTAATGAAGAATAACTTTTTTCCTAAAATTATTAATAAAAGAGTTATTACATGTCTAATAAATAAAAATGATGTTCGGTATCGGTAATTTAGGAAAATTTCAGAATTTTTTTTTTTCAAGTAGAAGGCTGTTATTGCATATTTGAATATGGTTTTTAATTACAAATAACTTTTCATAATAAAATTTTCTGATATTTTGAAATATAAAGGTAGTTTGCTCTTAAGCGAAATTCATATTTTTTGACATACCTCGTATACTGTTGACAAAATTTGATATCTGATGATTGCGTCTTAGGTTTTAGACTATGCAGAGCACTTTATAAAGAATGACTTTTTTTCGTAAAATTGATATTAAAAAAGTTTCCCATATGGTTCGAAGTTACGCAGACACCCTGTATATATATATATATATATATATAAACTAGAAATGATCACAGCTGATTAGTAATTATCAATTTACAAATTATTGGGTTAACAGCTGAAATGGAAGACTCAGTGTACTCTTTTCTACGATTCCATAGAAAAGAGTACACTGAGTCTTCCATTTCAGCTGTTAACCCAATAATTTGTAAATTGATATATATATATATATATATATATATATATATATATATATATATATATATATATATATATATATATATATATATATATATATATATAATATATATGTTACACTTGAAGTTTCCGCGGGAGCTATATGTGCTTTCTGTTGTTTTCCGGGTTTGACTCCGCGTTGAATAATTTTGGTTTTGATAAAAACCATTATTTTGACGTTTCGGCAAGATCTCACTTGCCATTGTCAAGTCAGGTAGTTCCGCTTCTCGCTGCTGCTTGAAGTAAACTGAATTTTTACTCACGATACCGTCGCTTATGTAGTTGATCCTGATGCTGCTTGCCCTGCGCGAACTCTGGCTCTTGTTATTGGTCCGGTGTAGGTTGCAGTCGTCGGCGGGATGTTACGCGTGGATGTTGCGGCATGATTTATTTTGGTCTTTTTCTTCAATACCGTTTTCCAAGTTGTAGGAAGCCGTTGCGCATCATCTCTTTGGTTTAAGCCGTTGGGATTTCTTTCAATTTCTATCGATTCTCTGATTTCCCGTTTTCTTTTTACTTCGATGTTAGCTAACATCGTTGTTTGGTTCAGGTTTATTGTGTGTCCTGTATTTGCGACATGTTGAGCCAGGGATGACGTGGTTTCTCCCCTTTCGATAGCATTTCGGTGTTCTTCTCGTCTTACCTGGATTCTTCGGTTGGTCTGTCCAATGTACGACTTTCCACAATCCCCACACGGAATCTCGTATACACCTTGGCTTTCTAACGATATTTTGGTCTTTGGTGTTGGTAAAATAGTTGAGATCTTTCTGTCCGTATTAAATATCGTTTCTATGTTATGTTTTCTCAGCACTCTCCCTATTTTCTCTGTCGTAAGTAGATAGGCAAAGCGGTTTCTGGCGCAACCCCTAAATCGCAACCCTTAAATATTAATAAATGCCAAACGGCTTAACGTAGGATGACGTGTGACGTATCGTTGGAAAGGGGATGAAAAAGGGGGTTGAACTCAGTATGTGGCGTGCGCATCGGAATATGCCAAAAGGGCATTACGTCATATCTTCTTTTCTATTGGTCCGATTGTGACGTAAGAGGGCTCGTCGGAACGGGGAGGGGGTAACGAACACATAAAAAAGATGGCGGCAGTGCCAAAAGGGCATTACGTCATATCTTCGTTTCTATTGGTCCGATTTTGACGTAAGAGGGCTCGTCGGAACGGGGAGGGGGTAACGAACAAAAAAACAAAGATGGCGGCAGTGCCAAAACGGCATTACAGCATATCTTCGTTGCTATTGGTCCGATTTTGACGTATGGGGTGTCAAATGAAAGCGGTGGCGACACAGAAGCCAACTGTCAATTCTTCTTCTTCTTTTCGTTTGTCAATTCTTCTTCTTCTTTTTTCGTCCGTTAAATCTTATGTCAACGATTGCGTGGAAAAGCCAACTGTCAATTCTTCTTCTGTCAACGTTCAATATTAACTGTCAGTTCTTCTTCTTTTCCGTATAGTGCCTAACAGAACGTGAGATTTGACGTATGACGTGACATTTATGTGTGACGTGGCAAAGCGCTGACATTCGACGCAGAACGTGACATTTGACGTAGATATGTGACATTGTTCAGTTTTCCGTCCGACATTTGACGCAGAACGTGGCATTTATGAGACATTGTGACACTGAGCATGTTCAGTACTGATATGAATCCCACCGAGTACATACATAGGGTTATGGAATTTCAAACTAAACTTAATCAGTTAAATAAAGATATTAAATCATATGAGGATATAAAACAAATTAAAAGACATTTCGATAGTTTGCATATTGAGGACAAAACGTGGAAGCCTGAAGAGTTGAATTTACAGCAGCAGCAGCAAGGTCTTTACGCTTTTAGAAAACTACCACAAGCTACATATCCATTGAGACGTATTCAGCCTACACCATGGGTGCCAGCAACAACACCAGCGAGTATGTGAAAAGTGAAATAGACAATGTCTTTGCAATGTCTTGTGTAATATTAGCATCTATATTTATCTTAATTTTAAAAATTATGTTTGAAATTGTAAAGAGAAAATTTGAATCTTCATGTAATATAAGACTTGATCAGTAAATAAGGTGTTTAAATAAAAAAGCAAAAATCTCTCTCTAAAAATATTTATTTATACATAGAAAAATTACAATGGTAATATTGTATAAGAAAACCAGTGACGTAGACGATCCACATTTCTTTCTGTACACGAAAATAGTCCAACGGCGTGACAGGGGTTTGTAGCAGGACCAACGTTTCCAGTAGCAAGAGGCGTGCCATCAAACTTGCAAACATCAATAATAAGGGGAAAAACTCCAAAAATGTGACATTTCTTGCTTAAAAATTCTGCTTTTTGTTCTCCTCGAACGTATATGTAATCGGCTGCATACAACAACTTGGTTTCTAGTATTTCATTTATTTTGGACAATTCTACTGCTCCATCAGAATATCGAATGCCAAGCAGTTTTTTCTCCACGTATGATGCTGTCTTCTTATCATCATTACTTAGCGCATTGAATGGTTTCGGAGGTAAAAAGATGTAATGACTTCGTTTAAAACCTATTTCGATGGTAAGTTCTTTGGGAACAAACCACCCGTCCACAGCGAATCCCTGAATATCTACGAATGCTACTCTCATGATGACTGCTCTTGTACTACTGACACTTTATGCGTCTAATTTAGACTTTTTACAATTTCGGTAAGTGGGTAGTACTCCATTACGCAGTCGTGAATTATAATGCAGTAGGCCTTGGTATTTTCGGGAAAACCATTATGTGCTTCAATATCTAGTTTTACGTCAACAGTGGATGCTTTCATGCTTTCTTCTTGTTTTGAACAGTCGATGACGAACAATGCACGATTCTTGAAAGCTGAGAAATCGAGTAGAGGTCGCTTTTGGTGGGAATGTACGTAGCTGGGATAAAATTCGGTATAGTTGAAATAGGCCTCGTTGTAGTCAGTTTTGCTGAAATCCAACTGCATTCTCTCGTTTGGCCAATATTCTCCATTTAAGGATAATCTAATACTTTGGATGCTAACATTGTCAAATAAGGTAGGATCAGCTGTAATCGTGTTACGTTTGCCTGTTTGAAAGAAAACAATGACATAACGTGGTCTTTCAACTGATGTGCTAGTTTTGACGGCCCAAACTTCACGCCTAGCACCTTTGGTAATGGTAGGCAATTCGTGCAATTCCCACTTTCTAAATGGAATAACTATAGGTTGATCTTGTTGAATGGACTTCATTAGTTCTAGTTTAATTTCGTCATTTGGAAATATGTGCTTCACTCTGAGTTCAATGTTGGTGATGTTAATCTTTGCTTTTGTAGTTTCATCAGTAATAATTAAACAATCGTTGTCGTTTCGAGCTCGAACTAGTCTTATTGTTTGACGACCACACGTAATCATTGGATAATCGTTGAAAATGTTAAAAATATGCTTAAGAGGTATCTGTATGTTGAATGAATTATCTGCATCGTGTAGAATGGGATCATTAGGGTAATTCCAACCCGCCATAACCATATAATGGGAATCTTCTTGATTGTAACACGTCATGGCACGTACAGCACTTACGATACCAGGATCCCGCACTGTTTCCATCTCCCGTGCGCTTTCGCTGTACGTACACGAATCGAAAAGAAAAGCACCCACATTGTTGGCTAGTTTGACTACGCCAGATCCTTCTTTATCGACGAGTGATCCTTTAATGCACAACAAGGTTTCGCTCATTGCAAAAAACGAGTCAACTTGATTAATGCTAAATTCTACAATATCATTACAGTTGAATGATTTGATGAATGGTGCATAAGTTCGGTATTCGGCCTTTCGAATCGACTCATCAAACATTGGCTTACGATAAATATCGAATATTGGAGGCATTACGCTGCTGTCGTTTGAACGAGCTCGTTTTCCATACATTGTTGTCATTTTTTAGTTTAAAACCAAGTGATTGTAAAAACAATTTTTTTGCGAACGTAAGAGGTTTCCGCTTCGACACAACTAATGGTGTTCTTTTAATACGATATTGTCGCTTGGACGGTTGCACAACTAATGGTGTTCTTTTAATACGATGTTGTCGCTTGGACGGCTGCACAACTAATGGTGTCCTTTGAGCAGTAGATGACCTTATTACTAGTCCCATTTCCCTCTTGATCTAAGTTCCAGCACCAATGTGCTCTCTTCTCCTCTAAAGTTTACAGGTCGTCCTTCTTGATCGAGAGCCAAGACAGTGATATTGGTAAGTTCACGCTGCGGCACAACGGGTAAATACAACAAATTGTGAGGAGTTTCGTCAATTGCGTACCCAGGATTTGATTGTATGACAAATTCGTAGATCGTATGAGCAGGTCTGTTACCGTCGAAGGCTCCAGTACTAATGTTACATTCAAAGCGTATGCTAGATACTTTAATAATCCTAACAGGTAGATTCGAAGTATGTATCCGTCCAGGATTGAGTATTGCCGGAGAAAATCCCAATACTGTACCAAGGCTATCAGGTTGCTTAAACGAAATCCTATATTTGCTAAATATTTGACACTGCAACGTGTTGTGGTTAGGTTTTAGACTAAATATCGATTCTGGTTTAAGCTCATTGTCAGCACCCAGTTTCTTTTGTATGTATTCTTCAATATCGGCAATTTCATAACATCCATCGGGAAAAGCAAAGTTTTGCCATTTGTTTTTGTCATTGCAGTAATAAAACTTGTTATTTTCAATGTTCGGTATACTGTTGTAGGAATGGAAGGCACGAAGAGCTATTTCGTAATCTTTTTTCGGATCCAACACGATTGGTGTGGGTGGTTGAAATGAAAATGTATAAGTGGTGCTAACTACTCTCAACAACTGCGACATGATGACTGATTCAAGTCGATAGATTAATAGGTTTATATATATAGTTGAATAAACACCAATTTTTTTTCACATATTTTTTATTTGTTCTAAAGCAAGTTTACATAAATGACAAGATGCTTGAGAATCGGGTGGTCCATCCCAGTGAGTCCTCCAATCTGGTCTGTTGTAATGTACGAAGCACGGAAGTAGTATCTGCAAGTTAAATTCTCCTCGATATTCCCCAGGTAATTTATGCCATATACTTAACAATTCTGAAGGTCTAACAGTCCGTATAATATACTCTAGCGGTATGTGTTTTAGTTCTTCTTCACTATATTCCGTAAAACATTTTTCGCGAAACATATGGGACATAAGCAATCTACTACTGTCCATTATATAAAAATTTTAAGCATAAATGCCCACAAACGATTTGATTGTAAGTTTGATACTGGTGATTATTGTAGAAAATTCTGGCACGTGCACCCAGATATTTCACAAGTTCTTTGGTCGGCTTCAAATTACCAAATGAATCGAAATATTCCACGTCGTTGTTTATCTTTCTATATGCTACCCAATGTGTTCCGTTATGCGCGGACACATCCAAGTTAACTATTGCACATTCTCGTTGTCGAGGACCGTCTCTAGGCAGAGCGTCATTCATGAAAACTCCTCGAAAATGTGGTATGTTAAGTATTTTCGCGTAATGTGCAATGTCCAAGTCGTACAGCGGACGATTGGGCAGCTTTATTGGAAGTTTTTTTTCAAATACAAGCCGAATCCGCCTCTGGGTTTCTTACGTAGGTACAGACCCGAACCGATATGTTCCATTGCCTTATTATGACGTATATCCTCCTCCAATTTCTTTTGGGCATTTTTTGCGTCGACCACAGTTTTTGCCACCCCCGCAGCACCTCCTGCTAAAGCCCCCAGTGCCGAAAGACCAGCAAAGAGAGGTATGAGGGGTAGGAAACCTCCAGATTTTAGTGGTAGTACGCGAGGAACATCAATTTCTTTTCGGCCGCCAAGTCTTTTGATTATGGATTTTGCAATTCGTACAGCAGTCAAAGCAGTATCGTGTAACGATGCTCCTCTCTTCATGGACTTTGCAATTTTTGAGACAACATCGCGATTGAAAGAGTAACGCCCCTTTCTTCCACGACGTAACTGACATCCCATTCCCAATTTTCTTTTCGTCTTCATTCCACCGGTTACAAGTAAGGCAGCAGTTTTTTCACCAAAGCTAGCGTCTTTCGACTTGAATCGCTCCCAGGCTCTATTTTCCAATTCTTTATCGGCCTTGTGACGTTCTTCGAGAGATGAATGCTGCGAGTAAGCGATATCGTGTTGTTTACAAGCTGCGTCTAATGGATTAATACCTGGATCTCCACGTGCAAGACGTTTTTGTAGTTTTGTTCCAGCTATAAAGAACGTATTTTTTTTTTTTACTTATAAAACACAACAAAATTGTCGCAAAGTTACTTACGTCCACAGTACTGATAACCGCCAGGAATATGTAGCTCAAATGGCAGTTTATTAATTAAAGAGTTCACGAGACCTCCTCCTTCGACGACCAACATTGGACTGATGCCATGCAAGTGATGACATCTATAATATATTGCCGTACTTATGTACTACACTTGCCACACGATGAAGATCGTTCAACAAGAGCAGACGTTGCCAATTGATAATCTGGACATTGTCCAGAAAGTGACAGTCAGTAAACATGGTAAATTGCTACCAAACTCATTTAGAGCCATTATTTGCGGTCCAAGTGGGTGCGGAAAAACGAATGTCATGCTATCACTATTATTTAATCCGAATGGCGCCAAATTCAAAAATGTCTATGTTTATTCGAAATCCCTTTTTCAACCGAAATACCAACTACTGCAAGATGTAATAGCCCAAGTCAAAGGTGTTGGGTACTTTCCATTCAAAGACAATGAAGAAATTATCAGTCCAGATGAAGCACAACCAAACTCAATTTTTTTATTTGACGATGTTGCATGTGATGGTCAACAGAAGATTCGCGAGTATTATTCCATGTGCAGACATAAAAATATCGATGCCGCTTATTTATGTCAAACATATTCAAAAATACCGAAGCAGCTAATAAGAGACAATTGTAACATGATTGTATTATTCAAGCAGGACGAGATAAATTTGAAGCATATATTTGATGAACACGTATCGCCAGACATGTCGTTTGATGAATTTAAAAAAATGTGTTCAGAATGTTGGACGACAGACCGCTATGGTACTTTGGTCATTATGAAAGATTTTCCCCTTAACAATGGCCGATACCGCAAAGGATTTGATAAATATATAAAATTGTAAGTTGATGTATTGTTTAGTTGTCAACAAAATGTCTTATGATGCGGTCGCCATTGCCATGCGCAAGAAGAAAGTTGCCGAATTGGCTAGATCAATTCGCAAAAAATATTTGGCATTGAAATTAGGCAAGACAGAACAAGATGAGTCACTAAATAAACTTTTTAAACCAATCTCGAAACCACTCAAGAATATTGCGCAATCATCAAAAACGTTGCATCATGCTATCGATAACAAGTTTAGACAAGTTAAAAAAGAAGAAGAAGAGGTGAAAAAGGAACAAGTAGGACTAAAAAAAGAGCCAGATAGAGAGGAAAATCCTACACCACCATTATCATTTATAAGTGATGGAGATGTGTTTGAAAACAACGATAAAGAAGATGAAGAATACGAAGATAACATAGAAACAAACCAATCGCAAGATGAAGTATCCGAACAAGTATTTCAAGATTACCTAGACCAATATCATTCTCTAATTCAACCTTACGTGATAAATCACGGGATATCTTCAGATCAAATAGATAAGGTATACGGTCCAACCTATGATAGCAAAACGGCAAAATGGGCACTTGGTTCCACTGATATTAATTTCACTCGGGATGGTAGGATTGTAACGAAAGGAAAATATGTTAAAGGGACACGTGGACTATATGAGTTAATATTTTACAAAGACCCTGATCATTTTAAAGAAGAAGACGTTAAAGACTATATTTCATTGTTGGATATAACCGGCGCTCATAAAAGACGGGATGGTACACTAAAGGGAACCCACGGCTACAAGTGGAAGGAAATTATTAAACCTAATCTTCCATCATTAATACCTCAACGTCGTCATACAGAAACTAGTAGAGGAGATGTCGGTTCTGGATTACCTACGCATTTGACATACAATGATTTGCCTAGGGAATATATTTACTGGGACGACCCAAATGAATTGGTGGATCGTCTTCAACTCTTGGTGGCTTCGAAAGACGCCGGCAACACATCTCTCGACAACGAAATTGTAGCCATCATCAATGAACTAAAAGAAGCTAATATAATAGAGTAACTGGGAATGACAATATCATTTCCATTATGAGTGTCGACAAATTCGGTCATCATTCTCGTGGTGGTGGTGGTAGCGCTCAAAAGGTGACGCGAGTTACATTTCCACATACTTCTGACGGAAATATTAATGCCGAAAATGTGAAAATTTGCAATGTCAAGGATCCATCAGAAAATGGTGATGCTGCAACGAAAAAATACGTCGATGCACAAATAAATGAGTTGCGTAACATACAGTCACCATTAATTCAAACACATGGTGAGTTGTTGCAGCAAAAAACTGGGGAGATAGAAGGTTTAGCCATCGGACTAAATGAAGTAAGAGAAGAGCTTCATAAAACTACAGTTCCACTTCTCGAGCAGAAGTTGCAGAAAATAATGAAAAATGATTTGAATACACTAAAAAAGGACACGGAGAATAATGTAAATAAGTTGTTGCAGCAAAAAACTAATGATATAAAGAATTTAACCATGGAACTAAACGAAGTAAGAAAAGAGCTTCATAAAACCACAGTTCCACTTCTCGAGCAAAAGTTGCAAAAAATATTCAAAGATGATTTGAATACACTAAAAAAGGATACGGATAAGAATATAAAATCGGCTGCAGAAACCATTGCACATCATGCGATATACGATATGAAGATGGAAAAGAAGATAAAAGAAATGAACGCGGCATTACAGGATGTAGTAGACAACCTTCATTCGATGAATATAGATACCCGCCTAACAGCAATTGAAAGTCGTTTATAAAAATGTCTAAAGAAAAGGAACAGGTGGTGTATGAGTTGCATAAACCATCACGAAAAAACTATCCTCGTCGACGAACAATAATCAAAGGAATCGATGACTTGTGGCAGATGGATTTGGCTGAAATGCGTCCTTATGCGCACCAAAATAAAAATTACAAACTAATACTAGTTGTAATTGATTGTTTTTCAAAATTTGTTTGGACACGTCCTCTAAAGAACAAAACAGGCGAGGAAATTACTCGCGCATTTTCGGATATTCTCGCCCGTACTCAAAGAGTTCCGAAAAACCTACAATCTGATCAGGGAACCGAATTTTACAACAGAAAATTTCAAAATTTAATGAAAAAACACGAAATTAATCATTACAGCACATACACGGTTAAGAAGGCTGCCATTTGTGAAAGAGTTATTAGAACGTTGAAAGCAAAGTTGTACAAGTATTTTAGTTTACATGGATCATACAAATGGCTAGATGCACTACCTACAGTCACTGAGGAATACAACAATACAAAGCACAGTAAAACAGGATACAAGCCATCTCATGTCAACAAATCCAATGAAAAAGCCATTTTAAACAAAAATTATAGTCATTTAAAGATTGCCGGTCCACGGAGATTTAAAGTTGGCGACATTGTACGTATATCAAAGGCAAAACATTTCTTTGAAAAGGCCTACACGCCCAATTGGACTACAGAATTATTTAGAATTGTACAAGTTAAGATAACGAATCCTATAACGTATTTGCTCGAAGACATGCAAGGTACACCGATTAGCGGCGGGTTTTACGAAGAAGAATTACAGAAAACAAAAAATCCCGACATTTACTTGGTTGAAAAAGTACTTAGACGAAAAGGCAATAAAATGTATGTTAAATGGTTAGGATTGGATAGCAAACACAACAGCTGGATTACTAGTTCAGATGTAGTTTAAGGATCTATATTTCGATACGCCGCGTAGACATACATTTTTTAGAAAATGCTGACAATTACACGCAAAGAGTGGGGGATTGAAAAAGTATAAATTCTCTCAGCAACCATCCGTCACATTCAGTTTGAGTTTCTCCAACCGACTTGTGTATTCAGTTGCAACAGCAGTACTATGACTTCTCAAGATAGCGGATACGAAAGTGAAGAGACAATTATCTACGACGCTGAATTAGATCGAGTACTGGAAAAATATGAAGAAGCTGCCAAAGATGAACCATATTATTTATTGGAAACTACCTATCCAATAGGATGTTTTCACATAAAAATTGGCCTATCTCCAGCTCGACAGTTTTCTCCATCCATTATTCTGTACCAACATGGTAAATTTACAAGAATCAGTTTAAACACATTCGAGTGGACTACCCTAATTGAGATGTTTATACAAATTATGGAAGAATTTTTCATACCACCTTTGCCGACCTATGCCGATGAGTATGATCCAATCGAATTTGAGTGTGGTGATTTCTGCAAACTAAGACAATTGGTAATGGAAAATGTAAAGTTCCTGACTATCGAGAAACACGGAATCGAATATTATTTATGTGAAGATGATGTAAGCCAGATCCTGAGAGCAAACATTGATTTAGTGTCTCAACGAGTGTCGTTATTGGACAATTTACAGTTTTTTTCGTATTATAGAAATGTTGTATACTTTATTCAGCAAAATTGTCATAAGAGTAACAGTTTATATAGTCGACTTCACGCTTTAACTGCGTTTTGTGAAATTTCTCCAGATACTTTGTTAAGTCAAGCTTTGAATGAATATGTATGGTATTATAGCAATAAAGTTGTAAATGATTTGGATAGTTGTGAATAAATAATATTAATAAATATGTTGTCTTTTATTTTTACCTAATATAAATAAAACAAACAAAAATTAAGATTAAACAATTTTATTAATAAAAATTACATTATACAATGGATAATATTTTTTATATACAATTTACAAAAACTTTGCGATAAGTGATCTTTTCTTTTTTTTTTAAGTAACCATATACTGCGCAAAAAGAAGAAAATTATTTATGCATTGAGCATCTACATTGAAAGGACCAAGTTGTATCAAACAAGACGTGATCAAACGAATTTTGACACCAATTATCTGTTAAATCATACAAATATTTTATTTCATATTCATGATATTCATTCCAATTAAGAACCTGTTCATAACCATAACATTTATTTTTTGATTTAAGTACGTTTCGGAAAAGTTTGAAACAGCTAAAACAAAAGTTTAAAGCAATAGCATCTGCTACAAATGCAGAAAAACAAACACAATACATATTAAGTTCTTTCTCTTTATAATAATTTGACTCACAAAGATGATTTCTTTCTGCTTCGTTTTCACGTTTTGTTTGTTCAAAATCTATTTGATCACATATTTGTATTTTATGCAAATAATCAGTTTCATATAATTTTCGAAAGCGATAAATACTATAATTATTACAAATTTCTACAGTAAGGCTCCACGGCAGTGGTGACATCTCAACAAATTCAGTTATGTTCAAGATATTTTCACAAATAGTTTTTATAGATTGTGTGCGTAATGTTGTTACCATCTTTTCTTTTGCTGTATTTCTGCAACAACAACAACAAATAAATGTTTAGTGATGACACTGCCGTTTTATGTATTATAATGCCCCCACGGAAGCGTATTAAATGATTTTGGTATTAAGTACCGCTTGTCGTCATAAGGACTTAGAGCCGTTTTGGATTGTTCGATGCTAAATACTGAATGTTGATATGACCGAATACATCTTTGGCTTGCGTTTTGAATTTTGAATTCTTTAAGACATTTTTCATAGTCTTCGTACGTAATTTTATTTCGAACGACATTATATTTCACTCCTTTTGCCTTTTTGGTTATTCCCAAATTGCTTACGTCGCTTTCAATTCTCTCTTTGTTTAGTTGTTTTCGTTCCAGGCGTTGTCTTTCTTTTTCCCTCTCCACGTCTGTTATTTGCATTTTAAATGTGTACATTTTTGATCTTAGCCCAATAAAATGTGTAATTATTTTCCCATTTGCCTCATCCTTCATTAATCCAGGGATTTTTTTATTTAATCGTTCTATGTCATATGGGTTATTTTCGGCGTAGTCGGAGGTATCGAATTTGCTTGGATATGCTTTTAAAACCTCTCTATATGCATCTGAACATTGCAGTTCATAAATAAAGCTGTCTGTGTCCATGTACAGCAATGAACAGTTTTCTTCTCCCATCGTTGGAAGCATAAAGTTATAATGAAAATCGTACATACATAATTTGGATATATCAAGGATTGCTGCGCCTATATACAGGGGTTTATTAAAGCATACTTCTGATTTTTTCAGTTCGATAGCCACCAAATTCTCATGAAAGATCGTTCGACTATGAAATCGACTACTTGCAATCAAATTTTTAGCTCCGTACCTTCCATGCCATTTTTTACATAATTTTACGATACGATGACGTCTTATGTTCTCCATTGTCTTACCGAACACAGCATTATTCATTAATTTAAAGAGATTTTTTTCGAAGCTACTTGTGGCTGCTGTTCGTAAGTTGGTATTTAACTCAATATATGGTCGCAGCCACGCAGATTGTTTAAATTTCAACACTCTGTGTATCTTTGTTAAAATTAAACCGTTCTCTAATGCCTGTTTAAGATTTCTATAATGAATAATATATTTTGTTTTGTGATATAAGGTTGGTATTAACTTTGGCAATTTTGAACCGGGCGGAATGCGGTGTTCGGCAGCAAATGGAAAATCTTTGTGTTTATCATGCAATTCGCGTGGATACTCCAAGTCAACTTGGAAAAAATAGCCCTCTTTCGCATCATTTGGTATTGACATAATATCAATATGACCTTCGGGAAGATTAGTGGATTTTGATGCAACACCAAATTTGGTACCATCTTCAATCCATTTGAATCCTCCTATTGGTAAAGCCTCACTCATGGCCCAGCCATACAGATTATTCACGTCTAAATACATGATGTATTTAGAGGGTTGTGTGGGGTCATACGTCGACATGTATTTGTTGTTGGCCTCCGAATACCTGTTGCTGCAAACAGATATTCCGCCTCTTATGGCTTTTTCCATGAACAAAATCATATCCACATCTTTTAGCAATTCTAATTTACATTTTGTGTATCTCAGCATACAATCCCACGTGTATCCTGGCATGGTATAATACCAAGCAGGATCTAGTTTATACGTGTCTCGACATTTTTGTCGAAACTGCTCAAACACATCAGCCAGCAGCAGAATATCTGTTTTCAAATACAAATCGCTGTATTCACCCAAATTTTTACAATTAAATTTATTCCAAACATTCTGCGCATGAGCATACTTCTCTTCACTAATATATTCATTATTTAGCTTATTATAAAAATGCCTAATGTTGGGTAAAGAAGTTTCATCTAATTTTTCCACGCTATCGATATAATCGTAACAAAATACTCCTTTACAAGTTAACAAATTGAATGTATCATCATCTAAATTACTAAATTCTCGTTTTAAAATCTTCTTTTCCGATGTGTCTAAAATTGATGCTAATTCGTCGAGTGAAGCTCCCATAAATCTTAGTGAATCAATAAATCGTAATTTAATTTGATGTTCGTCAGAGTGTAATGTAAATGAAATATATTTTTCTTTATTAATTGGAAGTAGACTCAAGTGCCCATGTTTGCATAAATCAATAATCATAAAATGCGAATCGTAACCACTAAAATTGTGAAAAACCACGGGAACAACAAATAATTTTTTAAAGTTCAAATTACATGCTTGGTGTGCAAATCCACGTACCTCTCCGGTAAAATGGTTGTGATCTACTACAATTGTATCTGTAGCCAAAAAGCGTTTCTCACAAATATGACAAACAGTCGCTCCATTTGTATTAGTCTTTTCGGCTATAGGTATAATTGTTTTCAACTTGGAATTTACAAATTTGGAAATTTCAGCCATTTCTTTTGCAAACCACTCCATGCAATTTTCACCTCTATAGCTCTTAAAATAAGATAAACTGTCATCGTAAGCACATTTAAAATAATAACCTGCACTAAAAGGTACATGTTTCTGATATTTTGCTGTTTTACTCAATTTGACATTGGAATCCGTAAAATTATGTAATTGGCATTCAAAATCGGCATAAACTATAAACGGAGTTGTTTGTTTGTACGTAAAATTGCGAAAACCCACATGATCATATTTAGGAACAGTCATTTTGCATTTATTCATATCCGAACACATTTCTTCATGCTCTGCTAGTTTGATTTCACTGCTAAAGTGGTTTAAACAACGATCGCAAATATATTTTTTACTTTTGCTCTTATTCACTTGTGACTGTACTAATTTTCCCAAATCTTTAATCCAACAATAATGAAAACGTATTTCCGTCTGATCGTCATCTTCTGGAGGAGCATCGTAATCATTTAATTTTGGAAAATATTTATCTTGCACAAGAAGCAAATTAACATGCTTTTCCAACTTTGTTGGTGTCAGTCTGGCAGGTACTACTTCGTAAAATTGTTTGTCCTTAACTATATTTAATTCTAATACGAAAACATTGACTGATATGGCGTTTAGTTTTTCGAATTTTGAAATTTGATTTAATGGCATTGGGCTTTCTAATTTGTCCGTTTGAAAAATAGTAGAATAATGTGGATATTTGGATACTCTTTGAGCATCTTTGTTAGCAGGATACAAAGCACTAACTATTGACCAATAAAAGCATGCTTGATCAAAATTACGAACATTGATACAAGCCTTTTTATTACTAATCTCTTTTGGCAAGTCAATGAAGGACGAACCGTTTCCTATGTCCACTCTATTAATATTAACCTCTAATGAAATTACTTTAGACAGCGCGGCTCCTGAATCTTTTTCTGCAAATTCGGACAGCTTTGTATAAATTTTATCTTTAACATTTTCACGAAACCAAAGATGTAAATCGGTCGATGTATCTATAATAGCATTTTTCGTATTAAAATATTTTAAATCTACACTTTCACTATCACTTGATTTTTTAATGAACTCCCCGCAAAATGCAGTATTGACTTTAAGTATTCTATGTGTTTTCAAAATAATTTTAATTTTGTTGCTAAAAACAGTATAAGCATCCTCTAAAAATTGGCCAATGTCCTTATGAGTTAAATTTACTATTACACCGGTTTTAATTCGACTGGCAAAACACGACATAACATTTTCCCATTTAACTCTATTGCGTAATTTTGAACTAAACCCCATCCCAACATGTTTATTATTGAAATTTAAAATAATTTGTCTAAAATGCTTAAAATGACCTATGTTAGTTTGCAATTTTCTAACTGTTCCAATGGGTAGCTTATTGTTTTTAATAACTTTATTGCATCTCCAAATTTGACTATTTACACGTCTTGTCCACACTTTACGGTCCCTATCAGTGAATTTGTCAAACATTATTTTACGAAGCGTTTTAATAATGTAAAGCAAATCATCAGACTGTTTGATCACTTGTTTATGTTGCATGGCTACTCAAACACAAAAGATACAAGAAAGAACAAGATCACTTACCCTTTTTCCTTTATTCTAATAGCTAGTTGTCTATTATCTCAAATTTTGCTGATGGGCGGTGGTATCCGGTATCGATCAGTCCTCGAAATATAATGGAATACTTCTTAGTTGCAAAGTCAGAGATGAATGGAGTATATACGTTTGTGACTCTATTTGGCAGGAACACAACGTTCTCCTCCAGTTCCAGCAAAACTACTTGGCCAAATTTATTTTTCACCAGCTTGGCGTCTATTACTTTTTGTGGCTCGTTTATTGGTAGTTCGTTTAATTTAATTATTGGTTTACGGTCTGCAACCAAAGAAACGGCATTTATTTTTGTTAAATCCATCTAAAACAATAAGAAACAATTGCTAGAAAACGTGCACAAATCTTACTATTTTCCTATAAATAATAGTTTAGAGAAAACAAAATCCACAGAAGTACGTAACAAAAACAGAGACATTAAAAACAAAAAATCGATAATTTACATTAACAAAATAATGTGATCGTGTAAAAATAAGAAATTGTGAATTGTGAAGACCGACAAAAAATTGGGAACACAGAGAAATAGAAAACAGTAATCCACAAATTATTAAAGAAGAGGAGAAGGGAAATTCTTTGCACGTAAGTATTTTAAAAATACATAGATAAAAGAAACACAAGTATATAGAAGGCCGGCAAAAGAAAATTGGGGAGAGAGTAATAGAAATAGTCCACAATTATTAAAGCACAGTAGACGTGAATTTTTTTTGCACGTAATTATTTTAAACATAGATAAAAGAACCACAAGTACATAATACTAACACAAGAACTTATTTAAAAAATATTTAAGACATGAAACACAAGTACACAACAAATACATACAGAAAAAATATTTAATATGAACAACAAAGATAGCTTACCTTGATTCAGTATTTATCACTGCACTGCGAACTAACTAGCGACACGTTCAGAAACTGTGGTTCGGACACAATTGGTGTACTTTATGCCTGTCGGAAACTCAATGAACTGGCTATCCCCCGATTTCTATTTATATAGTAGGTTAATCTGATGACGCATTAAAATTTACATGTATGTACTTGCAGGATTCTTTGAAACGGCATGTGCATATTATTGCTAGAGTTTGCGGTTTTGATTTCCGTTATTAACGCGTCGGGTAGAATGTGCTGTGTCATAATAATGAAATCGTATACTAAAAAATATAATTGATGCTTTTTTTTTGCGGTCATTGCCATATTATACATTCTTATTTATTTTGCAATATCAGGTTAAAATGCAATATTAGACATGTGAATATTATTTATATAAGTTGCAGTTTTAATTTCCGTTTTAACGAGTCGTGTAAAATTTGCAAGGTGTTTCTGGCGATGTTGCAAAAAATATAATCGTTGCTTTTTTGCGGTCATTGCCCTACATTCTTACTATTGCAATATCATGTTACAGGTGTAATATGAGATTGGGAATGTGCCTTGCTTCCGCTGACACATTCGTTTTGTGTGACTAATGAAATTCTATTTAATACTTAGTATTAGATGTGAATTTTATGAATAATAAACTCGTATTTAATTTCTTCTTCTTCTTTGTGTCAAGCCATCTGTCAATTCTTCTTCTTTTCGGTGTGTCACTTCTTCTTCTGTTTTCCGGTTTGTCAATTCTTCATTGTGCTGTGCCATTGTTACTTCTTCTTCTTCTTTTCGTTTGTCTTGTTGCTATCAATTCTTCTTCTTTTCGGTTTGTTAATTCTACTTTGGGTCGAGCCATCGTCACTTCTTCTTTTCGTTTGTCACGTCACCTTCTTCTTCTTCTTCTTTTCCGCAGCCGTCAATTCTTCTTCTTTCCGGTTTGTCAATTCTTCTTCATTTTGTTAAGACATTGTCACTTCTTCTTTTAGTTGTCATGTTGCTGTCAATTCTTCTTCTTCTTTTCGTTTGTCATGTCAACTCTTTATCTTTTCCGCAGCCGTCAATTCTTCTTCTTCTTTCCGGTTTGTCAATTCTTCTTCATTTTGTTAAGCCATTGTCACTTCTTCTGTTAGTTGTCATGTTGCTGTCAATTCTTCTTCTTTTCGTTTGTCATGTCAACTTCTTCTTTTCAGTTTGTCATGTTGCTGTCAATTCTTCCTCTTCTTTTAGTTTGTCATGATGCTGTCAATTCTTCTTCTTATTTATTTCGTTTGTCACGTCATACGTCAAATGTCACGTTCTGTTAGGCACTATACGGAAAAGAAGAAGAATTGACAGTTAATATTGAACGTTGACAGAAGAAGAATTGACAGTTGGCTTCTGTGTCGCCGCCGCTTTCATTTGACACTCCATACGTCATAATCGGACCAATAGCAACAAAGATATGCTGTAATGCCCTTTTGGCACTGCCGCCATCTTTTTTATGTGTTCGTTACCCCCTCCCCGTTCCGACGAGCCCTCTTACGTCAAAATCAGACCAATAGAAAAGAAGATATGCTGTAATGCCGTTTTGGCACTGCCGCCATCTTTTTTATGTGTTCGTTACCCCCTCCCCGTTCCGACGAGCCCTCTTACGTCAAAATCGGACCAATAGAAAAGAAGATATGACGTAATGCCCTTTTGGCATATTCCGATGCGCACGCCACATACTGAGTTCAACCCCCTTTTTCATCCCCTTTCCAACGATACGTCACACGTCATCCTACGTTAAGCCGTTTGGCATTTATTAATATTTAAGGGTTGCGATTTAGGGGTTGCGCCAGAAACCGCTTTGCCTATCTACTGTCGTACCCTTCACATATGGCAGAATGGTTTTGCCGATTGGCTTATTGTCTTCTTCGAGCATTTCTGTAGGGTCCTTATCTCTTCTTCGAGCATTTTGAGCTTTTTCGATGTTGTATGTTGAGAAGCCGTTTTTTCTTAACGCTGTTTTCACGTTATGCATTTCTTCATTTTGATGTTCTTGGTCTGTCAGTCTTTCGGATCTTGTAATCAAGGTTTTGATGACTGAATGCAATTGTGCAGGATGGTGGTGTGAAGCAGCATTTAGATATCTATCGGTATGTGTCGGTTTCCGATACACTGTATGGCCTATGTGTCCGTCTTGTTTCTTTATTATTAACACATCTAAGAATGGAATTTGATCGTTTTCTTCCAGTTCCATGGTAAACTGAATTTTATGGTGGATATTGTTGATGTGTTCTAAAAAAGCCTTTAGTTTTTCTTCTCCGTGGGTCCAGATAATAAAAGTGTCATCCACGTATCTAAGCCACAGTTTGGGTTTGTATTCAGCTGTTTCTATTGCCCGCTGTTCTATTTCCTTCATAAACAAGTTCGCTATTACTGGTGACAGTGGAGAACCCATCGGTGCTCCCTCAATTTGTTTATATCTGTGTTCCTTATAGATGAAATAAGTGTTATTTAAACAGTGTTTGGTTAGGTTTAGTGTATCCGGTGATATTGGATACTTTTTGCTTATGATGTCCAGTGATTCATCTATAGGAACATTCGTGAAAAGTGAGACAACATCGAAGCTGACTAGCAAATGTCCCGGCTCAAGAGTCACACCTTTTATACGCTCGATTAAGTGGCTCGCGTTCTTGACGTAAGAATCCGCTTCTTCCGCGTATGGTTGCAGCTGTTGGGCCAGAAATTTCGCCAGCGGTTGTAAGGGAGATCCGATGGAGCTCACAATTGGTCGCAGTGGTAATCCTGCCTTGTGTACCTTGGGTAGGCCGCAAATTTTGGGCATCTAGATGACTTCTCTCTAGGTATGAGATGGACCTGTTGTTCTTTATTGATATTTGAGGCTTTGATCTTGGCTTTTGTTATTTTCTCTAGATAGGTTGTCGGGTCTGACGAGATGCTTTGATATGTTGTATCATTTAAGATGTCGTTTATTTTTGTTTCGTAGTCTGGAATATTCATCACTACCGTAGCGTTGCCTTTGTCAGCTGGAAGCACGATGATTTCGTTGTTGTTCTTCAAATTATGTAAGGCTTCTTTCTCTTCCCGTGTTAAATTTCTTTTTGGTGGTTTAGCTGTTCTTAATATTTTTGATACGTCTTGGCGTATGATCTCGGCTGTTTCTGCTGGGAGATTAGTAATTGTAGTCTCTACCTCAGTAATGATGTTTTATACGGGAATGTATGTAGGTGCAACAGCAAAATTGAAACCTTTTGCAAGAACACTATTCGTGGCTTCATCCAGTGTCAGATTTGAAAAGTTATATACTAAATTGTTTGTTTCTATTTGTGGATTTCTTTCTTTTTTGGCCGCTGTTGTAGTAACAAATTTTCAAACTTTTTAATTTGTTTGGTCTTAGTGAGATCAGCGTCTGTTTCTGCTCGAAAGTTTGTCAGTTGTTCAAAGAAATTCCATAATGTTGGATGGATTGTGTTACTTAGTTTAAGATGCAGCTGTAATGATTCTGCATTCATTTTGTCGATGTCTCGTCTGGTATCATGGATTGCCTCTCTAATAAGCGCCAGGCTTGCTCTTCTTAAGATGTTTTTAGTTTTATAGTTGTTTTTGTGAAAAGTGAGCTTCATACAAGTCGGTATAATGCTTTCGTCACGGCAGCGTTCTAAAAACGTAAGGTTGCATAACAACGTCCTTCGTTTCGATCGTAGTTTTTCGTATCTTCTGATGTCTGGTAGAATTTCCTCCCCGTAGAGGTTAATTATGTTACACTTGAAGTTTCCGCGGGAGCTATATGTGCTTTCTGTTGTTTTTCGGGTTTGACTCCGCGTTGAATAATTTTGGTTTTGATAAAAACCATTATTTTGACGACGTTTCGGCAAGATCTCACTTGCCATTGTCAAGTCAGGTAGTTCCGCTTCTCGCTGCTGCTTGAAGTAAACTGAATTTTTACTCACGATACCGTCGCTTATGTAGTTGATCCTGATGCTGCTTGCCCTGCGCGAACTCTGGCTCTTGTTATTGGTCCGGTGTAGGTTGCAGTCGTCGGCGGGATGTTACGCGTGGATGTTGCGGCCTGATTTATTTTGGTCTTTTTCTTCAATACCGTTTTCCAAGTTGTAGGAAGCCGTTGCGCATCATCTCTTTGGTTTAAGCCGTTGGGATTTCTTTCAATTTCTATCGATTCTCTGATTTCCCGTTTTCTTTTTACTTCGATGTTAGCTAACATCGTTGTTTGGTTCAGGTTTATTGTGTGTCCTGTATTTGCGACATGTTGAGCCAGGGATGACGTGGTTTCTCCCATTTCGATAGCATTTCGGTGTTCTTCTCGTCTTACCTGGATTCTTCGGTTGGTCTGTCCAATGTACGACTTTCCACAATTGTTTATGAAGGAAATAGAACAGCGGGCAATAGAAACAGCTGAATACAAACCCAAACTGTGGCTTAGATACGTGGATGACACTTTTATTATCTGGACCCACGGAGAAGAAAAATAAAGGCTTTTTTAGAACACATCAACAATATCCACCATAAAATTCAGTTTACCATGGAACTGGAAGAAAACGATCAAATTCCATTCTTAGATGTGTTAATAATAAAGAAAACAAGACGGACACATAGGCCATACAGTGTATCGGAAACCGACACATACCGATAGATATCTAAATGCTGCTTCACACCACCATCTTGCACAATTGCATTCAGTCATCAAAACCTTGATTACAAGATCCGAAAGACTGACAGACCAAGAACATCAAAATGAAGAAATGCATAACGTGAAAACAGCGTTAAGAAAAAACGGCTTCTCAACATACAACATCGAAAAAGCTCAAAATGCTCGAAGAAGAGATAAGGACCCTACAGAAATGCTCGAAGAAGACAATAAGCCGATCGGCAAAACCATTCTGCCATATGTGAAGGGTACGACAGAGAAAATAGGGAGAGTGCTGAGAAAACATAACATAGAAACGATATTTAATACGGACAGAAAGATCTCAACTATTTTACCAACACCAAAGACCAAAATATCGTTAGAAAGCCAAGGTGTATACGAGATTCCGTGTGGGGATTGTGGAAAGTCGTACATTGGACAGACCAACCGAAGAATCCAGGTAAGATGAGAAGAACACCGAAATGCTATCGAAAGGGGAGAAACCACGTCATCCCTGGCTCAACATGTCGCAAATACAGGACACACAATAAACCTGAACCAAACAACGATGTTAGCTAACATCGAAGTAAAAAGAAAACGGGAAATCAGAGAATCGATAGAAATTGAAAGAAATCCCAACGGCTTAAACCAAAGAGATGATGCGCAACGGCTTCCTACAACTTGGAAAACGGTATTGAAGAAAAAGACCAAAATAAATCATGCCGCAACATCCACGCGTAACATCCCGCCGACGACTGCAACCTACACCGGACCAATAACAAGAGCCAGAGTTCGCGCAGGGCAAGCAGCATCAGGATCAACTACATAAGCGACGGTATCGTGAGTAAAAATTCAGTTTACTTCAAGCAGCAGCGAGAAGCGGAACTACCTGACTTGACAATGGCAAGTGAGATCTTGCCGAAACGTCGTCAAAATAATGGTTTTTATCAAAACCAAAATTATTCAACGCGGAGTCAAACCCGGAAAACAACAGAAAGCATATATATATATTTGAAAAACAAAAAAAAAAAAAAAAAAAACAAAACATGTAAATCTTTGAAACACACTCAGTGATCAACAGATCTAAGTTATTGGTAAGGGGATTTTTCCACATTCTCTATTTCATTTGTTTGATATATATATATATATATATATATATATATATATATCTATATATATATATATATATATATATGCCAAAAAATCATAATTTAAGTACTCTCATATTTACATTCTAGCTATTACTCAATTTTTATTGTAATAAATTTCACTTTACTGTGTGGAAGTTATATATTTATGATTGATTATATGTTTTCTTTTCTTGCAGGGCCCTTTTTGTGAAAGCGGTTTCCAATTTTTATCATATATTCCATTTACAAATACAGTTGACGACTGTGCCTTATAACTTTTAGTAAACATATACTTTTTATTAGATACTTGCATTTGTTTTAAATAAAACAATATTTTATAAATATTAAAGAAAACTAGTGTTGAATAAATAAAATAATAGTTAAAGTAATGTTAATTTATTTCCCATAATAATAAGAATAATAATCTGCTTGTGGGAGTTTTATCAGGTCTGCTAACAGGCGCGGCATCCTTAGATGGGTGATTCGTTACACCGGTAGACCTAGTATATTCCAGAGGCTAGACGCAATTCTATCAGAAGCGAAGTCGAACGTAAGCTTAAGGGGGAGGGGGTATGGTTTGAAATTTTCGATTTTTTTTATTATTGTAAATGGAAGTGCATAACTACAAGAATAATCTCTAAAAATTTCAGATTGATCGAAGTCAAACTACCAGAGATTGAATATCCCTGCCGTAGATTCGCTTTCGGTTTTATGCTTATTTTTTGTTTGGTTTTATGCTTAATTTTTGTTTATCAATAATAAATATGTTGATTTTCACTCTTTTGCTACAAAGAATTTCGCTTTTTTGACTTCAGTGATTTCAAGAACTCAAAATCGTTACAAATAAAAAAAACTCGACAGCGTTACCTAGAGAAACTCATAACCTAATAAAATATTTTTGAATTATTTATTTCACATGATCCAGTGACGAGTTCTGAGGTCCACCGCAAAATCCATTTTTTGAGATGTCTGGAAAAATTGGCCACCGTTGGCTTATTTTTCAATATTTTTCCTTGAAATTTTTTTTGAATATTCTTTAAATTGCAATAATAATATGCTTATTTAATTTAAAAATAAAATAGTTGTACCATAGTTTCAAAAACAATCACAAAAATGTGCTTGAAATGTTGATTGCAACCCATACCCTCCCCTTAATAAACAGTAGATAAGGACAGGAAAATTTTAATAATAATATGCTTATTTAATTTAAAAATAAAATAGTTGTACCATAGTTTCAAAAACAATCACAAAAATGTGCTTGAAATGTTGATTGCAAACCATACCCTTCCCTTAATAAACAGTAGATAAGGACATATCAAAAGAGTAGATAAGAACAAAAATCTCGAACAGATACTGTAACGGGTAGTTCTTTCGGACAACAGATTCAGTAAAACCATGTAAAACGCAGGTTTAATTATAGTCTAAGAGCTACTGAATCCTCCGAGTAACGGTCTTCTTGTAAGATTAGAAATGTGTATAGTGATAATTCATAGCAAACCAAGGCTAAAAACCATGAACTAGCACGCATCAGCCCTGCACGTGTATCTACCAGGTAAATAGAAAAGTGCATAGTTTAGGGGTAAAATAAACTTTCTCCTGTAAAGTTTAAATTTAAGTATGTGTTTGAGTAAGTCATTTAGAAGAAATGTGTACAATGACAGGCGATTTTGAACAGCATAAGACCTTGTCAGGCGAGGGGAAAGATTAGGGTTTTTTCCTAAAATAATTTTTTTGCATCGAACAAAGTTTTTTTAGGTTTTTTTAATTATTCCAAACAGAAAAGGTCTTTAGTGACTTTTCTCTTAGGTTAATAGTTTTTGACATATAAGCGATTAAAAATTGCGAAATCGGCCATTTTTAACCCTGAATCGGACATTTAACTGAAAATTTCAATGTTGCCAAGGTAGGAAGATATTCTTTAAACATCGATTGATGAAATCCCGAAGAGTTTTTTGTAATACAATATCGAAAACCCCTTTGTTTTTTAATTGCTAATCAAGCGGGCGCGACACTGTAGTATAAATAAGTGAGGACGTTTGAGTTTGCATAAATTCACTATCTCGAGAACGGGCAAATTTGAAGAGAAATCCTCCTAAATCAAGTTTTAAAAAAACAGTTGTAATTTAAAAATACATTTCTCAATATTCATCTCTCATATACTTAGACTCATGTTAAAAATGCTTTAGCCCAGTGGCGATGCGTGACCTTTTCTAAAGTGTTACTAAAACCAGACGTAAAAAAATCTTATTTAAAAAAATTATTTTGAACCTCCCAAATATAAGTTTTTGTTTTCAATTCTGTGAAACAAACTAAACATATTATTCTACCATAAAATTAACATAAAAAATTAACAAGTAGGAAAAAGAACAGATTTTGAAAACTATTGTTTATAATTCTTCCATTTTCAATAATCTCATTTTTTTTTTCAAAATTATATTATAGGGTGTCCCAAAAGTAGTGGAACGATCGAATATTTCGCGAACTAAACATCGAATCGAAAAACTGAAAAATATGTGTTCAATCATTTTCAAAAATCTATCCAATGACACTAAACACCAATCCCCACTACACCCCCTGGAGGTGGGGTGGGGCGTAACTTTAAAATCTTAAATGGAAACACCCAGTTTTTCTTGCAAATTTGGATTCGTTACGTAAAAGTAGGCAACTTTTATTCAAGACTTTTTTTCGAACTGTGGATAGATGGCGCTATAATTGGGAAAAACGATTTATCCTGATACCATAGGTAAATTATAGAAACGGTCTAATATCTCACGAAATACACTTCCAAATGAGAAACCAAAAAACAGATTTTTAATCTTTTTTGAAAACCTATCGAATAACACCAAACATGGCCCTCCAACCCACCCCCTGGATGTGGGGTGGGGGTAACTTTAAAATCTTAAATAGCAACCCCCACTTTTTATTGCAGATTCGGATTCGTCATAAAAAATTAAGCAACATTTATTCGAAACATTTTTTAAAATTTCTGATAGATGGCGCTAATAAATCGAATTTTTCCAATTAAGGCGCCATCTATTAACAACTCTAAAAAATGTTTCGAATAAATGTTGCTTAATTTTTCATGACGGATCCGAATCTGTAATAAAAAGTGGGGGTTGATATTTAAGATTTTAAAGTTACCCCCCACCCCACATTCAGGGGGTGGGTTGGAGGGTCATGTTTGGTGTTATTCGATAGGTTTTAGAAAAAGATTAAAAATCTGTTTTTTAGTTTCTCATTTGGAAGTGTATTTCGTGAGATATTAGACCGTTTCTATAATTTACCTATGGTATCAGGATAACTACATAACTAATTTGGGACATTTCATGTGCTTTTCAGGCAACACTAACAAAAGTATCAATGGTGTTGGCTTTTGGGTTTCAAAATCTCTTTCTCCTTATATACTTGGATATCAAGCTATCAGCGATCGTATAATTTCCTTAAAACTAAATGGATCTCCCTCTATCGTCCATTTGATTCAGGTATATGCGCCTACCTCAACTGCTGATGATGATACAACTGAATCTTTTTTCAACGAACTGGAATCATATCTGCAAAATATCAGAGCATTTTTCAGTGCGTCACAAATGACAGAAAAAAAGGTAAGTCCGTGATAAATACACATCTATAATATTTATTCTAACATGACATTTTAGTTAAATCTGACAGTTGTCACATTTTATTTGCAATTTGGCATAAAAACAAATCAATTGTGTTTATTGCATTTATAAAATGGTATTTTCTTTGATTTGTATAGTCTTATAAATTATTGTACAGATTATATTCGTAGATATATAATTCGTAAATATTTTTTTTTTCGATTATAGCGCCACCTATCGACAATTAGAACAAATGTTATAAATAAAATAAATGTCTGTAATCATAGACGTGCCTTTTTTGTCACATACAATTTAATGCGGCAGAAAGAAATCGAAAAACTGTGACGCACTGAAAAATGCTCATGAAAAGGACTCTAGTTGGCTATTTACTGAATTAGGTAGATACTATTAACAAATATTTCTGTTGGTAAAAAATATAAATGGAATTATTTCATAGTAGTCATAAAATATTTATTTGCAAGATTTTTAACTGTTATCAATGGTAACAGTGGTTATATGGACGCTTCGCCAGTGATAATTAACCTTTTCCAGCCGGTTTCAGGTGGAGTGTAGTAGTTCACCTGTAGAGGGAAAGTCGGCATTTGTTAAATAGTCAGCTTCATTAATGATGGTAGTAATTACAGTAAATGGTTCAAAAGTGTGGCATTTTTATATTCAATACTATCTTTAGTTGCAATAAACCAAAATTTTAGTAAAAAAGAATTATATTATTTGACGTTTCGACTTCCTCCACAGAAATTATTCTCAAAATAGAAATTAAAGAAATACTTTGCTTTTTTTTCTTTTTATATCTTTCTCTTTTATATCTTTCTTTGTCCGTTTAAGCCTTTAGTCGTATTTGTGATGTTGACCTATGTGGCTATCTTGCATCTTTTAACATACGTTTCTGGTGCCTTTTGGTTTTAAATCTCTTGCTGTTCCGACTAGTTTCTCATTATCCACTCATGTAACATGCTAGTATTATTCTGGTATTTCCCGTAGAACGTACAAAATCGAGTATTTTACAGAGATGTCTTATTTGGTTATCTATCTGTTAATGATTTCCTAATAGCCAGGGAGGTAGTGTCAAATTTGACCGGAGCATTTTAGCATGGCTCGTTTCTTATTATTTAGGTAGGTGTTCCAAAGCTTATTAACAAATGATGTGTCAGCTGGCCCAAAACCGGGGATTTTAGGCAAGAAAAGCTAAAATATGAAAGTTGATGGACCAACGCTACAGCTTAAATGTCAAATATTTATATACGTTACTCAGAACATTTAATGGACTTGCTTACTTGGCACCTACCTTTCACTCAGAAGATCGGGGTTCAAATCCTGGCGCGGAAAATTCTTTTTGTTTTTTAAATTGACATTTTATTTTGAAAAATATTTATTTTTATAATACCACGTTTTTATTATTTATACGAGACAATATAAAAAAAATCTGTATGTCTTTTATAGAATTATGCATAGAACTTATGAAATAGCATATATACATTTGATCATAAATATTATGATTGACCTTAATAAGCAAAATTGTTGTACATGAACCCCTGAAGCTTCCTGAGTTAGTACGACCAATCTAAGTGAAAAAGGGGGTTGGCCTCCCCACCCCACTCCCGACATTTTTTTATCTTTTTAGACAAACTGTTTTTTGCATAATTTTATGTGATGTAAAACCAAAAGATACATACAACCCTAATTTTTCACTTTTCTATCACCAACCCCCATTTTTTTAATAGCAATCTAATTATTTCCCTGTTCTCTATAACATATAAAAATGAATTTTTGTCTGTATGTCCCTTAAAGAATCGTAAACTATGCATTTAATCATATTATGATGACCTCAAGCAAAGTTTTTGTACTTACATGAACCCAGGAAGGAGTTAATACTTAATAATATATACTTAATATACTTAATAATTAATAGAGTTAAAAGAGTTAATACTTTTTTATTATTAACTAGCTGACCCGGCAAACTTCGTACCGCCTTAAAACTAAATAATGTTTGAATGTTTAATACCTAAAATTACCAGAAAGCCAAAAAATACTAAAAAATATTGCGTACCCATACTTTTTTCTACCAAATGCATAGTTTACGATTCTATAAGGGACATAGGTACAGACAAACATTCATTTTTATATATTATAGAGAATATAGAAATATTTAGATTGCTATTAAAACATGGGGGTTGGTCATAAAAAAGTGAAAATTTAGGGTTGTATCTTTTGGTTCTACAACATATAAAATTAAGAAAAAACAGTTTGTCCAAAAAAATAACAAATAATATCTCCCTTTTCACTTAGATTGTTGGTCTTACCAACTCAGGAACCTTCAGGGGTTCATGTACAACAAATTTGCTTATTAAGATCAATCATAATATTATGACCAAAAATGCATATGCAAAGACATACAGATTTTTTTATATTGTCTCGTATAAATAATAAAAACGTGGTATTATAAAAATAAATATTTTTCAAAATAAAATGTCAATTTAAAAAACAAAAAGAATTTTCCGCGCCAGGATTTGAACCCCGATCTCCTGAGTGAAACGTAGGAGCCAAGTAAGCAAGTCCATTGAATGTTCTGAGTAACGTATATAAATATTTGACATTTAAGCTGTAGCGTTGGTCCATCAACTTTCATATTTTAGCTTTTCTTGCCTAAAATCCCCGGTTTTGGGCCAGCTGACACATCATTTGTTAATAAGCTTTGGAACACCTACCTAAATAATAAGAAACCAGCCATGCTAAAATGCTCCGGTCAAATTTGACACTACCTCCCTGGCTATAACAGTTCATCTTAAGGTTCCCATTTCTGACGTTTTAAGTGTACAATAAAGGCATGTACTGTACATATAATATATGAAATTATATATTATATGAAATATATTAGGTATATGAAATTATTAATATAATTTCAGAGGCGTGGACTGTATGTTTTTTAGGTGGTTCAAAGTGAATTAAGAGAAGGTATCATAATTAGACAATATTATTGTCTGTTTATAAGTTTATAAAAATCTTACCAAGTGTTGGTTTATCACGTCACATATACCGATTTCACGTTTTTGAATGTTTAAGCTGATTTGCACTTTGCCTATATAGTCGGTTCGCTAAACTCAGACACAACTGGCTAGATTGTTTAGTAGGTAATTTTTTTGTTTTTGCCAGTTTTGCAAAAATTGGCAAAATTACTTACTAAAATCATTGGCCAGTTGTGTCAGAGTTTAGCGAACGGACTATATTTAATTAGCGTAGAGAGAGCGAGAGAGAGAGAGAGAGAGAGAGCGAGAGAGAGAGAGAGAGAGAGAGAGCGAGAGAGAGAGAGCGAGAGAGAGAGAGAGTGAGAGAGAAAGAGAGAGAGAGAGAGAGAGAGAGAGAGAGAGAGAGAGAGAGAGAGAAAGAGAGAGAGAGAGCGCCTTCAAGCGAAGAAGGCAGTGATTAAAAAATGTAGGAAGCATCCGTGGTCGGCACAAGATAGATGAGTTCACCTTTAGACGGGTGCTTTTTACCACAAAAAAAAACGGACACACACAGACGGGTGTGGCATTTTACCACAAAATTTTACATGTTTAGCAACAATTTACAGCGATATTGATAATTAATAAGGCTATACCATATCAAAAAAATCGGACAATAAGTTTAGGAAATTCGAGACATCAAAATGATCCACTTTTAAGGTGAACGGTTAATTTTGCCCCAGAGTGTACAATAATGTTACTCTTAGAATTAGTGTTGAATCATTGCTTTGATATTTTTGTCTTGATTCATGTTGGAAAGTGTTTCATGTGATTCATAGATAGAAAAACTCTTATACTTTCGTTTGCTTTGTTTTATATTGTATTTTTGCCCACATCTCGTTAACATGTTGTAGAAATGGTCTCTTCTTGTATCAGTTTTTTGTACTATCGGATGGAACGACATAAAGCAGTATTATAACTAGACATCTGGTTATAAATGTCAATTGATTGGACATGGTTTTGGTCGTATATAGTTTATTCCTGTTTCCAGCAGACAACGGAGTAGCTTTGACATTGCATAAGGTCAGAGAAGATTGGTGTCTATTTTTGAAAAAATAACAAGATAAACGACCAAAATGCTGCAGAAGTATAAACCAAGCCAAAGCATGGAGACAGGATTTTAAGTGAAAAAGTTGTGACGCTTAACTTGTTACAAGTCCTCTACTTTACAGTGTATATCTGAATTGTCATTATGAATAAGACAGTTAAAATGAAACTATTATAAGATTTTTTTATATTCTAAAATAAGAAAGCAATCTTGTTTGGCATGTTCAGGAGACCTTGTAAGCAGTTTATTTCTACACCTCTAATAATAGAATAACATCTTTTATTACCCAATACAAACACATGTCGTTTGCCGGAGAAATATGCGGATGAAATAAATGAAAATATTATTCCATTGTCCTCAAATATAATATTTCAACAATCGTAAATCCTAATCACTAGTAGATGACTCTTGATAAATGATCATAATTTAACATAGTATGTCTTAAGAGGCATGTACAACACTAACGTTAAAACAATCACATGTCCCAGAGGCATGCACTACACAAATATTAACTCATAATTTTTCTTTCTCATCATCATCATCTTGGTGCTACAGCCCTTAGAGGGCCTCGACCTTCTCAAGCTTTCTACGCCATTCTGGTCTGTCCCTGGCTTGCATTTTCCAGTTACCGACTCCGATCTTCTCGGCATCTTGTGTTACCCCGTCCATCCACCTCAACGTTGGTCTACCCCATCTTCTCATTCCCACGGGTTGTGCTGTTAGAATCTTTTTTATCATTTCGATTCAGGGGCCCGGGCTACATGTCCTGCCCACTGCAGGCGGTTTCGGTTAATTATAGTGGTAATATATTTTCCACCAAACGTATGCGTGTAAATATTCTGCAGTTCAAAGTTATATCTACGCCTCCATATATCATCCGTAGCACCTTTCTTTCAAAAATCGATAGAGCGGATTCATCTGTTTTAGTTAGCGTCTATGCCTCTGATCCATATACGAGTTTTTTGAGATAGACGTTTGTTAGCTAAGTACTTTGATAGACCATGGTAACACCTGTTTGCAATTATTATTCGCCTTTTTATTTCCCCTGATGTGTTATTATTGGGGTTAACCGATGTCTCTACATATATGAACTGTTTGACCGCTTCGAAGTTTTGGTCATTAATGATTAGATCTGCGTCAACATTTCCAGCTCTTGTGTTTGTGTTGGTTTTATTTTGATTTATATGTAACCCCATTCATTCTGCTGCTGTTACTAGCTCGGTTAGGATTTCCGCAGTTCTCGCCCTGGTTCTTGTTATAATGTCCACGTCGTCTGCATATGCTAGAATTTGGACCTATCTATTAAATATTGTTTTTCTTTCATTGTTAAAAAAAGAACGTGGCATTTGGTAAATGTCGACAGAAGTGAATACTTCGTATAGCGCAGTAGTGATGAATGCGAAAACATAATACGTTGTGAAATAAAAAGAGATGAAACTAGTAGAGATGGGAAATTATCGGTAGAAGCCTATAATTTACATTACAGTATATTACCACTATGGATAGTTTTCACCTTTAGCCGTTAGCTAGTTGACTTCAGTCATAATTGTACGTATGGCATTCTTCCTAAACTAGTTTTATTAGGTTTGTTTATGTCTTCTTCTTCTTTTGTTTATTGGCCTGCGCCTACTTGGGTATTTGGCCAGATCATCGTCTCGGAATAAAGGAAAAATCCCTTATCACAATTTGTCGAGTTGATATGGGACAAATACAAAAAAGATAAAAACTTTTGTCGCTCAGGGGCAACGGCCGACCATTACACGATCCCATAATGTTGCCTGGGATAGGTGTAGTGAAGAACCCACGTGATTACAGAATGTTGATACAAAAGATTGTATTTCTACTAGATAGTAGAATGTCATTCTACTTGAAAATGTCATCATTAATTTAAAGAGATGGGTTTTGAATGTTCTTGGATAACTGTTATTTTTATAATTGGAAATTATTAATTCAGTTAATAAATGTGATAATTTTTTCACTAACTATGTATTCAGTGATTGTAATAATTTATTTGTACAACAAAGACTAATACTCAATCGAGAAAAGAAGAAAAGTGTTAAAGTGATTTTTTAATAATATATTGTTATGGAACGCTTACAATTTTGAACATCTTTAAAAACAAAATACTTGGATCACAGAATATATTATCCTGATGTATTCTCTGCTTGGATCTTCCACAAATAATACACAATAAATAACTTTTTATTAAGTTCACGTCTTAAATCCATTATTTATCAAATACACTATATTTCAATAATATTTAATCAATAACTCAACATATTCCCGATACAATGTCAAATATTTAAAATTGTCACTGATTGTCAGTGTCTGACTGACAATATATGCTGACAATATTATATTCGGCTGAGTGCGTTGTAAGACAAAGATATATTTGGAAAATATTACCACGGCATTGTGTTTATTTTTTTCGAATCCTGAAAAAACCAATAAATATTTTTGAAAAATTTAAACGCAGAATGAAAGACTAAATTATTACCGAGGGCCGAAAGTCCCTTAGCATAATAAAAAGTTTATTTTGAATGATATATTTGAAATTAAAAATCACACTAAATTTTCTCTTAGTTTTTCACCCCTGTAACTTATTAAAATAAACATTATAGAAGTTCTCAGGGACTTTCGGCCCTCGCTAATAACGTGATCTTTCATTCTGCGTTTAAATTTTTCAAAAATACTTAACAGTTTTCTCAGGATTCGAAAAAAATGAATCCCCATTTGAATAGCATTGCAGCCGAAAATACGTACCGATCCTCTTAACGTGCATCTTTATTGTGATGTAAGCAGAGTCGTATGTAATTTTTGACATATAGTCTGGGCAGATTATCGGAGAATAGGCCATTTTTGGGAAAAGATATTTACCAGCAATTTTATTGCTGGAATCGAATCTTATGATTGTATACATTAATAATATAGGCATGCAAAGTCCGCAGATAGTGTGCTACTTTTTTTATAAACAAAATAACGCCTGAAAATCGTGTTTTTTTTTTCAATTTTTGCTCTATAACTCCAAAGATTTTAACTTTACACTAAAAACACCCAAATAAAAATTCACCGTAATTAAATTCTGCATAGAGACGTGTTTTTCCCGATTTACTTCGACGAAAATTTTCCCCGGAAAATGCAGATTTTTCCAACAAATTCTTTAATTTTTAAATAAAATTTTAGATAAGTAATTGTTTATCAATAATTAAATAACTTAGTAATATAAAAGCTCATTTCGTATAGATTATAATTCCAGAAGCCGATGGAAATTAAATGAACAGTTTAGCAACAATTGAATTAATAATTAAAAATTTACGGTCGCTATAATAACCACAATAATTATGATACATAAAAATATCTACGATTTTTGTATAAAAAGACACTGCACCTACCTAATGTACTTTACAGAATTTAAATTGGACTATATAAGCGGCCTCAGGAATATTTTAAAATTATAAACAATTTTTTGGCTTATAAACAAATAGAATATCTCGGGAAATATTAAATTAAATTAAATCATGAAAACGGTGTTGGAAAAAAAAGCGCCAGAACGGTTATTTTAAAAGAAAAAACGTTTAATTCTGATGATTGGTTCCTGTGATACAACCGGTCAAAGTTGACCGGCATTTACGGCAAAGATATAAACAACAGGATCATAATTTTTGAACCATCACCTTTTTATTTCGGTCTTCTTTCTCCTCACCAATTTTCATATCTTTAAAATACTCATAACATACAGTAATGAGCGCGCTAATAACCGGCAAAATAGCATAAAAGATGGAAAACGTATTAAGTTGTGAGATAAAATGAAATGAAACTAGTCGAGCTGGGAAATTTAGCGATAGTAACCTTTTTATTTACATTATATTAATTGTTTCCCAGCTTTAGACGTATCAGAGGAGTATGTCAACTAAAACTGTCACTATGGCAGTGGTATTTGCCAAACTCGTCCGATACGTCTAAATAAGGTGGGAAACAATCAATATGATGTAAATTAATAGGTTAATATCGCTAAATTTCTCAGCTCGACTAGTTTTATTTCTTTTTATCTTAAAACTTAATACGTTTTCCATCTTTTATGCTACATATTTTGCCGGTTATTGGCGCACTCATCACTGTATATTATTATAATAATAACTATCGATATTACGAGTGAAAATTGGCAAAAATAGCAAAATTCCAATCAAAAATTAGGTTGGAGATGAGACAAAAATGTAATCTCAAAGTTCAAAATCGGTATACGTTAAAAAAATGCATTTTCTCGGCTTCCCATGGAGCAATTTTCTTCATTCTTGTTTTGTTTCCAAGTAACTTGAGTAGAGCCATCTAACTAACGCATTATTAAATGCCAAAGTTGCGTTTGTTTTGTTATAATAAATTTATTTTTTATTTATACAGCTTTAAAATGAAAATATTTGTGTTTTTAACGTTAAAAGGTACACTTGTAGTAAGTTTATCTTAAAAGTCTACAACTGGAAAAAATATGTAGTTTTCTTTTCTTATAAATAAATTAATCTATTATACCAAAACAAAAGCAAGTGTTACATTATTTAATAATGCGTTAGTTAGATGGCTCTACTCGAGTTACTTGGGAACAAAAAAGAATGAATGAAAAATTGCTCAATGGGAAGCCGCGAAAATGCATTTTTTAACGTATACTGATTTTGAACTTTGAGATTACATTTTCTCCAACCTAATTTTTGATAGGAATTTTGCTATTTTTGGTAATTTTCACTCGTAATATCGATAGTTTTTATTATAATAATATATGTTATGAGTATTTTTAAGATATGAAAATTGGTGTGGAGAAAGAGGACAAAAATAAAAGGTGTTCGAAAATTATGATCCTATTGTTTATATCTTTGCCGTAAATGCTGGTCAAATTTGACCGGTTGTATCTCAGGAATCACTCATCACAATTAAACGTTTTTTCTTTTAAAAGAAGCGTCCTGCCGCTTTGTTTCCAATATCGTTTTCATTATTTAATTTAAGTTAATACATATTTCCCGAAATAATCTATTTGTTTATAAGCCAAAATTTTTTTTTATAATTTTAAAATATTCCTGAGGAGCTTAGATAGTCCAATTTCAATTTTGTAAAGTACATTAGATAGGTACAGTGTATTTTTATACAAAAATCATAGTTATTCTTATGTATCATGATTATTGTGGTTATTATAGCGACCGTAAATTTTTAATTAACAATTCAATTGTTGCTAAACTGTTCATTTAATTTCCATCGGCTTCTGGAATTATAATCTATACGAAAAGAGCTTTTATATTACCAAGTTATTTAATTATTGATAAACAATTACTTATATAAAATTTTAGTTGAAAATTAAACATTTTGCTGGAAAAACCCGCATTTTTAGGGGAAAATTTTCGTCGAAGTAAATCGGGAAAAAACGTCTCTATGCAGAATTTAATTACGGTGAATTTTTATTTGGTCGTTTTTGGTGTGAAGTTAAAATCTTTGGAGTTATAAAGCAAAAATTAAAAAAAAAAAACACGATTTTCGGGCGCCATTTTGTTTATAAAAAAGTAGCACACTATCTGCGGACTTTACATACCTATATCATTAATATATACAATCATAAGATTCGATTCAAGCAATAAAATTGCTGGTAAATAACTTTTCCTTGTATTTTGCTAATTAGCCCAGAGTAATAATGTTTAAATTATTATTATTTTATACATTAATTTCCAAAAGTTTACTTTTCTCATAGCTACGTACGATGTTAACATTTTTTTAAGCAGAGGCCAATAAACCAAAGAAGTACATAACCCGATAAAACTATGTTAGGGAGAACGTCATACGTACAATTATGACTGAAGTCAGCTAGCTAACGTCTAAAGGTGGAAACTATCCATAGTGGTAATGTACTGTAATGTTTCCACCCATAATTTCCCGCCTCTACTAGTTTCATCTCGTTTTATTCCACAACGTTTTATGTTTTCCATCTTTGGCGTTATTTTGCCGGTTATTAGGGCGCTCATCACTGTATTATACGCTCTGAGCTTCGCTGGTGGCGCTCCTAGCGGATTACTAATTCAACTTTCACCGGTAATTTTTAAATTTATTATTTAATTGTTATCGCTTAACATTTACAACGCAAAAAAGTAATTAAATTGTAATCGATTTTTTTAAGATTTTGCTAATCATTTTGACGTTCTATTGATAAAATATGAATTTCTTACTTCGGATACTTTCACAATTATCGTGTAGATGGCGCTAAGATTTTTAGATTAAATTATAATTACATATTACGGAACATTAAAAAAACTTAAACTCAGTATTTAAAACGTAAGTATATTTAAGGTAAAAATATATACCACAGCTTTGACCAACTAATATTTTTTATAATTAATGTTTTTAATTTTAATTTTAAATTAATCACTTTGACATTTATGTCAAATTTCCGGTAAACGTTTACAGACTTGCCACTACTGGCGCTCGCGAATTTGTAAATATCCCCTCTATGTACGAGCTCACAGCGTATAGTTAGATTTTAATAAGCCATAAGAAGCATTTACTTCGAAACGAGGAGATGGGAATTTGGTGTATATGTTACAGTTCAAGTTGATTATCCAGTTGGAGTTGACTTTTCCTAGTTCGAGTCGACTCAAACGGCTGGTTTTAGTAAAAGTTGATTATAAATATAAAATGAAGATTTTTATTCAACATTTACTAGTAAAAGTAGACTCCAACTAGTTAAAGTATACTCTTCCCAATGCCATTTAGTAAAAGTTGATTCACACAAACAACCGATTCTATAAATTAAATGTTATTGTATATTATGTTCAAATCGTGATATTTACAGTCCAGGCCGTATCGTCGCCCCCGTTAGGTAAATTATTCCAGTTATTTTTTTTTGCACAAACTTACTCAAAAAGAGGTCCTTATATCGAATCCACATGGCGTCAGGTGGTACCGTAATCGTTTTTTTTAAGCAAATTCACAAAAAAAATTCACTTCGGGACATTTTTTTTACATCATTTTTTTGGATCATTCGGAGCAAAAGAGGTCTTTTGTGATTTTTCTGTAAAATTTATTGTTCTCCAGTTATACGCGATTTAAAATTTGAAAAATGCGAAAATGACCATTTTCAAGGCTTAATATTAATAACTCAAAAATTATTATAAAAGTCAGAAAGTCACCAAATCAAATTTTAACGACCCTCCTACAAGGTACTGAAGAAATATTTGTCATTATTGTATTACTAAGCTGTTATTTTTAATTATTAACAATGAGCGCTAGGAGCGTATTGAGGCGGCTGTCAATGTGAGTGCGACTGAGATGGACCATTGAACGGTCGGAATGGAGGATCTTACTCGCACTCACATTGACGGCCGCCTCAATACGCTTTTAGCGCTCATTGTTGATAATTAAAAATAACAGCTTAGTAATAAAATAATGACAAAAATTTCTTCAGGATCTTGTAGGGGAGGCTTTAAACTTTGATTAGGTGACTTTTATAATAATAGTTTTTAATCGAGTTATTAAGCCTTAAAATGGTCATTTCGCATTTTTCAAATTTTAAATCGGGTATAACTCAAAAACTATCAATTTTAGAGAAAAATCACAAGAGACCTTTTTTGCTCCGAATGACAAAAGTAATCTAAAAAAATTTGTCCGGAGTGAAATACTTAGTTATTTATAAAACAGTTCGTGAAGTATGCTTTTTGCGCACGCACGCGATGTTTAGAGCACGAGCGGGCCGAGTGCTATACATCGCCTAAGTGCGCAAAAAGTACTTCACGCACAGTTTCATACAATATTTTATCTATCAAAAAACAAATAAAAAAAACTGCAACTCTTCGTCACTGGAATACATTCCTATTTTACAATTTTTCAGAACTTTGACATTTAAAAATTCAAACTTCTGTCAAACCACAAATCTGTCAAAACTTTTTTTGTAATTTATTGCTCACATGTCATCACCATAACCAGGCGAAAGTTAAGGATATTTGATTATATGAAAGTGTGCTAAAAAACAGTGCGAAAAAGTAAATCCCATTTAAAATACATTATTACTTCAGGCACACTTTAAACCCTTCATGTACTGCTATCTATATTTACAATTTTCACACAATAAAAACTTATACATAATATGAGGAGTAGATAAGAATTATTTTTGTGAATTTGGTTAATAAAAATTGGTTAAACAATTTTTCGACCGCGGTACCGCCTGACACTGTGTATTTGTTATAGGGATGTATTTGTTTGAGTAAGTTTGTGCAAAAAAATCGAATCAGAATAATTTACCTAACGGGGGCGACGTTACAGCCTGGACTAATAAGTAGTTGAAACGGTCAAAACAAAGAGACGCACACTCATCAAAAATGCACTTGAGATTATACTCGTATAAATTGTATAATCTACTTAGACTAACAAGAGTTAGGAAGAGTCAACTTTAACTAGTAAAAGTTGATTTAAATTTTTCAAATCAACTTTTACTGCTCGCTTCAGTTGGAGTTGACTCGAACTAGGAAAAGTCAACTCTAACTGAGAATCAACTTGAACTGTAACATATATAACTTTAAAATAGGGGAAGCACTAAAAATAACGATTGTAATTAATTTATATTTCGTTGGTTTTAGTCTTAAACACAAATTTAAAAAAATCTGTTTAATAATAATTTAATTTAGATTAACAAATTGTAATAGTTCAGTATATCTATTTATTCGGCTACATACATAAAAGGTAATCAAAATAATCTCTTGTTCTTAGTAAAATTTTACATGCCGTTATGAAATATTATTTAATACTACATTATATTATTAAAACAAATGAAAAGTATTCACGACATTGATATATCACGAATGTAATAGTTAAACAAATGTATGTCCATACTAACTCTCATTACACTCAAACTATATTGAAAAGTTGTTCTGAAGCTATTTCCTTGTGACATCTTTATAATCAACTATTTTCAATGGGAAATAAGCCACAATTTTACCAAAAAAAATGATTTTATTAACGTTTCGACGCCCACTAGTCGGGTGTTGTTGTCAAAATACAAAATAATACTAAATTAAACAAAAATGTTGTTGCTTAGTAAAAAATTCTTCTAATAATTTATTTAGACTCATTTATATCGGCAATTCAGACATGTATTATACATTTTAAAATAGAAGACTTAAAAATGATTTTGCCAATAATGATGAGTTGCGTTCCTGGAACGACTTTACTAAAAGATAGTTCATTGAAAATAGTTGATTATATTGAAAAGAAGTTTATAGTATTTAGTTTAGTTCATGTTTGAATGCATAATTTTGAATTAATTTAGAGGAATTGTAATTATTAAATTTATACGTAAGTATAGCACGAAGAGAAATATAGATAAAGTTGAATTGTTAGGCTTAAGTCTGGCCATGTTGCTCCTAAGGAAACTTGGAAGTGACAAATCAGCAACACGATACATTCATGACATCAATCCCAATAACATCGCATGACATATAGTTGCCACCCCCAAAGGAGCATGTGATAAAAAATTTACCACTACTATAAAAATTGGAACATCTAACAGCTACCTGCTCATTAAATTAAATTAAGAGTACTATATAGGGTGAGGCAGATAACTGGCCTATTAGAAATATCTCGAGAACTAAAGGCAACAGAATCATGAAAATTGGAATAAAGGGGTTTTGAGGGATGATCTATTAAATGAAAATATTTTCATCACTTTGCAACTTCCGGTTATACCGGAAGTTGCTTATAACTTGGTTTTTTTAAATGGGACACCCTGTATATTTTTACATTTTTGGATTCTCCTCAATATCTTCTTTTTTAAAATATGAGATTTTGTAACATTATACAGGGTATTTTAAAAGATATTTACGTTTTTTTATTAATTTCGTAGCAACATTCACACCCTGTAGAATTGTAACAGTTTGACATTAAAAACTCTGCTTACGTTCAAGTGATTTTTAATATAGTCTATTATTGTTAAGAATCATTAGTATAGCTAATTTTGAAATTTAAGTATACAGGGTTGGTCGAAACTCGGAATGAATATTTTCTGAGTTTTCTTAAATAGAACACCCTGTATTTTAGTATTGTAATGAAATTATATTTTATAGTACTTTTTTATTTTATAAGTATTCCCTATACCTAACTGCTTTAATTTGTGAGTTATTGGTGATTCAATCTAAACATTAATTGCAACAAATAATACGTAAAATTTTATTAGGTTGGCCGTGAAAATATTCAATCACAAATAATTTTTCAGAAATAAATACATATTAATCCAGACTGATCCTTAAAATTACCAATAATGGGTTAGCTATCAAAGTACCTACGTAGTTAAGATTGTTGGTGCGACTAACAATTAAGCACAAATTAAAGCAGTTAGGTATAGGGAATGCTTAAGAAATAAAAAAAGTACCAAAAAATATCATTTCATTACAATACTAAAATACTATTTTATTTAAGAAAACTCAGAAAATACTCATTCCGAGTTTCGACCAACCATGTATACTAAAATTAAAAATTTAGCTATACTAATGATTCTTAACAATAGTAGACTATATTAAAAATCATTTGAAGGTAAGTAGAGTTTTAGTTGTCAAACTACTACAATTCTACAGGGTGTGAAAATTGCTACGAATTTAATAAAAAAACGTAATTATCTTTTAAAATACCCTGTATAACATTACAAATCCTCATATTTTAAGAAAGAAGACATCGAAGAGAATCCAAAAATGTAAAAAATATACGGGGTGTCCCATTTAAAAAAACGAAGTTATAAGCAACTTCCGGTATAACCGGAAGTTGCAAAGAGATGAAAATATTTTCATTTAATAGATCATCCGTCAAAACCCCTGTATTCCAATTTTCATGATTCTGTTGCCTTTAGTTTTCGAGATATTTCTAATAGGCCAGTTATCTGCCTCACCCTGTATATCGATTACACCAGAAGAAATGGTATCAAATATATCAAAGACATTAAACCTGGCAACGTCCCTGGAATGGATGGCATACCCCCTGAATTCCTGATCGATTGTGCTGCCAAAGCTGATTTATGAATTTGTTATTAAACACCATGCATCCAAATGTACAAAAATATTTGAAAAAAGTATCACTATGTTTTTTTGACCTGCACTTTGAATATAAAATAACTTAAACCTTCTAGCACTTCCGTTTATAACGGAAGTAACCATTATCTTGGTTAATTTTAATTTTCTTCAATTATCTTTTTATCTTTCGTAAAAATATTTTTTTGCATTTTTATTATTTTTTAATTCGCATTAATTCCCATATTTATAATTAAAGGTAGGATATTTATGTACGCATATATTGAATTTAAATTTTATACCTGAAAATCATTAAATATCTACCTTTTCCGCATTGTTTCAGTAATAAAACTTATTTTATTAATTTTATGAAACATACTATTATAAAACATAATATTAAAGTAATTTTTATTACCGAAACCATGCGAAAGAGATTCCATGATTTTCAGGTATAAAATTTGAATTCAATATATACCTATATAAATATCATCCTCTTAATTATAAATATAGTAATTAATGCGAATTTAACAGGTTCACTATCCAGGTTTTAGAGTGGAAATTGCTCATAAGTCCAGTTATGTTTTTGTAAAAATTGATATCTTCTGGCTTTAAATAAACAAATAATGTTGTAAAATATATAAATATGTAATTAAAAAATATTTGTTTTACAGCATACCACATATGGACTGTGGACTCTATAGAACAAAAATGACCAAAAGTTGTCTCGTGAGTCCACAGACCATATGTGGTATGTGCGTACTTTCCTCATTTTATCCATTTTTTCCCTGTATCAAATAAGAAATGGCATAGACAACTCATCAATTATTACGATAAACTTAGGTCGTCTTTATGTTCTAAGACAACAAAATACGTGAAATTAGCTACCAATTCGCAAGACCTTGACCTGGTAAAAAAAAGTTGCTGTCGATGTTCTGTTTGGAGTGGGTATCATAAATACAGTTTATTTGTTCAATAAATTGAACCAGCAGAATAAATGAACAATATTGCAGCCCCAAATGAGTATTGTGAAAAATCTTTTGGGTATAAACGTTGTTCAGACACCTGCAATACCTCGTCACAAATACAGCATTTTCTTAAACCGCTGGATAGAAAAGATGGAAAAATTACTAGATGTAGGTGTGCCGGATGCTATAATGAATTTCGTCAAGAAGGAGGAACATCAGCAGCTGCCACTAATAAAGCCAAAAGTTTCACAAATATGTTACATCTGTACCAAACCGTATTGTTTGCAATGTTTCCAAAAAGTACATTGAACATATAACTTGTTTTCAATACTTTTCCTTTTTCAATAAATATTTACTTTTCATTATATTGTATATTATTATTTTATCTTACATATCCATTTTTTAGTTCGCTAAAAGTGAAAACGCAATAAGATATAGGTGTTTAGTTTCGATATTACATTTATCGCAATTACGATAAAATTACACATTTTTTTCTCTTTGTCCCAACACTATTTATAATTATATGGGATATGTTCTGTCAAGTTCACGTCTAATAAAGGCCATTCTCCTCACGTCCAGTTTTATAAACAACCTGAAAATTGTATCTACGAACAGACCACATATGGTCTGTGAACTGGTAGTGCTTTTAGTCCACAGACCATATGTGGTCTGTGGACAGTGAACCTGATAAAACTTATTTTATTAATTTTATGAAACATACTATTATAAAACATAATATTAAAGTAATTTTTATTACCGAAACCATGCGAAAGAGATTCCATGATTTTCAGGTATAAAATTTGAATTCAATATATATATATATATATATATATATATATATATATATATATATATATATATATATATATATATAAATATATATATATATATATATAAATATATATATATATATATATATATATATATATATATATATATATATATATATATATATATATATACCGTTCTTAGGCGTCAACGCCCTTCGGTAGTGATCTATGGGGGAGTATCACCGAGCCGCAAGCCCTTATCCCTTGCCGTACTGCTCCCTCATAGGTCGATCAGATGCCCGCATATTCCAGTCTAAGCACCAGATTCATATTTAGAATTTTATACTGACGCGTTAGCCTTTTTGTTTTTCCGATGGCCTGGCTTGGGCTTGAACTCTCGTACCTCACGGCGAAGTGAAGTGCGGGTCAGCCGCTAGTCGCACTGAGCTATCCGATCGATGAATTCAATATATACCTATATAAATATCATCCTCTTAATTATAAATATAGTAATTAATGCGAATTCAAGGAATAATAAAAACGAAAAAAAAATTCAATGAAAAATAAAAAAAATAATTGAAGGAAGTTAAAATTAACCCCGATAATGATTACTTTCGATATAAACTACTAATAGAAGGTTCCAGTTATTTTAAATTCAAAGTACTGGTCAAAAAACATCAGTGCTATTTTTTTTTCAAATATTTTTGTACATTTGGATGCGTGGTGTTTAATAACAAATTCATAAATCAGCTTGTACTAGCCACAGTATTTCTAGTTCAGAGAAATAAGGGAAAAAATATCCTGTTGGTGACACAACCCCCTCCAGACCGAAACCAAATTTTTTGATTAGTATGGACATCTATATTAATAACCTATATGTTTCCTGCAGCCGCTTTTGATGATATACATAGTTATAAACAAATGAAGATCAAAAAACGGTAAATTTTCGCTTTTTTCGTCTATAACCAGAAAGTTTAGTATTTTAAACAAATTTGAGAGTGAGAAACTCATAAATCGTATAAAAAAACTTATATGGCGTTCGCTGAATATGTCTATCCTTATTGGTTGCTTAGAAAATTGCAAAATAAATCATAAATTTTGAGTTTTTATAAATATTCATAACTTATGTAAAAATTAACTTAGAATGTTCTTATTACACGGAATGCTGAGACTTCTGGTGCTTAAATCATACCCTAAATTTCAAAGCAATTGGTCAAATAGTTTTAAAGGTATTTAATTTGTTTATCCCAAATAATTTTTTTTGCAACGCTACAAGTCAGAAAATGATGAAGTTACACTAATACTTTGGACAGTTTATGAAAGAAGAAGTTTTATACTATTAATTTAATTAAAAAAAAAATGACAAAAAATAATTCTAAATACTGCAAAATTATTTTGCAAAAATAATTGTCCTAGGACAATTGTTTTTCTTTCTGAATGTGTATAAAAATTCAGTTTTTCCAAATATGAAAAAATAATTTTTCTACGCGTAACGGTTAAAAAGTTATTCTAATTGTTTATAAGTAAGCAAAAAATCGACGTGTTTTTGCAAAATAATTTTACACTGTTTAAAATTACTTTTTGTTATTTTTTTTTTAATTAAGTTAATAGTATAAATGTTCTTCTTCCATAAACTGTCAGAAGTCTTACTGTAACCTCATAATTTTCTGACTTATAGTGTTGCAAAAAAAAATGAATTTGGGATAAACAAACTAAATAACTTTTAAACTTTCTGACCAATTGCTTTGAAATTTAAAATATAATTTAAGCACCAGAAGTCTCAGCAATTCGGGTAATAAGAAGATTCTAAGTTAATTTTTACATAAGGTATGAATATTTATAAAAACCAATTGTAAGCAACCAATAAGGATAGACATATTCAGCGAACGCCATATTGAAATTTTTTAGACGATGTATGAGTTTCTTACTCTCAAATTTGTTTAAATTGCTTAACTTGTTATAGACGAAAAAAGCGAAAATTTACCGTTTTTTGATCTTCATTTGTTTATAACTATGTATATCATCAAAATCGGCTGCAGGAAACATAAAGGTTATTAATATAGATGTCCATACTACTCAAAAAATTTGGTTTCGGCCTGGAGGGGGATGTGTCACGAGAAAAATCTTATTTCTCTGGACTATTCGGTTTTATTTAATTTCGAGAAAACTTTGAAAACTGCTTAATATAAATCTAATCTTTATAATGAAATATCTCTTATGCAGTATAGATGAGTAGAGATTAAATAAAAACATTCGTTTATATTGAAAATTATATACAAAAGATTGGATTAATTTTGATTCCCAAAATAATTGTAAGTCCCTTTTCCAAAAATGACTTAAATTATAATAAAGAAATCGCAAATCATACAAAAAAGTGTGGCAAAATCTCACAACTAGTCAAAATATGTTACGAAATATGTTAACACGTAGTCAAAATATGTTACGAAATGACAGCTGTCAAACTTGTTTGGTCAGGTATTAGGCGAGGTGACAGTGCTAGATGACATCAATATAACTACCTGTTTTAGGGATAAGAATCGGCTCGAAATGATACCTTTTGAAATTTTCGTTTTGGCCAGCTTTTTATGTGAAATAACACCCTGTGCATCAGATAAATACTTGGATGTTAAACTGTAATATGTTGTGTATTAAATTGCCATTCGCTAAATAAAATAAATTTCGAAGGATGGATATTGGACAGATTTCTGCACAATGAAACAATGTGGCTATTACACGCTACGAAAACTGAAATAAAAATATGGCTTATAAATAAATATTATAAGCTGTTTTCCACTTAATTGCTAATATCTTTATTCCCACCAAATATTGAGTATTGCTTATATAAATAAATCTTTATAAACTTTAAAGACATACATTTATCACTATTAAAAATAGATACAATGTTCGGGTAACTTTTTGGTTTTATATTATGGATATGGGATCAAAAAATTACTTGACTAAAGCTTACGAGTCAAATGCGCTGCGAATTACTAATATATCATTTTTATTATTTATTCTATATTTAAAGAGAACAATAGTACATAATTCAATTGATTTTTGTTCCAATTAATTTCAATTTTTTGTAACATATCGAATATAATTTACTATTTTTATTGAGCATAAGCCACAACTTTACTTCAAAATAAGTTTATTTGACGTTTCGATTTCCACTTCGGAAATTGTTCTCAAAATACAAAACAAATAAACTAAAACAAATTTGAAAATTTGTTTTTGTTACTGGGTGAAAAAATTCGTCTAATAATTTAATTTTATCTGATTCATTCATATTGACAATTCTGACACTTATACATTTTAGAGTAGATGACTTTAAAATGATACTGTCAATAATTTTGAGTGATGGTTCATTTGATTATACGAAATCAACTTAACAATATCCGTCGAACCATTTCCGAAGTCAAAATCGAAATGACAAATAAACTTATTTTAAAGTAACATTGTGGCCTATTCACAATACAACTAGAAAATTGCATTAAGATGCCACAAAAAAATAGCTTCAAAACAAGATACTGAATATGATTATACGACACAAGAAATTCATATTATCATTGGCAGCAGGACAAGGCAAAAAAAGATGTGATAACGAATATCAGTTTGAAAGTTATAGCAATGTTCAACATAAGTTTAACCTACTAGATAGCTTACCAGATTATTGGATCATTATTACTAATATTTGGAATATTAAGATTTGGGAATTCTAGTATTCCAAAAAATGTTATAAATGTACTGAATAAAGTCAAGAATATATTAAAATATTCTAACAGCCCATGCACAAAATACAGTAAAATGATAAAAAGGGTTTAAGTGAAATCTATAAAGTAATTTCCTAGTCTTAGAACTATATTTTAAAGTTTAATTTTAATAATCACAGATTAGACTAACAGAAAGATAAAAAACGAACTTAAAAAAATCAAGAAAATGGACATGCAAAAAATAAGTCATTATAAAACTAGTAGAAAGGACCCCGCACAAACCTTATGGAAAATAGGTCCCAGTGGATTTCGTTCATACTTTGGGAAAATACTCTTTGAAGCATCCTGATAAAAAGTTCTCATGGGCACAACTCAATCGTATGAAGGAATTTCAAGATATGGAGGCCCGAACTCGGAAAATTATAAGATTTACGGGGTATTCCAATTACGTGAGTTACTGGTTATTTGGCAACACGTAGAAGTTTGGATCAAGGAAAAGTACTAGTAGTCTAGGATTTTTTCCTGGCTATCCAATGGCGACCTTTACTTTGACCTTGACCTTCAACGGACGTCATCTTCTAGAGTTTCGAGGGTTTTTGGCATTAAATTGATATAAACAGATTACTTATGGGTTTTTGGGATCGCAAAACACGAATATGCCATCAGAATTGACCTCCGGATGACGTGATGGCCAGGGCCACTGCAAGGGACGTCATCTTCTAGAGTTTTGATGGTTTTCGGCATTTAATTGATGCAAATGAATTACTGCAGGGTTTTTTGACGTCGCTAAACACGAATATGCCACCAGAACCGACTCCAGGAGCACCTGGTTTTCAAGGTAAATGAAAGGGGCTCCTGGAGTTTCGAGGGCCTTTGGTACTACATTGATGCAAACGGATTACTCATAGGTTTTTGGAGTTGCTGAACACGAATACCCCATCAGAACAGATATCGGAGTACCTGGTGCCAAAGGCACGTCATGCTTTGGAGATTCGAGAGCTTTCGGTTTTTGGCGCTGCTGAACGTGAATTCGATATCATATCCGATCCACGGAGCACCTGGTGCCTAAGGCAGGTCTTCTTCTGGAGTTTCGACAGGTTTCGGCATTAAATTGATGCAGATGAGTATTACTCATTAGTTTTTGGGGCTGCTAAACACAAATACGCCATCAGGACAGACACCGGGGTACCTGGTGCCTAAGGCACGTCATCTTCTGGGGTTTTGAGAGTTTTCGGTACTAAATTTATGCAAGCGGATTACTCTTGTGTTTTTGGGGTTGCTGAACACGAATATGACTTAAATAAAAGACTCTGGAGTATCTAGTGGCCACGATGAATACCACTATCAAAATAGAATGTAGTAAATGATATTAAAATAAATGAAGGAAAAACATTGTCAGATATAAATTGAGTTTATATTTTTTATAAATAATTAAAACAATTGAAGAGCACAACATAGTTATTGTATTAATATTTTTGACTTTGAAAACGGTATAAAGGACCTCGAAAGTCCAGAAGATGACGTGCCATAGTGCATGTTCGGTAGTACGCATGTATCCATGTTCGGCAACCCCAAAACCTAAGAGTAATCCATTTGATTCCTTCGAAACTCCAGAAGATAACTTGTCTTAGGCACCAGGTGCTCCTGTGTCTGTGCTGATCACGTATTCGTGTTCAGCAACCCCAAAAACCTATAACTAATCCGTTTGCATTAATGTAGTACCAAAGACTCTCGAAACTCCAGGAGCCCCTTTAATTGACCTTGGAAACCAGGTGCTCCGGGAATCGGTTCTGGTGGCATATTCGTGTTTAGCGACCTCAAAAAAACCTCCAGTAATTCATTTGCATCAATTAAATGCCAAAAACCATCGAAACTCTAGAAGATGACGTCCCTTGCAGAGGCTCTGCCCACCATGTCATCCGGAGGACAATTCTGATGGCATATTCGTGTTTAGCGATCCCAAAAACCCATGAGTAATCTGTTTATATCAATTGAATGCCGAAAACCCTCGAAACTCTAGAAGATGACGCCCGTTGAAGGCCAAGGTCAAAGTAAAGGTCGCCATTGGATAGCCAGGAAAAAATCCTAGATTACTAGTACTTTTCCTTGATCCAAACTTCTACATGTTGCCAAATAACCAGTAACTCACGGAATTGGAACACCCCGTAAATCTTATAATTTTCCGAGTTTGGGCCTCTATATCTTGAAAATCCTTCATACCATTGAGTTGTGCCCATGAGAACTTTTTATCAGGATGCTTCAAAGAGTATTTTCCCAAAGTATAAACGAAATCCACTGGGACCTATTTTCCTTAAGGTTTGTGCGGGGTCCTTTAGGTGAAAATATGGAACATGAAATAAATGAAAAATATCGTACTAAATTTGATAACAGAAATTAAATAAATGATGCACAGAAAAAAAATTCCAGTTGCAATTTTTACAATAAGAATTTGTTTACTAACATGTGTGCTATAATACACATTTAGAAGAATATAATGTGTATTTATTGAAGGGCATGCTAAATAAAGAAATTTAAATAAATATTGCTGAACCTAACTGAAAGTGTAGACATAAATTTAACAAAAAATAGGCTCCAATTTTAACTAAAGCCTTAATTGCACAATTTATCACATTTATAAACTGCAAATCTAAATTAAAAACGGCTTAGAACTAAATATACTTTATATAATGATTTTATCAGTAAGGTGATAAAGTAATTATAATTTTCCCAAATTTGAAGAATATCTATACTTTATTTCACGTTAAGAATAGAGCGTTACGCTTATGGAGATCAGTGTTGACAAACCTCCCGGGCACGGGTGGCTACTCGACCGCCGATATACGATTCATTTTAATCAGTACGGCGTGGCATCGGCGCGCTTCTATCGTTCATAAGAAATGCATGGGGCTATCTTCGCAATGTTCTATTCTTAACGTGAAATAAAGTATAGTCACAAATTTGTATTGTCTTCAAGTTGAGAAAGTTGTTGAAAGCCATTACAAAGTTTTGCTTTAGTCAGTATGTCAACTTCTAAAATTCATTGAATAAAATGAACAATTTTTTGTCCCCATATCCTATTAGTAATTATATGAAATCTGATGTTTTTATAACTATTACATAGCATGATAATGTACAATTAAAAACATAGAATCATAATACGATAGTCTGTATATATTTATTTAGCAAGTTGCAATGGCTAAGAGATTTGAATTATTTTAAATATCACACTTTCATCTTACAAAGTATTATCTTATATTCATATAAAATTCACAATATGTACAAAGGGACGTAATAGCAAACTATTTTCTATATGTATAAATGTATCTTCTCTTTTGTATGTAACAATAGGTAACTAGTCATTTGGGCAGGCTCAAGGTTTTCCCTAAAATAATAATTAAAATAATTAAATAAATTGTAATAAGTAGATAAATTCATTCATAATTCAACGTATTTAATGATTTATTTCTAATCAACGACTGGTTAGATATCCGTATTGCTGACATGACATTTATCTATTGGTAAAACTCACTAATGCAATTAGAACGAAAACATGCATTGTTTCGGAAAAATTCAAACAAGCTTATATTTTTCTAAAACTTTTTTTGTTAGTTTATATACATATTAAAGTAAAAAGTTCTACTCGCAGATTTGGCCGCTAATTGTTTATTAATTGTTTAAACAATAACAATTGTTTTGTATAAATAATTTTAAAAATATCGTTAAATTCATCATTTTGCTTTGATCAAAAATATGTTTCTATTTTGTTTTTAATTATGCTGAATCCGAATATGGCATTGCAATTTGAAAATTCTTATACAGAAGCTCTTATACAGTGTGTCTGCGTAGCTAGGAACCACATGGAAAACTTTTTATTATCAATTTTACGAAAAAAAGTTATTCTTAATAAAATGCTCTGGATAGTCAAAAATCTAAAACTGAACCATCAGACATCAAATTTTATCAATTTTATACGAGTTATGTCAAAAATATGAATTTCGTTAAAGTGTAAAGTACGTTTATATTCAAGAATATCAAAAAATGCTATTATGAAAAGTTGTTTGAAATTAGAAACTATGTCTAAATATACAATTACATCATTTTAATAGAAAAAAAAAATTAAATTTTTTCTCAAATTATGCGATACCCATGATCATTTTGTTACAATCATGATAACTATTTTATTATCACTTTTACGAAAAAAAGTTATTCTTTATAAAATGCTCTCCCTGGTCTAAAATCTAAGATACAACCATCAGATATCAAACTTTTTTAATTTTATACGAGGTATGTAAAAAATATGAATTTTTCTTAAGAGTTAAGTGCCTTTATTATTTACAATATTTTAATTAGAAGGATGTAATTGAACACTAAAACAAATTTTTTAATTCCAAACAACTTTTCTTAATAACAATTTTCGTTATTGTGAAATGTAAAGGTACTTTACTCTTGAGTGAAATTCATATTTTTTGACATACCTCGTATAACATTAATTAAATTTGATATTTGATGATTGCATCTTAGATTATATATGATGCAGAGTATTTTATAAAGAATAACTTTTTTTCGTAAAACTGATAATAAAAAAGTACACAATAGGTTCCAAGTTACGCAGACATACTGTATAAGAGCTAATAAAAATTTTTTTGCTGAACATTTATTATTGTTGAAGCTTATTATTAAATTGATTTTAGGTAAGTTTTACAGAAAAAAGTTTTGATCACTTTGTATAAACATTTTTTTAGCTGGTAATTTTCGGTTTTTCTATTACATTTTTGTTATTTTTCTTAATTGTCTTAAAAAGAAATAGTGAAATTCATTTCTAAAGTAAAATAGTTTCGTGCGTTTTAAAGATTACATCCTAAGCTTTAAAAAAGCACTGATAAAACTGTCATAGATCTGTTCAAACTTGAGTATTACCGTCTTAAAGTGGTCGTAATTCTATAAAACTACGAAGATTTCAAAAATTACATTTTTTGAGACGTCATATCATTTGAATTAAATTTTTGAGATTTTTTTGAATGAAACATCATTTAGTAAGATACTTGAAAGGTAAGTTGTGCAAAATTGAGAGTTTTATAAGAAAAATTGTATTAGTTACACATTTTTAAATCATTTTTAAACAAAATTCATGTAAGGCTCACTTTCCGCCCACACCGTACTTATGCTCATACATTTTACTTCTTTCTATTATAACCATAAGATACCTTAATTATTCTTCTTTCATGTTCAATTTGTAAAATTTCATTTGATTCATTAGTTAAAGAATTAGGTACATTAAAATAACTCAACCGTGCACTTTGCCGTACGTTAGTTTACAGTGCGCCAATGTTTGTGAGAAAGGCGACTTTAGCGTTATAAATAAAAAATTATAGAAGATTTAATTTTAGAAAATTCTTTATATAAGGTTTTTTCTGTAAAATTTTCTGAATTTTTCGATGGTCAAGTCAGTTTTTTCTAAAATTTATATTTACGGAGTTATTAAAAAAAACATCTAATTTCGTAGTTCATTTGTTTAATAAAAAATGAAGCACCCACTTCTCGAGTAGAACTTTTTGATATGTTGTTTATTAAACATTTCTTAATGAAATTACAAAAAGTTCTATCTTGTTTGATTTTTCCGAAGTGAAAATCTATATGCACTCCCCTATAAGAGCACTTTTTGAGATTTTGGCATTTTCATCAATTTGTACTCAATACTGTACTACCCAGCCGTGGAAAAGTCACCTTAAGAAAAGTACCAGAAGGGCTTAAAGCCTTCTAATCGCTGAGATAATTTATGATATAATTCACTACTAAGCGCATTATTCTGAATTTCGGTTTCAAGGTAAAAACATTAAAAACCCTATTATTGTACTTCGGCAGCGGCGGCACGAAGATAATCTTCAGAAATGGCAAAGCAGCAAAATTACGTCCTCATAGGCTCGATACTAGATAATCATAGGCGGCAATCAACACTGATTTACCCGACTGTGATGCTGCAAACTTACCAACTCGCATGACAAGCGTGGTGTTTTCATGCCAATTACCCCTCCTTAAAATGGCCAATTTTTAAAACAAAGAGTACCCCAGGTGGGTAGCACAAATACAGCCAAATCCCACACCTTACCTAAGATTTATGGGCTCACGGATTCTGGAGGAGGTCAAAAATCGCCAAAAGAAGCACTCTTATACATGGTGTTTGGTAAAGAATAGGCCATAGCTTAACATTAGATTCCTGAGGTTAAAATAGGTAGATTTAAGCTAACTTACCTTAGTACAAAAGTTGATAATAACCGAAATGCAGGGTGTCAAAGTTAAACTTTTATTTTATTTATTTTTGAATATTTCCTGACAGGCATTTGACAACAACACGAAATTTAGTAAGTGTTGCTGGTACTGTCCACCCTACTAAATTATGTTAAACAAACGTTTCTGGCTACTACCAGAGGCGTACGACGGGGGAACGTGAATGATTGACCCTTCCCAAATTCTACGCCACTGGCGGAATTGCTATTTTAGTGCAATTTTTTTATTCTCCAATACTTTCTATGTAAATAACATTCGTAACGATAAAGCCATTAGTTTTCGAGATATTTGAAGCTAAAAACGAAGGAGCATAATACATTAATCAAAATAAGTGTGCCTTTTCATTTTTAACTTCAAGTATCTCGAAAACTAATGACTATCGTTACGAATGAAGAGTATATTATTTGCATAGTAAGTATTGGAGAATCTAAAAATTATGCTATAATAGCAGTTTTATCAGTGGCGTAGAATTTGGGAAGGGTCAACCATACACTTTCCCCTGTCGTACGCCTCTGGTAGTAGCCAGAAACGATTATTTAACATAATTTAGTAGGTTGTACAGTGCCTACACTTTCTGCCAAGTATGACATGGATATGTCAAATTATTTTAAAGTATTCTGTTTTTTAAATAGTTTATTCTTTATTTAAAACTTTAAGAACTATGTGTGCCCGGTACCATAAAACTATTTGACATATCCTTATGAAACTTGGCAGAAAGTGTAGGTACTGTACATCCTACTAAATTATGTTAAATAATCGTTTCTGGCTACTACCAGAGGCGTACAACAGGGGAAGAAAAATGGCTGACCCTTCCCAAATTCTACGCCACTGATGAAACTGTTATTTTAACATAATATTTAGATTCTCCAATACTTCTATATAAACATAGCAAATAATATACTCTTTATTCGTAACGATAAAGTCTTAGTTTTCGAGATATTGAAGTTAAAAATGAAAAGGCACACTTATTTTGATTAATGTATTAGGCTCCTTCGTTTTTAGCTTCAAATATCTCGAAAACTAATGGCTTTATCGTTACGAATGAAGAGTATGTTATTTACATAGAAAGTATTGGAGAATCAAAAAATTGCACTAAAATAGCAATTCCGCCAGTGGCGTAGAATTTGGGAAGGATAAACCATTCACGTTCCCCCGTCGTACGCCTCTGGTGGTAGCCAGAAACGTTAGTTTAACATAATTTAGTAGGGTGGACAGTACCAGCACCACTTACCAAATTTCGTGTTGTTGTCCCCATGCCTGTCAGGAAATATTCAAAAATAAATAAAATCCAAGGTTAACTTTGACACCCTGTATTTCGGTTATTATCAACTTTTGTACTAAGGTAAGTTAGCTTAAATAAACCTATTTTAACGTCAGGAATCTAAGGTTAACACTAGAAAGTCGGGCTTAGCTTACCTACCTAGAAAGCCGGAAGGGATCATTTTGGCCCCACGTTCTTTAATCAATTAAAACTCAGTTTAAAGAAATTAAATCTACTCTAGACGATAGAATCTGATTTTATTTTTTACTTTCATTGTTTAACACGCATTTCGCTGCCTATCGAAAACATTCGGAACACCATACAGTTTGCAGTTTTTGATATTTGCCACACATTGCATTGTTACAGCCGCGGCATGATTGGAAGTATGATTTCCTTTACAAAATATTTTCAACTGATATTTTTGTCGTTTTTGGATAGTAACAGTGATAGTTGTTGGTAGACCTAGTGTTGCTAGGCGTATTTCCAGATTTCGGGAGGCAAGGTATGGGGCCCATAATTCTTCACACAGCCGAAGAATAAACTTATCAAGACTGAGTCTACTTCCAGTTATTTCTTTATAAATAATCCATGCATTTATTGCTTCCAAGTCAAGAGTATTATAAAACACGTACATAGGCCATCGTCTTGAAGTTACTTTTGTAGTATAAAGACGCGTCATTTGGTCCTCTACGCCCACAATTGTATCTTTGTGTTCACCAACAATTTTATCTTTATTACGTAGATGATCAGTACCAGTATAAGGGTAACCATTTACAATAAACATACATAAATATAATTTTACCCATCCAACAGGAATTTGAAAGAAAGTCTCGTCGAATTTCCCAGAAAACGATAATAACTTACACAGGGCCAATTTGGCCCCTTTAGACTTCTATGGTAGATTTGTTAGAAAAACCATTTAATAAATTTAGTAAACAATATTATTTTGAGCTAAATAGTCTTTGTATCAAAATATTAAAAGTCATAAAATATGAAATTATTATTGCCTCAAATAAAAAAACTACAATAACTTCAAATCGCAACAGTGTTTGACTTTCTAGTGTTAAGCTATGGTCCATTCTTTACCAAGCACCCTGTATATATGCTTTCTGTTGTTTTCCGGATTTGACTCCGCATTGAATAATTTTGGTTTTGAGAAAAACCATTATTTTGACGACGTTTCGGCAAGATCTCACTTGCCATTGTCAAGTCAGGTAGTTCCGCTTCTCGCTGCTGCTTGAAGTAAACTGAATTCTTACTCACGATACCGTCACTTATGTAGTTGATCCTGATGCGGCCGCTTGCCCTGCGCGAACGCTGGCTCTTGTTATTGGTCCAGTGTAGGTTGCAAAAAATGGCAAAATATGTTCAATGCATCAAAGGTATATCAAAACGAGTAGCATATATAACGCTACGCATAAATAGAAACACCATAAAAAGCATCCAAGTATACGCGCCTATGTCAAAATACGACGAGGAAACAGTGAAATTATTTTATGAACAGATCACAGACACCATGGAAGAACAAAAACCGCACATAACCCTAATTAAAGAAGAAACAAAAATTGGAAAATTTGGATATAGAGAACGCAACAGCAGAGGAGATACCCTGATGAACTTCCTTGAGGAGAAGAATTTGTTTGCAATGAATATATTCTTTAAGAAGAAGCCACAAAGGAAGTGGACATGGATAAGCCCTAATGGTAAAACCAAGAACGGAATAGATTATGTTTTAAGAACCACGAACGAAATAACTGAAGATGTTACAGTATTGAATGAATTTTCAACGGGAAGCGACCATCGAGCGGTGAGGGCGAAATTTGGGATGAAAGAAGCATTAGCGCTTAAACAAATACTAAGAACCAAAGGACAGACGTTAGATATGCAACAACTAAAACAAAACAAGCATAAATACAAGAAAAAATGGAAAATGTTAACATGATCAACAAGAATATAGAGGAGATTGCAGAACAACTAACAAAAACTTTGAATGAATCAGCTAAACAAGTAAGAACGACCAAACAAATAAGAAAAACATTTATATCGACTGAGACAGAGACCTCATGGAGAAAAGAAGGATATTCTTAAGAGAAGGAAAACGAAAATCCATAGAATTTGTGGAAATAAACGAAACAATTATAGTACATTCCTTGACGCTAAAATATTGCAAAACCTATAAATTTTAGAGAACCGCTTGACATGAAATTTGGCATACACATAGGTAACATGTCAAAGAAGAAAAGTGATATTGTGCCGATGTGTGCTTTTGCCGTTTGGGGTGAGTTTCACCCCTTCCCGGTGTGAAAAAATATACGTTCAAAGTAAGTCCGGAAATGGATAAAATAACTAGTTCTAAGCAACTTTTGTTCTAAAGCATTTTTTCTCTAAGTTTATACTTTTCGAGTTATTTGCGAGCAAATATATTCATTTTTCAACAAAAAAAAAACACAGTTTTAGACGGTTGTTTGCAAATAACTTTTGCTAACAAAAAGTTAGCATTTTATTGACAAAAACATTTTTAGCAAAAATATAATTAAGTATTTTCTATTGGAAATAAGCCACAATTTTACTAAAAAATGAATTTATTAACGTTTCGAAGCCCAAATCGGGTTTCGTTGTCAAAATACAAAATACTATTACAATAGAAATACTTTTACAATTTCCCATAGGGAATACTTAATTATAAAAATGCCACAAGGAAATAGCTTCAGAACAACATTAGCAAAAATATAGCCCATAAAAAAGTTAAAGAAATGGTGTATGTATGAGATGTCTAAACCCAGTAAAAGAAGAGTTGCAACTAATGAAAAAATAGGTTCATACTCGCCAAATTCCAAATAGAACATTTCAACGTGAAATAACCAAAAAATTAAGCACTTTTTGGGGAAAACCCATTAACACTTTTTAAAAGTGTTTAAAAAAGCTTTATTTTTGTTTTTTAAAAAAGTTTCTAGCAAGAAAAGTATGGAAGTTACGCCCAAAATAAAGTTATTCCCTTTTTTTTTATTGGCAAAAAAAATCGTGAAAATCACCCCCTAATTAGCATCCCAAATGAAATTAATCGTAACAAGTTCACAAGTTGCGTTACTCGTGTATGTATTGTTTATATGATCTGTAAGTTTCATCGGTTCACAGTGCTTATTTTTGAAGGAGCTGTAATTAAAAGGGCTCGAACTAGTCAATAATCACGAGTGTATACAAATTTTGAACAGCCATATTTTAACTAATTTTTGTCCTAAAGAAAAACAAAAAAATTAAAATTATTCAGAAAAGCAATACCTACATTTTTTTGCTCTTTGATATTTTTGCTATCACTAACAAATTTTAAGTTATTTTCAAAGAAAAAACATTTTTTTGCACGATTGATCATTTTTGACTGTTTACGTCAGTAGGTGACATTTACTAGCAACTCGACGGTAAGTAATCCAACTCGACGGTAAATACTCCAACTCGACGGTAAATAATCCAACTCGACGGTAAGTAATTCACTTACCGTCGAGTTAAAAAATCTCTTAATTTTAATTTATTTTTTGAAAGAATAAAGAAAACTAACGAATTATTTATTAATATTGAAACTTATGGTACAATTTGTTAAATTATTTAATGAAATCCCACTTGTTTGGGCTGTGGTTTCACTTCTAACAGAAACTCCTGCAGAATCGCATACATTAGTAGTATTACTAGTATTGCACAATATTTTTTCGGCAAAATATATTTTATTTTGAAGAGAATCTTCTACATAGCTTTCTGCCACTGTCGATGAACGCCAACCTCCATGACGCTTTAATCCGAGGACATCAACACCTTTATTAGCCAAAAGCGTTGCTGATGTCCTCCTGAACGAATGGCCAGTATAGTTCTCGGGATTAGGCAAATTTAAGAATTTGGCAATTTGAGAAGGCCAGCCCCCGATTGTCCCTTTCCCTATTACTTGAGCACAACATTTTCCTTTGGCGTATCTTAAGAACAAATGATTTGATTTTACTTGTAATGGACGAAGTTTTATATACTTTAAAATTATTGACAACTAAATAAAAACTCAATTCTCCATTGTTGTTATGCACCCTAGTTACTACCTAACAACCAAAGTATCTTGATAAAATGAATGAAACTAGTCAATATGACGAAAATGTTTAATTTTATAATTTATAATGGTATCAATCGTGCAAAAAACGTTATAAGCATGTCGAACGTTAAGGGTAACCGATCTCAGACAATAATTGGAGTCGTCGCTCCGCTCCTCCTCCAAACAATTGTCTTCGATCGGTATAAAACCCTTACCGTTCTCCATACTTAATATACTATTTCGAAATTAAACAAATTTTACTTTAAAACCAAATTTAAAAAAAAAGTCTTTTGAACCGATAAAACTTACAGATCGTATAAATAATACACAAGTAAAGTAACTTGTGAAGCAGTAAGATTAATTTTATTTAAGATGCTAATTAGGGGGTGATTTACCCGAGTTTACGTGTTTTTTTTTGTTGAAAAATGAACATATTTGCTCGCCAATAACTTGAAAAATATTAACTTGGTAAAAATTCTATAGAAGAAAGGTTGCTTAGAATGAGTCAGTTTATCCATTTCCGGACTTAGTTCGAACGTATATTTTTTCGGTGCCGCCCAAAATCCCGACAGCCAAAATCCCGACGGCCAAAACACCGACACGCCAGAATCCCGACACGCCAGAATCCCGACAGGCCAAAATCCCGACATGTAAATTATTATGTATGTCTTTTGAACCGATAAAACTTACAGATCGTATAAATAATACACAAGTAAAGTAACTTGTGAAGCAGTAAGATTAATTTTATTTAAGATGCTAATTAGGGGGTGATTTACCCGAGTTTACGTGTTTTTTTTTGTTGAAAAATGAACATATTTGCTCGCCAATAACTTGAAAAATATTAACTTGGTAAAAATTCTATAGAAGAAAGGTTGCTTAGAATGAGTCAGTTTATCCATTTCCGGACTTAGTTCGAACGTATATTTTTTCGGTGCCGCCCAAAATCCCGACAGCCAAAATCCCGACGGCCAAAACACCGACACGCCAGAATCCCGACACGCCAGAATCCCGACAGGCCAAAATCCCGACATGTAAATTATTATGTATTTTAAAAGAAAAAATTATTTAAACAGTTCATTTTATAATATAAAAACTATACTTACTGAAATGGAAGGTTGTAAGTGACATGATAATATCTAATATATGTAAGTAAACTTGAATTCAGGATTTGATTATACATATATTATTGGACTATATACTGGCAAAAAAAAATGATTTAATTCATATACCCATGTTAGAAATTTTATTTAGAAAATTAGTTCATATTAAATGGTAAATACTTTTGTTTAGTAACAAAAAATAAAAAAAACAGATGGCCATAAACAAAAAACAAGAAATAAATGTAATTATATGTTCTTATCAAACCTGTCGGGATTTTGGCCGTCGGCATTGTGGCTGTCGTTATTTTGGCTGTCGGGATTTTGGGGTAGACCCATATTTTTTCACCCCCCAGAAGGGGCGAAACTCATCCCCAGGGCAAAAGCACACATCGGCATAATATCACTTTTTTTCTTTGACATGTTACCAATGTGTATGCCAAATTTCATGTCAATACAAGTGGTTCTTTAAAATTTAAAAGATAGACGCAAACATTAAGAACACACAATAGAAAAAGCAATTGAAAGAAACGGGAATATGAAGTGTTTCAAGACCATCTCTAGGAAAAATAGAAATGTTTAAAATAAAAGATGAATAGAGAAAAGATATCAATGATAAAGACAAGATGATCCAGAGAATTGAAGAATACTACAGACATCTATATGAATCTAAGATAAGAACACTAGAAAACGTACAACAAAAACTTACAACCAAAATTCGGAACGTAAATTCTGAACCCGAAATTAGCAGAAGTGAGATAAAAAATGCACTTCGAGAAATGAAGAACAATAAAACACCCGGCCAAGAAGGGGTAACAATGGAAATGTTGAAAAACTGAGGAAACTTAGTTAGAAAGACCCTACAGATACTGTTGATGAAAATACTTCAAGAGAAAAGAATACCAGAAAACTGGAATGAAGCAAAAACAGTGTTACTATTCAAAAAGGGAGACAAGTGTGATCTAAACAATTATAGACCAATAACACTACTGAACACCATGTATAAACTGCTAACAAAAATTATGAAAAACAGATTAACAGGAAAGCTAGATAGATACCAATGTCGAGAGCTGGATTCAGAAAGGAATACAGCACAACAGGCCACTTGCTAACAATGAAAATACACATTGAACGCGCTAATGAGTACAGAATACCCCTATATATTGCTTTCGTGGATTTTAAAAAGGCCTTTGACAGTATTGAACACTGGGCCATACAATCCTCGCTAATAAATGCAAGGATCGACTATCGATACACAGCAATATTGAAACACATCTGCGAAAAAGCAACAATCACAGTAAAACATCCACACCAAAACACCAAACCAATACAAATAAATAGAGGAATTACGCAAGGGGACACAATCTCCCAAAATTATTTACACAAGCACTAGAAGATATATTTAAAAAACCTGAATGGCTCAACAAAGGAATATGAAAGATCTTAACGAAATGATGACACCATGGGACAAGGAAGCAATTGAGATGGATCTAAAAATGAACTACACAAAAACTAAATATATGAAAAACGTAGAAGAGGACAACAAACCATGCAAATAGGAACTAGTACAATACAGAAAGTCAAGGACTACATATACCTAGGACAAATAAAGAAACTGAGTAAAGAAAATCCAATATCAGAGATAAAAAGGAGAATAAGTTTCGCATGGGTGACATTCGGAAAATGAGCTCTATATCCTGAAAACCCAGAAAAGACCTTCACAAAGGGAAATATGGAAAAGATGGCCAAGATTCAAAAAGGCAATGGAAAGGCAGACGCTGGGTATCGAGCTAAGTGATATAAAGAAAAATACATGGATAAGAAATAAAACCAAAGTGACAACAGTAGACAAAGAGACGGAAGATGGAATGAAGCGATAACTCACTGGAGACCTTGCGACTACAAAAAGAGGAAGGGGCAGACCACCGATGAAATGGTTGGATGGCCTAAAAAGATACGCAGCTACCAGATGAACAGCTTAAGCAGGCCGCGCACTGAATCGTCATATAGCGATCGGCTCGGCTAAGAGCCATCGGCAGATTTTGCTATACATGGAAATAAATGAGCCACCGCGCACCCCCTAAGAATGTTCGACTGTCTAACGTTCTTAGGCGGTGCGCGGTGGCTTATTTATTTCCAGGTATAGCAAAATCTGCCGATTGCTCTTAGCTGATTAAGTGCGTGGTCTGCTTTAAGCACTGAACCGAGAAAAGTGGAAAAATATGGGGGAAGCCTTCGTTCAACTTTGGACAAATGAAGGGCAATAGACAGATATATAGTCTAGAAAGAGAGAATAAGGATAATAATAATAATAGGGTAATCTCTGGATGCGGGGAAGTTAATAATTCAATAGTTATTTTAATGTCCTCGTAACTTACGTTCCCTTTCGTATCTCCTAAGCGCTTCTGCTCTTTCTTCTGCATCAAAATACCATAACGTAATAGCATATCGTGTATTATATGCGGGTTGAACTTCATGCGGATTCCTTCTATCTGACCAAAACACCAACAGTCTATCAAATTGAGGTTCAATATCGGCAACCTAAAAAAATAATACTGTAAGGTACGTATCCATACGTGGATCCTCCGTGCTCGGTGTAGCGGCACAAATAGATACGGCATGCGCTGCCCTACATATAAACCGTAAACCAGTTGAATATAAGAGGGTGAGCGCCGAGCACCAACGTATCCACTATTTGGAGCTGCTACACCGAGGGAGCACCCACGTATGGATGCGTACCTTAACAGTTACTTGGGAATAAAGTTTGGGAATGAAGTACACCTATTTATGCTATAGGTATGGCAAGTACTTTCGTAGATACTATAACATCAATAAATATTAAATGGTAAGAGGTAGTTTAATTATCTTCAACGTTAATTATCATATTATTTAGTTCATTATATTACTGTGTAACATATAGCTTCTTGGGAGCAAATCAATGTATGTTTCTTTTAAATAGAATTATTAATATGCAACATATTATTTGCATGTACATAGAAACTCAAAGAGTTTCTATATACATACACGTACACGGTGCTTTGAGTACTAATACCAGTACCTGAGAGTAAGAGCTTTGAGATGCTACGTGTTCTTCGATACTGCAATATGGACTTGAAAGCTGGTCATTGAAGCAAGAATAAATAAGCTACAGTTATTTGAGATGTGGCGTTACAGAAGGATGCTTAGAATAGCATGGACACAGAAGAAAACGAGCACGGAAGTATTACGAAAAATGGGCAAAGAATGCGAAATAATAAACACAATAAAAATAAGAAAGTTACAATATCTGGGACAAGTAATGAGAGTACAGCGATATGAAATGCTAAGACTGATAATACAGGGAAAGATAAGAGGCGGAAGGAGTATAAGAAGAAGGAGAGTCATGGTTGAACAATTTAAGGGACTCGTTTAAATGCAGTTCTATAGAACTCTTTAGAGCAGCGGTAGATAGAGTAAAGATAGTGATAATGATATCCAACCTCCGATTAAGAAACTCGAATGACTTCACATTGGTTGAATCATACAGTAATAAATTGCTATGGAAAAGATTCTCCAAAAAATATTAATTTCGTTTAAGGGTAAAGTGCTTTTATAATTTCACAATATTGAAAATTGTTATTATGAAGAGTTGTTTGGAATTATAAACCATGTTTTAATATGCAATTACATCCTCCTACTTGAAGAAAATCATTTTTGCAAATTTTTCTCAAATTACGGTTACCTACTCAAATTTTTATTTATTACAAATATGATAACTCTTTTGTTCCGATAAAAAATGATAACCAAATTTTCACAAAACAAAATACATTAAAAATCTAATGTATATTGAAGAGTTAATAACCATTTATCTATCGGAACGGAAGAGTTATCATATGTGTAATAAACAAAAATTATGTTCGGTATCGGTAATTTGAGAAAATTTTATAATTTTTTTTTATGAGAAGGATGTAATAATTTCATACTAAAACATAGTTTTTAATTCCAAACAAGTGTTCATAACAATTTTCGATATTGTGAAATATAATGGTACTTACTCTTGAGCGAAACTCATATTTTTTTGCTTACCTCGTATAAGATTGATAAAACTTGATAGATGATGGTGGCATCGATCGTAGGTTCATGCAGAGCTTTTTATGACAAATAACTTCTTTTTCGTAACATTAATAATAAAAGAGTTATCATATTTGTAATAAATAAAAATGATGGGTATCGGTATAAACCAGTAAGGATCTGCGAAGAAACGTCTATTTTTGGATGTGAGAGGTGGCATTCGGATTTTTGCATATAAAGTTAGGTGACACCTTCAGTAATAATAATTGACTTATGCTCCTTCTCAAATATGCCCGGAACATTAATAAAGAAATTAAAATATTTAAAAATTTCGAAAAACATCGATTTTTTTTCTGCTTTCTTTGCTTATAACTTTAAAACGATTCGTAAAGTCGTAGAGAAATAAAATAAAGATAATTGAATTTTGTATAATATACGACTGGTAAAAAATGTCTTAAGGTATTACCTTTTCTGCAATATAGCAATAAATACAAAATAAGGGGGCAAAATAAGTCTGTTGTTATTCAATATTTTTTAACCACTTTGGTGGCACTTAGAAACTTAGTAATTCGCTTAGGAAATTCTTTGTAACATACTTAAATCGTGTACCAAATTTCATTAAAATCGACCTAATAAATTTTGCATAATAAATTTGCAATCTAAATGTTTTAAAAAAAACTCAAATTTTTTAAAATCTTTCTGAACAAAAAGTAGACCATTTAGAAGTTGGCCAATTTTTTACATATAAATCTACCTATCTAATACACTTTACAGAATTAAAATCGGATTATTTAAGGGGCCCCAGCAATGTTTTAAATTTATAAACAATTTTTTGGCTCATAAACAAATAGCTTTGTGTTTAATAATAAAAAAATTAATTTTTAGCAATGTAAATAATTAAAACCGGTATAATTTGACTTAAACTTTCAAATGCTGTCAGCAGAATTGCTATTTTATTTTTTAATCAAACGTTATTCGCGTTCAAAAATTGCAATTTTTCGATTTTTTGAAAGTTCCACCGCGTTTATCTCGAAAACTATGCATCCTACGAAAAAACTTATAAGAACATTTTTTGCTTAGAATTACCCAAGAAATACATTTATTTTGCGAAAAATCGATTTTATGTAATTCCTCAAGTTCTTTGTTTATAACAATCTTATCGACATCCGGATCAACTGTTACCCAAAAAATTCGTGTTCTACGGGTCAAAATACATAAAAAACTTGGGTATGTCCATCTAAATAAAGGAGCCCGTAGCACCCCCTCCTGGCCACAGCACTAATTTGTTTATAAGCCAAAAAATTGTTTATAACTTTAAAACATTGCCGAGGCTGCCTAAATAATCCGATTTCAATTCTGTAAAGTGCATTAGAGATAGGTGGAGTACTTCTTTATATGTAAAAAAATTGACAAACCTTTGTATGTTCTAGTTTTTGTTGTGCAAGATTTTAAAAAATTTTAATTTTTTTAAAAAAGTTTAGATTGCAAAATTATTATGCAAAATCTAGTTTTTAATGAAATTTGGTGTACGGTTTTAGCACATTACAAAAATTTTCTAAGCGAATTAGGAAGGTTCCAAGTGTAACCTAAGTGATGGAAAATCATTGAATAAGGACAGGCTTGTTTTGCCCCCTTATTTTATATTTATTGCTATTTTGAAGCAAGGGTGATAAATTAAGACATTTTTAAAAATTGCATCTGATAGAAAATTTAATTATCTTTGTTTTATTCCTATAGGACTTTGTTCTAAAATGTTTTTAAGTTATAATCAAAAAAAGTAGAAAAAAAAAACGAAATTTTTTGAAATTTTTAAATATTTTATTTTTTTATTAATGTTCCGGGCATATTTGAGAAGGAGCATAAATCAATTATTATTAACGAAGTTATCACCTAACTTTATCCGCAAAAATCTGAATGCCACCTCTCACATCCACCTAAAAACAGATCCTTACTGGTCTAGTAATATCCTTCATAAAAATGCCTATGTGAAATATAAAAGGGACATGCCAAGACTGAGGTGGGAAGATTATGTAGATAAGAACTTGAGGAAGATTGGAGGAAATATGCAACCATTGGTAATGGACAGGAGCGACTGGCGAAACATACTAGGGAAGATCGGGGATTAACTAGAGCTGGAGCACTGAGGATCGTGAAGAACTCAACAACAACTAATGTTGCATCAGCATTTTTTACTTTAACATCAGTTAGTTATGGTGAGTTACCTTATCTTCCCTCCATCCTTCCGGGAATATCCTTAATAGTCCTCCGTTTCTTTGTACGTCCCAGTTAAGGTTAAGGTAATATATAGCTGTTAAGCATCTACCGTCCCTATTGGGATTATCTACGTGTTTTACATAATGAGATCCGTAACCTGGGTAACATGCAACCATTGCCTGAAACAAAAAAAAATTTTTTGATACACTGCATTTTTACAAACTAAAAAAAATATTTCAACTTTATGGAAACAAGTGTTAATTAAAAAAAAAAGAATAAAACATCGTATTTATATTTTTCAACAATGAGTGTATAAACTTAGATTAAAAGAGTCAGAATTTGTAGCTTAGTCAGAAATATTATTAATAAACTAAAAGTCAAACAATTTGGAAAGCACGTCATAGATTTAATTGACATCATAACCCACCGGTACAAACTTGACGGCAAAAAATTCAACAAATTTTTCCTCATAAATTAGTTTTTTCGCTACCGTCAAGTTTAACAGGAAAGCGCTGTTGACAAATAAAAAACATATATGTATTTAGCAACTACCGGCTACACTGTTTCTCTTCGTCTTTAAGAGTTTGGTTAAAAATAAATTGTTAATAAAATATAAACTAAATAAAGAAAATATAATTTGAAAACAATAATTTGACATTATATTTAACCTCCAATATTATGACAGACGTCAGTTACCATTTATAATCTCACCAAATATAATACTGACGTCATATAAACTCGTCACTAATTTTAGCCAATGAAATTCTCGCTGTAATAGGAATGGCATGTCAAAAAAATCTAATTATTCCCTATATATTTTTTCAAATTTAGAATATGGCAACAAGGGGAAAATTACGTTCATTCCTTATTGTTTGACTTTTCCTACATTAGAAAAAGTATTATTTTGTCTTCTTCAAAGTAAATTTCTTTATACACACATCAAAATAAACTAGGGACAAAACAAAATGCGAGATAACAGAAGGATTTCAAATAGATTAAAACAAGTTATAGACAAGTAAACCGGGAGATATTAACACAAGTTCAACCACGATTTTCTGAGTCCTGCCCTTTGCAATACTGGAAGGTTAGAGAAGGTACTTACAATTTGTGGAAAAATCCACGGGTTTCCTGTGACATTTCTCTGTGAAAATTAGATTTTCTATGAAAAAAAAAATGGGAAGGTGCGATGAATTTCTGAGTCCTGCCATATCCATATAATGACAGGATACTATCGATTTTATGAAGCAAATTTTTTGGGCAGAAGGGTTGCAAAAGGGCTAAGGGAGTATATACATATACAAACATGTAATGAAAATAATGAAATTTTCATAATTTTTTGAGTCCCGCCAACTTAATAAATTAAACATATTTATTTCAAAATTATCAAAAAAATGTTGACATGACGTCTCCTAATGTTTAACTGCACTTATCCCTTGGAAAATTCTGTGGAAAATTTTCACCCTGGTTCCGTGATTTTTTGAGTCATAAAATAAATTTTAGTATAAAATAAATAATTTAAGTAGACATTATTCAAAATAGCAGGATGTTTAGCTACACCTTTTTTACTTCTTCTTCTTCTACGGCACTACAGCCCAAATTGAGCCTTGGCCTCCTTTATTTTTTGCCTCCACCCTTGCTTGTCTGTGGCTGCTCTTCTCCATACACGGACTCCTAAAAGGGCCTTTTTTATATTTATAACAGCATCAACCACTTTGGGTTATTAGCTGTAGCAATAATTAATACATGGTTACTTATTAAACCTAATACATAGTATTTTTGGTTATTACATATTATGTTCACAGTTAAGTAACAATATCATAATTTACAAATTAGAAATGTGATTTACAAAATGTTAACAGTGGTTACAGTTTGATTAAATCATTAATGTGTTTCAAATAAATTGTAAGCTTACAGTGTGGTCTTAAGACTGCTTTTAGACTGTTAGGTATTGAGTGTTTTCCCGTTTGTTTATCATTTTTTTCTTTAAGGAACGATCTGTAGTCGGAAACAGACACTAAGTTCACTATCACTGAAAACGCACTGTGTATTGCTTTTCTGGTATGAAAAACTGCTTTTTCGTTTCCTTGAAGTCTAATGTGTGATGGAACCCATATAAAGCCTACTTGCTGCCTCGTGTTCTTTAGGAAATGTAATTGTTCTTTTATTAAAATGCCTATAGGATTACTTGTATATAACTGTTCTATCGAATGTAATGCCCTGAGAGAGTCGGTAATTATGAAAGATTTTGGAAATTTTTGAGTACGAATATGAATGAGGGCTTGCATAATTGAATATAGTTCTCCAGAGTAAATACTGCAAGTGGAAGATAATTTAAATTGTAATATAGTGTTCGAATCTATAACTGCTGATCCCCCACCATGAATGATTTTTGATGAATCTGTATAAATATGACAATGATCTGGGAAAGAAGCAAGTATGTTGAGAAACAATTGAATAATTGTTGCATGGGTGGTATCAAGCTTATTGTATTCAGAAAGAGTTAGATCACATATTGTAGGACGAAAGGTCCAGGGAGAAGTGACTGTGTTGGTCTGATCAAAAAATTTTGGGAATTAAATATTAAGGAGAGAGAGATATCTTTCTAAAGGGAGTTAGAAACCGTTAACATTCCATTGAAGAATCGGATCGAAGATTTTAGTTTATTTCTTGAGTTGAATTTGTTGTACCATTACTTTCTTGATTATCGGCATCGTCTAGCATTTTGTTGATTTTGTTTAATAATTTAGTGCATTTGGTTTTCATGCTTTTTTTCTGTAAGATACGGCTTAATTGTTGTTATCATGCTAATAAAGTTGGGTATATCCGTTGTGTATGTTTGTAGTAAACTCAAGGGATCAGTCAGCTGGTACAATTTTCAAAAAAATCAACGGTTTGTTCATATGTTATGTTAACATTTTATTTGACATATCGTGAAATATTGTTTTTGTTGGCATCATCATTTCTTGAATTGATGAGGTAGCTTCAGTTTGCTTGTTTTGTTTCTTTTTGGTTTGTGTAGGTATTTTAAATTCTTTATTTAATTCTTCAGTGGGAGATGGAGTAGTATTAATTTCCGAAATTGATCTCTTATTGGTCGTTGACTGATCCTTAGATATACAATTAGTTTCCATAAATAATACGGGAGGTATTAAATTAGTATCTTTTTGTTGGTTAAGTGAAGGTTCGGCACTAGAATTACTGACTGGATGATCTGGTTCCATTTCTAAGGGTGATGGATTAGACTGGGGGGATTCTTGCGGTTGTTGTTCTATTGGTTGTTGTGGTTGGTGTTCGATATGAGAGGAATCATTTTGTTGATTATGATTTGGACAATTTGTTGCAATGTAACCTGTTTTCCTACAGATAAAACACGAAGGTTTAACTAAACTTAAAAATATGCGATACGAAGTTTGTTCATATGTAATTAAGAAAGAAGAAGGAAGGTCTATATCTACAAGTGGTTGAATATAAGTTTGTCTTCTAAAACTGAGGACGTGTTGCAATTCTGGAAGTTGACTACCGATTCTTAGGAAGGTTAAAGGTGACATTAATTTAAGACCCAATCTGGTTAACTCATTCTCTATTAGAATATGTGGAATAGAAGGGCAAACATTTGATAGTAACAGTCTTTCGTTCGGAGTTACCAATTTTCGTGCTTTTAGATTTTCGCCTTTAATTGTTATTTCTGTTGGATCGGACATAAATTTTTCCACCAAGGATTCGCTGGAGAGATAAATACATATTCTGTTATTTGATAGTCTTGATGAAAATAAAATATTCCGTGGATGAACAACTTCACCAAGTGCTATTAAGTACTCTTATATTTTAGTATCAGGCAGCGCATTAAATAAAATTGATTGGTGCTTTGAAGGGAACAGAATTGAAACGTTGTTAAGCACAGCGGAATATGATGTTTTGTTTTGAGGTTGTTGATCGTCAGTCATGATTGTTGACAAATTTGTTAGGTTGGATCTGGTATCATTTGTTAAACTCATTAGTAATTATGAACCAGTTGTAGAACCAAAACTGGTTCTGATTACTGGCCTTTCGGCCGTCATTTAACCTTAACCTTACAAACGGTATGCTTTGTAATGTTTTGAATAAATTAAAAATTTTAAAAATAAAAAATTTTTGCTTATTTTCAAGTTTATTTGGATATACATTACTATGAAAAAGATGATTTTTTGGGACTGAAATGTAAACACTGTTTGTGTTACCATGTTCAGGACCGGACAAAGGACCTAAAAGGGCTTGTGCGTCGCTTTTTACTGTGTCTTCCCAGCGCTTTCTTGGCTTTCCAGCCGGTCTCTTTCCTTTTTTACTATACATAGTTAAAAAATGTGTAAGAAAATTAGTGGAAAGTTACACGATTTTCTGAGTCATGCCATTTTGCACATATCTCAAGAATGTCAATATAAATCTATTTACAAAGAGGCAGGATGGTTGTATAGTTATTTCGTATATAAAAATAAAATTTTAAGTCTGTAAAATTATTGCATAAAATTTTCTTCATAAAATCGATAGTATCCTGTCATTATATGGATATGGCAGGACTTTACGTTAAGTTAGTCTAGTGTACGACTTCTACGGTTGTTGATTACTGCACTACATCTGTTACTCTAACTCATGATCAGATGGTCAGTGTCTTGCTGCGGTATTTTGCTCCACTCCATTGAAAGGCCTTCATACAGTTGCTGTCTTGTACTGAATGCAGTATTTTGTTGTAAAATGCGTCTGCCCAATATGTACCATACATGCTCAATTGGGTTTAAATCTGGCAATTGTGCATATGTGCATGCCATAATAAAACCTCAATTTCATTATCTTCGAGAAATGTTTGCAAGTCCCTGGCAGTTTTTGGACGCGCATTGTCGTGATCAATTGAAATTGGAAACCAGCTTGTTATGTAAAGGATACAACAATAGGTTCGAGAATAATATCGCGGTAGATTCCGTTCCAGACAAACGACATTGGTTCTTCCAGCAAGAGGGATGCCACCCAATACCATTATACTGACGCCCTGCTCTCTATGAACCTCCTGGACAGCGGTCAATCGTTCAGCATTGCCAGATAATCTCCAAATTCTTGTCCGTCTCGTTTATGAATATGATGCAGCGTCGTTTGTAATTCTGATGCAGTTATAGTGAGATCTCGCAAAGCCTGCAACCTAAGAAAACGGTCTTCAATCTGGTTGGTTATCCTTGTAGGGCCTGTACCTATGACGTTCAGCAACGTCACCAGTTATATGAAACCTTAACCACAAACAATTAATGACATTCCTGTTCGTGTGGAGGACCTCAGCAACGTCTCTTTGACTTCTGCCAGGTCTAAGCATCCCGATAGAACGCCACTGCATTTCGCGATTTAAATATTGTTTCCCCATTATTGGGAATTGCAAAACTAAATAAAAATCCACATAGATATCGAAAAGCAAGTACCAATAAAGAAATATTACTTCTTTATCTTATAGACAAAAAAGCATATTGAAGTTTTGTTAAATATTTTATATACTATTTTTACTACAAAAGCGATATTACGTAGGTCAAAATGTTTGACGTAAGAGAACTGTCAAAACATGAGAATGTGACTTTTCATTATTGCCATGTTTATTATAAACATGGCAATAATGACAAGTCACATTCTAAAGTTTTGACAGTTCTCTTACGTCAAAAATTTTGACCTACGTAATATCGCTTTTGTAGTAAAAATACTATAGTCATTCTTGTCAGCATTACCGTCCAACTTGGTACAATTATCGAAAAAACAACAAAAAATATTAAAATCATAAATTTATTTTTGTATTTGCAACTAACATTGATTTAAAGCTGTTAATGTAGCTGTCCCATAGAGTATTTTGATGTGTGTACATTTCTTTATACAATTATGATTTTGTAATAATTGTGAGTATATCGCCAGCGGCGAATGCCACGGCTGCATATTTTAGTGTTTATTTTTGATTCAATGATACACTCTTCATTAGAGTGGTTCAAAATAAATCGATATTTTTTTTCTTTTGCCCATAATTTTTTTCCTTTCTTGTGATGAAAAAATAAGATCATGAATGTTTCAGCCCTTAAAAAAATTTTAGAGGTCGCACAATTTTTTTCTCCAAAAATTGCGTTATTTTTTGTTTTATTTTTAATTAAAAGTAAATAAAAAATTATATTCCGCGTATTTGAGTGCCTTTATTTTTTTTTCTCTTTGAATATCATCAAACTAAATAGTCCATTCTTTCACGGTTTTTGCTCTACATTTTAAAGAACCGCTTGGTTTGACATGAAATTTGGCATACGTATAGCTTACATGTCAAAGAAAAAAAGTGATATTGTGCCGATGTGTGCTTTTACCCTGGGGGTGACTTTCACCCCCTCTTGGGGGTGAAAAAATATATGTCCAAAATAAGTCCGGAAATGGGTAACCTGACTAATTTTAAGTAACTTTTGTTCTATAGAGCTTTTTCGCCAAGTCAACACTTTTCGAGTTATTTGCGAGTGAATATGTTCATTTTTCAACAAAATAACCACATTTTTTGACGGTTTTTCGCAAATAACTCAAAAAGTAAGTATTTTGTCGAAAAAAATGTTTTTAGCAAAAATATAGCACATAAAAAAGTAAAAAAAAATGGTATACGCGTTAGCTCTCTGGATCTCGTAGAACCAGAGTTATAGCCAATGAAAAATAGATTCATATTCACCAAATTTCAAATAGAATATTTCGACGTGAAATATCCAAAAAATTAAGCACTTTTTGGGGAAAACCCATTATAACTTTTTTAAAGTGTTTAAAACAACCTTTATTTCTGTTTTTACAAAAAGTTTTTAGCATTAAATTTAAGCAAGTTGCGCTCAAAATAAAGTTGGTTCCTTTTGTTTTTGCAAAAAAAAATCGGGAAGACCACCCCCTAATTAGCAACTTAAATGAAATTATTCGTTACCGCTCCACAAATTATTTTACTTATGTTGTGTTTATATGATCTGTAAGTTTGATAGAGTCAAAGTGCTTATTTTTAAAAAAATTTGGTTTCAAAATAAAATTTTTAAAAATTTAAATTTTGAAAAATATGCTTTTTTTCAAAATAACTTAAAAATTGTTAGAGATACCAAAAATCTCGAAAAACAAAAAAAGTCAGATTTGCTTTTCTGAATATCATTTATTTTTTTGTTTTTCTGTTAGACAAAAATTGATTAAGATTTGGTGTTTCTAAATTTGCATACATTCGTGATCAGTGACTCGTTCAACCGGTTTTAACTACAGCCCTTTCAATAATAAGGACTTTGAACCGATGAAACTTACAGATCATATAAACAATATATACACGAGTCAAGAAATTTGTGAAGTCGTAACGATTAAGTTCATTTAAGATACTAATTAGTAGTAATTAGGGGGTGATTTTCTCGATTTTTTTACCAAAACCAAAAGGGACTAACTTTATTTTGAGCGTAACTTGTTTAATTTTGATGTTAGAAATTTTTTTTATAAAACAAAAATGAAGATTTTTTTAAACACTTTAAATAAGTTGTAATGAATTTTCCCCGAAATGTGCTTAATTTTTGGTTATTTCACGTTAAAGTATCCCATTTGGAATTTGACGAATATGAACCTATTTTTCATTAGCTATAACTATGCTTTTACTAGGTGTAGAGAAGTGATATATACACCATGTTTTTTCGACAAAATACTTACTATTTGAGTTATTTACGAAAAACCGTCTAAAACCGTGGTTATTTTGTTGAAAAAATGAACATATTCACTGTCAAATAACTCGAAAAGTATTGACAGTGAAAAAACTCTATAGAAGAAAAGTTACTTAAAATTAGCCAGTTTATCCATTTCCTGACTTTCTTTGGACGAATATTTTTTCACCACCAAGAGGGGGTGAAAATCACCCCCAGGGCAAAAGCACATATCGGCACAATATCACTTTTTTTCTTTGACTTGTTAGCTACGTGTATGCCAAATTTCATGTCAATCTAAGCGGTTCTTTAAAATTTAGAAGTTTTGCAATATTTTACCGTTAAAGAACGGACTAAAATGAAAAAAATAATATTTAAAAGGGAGCCTGTTCACTTATATCGACTTTTTGCTAATTTTAATTGTTTTTTTAATCTCTCTAGTTAAATATACACAAGGGTTTAAAAATGTCTCTAGTGGTCCATAGAATTAAAAAAAAATTATATTAAATAGCATATTAACCCCTTATTAATAGAGCCCCTTAAACTTAATGAAATTTTGTGTCATTTCTTAGCAAATTTCAGGACTTTGTACAATAAAAAAATATTTTTCATATTCGTTAATAATTATTGGTAATACAGTTTGATTGAAAAATTATCAAAAGAACTGTAATTTTAAGGTTCATCATCATCATCATGCAACCTCTTCTGTCCACTGCTGGACATAGGTCTCTCCCATTCTTCGCCACTCTTCACGGTTCTGTTAGTCTTGTTTCCATTTCTTGGATATTCGGTTAATGTCGTCCATCCAGCGTGTTGGTGGTCGTCCTCTGCTGCGTTTGTCTTCTCTTGGGCGCCAGTCAATTAGTTTTCTGGTCCATCTTGAGTCTTTTAGTCGACCTATGTGACCTGCCCATTTGCCCAATTCCATTTCAGCTTAGCTATACGTTTAACGACATCAGTGATACCTGTTCTTTTCCTCAAGTCTTGGTTCCTTATTTTATCTTTTTTTGTCACGCCGACAATCGATCTTTCCATACGCCTTTGTGCCACTCGCATTTTTAGTGCTGTTGTTTTTGTGAGCGTGAGAGTTTCTGCTCCGTATGTCATAATAGGAAGAACGCATTGGTCAAATGTCTTCCGTTTCATAGCTGTCGGGATGTTGCTCTTAAAGATGTCTCTTAGTGAACCATACGCCGCCCAAGCAAGTGTTATTCGTCGTTGAAATTCGCAAGTCTGATTGTCCTTGCCTATTCTGATTTCATGACCAATGAGATATAATGTACTTTTCTGTCAATTCTACCACTTGATTTTGGATGGTTAGGTGTTCGCTGGGAGCTAAATTTGTCATAAATTTGGTCTTGCTGATGTTCATTTTTAGACCTATTGTTGAAGATACTTTTTCTAATTCTAGTAGCATTTGTTGTGCTTCACCCAGATCTTCGGTAATAAGTACTATATCGTCGGCAAAACGCAGATGATTGAGCGTTTTAACGTTAGTAAATTGAAATTGACACAAAACACAGGAATTATATGATTTCAAGGCTAAAAATGTAAGGACATTATAAACTCTGAACATTGAACCACTCTACCCTTCAAGATTAGCCAATAGCATTGTTATTATTATACGAATACATAATAAAAAAATTAAATGGACGTAAAAACGCGATAGTGTTTACTATGATGAAAATGACGATCCGTAAAAGAAAACAAAATCTGTATCCGTATCCTGCAGTGATTTCCGGACATCAGCTTAATCAGCCATATTTCAAAATTATTTCTAAAATTATACATCAAAGACTGTGCGAAGAAAAAAAACTGTATACATCAAAAACTGTGTACGGCTACACCGTAGCCGTACTACGGCTACGGTGTAGCCGTACACAGTTTGGTTTTCGAAATGCAGTGGGTACGAGAGAGGCTCTCTTTAATATACAAGTGCTATTTCAACGATGTAGAGATGTAAACTGCGATATTTATGCACACTTCATTGACTACCAAATAGCGCTCGATACAGTAAAGCAAAAGCTGATGGAGATATTAATCAATTTTGGAATAAACACCTGTGATTTAAGAATTATTAGCAATCTGTACTGGCATCAAACATCGTCTATGCGTACAGAGGCAGAAGAATCCGACGATATCGAAATCCAACGTGGGGTCCGTCAGGGATGTATAGATAGTATCATCACTGCTGTTCAACATATAGTCTGAGAAAATCTTTCAAGAAGCAGTGGATTATGTTGAAGCCCGAATTCGAATTACCGGAGAATGCATCAATAACATCAGATACGCAGACGACACGGTGGTATTCGCTGAGAATTCTGAAGCCCTACAGGAGCTAATTAATAGAATCACAGAAGTAAGTCATATATATGGACTTTTACTAAACACTAAGAAAACGAAATGTATGATGATCTCTAAGAAGAAACAGCAATTTGGACGAATCAGCATGTACGACCAACAAATAGAGAGAGTAAAAACGTACACCTTGATATGAATGTCAATGAAAATAGGGACCATTCTCTAGAAAGCAAATGTAGGATAGAGAAAACAAGATCTGCATTTCAAAAATGGCTAAGCTATTCAAATATCATGATTTCTCAATACGCATAAAAATCAGGTTACTACGATGTTATATCTTTCCTATGCTGATATATGGAGTTAAGTCGTGGACTCTCATGGACTTCTCCACTTTCAAGAAAATTGAGGCTCTCGAAATGCGGCTTTAACCTCGAATCCTAGACATCTTATACCGAGCACGTTAATAATCAGAATGTTTTGTTGAGAATTCGAAAAGAAAAAAAATCTGTCCACAATACCACAATGACCACTGACCACAATAAAAACATCCAAATTCGCATACCTCGGTCACATCATGAGGAACAGGAGAGATATGGACTGCTGCAACTAATCTTGCAGAGAGAAGTAGAAGAAAAACGTGGACAAGGAATGCGAAGAAATTCCTGGCTAAAAGATCTACGTACTTACGTACGTGATTCAACACAATAACCACAAATATTTTCAGATCAGCAAAGTTCAGATTGCCATGATGGTCGCCAATATCCGAAACGGACAGACACTAATGATAAAAATAGCTAAATTTCAAACTTTTCCGCGTTGCACAAACGAAAGATTAAACAATATCGGTTTTCCCAATTTATCGAATTTGGAATGCAAATATGATTAGTAATGTCTTAATAAATGTTACCTTGTAATTTATCACAAATAATTTAACGTTTACCTGGAAAAATATTCAATGCAGTAATGAACAAACCGTATAACTTAATGTATAATTATATAAGATATAAATAAACAATATAATAATAAAGTTACATATTATGTATATCCACCAAACATGCGTACGGCGTATATGCATTAATAGTTGTAACGTTATAAACGTTACATATTTGTTATTTATATTTAAACAATTATTTTATTCCAATTCTATTGATTTTATTCATTTCCTAACTTTGTGTTTTGTTTTACTATGTTTCTAATACAAATAGTTGGATTCAATGATCTTATACCCGTATTGAAACACAATAGCTAATTTTTTCATAGCCATATAAAATTTCTATGGTTCTATGCCACACTCGAAGCGAAAAATTATATTTGTCAGTTGGCAACTCTTAACTTCCGTTCTGTCATGTCAGTCCTTGCTTAAATAGTCGGAATATTTTTTACTTCATCTTGTGTCTATTCAAGACGATGTTTCTCTGCAGAATTTATTTTATTTCTAAACTAGCTGACCCGGCGAACTTCGTACCGCCTTAGAAAAAAATAATGTGAAGTTCAATAAATAAAAATTAATTAACAGAAAACCAAAAAAATACTTAAAAATATTATGTACTGTAAATGAAGCAATTTAATTCTTTTGCTAAGAACTATTTTTTCCTATGCGTAAATATACAACGATGGCGGTTTCCCAACACGCGATTAATTTTTCATGCCCGAAACATGGACACTCGTAAGTTTATTCCGCAAACTTCCAAAAAACTTACAATTAAGGGCGACGTCCCATGTATTTATCCGATTTCCGACGATACGTTGATCCGAATGTATTCTCATCGAATCAGAATATTTTCGCGCCGAATTTCATCCGAAAGTTTTATGAAAGCTTCCGACATCGGATAAAGTTGAAATTATTTTAACTTTTTCCGATAAATCGGACGTTTTGTAATTGTAACGTAACTTAATTTTATTTCTGTGCATTCAATTTATTGAAACATGGATTTGAATCGAAGAAAATATGTTCGTAAAGTTAATAAATCCCTATTATTATGTCTGCTTCTTTTAATTCGCGAAAACAAACCAAAACCAAATCAACCAAACCAGACAAAAACGTACAATGCGGCCAAGAAGATACTGGGTTCGTGAAATATTTAAACAAAGAAAGTCACAAGGAGCTTTTAATAATTTATTGCAGGAAATTGGACTAAATGATGTTGATAAATATTTCAACGCTTCCATAGTTTCTTGCATCTCCTCCATTGTTTCTTCAACGTTATCCATAATAACATGATACTATAAATAATATAATAAATAATATAACAATAGTTATTTATGATATAAGTGTTAAAAGTACAACGTTTAAGGCACGCATGTGAAATGTGAAAGTTTGCAGAATGAGCGATAGCGAGTTTTGCAATTCACATGAGTGCCTTAAAAATGTACGCATATCATACAATATTTTTTCTACAAACGTAATTACAGGACAATATCTACAAAAACTTTTACTTGAACTTGACTGACATCCCATTTTTATATTTTTTTGACATTACATCAAAATTGCCTATACAGTCAATACGAACTGCAGTGCCTTAAAATTTTTTTAAAGCACTAGTGCCTTAAAGTAGCATTTTTAACGCTCGTATGGAGTGCTAAAAATTGCATTTTTAACACGGTTGTAGAAAAATAATATTTATAGTATCATGCATAATAACAATTACAAATTACAACAATTACTAACAAAAAATTGACATTTGACCATGGACAGTTGACAGTTTATACGGATTTTCGTATCCGATAATCGCAACCATGTGATAGCTGCTAAACTATTAGCTACTACGAAAAGAGACGATTTTCGTATGTCGATTCACAAAAATTTTTCAAATTTCCGTAAAATCTTTCTTTTGCGGAATTTTTCACTAACGGTGGTAAATTGTCACGTAAGAAAACTTCCTTTTTCAAATGCCGCACGATTTTTTTGTTTTAGAGATTCCAATCCTGAGATTAACTGTCTGCCATCGGAACTACTTTTTTCGAGGCCTCAACTTTGGCGCCCTCTACAATATAAGTGTACATGCATAAATGAAAAAATATTATATTTTTTGTATTCTCTAAGAGTTAGATATTAATATGTAAAAAGTTTTATGTTCATTTCTAATAAAGACTCTGAGAAAAAAATATCTTGAAAAAATGCTTATTTTTGGTCTTCTAAAGTGTACTAGTAACAAAATATAAATAATTTTCTGAGTTATTAATAAAATAGGAAATAAATAGTTATGGTCCAGAAAATTTAATAAATTTTGCTTGAAAATTACACTAAGAAGGTAAAACGATAATTTAAACGTCACTACTACGCTCTATACATAAACGAATATATTGCTGTCTACTGAGTAAGAAGTGACATCGGTAGACGCCTGGCGGAGATAACCGGTCTAGTGATAATTGGTTGTTAAAATCTGTAAATGATTTTTTCTCATGATCGCATGACTCAATGGAGTCATGAACATTTAACACAATAGTTTTTTCTATCGGAGAATACGCGCCGTTTTTAAGTTTAGCAACAACAAATTGAAACGATGACGCCATTTTAACGCATAGATTTGAACTGCTAACTAATAACACGGAAGGTATCAAATTCGTCACCCTTACTCGTTAGGCCGATGCCACATTATGCGTTTTGACCGGATGCGTTTCCGCCGCATCCGGTGAAAACGCATAGTGTGACAGATCGGTCCAGTTGCGTTGAAAACGGATGCGTTTTGAGTCATCGGTACGCGCTTACAAACTTCACCAGACTAAACGCATAGTGTGACAGGTCGGTCCGGTTGCGTTGGAAACGGATGCGTTTACACCGCATCCGGTCAAAACGCATAATGTGGCATCGGCCTTAGGCAGCTAGGCAGGTACACTTCGCGTCAAAAAAAAACTGGTACAACTCTTATAACCGAAAATCGTGTTTTTCAAGTTGTGTAAGTTGATCTTGTTACAAGTGTCATTCCAATTTCTACGGCAACGTTGGCAGTTCAACGAAAATATTATATCAAACTAGGTAAAAACGGGGCTGTGCGACGGACCGCATTTTTTAATATACTAAAAACTAAAACAATTGTAATTTTCCGTCATCTCAATTAAGTATCCATACATTGATTCGTGTTTTATTATAATTTATGAAAATATTTCAATTTACAAATAATGATAGATAATAAATCTTGACATGACTTTAAATTATTATGTTTAATGTCAAATCGAGAGGTGTGATTGATTCCTCGTAAATTGTAGGACAAAACTGCATTAAGTTGTGTAGAATTAATAAAACACACTGGAAAAATTAAAAATTTAATTGAAATTAATACTAAATGAATAACTTTTACAGTGAACAAGTGTGTAATTTAAATATATGTATTACAATTCGAAATATACATTTTAAACGTTATTTTTTTGTATTTAGATTTAGTGCAATTCCGTTATCTGTGATGGCAACAACGAAGTGATTCACGAACAATAATTGTCAGTCTGAACACAGGTTTACATTAGGAAAAAAAGTGTACCAGTTTTATATGACGCGAAGTGTACTTCAAAGATGATTTGTCAAATCCGTCAAATTATTGGGTTTAACTACATCCATAGACCAATAGTTTATAACCTTGACGGTAACCTTTAGTATGCGACAGTGGCCAGCCACTGTTGCCGATCCTCGCTGCTGGTGGCGTCCATTACAAAATCATTGGCGCTACAAAATCGCCTGCCTAAGCCACTGTGTGGCGCCACAGAGTAGCGCTGCAGAGTGGTTCGTCTGTTTCTGCCCTTAACCTCTATTTGAAGATTTGCCTAATTGTAATGAGCTGTCAGTTGCAAACAAATAGACTTTAAACCTTTTTTGATGGTAAATGTTTTCAGATAAAAGTGAAAGTTTTCAACCCAATAAAATATAAAATAATATTACATTAAAAACTTTATTTATAACGCGTAAGCCTGCGAACTTCACCCTCCGTGTTTAATAATTCACTCGCGAAATCATTTGGATGCGCACTAAGTCTTTCTTCATACTTTTCACTGTATTTGCTGATTTCTTCTTTGATGCTGGGAACTTTCAGGTCTCTCTCTATTATTGCGTTGGGGACGTACCATGGAGCGTTTACTATGGTTCTTAATGCCTTATTTTGAAAACGTTGTATAATTTCCAAGTTAGAGTTGCTGGCTGAGCCCCATAGCTGTATGCCATAGGTCCATATGGGTTTAAGTATGGCTTTGTATACCACTAATTTATTTTCAATTGACAGTCTTGAATGTCTACCCAGAATCCAGTACATTTGTTGAAGTTTGAGTCCAAGTTGCTTTCTTTTGGTGAATATGTGTTTTCTCCATGTTAGTCTTTTATCTAGATGTATGCCCAGGTATTTGGTTGTATCTACTTGTAATAATTGTTTGTTGTTTATGTATACTGGTGGACAGCTCTCTCTTCGCATGGTAAATGTCATGTGGGTCGATTTTGTTTCATTAGCTCTTAGTTTCCATTTTTTTAACCATTTTTCTGACTTACCAAATAGATTTTAGATAAATTAGAACTATTTTAAGTTTTACTTTATTTTACTAGTAGTACTATCTATACATTTGTTGATAATTTAGAAAGGAAAGTTTTCATTGGAATTCTTACCTACATGTCATAGCCTAAGAAAGTCATAACTTTAACTGATTGTTCCTAACGGAACAGATTGTTAAATAAATTGGAGTAATAAAAAAAAACTTTATTGGGACCATTTTCTGGTTACACCTCCGTTTGCATTTCGCGTTCCATCTGTCCAATGCGGAAAAATTCCAACGAAAATGGAACCCTACGTACTCAGATACGAGTAATACTAATAGAAATAAAAATGAATAACCATTTTCATCTTATTGCAATACGAAGTCAAAGCCGTCTTATATTTAGTTCGTTTAGAGCCGATTGTTCAATTGGAGATTATCTTTAGGTTAAAAATAAAATTCAATTAAACTTAATATTACGTTGTTCAATGCAAGTTTAACGCTTAACCATCTGTTAACCAGAGATTATCTTAATCGCCCAAAAACGAAGGATTAACGGTGTTAATTAGAGATTTGTAACCTTATTTTCTGGTTGTAAATTAAATAATTGTCAAGAAAATTCCAGACTAAAACAAACATGGTTATTGCACTATACAGTAGGGTGGGTCGGTTCTCTAGTTTTTTTATGCCTGTAGTGAAGAAAGTTGCCAAATGGTCTAGAATGAATAGTGATATATATATATATATATATATATATATATATATATATATATATATATATATTTTATTTTAATATTTAAAAGTATTTAAAAGTAATACCCCTAAAAGAATAAAAATTTAATTTTTAGATCAATGAAGCCTGATACTTCAAACGAATAAAAATAGCTTCAAAAGCACTAAAAAATATATATATTTAATTTAAACAACCTTAAACCTCACCGCCAGGAAAATTTGTTCAGGTCCAAAACGACCCATAATACCCCTAAGCACTCTACGCCTACATCGCCTACCTTTGACTGCAATAGACCGAACGAGGTTATCGAGTAGAAAAGGAGCAATGATCGTTAGTGCAGTTCTTGAAGATATTGGATTTATATCCAAAAATGACAAGTCCATGTAATAGACAAGTCTAAATTAGATCGACAAAGAAAAAGGCAACGACTTGATTTACAAAAAAAACATAAAGGATGATGCTATTCTTCAAGCTCTCTATTGTGATGGTCGCAAAGATCAAACCCTTCACGTTCAAAAACAGGGAGAATCGTCATCTAGAAAAACCACTGTCGAAGAACATAAAGTGTTATAGAAGGAACTTGGTAGCGACTATATAGGGCACGTAACACCTCAAAATGGTACTGCAAAGTCCATAGCTTCAACGATTTTTAACTATTTAACAGAAAATCAGGTGTCAGCTAGCGAGTTGACTGCTGTTGGCTGCGATGTACTGTCGTTAACACTGGGCCCCACAGTGGTGTAATACTTGATGGAATTGCGAGTACGTCATAAACGACCCATGCAATGACCAATATGTCAACTACATTCAAACGAATTGCCACTACGATATTTGGTTAAATATCTGAACAGAAATACCACAGGACCTCTATCATTCTCATGAAAATGAAAGAATACGCCACCTAGCTTAAAAATTTTAACAGAGTATATTCTATGAGTATATGCTAAGGTTTGGTTTCTAATAAAAACTGTACCAGTGTGTACATTTGGAACTCTTCACCTTTGGAAGCTAATTGAATATTCCAGATATTTAAGTGACGAACTAAAAGCTGTAGTTGACCCTGTGATTCAACGAAATGGCTTTTATGGCCATCCTGAAAATATTTTACTAACGATGACCTTTGACTCACGTAGTCATATAAGAGAGTTAGGATACAAAAGAATATTAAAGTGCAAATCGAAAGTGAAATAAAATCTTATAAATTTGAATAACACTGTGAGAAAATTGGAAATTCCCAAGTTCAATAATTTTGAAGCGGAATCCTAGATTGATTGAATAAATTGGCAAGAGTGCAGATAATCGGAGCCGCTAATGACGAAAAATCTGGCTGATGAAGACATTCAAGAATTTATTAAAACTGGTAGCTATCCAGAAAGAGATTTATGAAAATTAACCTGTCATATACACGCTGGTGAAAGAGGTGTCAAATTAGTGACGGAGGCATCTTTGGCCGTATGTGGGTTTACTAATAGGGATCGTTGGATACGTACAACTATAGAATCTAGAAGCTACATGCCAAAGTTTAATAGCAAATCAGACTATGAAGTACGAAAATAAAAATTGCTCACATGGTTGGGTGGATGGGAGGGCAGGGATGAAACTCGATGGCACCTACCTCCCCGTGGTGAGTTCTAGGCTATTTTGTATATTTTAATCCACAAAATAAGCGAAGAGCTGCTCCTAAGTGGAAAAGTTGAAAAGTACTTGATTGTTTTTAACCTAAAGCTTGTCACGCACGGAGAGCTAGAGTATAATATATATTATATTATATCATATCGCTCACTATAATAATGAGTGTGCCTGCACACACGCAAGCATTAGTTCCAGGTATTCAGGCTCACTCATTACTATAGAGAGCGATATGATATAATATATAAGTATAGCCCTCCGTGCGTAACAAGCTTTAAAAGCTGGCGGGGGGCCTAAATATATTTAAAAATTAAAAATATTTTTTTAGGTAATTAGAGAATTATATTGCATTATTTCATAGTACAGGGAAATTCATTTGTTGATTTAATTTTTTTTGTTTATTGAGGGGGCCGGCGGGAGGCTCAAACAGTGACAAAAAAAATTCAAAAAAATTTGTACAAGATAATTTTACCAATAGCAACTTTTTCAACTACAGGCGTCTTGAAATTAAAAAAAAAAAAGTATAAAAACGACCCACCCTACTATACAGTGTGTCAATTTGAAAAGTTGCCACCCCCTATAATTTGGTCCCTATAGAAAATATAAAAATATGCAAAAACACGTCAAATTTATTTGTGAGGTGGACATTTTGTAGACCAATTTTCAACTAAATTACATCAACTCTATAGCGGGGGCGGACACAACCCCCAAAATCTTTAATGGAAAGGGGGGTTGAGTGATACCTCATTTTGAAGGTCATTAAATTACCTTTTCAAAAATACCACATGTCTTATATTTCTTTTCAGTACTTTTGGAAAAATCTTGGACTCAATACTCTAAAAATTTTTGGAGTTCTGAACTCTATACTTAATATCTTTACGGTTTTACTTGATTTTTCCAAAAATACTTCAAAAAAAAATACTCTAAATACTTCAACACCCCAAAAAAATTCAATTTGGAGTTAAATACTCCAAAAAAAAATTTGGAGTTCTGAACTCGATATTTAATTATTAAAATTAATTATAAAAAAATTAAAATTACTGAAAAGTAATATAATGTATGTGGTATTTTTGAAAAGGTACCCTCGGTTGTGTCCGCCCTCGCTAGAGGGATAGTGTAATTTAGTTGAAAACTGGTCTATAAAATGTCCCCCTCACAAATAAATTTGACGTGTTTTTGTATATTTTTAGATTTTCTATAGGGACCAAATTATAGGGGTGGCAACTTTTTAAATTGACACCCTATATATTGTATTACTCTTTCTACCAATTTTCAGTCGTAGATAAAAGTTGCAGTAATAATCTATTATAATACCGTGTCTATAATAATAATATTGGCTATGTTTAATAATGGTGTCTAATAATTGATGATGGAGATATCACATAGGACGAAGATTTCTTAGCTGTTGTTAATATAATTTCGTTTTTGATTTCAAAAAAATAGACTTCTCATATGATTATAACCCAGTGATGCACATAGATAGCTGAAAAATAAATTACATTTCTCAGTGTAATGGTACTTATGCTTTCTACAAAATAAATGTTAATTTATAAATTAATACCTATTGTCATAAGTTTCACTTGTTCTTCATTATGTGTAAAAATCAGGTAAAAACAAATTGGAAAAGTTTTCATTAATTTTTTGGGAAAGAAATTAAAACATTCATTTGGTATAAATTTTTTATTGTTATAAGCTAAAAAATCATCATTACTATTTCAACATAAGTTTTTCTTGAAGTAAAGTTAGCAACTCTGTTTCCTTTATTGCTTTCTTACATTTTTGAAATTTAAAACACAAAAATAATCACTGATACAAATTAACAACAAATGCACATGAATCTTAAAAGAAAATGTAAACACTATACGTCAAAAATCATTATTTATACCACAAAACACATTTTTATGCACAATTTTCATTGAAAAATTTGTTCCCAAACCTTAATTAATATCTGGCAACATTGTCGCCGCTTCAGTATTTGGGTTTAAAAAATCCGAAAGTTAACCAGCATTGAACAACTTCTTAAGAAATAATCTTTGAATTTTTAAACATGGTTTACTTAATCCATGAGTTAACTATTGATTAAACAACTGGCCCTTAGAGAGCGTAACAAGCATCCTTGCACATATGCATTCTCTGAGGAAAAACTGAGTTTAGAAACCGTTCGGTAAGGGTGCTGTTTGCGCTCTCTAAACGAACTAAATATAAGACGGCTTTGGTTTCGTATTGCAATGAGATGAAAATGGTTATTCACTTTTATGTTTTCAGATAACTTTGTTCACACTTTCACACCTGTAGTTTTGGATGTAAATACTTTACATTTCATTTATATGAATTGCGCTAATGTTTGAGTAAATATTTACAAGATAATTCTTAGAAGAAAAGGTAAGTGCGGACGTGCAATGAAACAATTTATTCGTAGTACTGGATCGACGTTGTTACTCATGGTTGAGTACTTACACCAGGATACTTTAAATATTACTATCTTTATATTGTAAATATTAGCAAAGATGAACTTCTTGGTATATTAATCATGATATTGTTGGTCATTTTATTTTAGGAGTGTAAAAGGCGTCAATTAAAAAAATCATCAATACTAATATTTAAGTATTTGTTTATGACTACAGAGTGAGTTTTATTTGGAACTCCTCAATTATCTCGGAAACGGCTTGCACGATTTTTATAGGTTTTAGTGAGTAAGGGTCTTGTGTTGATCCCGATATTATGGTAGTATGTATTTACATTAAAAAAAAAAAGTAAAATCCTTTATAAAAGGTATATTTATTCAAATTCCCTGAAAAGGGCTACATCACAAATGCAGAACTAGTTTTCGATCTGACTATATATCATACTCAGTGCAGAAACCTCAAATAAGTTAGTATAACCTAATAAGTTAAAGCAAAATTTAAAATGTCGACTAAGATTGAAAAAAGGTACAGGTTATACTCACATGATGCTCACATGCTAAGCCAAGAAAATTGAAAATATTTGGGTAAAAACCCTTTAAAATTACACAGTCATGGAAACATTGACTAGAAATATTATAATTAACATGAATGTTTTAAATATCACATGATTAACCATTTGACCCTCACTTGAGTTGAATTCGTTCAAAGGTTCTGCTACCTCACATTTTGAACGGTCGTTGGCAACTAATTATAGTAGGTAACTGAAATCTTGAAAGATGTCAAGACTAAACTGTCAGTGCAACAGGAAGTACCAATGTGTACCTATTGGTTATATAGCCAACAACATAAGACTTGTTGGAAGTTAAAACAACAGTAACGAACATCACTCTACTGTGATTAAAAAATTAATTATAGCCTAATAAAATAAAAAAAAGTCAAAATGTAAATTCGTACAGGTTGAAACAAATTTTATATCAAAGTTTAGGTGGGTACAAAAGATATTTTCAAGAAAGTATCCAAATCATACAAGGGGATCATTGTTTAAATAATTAAAAAGGTGTCATTTTTGCAAAATAAACACTTCTTTAACTGCTGAGGTAATTCACTTATTAATGAAAGTCTACGGGATTTTTTCTGCAAAGTTCAACGGTAAATCTTTCGTATAAGACTTACTAAATTAAATTTGACCCCCTATTTATTTAAATAATTGTATATAAAACTGAAAAAACAAATTTGCAAAAAATTATTTTTAGCGTTTTAAAAAAGCAATATAAAATATCTGATTTTACAAACTATGTTGCGCTATGTGACCCATATTAAGCAAAAAAAAATTGGTCGAAAAATATTTAATATTTTTTGAGATATTGAATTTGTTTATTAAATGTTACTATATTTTCAGTTGCAAAAACGCGGTTGTTGCCAAAGAAATATTCACCTATATAAGATCTCATTATTTTTATTTTTATGTACCTATGTTTTCGATAAATGTGTTGATAGATTCAAATTTCAATTAAACTCCCCCCTAAAATGGCATTTGAAAATTATTCAAATTTGTTTATAAATCGTTTTTTTAATAACATCGCGGGGATTAAATATTTTAAAATGCCGTTTCAATAATTAGGTTTCTGGGAATTTTTTACTAATTAACAAAATTTTTTTGTCGTTTTTTCTTCTTCTTTTTTTCTTGGAGTTATATTACTATGGGCCCTTTTAGGGTTAAATTTCATTAAGAATGTCGAATCTCTAAGTTGTAGATTCTAGTCCTAAAAATATTAAGATTTACCTAAAATCACTTAAATAAAATGTGGCTATTTACTGAGTTACAGGGTGTTTTATTTAAACATTTAAAAATTGTTGTTACTAAGTACTTTAAAACTATTTGACGTATCCTTATCATACTTGGCAGAAAGTGTGGCTATTATACGCCCTACTAAATTGTGATTAATAAGCGTTTCTAGCTAGTGCCAGAGGCGTACGCCAGGGGATAGTGAATGATTGACCCTTCCCAAATTCTACGCCACTGGGTGAATTACTATTTTAGCGAAATTTTTCGATTCTCCAATACTTTGTATGTAAATAACCTTATTGGTATCGATAAAGTCATCAGTTTTCGAGATATTGGAAGTTTAAAATAAATGAATGAATGAATCAAAATAACTGTGCTGTTTCATTTTTCACGTCCAATATCTCGAAAACTAATGACTTAATCGTTATAAGTAAAGAGTATATTATTTACATAGAAAGTATTGGAGAATCTAAAAATTCCGCTAAAATAATAATTCCCTCAGTGGCGTAGAATTTGGGAAGGGTCAACTATTAACTATCCCCTGTCGTACGCCTCTGGTAGTAGCTATAAACTTTTATTTATCAAAATTTAGTAGACTGTATAGTACCCACACTTTCTGCCAAGTATGATAAGGATGCGTCAAATAGTTTGAAAGTACTTGGTAAAAATAATTTTTAAATTTTTAAATAAAACACCCTGTAACTCAGTAAGTAGCCACATTTTATTTAAGTGATTTTAGACCAATCTTAATATTTTTAGGTTTATAATCTACAACTTGAAGATTCGACATTTTTAATGAAACTAAACCCTAAAAGGGCCCGTAGTAATGTAACTCAAAGAAAAAAAAAAGAAGAGGAAAAAAAGACAAAAAAAATCGTTAATTAGTGAAAAATTCCCAGCAACCCAATTATCTAAACGGCATTTCAAAATACTTAATCCCCGCGACGTTATTAAAAAAACGATTTATAAACAAATTTGAATAATTTTCAAATGCCATTTTAGGGGGAAGTTTAATTGAAATTTGAATTTATCAATACATTTATCGAAAATATACATAAAAATAAAAATATTAAGATTTAATACAGGTGAAAATTTTTCTGGCAACAACCGCGTTTTTGCAATTGAAAATAGAGTAACATCTAATAAACAAATTCAACTTAACATAACATAGCGCAACTTCTCCTGTAAAATAAGATATTTTAGAGTGCTTATTTAAAACGCTAAAAATAATTTTTTGCAAATTTGTTTTTAAAGTTTTATGTCTAATTATTTAAAAAAATGGGGGGTCAAATTTAATTTAGTAAGTCTTATGTGAAAGATTTACCCTTGAACTTTGCAGAAAACAATCCTATATACCTTCATTAGTAATTGAATGACCTCAGCAGTTAAAAAAGTAATTTTTTTTGCAAAAATGACCCCTTTTTAATTATTTAAACAATGATCCCCTTGTATGATTTGGATACTTTCTTGAAAATATCTTTTGTACCCACCTAAACTTTGATATAAAATTTGTTTCAACCTGTACGAATTTACATTTTGATTTACATGTAGTGTAATTTTATTTTACTAAACTATTAAAGTAAAAATAACCTCGAATGTTAAAGGTGAGAACCTGAAGAAGATAATATAATTAAGTTGCACAAAGATGATGTTTATCTACGATCAGGGTAGGCAAGCAACAATACTCGTGAATGAATTATGGTGAATTATAGAATCAATCAACTAAGAAAATTAATAATAAATCCTTTTGTGTTTGACCACACCTAGGATTGGGAACGTATTTTGTGTTGATGTAAATTTCTCAGCTATTGAATTTGTATGAATAGTTAGTCGATGTTGAAATTTATATAAAATGCAAGAGTAAAACACAGCAAGGGTGATGGATGTATAAAGATATCTCAGTTAATCCAAAGAATAGATCTCATTAAACAAAACTCAGATTTGGGCGACTAATTCCTAAGGACCCAGACGGCTGAAAACGGCTGACATTTACATTGTTGTCAGATATAATTATTATTATAAACAACTTAAAACTAAAAAAAAAGAAAAATGATTATTTTCAAAGCTTAAAAACACAAGTATTATTATTTTATGAAAAGTATTATCACATTATTTTTGAAATTATGAAGTGCCTTAATTCAAGTTCAAGCCTTCTTCTATCAGTTCTCGATAAGAATCTTTGGCTGGTTTTATTCTAAAATATTGTTTTTTAAATGTAAATGAAGCGCTTATGAGAGGACGGTCTCAGTGACGGTTTAAGGCATCAAGGGGCCCTAGGCGGCCATGAGAAGTAGGCCCCTTTATAGCGACCATTTAGTTAAAACAAATTTACAGACATTTATGTTGTTTTGGGAAGTAGTTACTCCAAAACTAAATTACGACAATGTAAAAAGATCATTTTTTTTACTTCTGTTACTTTGCTAAAGATTTAAGTATATAAATTCTAATAAAAAGAGTTCATCTCCGTAATTAAAAACTGATCTTTTCACTTCAACGGCTGAGAGTTCGCATATCCATTATTAAAAACTGGTCTTTTCACTTCAACGGTCGCTGAAAACTGCCGGTTTTGCTCGCCAGCCGTGATACACGCGCGGTTTTGAACGACGAGCCAAGTAAAAAATAAAACAAACTGACGAGCCACAAGCCAGGCTCGTCGGTATATAAAACCCGCGGTATTGGAATGATACACTGGCGAGCTTTACCGACGAGCCACAAAACTGCCGTTTTACTCGCCTGTCGATCAGGGCTTTAAAGAGGATCTATTTATTAGCATGAAAACTCGTTATTATTTATTGAAGGGTGTAAAGTGTACACAATACTCCCCTCTTCAACTTGTTGTGGTCAATCACATCGCGATAAATCACATCAACTTATCGCAGCGCCTAAACAGCGTTTCAATCATCAACAAATCACAGCAACTTGTCATCACAACTAGTTGCTGTGACTTATCGCTTTGTCTAAACGCCGCTTAAGAAGTACGAAAGTAAATTGCTCTAATAATAATTATTCCAATATAAAGGATCTATTGTACTAGGCCTGGATCCCGCGTACCAAAAAAAATTTGATTAATAGCAAGCTGAAAATTTGTTAATAGCTTAACGGTGTCTAGTCGGACAAACTTTGATGTATGGGAACACTGGAACAGGGGAAGTTTTAATTGTGGAACGTGATTTTAATTGTGGAATGTATCATCCTGACAAGTTTATGATTGTGAAAACTAGCAGGTTGTTTTTAAGTTTATTCAATAGCAATCTTTATGTATTCTATGAAAAATGTTTGTCCGACAAATATGTTGGGCATTTTAATAAGTCTGACACGTAGAACATGTCAAATGGCAGGAATTATATTGGTGGTAAATAGCAGTCTGATTTTTGCATTTAAGTTTAATGAACGGATAACAAATCAATTGGAAGTTCTGTCCGACAAAATACATGGAACAATACATGGTTTTCGTAGTATGACGTTCGAAACCTGTAATCTAATCCACAATTAAAACTTCCCCTGTTCCAGTGTTCCCGTACATTAAAGTTTGTCCGACTAGACACCCTTAAGCTATTAATAAATTTTCAGCTTGCTATTAATCAACTTTTTTTGGTACGCGGGATCCAGGCCTATACTGTCAGTTTCACATACACAATTTAGTACTTATTCTAATTTCAAAGAGTGTGTTTGTGTATTGAAGCCTAATATGCCGAGACGTGTTTTAGATAACTTTATATTTAATCTACATGCTTATTTTACTGCTGAGAAAACCATTGGGGGCCCTTTGCTACCAGTTTTGTGTGCGTGTGTGTGATGCACTATGTATTAGTGAAACAAAACTAAGTCAATTTTGCAAAATGTAAAAAGCTGACAAAGTGAACAAAATGTCGCACAATACAAACCTCGCCGAGACTATCAGGATCTTCCCGAACATTCACATAAAATGCGTGAAAAGAAAGACATGATTCTTTAAATTCATTGTTATAGAAATTAAAATAAGGAAATGTTATTGAAACTTCCAGAACAACTCTCTGGAGAGTTTTGAGACAGGTTGGGTTTAAGTTTGAAAAGGAAGAAAATACGCATTTTTGTTTTGTGTGAATTCTTTTTGTCGTTCACAAAAGAATATAATTTTTAAGAAATTATAACAAATTTTAAAAAGAGGCTGGATAAAATGGATTTTTGCTAAAGGTAGTATAAAACAAATTTGGAAGGACGAGAGTATAAACTGCATAAGACACATCGATACCGAGGGAAAGAGACATACAGTGTGTTCCAACGAAAATTTGACCCCCTCCCCAGAAACTCAGAAACCAAGAGTTTCTTCACAATTAAAAAAAAAACACGTCAATTTGTATTGGAAGAGGGACGAATTTTTATACCATCAAATGTAACCCCCTACTGCCCCCCAGTTTTTTTAATAGTAAGTGTAGTCGAGTTGCACATCATTTAAAAGGTATGTTTTTTCTGCAGATAACCATATTGAATACAAGGGTTACAGTGACGAAGCAGTCTTGGAAACATGGCAACAAGCATTGTGTACTGCCTCTCCTGAAATTTGGGAAAAAGTGTCACAAAGGACATCGCACACATCTTATGGAAAATATAATGTCACTCAAATTCAATAAAATTTATACGAATAGATTCGTTTTAAATTAACGGTCAAATCTTATCATTGCGCCAACTCTTAATTATGATTAATTACGGCGCAAATTGCAATTAAAGTTTATCGAAATCACATTTTTTGAGTCAGTAAAAGTGTCAGTTACCATCATTATTGCTCTGGGTGCTATTCAAAAGAGCTTAAACCCCCCGCTGGGCCTAAGCGAATTAGTGAAATTAATCCTCTGATTTATGGAGTACCGACAATTTGGGTGTTTTAAAATATTTTTTCTCTCTCTAACTTATGTACGTATCCATTTTATTTCAGATTTATTTATATCAATTTCTGCTCTTATTATTGAAAATATAGAGTTGGCGCAATGATAAGATTTGATCGTTAATTTAAAACGAATCTATTCGTATAAATTTTATTGAATTTGAGTGACATTATATTTTCCATAAGATGTGTGCGATGTCCTTTATCACAAGTCAAATACAGCCATAATTCAAAGAGGCCAATCGAAAATAGTGCGAACGATAACTGATGCACCTTGGTATGTATCAAACCTAACGATTCATGAAGACCTAAGAATCCCGTTCATACAGGATGTGATCACTAAATATAGCACTAAGCACCATGAAGGACTGCAATCACACAGTAACCCTCTGTTGACTGTTGTGAAGAATGTTGAAGAACGATGGATTCGAGAAGATAGTATCGAAACAGTTAACCTTGTTATAATTTAGATACCACCTGAATGAAGAAAGCGACGACAGTAGTTATGACTGTGAATCTGATGATTGATAATAGTTTCAGGAAATTAGGGGAAAAAGAGAATTCATAATTGTGTTTTTGTACAACTAATTGAATATTCTACTATATAAATGTACACAATTTCATCACTTACAACTGTATTTTAAGAATTGGGAAAATTTACTATTGTACAATTCAGCACATTTTACCATTTAAATCGATAATTTCATACAGCATTCAAAACAGTTGAATATTCATGGAATATACTGTAGAGGTGTAGGAAATCAATTAAGCCGGTACATACGGACACGGACACAGTAAAGAGGTGAAAAATAGCACACCAAACTGCAATAAAATGACAGGTTTAGCCCTTGAGTCCATTTTGGTGAAAAAATAAGGTATGGAAAATAGATTAAATGGAAATAATTTTAAACTAAGGTGCATAAGGATGTACATTTTATCAGGTAATGATGGATTATATTATAGCTGATAGTATCTCTATTTCTATGTATTGAGATAAAAGATATTTACATATTTTGTATTTATAAAAATACGCAGTTTCTCGTAGCTACGTAATATTCTATTGTTTATTATAACAGGTAAAAATCAAAAACTGTCGTAAAAATATATCAACATTTTCCGAAAAGCAATACAAAACTTATTTCTGTGTTCAGTGGAGAACCAATGTGAATAACTACACTACAAATTCCAGAGTTTTCTCATTTTAGTGTTGTTGAGTTGTCCTGTACAATATTAAATGTATTTATCAAAATATAAGTCTGTGTTGAGACGAATCTCGTTTGTGAGATATTTACGTAATGATCACCAAAGACTATGGTGAAAGCCTGGAGAACGCTATGCCCAATTTTGCTGAACTCCTAGAATGCAATTTGGCGGAGAAGGTATAATGGTAGGGAGAAGCATTTCTTTGGAAGTACATAGGTACCTATCTTGTAATGTTAGAGGTAGGTCGCCTTAGCTGATAGGTGCATTAAGGAATATCTGGAAGACGGTATATGCATTATATACGGATACGTAATACGGATACATAATACGGATTACGGTATATGCATTTTGTAGGTGAAAATTTTCTTCTAATTCTCGGCTGCACATTGCCAGTATAACAATGCAATACTTTATAGGTGTTGATATTCAATTACTAGCCTGACCTCCTAGAAGTCCAGATCTTAACTAGATGAGCATTTGTGGAACAACTTCGGAAGGGTAGCAGGGCCGTAACTACCATTGGGGCAACGTCGGGGGCCCCGTTCATAGATTTTAGCGAGGAAAATAAAAATATGTATTTTAAGAGCCGATCCCAACGAAATATTTTCAAATGACACACTTTTAAAAAGACCGAAACATAGTTTTAATTTTTCACCGAGGAAATTAGTCTTTTAGACTAAAATGCAATTGGAACGGATCAGGGCCTCTGAGGCCTGAGCTAAGATGGCTCCCGAGACCTTAACATAAAAATTTAAATTATTACTTAAGAAATTAGTTATTTCGGCGTAATAAAACCTAAAATGCCATTGGAAGAGGGGGCCCGGGCTAAGCTAGGGCCCCCGAAACCTTTCGTAAACATATAAATTGTGACAGGAAATTAGTTATTTTGGCGAAATAAAAACTAAAATGCAACCGGAATAGGGACCCCAGGTGCCAGCTAATTTGTCTTAATCAATTTACCCCAGACCACATCTTGGTACGTGAAAGGAACCACATATTGAAAAGAAAGGTGTACATAAGATAAAATATAAAATGAGCACATTAGGATCAGTCCCACCAGTATGTTATTAATTGTGTTTAATAGTACACTGACCAGCTTCACTGAGTGTGCCTGGCTCACACTGCAGTACCTTAAGGCACCTAAAGGTGCTTTTAAATCAAAGTGAACACGAACGAAGGAACGAATTCGTAGGTGTTCGCTTGGTTATTTGTTCGGTATAAATTAAGACCATTTACATTGTAGCGAACGAACGCATTCGTTGATAATCCGTCCGCAATGTCAGATACAGATGAAGCTGTAATCATTACCGCTGCTAATTTTATAGTTATTGCAGGACATGCTGAAAAAAAAAAGAAAGAAGAGAGTGTGGTGTTCACATAGGACGGAAAATGCGCTTTCAAGGGGTTAAATATCAAACATTTTTCCGGACTCCCCTTGCGCTGGGGGTAAATTCCCCAGACCTTCCGGTAGGGGGCCCCAACATCGTAGTTACGGCCCTGAAGGGTAGCTATGTAAAACTACGGTGAGTTTGAAACTGTGGTAGCGTTAGAACTAATAAACGAGTGGGAACAAATACTTCAAAAAACCTGATTGCTGCTTTGGTCCAGTCGATGCCAGAAAGGATAAGAGCTCTTATTCGATATCGAGGAGGAAATACTCGACTTTATTGCACATTATTTAGAAATATTTTAAGATTTTTAATAAAAAATGTGTAAACTTTTTATTTATTATTACATTAATTTCAATATTCTGGAATTCATTTTTATTTTATGGTTTGTTATTGAACATAATATAATAAAAATAATTTATTGGAATTTGTTTTTCTAATACTTTTTATTTTACTTAAAATAAAATTGTGTCTGGCTACTTTTGCGAGTCAGTGTATATTATCACGCCAACGTATCTGGATTGTTGCAAATCAGTATTTACTAAATACGTTTTATCATAATAATAAAAGATTACACATCATTCGCGTATAAATGTACACAAACAAGGAAATAACACCTATAAAAACGTGTGGAGATAGTGTACTCCACCGCAGATGTGTGTACGTGACTGCCAGCATGCCATAATATTTTCACATTTGAATGGAATTTCAACGGTTGGCCAAGACCGCCGTTCAGCTTTGGCTCTGATCAGTGTTTTTGATTATATTATATAGGGTGATGACGAATGGCAAGAATATGGCGTTAAAAATTACTTTATGTCCGAAAGTTTTTCGTAGCTTACCAATAAAAATTTTAAATTATCGTTTTGAATGTGTAATACCGTATTTAACATATCGAAGAAGTGGAGAGTCGATAATAAAAAATAATTAAAATATTAAAAACGTGATTTAATATTAATATTCATCACGGCGCACTATGGTTCCAAATGCCGAAAAGGTGGGCATGAACCTTTGAAGGCTTATATTCTTCTAACAATAAAACACTGAAAACGTTTGTTTTCTATACTTCCACAAAATTTATTATATCTAAGTGACTACAGCTGTTTCGGCGGAGTGCCTTTCTCAAGTAATATAGTTTACAATGTGTTTGCCTTTGTAATCTTCAACTGAAGAGGTTGAGGAGTGGGGAGCTGTTTGTCTCGAGTTGGTCATTCAGAATTATATCTGTATTTTTCAGTTTATTAATTTCCATAGATTCTAAAAAAGATAGCTTAAGGCCTTTATTTTGAATATGTAGAATTTGAAACTCTTCATTGAAAGAATGATTATGATCTAGAAGGTGAAGTGCGTATGTAGAAGTGTCTGTTTTTCTATTGTTGAATGCCCTTTTGTGTTCTGCTATCCGTTTGTCAAAAGTTCTGCCAGTTTGACCGATGTACGTTTTCGGACAGTCACCACAAGTTAGTTTGTAGACACCACTCTGTAGTTGCTTTCTCTTTCGGCTTTTATTGTTCTTAATATATTTGCTTAAGTTGTTGTTAGTTCTGAAAGCTGGTGTTATTCCTTTCTTTTTTATGTATCTGGCTATTGTTGTTGTTATCTTGCCAGTATATGTGAGAGAGCAGAAGGTACTGGGTTCTTTCTGTGGTGGTGGATACACTAATTTCAGGGCTTTCTTATGGAGTTTTTGGTTTAAAATGTTGTTAACTGTTTGTTCGTTATAGCCGTTGTTTACTGCTATTTGTTTAATGATGTTTAGTTCTATTTCGAAGTTATTTTTTGTCATGGGAATTTCTGTCAGTCTATGTATCATGCTATGGTAGGCTGCTAATTTGTGTTGTGTAGGATGGGATGATGAATTGTGTATAGTTGTGTCAGTATGGGTAGGTTTATGATATATGGAGAACTCATGTTTGTTATGTAGTCTGTAAATCGTTACATCTAGAAAGTTTATAGAGTTATTCTGTTCTGTTTCTACTGTAAACTCAATATTATTATGAAGTGAATTAATATATGATAGAAATTGGTCAAGTTGTCTGTTAGTTCCTGTAAAGCATACTAGTATATCATCCACGTATCTCCACCAATATAAGAACTGTTTAAATACGGGATGTTTAGAAATTGTTGTTTCAAGTTGGTTCATAAATATATCTGATAGCAATGGGCTTAGAGGATTACCCATAATAAGTCCTGCACTGTTGTTTGTGTATATTTGATTATTGAATTCAAAATAGTCTTGATTTATGCAAATTTCAAGAAGGTGTAAAATTTCAGATGCAATGATCGGATTTGTACTATTATGGTCTAAAAGATTCTTAACTAAAACAAAAGTTTCTGTAGGAGGAACACTAGGAAAAAGATTTTTTACGTCAAATGAAATTAGTCTGGAGTTTTTGGGCAATTGAAAATGTTGTATTTTATTAACTAGTTCTAGTGTATTTTTTACGGTGAATTTAGGTGAAAATTTAGTGTATTCTGTAATAATATCTGACAGTTTTTTTGAAATTTTATATGACGGAGCTGTATAAAAAGAAACTACAGGTCTTATTGGGTGGTCAGGTTTGTGTAGTTTAATAAAAGAGTATAATTTAGGAGGTTGTGGGTTCATAATATTAAGGTATTTCTGTTCTGTTGGATTTAGTATTGATTTTGAATTTTCAATGGCTAGTTTAATTTGTTTTCGGTATTTTTCTGTGGGGTCTTTGTTTAGTTTTATACTGTTTTGGTTAGTTAAAAATTCTATTGTTTTGTTATTATAGTCTCGTTTGTCGATAGCAATAGTAGTGTTACCTTTGTCTGCTTTTGTAAATATTATGTCATGTTTTATTGATTTATTTTTAATTGAAACGGCTATTTGGTTTTCTTTGAAACAGGAATTATTAGTTTCACTACATACATCAGTAATAGATTTTGCAATGATGCTTTTTTCTATGTTTTTGGCAGTTTTGTTTAACGCTACTTCACATTCTACACCTAAATACTCTAAATTTTTTTGATTATTATGTTGAGGCAAGTTGTGTTTGAATCCTTTCTCTAAAAGTTCTATTTCACTATTATTGAATTTAGTATCTGTTAAGTTTATAAATCTATTGAAAAAACTATGATTTGAAAAATTTGTTGTATGAGTATTGAGTTTTTTACTATTGCAAATTAGATTATTTAGTTTTTTACATTGTGTATTAAATTTTTTGTCTATTATATTATCTACTTCAGTTCTTACTTTAGAATCTAGGATGTCAAATTCTATATTATCTAATCTATAATGTAATTCTGAATGACATACCTTAAGATAAACAGCTATAATATCTCGTTTTCTGTATTGGGTGCTCCTATAGAGATATATAAAACGAGATATTATAGCTGTTTATCTTAAGGTATGTCATTCAGAATTACATTATAGATTAGATAATATAGAATTTGACATCCTAGATTCTAAAGTAAGAACTGAAGTAGATAATATAATAGACAAAAAATTTAATACACAATGTAAAAAACTAAATAATCTAATTTGCAATAGTAAAAAACTCAATACTCATACAACAAATTTTTCAAATCATAGTTTTTTCAATAGATTTATAATAGTACAAATCCGATCATTGCATCTGAAATTTTACACCTTCTTGAAATTTGCATAAATCAAGACTATTTTGAATTCAATAATCAAATATACACAAACAACAGTGCAGGACTTATTATGGGTAATCCTCTAAGCCCATTGCTATCAGATATATTTATGAACCAACTTGAAACAACAATTTCTAAACATCCCGTATTTAAACAGTTCTTATATTGGTGGAGATACGTGGATGATATACTAGTATGCTTTACAGGAACTAACAGACAACTTGACCAATTTCTATCATATATTAATTCACTTCATAATAATATTGAGTTTACAGTAGAAACAGAACAGAATAACTCTATAAACTTTCTAGATGTAACGATTTACAGACTACATAACAAACATGAGTTCTCCATATATCATAAACCTACCCATACTGACACAACTATACACAATTCATCATCCCATCCTACACAACACAAATTAGCAGCCTACCATAGCATGATACATAGACTGACAGAAATTCCCATGACAAAAAATAACTTCGAAATAGAACTAAACATCATTAAACAAATAGCAGTAAACAACGGCTATAACGAACAAACAGTTAACAAAATTTTAAACCAAAAACTCCATAAGAAAGCCCTGAAATTAGTGTATCCACCACCACAGAAAGAACCCAGTACCTTCTGCTCTCTCACATATACTGGCAAGATAACAACAACAATAGCCAGATACATAAAAAAGAAAGGAATAACACCAGCTTTCAGAACTAACAACAACTTAAGCAAATATATTAAGAACAATAAAAGCCGAAAGAGAAAGCAACTACAGAGTGGTGTCTACAAACTAACTTGTGGTGACTGTCCGAAAACGTACATCGGTCAAACTGGCAGAACTTTTGACAAACGGATAGCAGAACACAAAAGGGCATTCAACAATAGAAAAACAGACACTTCTACATACGCACTTCACCTTCTAGATCATAATCATTCTTTCAATGAAGAGTTTCAAATTCTACATATTCAAAATAAAGGCCTTAAGCTATCTTTTTTAGAATCTATGGAAATTAATAAACTGAAAAATACAGATATAATTCTGAATGACCAACTCGAGACAAACAGCTCCCCACTCCTCAACCTCTTCAGTTGAAGATTACAAAGGCAAACACATTGTAAACTATATTACTTGAGAAAGGCACTCCGCCGAAACAGCTGTAGTCACTTAGATATAATAAATTTTGTGGAAGTATAGAAAACAAACGTTTTCAGTGTTTTATTGTTAGATAAAATGAACTTCCATCAAGTAACGGTCGAATCCATCAATCGCTTATATTCTTCATACACTTCGGAATTACTTTCGTACTTAAGGGTTTTCGGCATCGCTGATTACGATTTTTTTCAGACATTTTTTTTTGAAAAACAGAATGGCGGATCCAGCATGGCGGTAAGAAATTGAAAATTCAATCAAAACGCAAAATTGTTTGTCAAATTTGGTAGCTTAAAGTCGCTGATTACAAATCTAACTGAAAAACAAAATCCATATTTTTTTGAAATTATATATAATAAGGGACTTTGGAAATTTAGTCCTGTCGCCAGGGGGGGTACAACGGCCTCGTTAATTCAGATGGACTTACCCAAGTTTTTTTTATGTATTTTGACCCGTAGAACACGAATTTTTTGGGTAACAGTTGATCCGGATGTCGATAAGATTGTTATAGACCAAGAACTTGAGGAATCAAATAACAGCGATTTTTGGCAAAACAAAACAATATTTTGTATTTTTTGGGTCATTTTAAGCAAAAAATATTTCTACAAGTTTTTTAGTAGGATGCACAGTTTTCGAGATAAACGCGGTTGAACTTTCAAAAAATCGAAAAACTGCAATTTTTAAACCCGAATAACTTTTGATTAAAAAATAAAATAGCAATTCTGCTTAGCGCCTTTGAAAGTTCAAGTCAAATTATGTCGGTTTTGATTATTTGCATTGCTAAAAATTTATTGTGTTATTGTTAAACAAAGCTACAAACAACTAGTGCGTGAGTGATGTTTCTATGATTTATCATTTAAAATCGAACGAGTAGGTAGAATAGGTACTAGTGCAATCAAGACTATTTCTACGTTACATGCGTTAAAACGAATGTAAAAGCACGGGAAACCCTACGTGTTTATAGCTTTGTTAAACAATAAAAAAATAATTTTTTACCAATGCAAATAATCAAAACCGATATAATTTGACTTAAACTTTCAAATACGGTAAGCAGACTTGCTATTTTATTTTTTAATCAAAAGTTATTCGGGTTCAAAAATTGCAATTTTTCGATTTTTTTAAAGTTCAACCGCGTTTATCTCGAAAACTGTGCATCCTACGAAAAAACTTGTAGAAATATTTTTTACTTAAAATGGCCCAAAAAATACAAAATATTGTTTTGTTTTGCCAAAAATCGCTGTTATTTGATTCCTCAAGTTCTTGGTCTATAACAATCTTATCGACATCCGGATCAACTGTTACCCAAAAAATTCGTGTTCTACGGGTCAAAATACATAAAAAAAACTTGAGTAAGTCCATCTGAATTAACGAGGCCGTTGTACCCCCCCTGGCGACAGGACTAATTAGTGACCACCACTACATTTTCTTTTTGAAGTACAATATTTAGAACCTATGGACCAAGAGCTATCGGAAAAAAAATTATTTTAAGACAACTGGTTCTTTAATATATTATTCCATATGCTTCCTCGAACACCGTACCGGCCATTTGGCTGCTGATACAGATTGCGTTCATTACTGCGCAGCACATTTGTACAGGTAAACATATCGAATTTAAAATTATTGTAAGAAGAAAAATTATTTTGTCATTACTTTTTAAACATTATTAGAAATATGAACTATAATTGCCAGACATTTTTGTGGTTTAAAAAGTAATGACAAAAAAATGTTTCGTCCTAAAATAATTTAAATTCAATATACAGGGTGATTGATGAGTGTGATAAAGCTCAGTAGATCCGCTATAGTAATAGATAGCAATAAAAGTTGACAACAAAAATTGTAGTCAACTTTCAGCTTTACATTACGAAATTAGTTAGAATGTTACAGGGGGTTCGATAACATAGTGGCAAACCAAATTTATGTTTTTTTAAATGGAACACCCTATATTTTATTTTATATTCGAAATTTTCTTAACTTTTCCATCACAAAAATATAAAGGTCTGTTATGTTATATAAGGCTTTTACAAAGTTATAACCAATTTTTTTATGAAAAACGTAACTAGTTCAGCTCCCTGTATAAATAAAAATAAGCACAACAGCAATGATTTATTGGTACTATATTTTTGTTGTGTCAAAATTTATAAAAATGGTTGATATTGTTCATTTTCCTTATATCGAATACAGGGTGAGTCAAAAGGCAAGTACATTCTTTTCTCAGAAATTTTAAATAAAACGCCCTCTATTTTATATCACCATCGAAAAGTATCATTACCGTACTTTAATTTTTGTATAATATTCCCTATGCCTAAATTTGTTAGTTTTCGAGATATTTTCATTTTTCAGAGCAAGTTATTAATTAAGGTGTTCTATTTATAGTTACTGAGGAAATAATGTACTAGCGTTTTGAGTCATCCTGTATTCGATATAAAGAAAATTAGCAATATCAACCATTTTTATAAATTTTGACAATCAACAAAATAATATGGCACCAATAAACCATTGCTGTTGTGCTTATTTTTATTTATACTGGGAGCTGAACTGATTACGATTTTCGTAGAACATTCGTTATAACTTTGTAAATACCCTGTATAACATAACAAACCTTTATATTTTTGTGATGGAGAAGTTAACAGGATTTCGAATATAAAATAAAATATAGGGTGTTCCATTAAAAAAAAAACAGTTTGGTTTGCCACTATGTTATCGAACACCCTGTAACATCCTAACTAATTTCGTAATGTAAAGCTGAAAGTTGGCTACAATTTTTGTTATCAACTTTTATTGCTATCTATTACTATAGCGGATCTACTAAGTTTTATCACACTAATCAATCACCCTGATTTTGTATTTACCTGTACAGTTGTGCTGCGTAGTAATGAACGCAACCTGTATCAGCAGCCAGATGGCCGGTACGGTGTTCGAGGAAGCTTAGGGAACAATATATGAAAGAATCAGCTGTCTTAAAATAGTTTCTCGAAAACGTTGCTAGCTCCTAGACCACTATTGCTTAGGTACAACCGCCTATACATACGCAACAAATCGCCAGAATCATGTAATATGCGTCATTTCACACTTTTGTATTCAAACAACTACCAGCAATACATAGGCAGTTAAATGCAGCTAAACCAATGTGATTCTGTATCTTCTGGCTGTGTATTTTGAGATTAATAAACATTAATCGCAGATTTATGCAGAATTATGTACTTTTTGAATGCATTTTAACGAAAAGTTTAATTCTATTTCAAGTAGGTATATTTTTACTGTTTATTCATTGACAAATTTTATGCATTTATTGTTATCAAATCTTTAGTCAACTTTTATCTCACTAGACAAGGCGAAAACGGCGGGTTCGTTGGGAAAAATATTCCCATGAGATTTTTTTGCATAATTACATTCGTGAGACATCCCAGAATAAGGTTCAAGAAGTCGCCCACGTGAAAAGTGGGCCAAATTTTTTTTAATCAAATTGCAAAAATCAGTATTTTTGGCCCGGACAATTTTTTTGTAGGTTTTTTGGACCATTCTGGATAAAAAAGGTTTCTTATAATTTTTCTCTAAAGTTGATCGTTTTCGAGTTATAAGCAATTTAAAATTGAAAAAAAAAAAAACGAAAAATGGCGATTTTCAAGGCTTAATAACTTAGTTAAAAGTCATGTTCAAAATAAATTTTTTATGCGGGCCGCATATTCAAATGTAGCTTAAATAGTCTTCTTCTTTAGTCTGTTTGCATCCATCCCTGGACAAAGGTATCCCCATGAGTTCTTCACTTCTCTCTGTTTTGTGCTATTTAGTGCCAGTATCTACCCATTTTTGCTTTGACGTTGTGAAAGCAAAGTCGTTGTTTGTTTTTTATATCCTGTTGTTCTTCTGTCTTTAATTTATTATTTTTCATAAGTTTGTTGATTTTTCCTAAAATTACATTAGTGCATTGACGGGCCGCGCAAAAAGTTTCAAAGGGCCGCATGCGGCTCGCGGGCCGCATGTTGCTGACCCCTGGACTAGACCCTTTAGTTTTAATTAGTGTCATAAAAGTTTGCTGAACAAGCAGATTTGGCTCCAAATTGTTTTTTAATTTTGTTGTAATATTCAAATTTGGCTCTTTGGCTAAAAAGTTTGCGTACCATTGATTAGAGCAATAAAATTGATAAACTACAAAACGGTTTACAGCGTTTTCAATATAAGCGTTCTTTTTGGCTTACACTGCCAGCCGAAATATGGTCGTACATGGCTCACTTGTCCCGGAGTTATGAATAAGAATAGATCCGGTCTGATCCTTATACCTGCGTATTACCACTCTACGAGTATTTATGAGAAAACAACTGTAAACAAGAAAATCCCTAAATAGGGACTTTTTATTTTATACCTCATGACCACGTTTTCAGCATTTGGAATCACTGTGCGGCGCGAAACCTATCAATATGTACTTATGATATATTTTATTTTCCTGTACATAGCTTAGATTTTGGTACGAAATACTACACTTTGAATACCATCAGTGCTGCTTATAGATACCCCAGGAATCGAGGCCGAATAAGCACTTGAAAAATCGACAAATTACTGGCTGCTACACACAACGCAAAAGTCTAAGGATATTTTAATAATTTGACAATACCAATGACAGAAATTTCATGACCATATAAATTTGCTTGTTCTAGAATTGTTGATACAGACACTCACTTCTCATAAAAAAAAATTGTAAAACTGATAGCAATACGTAAAACTGTTTTTTAGAAGGAACAAAAAAATCGACATTTTTATGTTTTGTTTATTTTTAATTTTAGTCACTTTATACCATTCTTACTTAATAGGTGAATTAAAGATATTGTCTTTTTACCATGCAACAACATTTAACGTTAGACGAGATGAGTAGAGCCGTGGGCCTCCTTCAAGCTGGTATGCGACAAACTCAAGTTGCTGACCAGCTGGGTGTCTCCCAAAGCGTCGTAAGTCGTTTGTGGCGTCGGTTTAGAGAGACTGGGAGTCCAGCCGAGCAACATCCAGGACGTGGTCGCTCTAATACCGTCGCTCAAGACCGATATTTAATTTTAAATGCCAGAAGGCAGCCAACAATCACAGCACCCGAGCTAGTTAATGAATTACAGCTTGCACATAATGTAACAATTAGCCGCAGTACTGCGAGGAATCGTCTCCATGAAGCCAATCTTCGTAGTCAGCGACCACTGAGATGACCACCTCTATCTAGAGGCAATCGCGCTGCAAGATTAACCTGGTGTCAAGGTTTCAGAATTGGACTGACAATGACTGGGCCACAGTTTTGTTTAGTGGCGAATCTAGATATGGATTTCATCCAGATTCTCGTCGGACAAGAGTTTGGAGACGACCCGGAAATGGAGAACGATTACGACATCTTCAAGAAGTGTATGCATACAGAGGTGGTACATTAATGGTATGGGGCGGAATCATGATTGACGGAAGAACTGACCTCATTTTCCCACGTGGCTTTCTCAGAAGTCAGCAATATTTGGACACTATTCTTGAACCTGTTGTGCGCCCGTTTGCTGCTGCTGTTGGAGAAAATTTTTACTTTATGCATGATAACGCTCGACCATATGTTGCGCATATTGTAACAAACTGGTTGGATAACGAGGGTATTGATGTATTGCCGTGGCCAGCACAATCACCGGACTTAAATCCCATTGAGCATGTATGGGACATGCTCCAACGAAGAATTACTCTATATATGGGCAATATCTACAATGAGTTTCAATTAAAAGAGCTTCTGAGAAAACAATGGACACAACTAAGTCAAGCAGACATTAACAATGTGATTCGGAGCATGAACAGTAGATGTAGAGCTGTGATAAACCAACGTGGTGGCCATACTTTATTTTAAGTTTATATTTCGTTTTTTGACATTTTATGGTGGTGTGTGAAACATGGGTGATTTGCAATATATTTTTTTGCTCCAATTTTCTGTTTTTTTTTGCAATTTATGGTTTTTGACATATTAAACAAAAATTAAACTACAAATTTTGTATTACTTTTTTTAAGTTGATTACAGATAAACAAAATAAGTCTATTTATAAAAATATCCCTAGACTTTTGCGTTGTGTGTATTTTTTAATTGGAATATCTGAGGGAAGGCAATACAAAAGACAGACCATCTCGTGGGTATCGAATTTTTTACTGTGTCATGGTTTTTTATTAACAACTAAGCAAAAAAGGGACTTTTTTCATTCATTTCGATACTGCGAAAAACTACGCACTGTAGATGACAACGTTTAACAGACGACTTTCTTGAAAATACTTGCTGTTTAAAATAAGAATTTCTAAATGAAAAAATTGTTGTAAACAAAAAAGTTATTGCAAATTAAACTCGAAAGTAAGCATTTTTTCAATTGTTTATAATTATTAAAATAAACAATAAAAATATTTAAAGCACATTCCACAATGTGAGTTTTTTTGTACTTCCAAATGTGAAAAAGATGGGCCCCATCTGTCGAATAGTTTTTAAACAATTCAATTTGTCAAAAATGAATAACCATTTTCAATTAAATTGGTCTATCCCATTTTAGAGAAAAAAGGTAATTTTCAAATGGCTTTTACAGGTGCTTTTTCAAAGCTTAGGAAGGTATTTTTGGTCTCATTCTCTTCGTAAGATTTCAAATTTTCATGATTTTAAAAAAGTACATTAATTTTTAATTGTTTACTTACAAATAATTGAAGCTGAATGTAGTACCATTGTCGCCTTATAAGATTATCTGCGCCGTTTTAAGTTTCATAAAAAACAAAATACACCATCTGCAGTTTATGAAAAGTTTATTAAAAAACACATAAAGCATAATTAAAACACAAAGAAACAATAAAAATTCCGAAAAAGCGCCCATTTTACGTTTTTCGAGGCCATTTTTCAATTGGATGGACATCGAATTAAACAAAACAAAAAATATGAGATGAAAACTCAGTTTAGTGTTTTCAAATTGCGTAATTCCATTTTGAATATATATTTCATAAGTCAGTTAAAAAACTCCATAATCAAATTTGATATACCGTTGCGTTTCGGGATACATAACCTTAACGAACATCTAAATTTGAACGTTCCAAATACATTGATTAGTTCTTACCCACAAGTTGAATTTTGTTTTAATCAAAAGAATATGATGCAATACAGTAAAAAGTTTCCCAAAGTTTACCACGGAAACCTGCTTATTTATACCTAACAAATATTCCACAAATAAAAAGAAAGTTTATTTGAAACCAATTTATTCTTTAAAAATGAAAATAATCGGTTTCGTTTTGATTCAAATAGAGCCTCTTGCCAACCTCTGACACCGTGTTTCGGGGTCTACCCTTTTAGGCCAGGGTAATAAGACAAAAATATACCCTGTTCGTGACACTTCAGCAGCCAGGGTACTGAAGCGTTTTTTCGACGGGTAATACCAATAGGAACAAATTATAACTATTTCCTGCGTAGGATCTGGCGGCCATTTTTATTTATAAACAATTAACTGTCAAAAAATGGCATTTTCCCCTTTTTTTCAAATCAACGGAAAACGGTGAAACTTATGATTTTTTAGTACAAATATCTTCGAGATTATGGAAAAAGCTTTAAAATGATGTATTACAAAGTTTGATATATTCATTTATTGTTAATATAATTGCGAAAAAAGGTCGGAATTAAAAAAATATTTTCTCAATAACTGTTGTAAAAATTAGTGTACAGCTTTGAAATTTTTGTCAAATGAGGGTTCTTTGGTGTTTAAGATGTGATAAAAATTTCAAAGCGATTCATTCAATTGTTTAAATTTTATTCAAATTGTTTATCCCAGAGAGCATTTTTTTTGCAAAAATATAAGTCAGAAAAAATTACCTTAGAACCATTTCACAGGTGTCAAATGAAAGAGCACGAGCTACATTTTCAACATGGTTTAAAAAAGTGAACAAAAAATGCATTTATTACTAATAAATAATTTGTAATGATACATCGATACGCCGAACGCGCATCGACACTTGGAACCGAGCGATTCTCTCAAATCGCGCAGCTGCCCCCACTAAGTTCCACCTCTCTGCACCAACACCGGCAGATGGATATTTAAGAGCACCGCAAGCGACGATCCGCCGACAGTCCTGAACGACCCTTCTGGGCTCCATAACCAGTCAAGCGAAGTGAGCGAGGCAGGCCGACCTGAGTTACGACGTGCACCGTATTGACGTGATTCGCAAACTCAGGCAGGCCAACTCGAGACGCAAGGTGTACCGAAGTGAGGTAATTTGCGACTCATAATTCAACGGAGGCAAGCGTAGTGAGCGAGTCCCCGATAAATATATATTTGAATATCGCTGTTAATTTTGTTCTTCTGTTACAGACGCCCATCCGGAGGAGGACTTCGCTGGGACAAAATAGAAAATTGAATTATTATTTTGTACATAATTTAGAATTAATAGATTTGCTTTGTTTTCAACCTGTGTTTTACTGAGTCTGTCGTCCTAAAAGAACTACCCGTTACAAATTTGGCGCCCAAGTAAAAGTTAGAATATACGCAAGTAAACGTCGTTACTCGACGCCCGGATAATACCAAAAATGCCGACAGATAAAGACTCAGTATCAGGTGCCACGACGGGTACGTCATGGATAAATCGTCTTTCCAAAGAGGAATTACAGCGCGACGCCGAAAGGTGCGGATTGGATTCCAAAGGAACCGTCGACGAGTTAAGGTTAAGACTCAGAACCTTTTATAAGGATCGCGGTGAAGCGACAGGAACAATCCCAAAAATCAATACTTCCAAGGAAGCCGAACCAGACACACTGACCCAAGAAATTTCATGAATCAGAAACCAATTACAAGTCTTAACAATGACAAAACAAATGAGGCAATCAGATTTGCTAAATCAAGTACGGAGGTGGAACACACACTTCGACAAGAAACATTCGGATGCAGTAGACTTCATAGAGAGGATAGACGAATTAAGCCTAGCCTACGAGGTCGATAAGCAAGCTCTGCTAAAAGCATTACCAGAATTGTTAGGAGACCACGCATTGTTATGGTACCGAAACAACAACAGAAATTGGGATTCATAGACGGACTTCATCAAAGATTTTAAGAAAGCTTTCTATCCCAGAGAATATTTACTACAGCTAGAAGAGCAGATCAGAAACAGGAAGCAAAGGAAAAACGAACCAGCGGATAGATACATCACGGATATTCAAACATTAATCAGACGAGAGGGATCTTTTTCAAGAAACCAAGAACTCGACAGGATATATAAAAATATGCTGCCAGAATATAAGCTTTATGCTCGCCGCCGGGATTTCGAAAACTTATCAGGATTGCAAGAATTGGCCCAAGAATACGAAACTTTGGAAGACGAAAGGACCCGATAAAATCAGAATTTTCACGGAAATTGGAGACGTGCAGACCCTACACAATACGATGCCAAAAGGACATGCTTCCGATGCAAGATGCCAGGTCACTTCCTTAGGAATTGTAAAAACCCATGGAAAAAGTTTTGTTCGCGATGCGGCAAAGAAGGGGTCTACAGCAGTGACTGCTGTTCCAGACGTCAGGGAAACGAATAACAGACTGGAGAAACAAGGAGTCGTCCCAGTCTGAGGAGCAAGATTCGACTCCGTTCGTTCTAGCCGTTACACAACAAACAAGCAACGACATGCGACTGTTCGCAGTTACAAAACAAACAAGCAACGACATGCGACTAACTCGTACATATTTTGCATTGACTTTAGAAACGTCAACGAACTATCAGAAAAGGACACGTATCCGTTATATCAGAAATTTTGGATAGACTTAAGGAAGAAGCAAGCCGCCCAGTGACAGCATTTAGCGTACCCGGAAAAGGTCATTTTCAATTCAGAACTACCCCGTTCGGACTGTACTGCGCCGGAGCAACTTTCCAACGACTGCTAGACAAAGTTATACCGCCCGATGTAGAATTCGCGTTCGCATACCTGGATGATATCGTGGTAATATCGAAGACATTCCAAGAGCATTTATATCACCTACAAGAGGTCTTCCGAAGACTAAAAGAAGCCAGATTACAACTTAACTTCGAAAAATGTACATTCTGCCAGCCAGAACTCAAATATTTAGTTGAAACAGACTGTATGACTTGCACACACTTCTAAATAGGTCAAACCGGCAAACAGGTGTATGTTCTCAAAGAAATTGAAAGTGTGTTAAAACATTTTAATAATCAGCTAAGTACTTTCAACACATAACGTGCCATCATCAGAGCTTCCTAAAAGGACATTTAAGATAAGAGATTTTTTATAAACAAAAGATTGAAAAAACTTACGTCCTCTTATAAATCCTTCATAGAAGAGCAATTGTTAAAATTCACATGATAAATTATGGATACTGGGCAAAAGCCACAGATATCGGGTATAAAACCCTTAAAATTAAAAGTTTATCACATCTAAATTCTTTTTTAGTTTAAAATTACAACATGGCTGCGTCAAACCATTGTGAGTTCACGTGAACAGCTGAGCGCTGTCATTCATTAAAATGATAAAGAAGGAACCACTAATTTATGCGCCCTCTATATTGGTATGTAAATAATAATTAAAAATTAATTAAATTGAAAATGGCTAAAAGGCCATGTGTTGGTTAAATAAATTCTAAGTGAAGATACTAAATTTTTAAAGTTTAATTCTCAAAATTACAATTATTAATATTGAAGTGAAATGTTAACGTGTATGTAAGTTATAAAAATTCTTTTAAAAAACAAACGTTTGAACTTGACAAATGAGACTTCTCCTTGGTTTGTTTTCATCTAACTTCTTCCACACTTGGTCAAACCATAACGGTTTGTTTTTTAAAAGAATGTTTATAACTTACATACACGTTAACATTTCACTTCAATATTAATAATTGTAATTTTGAAAATTTAACTTTAAAAATTTAGTATCTTCACTTAGAATTCATTTAACTAACACATGGCTTTTTAACCATTTTCAATTTAATTAATTTTTAATTATTATTTACATACCAATATAGAGGGCGCATAAATTAGTGGTTCCTTCTTTATCATTTTAATGAATGACAGCGCTCAGCTGTTCACGTGAACTCACAATGGTTTGATGCAGCCATGTTGTAATTTTAAACTAAAAAAGAATTTAGATGTGATAAACTTTTAATTTTAAGTGTTTTATACCCGATATCTGTGGCTTTTGCCCAGTACCCATGATTTATCATGTGAATTTTAACAATAATTGCTCTTCTATGAAAGATTTATAAGAGGACGTAAGTTTTTTCGATCTTTTGTTTATAAAAAATCTCTTATCTTAAATGTCCTTTTAGGAAGCTCTGATGATGGCACGTTATGTGTTGAAAGTACTTAGCTGATTATTAAAATTTTTTTTACACACTTTCTATTTCTTTGAGAACATACACCTGTTTGCCGGTTTGACCTCAAATATTTAGGACACGTTGTGGGAGCAGAAGGAATAAAAACGGACCCGGAGAAGACCAGCGCTATAACCGAACTTGCAGCACCTAGAAATGTACGTCAGCTCCGTCTCTTTTTAGGAATAACCTCATGGTATCGGCGACTCATAGAGAACTATTCGACAATAGCAGGACCACTAAACATGCTTCTAAAGAAGAAGATAAGATGGAAATGGACGGATAAGCAGGAAAACGCGTTTAAGGAACTCAAAGCAAAACTTACGACGGCTCCAGTATTAGCGTGTCCCGATTTCTCAAAAACGTTCTACCTACAGACAGATGCGTCAAACTGCGGACTTGGAGTTGCGCTAACACAAAAATACGACGGCCAAGATAAGGTAATCGCATACGCTAGTCGAACCCTCACACCAGCCGAGACAAAATATTCCACAACGGAAAAAGAATGTCTATCCATAGTGTACGGGATAAAGCAAATGAAGCCATACATAGAAGGGTACAACTTCAAGGTTATTTCGGATCACAAATCTCTCAAATGGCTGAAGAATCTCAAAAACCCGTCAGGTCGATTAGTCAGATTTAGTTTAGAACTGCAGCAGTACGACTTCGAGGTCATATATAGAAAGGGAGTTCTGAACAAGGTAGCAGATGCTTTATCACGGCAACCACAAGAAACCCTTAACGAAGAACCAGAGCTGGAGTTGTTAGCATCGGAACTAGAATCATGCGATTGTACGATAATTTATATAGGAATGTGCTCCAAAACCCAGGCAATTTCCCGGATTTACAGATATCAAACTAGAAACTATATACACATCTTAGCCCAGTAAATGAACGGGAAATTCGGCGATACCATGTAATTTTCAGGGGCAACTCCGAATTGCATGAAAATTTGGATTTAGGTTCTACTTACTCTCCACTTAGTTGAAATTGTGCCGTTGGTTGCTTTTACTTGGGGGGTGACAGTCACCCCTTCTCGGGGGTGAAAACACATACGTTCAAGATAAGACCGGAAATGGATAAATTGACTGCTTTTAAGCAACTTTTGTTCTATAGAGTGTCAATACTTTTCGAGTTATTTGCCATTGAAAATGTTGATTTTTCTACAAAAAAAAACTACGTTTTCAGACGGTTTTTCGCAAATAACTCAAAAAGTAAATATTTTATCGAAAAAATATCCATACCAAAAGTGTAGCTCATAAAAAACCCAAAAAAATGGTGTATCAGTAAAGCCTATCAATCAAATAAAAACAAAGTTGTAGCTCATGAAAAATACGTTCTTATTCGTCTAATTCCAAATCGAATACCGAAAAATTAAGCACTTTCCGGGAAAAACCCATTTAAACTTTTTTAAAGTGTTTATAAAAAGCTTTCTTTTAATTGTTAACAAAAGTTTTAGCATTAAAAATAAGCGAGTTACGCTCAAAATAATGTTGGCCCTCTTTTTTTTGCAAAAAATCATGAAAATCTCGCCGTGTTTAGCTCCCCAAATGAAATTAATCGCTACCGCTTTACAAACAATTTACTTACCTATCCATTTCTTATATGATCTGGCAGTCTCACCGGTTTAAAGTGTTTGTTTTCGAAAGGGTTATAATTGAGAAAGCTTGAATGGGTCACTAATCTCGAGTGTATGCAAATTTTGAACAGCCATATCTTAACCAAGTTTTGTCTTACGGAGAAACAAAATAAAACTAGCATATTTATAATAGCAAAACCTACATTTTTTATTGTTTAAGATTTTTCTTATCACTAATACTTTTTAAGTTATTTTGAAAAAATGAAATTTTTCAAAAATTTTTTTAAATTTTTTTTACTATAAAACCAAATGTTTTCAAAAATAAGCACTTCAAACCAATCAAACTTACAGATCATATAAACAATACACATACAGTTAAAATATATGGTAAAGCCAAACGATTAATTTCATTTAGGGTGCTAAATAGAGAGAGGTTCTCACGAGTTTTTTTAACAAAAAAAGGGACCAACTTTTTTTTTCAGTGTAACTCATTTATTTTTGATGCTGTAAACTTTTGTAAAAAACAAATAATAAGCTTTTTTCGATACTTTAAAAATGTTAATAAGGTTTTCCCGAAAAACGCTTTTTCTTCGGTGATTTCGTGTTGAATTATTCGATTTGGAATTAGACAAATAAGTTGTTCTGAAGCTATTTCCTTGTGGCATTTTTATGATTAATTATTTATATGGGAAATAAGCCACAATTAAAATGAAAAAAATAATTTTTTTTAATAAAAAAGCAACTCATAAATATTGGCAATATCATTTTAAAGTCTTCTACTTTAAAATGTATAATATATGTCTGAATTGCCAATATAAATGAGTGAGATTAAATAAATTATTAGAAGAATTTTTTTGCTTAGCAACAACACTTTAGTTTATTTTAGTAATATTTTGTATTTTGACAACGGCACCCGATTTGGGCGTCGAAACGTTAATAAAATTATTTTTTTCATTTTAATTGTGGCTTATTTCCCATATAAATAATTAATCATAGACAAATAAGAACGTATTTTTCATGAGCTACAAATTTGCTTCTACTCAATTTGTAGACTTTACTGGTACACCATTTTTTCGTTTTTTTTTATAGGCTACACTTTTACTAAAAATATTTTTTTCGATAAAATATTTACTTTTTAAGTTATTTGGGAAAAACGGTCTGAAAACGTAGTTTTTTTGTCGAAAAATCAACATTTTAAATCGCGAATAACTCGAAAAGTATTGACTAACTTAAAAAAACTTTATAGAACAAAAGGTGCTTAAAATAAGTCAATTTATCTATTTCCGGACACGCGTTTTTCACCCCCCGAGAAGGGGTAAATGTCACCCCCCAAGTAAAAGCAACCAACGGCACAAATTCAACTTTGAAGTGGAGGGTAAGTAGAACCTAAATCCAAATTTTCATGCAATTCGGAGTTGCCCCTGGAAATTACACTCCAAAACGGTAATTTATTGGGCTATCTGGAGCAGCCGCAATTTAGCCGACCCAGAATTTAACATCCCATGGAAATTATGCGTACCAAGCTATAAAAGGAAAGAGATTTTGAAAGAAAATCACGACTCAACCACAGCAGGCCATTTAGGAATTGCAAAAACAATTTGCCGGATAGCGCAGAAGTACTATTGGTCAGAAGATGTTCAAAGACTACGTTATCTGGCAGAAGATGTTCAAACAGATTGCAGACTACGTTAGAACCTGTACGAAGTGTCCGTTCTAGAAAAGCCTTGGCATACTGAATTGATTTAGTGGGACCATTCCCAAGATCTACAAAGGGAAACGCTTTCCTGATAGTCGTGCAAGACCGGTTTACCAAATGGGTCGTCGCCCAACCAATAAAAGCAGCGTCTACGAACTCCCTCATCGACTTTCTACGATCAAAAGTAATTATGCAATTCGGAATCCCAAAGAAAATCATCTCGGACAACGACGCGCAGTTCACAAGTAGCAGCTTTAGGGCATTCATGAAGTCCTACAACATAAATCACATTCTGACACCACCATACTCGCCCCAATGCAATCCAGTAGAACGAACAAACAAGGTACTGAAAACAATGATAGCTACTTACGTGCAGGATAACCATAAAGACTGGGACAAATTCATACCAGAATTCTGCTATGCCATAAATTCGTCAAAACATGATTCGACAGGATTTTCACCAGCGCTTCTCAATTTTGGAAGAGAATTAGATACAACAGATGTGACAAACGACCAGGGTATACAGGGGTACGCAGAAAACTTAAGCAAGTTAGAAGCGTTAAAGGAGTTGGCAAAAGTACACATGGAACACGCTTTCGAGGACCAAAAGAAACATTACGATTTAAGACGAAGAGACTGGCGGCGACATCCAGGAGATCGGGTCATGAAAAAGGAACACTATCTATCATCGGCTAGCGCAGCGTTCACCAGCAAGCTAGCGCCAAAGCACTCGGGACCATACAAAGTAACATCCGTGATATCGCCAGTAATCGTAAAACTGAAATTTGCCGACAGCAGTAGCCGTAAGCAGATGACGGCGCATGTAAAAGATTTAAAGCCGTGGGTGGGGGAAGACGTCTCGACAGAAATCCCATCCCCACCAAAGGAAATCAGTATATAAGCAGCAATATTAGCATTCAGAATTTAGTTCGTCCACATCAACCATGGAAGATATTCTAGAAATTCCTGAACAGATGACCCCCCTAGGAAGGCCAGAGAGACCCGGTCTGCCCGTGACACCAGGGAAAGACGCGGAACGAATGTTAAAGAGGTTCCACGAACTATTCGGAGCGCCGCCATCCTCGCCAAGGAAGCAGAGTGTCCTCGAATCCCCGGCGGCCCCAGATACGTCAACGGGGCCCGAAGCCCAAGCCGCATCCACTCCAGGAGAGCCTCAACCCGCAGAATACTCTGAACTATTGGAAGTCGTCCCAAAGCAGCTAATCGAAGGAGGGACCAAAAGGTACAGAATTTCGTGCAATAACGGAAGAAAAATTATAATAAAGATACCACGAGGGATAGATGGAATCGAACGACTATAGACGCCAAAAAAAAAGGTATGTTACTTCTTTTTTTTTTCAACGAGAAGGGGGAAAGAAATACCCGTGTAATGATACATCGATACGCCGAGCGCGCATCGACACTTGGAACCGAGCGATTCTCTCAAATCGCGCAGATGCCCCACTAAGTTCCATCTCTCCGAACCAACACCGGCAGAGGGATATTTAAGAGCACCGCAAGCGACGATCCGACAGTCCTGAACGACCGTTCTGGGCTCCATAACCAGTCAAGCGAAGTGAGCGAGGCAGGCCGACCTGAGTCGCGACGTGCACCGTATTGATGTGATTCGCAAACTCAGGCAGGCCAACTCGAGACGCAAGGTGTACCGAAGTGAGGTAATTTGCGACTCGTAATTCAACGGAGGCAAGCGTAGTGAGCGAGTCCCCGATAAATATATATTTGAATATCGCTGTTAATTTTGTTCTTCTATTACATACGCCCATCCGGAGGAGGACTTCGCTGGGACAAAACAGAAAATTGAATTATTATTTTGTACATAATTTAGAATTAATAGATTTGCTTTGTTTTCAACCTGTGTTTTACTGAGTCTGTCGTCCTAAAAGAACTACCCGTTACAAATTATGCAAAAGTATCGTCAATTTTTCTTTATAAACTTTTTGAATAACTTTTTCCAAAAAAATTAACTTTTTTACCCTGTTTTAAGTGCACAACTACCAAGTAATGGTATCTATATCATTATTGATAAAAAATTGTAATAAATATGTATAATTTCTTATATAACAAAATAAAAAGTTTAAAAGGAAAGATTTACGATACTTTTGCATAATTATTTATTACTAATAAATGCATTTTTTATTCACTTTTTACTTTATCGTACTACATACGTAGTATGAGTATAATAGATAAAGTTATAGGATCGTGCAAAAAAAAAATTTCAGATTTCACTTTTTTCCGACGTTTTGAGTCCCCCTGAGTCTAAGAAGCAAATAAAAAAAACATGTCGGAAGTATGTACGTACGTACGTACGTATGTCGCCACCACCCAGCAAAAACTACTGGACCGGTTTCGATGAAATTCGGTATGAGTAAGTTTAAGAGAATTTTGTCGAGAAACTAAACTTTTGAAAAAAACCTCTCAAAGGGGGGCCGAAATAGGGGGTTATTTGGGGCCCATTGTTGCAAATTTTGACCGAAATGAATGAAATTTAACTTAAAGTTAGCTCATCGATAGGTAAATAGAAATACGGAATTTGACATTTCCAAATCCAAAATGGCGGCCAGCATGGCCGACCGCCCACCCGATACATTTCCTTACCAATCTTAAAATTTGTTTAAGATAAATTTAATTTGAAAAAACATTTATATAGCCTAAAGATGGGGCTATAACAAGAATATTATAGTTTTTCAGAAAAAGTTATGGGTTGCCTATATTTAAGGGGTCAAAATTTGACATAACTTTGAACTAGATTTTCTCAAAAATGGCTCCAAGGAATTTGTTTATTTTTTTTATATATTTTTTATATCCTATCGGTAAATTGAATAACATTAGTCAGGTTTCCTAACTCCTCATAGAAGGGAAGTTATGAATTTTTTATAAAAAAATATTCGAGTCCCCGTAACTTCCTCTGTAATAGAAAGTAAAATTTGAAATTTGGCAGACATATATAGTACTTAATTATCTATTAGCACAATAAATTTTACCTACAATATGGCTTCCGGTTGAACCGGAAATGAAAAAAAATCTAAATTTTTTAGATACGCCCTGTATATTTTTACATATTTTGAAAGAATGTAAAATTACCTTTCCAATGACATAAAAGCCGTTGCTGTAACTCAAAAACTCGAAAAGTTACAGAAAATAGAAATTTTGCTAGAAATGTGTGTCCCCTCTCACGCGATCATAGCAGAGCATTATATAGGGCAGTCAATGAGGGTATTTGGCTCCGAATTCCATCCTACTACATCGATGTACTTGATATTGTCACAGTAAGTAGGGAATAGCTCAAGAAACAAAATCTACCCTATATACTACGGTGGTTTTATCTTGGGGCAATTCCCACCCTTTCACGGGGGTGGAAAATTTGTTGGTCAAAATAAGCATGGAAGTGGCTAGAGAACCTATTTTTAAGCAAAAACTGATCTATACTTTTTTTTTGAGAACTCAATACTTTTTGAGTTATGCGTAGTTTAAAATTGGCCATTTTCATTTAAAAATGACACGTTTTCGGACGGTTTTTTGTGAATACCTTAAAAACTATGCATCAAACTAAAAACACTATATAAAATTTTTTTTAGATTATAAATAACAAAGAGATTCGTTCCTTCGTAAATTTTCTATTTATAATACAAACAGAGATATGGTAGGCAAAAAGAGTTTGTTTTTTGGTCCATGCTCAAAGTGCTCATGCTTTTGTAGTGTTTGAAAAGGCCTTTAAAACGAGCACCGTTAAATGTCGGTTACATTTAAACTAAGCGAGATATGGTGCAAAAAAATATATGACTAATGTACTTTAAGGAAAAATGAGAAGTACATACATTTAACCCCTCATCCACCAGAATTTAAATGCATTGTTTTTCTTTTGCAATACCTCTTAATATAGTGTTATTTCTACTTTCAAAAAGTTGGACGGGTGAAAAAAATAAGATTAAATTATAGAGCGCATTTTTAAATTTTCTTAAAATTCTTCTTTTTGCTCCATGCAATTCGAAAATAAAAATGTTCTATCCCCGAGAAGTGGTGGGAACCGCCCCCATGATAAAAGCGCCATAGTATATAGTATAGTATATAGGATAGACTTTGAATTAGGAGATTGGGCTTTGGGCTACTCAAAAAATTTCATTAAAATCGATGCAGTAAAATGCAAATATTGTAAACTATTAATTTCTCAGAAAAATGAACTAATTTGAAATGAAAGTATGACTAATATTCTATTGATTTATGCAATAATCTATAGTGTGTCCCCGAACATTTTCTCAAATGCAGGAATTAATGATGCGTAGAACCATAAAATATTTTCAAGTATACAAGGTGTTTCTAAAATATTAAAATAACGAGTAGGTAACTTTGTTATTTTTATAGAATGCCAGTATCTAGTACGATAACGATAATAGATCGGTACGATAAAGTTCTCGGGCGGCCCTTCCGTCCAGCGTTTTTTAAACCAAGTTGAAAATGTAGCTCATGCTCTTCCATTTGACACCTGTGGAATGGTTCTAACGTCATTTTCTTCTGACTTATGTTATTGCAAAAAAATGCTCTCTGGGATAAACAATTTGAATAAAATTTAAACAATTGAATGAATCGCTTTGAAATTTTTATCACATATTAAGCACCAAAGAACCCTTATTTGACAAAAATTTCAAAGCTGTACACTAATTTTTACAACAGTTATTGCGAAAATAATTTTTTTGCAATTCCGACCTTTTTTCGCAATTATATTAACAATAAATGAGTATATCAAACTTTGTAATACGTCATTTTAAAGCTTTTTTCATAATCTCGAAGATATTTGTACTAAAAAAACCATAAGTTTCCCTGTTTTCCATTGATTTGAAAAAAAAAAGTGAAAAATGCCATTTTTTGACACTTAATTGTTTATAAATAAAAATGGCCGCCAGATCCTACGCAGGAAATAGTTACAATTTGCTCTTATAAGTATTACCTGTGAAAAAACGCTTCAGTACCCTGGCTGTTCAAGTGTCACGGAAAAAACCTTATTACCCTGGACTATTTATCAAAGAGGCTTCGCAAGAAGACTGACTTTAATCAAAACGCACCGAGAAGATAGTATAAATATTCAAATATTTACACAGGAGTATGGTTAGACTGACGTCTAACGGGGAACGATGAAATTAGTGAAATGAATGTCGACAACGAATCAAATATTCTAACAATGCATCGCAGATTACCCATATGAAACGCTATCATTTTGTACTCTAATAAATACAGAGTATGGTATAAAACAAAAATGAAAATAATCGGTTTCGTTTTGATTCAAATCTAGTCTCTTGCCATCCTCTGACTCCGTGTTTCGGGGTCTACCCTTTATCAAAGAGCCTTCGCAAGAAGACTGACTTAAATCAAAACGCACCAAGGAGATGATATAAATATTCAAATATTTACACCGGAGTATGGTCAGACTGTTAAACTGACCTCAGACGGGGAACGATGAAATGAGTCAAATGCATGTCGACAACGAATCAATTAATCTGCTAACCCAGGTTTAAGTACCAAACGGGCAACGCTAGGAAAATATTCTAACAATGCATCGCAGATTACCCATATGAAACGCTATCATTTTGTACTCTAATAAATACAGAGTATGGTATAAAACAAAAATAAAAATAATCGGTTTCACCCCGAAACACGGTGTCAGAGGATGACAAGACACTCGATTTGAATCAAAACGAAACCGATTATTTTCATTTTTGTATTATACCATACTCTGTATTTATTAGAGTAATTAGAGTACAAAATGTTTCATGTGGGTAATCTGAGATGCATTGTCGGAATATTTTCCTAGCGTCGCCCGTTCGGTACTTTAGTACCGAGGTTAACAGATTACTTGATTCGTTGTCGACATTCATTTCACTCAATTTATTCTTTCGTTTAAACAGATTCCCGTGGTAAACTTTGGATAAGAAATAAACAATGTCTTTAGAACGTTAAAGTTCAGACGCCAAGTCTATATATTTCAAAACGCAACGGTATATCATTTTTTATGGATATTTTAAACTGACTTCTGTAAGATAAAACACCTTTTTCGACATATTTAATTTGCATTTTTCACTTAAAGTGGACATTTTAGGAAAAAATTACAACAATAACTTGTGTCTAACTAAAATAATCCAAATGATCAAAAAACAGTTATTTCGAAAAGAGCAATTTTTTATAATTGACCTTTTTTGACAAAAACCCGCCTAAAATTGCGCTGCGAACTAAAAGAAATATCTCCGTCTCTATGGGTCATGCAAAATTATTTTTTTAAGATGTGTTTTTTTATAGGTTTTTAGAGGGTTTATTTCGTTTTTTGTAAAGCTTAAAATGACGCAGATAATCTAATTATGTATAAGGCGAAAAATGGTACTTCGTTCAGCATCAATTATTATTTGTAAGTAAGCAATTAAAAATGTACTTTTTTTAAAATCATGAACATTTGAGATCTTACGAAGAGAATGAGACCAACAACATCCTTCTAAGTTTTTAAAAAGCACCTGTACGGCAATTTAAAAATTATTTTTCCTCTATAATGGGATAAACAAATAGAATTGTTTAAAACTACTCAACCGATCTGGCCCATCTTTTGCCCATTTAGTAACTACACAATTATCGCATAAAATTTACTGTAAGACGACAGTAGATGGTTTTCGGCAACGCTACAATAATAATATAATCTACATATTATATTAGCAGATATGCGTGACCGTCCTATCGCAAAAATAAAAAGACTACTGGTATTTTGGCACATATCACCCTATAAGTAAGAATCTTGAGATGCTACAGATTTAGCAGTTCATTATATTATGGAGTAGAGGATTGGCTAAGTAGTCCAGGGCCCATCTGTTTTGAGATGGACGTTGAGAGGTGACTCAAATTTTTTTGCAGAAATTGCTTGAAAATAACTCAAATAATAATATTTGAGTTATCCTCCCTCTCAAAAAGGTCCGGAACATTGTTTAAATAATTAAAATGTCAAAAAATGAAGGAAAAATTCGCTTTTTTTCTTGGTTTTTTGATTATAACTTTAAAAATATTCATTTCCCAGAAAAGACATAAAAGTTGCGTAATTAAATTTACTACAATATAGAATTGGTTAAAAATTTGAAAAATAGTCACCCTTGTTGCAAAAGAGCAATAATTGCGAAAAAACCATAAAAAAACAAGTATTCGCATTTTACGTTTTTCAACCATTTATGCTACACATATGACCTTCATATTTCACCCAGAAAAACTTTATGATACAGTAAAACAATACTGTAAATTTCATTAAGATCGGTTCAATAGCTTTTGCAAAATAAATTTTGCAATCCAGCTTTCGCAAAAACAATTCATTTTTTCAAAATGTTACAGAACTGAAAATAAAGCAGATAGCAAGTTGAAATTTTTTTTGCGTATAGAAGTGTACTGTACCTTTCATTTGCAATTTGCAAAATTAAAATCGATTAACTACCACGGCGTCAGGAATTTTTTTAAATAAACATTAATTATTGGTGCTACGCGCAGGACAGCGGTGTTCGATTCACATGAAGTTGATTTCCACCAAAATTTCTTCCAATCTTCATCTAATATATTATTTTATTACTCTATATTTTGTTGTATTTTAATATTTTAATTCCACAAAAATCAAACTAACTTTATTATTGTTTGTGAAATAGTGTTTAAACAATTGTATGTGTACAGTACATTTCTATAAGCAAAAAAATTTCAACTTGCTATCTGCTTTATTTTCAGTCCTGTAACAGTTTGAAAAAATGAATTTTTTTTACGAAAGCTGGATTTCAAAATTTATTTTGCAAAATCTGTTAAACCGATCTTAATGAAATTTACAGTATTGTTTAGCTGTATCATATAGTTTTTCTTGGTGAAATTTGAAGCTCCTAAGTTTAGCATAAATGATTGAAAAACGTAAAATGCGAATACTTGTTTTTGTATAGTTTTTTCCCAATTATTGCTATTTTGCAACAAGGGTGACTATTTTTTAAATTTTCATTTAACTCTATATTGTAGGAAATTTAATTACACAACTTTTATGTTAATTCAACTTTTCTCGGAAATGAATACTCTTAAAGTTATAATCAAAAAACCAAGAAAAAAATCAAATTTTTCCTTCATTTTTTGACATTTTGATTATTTAAACAATGTTCCGGACCTTTTTGAGAGGGAGGATAACTCAAATATTATTATTTGAATTATTTTCAAGCAATTTCTGCAAAAAAATTTGAGTCACCTCTCAACGTCCAAATGTACTAATATTTTTACAGATGCGCCCTGGTCTAAAGCAAAACATATCTACTGTACTGTATACTAAAGATAACATGGGTCGAGAGTCGAGAAAATGAAAATATTAAGGGGATACACCTACACCGGACAGGATCACTTTATGGAAGGACAATAATACATCAAAATCATAAAATAATGAAGGGCAAAATATAAGACATCAGGAATTCGTCGCTTAGAAGAATGCCCTGAATATGAAATTTAAAAGAATGGTTTGTCTGGACGACAAAATTGATATCAGCGGCCTAAATCAATTCAATACACTCTAAAAATTTTCTAATAGGAGCGACACTGTAGTTGCATTTATGTAACCATTTAAAAATTTCTATTTTTAAATTTAATAAAACGACAGTCTAAGAAACGCCAGAAATAATCACAAATATTCCAGTAAATGAACATGAAATACGGCGGTACCGTGTAATTTTCAGTTACCTCCGCTTGAAAGTTGGAATTGTGCCTTGTTGGTTGTTTTTACTTGGGTGCTGAAAGTCCCCCTTCTCGGGGGTGAAAAAACATACGGGTAAAATAAATCCGGAAATGGACAAATTTACTAATTCTAAGAACCTTATGTTCTGTATAGTTTTTTAACTAAGTTAATACTTTTCTAGTTATTTGCGAGTGAAAATCTTTATTTTTCAACAAAAAAAAACACGTTTTCAGGTGGTTTTCGTAAATACCTCAAAAAATAAGTATTTTATAGAATATACCTATAATACCCAGCATTAACGCCATACCCCACCGGCACCTTTAGAATCTTTCAACTGTACCTACGTTCTTATTCCTGAAATTCCAAATCGAATATTTCAACGTGAAATAGAAAAAAAATAAAGCACTTTTCGGGGAAAACTCATTAAAACTTTTTTAAAGTGTTAAAAACTTTGTTTTTATTTTTTTATATAAATGTTTCTAGAATCCAAACTAAGCAAGTTGCGCTTAAAATAAAGTTGGACCTTTTTCGGTACAAAAAATCATTATCGCTTTACAGTTTATTTTACTTACCTACGTACTTTTTATGATATGTAAGTTTCACCGGTTTCTGAAAGGGTTGTAGTTAAAATGGCTTGAACGAGTCACTAATTACGAGTGTATAATATATAAACTTTGAACAGTCATATCCTAACCAAAATTTTTGTCTTACACAAAAACAAAATAAAACCAAAATATTTGTAAAACCAATACTCCGGTCAACTTACACATCCGAAGTTACAAAAATTACCATCAAGCTGAAAATTGGCAGAATTGTTCAAAATACCATCATAAATGAAATTTAAAAGGTCCTCATAAATCCGACCCGAGCTAAAAAAATTACGCGTCAAAAGTCACCAAATATAGTTTTTAGCGATTTTCAGCGAAACGGTAAGTTTTATCATAAAATTAGTTCTAACAAAAAATGTAGATTAGATCATTATTCCTAAAAAATTGTTTATATTTTTGTTCCTAAGAGCCACCGTTTTTGAGATACAACGATTAAAAAAGTTGTAATCGTCAAAATATGTGCACACGTTTCCACACCACGTTTGAGGTAGTGTACTTACCGCGTTTTTTAACGTAGTTTCCCCAGTAGGCCTATTCCTCGGATATGTTATGATTCTGTTTAATTTGAAGCTATTGAATAATTGATATTGGCAAGGGTTAAGAATGATAAAAGTTATAAAAAGCGGTATAAATTAAAAAAGGGAAATTTATCCAGCTGGTTCATAATTTTCTAATACTTCTGCTTCCTCTTCTCATTGTTCTTCTTCTTCTTCATCTTCAGCTTCTAGTTCTTCTTCTTCTTCTTGTTCATCCTGGATGCAAGTAAATTGCCCCAATAATGACACATCGCATGGCTCCTCGATAGAATCAAATGAATCCTCAATTGTTGGTGATTCAACATTGGAGCACGACCGGTTTTGACAATTAGAGTGCATACTACCGAAAAAAACAGTTTAACTTTTTTGCAATCACATTTAGCGCTACATCCCTTTTTACAGTTGCAAAAAATTGTGTTTAGGAGTTTTTCCGGCGCAGGCGGGAGTAAAGTTTGAATTGGTTCTAATAACTGTCGACTAATTTACATCGCCAGTCTTTTGGATCTAGCTGATAACCAAGCCACACTTGAACTTGGTAATATACCCGAAAAAGATGTTGATGAGCAGCCGCTGAGGTTGGAGGAAGACAAGATAATTGCACTTGTTTTTTATTTCGAGTATTTTTAAAGAAACATGCATATCGAAACTTATCTAAGCACGTAGTTTTTTTAGGCGCTCCATACATAGAGAGAAGAAAGCTAATTCCGTTGGAAATAACTTCTTGTGGCGTTGCATTAGTTTTTTTTAAACTTCAGCACATTCAAGTAATATAGGTTTAACACGTATTTTCACTCCGGAATAGTACTCAAGACTAATTAATACCTCGAGGGTGTCATCTACCTGAAGGATTTCGCCACCCAGGTAGATAAAGGTGTAAGTTGCATAATAGTAAACAAACTAAATTTGCATAAAGTTTATTGTATATTGAAATGTTTATTAGTACTTAGCAATAAACATTTTGCCTAGAAAGTTGGGTTTCATTATTATGTTCAAACCCTTCTGCGAAAAGAATATGTAGGGTGATTAGATTAGCCGACGACGGTACCGATAGAACGTGTTTATTCCAACAAAACCCATCTGTACAAATTGAATAAGACGCATAATTAAGAAGAATTATTATAAGTTAATACTTTGTCATATCAATTTACTATTTTTGTTGGGAGTAAGCCGTAAAATTAAAATAATAATTCTTATTATTTTCGCGTTACATTCACTTTGTAAAGATTTTTTTGTTGGCACTGTAATATAATACAGCTTATACATTGCATCCCTTGGTAGACTGCAAGCTGTATAGTAGAAACATTATCATATTTATAATATCTTATATTATTATGTGTAATATACGTTAAGTTGACGATAGAATATTATGCTTACTTGTATTACAGCTTTAGGGATGTTTATACGTGGTGTACTAATACATCTTATGACGATTAGAACTCTTTCAACTCTTTGAATCGTTGTATCTCAAAAACGGTGGCTCTTACGAAAAAAAGTATTTAGATATTTTTTAGAGATAATTATCTAGTCTACATTTTTTGTCAGAACTAATTTTATGATAAAACTTACCGTTTCGCTAAAAACCATTTTTTTAGCTCGGGTCGGATTTATGAGGACTTTTTAGATTTCATTTATGATGGTATTTTGAACAATCCTGCCAATTTTCAGCTTGATGGTAATTATTGTAACCTCACTCCTATTTTTTAGTCTAACTAACCGGTCTACAAAGCTACATTTTTTTACTCTTGAGATTTTTCGTATCACTAATACTTCTTTTTGCTAAAGTTATTTTGAGAAAAGGGTGTGTTTTCCAAAATTAAAATTGTTTTTTACTATAAAACCAAATTTTTTCATAAATAAGCACTTCGAACCGGTTAAATTTACAGATCATAATATAAACGATACATATATAAAGTACAAAATGGTACAGCGGTAAAACACTTTAAAAAAGTTTTAATGAGTCTTCTCCGAAAGGTGCTTCATTTTTTGGATATTTCACGTTGAAATGTTCAATTTGGAATTTGACGAATAAGAACGTATTTTTCATGAGCTACAACTTTGCTTTTACTGGGTCTATAGACTTCATGAATATATAGTAGATCCCAAACCCTTTTTTTGTGAGTCATTAATATTGACGTCATATAGGATTTTAAGAATGTCGCAAATCATTACATGACATTTTAGTTAAATCTGACAGTTGTCAGAAAATTATATTTATACTTATATAAACATCAAATTTTATACAAATATTGCCAGAATAATAATATCAAATAGTTTAATGTAAAATTAAATAAATATAATATCAAATTTTACTATCCAATGCCGGAATATACCAATGACATAAAATATTTATATTTACGTTGTTGAAAAATTTCTAACCTAGAAATTACAATTGTCATTTTACCATATGATCGATTATTTTTGTGTCAAATTATCTTTACTCGCCTCATTGATGGTTATCTATTTAGAGTATTGTAATCGCAAACCAATTATACATCTACGTATAAATATAAATTCGTTTTAATATGCAAGTACCCTTCAAGGAATACATAATTTTCTAAGTTCAATGTATAATAATCACAGAGGTGCGTTTTTTTCTGTCACTTCCAACTGTAAATGCGTTAGGTTAGAGATAATTCGATAATCTGTGACTCACTGAAAAAAGGCATTGGGACGGGCTATACCATTTTTTTTCCTTTTTTATAAGCCACATTTTTGCTAAGGATATTTTTTTCGATAAAATACTTATTTTTCGAGTTATTAGAGAAAAACCGCTTAAAACATGTTTTTTTTTGTTGAAAAATAAATACTTTCACTCCAAATAACTCGAAAAGTACCTACTGACTTAGTTAAAAAAAACTCTACAGAACAAAAGATGCTTAGAATTAGTTAATGCATTTCCGGATTGTTAACGTATGTTTTTCACCCCCGTGACTTTCACTCCCCAAATAAAAGAAATCGACGGCACAAGCCCAACTTTGAAGTAAGCAGAACCTAAATCCAAATTTTTAGATAAAATTTTTCGCGTCGTGATGCTAAAATTATACTCCAAAACGCACATTTACTGAGCTAAAATAAATTGTGTATAATTTGAAAATGACAATAATTACTATTATGCAGACATACTTGATATTGTATCGTAAAAAGTAAAAATAGGCGTTTCATATTGACCTAGCAATTTCAAATATGAATTTTATGACAACTAGATTATGTTATTTTTGGAAAGTTTATAAGCAGTTTGCATCAAAATCGGTATAAAGTTATAATTAGACTTAGGCAAATATTCAAATTGCATGTTTTGCATATTGTGCATAAAAAATTCAACAATGTCAAATTTTGCACATTTTTACAAAAGTATGCATAATAGTTATTTACGAAACAGTTCGTGAAGTATGCTTTTTTCGAATGCACGCGATGTTTAGAGCACGAGCGACAGCGGATCGAGTGCTATACATCGCGTAAGTTAGAAGTACTTCACACACAGTTTCATACAATATTTTATCTACGATAAACGATAAACAATTTTATCTACGATAAAAAACTACACGGACTCCTAAAACGGCTTGTGCGTCGCTGTTTACTGTGTCTTCCCAGCGCTTTCTTGGCTTTCCAACCGGTCTCTTTCCCTGCATTCTAGCATTCAGTGCTCTTTTTGGTAGCCTATCCTCTCCCATTCTTATCACATGTCCGGCCCATTGCAATCTTTGTATTCTAATGAAGTCTGAACTTTTCCTTTGGGGCTACCTAAAGTCCAAAGTCTACATGAACAGTCCGGGTACGATTGAGACATTGGAGGCCAATATTACTCGAGTAATTGGTCAAATACCAATTGAAATGCTCGAACGCGTCATCGAAAATTGGAACTTCAGAATGGACCATTTTATCCGCAGTTTAGATTAATCAGAGCTGCTGTCAATAAAGTCACGATAGTGAATATGGTAGCCAACATGATATCCAACGATCGACAAAAGTCATGGAACTAGAAGAAGAAGAATCCGCAGTTACGGTCAACATTTGAAAGAAACTTTCAGATCTTTAAGAAATAATTGTAAGGAATGGTTCTTTTGTATGATAATGAAGATTTTCAAATAAAATTCATTTTTTCCATTGTTTTTTCTTTTTGAAAAAAGTACCTCTAAATGAATCACCTTTTACAATGCCAGAAAATATTAGAAATTATGTTAATAATTACAAACCCAATTTAACCGAATGACAATTTATTTAATTTGCCACTTATTTTAATTTGTTTAATTCTTTTTGTAAAAATATGATTTTCAGCAATTTTATCATGTATTACTTACCTGAATGTCGTATACATGTGTAAAAACAAAAAAATATGTTCTCGGATGTTGTAATATGAATGTACAGTTGCCAAATATTTTAACATAACAATCTTTCTTTCGCACTAATTGCATCTCTAATTTTATGGAATCTATAAGTATACTGGACAAAAATAGGCGTTTTTCGACACAATTTCCAGATTTATTGAGAGTGTTTTTGTTTATGGAAATTACGGAGTATTCCGATAAATAGAAACCTAACGCAAGTTAACGAAATTCTTAATGGATTATTTCATTCGTAGAGATTCTGACCAATAGAAAGCTACAGAAATAAAAATTACAGCGATTATTTCATTCATAGGAGATTCTGACCAATAGAAAGCTACAGAAATAAAAATTATAGCCATAATTTTTGATTATTTCATTCATAGGAGATTCTGACCAATAGAAAGCTACAGAAATCTGAATTAAATCGATAATTTTTGATAATTTCCCGTCGTCAAGTATATTACGTCAGATGCCCTTCGTTGCTACGAAAAAATACATTCAGTGACATTAATGACAATAATTAATGTTTTAAAAATTATAAAAGTGATGACTTTCAACCGTCAAATTAATATTTATAACAACTGTGTGTTTAATTGTACTAATTTGTACTTACATAAATAAATTACAAATAAAATTTTGGTGTTGAACAGTTTTATTCATGAAATAATCGCAACAAATTGCACTCGATCTCTAAAATTAATATATAATGTTTGCCCTCATGACACTTTGACATAATTTCACTCGCCTTCGGCTCGTGAAGTTAAAACTGTCAAAGTGTCACTCGGGAAAAATTCAATAATTTTAAAGCTCTTGTGCAATTACCACTGATTATTTCATTCATAGGAGATTCTGACCAATAGAAAGCTACAGAAATCTAAATTAAACTGATACCTTTTTTGATAATTGCCCGTCGTCAAGCATATTACGTCAGATGCCCTTCGTTGCTACGAAAAAATACATTCAGTGACATTAATGACAAATGTTTTAAAGATTATAAAAGTGATGACTTTCAACCGTCAAATACATATTTATAACAACTGTGTGTTTAATTGTACTAATTTGTACTTACATAAATAAATTACAATAAAATTTTGGTTTTGAACAGTTTTATTCATGAAATAATCGCAACAAATTGCACTCGATCTCTAAAATTAATATAGAATTTTAGAGCTCTTGTGCAATTACTACTGATAATTTCCAGTCGTCAAGTATATTACGTCAGATGCCCTTCGTTGCTACGAAAAAATACATTCAGTGACATTAATGACAATTAATGTTTTGTGCAATTACTACTGATAATTTCCAGTCGTCAAGTATATTACGTCAGATGCCCTTCGTTGCTACGAAAAAATACATTCAGTGACATTAATGACAATTAATGTTTTAAAAATTATGAAAGTGATGACTTTCAACCGTCAAATTAATATTTATAACAACTGTTTGTTTAATTGTACTAATTTGTACTTACATAAATAAATTACAATAAAATTTTGGTTTTGAACAGTTTTATTCATGAAATAATCGCAACAAATTGCACTCGATCTCTAAAATTAATATAGAATTTTTGCCCTCGTGACACTTAAGACATAATTTCACTCGCTTTCGGCTCGTGAAATTAAAACTGTCAAAGTGCCACTCGGGAAAAATTCAATAATTTTAGAGCTCTTGTGCAATTACTACTGATAATATCCCGTCGTCAAGCATTACGTCACATGCCCTTCCTTACTACGCAAAAATGAACATTCAGTGACATTAATGGATGTAATGGCAACTCTTGGACCTCTCCGGGTTGCCTATTACCCCAAATACTGGCATTGTGTTTATTCACGTCCCCATTAAGCCAAAAACAGGCCTTATCGGAGAACAGTTTTTTTTTTTTTTTCGAAAACAGTGGATCTTCTGCAAGCTTAACAAGATCACATCGGCTGAAAGGGTGACGATTCGGAAGGTCGATTCAAACCTTGCACTAATTGAATTTTGTATGATTTTAAACCAAGATCTTTACGCAAAATACGCCAAGTTGTTGTATACAAGCCAAGCTGTTGGAAACAAATCGATTCTTCATTATTTTCGCGTTCACTATCCGCTACCGCCGCTATATTCTCTTCAGTACGTGCTGAATGTGGTCTATTTGGTTGCGTGTTAACCATTAATGAAAACTGGGTTTCAAATTTACTGATGGTGTAGCGAATTCTGCATTCGGTAGACAAATTATGTGGACCATAAGTTGCTCTAAGCCAGCGGTTCTCAACCTTTTAGCACTGGCGCCCCCTTTGAACACTGAAGATAGCTTACGCCTCCCCTCCAGTCAATAATTGGTTAGTTCAAGTTAGAACAGTGAAATTGTGAAACTGACGATGCTAACTATACGTTAGCAAAAGCTGGGATGCAAAATAAAAATCCAGATATATTTAAATAGGAAAGTTTATCTGATGTCTCATTAAACTTAACATTGTTTATTTATTTGAGAAAAAGAATAATCAAAAAATCAAATACGCATATAAAGTTGAAAGTCTTATATGAGTGTTTTTGCACTTTCAATGAGAGGGTTGGCATTGTCTGTTCTTGACAAGTTTTTCGATATTCGGTTGAAACTGTGTCAGAGCACACCTCAAGTCACTTTCAACGTCCAGCCTTGAACGGTATTTGGATTTTATATACGGCAATGCAGAAAAACCAGATACGCAAAGATATGTGGATGAAAACTGGACTAATAACTTCACAGATACTAAAGTCACTTCTGGGTAAACAGGAAAGTAGGTTAACCAAAATTCTTCCAAGTCCATGTTTGCAAAATCTGCTTTTGCTTGTGAATCACATTGTAGGTCGATTGCCTGCTCTTGAAGGTTAACTGGAAGAATGTCAACTTCGATATGAAAAGGATCTCTTGTCAACTAAAATTCCCAGTTTTCCGAGCTAACATCTGGAAAGTACTTTCGAATTTGATTTTTCAGTTCTTCCAAATGCCGTGATATGACGTCTTTCAAATCCGAAACTAGATGTAGTGGAAGGGTTTGAATATCATCGAGGAGGTCGTTCAGTTTAGGAAAAGAGGAAAAGTTTGGCTTGGAACTGTGAAGGCGGCGTTGCCAAAGCGGTATTTTTTCTATAAACCCCTTAATTGCATCACAAGTGTTTAAGAGGTTTTTACGGCCATGAAGCTTCAGATTCAGGACATAGTGTCTCAAAAAAGTCAGACAAATAAGCCAAGTAAAAGATATTTTTATCATCTGTAAATCTTCTGTGAAGATCTTATTTTGAAGTCATTAACAAAATTTCAACTTCTGACTTTAAATTGAATAATCTTGCAATCATATTTCCTTTGGATAACCACCGGACTTCTGTGTGAAACAGGAGGGTTTCCTGATCACTTTCAGTTCTTGACATAGTGCCTGAAAGAGCCTAGTGTTTAATGTGCTGGATTTGATGTGGTTAACTATTTTAATTGCTAAGTTTAATGTGACGTTGAGAGGTTCAGGTAAAGTCTGACTAGCTAAAGCTTGTCTGTGAATAATGAAGTGAGAACCAATTATCCCAGGGTTCTTCTTTTTTGCCAATTCCATAAATCCAGATCGACATCCTGTCATGGCTTGGGCCCCATCAGTACATATGCCAATTACTTTCTCCCATGGAAGTTCATTGATTACTAAAAAATCTTCAAGAGCAGAAAATATGTCAATGGCTTTAGTTGTTGCTTCAAGAGATGTTGAAAACAATATTTCCTCCAGGAACCGTTTTCTGTCAATAAATCGACAGTAAAACAATAACTGTGCATGCTTTGAAATATCAGTTGTTTCTTCACACTGCAAAGAAAAGAACGGTGAACCTTTTAATTTTTGCAATAGTTGATTTTTCAAATCCAGAGCCATGTCATCAATTCTACGTTTTACTGTGTCGTTTGGGAGAGAAATTTTTTCTACTTTCTTACAACTGTCTTCACTAAGTACGGTACTACAAGCAGTAAGTAAACAAGGTTTAATTAGTGACTCACCAATAGTACGTGGTTTCTTGTCTTTAACTATCAAAAGTGCTATTTTGTATGATGCTTCCACAGCTTTCTCATTTTCAAGACGAAAATTTGCAGTAGAGTCAAGTTTCATACGTTTTAGGCTGCTTTTTTTGGCAATAAAAAATTCTGGGCCTTTATCTTTCAAAGAAGAATGGTTTGTAATTAAATGCCGTTCCAAACGTCCGGGGCGCATTGCATATTACTAAAAACAGCATGGCAGTTGACACACTGAGGTAAATGACTGCCGTTTTTCTCCATCAAGGTAAAACCATACTGGATATAATCGTCTGAATACAATCTTTTCTTTGGAAGTGACTTAGCCATTTTCAAAGCTGTTACACAACACTATTAAATAATTCACAAGCAATCACTCTGTTATTAAATAACGATTACACTGATTGCTACAAACAGCACACAGACGCTGTCGACTGAGACTGATGCGTGAGACGGAGTCACTGAACTGGAGCCAGGAGTGCTTGCAATACAGTGTTGGTATTGCGCTCCTACGATGTTGCCATACACAAGACTGTCATGTTTAACTCGGGTTGTGTGTTTGAGTAAAACGATTTTAATCACGTTTAAATAAATAAATATTTCTAAACAAAATAAAAATACGAAATACAAAATATTTTGTTTTTTAACTATTTATATTTTTTAATTTTTTTTTCTTTGTACCCTCACGCCTCCCCTGAAATTCTCCCACGCCTTCCCAGGGGGGCGCGCCCCCCAGGTTGAGAACCACTGCTCCAAACGCACGAAACACATTCCTCATAGAACACCTATTTTCGTAATACAGCTGAATAATTTCTAGATGCTGCCTGTACCGGGTTAAGTCTTTCTAGGATGAAATGTCAAACAATACTTAATAAAAACGCAATGGCGGGTGATACGATTCATGCACGATCTCCTATCAAATCCGCACCAAAATCAAAATTGTTCAGTTTCTTTTAGTTTGCCAACTTTAACCAGTTTCACATTATTTCACAGTTAATTATGCATATATTATGTAATTAAACTTTATTAAATTTTATAGGGGAGTGCAATTAGAACGAAAACATGCACCAGTTTTCACATTATTTCACAGTTAATTATGCATATATTATGTAAATAAACTTTATTAAATTTTATAGGGGAGTGCAATTAGAACGAAAACATGCATTGTTTCGGAAAAATTCAAAAAAGCTTATATTTTTCTAAAACTTTTTTTATTAGTTTATATACATGTTAAAGTAAAAAGTTCTACTCGCAGATTTGGCCGCTAATTGTTTATTAATTGTTTAAACAATAACAATTGTTTTGTATAAATAATTTTAAAAATATCGTTAAATTCTTCATTTTACTTTGATCAAATATGTTTCTATTTTGTTTTTGATTATGCTGAATCCGAATACGGCATTGCAATTTAAAAATTCTTATACAGAATCTCTTATACAGTGTGTCTGCGTAGCTAGGAATCACATGGAAAACTTTTTTATTATCAATTTTACGAAAAAGAGTTATTCTTAATAAAATGCTCTGGATAGTCAAAAATCTAAAACTCAACCATTAGATATCAAAGTTTATCAATTTTATACGAGTTATGTCAAAAATATGAATTTCGTTAAAGAGTAAAGTACCTTTATATTCCAGAATATCAAAAAATGCTATTATGAAAAGTTGTTTGAAATTAGAAACTGTCTAAATATACAATTACATCATTCTAATCGAAAAAAAAATTAAATTTTTTCTCAAATTACGGATACTCATCATCATTTTGTTATAATTATGATAACTATTTTATTATCACTTTTACGAAAAAAAGTTATTCTTCATAAAATGCTCTCCCTGGTCTAAAATCTAAGACACAACCATCAGATATCAAACTTTTTAAATTTTATACGAGGTATGGAAAAAATATGAATTTTTCTTAAGAGTTAAGTGCCTTTATTATTCACAATATTTTATTTAGAAGCATGTAATTGAAGACTAAAACAAATTTTTTAATTCCAAAGAACTTTTCTTAATAACAATTTACGATATTGTGAAATGTACCTAAAGGTACTTTACTCTTGAGTGAAATTCATATTTTTTGACATACCTCGTATAACATTAATTAAATTTGATATTTGATGATTACATCTTAGATTATATACGATGCAGTGTATTTTATAAAGAATAACTTTTTTTCGTAAAACTGATAATAAAAAAGTTATCAATAGGTTCCAAGTTACGCAGACATACTGTATAAGAGCTAAAAAAAATGTTTTGCTGATCATTTATTATTGTTGAAGCTTATTATTAAATGTATTTTAGGTAAGATTTACAGAAAAAAGTTTTGATCACTTTGTATAAACATTTTTTTAGCTGGTAAGTTTCGGTTTTTGTATTACATTTTTGTTATCTTTCTTAATTTTCTTAAAAAGAAATAGTTTATTTTATTTCTAAAGTAAAATAAATTAGTGAATTTTAAGGACTACATCCTAAGCTTTAAAAAAAAACTTATAAAACTGGAATAGATTTGTTCAAACTTGAGTAATACTGTCTTAAAATGGTGGTAATTCTATAAAACTACGAAGATTTAAAATATTACATTTTTTGGGACGTCATATCATTTGAATTAAATTTTTGAGATTTTTCTTTTAATAAAACATCATTTAGTAAGATGCTTAAAATGTAAGTTGTGCAAAATTGAGAGTTTTATAAGAAAAATTGTATTAGTTACACATTTTTAAACAAAATTCCTGTAAGGCTCACTTTCCGCCCATATCGTACTTTTATGCCCATACATTTTATTTCTTTCTAAAGAATTACATTAAAATAACTCAACCGTGCACTTCGCCGTACGTTAGTTAACAGTGCGCCAATGTTTGTGAGAAGGGTGACTTTAGCGTTATAAATAAAAAATTATAGAAGATACAGATTTAATTTAAGAAAATTATTTATATAAGGTTTTTTTGTAAAATTTTCTGAATTTTTCAATGGTCAAGTCAGTTTTTTTCTAAAATTTATATTTTCGGAGTTATGTATTTAAAAAAACATCTAATTACGTAGTTCAATTGTTTAATAAAAAATGAAGCACTCACTTCTCGAATAGAACTTTTTGATATGTTGTTTATTAAACATATCTTAATGAAATTACAAAAAGTTCTATCTTGTTTGATTTTTTCCGAAGTGAAAATCTATATGCACTCCCCTATTAAATAAAAAACTGAAACTTGATTGACAAACTGCCCAACCGCTCTTAAGTTTTATAAACAATTGTGCTATGCTAAAAAAAAAAGAAAAAAATATCTCCGGTTCTATGGGTTGTACAAACTCCTTTTTTTTTCAAAAGATGTGTTTTTCATAACCTTTCAGACGGTGTATTTTGTTTTTTTTTTGTAAAGGTTAAAACGGGGCAGATAATTTAATTTTTTTGTAATGCGAAAAATAGTACTTCATTCTGCATCAATTATTTGTAAGTAAACAATAATTAAAAATTAAGAAATATACTTTTTAAAAACATGAAAATTTAAGACCTCACGAAGATAATTAAAACAAAAAAGCCCTTCTTAATATTGACAAAGCACCTGTACAGCTATTTGAAAATGACCTTTTTTCACAAAATGGGATAAAAATAAAATTGTTTAAAAACTACTCGACCGATCGGGTACATAATATATATTTATTTAATATAATATATTATATTATAATATACAGTGTGGGTCAAAGAAAACAGTCCACCTCGATATTTGGCAGTATTTATTAGATTTTAAGGAAATGACGAAACATGTCGATTTTTGATCTAAGGGGGACACATTTTGGACATCTTGGATATTAAAGCACCCTATGTAAGGCGCAGCTGAATGTGGCTGAATTTTTATGTTTGTGCGTCACAGTGTTGCCATGCTGTTTTCTATATATTTCTTTCATAATTTCAATCAATGTTAAATGTACCTACAAGAATAATAGAATAATAAAACGTCACAATGATTTAAAATAATCAAGTAAAAACCTATATATACATAGCATATTAGAACATACCTAAAATACACAAAAATATTACATTTCACACACAAATATAATATCACAAAAAATTGTAACGTGATAGTATGAAAAAATAGAGGATACGGCAACGGTGTTACATGTGACGGTCGGATCCAATGCCAATATCTACACAGACATATTAGGATGCTCTAATATCCAAGATGACCCACATTTTTACGGTACATGCATCTGTTATTTGTCAACCCCCTCCCTTCGACTTCACCCACCCCTTTTTTTAAATAGGGAATAGGCGCCGTGTGCTAGCCCACTTGAAAAGTTATTCAATTCTATATTCAGTAATATAAACATTAACATAATTATTTATACAGGGCGTTCAAGAAAAAAAAAATTTAATTAAATTAATTGACACAAAAAGAACAATGTATGTAATTTATTTAATTCAAAATACATTCTACTGCTGTCACAAAACAGAAAAAAATGTTTTTTGATAAATAAACATTGCTTTTCGCTTAATTTCAATGTTCAAGCTGCCACCCATCTGCCTATGGTAGGTTGAATATTGAATTTAAGCAACAAATAAGGTTTATTTATCAAATAAACATTTTTTCTGTTTTCTGTCAGTAGCAGAATGTATTTTGAGTTAAATAAATTACATAGATTCTTCTTTTTGTGTCAATTAATTTAATTCAAAATAATTTTTCTTGGACACCCTGTATAAATAATTAAGTCAATGTTATTATTACTGAATAGAGAATTAAATAGCCTTTCAAATGAGCTAGCACACGATCCCTATTCCCTATTTAAAAATAAGGGGTAAGGGAAGTGGAAGGGAGGGGTTGACAAATGACAGATGTATGTACCGTAAAAATGTGTCCCCCTTAGATCAAAAATCGACCTGTTTCTTTATTTCCTTAAATTCTAATAAATACTGCCAAATATCGAGGTGGACTGTTTTCTTTGGCCCACACTGTATAATACAAATACACTCACCGGCACAAAATTCCGCCACCCAAATTTTTTGATTAAGTTTGACAATCTATAATTTTCTTATTTGTACTCCGATTTTCAAGATTCTTGCATCAGTTTGTAGGGTAGGTATGATATCGTTTGCTATTATTCCGGTAACAAAAAATTTTTGCTTAGATGGCATTATACGGGGGTGAATGGAAGCGTTGTATTTTCTTCTAACTTTAAAACATTGTGTGGAAAAATTGGAGGTCTGATTTTGTTTCATACTTCTTTTGTATTATCCTGGAAGTATCACTAAGGTTTTGTTTTTTGAATTATCCGAATATCTCTTTTCTTGTAAGAGTTGTAAATAAAAACACTACTTTGAAGGTTTTTTTAATTAGAAATATCAAACGCACTAAAATTAACAAAACAAAACAAAATTAGCAACAAAACAAAACAAATCGATAGCGGGTGTGTCCACCTCTTGCAGCAACGACTGCTCGCAATCTGTTTGGCATCGAATAAAGATGTGTAATCCGTGCCTGGGGAATAGCCCGATATTCCTGTACCAGGGCCATAACTGTACCAAATTTTCTGGAGGCCTAGGATGACGCCAAATAGCTTTTTTTTAATTCATCCCATAAATGCTCAACAGGATTGAGATCTGGGCTGCATGCGGGCCATTCTAATCTTATCAATCCAACCTTTATTTTATGAGTCCATCAGTGGTTTTATTTATAAAAAATGGTACAGCTCTGACAAGAAAAAGTATATTGGGATAATTCAAAAAACAAAATTTTAGTGATGCCTCCAGGATAATATGACAGAACTATGAAACAAAATCAGCTCTTCCATTTTTCCACAGAATTTTTTAAAGTTAGGAGAAAATTCCATTCACCCCTGTGTAATGCCATGCAAGCAAAATTTTTGTGTTGCCGCAATAATAACAAACGATATCAATACATGTACCTACAAACTGGTGCAAGAATCTTGAAAATCGGAGCACAAATATAAAGTTATAAATTGTCAAACTTAGTCAAAATAGTCAAAAATTTTGCAATAAGCAAAGTGAGTGTATAATAATGTAAATACAGTGATAAGCACGCTAATAACAGGCAAAATAATGCAAAACATGGAAAATATAATACATTACGAAACAAAAAGAGATGAAACTAGTGGAGGTGGAAATTATCGTTATAAACGTAAAAATTAACATTGCATTACATAGTTTTCCACCTTTAGAAATATCAGAGGAATATGACAACTGTCACTGTGACAGTAGAATTTTATAAAATACTCCTGTCACAGACGTCTAAAGGTGGGAAACTATGTAATGTAATGTTAATTTTTACGTTTATAACGATAATTTCCACCTCCACTAGTTTCATCTCTTTTTGTTTCGCAAGGTATTATGTTTTCCATCTTTTGCGTTATTTTGCCGGTTATTAGCGCGCTCATCACTGTACCTATATTCATACTTAGGAGCACACAGTAGCGATCAACAGGTAGCAACAAACGCGGTCCAAGATTGCAAAAGTTCTGCGAACTTTCAAAAGTGAGGCAACAGTGCGTCGGTAATTCGACACTGACAGTGACGTTTATACTATCAAAAACAATAATTTTTATACACATAGGCGCGAAATGTTGTCAAGTCAGTGACGTTCGATTTCTTATTATAAAAAAATCGATTTTTAGTAGTTCCAATGTGACAAAATCTAGGCATGGGATAAAAAAGTTTATTTGAAGAAATTGTATTTTTTTGTCTTTCTTAATGGCGGTACAGGCTCCCTTTTTCGATATTTTATTTAGTTATAGAGTAATTTCCACATACTAACATATTTCTGAAATTGGGCTCTGTACCGCCATTCTTTATTATATTACGAATTGTGTGCCAAATATCTCGACAAAATATTCAAAATTAGAGCCGCAATCTTGGAACGCGTTTATTGCTACCTGTTGATCGCTACTGTTTGCTCTTAATACATATTTACATCTTTTGCACATAATATTATATTATAGCAACTACATAAAAACTCATATTGTAAAATATGCGTTAAATATTTTTATTGTTTTTTTTATTACTTTCGGGTTTAATTTGCAATAACTTTTTTGTTTACAAACTTTTTAATTTAGAAAATCTCATTTTAAATAGCAAGTATTTTCAAGAAAGTCGTCTGTTGAACGTTTTCATCTCCAATGCGTATTTTTTCCACAATATTGAAACGAATGAGAAAAGTCGCTTTTTTTGCTTAATAAATATTAATAAAAAAAAGCACGACGCAGTAAAAATTTCGATACCCACGAGATGCTACATCTTTTCTATACCCCTTCCCCAAGATATTCCCGATTTTTAAATTCGTGAATATTGAAAACCACATTTTTTTCTTATATTTTTTATTATAACTGCACAATAGTTATTTATGTACCAAGTCAGTAAAGAGTCTTTACTGACGTGGTGCATACAAAATTTTATCGCCAATCATAAAAAACATTAACACTTACTTAATTACATCCTAATGAAAAAAGAATGTGTGTACTTGGTACGCACGTAAGACGTTATACTTCTATTATTATAATTTCAACGAAATAAATATATTTTAAACAGTTTAATCGTATTTTTATTTAAATATTAAACCAATTTTAACACTTAAAATAAAATACCAGAAATTAAAAATACCGTTAATAGTTACGTAATTGTTTATGAAGTGTAGCCTTCCGCAGCGCAGTTGCTTTTCCCCTTGATGAATAGTAGAAAATCTAAATAAATATATTTGCTAATAAATTATCAGTAGTAATTGCACAAGAGCTCTAAAATTACTGAATTTTTCCCGAGTGACACTTTGACAGTTTTAATTTCACGAGTCGAAGGCGAGTGAAATTATGTCAAAGTGTCACGAGGGCAAAAATTCTATATTAATTTTAGAGATCGAGTGCAATTTGTTGCGATTATTTCATGAATAAAACTGTTCAAAACCAAAATTTTATTGTAATTTATTTATGTAAGTACAAATTAGTACAATTAAACCCACAGTTAAACCCCATATACTTGACGACGGGAAATTGTCAAAAATTATCAGTCTAATTTAGATTTCTGTAGCTTTCTATTGGTCAGAATCTCCTATGAATGAAATAATCAGTAGTAATTGCACAAAAGCTCTAAAATTATCGAATTTTTCCCGCGTGACACTTTGACAGTTTTAATTTAAAATTTAATTTAATTTAAGTTAAAATTATGTCAAAGTGTCACGAGGGCAACAATTCGATAATAATTTTAGAGATCGAGTGCAATTTGCTGCGATTATTTCATGAATAAAACTGCTTAGAACCAAAATTCTATTGTAATTTATTTATGTAAGTACAAATTAGTACAATTAAACACACAGTTGGTATAAATATTTGACGGTTGAAAGTCATGACTTTTATAACTTTTAAAACATTAATTGTCATTAATATCACTGAATGTATTTTTTCGTCGCAACGAAGGGCATCTGACGTAATATACTTGACGACGGGATATTATCAAAAATTATCACTTTAATTTTTAGTTCTATAGCTCTATTGGTCAGAATCTCCTATGGATGAAATAATCATTAATATATGCCACCGTCCTATATATAATCGAATTAACAAAAACACCATTTCATAATATATTTGCATTAATACAAAACTTAAAAGATTTAAGAATTTTATTAATTTTAGACGAAATAAAAATTTCTTATGACAGTAACGACGATGACAGAATGCTTTTGCATGATGGCCGATTTAGATGTTTAATCGATAGTTGTTCAAGTAATCAATATTGAATAAATACATAATTACTAAATCTGTAAAGTTTCAATTTATGTTTTATGAATATATTGTTCTGAAGCTATTTTCTTGTGGCATTTTTACAATTTTAACTATTTATAATGGGAAATAAGCCACAATATTATTAAAAAAATGATTTTTATTAACGTTTCGACGCCCAAATCGGGTGCCGTTGTCAAAATACAAAATACTACTGAATTACTAAAAATACTACAAATTACTACTAATGTCGAAACGTTAATAAAAATCATTTTTTAATAATATTGTGGCTTATTTCCCATTATAAATAGTTAAAATTTTATGAATATAATTGCAAAATACTACAGAACTTCGCTTTCTGACATAAATTTAATTAACAATAACATAAATTTTGTACAATATTTTTAATAATTAAAGTAAATAAATTTGAAGTTCACTCAAATAAGTAATCGATTACTGCCATCGACCGCTTACATTCAATCTCAGTTAATTTGATTAATAGCGGCAGGTAAAGTAAAATTCTTCTTTCCGTACAATAAAGTGTTACTTTACTGCCGCAAATGGCGTCAAATGACTACAATAATGAATGACTTTAGTGACAGTTGGCGATAATAGTTATTTATGTACCAAGTCAGTAAAGTGACTCTATCGAAAGAGTCTGATATTATGAGCCGAGCGAGCGTAGCGAGCAAGGCGAATAACAGACGAGTTCGATAAAGAGTCTTTACTGACGTGGTGCATACACAATTTTATCGCCAATCATAAAAAACATTAACACTTACTTAATTACATCCTTTAATGAAAAAACGTGTGTGTACCTTGTACGCACGAAAGAAGTTATATTTCTGTTATCATGATTTCAGAGTAGAAGTGACAAGGTGTGTTTAAATCGCTCCGTGGTTTCAACTCAATTTTTGGGTCATACGAGTGTTTTAAACGCTAATAAATTAATGGTGAATGTGCTTAAAGGTATAGAAATTGGTGAGAAGAATAAATATAGTTTTTGAAAACTGTAAGTACAAAATATATAATAATATTTAATAATCTGTACAAACTTTTCGGATACCAAAGAAAAAAATAGTAAACAGTAAGTAATTAACTAGTTAATATAGAGGTGGAGGAACCTGTCCTCAAAGAGTTCCAAAATAACTTTCGGTGTAACATTATATTATTTAAATTTAATAGACAATATAGAGGTGGACAAACCTATCCTCGAAGCGTTCCAAAATAACTTTCGGTGTTACATTGTATTTAACTTTAGTCGACCTCAAATTACGTAGCTAATAAATGGTACTGAGAAGAACTGAGCCTCTGCAGGGTTGAACTGGGTGAAAGTTCTTATCGCGGTACGCGAATTCGGATAAACACTCTATTCGCTGGTTTAAAATAAGTTCGTGAAATAACAAGGAAAATGGAGAAAATGATGGAGGAAATAATGAAAAAATTGGAAAGCATGGAAGACAGAGGCATCAGGACGGAAAAGAAAATAGATAGCCTACAGTCGGAAGTAGAAAATATTAAGAAAGAATACCGGGTAATCAAAGAAGAAAATAGAGAACTAAAGAAAGAACTGAAAATGCAAGAAAGCAGGATAAATGACCTAGAAAGAGAAATAAGAAAAAACAAAATAATAATCTTCGGGATTGGGGAAACAGAAAATGAGGATACATCCATTATGAAAAAGGAAAGCCAGAAAGTTATAGAAAAACTGGATATCGAACTTGATGAAAAAAGGATATAAGTGAAATTAGAAGAATTGGAAAGAAAACGACAAATAAAACACGACCGATGCTAATAGAGCTAACAGATTGGAATAAAAAAAGGGAAATAATCAAGGCAACTCATAAATTAAAGGGAACTAACATTCATAGATGAAGACTACCCCAAAGAAATTCAGATTCAGAGAGGAATGTTACGAAAACAGATGAAAGAAGCGAGAGAAAAAGGATATAAGGCAAATATAGTATACAACAAATTGTACATAAATGATGAAATTTATACAGCAGAGAGCTTAGGTTATGAACAAGAGGAGCAACAAGTCGTAACAGATAGCGATAAAGAATATAATGCAAGATCAAAATCAGGAAGAACATACAGCGAAAGGTCACCTGAGATGGGAAAAACGGAAAGGTCTCCTGAGATACGCAACAAATACCCAAGAACAATCCATTCAAAAAACTAATTAGCGAATCGGACAGAGAGACGTTGATGACGACCAGGCAAGGACATGGAACATCCAGTACTACGAAGGAACAAATAAAGAGGACAACTAATAACAAGGAAAATAATAGAGAGAAGAACAAAACAAGAGTGACAAAAACTATTAAACTAGGAACCTGGAACATCAAAACTTTGTATAACAAAGAGAAGGAACTAGAAATGGAATTTGAAAAGGCAAATTTAGATTTTCTTGCATTGACAGAAACTAAGAAGAAAGGCAAAGGAGAAATAGAGCTAGAAAATGGACATTTGCTATTATACAGTGGGGTCGACACAATCGAAAGAGCTGCATCAGGAGTAGGATGCATCATACACTCCAGAAACAGAAAGTTTGTAAAAAAGTGGGAGGCCATATCCGACAGAATAATGGTAATTGAATTTAAATGCAATGAACAAAACAAAAGTATAATAGTGGCGTATGGGCCGAACGAAGACGAAAGAGCAGAACGAAAAGATGTTTTCTGGGAAGAACTATCAATAGCGACCGAAGGAAGTAAAGGATCCATATTAGTAGCGGGAGACCTTAATGGGAGAGTAGGGCAGAGAGATCATGAGTACAAGACAGTAATTGGAATACATGGGGAAAAAAAGAGAAATAATAATGGCAAGAGACTACTCGACTACTGTCAAATACACAATTTAATCGTCACAAATACCTTCTATGAACACAAAGATATTCATAAGTATACAAGGGAAGAACCTAGCAGAGGTGAAAAATCCATAATAGACTATGTGTTGATAGAAAAAGAAAATAGAAGGAAAATCACTAATGTAAGAGTAAGACGCGGTCCAGAGGTAGGTAGTGATCATTATTTACTCGTGGCAACAATAAAAGACGAAGTAACAGAGGATCACAACGAAAGAGCAATAACAAAAGAATTTAGAACAATCAAATCATACAGATTAAGACACAAAACTTTAGCGAACAAATATGTAAATGTTTTGAACGAAGAATTAGGAGGGAAAAATTGGGAAAACCTACAAGTGGAACAAATGTGGCAAACATTCAAAGACACAATTATAAAAACAGCAGAGAGAGTTTGTGGAATACACAAAAGCAACAGTAAACAGAAACTAACAGCATGGTGGACAGAGGAAATCAGAAGACACACGCGCAAGAAAAAGGAGATGTGGAGAAAATATCTAGGTAACCGAACAGAAGAAAATTATAAACAATATAAAGAGCAGCGGAAAAGAGTTAAAAATATAGTAGTAGCAGCAAAACAAAAGTCCTGGAAAGATTTTGGAGACAAATTAGAACACAATAGCAGAAGCAATCAGAAATTATTTTATAAGGTCATAAAAGGAATAAGAGGTAATAAACATAAAGAAGTAACATCACTAAAAGATCAGAACGGAGATCTACTGACTGATGAAGTGAGCATTATGAAAAGATGGAAAGAATATTTCCAGAAACTACTACAACACGAACCACACAGCACAAGTGAAGAAAATGAAGAAAGAACTGGCGAACAAGAAGTTGAATTTATACCAAACATTACAATGGATGAACTAACTGACGCGATTAGGAAGCTAAAAAATGGAAAGGCACCAGGTCATGATCAAATTACGGCGGAAATGATCAAAAACATGGGTGATATGGGACTACAAAAGTTATTAGAACTATTTCAAATGATTTGGAGAGACGAACAAATACCTACAGACTGGGAGATTGGTCTGATTGTACCTATACATAAAAAGGGTGACAACAAGAATTGCAATAACTATAGAGGAATAACTCTGTTAAGTACAGTGATGAAAGTTTATGAGCTAATAGTAGAGAGTAGACTGAGAAAAATAATAGAACCAACTTTAGAAGAATCGCAAAGTGGTTTTAGACCTGGTAGATGTACACAAGATCACATTTTTACGTTAAACGATATAATAAATAAAAGATTATCTAGGAAGAAAAAAACGTACCTCAGTTTCCTTGATATGGAAAAAGCATTCGACAAAGTACCTAGATCAAAAGTATGGAAAAGTCTGAAGAACAGAAACATACCAGAGAAGCTTATAAAGGTAACTAAATCAATATACAGAGACACTAGAAACCGTGTGATAAGTAAAAATATGATATCTGCCAGTTCAGAACAACTGAAGGTGTAAGACAAGGGGGAAGCTTGAGCCCGTTACTATTTATTACTTTTATGGACGAAATAATAAAAGAAACAAAAACAAAAGTCAGACCACTACACATAGGGTATAGAAATCTGAAAAGCACGGAGATAGCAGATTGTACATTTGCCGACGATGTAGTAATTTTAGCAGCGACTGAAGACGAGCTACAAAGAAGCGTAAAAACATGGAACACAGTTTTAAAAAAGTATGGTATGACTATGAACAAAGAGAAATCGAAGGTAATGGTAATAGCTAAAGAAAGAGAGGATGTGCATGTCCAGGTAGATGATACAGAGATTAGACAGGTACAATCATTCGAGTACTTGGGAGTAACCATTGAAGAAACAGGTAAACAGGGAGCTGAGATCAACAAAAGAATTGATAAAGTGAATAGACTGTACCACGCAATAGGAAAAACAATTATTAACAAGAAAGAAGTATCGAAACATACGAAAATCAAGGTATTTAAGGCTATATACAGACCAGTACTTACATACGGATGTGAATCCTGGGTACTAAATAGACAACAGAAAAGTAAGATACAGGCAGCAGAAATGAGGTATCTACGCAGAGTTCAAGGAGTCACTAGAAGGGATAGGGTAAGAAATAACTACATAAGAGAAGAACTGAAAATCGAGACAATGATGGAGTATGTTGAAAAAAGACAATTAAGTTGGTGGGGTCATCTACAACGACTACAGAAAGAAGTACCAGTTAAAAAGATATGGGAAACGAAGGTGCAGGGAAAAAGAAGTAGAGGAAGACCGAGAGAGACATGGAACGAAGTGATGGCAAGGATTCTGGACAAAAAAGGAATAGCATGGAACGAAGCAAAGGCGATGGCACAGGACAGGAAACAATGGAAGAGATTTGTGCACTGTTAACAGAGCACACGTTAATACCTACACCCGAGAGGGTAGAAGGTCTAAAGATTATATATATATATATATATATATATATATATATATATATATATATAAAATGATGTTGGATAATCGAGTACAAATATAAAAATAAATAAGCAAAATCATTGGCTAATACTCGTAAAGTGAATGTGAATTTAGTTGGAAATATATAAAATGATGAAGGGTCATCATTCCATACATTTCTGTGTAACTATATACACCGGTGTTTCGGCCTATTTGGGCTTCGTCAGTATAGTGTAGCAAGTTAAAAAAGTTGTTTGTTAACTTGTAAAAGGATTACTACAGGAGCAAGGTTACCAATTTTGGTCAGGTTGTTAGAAGACCCGCAGTCGCAAGGCTACAACTAACATTGCCAAGGAGGTAAAGCTACCTGAGGAAATGAAAAGCCATAACATTATTAAATAAAATGATGTTGGATAATCGAGTACAAATATAAAAATAAATAAGCAAAATCATTGGCTAATACTCGTAAAGTGAATGTGAATTTAGTTGGAAATATATAAAATGATGAAGGGTCATCATTCCATACATTTCTGTGCAACTATATACACCGGTGTTTCGGCCTATTTGGGCTTCGTCAGTATAGTGTAGCAAGTTAAAAAAGTTGTTTGTTAACTTGTAAAAGGATTACTACAGGAGCAAGGTTACCAATTTTGGTCAGGTTGTTAGAAGACCCGCAGTCGCAAGGCTACAACTAACATTGCCAAGGAGGTAAAGCTACCTGAGGAAATGAAAAGCCATAACATTATTAAATAAAATGATGTTGGATAATCGAGTACAAATATAAAAATAAATAAGCAAAATCATTGGCTAATACTCGTAAAGTGAATGTGAATTTAGTTGGAAATATATAAAATGATGAAGGGTCATCATTCCATACATTTCTGTGCAACTATATACACCGGTGTTTCGGCCTATTTGGGCTTCGTCAGTATAGTGTAGCAAGTTAAAAAAGTTGTTTGTTAACTTGTAAAAGGATTACTACAGGAGCAAGGTTACCAATTTTGGTCAGGTTGTTAGAAGACCCGCAGTCGCAAGGCTACAACTAACATTGCCAAGGAGGTAAAGCTACCTGAGGAAATGAAAAGCCATAACATTATTAAATAAAATGATGTTGGATAATCGAGTACAAATATAAAAATAAATAAGCAAAATCATTGGCTAATACTCGTAAAGTGAATGTGAATTTAGTTGGAAATATATAAAATGACCCTTCATCATTTTATATATTTCCAACTAAATTCACATTCACTTTACGAGTATTAGCCAATGATTTTGCTTATTTATTTTTATATTTGTACTCGATTATCCAACATCATTTTATTTAATAATGTTATGGCTTTTCATTTCCTCAGGTAGCTTTACCTCCTTGGCAATGTTAGTTGTAGCCTTGCGACTGCGGGTCTTCTAACAACCTGACCAAAATTGGTAACCTTGCTCCTGTAGTAATCCTTTTACAAGTTAACAAACAACTTTTTTAACTTGCTACACTATACTGACGAAGCCCAAATAGGCCGAAACACCGGTGTATATAGTTGCACAGAAATGTATGGAATGATGACCCTTCATCATTTTATATATTTCCAACTAAATTCACATTCACTTTACGAGTATTAGCCAATGATTTTGCTTATTTATTTTTATATTTGTACTCGATTATCCAACATCATTTTATTTAATAATGTTATGGCTTTTCATTTCCTCAGGTAGCTTTACCTCCTTGGCAATGTTAGTTGTAGCCTTGCGACTGCGGGTCTTCTAACAACCTGACCAAAATTGGTAACCTTGCTCCTGTAGTAATCCTTTTACAAGTTAACAAACAACTTTTTTAACTTGCTACACTATACTGACGAAGCCCAAATAGGCCGAAACACCGGTGTATATAGTTGCACAGAAATGTATGGAATGATGACCCTTCATCATTTTATATATTTCCAACTAAATTCACATTCACTTTACGAGTATTAGCCAATGATTTTGCTTATTTATTTATTTGTACTCGATTATCCAACATCATTTTATTTAATAATGTTATGGCTTTTCATTTCCTCAGGTAGCTTTACCTCCTTGGCAATGTTAGTTGTAGCCTTGCGACTGCGGGTCTTCTAACAACCTGACCAAAATTGGTAACCTTGCTCCTGTAGTAATCCTTTTACAAGTTAACAAACAACTTTTTTAACTTGCTACACTATACTGACGAAGCCCAAATAGGCCGAAACACCGGTGTATATAGTTGCACAGAAATGTATGGAATGATGACCCTTCATCATTTTATATATTTCCAACTAAATTCACATTCACTTTACGAGTATTAGCCAATGATTTTGCTTATTTATTTTTATATTTGTACTCGATTATCCAACATCATTTTATTTAATAATGTTATGGCTTTTCATTTCCTCAGGTAGCTTTACCTCCTTGGCAATGTTAGTTGTAGCCTTGCGACTGCGGGTCTTCTAACAACCTGACCAAAATTGGTAACCTTGCTCCTGTAGTAATCCTTTTACAAGTTAACAAACAACTTTTTTAACTTGCTACACTATACTGACGAAGCCCAAATAGGCCGAAACACCGGTGTATATAGTTGCACAGAAATGTATGGAATGATGACCCTTCATCATTTTATATATTTCCAACTAAATTCACATTCACTTTACGAGTATTAGCCAATGATTTTGCTTATTTATTTATATATATATATATATATATTATATATATATATATATATATAATATATATCATGATTTCAACGAAATAAATATATTTTAAACAGTTTTATCGTATTTATATTTAAATAATATACTAATTTTAATACTTAAAGTAAAATACCAAAAATTAAAAATATCGTTAATAGTTACGTCATTGTTTATGAAATGTAGCTTCCCGCAGCGGTGTACCGTCAAAAGGACGCGAAAAAAAGGACGCGCGACAAAAGGACGCGGACAAAAGGACGCGTGACAAAAAGAGGCCTAGGAAATAAGGACGCGCGACAAAAGGACGCGTACCAAAAATGGACCTGTGGTCAAATACCTCTCTCACTCTAATACCCGAAAGTTAAGTTAGGACCGAAGGGTTAGGTCTTCCTCCTTTCCCTGATCGCTGCGCGCAATTGAAGTCTGCCCGATGTATTATACCCTCGTTATTGTTGTATATCGAGTAAACGACCGAGTCAAGATTTACTATAACCTTCTTGGAAGAAAGTAAATCCTAATTATTGCTGTAATATAATAAGCAACTGGGAGATTTCGGTAGAATTTAAGTTTTTCTATTACATAAGTACATAAATATCCATGCTACATTTACATTTTTGATACGCGTCCTTTTGTCGCGCGTCCTTATTTCATAGGCGTCTTTTTGTCGCGCGTCCTTTTTTCCGCGTCCTTTTGTCGCGCGTCCTTTTTTCCGCGTCCTTTTGACGTAGATTCTCCCGCAGCGAAGTTGCTTTTCCCGTGAAGAATAGTAGACAATCTAAATAAATATATTTGCTAACAAATTATCAGTACCTACATATTTATCACCATCCTGTATATAATCGAATTAACAAAAACACCATTTCATACTATATATATTTGCATTAATACGAAACTTAAAAGGTTTAAGAATTCTTTTACTTTTACACGAAATCATATAGGTATATATTAACATAGAGGGAGCCTACCTTCCGCGCTTCCTGACGACAAGATCTCAGGGACTGGTTTGCTGCATCTCCTTCTAACACATTGTATCGAGAATCTATAATGACATTCAGTGTGAATATAGGCACGGAAGAGGAGGACAACTGTAGCAGCTTTACTATGCGTAAGAGTGAAACAGCACTAATCCAAATAAAAAAGATGGTGTCGTCACTTCGCTCTGAATGACACTCTCTCTATGCTAATATTTAACTCTATGACACGAAATAAACATTTCGTATGACAGTGACAGTAATGACAGAAGGCTCTTGCATGATGGCTGATTTCGATGTTTAATCGATAGTTGTTAGGTATCAATATTGAATAGCTAATTACTAAATCTGTAAAGTTTTGATTTATGTTTTATAAATATAGTTGCAAAATACTACAGAATTTCATTTTCTGACATAAATTTAATTGATAATATCGCTAATTGCGTACAATATTTTTATTAATTAAAGTAAATAAATTTTAAGTCCTTTCAAATACTCGCCATTCGATTACTGTCATCGACCACTTAGATTCAATCTCGGTTAATTTGATTAATCACGGCAGGTAAAGTAAAATTGTTCTTTCAGAACAATAAAGTGTTACTTTACTGCCGCAAATGAGGGCAAATGAGTACAATAATGAATGACTTTAGTGACGGTTGGCGATAAAATATATTAAATTGAAAAAATAGAGACGGGTTAATACATATAAAATAAGTAACCTTTGCTCTCTATGATGTATGGTTAATTGTAATTGGTGGTTGTGCTTATAGTCAAATTTTGTTGTACCTGCAACATCGTGAAGATGTGAGTGCGCTTATTAGTTTGTTGTTGAGTCTATTTAAACTAATTCTAATTTTATGGGTCTACTGTAATGATTTTGTGATTGATTTTTTGAGAATAGTATTAATAATTTTAATAATGTCTAACCACAAATTAAAATATTTGAGAAACCAAACTTTCTTTTAATGATACATTTACAACTTAATTATCACAAAATAAAGCTAATGCAAATGGAGAAACGTAGATCTAATTCGAAGAAGTGGAAATATTTACATAACTCAAATACTTACGAGTGTATTATACTCGATATAATCGAAACTAGATGTGGAAACTATACAAATTATACTAAGATCTAACTAACCTTACAGAGTGAGTTTTATATATGGAACGCCTCAATTATCTCGGAAACGGCTTGCACGATTTTTATAGATTTTAGTGAGTAAGGGTCTTGTGATGCGGCCTATATTATGGTAGTATTTACAATGTTGTCAGATCTTTTGTTTTTCTGGAAATCTAATGAACTTTCTTATTCCAAATGGAATACCCTGTATATTTTTTGGGTTTTGAAGTCCTTAAAAAGTACTGATTATCTTTCGTGTAATGTTCCCTATACCTAAATACCATCACTTCTGAGTTATTGCTACATTTATTTAAACAATTTTTTCACCTCAGCATAGTTAACACGTAATTTGTGTGTAAATAGATTAACAATTATTCATCAGTGGTGGAGTCGGAGGTCGCACCAGCAACGCTACACACCTCCAGACAACACAGATTTTGGACCCGACAGTCGGGCTGACCGATTTTTGTCGTACAACAAGCCTACACACACTCCAATGGTCAGACCCACGTTGTCAGACCCGACAGTCGGGTAGTCAGTTCGGGACGGGTATAGGCCTTTTAGCATACGTCGTAAAAAACTTCATAAATATATTAACAAAATTTAAGATTGGCAACAAACTTGTCATATTTGTCAAACAATTCTTATATTGGTGGAGATAAGTGGATGAGAGGAAATATCAGGAAACTTGACCAATTTTTATCAAACATTAATTCAATCCATAGTAATATTGAGATAACAATAGAAACAAAACAGAATCAATCCATAAATTTTCTAGATTTAAAAATTACCAGACTGTAAAACAAAAATTATGAGTTCTCCATATTTCACAAAGTTACCCGTACTGACACAACTATACACAATTCATCATCCCATTCTACACAATATAAATTAGCGGCCTACCATAGCATGCTACATATATTTACAGAAATTCCCATGTCAAAAGATAACTTCGAGATAGAATTGAATAATATTAAGCAAATAGCAGTAAACAATGGGTAATAAAACGAACAAACAATAAACACAATTTTAAACCAAAAACTCCATAAGAAAGCCTTGGAATTAGTCTTCCCACCACCACAGAAAAAACCCCGTGCCTTCTGCTCTATAACATACAGGGTGTCCAGAAACTCTACCGACAAACGAAGACAGGAGATTCCTTAGATAATTTTAAGACAATTTAACCCAATTCATCTAGTCCGAAAATACTTCCTAATAGGCCTGGATCCAGCGTACCAAAAAAAAAGTTGATTAATAGCAAGCTGAAAATTTGTTAATAGCTTAACGGTGTCTAGTCGGACAAACTGTGATGTACAGGAACTGGAACAGGGGAAGTTTTAATTGTGGGACAGGTTAAAAATTTGGAACGTCAGACTACGAAAACGTCCCATGTATTTTGTCGGACATAACTTCTAATTGATTTGTTATCCCTTCATTAAACTCTCATGCAAAAAATCAGACTGCTACGTATCACCAACATAATTCCTGTCAGTTGACATGTTCTACGTCTCGGACTTATTAAAATGCCCAGTTGGTGATAAACACCAGTCTGATTTTTGCATGAGAGTTTAATGGAAGGGTAACAAATCAATTGGAAGTTATGTCCGACAAAATACATGGGACATTTTCGTAGTCTGACGTTCCAAATTTTTAACCTGTTCCACAATTAAAAATTCTCCTGTTCCAATGGAGCCATGGCACTACCTTATTTTTATGCAGAAACATATTTTTTTATCTTTAAACCGTTTTAACGCCCGTTCATTTTTTTGTGCGTATTTCTTTTCTTTTTATAAATTATATAAAATCTGGCAACTGTGTAGTGTAATACAACCCTCGCCACTCACAGCTGACGGGATGATCGTGCCAAAATCTTAGATGGCTCGCCTGAAAAGAGAAAGATTTTACGGGCATTCTATGTAAGTGACAGAGATAGAGCTATATTGCACTTTTAATACACGTTTAAATGAGACTATTTGTGCCTGACTCGACAAGGAAGATCTAATATTTTTTACTATGATCATAGTGAATAGTGGATCATAGATCCAAAAATATTCTCGTACAGGGTAGTACATTATATTTTCGAGTTTCTTTACGCGCTCGCTCGCTGGTTTTTGTATTTATAATTATTACATTTTTAATTATTAAACTAAATTAATTATTACATTTTATTATAAATTATTGTATATTTAAAAAATAAAAAAAAAATTATTTTTAATAAAATCCCAGTTAAATTCAGCTTATCGTGATAGTCTAATTCTAATTGAACACAATGAACAAGAAGTGGATAAGAATCGATAAAATCAAATTAAAAATTATATCTATATGGTTCTGTGGTTCGAGTTAGTTTTGAGAATTCACAACGAAAAGGAAAATTCAGAAAATAGAGGCATCTTTAAGGAACTGTTCATTTTTAGCCGAATTAGACAACGACTTAGGTTCATATTCAAAGTTCCAAATCTTTTAAAGGTATGTACCTCAAAACAACACAAAATGAACTCCTTCAGTGCATGTTAGATGTTTATCATGAGGAAATAAGGAAAGAAATTGAAAATTATCTTTGTGTTGCAGTGATTGCCGATGAAACGACGGGCATCTCTGGTGAATTTGTTGGTTATAGTTTTTCGATATTTGTGTAAAGGGCGACAAGTTGAGAGATTTTGGAGATTTTACTTGCTGGACGGACATGTAACGGACGGACACGGAATGTATTTTAAATGTTTAAATTTCTTGACACCCCAGAAATGGTATATACCTACATAATGAAAAAGTATCTGTGACTATTTTTTTAAATTTCTATTTTATACCTTTTTTGACAATATCGTGAACCCGTCACTAAAAATCCGCCACTGCTTTTCGGATGTCCTATTTCCCATGGCATCCAAGATTAAAACGTAAAGTCTCCCCTGAAGATAGTGGGGAAAAGTTTGGTATAACAATAAATATAAAGAAAACCAAAAACCAAGGTTATCAGTAAGATAAGTAAAGTCATAACAAGGATCCAGATAAAAATGAAGATATTAAACAAGTGGACAAAATGAAATACTTAGGAGCCTGGATTACTGAAGATTTAAATCCGAAATCAGAAATTCCCTCTAGAATAGAGAAATCAAGAACAGCCTTTTTGAAGATAAGAAAATGTTTGAGTAACCAAAGACTCAATCTACAAATTCGGTATCAGATGGTAAAGTGTTATATCTGCTCTATTTTTCTTTATGGTGTCAAAGCTTGGACTGTTAATGTTGACCTAATGAGAAAGCTGGAAACTTTTGAGATGTGACTTTTTAGGACAATTTTGAAAATACCATGGATCGATCATGTTACAAATGAAATGGTGTTGCACAGAATCGGAAGACATATAGAGAACTTTTAATCATCATTAAAAGGAGAGAGACAGCATATTTAGGGCACATACTTAGAATGATAAGTACAACTTGTTACAGCTGATTATAAAAGGTAAAATCTAAGTATAAAGGGGTCTTGGTAAACACACAGACGCTTTTAAGAAAAGCAGAAGATAGAGACAAATTGGCAATAGTTATGTATAGCCAAACTTCATTAGAGTCGACACTAGAAGAAGAGAGTCCCCAAAGGTTATGTCTGCAATTGGGAGGGGACGGAGGTAGCTTGGTGATTCAGGGAGGTACTGTCTTCTGAGGCGTGACCTCTTTGCTCTTCGGACATGAGAACATCCTACTCCAGGAATCTTATGTCCAATGGAGCTGGGATCTACTTTGTTGTATGTGTGTCTTCAAAAAAAATGTTCGAAAAGTTGCAGTTGCACTAAAATTTATCATTGTAGGCACGATTTTTGAAGTGTAGAATACACAAGATAGTTACAAGGTATCAAAAGGAAAACACAACACTCATTTCTTGTTCTTGCATCGTCGTATATCTACTAGTACAGACCTTTTGAATGATCTGAAAATGGCAAATGTTGAATGATCTGAGAATAGCAACTATAGTGGAAGGTAACAATAAGACTAGTCTAATCACAGAAGCGCACAAGTATGACTTGAAAAATAAACAAGTTAATTTATTGTGTTAATTGAATCTTGTGTAAATCAGTTGGATTGGCCGAATTGTTGGTTTGCTACATAGAAACAATTTGAGCATGTATCTTTCGTTGGGCCCCAATTGTTTTGATGGCACTGTGCACTGTTAACTGATAACTCTAAGCTGTGATTAGAATAATCACATAATCTCGATATAATTCGGTAGTATTATAGACAGCAAAAATAAATTGAGTAGCAAAGAAATGGCCATTGTAACTTGTTAAAGGTTTACGTTAAAATATTTATGCACAATTATTAGTACAAAGTTTTAGGTTTAAACACATTTTACTAAAATTGAATTAGAAAATGATAACAGTAGGTGTAATAATTAATATCAAAGAAGATTTACCTTAATAGTATAATAAGTATAATAATTAATATTAAAGATTTACCTTCGTTCTCCCATTGATATTATATCTTGATAAATGTCCAGTTTTATCCATTTTGTTAGCTCTAGTGATCACAGAGTCTACTTTACTAACAAGGTGTCCTATATTTGGGCAGTTGGGTTCCTTACCGTGCACCCAACAGATCTGGTCACTTCTTATAGTTTTACTGTCTTCACCTGAACCTTTAGATGATACTAACTGTCCGTCTCTGAACACACCTTGATTTTCCATGTTTAACACTTCAGCCAAGACATTCTTACCTCTTTCAGCACCAAGAAAATTATCTAAAAACAAAAATATTCCTAAAAACTATATAATGTACACGAATCTAGCAAAAAATTCTTACAATATACATGGCGTTTACTTAAACTTCAAAGATATTAGTCCATGTTGTGAGGTTACTCCCGTATGAAAAAATATCTGATTCCGTTTCTTTGCGGATTCCTGTTCAAAAAAGCCCCCTTTAAACAGATCGAAAGGGTGCCGGGCGAAATTTTTGGGCAGAAATTGTTTGAACAATTTTTTTAAACAAACTCAAAAAATCGCCTTTAGAGGTTTAACAGTCGAGTGAACACAATAATAAACAATTAAAAAACAACGGTCTAAATTTAAATAAGCCTATTACTTGTCACAACTATTTAATTTGTGTGTTTACACTTCAATTTGGGTATTTGGCAACCTCAAAAATAATAATTTATATTTGAATTCAATCCTCAAAAATGCGAATTTTCATATTTTCCAGATATTAAATCTCTTATAACTCGAAAAATATCAACTTTTGAGAAAAATGACAAGAGACCTTATTTGTTTAAAACGAGCAGTAAAAAGTGATCTTTTGAATTTGTTTAACACGTTAAACACCGCGCGAATCATATATGATTCACGCTTATTTTACTTACCGGGCCACGCGAATCACACTTGCTTCGCAGTGACTTCTATACTGTATGAACCATGGCTAAGTCGGCCCAGAGAGCTGTAATATTATATACATTGTGGCGTTCAAGGTGTTAAACAATTTCTGCCCAAAAGTCTCAAGATACCAACATAAAAAAATGTTTCCATTGACACACTTTCAGATTGTGTTTACTCCCTGAAGGAGTAAAATTAAACATAAATGATACCTATTTTTAAATTATTAAACCTCTTAACATTAGCAAAGTACCAAAGAAAATAAAACAATCACATAACATCTGATTTGTCAAAAACAACCTCAATATTTCGATTGCTGTTTTCTTGTACCTAGGTTCACTTTTTACTCCTGGCAATTGGGTTACTAAATTATCAGCACTTGTTTGCATGGTCTTTTGTTAATCTAAATATTTTTTTCATCGAGTAGATCATGGGTCCAACATGGGTCTCTGAGACAAGATTTGCCGATAATTGCATAATTAGTTGACACTGAAGACTCAAACTTCAACACTAAAAACAGGCATCTAAATCAGGCAGCTACTGATGGCGGTGAAGATTCATAACAAACGATTTGGATATAATCGTAAAAACTCTAACTGGTCTGTCTCACAGACCCAATGTTAGTCACGAAAGGTTAAAAGGGACATTTTCTAACACAAATCCACAAGAAAGCTGGATCAGAAAACTTTTCATACAGGAGCAGCCACTACGGAATATCTAGTGATTAAAATAGAAATAAAAACTGCAAAAAAAGGTGACCTGACTAAAGCAGAAAGGTAAATACAAAAAAAAATATTATACAGAGACATTATGAAGAATGGCAAAATACAAAAAAAAAACAGTTAAAATAGGTTTTGCCAAACTAAAAATTGAAGGAGAACTTTGGAAATGGAACAAGAATCCTCAATGCTAGCAATATCAAATAAATGATACGGAGAGGGCATACAGACATAGAAGAAACAGACAAGGCATGGGAAAAGAACATGAATATAAAAACTCGGGAAACAACAGTAGAGAAAAAGAAATTGGGAAAACTGAAATTAGAAGCATATCAAATTAAAGTAAAAACCAAAAGGCAACAAACAAACAAAAAGAAAGAAAGAATTTACAAAGAAACAAATAATAATGGAATGTGACTATAAAGGCACGATACCGACATCGACGGCAGACAGCAACTGCAGGGCGGCAGTTGCAATTGTCGGCAGGACCACGTCATTACTTTGCACTATTAATTTGTATATTTCTTAGCAACTGATGTTCTGCCGAACAACAGGTGCTAATAAATATACAAATTAATAGTGCAAAGTAATGACGTCGTTATGGTGACAACTCTAACTGCCACCCTGCAGTTGCTGCCTGCCGTCAATGTGAGAATGGTGCTTTAAAACTTATCTTTGGCGACAAACACACAGTAACAGTGGCAACAAACGGTACAAAATTCAGATGGAATATGACTATAAAACTTATCTTTGGTGACAAACACACATTGCCAGTACAAAATTCAAACATAAAAAGCCACATGGCTATTCCCATGCCAAAGAGAACGTAAACTAGATAGATTATCTATTTATTTAAAAAAAAATGGCTAAGACTAATACAAGATTTCAGATCATACAGGGGAGCAAACGCTGATTCAGACCACATATTAATAATACCAAAATTAAAAATGAAAAAAATAAAGATGCAAGCTCAACGAAATAAGAAAAAGATCTGGAAACTTGAGAAGCTAAAAACAGAATTAAAGGATAAATGGATGGCTTAAAAGTCAATCAAATTAAGTCAATAAATGTTGGAAATGAGATGAGATGTTTATGAAAACAGGTGCAGAAAAATGAAGAGCCTTTAAAAATAAACGATCTTTATTGATCATAATATAAGTATTATATTTATAAATACAAAGACAAGCTATTTGTCGTTTGTGCTATCTTTAACTATTCTAATTGGGAAATAAGCCACAATTTAACTTTAAAAAATTATTTTATTAACGTTTTGTGTTATCTTTGGTGTTACATCTCATGAGCAACGAACTGTCAATACAGATGGGATGGGCAAGAAGTGAATTTAATGCAGGTAGGATGAAAGAGTATAGTCAGGGAAGGATAGAAGATGGGCAGCTTGCCAGCTTGGGGTATTTTGGTTTGGGGGTGGGGGGACAATTATGAGGGATTTTAAGGGGTCATGGTAAATTAAATTTGTATATATATATGGAACTGTATATTATACTCTCATTTATAATCAAAGACGATAGGACCTATGAATTATTTCCAGGGCCTTCTGTTGATAAGTAGTATAATTTTGGATTACTGTTCTCTACATTTGACTAATAATTTATTAAAATGCAGTAAAAATTTTAATTTAAGAGGTTTGAGCTTCAATTTGAGAGAATTTTAGTTTCTAAGTGGGGGATTTATGAAATCACATCTGGCAACTCTGGTGGTAGTTGTAGCAAATTTTCCCTGGCATGCTCTGTATCTCTCTAGGACTTCTCACTTGTATGTTGGCCGCAAATCTCGCTTCACTGTTTGAATGGGACGAGGCAATTCCATCCGTATTGACAGTTCGTTGCTCATGAGTCATTTTTAGGGAGAACTTGACTTACACCGTTTGACTTCTGAAGCATCCAAATATGTGGAAGACATAGCAGAAAAACTAAAAACGGTCAAAACTGACGATATAGAAAGTGACTGGGACAACATCAAAATATGCATAATACAGAGCAAAGCAAATTGGTTATGTTAGTTGCTCTAATCTTATTGATGTCTGACAATAATGTTTTTATATTTTCCCATTCAAATATAATTATTAAGTAGAGATGTAAGTAACTGAGCCTTGTGTATACATGTAAATGGCTAAGTAAAATGCAAGTAAAAGTGATGTACTTGGCAAGTAGATGAACTTGGTTTCAAGAGCCTATTACAACTGGTCGAATAAGAATGCAGATTACAAATTGCACTTGTGATGGAACTTTCTACTTTTATAAAATTTACCTATAACACAAAGTCCATAGTCACTCATGTCCTCTATAACATTTCTGCATGTTTCTTCTAGATATACATCATTTTCAAGACTTGTAGACTGACTTAAGGAAATCTCTGGAAAATCTTTAAGAGTTTTATGTTTGGACTGAACAACATTACTTCCACTAATAGGCATAGCTATATTAACAAAATTTAAAGATTTCTCAGTAGATGTCAGTTGATAATTGTTATTTGGTGCTAACTGTTCAGCTACAGAGCTTAATATTTCATTTTCTGAGCTGCCTTCTATTGGTAAAATATCTTTATGTTCTGAATTCTCCACTATATGTCCGTATTTATTTTCCACAGTGGAATCAGATATTCGAAGTCTCTTACAGATTGGCTTATGCTTTTTCCAATCTTGTAACTGATGATCCTTACTACAATAACAAGTTACTTTACAACGCGAACACCTCAGTAAATTTTGTTTAAGTCCACAAACCGCACAACTCCTTGAAACTACTAACCCGGCACATTCTCCTGAACTCATTTTATTTGAATAGGCAAACCAAGGGTCTCCTTTTGATAAGACACATTAAAAATTCGATTATTTTGACGTTAGAGGTCGCTAGACGTTTAATGTCAGCTGTTGAACATTCGGTATCAGTAAACTGGACTAAACATTAGTAGACAGTAGACATTGGAAATAACCCAATATAGATGATTTACATTGTTGCACGATTGTATGATTTTCAATAAGAATTGCAAAACTAAGAATCGCGATTACGAATGTTACAAGGAGCTTTAATAGGGCTTTTCATCGATTGTCATTTGTTTCGAGCCTCTGTCATTATGTTGTATAATCTGTGTATAATAGGGCTTTTCATCGATTGTCATTTGTTTCGAGCTTCTGTCATATGTTATATGATCTGTGTATAATATTAATATACACGAATTATACAAAATATGACAAAAGCTCGAAACAAATGACTGTGAATGAAAAGCCCTATTCACAGTCATTTGTTTTGAGCTTCTGTCATATGTCGTATAATTCGTGTATATTAATATTATACACAGATTACAAGCCCTATATTAAATAAACGGATTATATGACATATGACAGAAGCTCGAAACAAATGACAATGAAAAGCCCTATCCGGTGTAAGCTCGTACGTGGAGGGGATATTTAAAAGTTCGTGAGCGTCAGTAGCCAGTAGTGACAAGTCAGTGAACTTTTTCTGGAAAGGACCCCGCACAAACCTTATGGAAAATAGATATTGTACCCTCGGAGATCCGTGGAAAAAATTTACACCCAAAATAACAAAATTCAGTTTGGCAACACTGTGCGAATGTTGATAGTAACATATCCTTTTTAAGATAAGCACAACTGTAATTTAGTCCAAACAAATTAATATATTTTTTTTGCCCACAAAAATGAGATTTTTCAACCAAATAATGTTTCAAATATGATGTGCAAAATAATTTTTAATTGGGTTCTGCTAATGGGCTTACTTTTTTTGTCATTAAAGTAAAAAAAACTAAATTTTACTCATTAAATCAATGTTGTCCGGTTATCGTCTTAATTATTTTAACTGTACTAATATCCGTTGAGTAATTATAAATGATTAATAGGTCGTTAAAACATTTTATCTGTAGCGGCTTCTGGAATATCTTAAAAATATCGAATTTCATTGATAAAATGCGCATATTCCACCGATCTTCGCCTCGACAATACCAGTGGATTTCGTTCATACTTTGGGAAAATCCTCTTTGAAGCATCCTGATAAAAAGTTCTCATGGGCACAACTCAATCGTATGAAGGATTTTCAAGATATAGAGGCCCAAACTCGGAAAATTATAAGATTTACGGGGTATTCCAATTCCGTGAGGTACTGGTTATTTGGCGACATGTAGAAGTTTGGATCAAGGAAAAGTACTAGTAGTTTAGGATTTTTTCCTGGCTATCCAATGGCGACCTTTACTTTGACCTTGACCTTCAACGGACGTCATCTTCTAGAGTTTCGAGGGTTTTCGGCATTAAATTGATATAAACAGATTACTCATGGGTTTTTGGGATCGCAAAGCACGAATATGCCATCAGAATTGACCTACGGATGACCTGATGGCCAGGACCACTGCAAGTGACGTGATCTTCTAGAGTTTCCATGGTTTTCGGCATTTAATTGATGCAAATGAATTACTGGAGGGTTTTTTGAGGTCTCTAAACACGAATATGCCACCAGAACCGACTCCCGGAGCACCTGCGGTTTCCAAGGTCAATGAAAGGGGCTCCTGGAGTTTCGAAGGTCTTTGGTACTAAATTGATGCAAACGGATTACTCATAGGTTTTTGGAGTTGCTGAACACGAATACCCCATCAGAACAGATATCGGAGTACCTGGTGCCAAAGGCACGTCATGCTTTGGAGATTCGAGAGCTTTCGGTACTAGATGAATGTAAACTGATTACTCACAGGTTATTGGGGCTGCTGAACGAGAATTCGATATCATATCCGATCCACGGAGCACCTGATGGTGCTTAAGGCAGGTCTTCTTCTGGAGTTTTGACAGGTTTCGGCATTAAATTGATGCAGATGGGTATTACTCATTACTTTTTGGGACTGCTAAACACAAATACGCCATCAGAACAGACACCGTTGTACCTGGTGCCTAAGACACGTCATCTTCTTAGGTTTTGAGAGTTTTCGGTACTAAATTGATGCAAGCGGATTACTCTCGTGTTTTTGGGGTTGCTGAACACGAATATGACTTATATAAAAGACTCTGGAGTATCTAGTGGCCACGATAAATACCACTATCAAAATATAATGTAGTAAATGATATTAAAATAAATGAAGGAAAAACATTGTCAGATATAAATTGAGTTTATATTTTTTATAAATAATTAAAACAGTTGAAGAGCACCATATAGTTATTTTATTAATATTTTTGACTTTGAAAACGGTATCAAGGACCTCGAAACTAAAGAAATTTGTTCGGCAACCCCGAAAAACCTAAGAGTAATCCATTTGATTCCTCCGAAACTCCAGAAGATAACCTGTTTTAGGCTCCAGGTGCTCCTGTGTCTGTGCTGATCACGTATTCGTGTTCAGCAACCCCAAAAACCTATAACTAATCCGTTTGCAGTAATGTAGTACCAAAGACCCTCGAAACTCCAGGAGCCCCTTTCATTGACCTTGGAAACCAGGTGCTCCGGGAATCGGTTCTGGTGGCATATTCGTGTTTGGCGATCTCAAAAAACCTTCCAGTAATTCATTTGCAACAATTAAATGCCGAAAACCATCGAAACTCTAGAATATGACGTCCTTTGCAGAGGCCCTGGCCACCATGTCATCCGGAGGGCAATTCTGATGGCATATTCGTGTTTAGCGATCCCAAAAACCCATGAGTAATCTGTTTATATCAATTGAATGCCGAAAACCCTCGAAACTCTAGAAGATGACGTCCGTTGAAGGTCAAGGTCAAAGTAAAGGTCGCCATTGGATAGCCAGGAAAAAATCCTAGACTACTAGTACTTTTCCTTGATCCAAACTTCTACATGTTGCCAATTAACCAGTAAGTTTGGGCCTCTATATCTTGAAAATCCTTCATACGATTGAGTTGTGCCCATGAGAACTTTTTATCAGGATGCTTCAAAGAGTATTTTCCCAAAGTATGAACGAAATCCACTGGGACCTATTTTCCATAAGTTTTGTGCGGGGTCCTTTGACATAAATGTCAAAGTGATTAATTTAAAACATTGAAATTAAAAACATTTTTTTTATGTAATTATGTTTATTTACAATCTACATCATTAAAAGGGTATTAAGTAAATTTGTTCCATGTTTTTGGGCATGAAGAAGAGACTTCCAATGATGTCTCATCTTATTCTATTTATGTTTAAGTTTTAAAATAGGTCCTGAGGCCAGGTTCGATCTAGTCTCCTTGTGGCAGGGCCATTATGGAATAATTCCCTTACTAATTCATTGTCATGGTGAATGGTACGCTCGTTTTGTGATTCAGATGCTCGATGGATTTCTTCTCTGATGAAAGGTATATTTAAGTCTTGGTGAAGTGTTTGATTAGTTACATACCATGGTGCATCCACTATTGATCTTAGAACTTTAGACTGAAATCTTTGGATGATATTGAGTGATGTTGACTTTGCACAGCCCCAGAGGTGTAGTCCGTAGTACCAAATAGGTTTGAGTATTATTTTGTACAGAAGAATTTTGTTTTGGATGTTGAGTTTTGATCTGCGTCCAAGGAGCCAATACATTTGCCGAAATTTCAAGTCTAGTTGTCTTCTTTTGGTCTGTTTATGTTTTTTCCAAGTAAGACGTTGGTCAAGATGGAGGCCAAGGTATTTAGCGTCTGTTACTGTTGGTATTCGTACATTTTCCATTCTTACAGGTGGGCATATGTGTTGTGACGGTTTGTAAACGTTATTTGAGATGATTTTGTTTTATTTACTTTTGTTCGCCATTTTGTGTACCACTCACTGAGTATGTCCAGATGGTGTTGCAGGTCTTGTGCGGCTTATATGTGATCTTCATTTACAGCGAGTATTGCTACGTCATCAGCAAAGGAAGCGATCGTAGTATTATGAGACTCTGGTATATCGGCTGTGTAGAGTGAGAAAAGCAGCGGCCCGAGAACACTACCTTGCGGAACTCTGGAGTTAATAGGACAGAGGCTGGATTGTTGGTCTTTGAATTTTACTGAGAAATATCTATAGTCGAGGAAATGAAGCATTTTGGCTCGCAATTTTTTCGTCCAGCATGGATTTACTTGAAATTTTCACAGAAGTTAGGGAATAGTTCAAGGGTCATTTTCTATATCATGCCGCTTTACGCTAAAACCTTGGAGGTGGTTGCCACCCCATCTCGAAGGCGGGAATTTTTTATTACATTTAAACCATGTAAATCTATGTAAAAAGGAATTCTAAGAAAAAAATGTTTTTTACATTTTCTCCGTAAAACTAATATTTTTCGAGTTATTCGCGCTTGAAAGTAACAGTTTTTCGATGAAAAAATCGACTTTTTTAGAGGGTTTTTGAGAATACGTCGAAAAATATACATTTACTCAAAAAAACTGTAGATATCAAAATTGTATCTTTTAGTAACACAAACCAAATTCTTCTTCTATAATATCTTTAAGACCAACACAAACCGAGGTACTGCATGTTAAAAGTTAGCTTTTTTCGTCAAATGCATAATTAGAAATATTTAAAGTAAAATAACGGAAAAACTTTGCATTGTCCGAGGAAAACTTAAATAATCTTTTTTCAGGTATATAGTTAGACCTTTCAAAAAATAATAATAAGAAGTTTCCAGCCTGAAAATTTAGCGACTTATGATCAAAAAAAGGTCGGTACCTGCTTTTCTCTATAAAAAAAATCAGTGAAAACCTCTAACTATCCTCCTAATTAAAAATTGGTCTTCACCTTTCTGTAATTCCATTTATATTTGTATTATCAATACACCCAAGAGGTTTAACCTATTTAAAAGACCTAATTTTAGAAAAATTGGAGTTTAAAGAAAAATTAATTTTTTGGAATTTCCCATTTTTCATCTTTTACTTCAAAATATCTCCGAAAATACTGGAGACACGAAAAAAATGATGGACTACTAAATTGTAGCCATTTTAATAACTAAAATTCCTTTGTAAATAGATTTTCATTACAGTGAACAGTTAGCGTGATATAGCTGTTTAAAACCTCTATTTACGAGCAAACACCCCATTATTCGAGCCCTTTAAACCCACCCTAATTAAAAACTAAGGGATCTTACGGAATTTAGTTTACACAGTCTAATAACTCTTCAAAAATCCTACAAAGTTATTTTTGAAAAATCTTTTTGTCGTCAAAAATAAAGGAGCTATGTTTATAAAACGAATTTTTTTTTTCGAAAAATTCGGATAGTCATCTTTGGATAATTTTCAATGTATGTATAATACCACAGAACCGGTTCGTATACTGGAAGATTACTAAAAAACTATTTGTATTTATTTGTATTTGTACATTGTAAATTCGTATTTTTGTGTAAATAAATGTTTTTGTAATTCTTTAATTCTACTTTTTTTTCTGTATAGATATATTAAAATATCTACTTATAAAAACTGTAATGTTATTAAGGGTGGTTTTTAAGGGTTGAATTATTATGATATTATATCCTAAAGTATAAAACAATCATTATTTAACCAATCAAAACCAAATTTTACCCATATTAAAGTTTACAAAGTTTTTAAATAATTTTTGACAATAAGGGGTAGTTTACACCCCTAAAAATAATCAACGCCCTTAACCCTTAAACGCCCAACCTTTTTTAGGTTCCATGTACGCCCAAGGGTGGGTAAAAAATGTCCACCTCGAAAATAGCTAATATATTTATTGAGAGTTGTTGGAAATGGATTAAACTTAAGAATCTTATGCTTCATAAACACAGCATTGTCTAAAATATTAATATAAACAATTTACAAACCTTACAACAAAATTACAAAGTACATCAAAATTAACATACTAGTAAAAGCCAATAAGTCAGATTTGTCGATTTTCTCCATATTCTTCCTTTCAACCTCCTCATTGGCGGATAATTATGTAGATTATGTAATTATACGTCGATAATTATATGGATTATCTTCCTACCAACGAGAAATTGTATAGAAACCTTTAGTAACAAGTTTTACCAAGGGTGTACTTTTTATGCCCACCCATATTTAACTCAAGATGCTACTTTTATTTTCAAACATATCGGTAGGACCAAATTAACATTCGATAAAGAGCTGTCTTTTTAACAATAAATAATTTTTTGAAAATTTTTAAACACGTAATAAATATGTTACAAGGGAATACGCATTAGGTGGACATTTTTTACCCACCCTTGGGCGTTTAAGGGTTAAGCATGATATAGAATATGCAGTACAGGGTGAGATGATCCTAATCCCAAATTTTTATGTAAATCTATGCAAGCCGAAATTATTCTTTTCGGATAAGTAAATTTTTTATATATAGCTCCAACAAGGGTGGTTTTAAGGGTTGAAATATTATGATAGTATATCTTAAAGCATAAAACAATCATTATGTAAGTAATAAGAACCAAATGTTGACAATATTAAAGTTTAAAATGTTATTTAACAATTTTATACATTTAGGGGTAGTTTTCACCCTTAAAAACCAAAAGCGTACAACAACTCAATATAGAAAATGAACTAGAGGGTGTAATGAGCCTAATCCCAAATTTTTGTACAAATCGATGCTGGACGAAAAAATTGCGAGGTTTTGCCATTTTTTCAGCTTCATTTCCTCGACTACTATTTGATAAGTAGGATTTGATTAGTAGGAAATAGTTACTAGATAGTGCTAATTTTACTTTGTAAAGCAGACCTCTGTGCCAAACTTTGTCAAACGCTTGTGAGATATCTAGGAATACGGCGTTGCAGTATTTCTTTTCTTCGAGAGTTTTTGATATTTCATTTACTATTCGATGGACTTGTTGTGTAGTAGAGTGGTTTTCCCGAAAACCAAACTGATGTTCTGGTAGTTAATGTTAGGAATTCATGATCTGCGTATATTCTTTGTAGCAGCAATCTTTCAAAAACTTTGCTAACGATTGGGAGTAGGCTGATGGGTCGATAAGATGTTACTTCATTGGGCGCTTTGCCTGGCTTAAGGATCATTATGATTTCTGCAAATTTCCATATTTTTGGAAAGTATGATAAACTTAGCATGCGATTAAATATTACTGTTAGCATAATAATGGCCTTACGAAGAAGTTGTTTTAGTACTTGTGCCGAGATTAAGTCATAACCTGGAGCCTTTCGTGAGTTATGAGTTTGGTTATTTCTTTCTTGACTTCTATAGGAGTAAAACTTTTGATTGGAAGGGACATTTGACATGCTGCGCTAATTAGTTCTTCCACTTCTTCATCAGGGTCTGGTGGCTCGGTTTAAAATACACTCGTAAGATGTTCAGCAAATATGTCCGCTTTTTCTTTGTTGGAACGAGCCCAGTCACCATTTGGTTTATGGAGGGGAGGAATAGTTGTGTATGGTTTTTTGAGTTTCTTAGTCGCCTTCCATAGCGTCTGATCATTTGCGGTAAGGTTTGTAATGTAATGTTCGAAGGTTTCGTTGTTTGCAGCTTTGATGGCTACTCCAAGTTGTCTACGTAGTCTATTGTATATATGTTGATCTATGTTGTTTCTAGATCTTTGCCAGTTTCTTCTCGCACGACGTTTTTCAGCAATGAGTTGCCGAATGTGTAGGGGAACATTTGTTGTATGTGTCGGTCTGCGTTCATTTCGTGGTGTAGATTGCCATGCCGCTTCTTGCACAAGGGTGGTGAAATATTGAGCTGCTGTATCTATCTCGTGTGGAGACTTGATTCGAAAATTAAGATTAATATTTTCTTCTAGGTAGTATTGAAAATCTGCCCAGTTGGTGTTTTTTGACGCTAGTCGAGGAGGGGGTGTGTTGTTTATAACTGTGGTACTCTTGTTTATGATAACTGGTGTATGATCAGATGAGAGGTCATAGCTGGATTCTATTAGACAGTTGTTTCTGGATTCTCCTTTGCTTATGTAAAAGTCTAGCACATCTGGAAGTTTTCTGGGGTCACTTCTCCAGTAAGTAGGGATTCCGTTGGTGTAGCAATCATAGTTGTTGTCGGTCATTGCCTTTAAAAGGTTACGACCTTTTGTTGTTATGAGTCTTGAGCCCCAATGTGTGTGTTTCGCATTCCAATCTCCCCCGGCTACAAATTTGCCAAGTAATTGAAAGAAGGCTTAGTATTCATCTGTGCGGAGATTGCATGACGAGGTGGGCTGTAGATTGCAGATATGTTAAAGTGCCATGGCGTTGCATTCACTTGAACAATTGCTGCTTGAATTTTTTCTGTTGCATATTTTGGCAATTCATGATGTGATATACAGCTTCGTATGATTATGGCCGAGCGACCATGAGCTGTACCATCGGGGTGAGGTGTACTGTATGTAGTATAAAGCGGAATATTGAACGTAGTTAGATCAGTAAAGTGGGTTTCTGAAACAAGCAGTACATCGATTTTATTCTGGTTTAAGAAAGTGATTACTTCCTGCTTATGGTTTAGCAGGCCATTAGCGTTCCATGTGGCAATTCTAAGTATGTTTAACATTAACAATTCCTTCGGTTAATGACTTGTGTGAGTAAGTTTAATATCATACTATTTTGACTCATGAGTTGTGAGAACATGTTTTTGAACTCGTTAAGGAATGTTATTAGTTGTAGTTCTATGTTAGTTTTAGGTTCTTGGTCGTGGTTGATTTGATGTGTTGTCACATTTGCATATGTTCTATGATGATTTTGTAGAGTAGTGTTTAGCTGATTCGTTTCAATACTTACATGTGGGTTGTTAAATGTTGTTCTTTGGGGCTGTTGGTTTCCTCTTTTGGCATATTTCTGTTTTCTATTAGTTCCATGTAGACAACACAGCCCTTATAGTTAGCAGGGTGATCTTGTTTACATAGTGCACACTTGGCCGGAGTGTTTCTAGGTTTTTTTTACAAGATTTTGTATCATGTTGTTCTCCACATTTGACGCAGTAGTGTGGCTTAGTGCAATATGTTTTACTATGACCGTAAGCTTGACATCGCATGCATTGGATGATTGAGTTTCTCTTCTTTGGTGCTTCCACTGCTATTTTGGTGTGACATAAGAATTCTAGATTAAATATGTCTTTGTTGTTACTCTTGGGTCAAGGTCTATGAAAAATAAGGATAAGGGTTCCTTTGTTTGTTTGTGTCGGACGTTGGTTATATTGCGAACTTTATGGCCGGCATTTTCTAACTCCTTTGTTATATCTGTTGTGGGTATTAAAAACATTAAGAGAAAAACATATTAGTTGGCCAAAGCTGTGGTATATATTTTTGCCTTAAATATACTTACGTTTTAAATACTAAAATTTGTTTTTTTAATAATTCGTAATATGTAATTATAAATTAGTCTATTAATCTAAGCGCCATCTACACGATAATTACGAAAGTATCCGAAGTAAGAAACTAATATTTCGTCAATAGAACGTCAAAATGATTAGCAAAATCTTAAAACAATCGATTACAATTTATAATTACTTTTTTGCGTTGTAAATATTACGCGATAAACATTATATAATAAATTAAAAAATTTCCGGCGAAAGTTGCATTAGTAATCCGCTAGTTAGTGATACCAGCGAAGCTCAGAGGGTATACGCTCTGAGCTTCGCTGGTGTCGCTCCTAGCGGATTACTAATGCAACTTTCACCGGTAATTTTTAAATTTATTATTTAATTGTTATCGCTTAATATTTACAACGCAAAAAAGTAATTAAATTGTAATCGATTTTTTTAAGATTTTGCTAATCATTTTAACGTTCTATTAATGAATTATTAATTTCTTACTTCGGATACTTTCACAATTATCGTGTAGATGGCGCTTAGATTAATTTATAATTTCATATTACGAAATATTAAAAAAATTAAATTCAGAATTTAAAACGTAAGTATATTTAAGGTAAAAATATACACCACAGCTTTGACCAACTAATATTATTTCCTATTAATGTTTTTAATTTCAATGTTTTAAATTATCACTTTGACATTTATGTCAAATTTACAGTAAAAGCTTACAGACTTGTCACTACTGGCGCTCGCGAATTTTTAATTATCCCCTCTACTTACGAGCTCATATAGCGTATAGAGAGTGTAAAATAATCTAAACAATCCATCACTCAATACTCAATTTTAAGACTAAAAGTTCTTACAACTACAAACATTAAGGTAGGTGTATACAATATCGCCATGTTTGCAATTCCGCCAGTTTCCTATATTTCTGTTGTCAGGCTACTTGAGTAAAGATGGCGTTAGGGATATCTTCTCTTACTATGAACTTAGTGTTGTGGTAGAAGCACAAATGATTATAACCATAACCTAAAATTTCAGTTTCATGTGTCGTTTAACCGCCACTGGAATATTGTGAGTTGTTTCTTATAAAAAGTTCTAGTATTTGGTCAGCTGCTCCAGGCTCAAATTGCCGTTAAGTGTTTTTGTCCATTTTTACAAAATTTATAGGGATCCTTTCCGTTGCTGATAACACAAAAATAATTTTTTTCTATGTATTTTTACCGGTGCTTTTTTCACGAAAACAAATTACGTCATTGTTGCTAATAATGGTTTGCAATATCGCCATTGGCGATATTGTCAAATCAGTTATCACTATTGGCGATATTACTAGCAATTACAAAGTGACTACAGAATATGATAATAAATGTTTTTATTTCAGAATAATTATGCCAAACAAACGAAATAAAGGTATTAGAGAAAAATGGAGGGAAGAAAACATGCAAAATGCAATATTAGCTGTTGGAAATGGACAATCCGTTAATTCAGCAAGTAAGGAGTTTCAGGTGCCCAGAGGTACTTTGAGGGATTATTTAAAGAAACATCTTACCTCAAAATGTTCCATGGGACGAAAATCTGTTCTTACGAATAATCAAGAGGAAGATTTATGCAATAGAATAATTCGATGGGCTGAATGAAGTAGGATATCTACTGACAGCCAAAGTTTTGCGGCATTGTGTTTTTTCAATTTTTGTAACACTAACAATATCGAAATTGCCGTTAACAAAGATTATATGATGTGTTATGTTCGTGTAAAACTCCCTTAACCATGAATGTAGGTTGGTACTACTGTCATCTGAACGACAGCGGTCACATACTTAATACTGCGATAGAAAATGGAAACCATGTGCATAATTCTTTAAAATAAAGTATTTTACATCGAGTATTATTTCATTACAAATACTTACGTCCTTTAAGTACAAAGGACTTGACATTTGGCGACGAGGATAATGGATACAAATATTACAGACACTACATCAACTACAACGTTCCAACTACAGCCGGTACAAACACGAGTTCCTCGACTACAACTGCGATAGTTGCACCTGCTACAGCTCCAGTAATGTCTACACAAGTTTCTACATTCCAGTTTTCCGTTGAACCTTTTAACCAGACAGCTACAAAATGGTCCAGGTGGGTAAAACGGCTGGAAGGAGCATACAAAGTTTTTAAAATTCCAGAGGAAATGAAATTGCCCTATTTACTACATTACATGGGGTCGGAAGCATACGATACACTGTGCGATAAACTAGCTCCAGAGGTCCCTGAAGACAAGTCATATGAGGATACAGTTAAGTTAATGGATAATTTTTACAACCCTGCACCACTTGAAATTGCTGAAATATTTAGGTTTCAATCAAAAAGACAAGCAGAAGGCGAAAGTATACAAGAATACCTACATTCTCTACAGAAACTTGCCATAAACTGCAACTTTTCCACATATTTAAAAAGTGCTATACGAAATCAGTTTGTTTTTGGTTTACAGTCAAAGAGGATTCAAGCCAGACTATTAGAAACAAAGGGATTGGACTTGGACCGAGCCGTAGAAATTGCAGCAAGCATGGAAACTTCAGAAAAGGATAGTAATCAATTTTCTCACAACAATAATTACAATCAGGCTAGTATAAATGTTTTAAATGCGAAAGCAAAAAGTTTTCATAAAAATACAAACACTAGTAAATTTAATGATAATAATACAGTAAATAATCATAGTAGCTCTCCTAATAATACTTTTACAATGTCAAATAACCGTAATAGGGCTTGTTATAGATGCGGAGACACCTCGCATTTAGCCGATAAATGTAATAAAAAGCATTTAATCTGTAACTTTTGTAAAAACGTCGGACACATTCAAAAAGTTTGTTTAAAGGCACAACAAAATTCACACAGGCAAGTAAATTCAGTAAACTCTGCTCAAGAGGTCTTAGAAGTAAATGCTGGAAATTGCAAAGATAAATTTTTTATAAATTTAAAAGTGAATGGTAATATTTTAAATTTTGAAATTGATTCTGGCGCTGCTGTTACAATCATAAATAAAAATATATTTGAAAAATATTTTCCTGCATTACAATTACAAAAATCGGATGTTAAATTAACTACATACTGCAAAAATAATTTGAATGTTTTAGGTTTAGTTTCAGTGGAGGTTGAGCACCAGGAATTAAAGCACACTCTAAAGTTGTATGTGGTGGATGGTGATGGCTACTCACTGGTTGGTCGAGAGTGGATACATGCTCTGGAAATCAATTTACATCAGGTAAATACAATTCTACATGAAAATTTTGAAATTGCAACTTTGTTAGATAAATATAAACATTTATTTGAAAAGTCAGTTGGTGAAATAAAAGGGTTAGAGGCTGAAATTTATCTAAAACCTGGTACTAAAGCAAAATTTTGTAAGGCCCGTCCTGTAGCTTTTGCATTACGCCCTAAAGTTGAGGCAGAATTAGAGTCCTTAGTAAATCAGGGAGTCTTAAAGAAAGTAGCATTTTCGGACTGGGCAACTCCTATTGTTCCTGTAGTTAAACAAAATGGGGACATACGCATTTGTGGTGATTTTAAAATCACATTAAACCCTTGCATTGAAGTGGATGAATACCCTTTACCTACACCAGATGACCTACTTTCCCAATTAGCAGGTGGGGACAAATATACAAAAATAGATATTACGAAAGCTTACTTACACTTGCCAATAAAAGATGAAATGAAACATTTACTTACATTAAACACCCATAAAGGTTTATTTCAACCAAATCGATTAATGTTTGGAATTGCTAGTGCTCCTGCCAAATGGCAACGTTTAATGGAGCAAATGCTACAAGGAATAGATGGTATTTCAATATTTCAGGATGATATAAGAATTACAGCTCCAAATAATACCTTACATTTACAAAGACTTGAACAAGTTTTAAAGAAATTATCTGAACATAATTTACATATAAATTTGGATAAAAGCGAATTTTTCAAAGACGAGATTGACTACTGTGGATATAAGATGAGTAAAACGGGTGTGTCTACTAGTGCAGATAAGGTAACTGCAATTGCAAATGCTCCAATACCTACAAACAGAACTCAAGTTCGGAGTTTCTGTGGCCTAATTAATTATTACAGACGTTTTTTAAAAGATACTTCTACAATTTTACAACCATTAAATAATTTACTTAAAAAGAATGTCAATTTTAAATGGTCGAATACTTGTCAAACTGCGTTTGACAAAGCAAAAAAACTCATTTGTTCTAGAAATGTTTTATGTCACTATGACCCAAATTTACCATTAGTCCTAGCAACTGATGCATCACCCTATGGGGTAGGTGCAGTACTTTCACATATCTTTTCAGATGGTACAGAGAGACCCTTACAGTTTGCTTCTCAAACTCTTACTACTACACAGCAAAGGTACTCACAAATAGACAAAGAAGCTTACAGCATAATTTTTGGAGTAAAAAAATTTTACAATTATTTATGTGCTAGGAAATTTACTTTGCTCACTGATCATAAACCGTTAGTTCAAATTTTTGCACCTGATAAAAGCCTACCAGTTTTAAGTGCAACAAGAATGCAACATTATGCAATTTTCTTACAAGGTTTGAATTATGACATTCGTTACAAAAATACAGATTCTCATCTCAATGCTGACGCACTTTCACGTCTACCTATAAAATCAGAACAAAATTTCACACATGATGAGCCAGATATTTTTGAAATAAATCAAATTGAAACTTTGCCTACAAATATTAGAGATCTAGCTTTTCATACAAAAAATGATCATACCTTAAAAAAATTACTTGTTGGGTTAAAAACAGGAAAACCTGTTGATAAACGATTTAGCTTCAATATAAATCAAGCTGAATTTTCATTACAATCTGATGTTATTATGAGAGGACAAAGAGTAGTTATACCTACTAAATTGAGAAATAAAATTTTGACAGAATTACATACTGCACATTTTGGAATAGTTAGAATGAAATCTTTAGCTCGTAGTTATTGCTGGTGGCCTCACATAGACCAGGATATTGAGTCACTTTGTAAAAATTGTTTAGAGTGCAATAAGCACAAGAACAACCCAATTAAAGATAATTCTCATATATGGGAGCCACCAAAATTTTGTTTTGAACGAGTGCATGCTGATTACGCTGGACCTTTCAATGGAGGTTATTATTTTATATTGGTAGATTCCTTCAGTAAATGGCCTGAAATTCATTTTACAAAAAATACTACTACAAAAACTACTATTGAAATTTGCCGAAAAATTTTTACAACTTTTGGTATTCCTAAAGTTTTTGTTACAGACAATGGTAGACAATTTGACTCTCATGAGTTTAGAACTTTTATGAAAGATAATGGAATTACACAAAAATTTACTGCACCCTACCATCCTGCAACTAATGGACAGGGAGAGAGATATGTCCAAATACTAAAAAAATGTTTAAGGGCTATGCGAAGTGAGGGAAATGACAGGGAGTTTGAATTATGTAAGCTACTTATGCAATACCGCAGAAGCCCACATACAGTTACAGGTAAAAGTCCCTCAGAACTTATGTTAGGAAGACAAATAAGGAATAGATTAGATTTACTTAAACCTTCATGTAGTGATAGAGTTACCTATACTGATATGAGTCTAAGAAACTTTGATATAGGAACTAGGGTTTCCGTGAGGGATTATTTTCATTCTAAATGGCAATTTGGCATTATTGTACTCAGATTAGGGTTATTGCATTATTTAATTCAGTTAGATGATGGTAGAACATGGAAACGTCATGTAGACCAAATACGGCAAATTGGGGAATATACTCCATCTCAAAATAATCCAACATGTTACATTCCGGATACCATTACTCACAATTTGATTCCGAGGGAGGCATCAATTCCAGAGCACAGTGTCTCACCACCACCTACCGAAGTGATTACTGATGAATCCGAAATTTCAAACAATATGGAAAGTTCGAATAGTGTACCTGGGGCTCAAACTGAAACTGAGGAACCCATTTTAAGGCGTTCCACTAGAGTAAGGAAACCTGTTACCAGACTGAATTTGTAAGTACTTTTACTTCTAGTTAACTTTTGTAATTCATGGTCAAGGGAGGAGGTGTTATGTTCGTGTAAAACTCCCTTAACCATGAATGTAGGTTGGTACTACTGTCATCTGAACGACAGCGGTCACATACTTAATACTGCGATAGAAAATGGAAACCATGTGCATAATTCTTTAAAATAAAGTATTTTACATCGAGTATTATTTCATTACAAATACTTACGTCCTTTAAGTACAAAGGACTTGACATGATGGCTGGGTGATTTTGGCTCAAAGGATTCCTAATTAGACATCCACAAATAAGAAACAGACGCGCTCAAAGCATGAACCTAGCAAGGGCACAAAAACTGAACAAATTCATTATGAATGATCATTTCAAAAAATTAGAAAATATAATGAATAACTTGGATATCATGGACATTTATAACATGGACGAAAAAGGCTGCAGATTGTCACTGCATCACCAACAATCTGTACTGGCAAAGAAAGGGGCGAAGAGAGTACATCTGGTAGCGAACGAGCATGGTCAAAATATTACAGTAGTGTCATGTGGTAACGTTTTGGGTGCCGCCATTCCACCTTTGATATTGTATAAAGGAAAGAGAATGAAGCCGGAATGGGCAGATTCACTCCCACCTGGTAGTATGGCACTAATGACGGCCAAGGGAAGTATGACCATAGAAACATTTAAGCAATGGTTACAACATTTTTCGCAATATAGAACTCCTGGACCTTGCCTTTTAATATTTGATGGTGCCATGTGCAATTTAGATTATTCCATTGTAACTGTCGCCAGTGAACTTGGCATCACCTTGTATTGCTTGCCAAGTAATACAACGCACGAGCTTCAGCCGATGGGTTTCGTAGCTTTGAACATTACTGGTATGAGGAAGTTTTAAAGTATTGGGCAAGGTATAAGGAACGGTCCATCACAAAACAACGCTTCGGAATAATTTTTTCTATAGTTTGGGACAAATGTATGACTCCATCTAACATAAAGTCTGGTTTCTCGGCTACAGGCATTTATCCGTATAACTCTGACATTCTTCCTCCAGAAGCATTTGCCCCAAGTAGCGTAACAGAAGACAAGAATGTTGAAGGTCCAGGACTACAAGATATTCTGCAAAATAATGAAAAGCAACCAGTTAGAGTCATCACTCCACCCGCAGGGCCATCAAATGTTAGTAGAAAACCTCCGGTAACTGAATTAAGGGACAGTAGTGATTTAGAGGATGATGATGAGTCTGAAGCAAATGAAGATGAGAATAATGAATCTGAAGATGACGAATATGAGCCAACTAAAGAAGTATCCTTTAATGAAATGCTTGAAACACCTGAAATGGTACATAAGTATGGTACAAGTAAAAAAAAGGCAGCATTAAATAGTCGCACACAGGTCGTCACAAAAGACCTTTTTAATAGGAATACTGACTTCTTGCCAGAAAAAACTTACACAAAAGTGTCTGAGAAAAATTCTAAAACTAGGAAAGTCGAAATACGAAGAAACGAACACAAAAGCAAGGATGAAAAGCAAGGCTGACATGCGTCTTTGCGTTACGTGCAAATGCTACATGCATGATGAATGCCTGCGACTTACAAAAGACGACATAATTGCAGCATACATATGTCCTTATTGTTTATAAGTATCGTTAATAAAACATGTTTGGTGTAAAATTTATTTAATTACCCATTTCCATTCCATATTCCATATTAAAAATAAACCTATGCTAAAATGTAACGCCTGGCGATATTGACAACAGGGGTTGACAATATCGCCATTTAACGTTATTTTTAAAAAGGCCCTAATTAATTAGTGATCATTAGGATAATCAAATTAAGAGGTCATCATTTGTTGGTATATAGTATAGGCCATAAAATGACGACTTGTCGTTTTCTTTGTTTTACAGTGGCGACGCGTGACTTTTTCTAAAGTGTTACCAAAACCAGATGTAAAAAAATCCTATTTAAAAAAATATTTTGAACCTCCCAGGTATAAGTTTTTGTTTTCAATCCTGTGGGATAAAATTAAACAAATCACTATTCCCAAATTATATGTATGTAATTATGTATATGTAACAAGTATAACAATAAATAATAAACAAACTAAACATATTATTCTACCATAAAATTAACATAAAAAATGAACAGGTAGGAAAAAGAACAGATGTTGAAAACTATTGTTTATATTTTAATTCTTCCATTTTCAATAATATCATTTTTTTCTTTAAAATAATATATAAAAAAATATAGTAAAAAGTAGAATGACTTTTCAAGTAGTTGATCAATTACGCAATACGTAGCAACACTCTTCAATGTTTAAATGCACGCACACTGTAATCTGTAATAGGTACTAAACATACTAAACCAACGTTTTACCAATCTTCAAAATGGTAACAATACTGATATGCACCGCGTGCCCGCGCGCCGTCTCTAGACCCGTCGGTCCTTCAAAATTTTCAGAGCTAATCCCGAGTCCCGAGCGATGGCAAGGTTTCTCCTGCGTTACAGTTACCAGTGCCAGTATTGGTAACGGCATATGATAACGTATCATGGATTCACATATCTCGCCAATATTTTCGTGCGTCTAGTTGGGTATTTACTGAATTAAGTACTATAACAAGTATTTCTGTTGGTAAAAAATATAAATGGAATTATTTCGTAGTATTCATAAAATATTTATTTGCAAGATTTGTAACTGTTACCAATGGTAACAGTGGTTACATGGACGCTTCGCCACTGTTGTTTTAATATTTAATCCTACAAATGTGCGATTTTTCTTAACATGGCGATATTGTATACATACTTACCTTATGATAAGTTGCAGTTCTCTATCATTTTAAAGTCGTCTACTTTAAAATGTATAATATATGTCGGAATTGTTAATATGAATGAGCCAGATTAAATTAAATTATTAGAAGATTTTCTTACCAAGCAATATAAACAAAATTTATTTAATTTATTAATATTTTGTATTTCCATAACGACGAATTTCATGGCTGAAAACCCTGAGAGAATGGTTTGGATGCAGTTCAAAATAACTATTTAGAGCTACCGCCTCAAAAATTAAAATAGCTATGATGATTGCCAACCTCCGTAGCGGAGATGGCACCTGAAGAAGAAGAACGACTTCCCATGTTGAAATCGAAACGTCTATAAATTAATTTCAAAATAGTATTGTAACTTTATTTCCCAAAGAAAACGGTAAATTTAATTACATGCCGTAAGGAAATAGCTTAGAACAGTATAATGAAATGTCCACTTGATGAGTTGGGGCTTTCGATGAAGTGGTTGTATACGATATGGGTGCGTATGAAATGTCTCTCGATGAGTTGCGCCGCTCCTGTAATTTCAGCTGACTAATAGTAAGTTGCCTACATTTGGCACGATTATGTGATAAAATTTGGTATAGTCAAATAGGGCTTTTCATCGATTGTCATATGTTTCGAGCTTCTGTCATATGTTGTATAATCTGTGTATAATATTAATATACACGGATTATACGACAAATGACAGAAGCTCGAAACGAATGACTGTGAATGAAAAGCCCTATTCGTAGAAACTATAAAAAATTAACATGAGCAACTTTTTGTAGACGCTGCCTTGCTATTAACATTAATTATCCATTATTAATAACTGCGTTTTTTATGTTTTCGTACTGTAACATATAAGAGGAATAAATAAATTCGTTATTTAAATTGACAAATTAACATTTTAATATAAAATAATTAAAATGTTAATTTGTCAATTTAAATAACTAGAGAGCGGAATATATGCAACACAACATTACCAAAATATGCGCATATATATGCATTACTTTTACTACAAATATGCAGGTATTTTTTCTAAATTTGTCTAAATATGCAAATGCAAGTTAAGAAACCAGAACTGCTAAATCACCAATAATAAAAGGACAGCGTAAGCAAGCTTCACCTCGACCACACCTCGGCGTCACCGAGCTTATAAATAAACTTTTTGCATTGTATAGCGTCACTCTTATTTTGCATTTAACTGTAGTAAGTAGTCCCTTGTCAATAAAGTTCTTTTTAAAAACGTTGTTCTTGGACTTAGAAACTTCACTGGCGCAGTCAGTAGGATTTTTCGGGAATTACGTCGCAAAATTACGTTACAAAAATCGAACGATTTCGCGAGTAGTTTTTCGTTTTAACGATTTACCGGAAAACCGAACTTTTTGTGAAAGTGTCCAAGATCAGCTTTAGACAAGGTATCACCAAGACCTGGGGAGAGAACAAGAATCGTCGAACCCTAGAGGCAGTAGATTTTAAGCAGTAGTTCAACGAGACCTGGGAGAAGAACAAAATCGTCGAATCCTATAGGCAGAAATGTTGAAATTCTACATTTTAATGTAAGTGTTTCCTATTTTTTCCATTTTATTATTCCATTTTATATTTTTCCTATACATATTTGAAAATACTTATAGTCAGAGAGCTAACGACAGTAAATGACTTTTTTAAGATTTTTTTGATTTTACAAGATTTTTATTTTAAATAAGAAAAAGAATATTATTATTATATTATATTATTATATTTTTGAAAATATTTGATTATATTGAAGTTGAAACATATTTAATATTTTATTACAATTTGATATAGTATCTGAACAAAAAGAATAAATATTTAATGAGTGAAACTGATAGTAATTTAGATTTAAGTAGCCTTGTAGCAGAATTAAATTCAATTTTAGAACCAAATAGTAATAAAGATAACGAAATGGCTCAAACAAACTACCAATTGTTAAAACTATACTTAGACTCTATCCCAGCATATGATGGTAATCCACATACTTTAACTATATTTATAGAAAATTGTGAAAATTTAATAACTAATTTTGCTAGCCAAACAGATGGCACTTTGAATACATTTTTACTTCGAGCTATATTAGGTAAATTAAATGGGAGAGCTCAAATGTTAATAGGCTCTAGGACAGAATTAAATACATGGCAACTTGTAAAGGATGCCCTAAATCTTAGTTTTGGAGATCAGAGAGATCTCGATTGCCTTATCCAAGACCTGATAACGTTGAGGCCTTTCAAAAATGAAACCCCTTATAATTTTGGCATGCGATGCCAAGAAACACGTAGTTTAGTAGCACAAAAATTAAATACGCTTAATATTAAAGCACAAGAGAAATTAATTAGAATACAAAGTTACGATGACTTATGTTTAAAAACTTACATTAGAGGCTTACCCTTATCGTTACAAACAAATATTAGATTGAGAAACCCAGACAGTTTAGAGAAAGCTATGTGCTTTGTTATCGAAGAAGAGAATTTTCTATATTCGTTACAACGCGGAAATAATTTAAACTCACAAAATTCTTTTAGACCTTCATCGAGACATACTCCTACGAGAAACAATAATACTAATCAAACTTTTATTCCTAGAAATAATTTTCAACAAAATCGCCCTAATATGAGATTTCCACCTTACCAATATCAAAATATCAGACCGCAATACCAGAATAATAATTTTAATCCTAACAATACTTTTCAACCACACCAAAATCATTTCCGAAATTTCAATAATTATAATTCTAACTTCAATCCAAGAAATTTCGATAATAATAATTCTAATTTTCGACCAAGATACTTCCATAATAATAATTCTAATTATCAACAAAGAAATGTTAATAATCAACCCCAAAATCAAAATCAATACCAGCCAGAACCGATGGATACAAATTCACGAAATACTTCTTTAAGATCTAAACCACATTTTACATCCACGCAATTATTTAATCAACAAATTAATAACGATCAAATACAATTCGAAAATCCCTTTGAAAATAATATTCCCACTGATTACGAACACCCAACTCAAAGTTCATTACCCTATTCATTACCGCCTTACGAGAACAATTATGAAACTCAATCCAGTCCTTATCAAACTCAAGACAACACAAATGAAAGATCATATCACAATCCAACTCAAAATGTTGAAAACGTAAATTTTTGCATGACCCAAGAAAATTACAATCCGATATAATATACTTAAATACGACGATAGCAGATTTACCACATATTATTATACCAGAACTCAATGCCAGATTTTTATTAGATACAGGGTCTTCCAAAAGTTTAATCTCTCCACAGTTAGCGCATAAATATTATAAAAATTTTATTTCTTATGAAAATTTTAATATACAGACAGCTCACGGAATTTTCATGCACAATGAAATAATTAATATTCCAGCTTTTAACATTTTTAAAGTAAACCAATATAATAAGTTTTATGTTTTTAAATTTAGCGAAAATTTTGATGGATTAATTGGTATAGATTTATTACAAAAATTAAAAGCTTCAATTAATGTCAACACGAGACAAATGAAAACGCCTTATGTAACTATACCCATAATTTTTGAACCCAGTAAAAAGAATATATTATATCCCAAATCAACTTTTAATCATACAATAATTATTCCCCCTAGAACTAAGCAAATAGTCAAAATACCGGTAAAATTAAATGAAGGATTAGGTATACTAGAATATAAAAATTTCGGTAAAGGAATCGAAATGCCCAAAGCAGTAGTTAACGTTAAAAATAATTTTGCTATAACCACTATTACGAATATGAGCGAATATAAGACAACGTTAAGTAATATTGAACCCTTAGATATAGAACCATTAGATATAGTAAATACTAATTTTATAAGAAAGATGGAAACTGACGAAGAAACGTCTATTAATGATGATAATATGTTAAAAAGGAATTTAAAAAATATAAGGATAAATCATTGCAACAAAGAAGAAAAAGAATTACTAAAAAAGCTTTGTTTCCAATACAGAGATATATTTTATTGTGAAGGCATACCCTTAAGTTTTACTAATAGTATTAAACATAAAATTAAAGTTACTGATGATTCTGCAATATATACAAAATCATATCGTTTCCCGGAAGTTCACCGAGAAGAAGTTAAATCCCAAATAAATAAGATGTTAGCAGAAGGTATAATAGAAGATAGCAATTCAGCGTTTTCGAGTCCCATTTGGGTGGTCCCGAAAAAACAAGATGCTACAGGAAAAAGAAAATGGCGTCTAGTAATAGATTACAGAAAGTTAAACGAGAGAACCGTAGATGATAAATACCCATTACCAAACATAACAGAAATTTTAGATAAATTAGGAAGAGCAAATTATTTTTCGACACTAGATCTTGCAAGTGGCTTCCACCAAATAGAAGTAGACCCACAAGATGTTGAAAAAACAGCCTTTAGTACCCCACAAGGTCACTTTCAATTTAAAAGAATGCCTTTTGGTTTGAAAAATGCACCCTCAACTTTTCAGAGAGTAATAGACAATGTTTTAAGAGGACTAACAGACGAAACATGTATAGTATATTTAGACGATATTTTAATTTATAGCACATCTTTACAAGAGCACCTTGAAAAATTAAAAATAGTTTTCGAAAGACTTAGAAAAAGTAATTTAAAGGTACAATTAGACAAGTCAGAATTTTTACAAAAAACAGTTATGTATTTAGGACATGTAATTGCCCCTCAAGGCGTAAAACCAAACTCCGATAAAATCGCAGCTATAAAAAGATTTCCCATTCCAAAAACCCAAACTGAAATAAAAAGCTTTTTAGGATTACTAGGTTACTATAGACGATTTATAAAAGATTTTGCAAAAATTACTAAACCGATGACCAAATGTTTGAAAAAAGGTTCGAAAATAAACCACGATAAAGATTTTATTGACTGTTTCGAAACTTGTAAACAAATCTTAACAAATGATCCTATTTTACAATACCCAAATTTTAGCGAACCATTTATATTAACGACAGATGCTAGCAATTATGCAATTGGAGCCGTATTATCACAAGGAAATGTACCAAATGATCGACCCGTCGCATACGCCTCAAGAACACTAAATAAATCAGAGACAAATTATTCAACTATAGAAAAGGAGCTATTAGCAATTGTATGGGCCTGTAAACATTTTAGACCATACCTTTACGGAAGAAAATTTTTCATATACACGGATCACAAACCATTATCTTGGCTTTTTAGTCTAAAGGAGCCAAACTCAAAATTAATAGGGGAGACTGTTGTACCTAGAGCCACTTTTTTTAAATTTTCGTCTAGAAAAAAAGTGGATATTTTTTTCAGGGATTTTATGTATTTGGTAAATTCTATACATATTTGTCCAATATAGGAAGAGATTAGATAAAAAAATACAAAAAAATAAAGTGCATATTTAAACAAAAATGACAGGCTTACATGGCGGCCCAAGGTACACGAGGTCATGTACCTTGAGACAAGCCTCCTGTACCTTGGGCCGCCAGTAAAAAAAGAGAACAAAACTGAAAGTTGTAACGGTTTGAGTTGGCCCCATATTTTCCATTTCACGATCGGTTACATATAGGAGCCCAAAAAATCTTGATCTGAAAATTTTCGCTGTCTAAGGGATATATTCCAGAAGCTCTAAAGCCGCTAATAATATTGCTGGGGGGTGAAAGCTCCAGGATAAGCTTTTCCAATGACTTCGGCCACTGAGTAGATATCAAAGGTTTTTCCACCATTACTAAACAACCAAGAATCACCTCCTTGGCTATAAAAGGTTTTGAGGGGCCCATATACTGTCAAATCATGTGGTTGAAGTTTGTTCGAAGTGTAAGGAGGAAAGGTAATCATTAAAGTTCCCGCATTGGATGCTTTTTCTACTGCTTCGATAGACAGGTGAGATTCGTGATTATCTAAAAATAATATCACTCGTTCGTCCTTTGAACACTTGACATGCTGGATGAAGTGGTCCAGAAATTTCAGAAACAGTTGATCATTTGACCACCCTGAGGCCGTTGCAACTCCGACGGTTCCTGGAGGAGCCCCAAAAATTATTCTATCTTTCAAAAACACCCTAGGAAAAATCAGCATAGGTGGGATGTAGTTTCCTGTAGCACTTATCGCTGCTACTCTCGGCCGATGTAGCACTACCAAGTTGTTTAATTCCTTTGAAAGCAACTATTTTTGACTGCGATTGAACAGTGCTTACACCGGTCTTATTTAAGTTCCAAATTCTGTTAGGAGGAATTACTATAAATCGACTGTGGACGGTTTTGATGTTGTCAAAAATTTTTTTAACATGTTGAAACTGGTTGACCTACTGAGACTTGTTGCTTCGGGTTTTCGAATTGACAATACGTCCTTATGCCTTTTCAAAAAGCCTCTCATCCACTCTTCACCGGCAATTTTTCTGTGTGCCAAGAATCTGGAAATTTCTTATTATTGGCGACAACATATTTGTAAGCTAGCTGTCTTACGCCTTTCTTAGATAAGCCGTACTGCATTAAAGCAATCTTTTTTATATATTCAACTAAGCAAGTTTCCTCTATGTCAGTAAATACTTGGCGTACAGCATAATTTACAGAATAGTGATATTCTCCTCCTTCTGGTTCTTGAAATTTTCTGGCCTCTCTAGCAAGTGTAGCACGGCTAATCTTAATAACTTTGGAAGCCTGTCTACAGCTAATACGTTTCGTTGGATCCTCATGGAATATAGACTCCAAAGCCCCCTTTAACAATTCAGGATTAATCGCTTCTCGCTTTTTTCCAGTCTTGCTACGTGGCATAATGAGAGATTATATCCTGCAAGTAAAAAAAACGAAATAAATACCTAGATATAATTTAAATTTTAAAAAACATTAATGTCCGACTGGTGTATTATTTAATAAATAATGACATGATTTGACGTGAGTTAAAAACGCAAGTTTCACCAAACTATTTAATTATCTGTACGAAAACCAAAGGCTCGTGTACCTTCGGCCATGGCCCAAGGTACAGGATGTGTTTCTGGCCCAAGGTACAAGAGGGTACACTTTTTTAGAAAAACAAATTTCTAACTTAGAGGTTATGTTTAAAACAAACAACAACAATAAATAAATACTTACCAGTAAACTGTTGATATAACTATACACTCAAATTATTAAAAACACAATCTTGTATTACAATACTGGCACTCAAATTTTTCAAAAATATTTACTTTTAAGTCTCAAAACTAACTTTTGTTGCGCAAAACCTCAGTTTGCCGCGGATTTACACCAGACTAAAATTTTGACGTAGCGGCAACCATAAGCAAATGATTTAGTTTGTTCTGGTGTTAGTACTTGGAGACACTGGTTTTAAATTTGAAGTGGCCCAAGGTACAACGGCCTAAAGGTACAACAGTCTCCCCTACGTTGGCGTCTAAAACTAGAAGAATACGATTATAAAATTATTTATAAAAGAGGAAAACATAACACAAACGCAGACTGTTTATCTCGAATTACAATTAACGCATTAGAAGATGAATCAATAGTAAATAATCCTGGAGACGTAGACGAAGATATTTTAAAATACCTCCAAAATTTTGCAGAGAATCCATTAGACCAACAACCTTCAACAAGTAACAATAACGACTCAAGAAAAATTAACATTATTTCTGATATAAGAATACCTCCAGACAAAATAAATACACAAGACGAAAGCTCAGACGAATCTACACAACATACAACCGCAAACGAAACAACGAATCAAGGAATACCTACCCATTTTAGACGAAATAATAAATAACAAAGTTCACCAAATCTTAGTATACCCTAACGTTTACCCAAAAACCGATATAACTCATGAAACTTATCAAAACCATAAAATAATTAAAGTAAAAATCCCTGAAACTGATAATGAAAAAGATATTTTTGAATTTCTTATGGCATACACAGACCTTAACACTACATTTTATTTGTACTTCAGTAAAGACAACCTGTATAATGATTTTAATAAATATTACCTAAAACATTTTTCTGAAAATGGTCCGAAACTAATTAAATGCACTAGATTAATTAATACAGTAGCAAACGAAGAGGAACAAATAATTTTATTAAAAAACTACCACGAAGGAAAAACTAACCATAGAGGAATTAACGAAACATTTGAAAAATTACGTCAAAATTATTACTGGAAAAATATGAAGACAACTATTACTAACTACATTAACGAATGTTCTATTTGCCAAAAAAATAAATATGGTAGACACACCCCTTATGTCCCACTAATGCTTACGGAAACCGCCAGCAAACCTTTTCAAATTATTCATATAGATATTTTTACATATGACGGTAACAAATATTTGACCCTCACAGACGCATTTACTAAATTTGCTCAAGCTTATTCTATTCCAGGTAAAAACGCAATTCACATTACGAAATCCTTAATAAAATACTTCACTTCTTTCAGCATTCCCCAATTAATAGTAGCAGACAAAGGTAGAGAATTTAATAATGAAGTAATAAAAGATTTATTAGCAATTCACAAAATCAAAGTTCATTTTACTACTCCTGGCCACCATGAATCGAATTCAATAGCTGAACGAATACACTCTACACTAATCGAATATTTAAGACTTCTAAAACAAACGTATCCTAACGAAGATGACCTAATGGACTATGCTCTTATAGCTTACAATAATTCTATTCATAGTTCCACAAAATTTACCCCATTTGAACTAACTTTCGGACATACAGACTCTAGAAACCCCAACAAACTATTTCTTTCTCAAAATTTCTATTCAGAATATATAAATAATCATAAAGACAAATTAAAACACGTTTACCAAAATGTACATGAAAATCTAACACAAAATAAAACTAAAGTAATTGATAAACGAAACGATCAAGGAGAAATAAATTCAGAATTTAAAATTGGACAAGTAGTTTATAAAGTTAATACCCAGAAACGTAACAAAAAACATCAACCATACTTAGGTCCCTACAAAATAACCAAAATTCTTGACAGAAACCGAGTAGAACTTGTACGACAAAGACTTAAATATAAAAAAGACATTAACCAGACAGAAATTATACATATTAAAGAACTAAAGAAACCTCCCGTTGCAGGTTCACCCTCTGGACAACAAACGTCGACGCAAGACGAGACACATCCAAATTCCATAACTTAAACGACAATCCCGGACTTTTACCCCTTCATTTAGGCACAGTCCGAATTCAGACAGATGTTTGGACTTTTATACATATCTATGACATTACAAACATTACTACAAATTTCCTTACTCTACAAAATCAATATAATTCCATGATAAATACCCTTTCAAATACTTCAAATACTCAAATTCTAAGCTTTAATAAAGAATTTCAAGACTCCTATCATCTAATCCAAATTTTAGAAAACAAAATTTATCTCGAATTAAGACAATTAAATCCCTTTTGGAATACCAGATCTAAAAGATCTCTATTTGATGGTGTAGGTTCCGCAATCAAATTTATAACCGGAAACCTAGACCAAAACGATCCAAAACGCTACGACGACGCTATATCAACTATAACAAATAATCAAAATAATATTAAAACTATAGTTAAAAACCAAATCACCTTATTAAGATCTTCAATAAAGAATTTTGAAAATAATACAAAAATCTTAGCCCATAACCAGTTAATTTTAAGTTCACGAATAACAGAAGTTCAAAACTTAATTAAAGATATAAAGATAGAAAAAGTTGAGACATTTCATTATTTTGCACTAGAAAGACTTGTATCGCAATTTTACACTAGTTTCCAAATTATTTATGATCTTCTAGAAAAAATCGAAGTTGCTATCAGCTTTTCAAAACTAAATACATTTCATAATTCGATAGCCGACCCAGATGAACTATTTCTCGAAATTTTAAACGTTAGTAAATTTCTTAAAAATAACAAATTCCCTTTTGAATTATCTTTGCAAAATATTTTGTTGTTCGAAAAAATAATAAAAATAAAAAGTTATCGTAAAGCAAATAAAATAATTTTTGTACTTGAATTACCCATTGTTGAGATCAATGACTATGATTATTATCATCTTTATTCCTTTCCGACCCGATACCAAACTCATTTTAGAACAATTATTCCAAAATCCAAGTTTTTACTTTCCAATCGATACCAATATGCACTTGCCAACGTTCAATGTCAAAAATTGTTGGAAGAAGAATATTTATGCCACGATGTCCAGTCCATTGAAGTAACACCAACAGCCCCTTGCGAAGTTCAACTAATACAGTACTCAAAATTTGTAAATCAATGTCAATCAGTGCCAACAGAAATTAACAATATAAAAATTCAAAAACTTGAAAACAATAAGTGGATCGTAATAACTCTAAACAAAGTGATTAGTATTCAAAAATGCGACAAAAATTCGGACAATATTCCATTAAACGGTAGTTACTTAATCGAACTCAATAGTGCGTGCGAAATTTATATAGACAATTACGTTTTAAAATCATTTGAACTAAAAACTCCAAACTTTGTTAAAATGGAACTGCCAAATTTAGAAGTGTTACTAAAGGCCCCGTCTCACCATCAAATAATTGACAGTTATTTGATCAAACTTGACAGTTAGTGACACAAAGTGACAGTTAGTAGGTATAGTTTGTGTCACTAGTCAAGTTTGACTGTCAAGTTTGATCAAATAACTGTCAATTATTTGATGGTGAGACGGGGCCTTAAAAACCCCGGTCAGTGATCTAAACTTTAAAACAATAAAAATAGACTCGATAAAATTAGACGAATTAAATAATGTTCAAAGTGCTTTAGCAGATCAAGAAAACAAAATAGACAATCTAGACACAGTTCCCATTCATTTTCAACATGTCAGTTTTTATACCATAATATTATATGTCATAGCAATCATTTTCCTTGTCTACACCATTTGGCAAATATAAAGGAAAAATACGAATCCAGAATCACCAAAAGAATCCACAGAACAAGAAAAGAAGGTACCAGAAAATTTTCCATTTCTTCGAACTATGCCACCCCATAGTTCTCATCTAGCCCCGGAGGAGTTAAGAAACCAGAACTGCTAAATCACCAATAATAAAAGGACAGCGTAAGCAAGCTTCACCTCGACCACACCTCGGCGTCACCGAGCTTATAAATAAACTTTTTGCATTGTATAGCGTCACTCTTATTTTGCATTTAACTGTAGTAAGTAGTCCCTTGTCAATAAAGTTCTTTTTAAAAACGTTGTTCTTGGACTTAGAAACTTCACTTGCATATTAAAAATACTCAAAAATAAAACAATATAATAAGTCGTAAGATCTTCAGAAAAGTTGCCTTCAAAAATACGTACAACTTTCCTCAAACAATCGAAGCCCTCATTTTTTTCTAAAACATTTTTTAATTTATTTCTAATTGTAATCCCTGTATTTCCGGGAATTTTTTGACAATGAGCAGAAAAAGTGTTAACAAGATTAACCGAATCACTTAATTGTAAATTCCTTTGTTCTAATGACTTTATTAGATCTGGTAAAAAACTAAAATTAACTTTTATGAACATAAGTTCTTTAGCAATTTGTACGTTACTTAAAGAACAAAGTACGTTACTTAAGCTGAAGAACAAAAGCGGAATTGTCTACAATCTGATGGATTTTTGTATTTTGATGCTTCTCTCTATGTCCGTCTTTATAGAAGTAAAAGCGAATTTGTCGAATAAAAACACTCTTTCCAGAAAAATTTCTTTTGTGGGACATGATGCTTTTGTTTGTCAGTTCCTCATTTAAAAAATGAAATGTGAAAATGAATGTAACTTACGATTTTGGAACAGGCCTTGCAAAATACTTTGTCTCCACTTAGCTTTAACTCGGGAAAACACTTTATCCAAGCACTTTTTTGAATGGTAGACATATTTAAATTTAATATATACCAATCACTTCAAAAACACTAAATACGATACAACGTTTACTTTAAACAAATGTTGGCCGGAAACTGACAAAATAATTATTAGACCCTTAAGGGCACCCAAAGTCCCATTTAACGACAATGTTAACATTATGTCATATAGCTCTGTAACCAAAGCACTTAGAGACCTAATTTTTGTTCTATTTTGAAACTACATGTATTGTTTAGTCCCGCGTAGATTTTTGTAAAGTTAGAGTGAAAGAAACATTTATTTTAAAATTTTTTAAAATACTCTTACAAAAAAACCAAAAAAAGTTTAGATTTTATTTTTTATTTTACTTGTTTTTGTACATTTTTCAATAAAAATTTACGCGGGACTAGATATTATCTATCTACAATTACTGTAAAAATTTGGACCTTTCATCATCTCAGGAAACAAAGATATCTGACATCAAAAGTTAAAAACCTAGTATTCGGGAAATCGCAAAAACATAAAACACTCTAATAGGCTATAAAGCTACATACCGGTACACGGTAAGTTGAGTGCAGACGTTCAGAAAACAAATAGTTTTGTAACCATGGATATTTTATACTATAATGTGTTATATATCGTTGGAAAGAGAAGATTTCAGAGAATAATTTTCAATCATAATACAAAAAGTTAAAAAGTTAAATTTTCGGACTTTGGGTGCCCTTAAAAGCAGGTAGGTACCTACGACTTGCTACGCTAATAAAATAATATTTTTCTGGGAACACCCATAATTGTTAAATTCAGGTAGTAATGGGAAAGTCCAGATGAGCGATAGATAGATAAATAACGAGCTCGTTCATATCGAAGTTATAAAATTCCAACTAAGAGAGGAAAATTTTAAACTTTTATATAATTTATTTTTAAAATATGCAAAATAAATCGTGTTTAGCTTAAATATGCAATGTTGTGTTTGTTGTCTGAAAATATGCAATATATGCATCTATATGCACTTTGCATATATTCCGCTCTCTATAAATAACGAATTTTTTATATAAAATAGCAGTCCGACGCTTTTATAGGGCATATAAGGACAACGAGAAGAAAAAGAATATAAAATAGGTTTATTTTATGACTAATTGAGTCCAATCACTGAGTCCATTAACACAGTTCTCTTGCACTCTAGCTAATACAAACCATGAGAATAATTATCTTCCTTTGGACCTCTTTAATTTTTAATGAGTAGTTCTGGCACCACCAAACATTGAAATTTTCCCGTACTTATTTTACTTGTCGTTATGTATAACTTAAAATATATAACAAGGAAATTGATAAAATGAATCGAAAATCGCATCATCTGGCGTATAATTTATGTATGACCAATCTTTTCGGGACACCCTATATATATTGGAGATAAATGTCCAGTTAGCAACAGCATATTTGTCATGATGCAGTACAATAGAAATAGAAGAAGACATTGTAACTTCCTAACCTAACATAATTGACAGATAAATATAAATGCCATAAGTATAAACTAAAAACTGTATTATTAATCCATTATTAATCCCTAATTCCTAATCACAATTCACAATAAGTTACCAAGAAAGTATGGCAGATGAAAGTTTATTTGATTTTCTTCACAACGAAATAGTTACTTATGTTTTAGAAAGCAATAATAAGCAAAATGCTGGAAAGGTTTGTATTTTATGTGGTAAAGATTTTTTTTATTTTCATTTTATTTTTAGGATGAAGATTTATCTGTGCTTGAATATATTGGTTTCTCAACTGGATATAGAATTATTGAAAGGTAACTTTAATAATATATTTTTTTATATAATATAAACAATCAGAATTACACATTCTATAAGATGGCTATAACACCACAGACTGATGAGAAACTACAACGTTTGTCAGGATACATCGACGAACTGTTCGATGATGAAGAGGCGACCTCGAATACATAGAATTTACTTCAGGAGCAATACGTCCAGATATTATAAAAGAAGAAATAATACATGCATTAAAAACAATGAAGAACAGAAAAAACCCAGGACCTGACATGCTTCCTATCAACCTTGTAAAAATTATACATGAGCAGCATATTGATGTTTTAGTGATATGTACTCTTGAACAAAATTTATAGCTCAGTCACATTACCCAAAGAATGGTTAATGTCAATCTTTATTGGTCTCCCTAAAAAGAAAAACACAGTACAAAAGGAACTTGGGGCATTAAAAAAGGAAAATCAAACAAGAAAATTCTAATAAACTCTGAATAATGCAAGAAAGGAATTCAAACCAAGGTTAAGACTACATAAGAATAAGGAGGGGCACATACTCAATATAAAAGAAGAAATATTGAAAAGGTGGGGGGAACAATATAAAGAACTACTTACTATCGAAGTAGAACATCCAAATCAACCACTCCCAGGAGCAAACAACAATACACCATTAGAGCCTCCATCAATTCAAGAAGTACAGGATGCAATAAAACACCTAAAAAATAGTAAATTTCTAGGATGTGATCGTATACCCACGGAACTTCATAAATATGCTACAGGTGCTACTCTGACTAATCAAATATATAAAATAATTCTGAGAGCCTGGAATGAGGAACAAATCCCAGAGGGGTGGTGTATTGAAATCGTTTGCCAGCTACACAAAAAGGGTGATCAATTGGAATGTAGAAATTATAGGAATTATAGAATTATTGGAATGTAGAAAACCCTCCTTAATATAGCTTACAAAATATTTTCATATCAAAGTGGTTTTAGGCCTGGCCGATCAACAACCAGATCTTTGTGCTAAGGGAAATACTGGAAAAAACCAATGAATTCAATATTGACACCTATACCATCTTTTCGTAGATTTTAAATCAGCCTATGATAGTGTCTTAAGAAATAAATTGTATGAAGCCATGGATGAATTCCACATCCCTAATAAACTGACAAGATTGGTTAAGGCTACAATGTGTAAAGCTCTTCAACATAGCTCTGGAAAAGGCGGTCAGAGATGGCTGAATAGACAACAGAGGAAACATTTTTAATAAATCATCCCAAATTTTGGCATATGCAGATGATGTTGAGTTGACTTAGTTGCCTGCACAACACGCAGGCTAGAAGAAATGTATACCTCTTTCTCAAACGCATCAAAAAATATGGGCCTGCAAGTAAACGAGGAGAAAACTAAGATGATGGCATCAACACCCAACAATAGAGCCACAAACATTGGTCACCAATTCTCCGTTGATGACTCTACCTTTGAAGTGGTGGACAAATTCACATACTTAGGCTCCCTGATCCCCAAGCAGAACGTCATGATGGAAGAAATCAAGCTAAGGATAATCCTAGCAAACAAATGCTATTTTGGACTGAGTAGACAGGAGAAGCAGAAACTTAAGCCAAAAAACAAAAATAACCATATACAAAACCCTTATACAACCAGTGTTGACATATGGATCGGAGACATGGACCATCTCCAAGGCAGATGAGAAGCTTCTGCTTATATTTGAATGAAGGATCCTGAGAGGAATATTTTGTGGCATCTGTGTTTGGAGGAGGAGGTCCAATTACGAGGTATACCACAGATATAAACATATATTTGGTGGTAAAGATGTAGTATCTCTTATAAGAATCGGAAGACTAAGATGGGCAGGACATCTAGCAAGATCACAGCAGAACAACCCTCCTAGAATAATCTTTATGTCACAACCTGTGGGAAGTAGAAATAGGGGTAGGCCAAAACTCAGATGGAAGGATGGTGTAGATGAGAAGGGAGAAAAATAAACGCAGCAAACTGGCAACTGTTGGCAATGGATAGGACTGACTGTTGTAATAGACTTGGGAAGGTCGAGGCTCTTTCATAGGACTGTAGCACCATTGATGATGATGAAAAAGAAAAACGCAAGAAAATGCGGCGACTACGGCACCACTAGCTTGATGTCCCATGTGCTAAAGTTACTACTGAAAGTCATCCGTAACCAATTATATCATAAATTAGACATAGACATTAATGGTATGCAATTTTAGTTTCGCAAAGGCCTAGGAACTTGTGAAGATCTTTTTTCACTTAACATACTGACAAAGGTGCTTGGATATGTAGGTACTACAAAGGTACCTGGAATCAAGATATATATGTATGTTTTATTGACTATAATAAAGCATTCAACAAAGTATGACGTGAACAATTAATGCATGTCCTGGAATCAAAGAAGATAGACTACAATGACCTCAGGTATATATCAAATTTATACAATAAGCAACAAGCAAAAGTACATGTTAACGATCAGCTGTCAGAGGAAATTGAAATCAGCTGAAAATATTTGGGATCTTCAGAGGCTGGTGACCAGAATAGGGGAGTCTGGACAAGAATACAGTTTAACAATGAACATCAAGAAGACAAAGTTTATGAAAATATCGAGAATCTCTTCATAAACGGATCCAATATCAAACAAGTCGACCAATATGCATACCTTGGAACAATGATCAACTCCAAAGGAGATTACTTACAGGACATCAGAATCAGAATATAAAAGGCTAGAGCAAATTTTAACAAAATTAGAAAAATGCTCTGCACAAGAGATATGAAGTTGGAGCTGAGAGTGAGGTTGGCTAGGTGCTACGTTTTGTCGACTTTGTTTTATGGAATGGAAGCTTGGACCTTGAATGCTGCATCAATGAAAAAACTAGAATCATTCGAGCTGTGTAAAAAAGTCCAATTTGTATATTGGTATAAAATAGTTTATTAAAAAAAGAATATGTGTACTTTGTACGCACGTAAGAACTTATACTTCTATTATATGATTTCTACGAAATCAATATACTTTAAACAGTTTATTTATATATAATTTAACTATTAAACTAATTTTAATACTTGCTACTTTCCAAAAATTTTTATTAAAACAATACCAAAAAATAAAAGAATAAAACACACACAAACACATTGAAAAATGCCACAAAGAAATGATTTCTGAACAATAATTGTTGCCAAAAATTTTAACTAAATACGTATTTTCTGAAAAAATTATATAATAATATACTTACAATCATAATAATAATAATAATAATATTTATTCATCCTTTAAGACATACAATGTATAGGACATGTCATTAGTTTTACAAACAAACAAACAATAAAATTAATACATTTATAAATTTTATAAACATTTTAAGGTAGATAGAATTGATAACATTTAGGTAATATTTCTGTCCGAAACAAACTCTTCCACAGTATAATAACATTTGGTAAGCAATAAGCTTTTAATGGATTTCTTAAATAAATATTTATTCATTGTTCTATATTTTTTTGGTAAAACGTTAAACAATCTAATGCTCATATACTTTACTGACATTTCAAATTTACTCGATCTATGACCAGGTACCCTCAGCAAGTCGCCACCTCGTGTCGAATAATTGTGGAAACTAGAATTTCTGTCATACATATGAATATTATCAACAGCATATAGTAACATTCTGAAGATATAAATACATGGAAAACTTAAAATATTATTCTTAATAAATATGGGCTTACAGCTCTCAAGAGGTCTAATTCCAAACATTTTTCGTATTATACGTTTTTGTGTTATAAATATTCTGTCACTGTTGACTGCATTCCCCCATAAAACTATGTTGTAACAAAGTCTACTATAAACAAGGCTATAGTATACATTTAAAAGCGCAGAGATGGGCATAATATTTTTAATACGGGATAATGCATAGTACGACTTATTAAGGGACTTACTGAGCATGTCTATGTGAAGTGACCCTTTTAATTTTGAGTCGAGATGGATACCTAAAAATTTAGTATGATTTGAGGAATCCAGTAGTACATTGTTAAAACTTAGATGTAGTACAGGATTAACAGAATTTAAGTTATTAAAATATATTACTTTTGTTTTGTCTACATTTAAAATTAGGTTATTAGATCGACACCAGTCATTAAACCGAGCTAAAAAACTATTGCAAGTAGATGCCAATTTCTCATAGGTCTGTGCTGAGACCACAAGAGAAGTATCATCTGCAAATAACGTCAGGTCCAAAATATCAAACTGGTTAGATGCATCGTTAATAAACAACAAAAAAATCAGGGGTCCTAATACAGAGCCCTGTGGAACTCCCAGATTAATAAAACGTTCATCCGAAATAGCTTCATTGATTTTAACAGAAATGATCCTATCTGATAGATAATTGATTAGCCAAGCTAAAAATATGCCTCTAAAACCAATATTATACAGTTTATTGCTAACAAAACGACTATCAAGACAATCAAAGGCACAGGTTAGATCAAAAAAGAGACCTGCCACATATTCACCTGCATCCAAAGATCTGTAGACCCTTTCACAAAATCTGCAGGCAGCAGACTGAGTGGATCTACCGGTACGGAAGCCATGTTGACAATCACTTACAATTTTAAATCTACCCAAAAACTCAGACATACGGTTATACACAATTCTCTCAAATACTTTGGAAAGTACACACAATAAGGAAATAGGTCTATAATTTGAAATGTCTTCCGGATCGTCTTTTTTGTAAATAGGAATAACGATTGCTTTTTTTTAGAATACTTGGAAAGACTCCTTTACCTATTGATAAATTTATCAAATATGCAATGTGGTTTATTATATCAGATGACATAGAATCAAGTCCAGTACTTTTTTTATTTTTTAAATTATTGATCACATTCATTACCTCATTACCAACAACAGGTCTAAAGAAGAAACTGTTTTTAAGAATAGTAGAAGATGTGCAACTATTAGATCGAGAATTCCAAAAATGATTTGGCAGTTTCTCTTCGCTTACTGTAGCAAAATAATCACAAAAATCTTCAGACAACTGCTTAGAATCAGTACAACTTTCACCATCTATATTTAATGCTATGTTTTTTTGGATAGACTTCCTGCCAGTTTCCTTGTTAAAAAGATTCCATACAGTCTTATTTTTATTACTTGAATTATTTATCAATTGATCATGGAATTTTAATTTAGATTTTTGTAATAGTTCCGCGTGGTCTTTCTTAATTTTATTATAATTTGCAAGAGAATTGGCATCTTTTAGTTCCTTATTAAGCCAGTAAGCATTTTTTAAATGAACACTAGACTGCTTAACTTCCGGAGTAATCCATTTTTTATTGCAAGTCTGCTTACTGATATTATACCGTTTTACTGGACAGCAATAATCTAATACATATATTAAACTACTTATAAAATTTTCAAAGGATTTATCAACATTATCGGTTAAATAAATATCGTCAAAGTCAGTTACAGATAGCACAGAAGAAATTTGTTTAAGGTTGTTGTCAGACAAGTCTCTAAAATATTTATAATTAGGCTGGTCATTGGATTTAGTACAGCTACTATTAATGTCTACTACAAATTCCAAACTGATTGCTCTATGGTCACTTAAATGCGCTTCAAAAACATTAGAATTGCATTGAAGTATATTAGCTGTATTGGTTAAAATATAGTCAATCTTACTGATAGAAGTTTGGTTCAAACAATTTGTCGCTACCCTTGTGGGAACCATAGAGGTTATGCTAAGATTGTAGCTCATTAGAACATCGTTAAAAAGAATTTTAAATAAACTATTTTCTAAATAATCAATGTTTAAGTCACCACAAATAAAAATATCGTCAACATACCCATTACAGAGTTCAATCGTATAGGAAAACTGCTTCAAAAACAAATAAAAGTCTCCACTGGGAGGCCTGTAGATACTGATGACTGCAACTTTTCTTTCACAAAACATTATTTTTACCGCACTGCACTCATAATGCATCTCCACAGCGAACTGGCACACATTGATGATCTGATATTCATACCCACATTTCACATACAGAACTGATCCGCCATGCTCATGGATAGGTCGACAATAACTGGTTACAAGATCGTAACCCGGAGTTACCATTAGAGATATTTCATCCTGCTTACACCAGTGCTCCGAAATACCGACGACAATGGGATTTTCTTGGTCAAGCAGAATTTCCAACCTTTCAAGTTTGTTTCTAATAGACGCTGTATTTAACTGTATAATTTTAAAAATTGCCGTATGTTTTGTTTCATTGTCGATAGATACTTCTACTCGATTTGCTCTTTCTTTTTCCTCAATTGAAAAAAATTTCGTATACAGGCTTTGTTTGGCCAAATCGAGGCATCCAACGAATTATTGTAGTTTGCTTTCGAGATTTCCACTTTGAAAGAAGAATATATATCAGGACGACGAGATGGAAGAGCTGAGCAGCTGGCTTCTGGCAGGTTTTTTGATAAAAATGATTGAAGGTCTTCTGCAGATGTTTGCGGTTTCAGATTAAATACGTGTAAAGCAACTGTTTGATCCACTCCTTCTACATTAGAATTTCCAGAATAGTTACCCACTAATAAGTTTTTTTTGGGTGTTCTTTTTTTGTAAGTCACTTTCTGCCAATCAGTAGGAATGTTACTGCTTATTTGCATGTTGGCATCTCCAGTCTTTTCGGTTCGACTAGATGCAGGTATTATATTTTGCGCTCGGTTTATGGCTTCGCTGACATCTTTAGCGCTAATTGAATTGTTTTCCTTATATTTCTCCTGGCCTATTGTTGACTCTGGTGAATTGAAGACTTGTTTATTGTTATCAGCTTTGTGTTTAGATTTTTTAAATAAAGAATAGTCAGTTTTTTCCGGAACTTGTTTTGTTTCTAATTGTTTTAATGAGTCAATTTGGGTATTTAATAGGAATATTTTTTCCTTTAGTTCTGATATTAAGAGATCTTTTTGTTTGATAATATATTTAAAGATGTGTATATCTACCTTATTTAAATATATTATCAAACAAAAAGATTGCCTGGTCCTTTGTCATCACAGTCGCCGTTTGCTTTAGCTTCGGTTTTTTCACAACATTTAGTAAAAACTTTGTCAAAAATTTGTAACTCCAGTTTTTTGGCACAACTGGGATGATAACAGCTTCACATATTATACACTTTACCGGTGAAACTACTTTAGATTTACATTTTCTGCAAACTATATTACTACTGATATCGGCAGTGTTATTTGAACGTGCTTCTCCTGCCATGGCTACTGACTGAATCCGTAATCAGGCACGGATACAGAGGGGGGTCAACGGGTCTATGAACCCCCCTATTGTATTTAGTCTATAAGCATTTTTTTTATTATTTATTGTTTTTTCTGCCAACTCTTATTTTCAAACGATTAGTAATTAAGTCTGGACCCCCCTATTATGAATTTCTAGATCCGTGCCTGCTTACAATCATAAAATCTATAAAAAAATAAAAAAATAGTAACTTGCATTCGGGGTTGAACCACTTTGGTTTTTCCACTAAAACAACTTCTGGTTCATGAGGACTTTCTGTGTCTTCACTTCTTAATAGTCCTTCAATAATTTTTTCGCGTATAGGTAACATGTTGCATGTTTTAGGATTATTACCATAATTATTGAAAAGAATCCACGTATTTACTATGCATGCGCCAAGACAAATTTCGAAAAACACTTTCTTGTACCACTTAAGTAATGCTTTTCCTTAACGGGGTACTATATGAAGATATTTGATCAGATAAGTCCACACCTTTCTTTGCCTTATTATATGCAATAACCACAGGTTGTTTTAGAATGTCTTCACCTAGTCTATTTTTTTCCCTATTGGTTTGAGGTTTACTGTATGGCTGGGTATTAGACAGTTTGTTTGAATTTTAATTATTATGCCCGCAAACGCTCAAATTAATGATTTTTGACCATTTTCTCAGGCCTGTAACTCCTATATGCCGTAAGTCTACAACTCCACATTTGTACCCCTTATTCTACTGGTTAGGGCCTAACATTCAGTTACATTTCAAATTTTTACGTGCGTACTCATCAGAAATATAAGAGGTCAAACTTTGAGATTTTTCAAAAAATTACATTTTTGAGATTTTTTTTTGAAAAAATTTACGTCTCAAAGCTCATACTTTTTTCATTTAAAATATATACGTATGTCTTTTCCAGAAAAAAGTTACAAACCGTTATCTGCTTGTTTTATCTGTTAAAAAAATGCTGAAAATGGAATTTTATCCGTTTACCTTTTCAAACTTTGAGGTTGATTTAAGGCCTTTTGGGTAGTTTGTAATTAAATAATGCTATGGAAGTTTGTTTAGAGCATACTTTTATAAAAAGTTTGGTTTTTGATTTATTGTTCTATGACAAACATAAGTGAAAATATGGCCTAAAGAGCGAAGCAATGTTTTCCATGAAAATGATCGATACGCTGAAACAAAAATGACCAACATTGGCAAAATAATTTTTTTTAAATAAAATGAATGCGTGTGTGTGTTTTGTGTTTTATTGGCACTAGTTTTCACAACCAACTGGCCAGTTAATTTCATAATGATTTTTTAGACTATAACTTATCACTAACTCAGGAGTGTAATGTTTAGTGTGTGTGTTGAGTAAGTGTCTTGTTACTTTGCAAAGTCGACGTCATTGTCTTTGCAAAGAGACGCTAATTGTATCCGAACGTCTGCGGTCCCTCCGGTGAGTACCGATCCCACAAGGACAGCCCCTATTTTCATTTATTAATTTATAATAAACGAAAAATTCCTGATCCTGGTGAGAATCGAACTCACGACCATTCGGACCTTTCGACCCAAAGGTAGGCGTTCTTACCACTGAGCCACAGAGGGGGTAATGAATGCAATTTTGTATTGGGACCGTGCAAGTTCGGCAAAGCGACCTCTATTTCTACGCTCTGTACTTTTATTCGCACTTTTAATTATATTGGCCAATTATATTAGTCCTGGTTGCTGGATAATTGTCAAGGCCATTGTCCAAAAAAATAATAAGAAGAAAAAATAAGATGCAGGTTATGTTATGCAAACGTAAACAATTGTATGTAGTAAATAAAATTAGTTATTAAAATGCAGTACTGCAAGCAAAATATAATTAATTAAATTTACCTTTATATAATAATTGCATATCATATCAATATTGTGGAGCAATATATAATTTTTCTGCTTCAATGACAGAAGGTATGAAATATACGTCAATTTGACAATTTCAATTGACAATATGAATTATTTAAGATAGTTGCAATATTTCTCCACGACTCGCGCACGGTCGTTTCTCGTTTCCCTTCCAAGTACTTGCACACCGCGAATACTAAAAATAGTCAAGCAACCAACTGAATTTATATTGGACCACTTGGCATGGATTGACCCCCTCGTGACACTTTGACATAATTTCACGACCCGAAGGGGAATAAAACTATCAAAGTGTCACTCGAGAAACAAATCGATAATTTTAGATTTCTCGTGCAATTACTACTGATAATACAATATTTTGCTTCTCTATTATTTGTTTAAACTTGGCAATAAATATATTTTTTTTTATTTTAGGTTAACTAAGGAAATGCCTAGATTCAAAGATGAACTTGACACAATGAAGTTTGTCTGTACAGATTTTTGGTGTGCTCTCTATAAGAAGCAAATAGATAATCTAAGAACAAATCATCATGGAATTTATGTATTACAAGATAATAGTTTTAGATTTTTAACTAGACTTTCTAATGGCAAACAGTATTTAGATGCAGCTCCCCGATATGTAGCATTTACTTGTGGTGTTATTAGAGGATGCCTTGCAAATTTAAACATTATGTGTTTGGTAACAGCTGAACTCCAAAACATGCCTTCGTGTAAATTCCATATTCAAGTACAAAGAACCTAATAATTTAACTTAAAATTTTTATATTGTATAGTTAGGGTTAAGCATAGTTAGGTTGAGTGCTTGTTTTATAGATATGATTTTACATATTACACAAAAAAGTTTAATGTGTGTCATTGGTTAAATATTGATTTTAGTTTATAATCCATTTGTTAGTAACTATATAAAAATATATAGCTATATAGTTTTACCGATTTTTATTACAATCTGTCGTTATAGTCAAATATAGTTTTATACCCCAGGAAACAAAGCCAAATAAGCACTTAAAAAATCGAAAAGTTAACGGCTATTTTTTAATTGGAACATATTTATGGGAGAAGTCAATACAAAAGGTGTGTACCATCTCATGTGTATTGAAATTTTTACTGTTTTTTTTTCATTAACAGTTAAGCCAAAAAGCTACTTTTCTCATTAATTTCAATATTGTGAAAAAACTACACACTGTAAATGACAACGTTCAACAGTCGACTTTCTTGAAAATACTTGCGCTTTAAAAGGAGATTTTCTGAATTAAAACATGTTTATAAACAAAAAATTATTGTAAATTAATCCCGAAAGTAAGCATTTTTTTCAGTTCTTTATAATTATTAAAATAAACAAAAAAAAATTAAAGCACATTTCACAATGTTAGTTTTTATGTAGTTACTAAATGTGCAAAAGATGATCCCGATCGGTAGAGTAGTTTTTAAACAATTCTATTTGTTTATCCAACAATTCTATTGTTATTTTTTAATTATTTACTTACAAATAATTGATGCTGAATGATGTATCATTTTTTGGCTTACAAACAATTAAATTACCTGCGCCGTTATAAGCTTTACAAAAAAAAGACAAAATATGCCATCTGAAAGATTATGAAAAAAACATCTTAAAAAAAAGAGAAGTTTATACGACTCATAGAACCGGAGAAATTTTTTTAGTTGTTTTAAAACAGCCCAATTATTTACAGACATTAATAGCTGAAATTTGGGAAGTTTGTCAAAGTTTCAGTTTTTTATTTAATTAAGCTTGGGTAATAATTAAACACATGCATAGTTAAAATTGTGAAAAGTACCCCGCACAAACCTTATGGTAATTAGGTCCCAGTGAATTTCGTTCATACTTTGGGAAAATACTCTTTGAAGCATTCTGATAAAATGTTCTCATGGGCACAACTCAATCGTATGAAGGATTTTCAAGATATAGAGGCACAAACTCGGAAAATTATAAGATTTATTGGGTATTCCAATTTCCTGAGTTACTGGTTATCTGGCAACATGTAGAAGTTTGGATCAAGGAAAAGTACTAGTAGTCTAGGATTTTTTCCTGGCTATCCAATGGCGACCTTAACTTTGACCTTGACCTTCAACGGACGTCATCTTCTAGAGTTTCGAGGGTTTTCGGCATTAAATTGATATAAACAGATTACTCATGGGCTTTTGGGATCGCAAAACACGAATATGCCATCAGAATTGCCCTCCGGATGACGTGGTGGCCAGGGCCACTGCAAGGGACGTCATCTTCTAGAGTTTCGATGGTTTTCGGCATTTAATTGATGTAAATGAATTAGTGGAGGGTTTTTTGAGGTCGCTATACACGAATATGCCACCAGAACCGAGTCCTGGAGCACCTGGTTCCAATGAAAGGAGCTCCTGGAGTTTCGAGTGTCTTTGGTACTACATTAATGCAAACGGACTAGTTATAGGTTTTTGGGGTTGCTGAACACGAATACAAAATTTATAGACACAGGAGCACCTGGTGCTTAAGACAGATTATTTTCTGGAGTTAAAAACCTAAGAGTAATCCATTTGATTCCTCCGAAACTCCAGAAGATAACTTGTCTTAGACACCAGGTGCTCTTGTGTCTGTGCTGATCACGTATTCGTGTTCAGCAACCCCAAAAACCTATAACTAATCCGTTTGCATTAATATAGTACCACAGATAGTCGAAACTCCAGGAGTGCCTTTCATTGACCTTGGAAACCAGGTGCTCCGGCAGTCGGTTTTGGTGACATATTCGTGTTTAGCGACCTCAAAAATCCCTCCAGTAATTCATTTGCATCAATTAAATGCCGAAAACGTTCGTGTTTAGCAATCCAAAAACCCATGAGTAATGTATTTATATCCATTTTATGCCGAAAACCCTCGAAACTCTAGAAGATGACGTCCGTTGAAGATCAAGGTCAAAGTAAAGGTCGCCATTGGATAGCCAGGAAAAAATCCTAGACTACTAGTACTTTCTTTGATCCAAACTTCTACATGTTGCCAGATAACCAGTAATTCAGGGAATTGGAATACCCAGTAAATCTTATAATTTTCCGAGTTTGTGCCTCTATATCTTGAAAATCCTACATACGATCGAGTTGTGCCCATGAGAACTTTTTATCAGGATGCTTCAAAGGGTATTTTCCCAAAGTATGAACGAAATCCACTGGGACCTAATTTCCATAAGTTTTGTGCGGGGTACTTTGCTAAAGTTGATAAACCAAAAGAAACTGAACAACTTTTAAACAAATTATAAAAAATTCCGTTTTTCGCTTCGAAATCACCTTTTTAACACTTTTATTTGAGCACGAAAGTTATATTCTTCTGATTCTTTTCGGTTCCTTTAAGCGTAAAATGCAAATAAACAATAAACATTTCGAAAAACACCAATTTTATCTTTTTTTAATTGATAAGTATTTTCAAAATGCGCAATTCCATTTTGATTTAATATGGCATTAGTTACAAAAATCCATCAACAAATTAATAACGTTGCAGTGCGTCCATACAGTAACGCATAAATTCATTATTAGCTAAATAAACAACATTATTAGAAATTCTCGAAACAGGTCGATTTTTATTTTGAAATTTTTATTTCAGTTTTTTGCATATATATCATATTACTGACGTCATCCGTCTGGGCGTGATGAAGTAATCGATTATTTTTTTAAATGAGAATAGGGGTCATGTGATAGCTCATTTGAAAGGGTATTTAATTTTCTATTCAGTAATATAAACATTAACATAATTATTTATGCAGGGTATCCAAAAAAAATTTAATTAAATTAATTGAGACAAAGAGAAGAATGTATGTAATTTATTTAATTCAAAATACGTTTTACTGTTGTCAAAAAAAAAACAGGAAAAACATGTTTATTTGACAAATCAATATTCTGTTTGAACATTCCATTTAACCGAAAATCAATGTTTATTTTTCAAATAATTTTTTTTTCTGTTTTCTGACAGTAGTAAGATTTATTTAGAATTAAATAAATTACATATATTCTTCTTTTTGTGTAAATTAATTTATTTAAAAAAAAATTTTGGACACCCTTGTATAAATAATTATGTTAATGTTTATATTACTGAATAGAAAATTAAATTCCCCTTTCAAATGAGCTATATCGCATGACCCCTATTCTCACTTAAAAAATTATCGATTACGTCATCACGCCCAGACGGATGACGTCACTAGTATGATATATATGCCAAATAATCGTAATTTAAAAATAAATATCGACTTGTTTCGGGAATTTCTTATAGTGTTGTTTATTAACTAATAATTAGTTTATGTGTTACTCTATGGACGCACTGTATAGCCTTGGCGAACGGCTGAACCTTAACGTTCCAAATACATTGATATTAACCCATCATGTTAAATCTTACTACAGAAAAATATGATGCTACAACAATGCAGTAAAAAATTTTCCAAATAGTACATTATTTAACGGTTTTTGCTGTAAATTTTAAAGATCCACTTGGATTGACATGAAATTTTGCATAGGTACGCATAGTTAGCATGTCAAAGAAAAAAAGTGATATTGTGCTGATGTGTGCTTTTGTCCTGGAGGTGGGTTTCACCCCTTCTCGGGGTGAAAAAATATACTTGTAAAATAAGTCCGGAAATGCATAAACTGACTAATTTTAAGCAACTCTTATTCTATAGAGTTTATTCATTAAGTCAATACTTTTCAAGTTATTTGCGACTGAATATGTTCATTTTTCGACAAAATAACCACGTTTTTAGACGATTTTTCGCAAATAACTCAAAAAGTAAGTATTTTATCGAAAAAAAACATTCTTAGGAAAAATATAGCCTGTAAAAAAGTGAAAAAAAAACGATGTATACGTTAGGTTACTGGACCTAGTTGACGCAGAGTTATAGCTAATGAAAAATAGGTTCATATTCGTCAAATTTCAAATCGAACATTTTAAACGGAAATAACCAAAGAATGAAGCACTTTTTGGAGAAAACTCATTACAACTTTTTTAAAGTGTTTCAAAAAAGCATTATTTCTGTTTTTACAAAAAAAGTTTCTAGCATCAAATGTAAGCACATTACGCTCAAACTAAGTCGGTCCCTTTTGCTTTGGCAAAAAAAGATCGGTAACATTACCCCCTAATTAGCAACTAAAATGAAATTAGACGTTACCGCTTTATAAGTTGCTTCAATTATGTTGTGTTTATATGATCTTTAAGTTTATTCTACTCAAAATGCTTATTTAAAAAATTGTTTTAAAACAATATTTTTAAAATTTTTAATTTTGAAAAAAATATGCTTTTTTTAAATAACTTAAAAATTATTCAAAATATCAAAAATCGCAAACAGTAAAAAAAGTCGGATTTGCTTTTATGAATATTCTGTATTTTTCTGTTTTTCTGTAAGACAAAAATTGGTTAAGATATGGCTGTTCAAAATGTTAATTAACTCGTAATTAGTGACTCCTTCAAGACCTTTCAACTACAGCCCTTTCAAAAATAAGGACTTTTAACATAAGAAACTTTCAGATCATATAAAAAATACATACACGAATAAAGTAACTTGTGAAGTGGGAACGATTAAGTTCATTTGAGATGCTAATTAGGAGACAATTATCCCGATTTTTTACCAAAAAAATGAACCAATTTTATTTTGAGCGTAACTTGTTTACTTTTGATGCCAGAAATTTTTTTATAAAACGAAAATAAAACTTTTTTTAAACACTTTAAAAAAGTTATACTGAAAATATATATAAAAGTTTTCCCCAAAAAGTGCTTAATTTTTTGGTTATTTCAGTTTAAAATATTCGATTTTAAATTTGACGAATATGAACCTATTTTTCATATAGCTATAACACTGCGTCTACTAGGTTTAGAGATCTAACATATACACCATTTTTTCACTGTTTTACAGGCTATATTTTTGCTAATAATGTTTTTTTCCACAACTTACTTACTTTTTGAGTTAATTGCGAAAATCAGTCTAAAAACTTGGTTATTTTGTTGAAAAATGAACATATTCACTTGCAAATAACTCGAAAAGTATTGCCTTAATGAAAAAACTTTATAGAAGAAAAGTAGCTTAAAATTAGTCAGTTTATCCATTTCCGGACTTATTTTGGACAAATCTTTTTTCACCCCCGAGAAGGGGTGAAACGCACCCCCAGAGCAAAAGAACACATCGGCACAATATCACTTTTTTTCTTTGACTTGTTAGCTATATGTATGCCAAATTTCATGTCAATTCAAGCAGTTCTTTAAAATTTAGAGAAAAGCACGAGAACCTGCTTATTTACAACAATTATTCATCAAATAAAAAATTTCTCTATATTATTTGAAGCCAATTTATTCTTTCGTTTAAGCAGGTTCCCGTGGTAAACTTTTTACTGTAATATTGCATGGATATTGCGGACTTCTGCAAGATAAAATCAAAATAGGATTGTGCATTTGAAACTGCCTAATTTAAGCTCATATTTTTTGTTTTTTAAATTCGATGCACAACTTAGGTTAAGTTTATAGTACAGCAGTGAACATAGAGGATAGCGTAGCGGGTTACCTAGAGATTCACCTCTACGTGAACAGACGCGCTGGAAGTATTGCACCCGTTTATACCTACTTAAACGGGTATACAAAACTATAAATTACTTACCGCTTAGTTACAACTTCGGCACATATATCTACGCGCCTCTTACCGCTATCCTCGACGCTCAACGCTTCACTCAACTTGGACTTATTGAAAAGTGACATTTTACTTGGACATGTTGATTTGTTTATTTGCATTTTACGCGTAGAGTAGGCATTTATGAAAAAAATAAAATAATAACTTTTGTCTTAAAATAATCCAAATTATCAAAAAAAGTGATTTCGAAGTAAAAAATAAGTTTTTTTATAATTGTTTTTGATAAAAGCCACCCGTCTGCCTGGCCTAAAACAGATGCGCTGTGAACTAAATAATTAATATCTCCGGTTCTATAGCCCGATCAAAGAACAATCTGACCCCCAAAAAAATAAAATAAGGATGAAAATTTGAGAATAGGTAGCTGAAATTGTCTATTAAATATTATATAATAAAAAGTTTACAATTCTTTGGGGAATACCCCCTCCTCGGGGGTAAAAAATATACATTCGAAATAAGTCCGGAATTGGATAAAATGACTAAGTCTAAACAACTTTTGTTCTATAGAGTTTTTTCACTAAGTGTATACTTTTCGAGTTATTTGCGAGTGAATATGTTCATTTTTAAGAAAAAAAAAACATGTTTTTGGACGGTTTGTCGCAAATAACTAAAAAAGTAAGTATTTTATCGAAAAAAATATTCTTAGCAAAAATATAGCTTATTCGCAGTGTGCAAGTAGGTACTTGGAAGGGAATTGAGAATCGATCGTGCGCGAATAGCGGAGAAATATTGCAACTTTCTTAAATAATTCATATTGTCAATTGAAATTGTCAAATTGACGTACATTTCATATCTACTGTCATCGAAGAAGAAAAATTATATGTTGCTCCACAATACTGATATGATATGCAATTATTATATAAAGGTAAATTTAATTAATTGTATTTTGCTTGCAGTACTGCATTATAATAACTAATTTTATTTACTACATACAATTGTTTACGTTTTAATAACATAACCTGAATCTTATTTTTTCTTATTATTTTTTTGGACTATGGCCTTAACAATTACCAGTAACCGGGACTAATATAATTGGCCAATATAATTAAAAGTGTGAATAAAGTTGCAGAGCGTAGAAATAAGGGTCGCTTTGCCGAACTTGCACGGTCCCAATATAAATGTGAAAAAAATGGTGTATGCATGAAGTCTGTTCCAGTAGAAGCAGAGTTGTAGCTAGTGAGAAGTAGGTTCTTCGTCAGATTTCAAATCGAATATTTCAACGTGAAATAACCAAAAAACGGAGCACTTTTTGGGGAAAACTCATTACAACTTTTTTAAAATGTTTAAAAAAGGTTTATCTTTTATTAAAAAAAAAACTTCTAACATTAAAAGTAAGTGAGTTACGCTCAAAATATTGTTGGTCCCTGTTACTTTTTTGGTAAAAAAAATCGCGAAAATCACCCCCTAATTAGCATCCCAAATAAAATTAATCGTTACCGCTTCAATTAGAAATTAGTTTGCTTTTGTATTCTTTATAAATATGATGTATAAGTTTCATTGGTTCAAACTGCTCCTTTTTGAAAAAAAAAATTTGTAAAATATTTTTTTTTAATTTTGAAAACAATTCCATTTTTCTTTCAAAATAACTTGAAAAATTATTAATAGGTACTACCAAAAATCTCAAAGAGTAATAAAATGTACGTTTTGCTTATCTGAATATTTTGGATTTTTTGTTTTCCTGTTAGACGAAACTTGGTTATGCTATGGCTGTTCAAAATTTGAATAAACTCGTGATTAGTGACTCGTTCAAGCCATTTTAACTACAGCCTTTTCAAAAATAAGCACTTTGAAACGCTGAAACTTACAGATCATATAAATAATACAAAAGCAAAGTAATTTGTGAAGTTGTTACGATTAATTTCATTTGGGATGCCAATTAGGGAGTGATTTTCACGATTTTTTTGCCAAAAAATAACAGGGACCAACAATATTTTCAGCATAACTCACTTTTAATGTTAGTTTTTTGAAAAAATAAAAATAAACCTTTTTTAAACACTTTAAAAAAGTTGTAATGAGTTTTCCTAAAAAAGTGCTCTATTTTTCAGTTATTTCACGTTGAAATATTCGATTTGAAATTTGACGAAGAAGAACCTACTTCTCACTAGCTACAACTCAGCTTCTACTGGGTCAGCAGACTTCATGCATACACCATTTTTTTTCAATTTTTTATAAGCTATTTTTTTAACAAAATACTTACTTTTTGAGTTATTTGCGAAAAACGGTCCAAAAACATGTTTTTTTTCTCAAAAATGAACATATTATTATTCACTCGCAAATAACTTAAAAAGGATTGACTTAGAGAAAAAACTCTACAGACCAACAGTTGCTTAGAATAATTAGTCATTTTATACAATTCCGCACTTATTTCGAATGTATATTTTCCACCCCAGAGAAGGGGGTATTCCACTCCATTTTTGTAAAATGGAGGGATGTAGAATTGTAAACTTTTTCTTATATAATGATAGACAATTTCAACTACCTATTCCCAAATTTTCATCCTTCCTTTATTTGTTTTTTGAGGTTTTCGTAAAATTGTGTGTTCCCTGATCGGGATACTATGCGTTGTACAAACTTTTGCTTAAAAGATGTATTTTTATAGCCCTTTATATCGTGTATTTTGTTTTTTTTTGTAAAGCTTAAAACGGCGCAGATAATCCAATTTTTTATAAGGCGAAAAATGGTATTAAAGCTTTTCTGACTGGGTTTTCCCCTGGTTAAAGGATTAGTGTTATTATTGTCATTGTTATCAATTGAATAACCAGAGTTATTGAATCTTAGTGACAAAACGCCCGACAAAACATCACAGGCGGACTCCAGGTAAAAATAATAATACAGCGATTTTATTTCAAGACCTCAATTCTAACAAAAAATGTTTTATTGCTTAAATTGATCGCTATAGAAATCATATAGTAATACAAACATTAATAATAACAAGCTAAAAATGCGAGCGTTATCATAACGAAAACTTTGTTTATTTACGTATTTATAAGTTCGCAATATGCAAAATTGCTATTATGAAAAGTTGTTCAGAATTAAAAACTATGATTTATATATATATATATATATATATATATATATATATATATATATATATATATATATATAAAGGATTTCCACAGTTTTCACTATATTCCTTCACTCAACCGTTCTCTCCAGCTCTTTCTGTCTTGCCAGTCCCCTTCTTGTAGATTTCTTCTCACCATTGCTTCGTCCACTTCATCTCTGAAGGATCTTCGGGGTCTGCCTCTCTTCCTTTTTCCTATCGGGCTTCACTCTGTTATTCGGTTTATCCAACGATTTTGGTCTGCTCTTCTGACATGCCCGTACCAGGTTAATCTTTTCTGTTCGATGTAGTCTGTTATGTCTAAGTTCACTCCCATTCTTCTCTTAATATCTATGTTATTTATTATATCTCTCCTTGTTACTCTGCAGCTTCTCCTTAGAAATTCCATCTCTGTTGATCTTATTTTGTTTTTGGTTTTCTTATTTATTGTCCAATTTTCACACCCATAAGTGAGGATACTTCTTGACATGGTATTATATATTCTTCTTTTTGTTTTTATGCTGGTGTTCTTATCCCACAGTATCGGGTTCAATTTTCGTATGCAGTCTCTTGTTTGTCCTAGTTAGAGTTGCACAAGTTTGACTTGAATGTTTGAACTTGACTTGAGTTTGACTTAATTTCAAGTCAAACTCAAGTCAATCCTTATGACAAATAATTTAAGTCAAGTCAAACTGGTCAATCGTACAGGTTTGAAAATTCAAACTGTTTGTCAAACTAGTTTGAAAGAGTTTGAACACAGTAGATATAAGTACTTTTTTGTCGAGATTGACATGTTAGTTGCCAATTAAGATAAGAAAATTAATAATACAATGAGTGCCACATAAAAGTAACTTAATACAAGAAGCGATTATAATCAAAATAGGATCGTAAATTTAAATTTCTTGAAAATTATTCCTGTATGCTTAGAACTGCTTGCTGGCAAGTTCCGTTTTATCGATATAGCTTTAGGATAGGTGAAGGTAACACCATCTTTAGCATAGGTGAAAAACTGAAAAGTAATTGGTATTTGCTTAGTAAAAATTTTTTGTAACGGCATGCGTTTTCACGGTACAGGGCGTTGAAGAACAAAAAATTTTACACATTTTTTACGATTTTGCCGAAACTACTGGCAACATCGTATATTATTCGTTATACAAAAATTTTTACTAAGCAAATTCAATTATTATTTTCCAGTTTTTCACCTATGCTAGAGACGGTGTTACCTTTTTCTGAAACACCTTTCTGATTCAAACTCTTTATGATGACAGAATCGAACAGCGTGAAGCCAGTGGGGCCGTATGAAATCCCATGTTACCGGAAAGTCAAGAACTTTGCCTTCAACACTTTAAATAAGTAGTACAACCTGGACCTATATTGTCTAAACCTTCTGGGCGCTCGGTAGAGCGCATACAACCGAGTTGAGTGACGCATGGCCCCTCTCAGCAAACGTCTGTCAGACGTCATCCTGCCGTATGAACATTTTGGTTCTCATCTCGACCAAAAAGGAAATACAATTATTGATGAAAATTTGGAAAAACTTAATTTTCAGCACGCTGGGGAGACACTTGCCAAATAGAGTTGCACAAGTTTGACTTGAATGTTTGAATTTGAAATATTAAACGGGAGTCTTACAACTTGTAATGTGAAGAAATGAATCTACACGGATAGTTTGACTTTCTGTCTGAATAAAGCACTTATTACTCCAAGTTCTCGTTAAGGGAAAGACGCAAAATGTCGCCTGTCAAAATTTTCAATGTGTTTTAAATTAAAACTTTTAAATGTAAGCGAGAAAACTAATAAGTACTCTTGAAAATTTTAAACACAAAATGAAAGATTGCGTTATTACCGAGGGCCGAAAGTCCCTTAGAATAAATAAAAAGTTTCTGTTGAATGAAATATTTGCAATTAAAAATAACAGTAAATTTTCCCTGTTATGTTCACCCCTGTAACTTATTAAAATAAACATTATAGAAGTTTTCAGGGATGTTCGTCCCTCAAAAATAATGTAATCTTTCATTCTGCGTTTAAATTTTTCAAAAATACTTATTAGTTTTTACAGGATTCGAAAAAAACTAATACATTTAAAACACATTGAACATTTTGACAGGCAACATGTTACGCCAATGTTCTTAAGGGTTACAATTTATAATAAAAAAAGACTATTGGGCTTTTCAATAAACAGCTCAAAATAAAATTATTTGGAATTTTTATGACTTTCTTTTATTAAAAAAGGCCTTTATTTAAGTTCCAAAAACATCTGGTACCAAGATGTACCAAGTTCCCTCGAAGACACCACAATACAAAAGTATTGCCATTGTATTGCTGTATATTCTTTGGTATTTCTTTAAAATTCAAAACTAACCATATGGACCAAGAGCTACCAACGTCGGGAAAACAGTGATTTTAAGACACTTGGTTTTTCAATATATTATTCCCTATGCTTCCTTGAGCACCTTACCGGTCATCTGGCTACTGAGACAGGTTGCGTTCATTACTGCGCAGCGCACCTGTATAGGTAAATATATCGAATTTAAAATTATTTTAAGACAAAAAATTTTTTTGCCATTACTTTTTAAACATTATTAGAAATATGAATTATAATTGCCAGGCAATTCTGTGGTTGCTAAATATGCGCCAGACGCTATTTTTTATAAATAATAATTGAAAAATTTAAATCATTTTAGTATGTCTGAAATTTCAATATTATATTATTTACACATAAATAAATGCAAAATTAATTTGCCAGGCATTAATTTGGTTGCATTAACCAGCCAGATGGATTTAAAATCATAAAAATAATGTGTATTTTCAGCAAAACGATCGCTGGTTGGGTTAAGAAACTAGACAAACAAAAGATACGACAATTTCGGGGGTGAATGTTGTCCGCACATGTTATTAAGATGGGTCAGTCACAATAAATTCACAGTTTGTTTTTAACGATTCTTTTCGAGTTTCTATTTAGTGAAAAGTAATTGTGATACAATATAATGGCAAATAAAATACAATGTGTGTTTTGCAAGGAAAAAAACGAGAATGTAATAACTTTTTTGGATGAAAAACTGTTAAAGTGTAAAGAAGTTTTGAGTGCGCGTATTAAATACAATTTAAAATATAATAATGTACAGTTACCGGACTAAGTGAATACCACTGATGGATACCATAAAAAATGTTACAATTCTTTTGCAAGTATCGTAACATATCTGACATTAATTCAGTTTTGTCAAATCTTCGTCATACATCAAGTTCTTCGCTGTCAAGTGTGAGTGACACTGTTTTAGATAGTGATGAATTTTCCAATTTATCGTCTACAGGTTTTTCTGGTACATCTAGTTCTAAGACATTATTCATTATTACCAAAAACTTCAATTAGTATAAGTGAAACAGTGGCATATGACGAGGCTTCTTCAAGTTCATGTACTAATTAAAATTTCCAAGAAACAAACTTTTGTCCTGAAATCGCGCCGATTGATGATCATCAGTCAACAGACACGTGTAATAAAATTTTTATTTATTAACATTTTATATATTTAATTCTGTCATTATTAGCTAGATTGAGATAAATAAAAATTTCTTTAAATACCGTAGGTAGATTTATTCCTATCTCTTTCCGCCAGTCTACTCTACCGCTATCTTTCTGTAATAACTAATAATTACTGGAATACCCTACAACTTTAATTGATCTTGCTGATGACAGGAGCGTCATTTGAAATTTTGTTAGGGGGGGGCAAGCACTATATATACAATACATTATATATGATTTGTATTGATTATATATGTATATGACGCCCCTGGCTGATGACCACAAACCATACATACTTATAGACGTTTCACGACCATGTTAATAGGGAGTTTTTGTTGCTACGTAACGTACGCATCTCCGTATACGTAAAGCCACTAACGTGTCGTAGAGGATGAACGTTAAAATAGGTAGTTTTTGTGACTGCCTTAACGTAACGTAAAGCAAATCGTAAAGTAATTTTTAAATTCCGTTGACATTAAAATAATAAAACAATGTTCACACAATATACAATTAAAAAAATATATACAAATGTAAAAAAAGATAAATGAATGATGAAATTGTATGGTTTTTATTGCTTCTATTTAAATATAAAAATATTATTTTTCCTTAGGTTAAAATTTTTTTATTTTTGTTTATACCTACTTTTTAGTTGTAAATTATTGTACCTACATCAGAATTCCAGTATAATGTAAATAGTTTGTTCATACTTATTTGAAAATTTTACAGAAATTAGCTCATTTATTTATCAAGTTATTAATTGTGGTGATCACTGTATTTCTTAAATTAATACAAGATTTGTTTGTTTTGCTTTATTAATAGACAACTTAAAAACAATAAAATTTTAAATCTATTATGAAGTTCCAATTTCCAATTACAAACAGAATAATTTTACTCAAATAGACTAAACCAATAACCAATATAACCTTAAATATTTATAAACGGGTACTGGTAGTACGCTGATGAAATGTTCAGTTCATTTGGTAGCCATTGGTAGGTAATCGCCAATCGGGCAAGATCCTCGTGTGCATTCGGTGACTTTCGTCTCGATAGGGATGCGTTCTCACGTACGTATCAGAGCGCTACTTTAGGTAATACGCATCGAGATACGGGAGTTCAACCATTAATGCGCAAGCGTATATGTCAAAAAGATGGGTTACGTTTACGTATTTGTGTGCACAAAAACTCCCTAATCTTTCGGATCGAATTAACGCCATCTCTTGATTGGAATGGGAACTAAAATGACAAATTTTAGTTACGTGAGAATTTCAAATTATAAATTTTGAGGGATTTTTGATGAAATTTCGCAGGAAATTAAAACAACAGAAAGACAATTCAATGTTTTATTCCATATTTTACTGAAAACTTCAAATATTCCAATTTGTTTTTTAAAATGCTAAACACTACTGCTATGTGTCACGTGAAAGCACTGATGTGTATCGACTTAAATGAAATTTTTTAAAAGAATCTTGTAGGATGATTGTTTAGATAAATACCTTATAATCTTTTACAAACTTCCAAAAATATTCCGAAATGTTGATGACACACTTGTCTATTGGAATAAACTGTTTCAGGATCTATTATATTGTTTTTTTTAATGTGGAGAAACACAACACGGGATGATCAATGTAAACTAAAAATTCTACTCATAAAAATGGAGAGGAGGTTAATACACTTGATTAAAATTGTGATTAAATCTAATTAAAAACGTAACACCACTATAATAAAATAATTAAGCCACAAACTGTAAAATAAAAAGTAAATAAAAATTAATTTAATTGTCAACTGTCAGTTGTTAAATATGACAAGAGAATTGACTGACAGCGACATCTCTTGATTGGAATGGTAACTAATTTGCTGTCTTGACCTTGACAATTTACGTGAAACGTCTATGAGTATGTATGATTTGTGCTGATGACTGCAACCGAGTTAATGTCTGGCAAATTAATTTTGCATTTATTTATGTGTTAATAATATAATATTAAAATTACAGACATACTAAAATTATGTAAACTTTTCTATTATTATTTTAAATAGCGTCTGGCGCGCATTTAGCAACCACATAAATGTCTGGCAATTATAATTCATGTTTCTAATAATGTTTAAAAAGTAATGACAAAAAAATTTTTCGTCTTAAACTAATTTCAAACATATTTACCTGTATCTTTTGTTTGTCTTATTTCTTAACACAGCCAGCGTACGTTTTGCTGAAAATATATATCCTTTTAAACGATTTTAAATCCATCTGGCTGATAACTGCAACCGAGTTAATGTCTGGCAAATTAATTTGACTTTTATTTATGTGTTAATAATATAATATTAAAATTACAGACATACTAAAATGATTTAAATTTTTCTATTATTATTTATAATAAATAGCGTCTGGCGCGCATTTAGCAACCACAGACATGTCTGGCAATTATAATTCATGTTTCTAATAATGTTTAAAAAGTAATGACAAACAATTTTTTCGTCTTAGACTAATTTCAAATATATTTACCTGTATCTTTTGTTTGTCTTATTTCTTAACACAGCCAGCGTACGTTTTGCTGAAAATATATATCCTTTTAAACGATTTTAAATCCATCTGGCTGATGACTGCAACCGAGTTAATGTCTGGCAAATTAATTTGGCTTTTATTTATGTGTTAATAATATAATATTAAAATTACAGACATGCTAAAATGATTTAAATTTTTCTATTATTATTTATAATAAATAGCGTCTGGCGCGCATTTAGCAACCACATACATGTCTGGCAATTATAATTCATGTTTCTAATAATGTTTAAAAAGTAATGACAAACAATTTTTTCGTCTTAGACTAATTTCAAATATATTTACCTGTATCTTTTGTTTGTCTTATTTCTTAACACAGCCAGCGTATGTTTTGCTGAAAATATATATCATTTTAACCGATTTTAAATCCATCTGGCTGATGACTGCAACCGAGTTAATGTCTGAGACAAATTAATTTTGCATTTATTTATGTGTTAATAATATAATATTAAAATTACAGACATACTAAAATGATTTAAATTTTTCTATTATTATTTATAATAAATAGCGTCTGGCGCACATTTAGCAACCACATAAATGTCTGGCAATTGTAATTCATGTTTCTGATAATGTTTAAAAAGTAATGGCAAAAAAAATTTTCGTCTTAAAATAATTTTAAATTCGATATATTTACCTGTACAGGTGTGCTGGGTGGTAATGAACGCAACCTGTTTCAGTAGCCAGATGGCCGGGAAGGTGTTCGAGGATTCATAGGGAATAATATATTAAAGAATCAGCTCTCTTAAAATACTTTCTCGAAAACGTTGATAGCCATTTAGAATTTAGACTATAGCGTCTGGCACGTATTTAGCAACCACAGAAATGTCTGGCAATTATAATTCATATTTCTAAGAATGTTTTACAAGTAATGGCAAAAAAATTTTTCGTCTTAAAATAATTTTAAATTCGATATATTTACCTGTACAGGTGCGCTGCGCAGTAATGAACGCAACCTGTCTCAGTAGCCAGATGGCCGGTAAGGTGTTCTAGGATGCTTAGGGAATGATATATTAAAGAAACAGCTGTCTTAAAATAGTTGCTCGAAAACGTTGCTAGCTCTTAGACCAATAGGGTTTTTTATCTACAATTTAAATTTTTTTCGGATAGAAGCTGCAAATGTTGGGTTTAAATTTAAAAAAAATTAATGTATAAATCGAGGGGTTCGAGCGGAAACCCGATAACTAACAAAACCATTGTTTAGAGATAACCGCGATTAAAGATTTTTGGAAGTTTGAAGATTTAAAATCGTCATAGGAAGTTTTATCAAATATTTGTTATAGCCAAATGGTAGAGAATTTAATATTTAATTAGAATAATTTTAATAAGTTTAATTTATAAAAACGTCTTTACAAAAAAATAATAAAACGTGATATTTATCGGGTTTTACCTCGTTGAATGAGTATAACATTTGACTTTATTGGTTTTTATTTTGAATTTTTTTAATTATAAAATAAAAGTTAATTGTATATTATTCCAACAAAAATAAATAAATCTGCATTCTTTTTAGAAAATTAGAAGGTAAAATGTGTTTTCTTCCGATTCTTCGCACATCATTACGCCTGGAATCTGGAATTCGATCTACGATATAATTACCGGTTTTTAAATTTGTTATTCAAGCATGCACCTCTTCTGGAAAATATTTTCTTAGCACATGTTTATCAAATCGGTTTTCTTTGCTTCACTTATTGGAAAGGTACTTTTATACAACTTTCGTAAATTGCCCGGAGTTGGTAAGTCTATGGTTGCTTTTTGGGATGAAATTTGTTTTAGCCTTTTAGGGCGTAGAGTATGATTTTTTTTTAATTCAAACCAATATCTTCTGATATTTTTATTAACTGGTTACCGTTTTCCGTTATTGTCCTCTTTAGAATATCATCATCAAAAATCTTCAAAAATTGCGTTACGCAATAGTTAAACTCCCATAAGAGTGCGTTAAGTAGGGGGGGGGGATAAAAATCTTCAAAAATCGCGTTACGTAATACTTGAACCCTCCCTAATATATTTCTATGTTTATTGAAATTTGTCAAAAAAAATTTTTGGACAAAGGCGTAGGCGGTCTCATTTAAAATTGAAAATAAACACGTTGCGTAATATTCAAACTTTTCAAACTGTTTGAAGATGTTTGAATTCAAGTCAAACCTACACATATCGAAATCAAGTCAAGTCAAACTTTTTTATAAAAAAAGTTTGATTTTCAAGTCAAGTCAAGTTTGTTGAGTAAAATCAAACTAGTTTGACTTGATGCATCTCTAGTTACGACTGGATTAGTCTGGGATACTAAAATGAAAATTTTCAAAAATAATTTATATTGAGTTTTTCAGCTTATCAATTAATTTGTAAGTAAGCACATCTTAATTTGTGGGCCTCTCGGTGATATGTTGATCTAGAAACGTGTCTTCCGACGAGGTTAATCCACAAAACACTTAAATCTAGCTAAGTTGCACGTCGTTTTTTTCACTATAATGCGTCTTAATTTACTTTTTCCTGCATTTATAGGTTTGGTTATACCAAAACCTGAGGTTTTGTATCTCCTAACTATATTTCTTACACTATACTATGACAATTGAAGCATATTCGCGATTTCCGAATGGGATTTTCCAGAATTCAAAAATCTATTGATGATTGAACAAAAATGTTTTCATCCATCACTTTATCTCCACCCATTCCCATTGATAATTTTATCTCGACAAACAAAATTTATAATGCTACAAAATCTATTTGACATTAATTGACAATTGTTTTGATATAATTTTCCACAGATTTCCTCTGATTTTAAGATAATTATGAAAAAAATCAATGTATGTTGATGTAAGTGATGCAAAGGCCACGATTTAGCGATTTTTTATTATTATTGTTTGAAATAAATAAAAAGATCACAAGGGTAATGTTTTCAATAAATATTAATAAAAAAGGCAATAATAATTAATACGGGAACTTATAAAAATATGTAGATTATCATTTGTTTTTGGTAATTGCCATAAACTGCAAATTCCAAAGGTGGGCCAACTCAAGTCGTAACATTAAAACACAAGAAAAATAGATTAAAATGGTCAAAAGAGCATTGAGGCTGGACAAATTGACAAGGGATGCAATACAATGGAGTGATTAATCCAGATTTGAAGTGTGTGTTGGAGTAGAATTGGAGACAATATGAGTCGAGTTATTCGCAGAAAAAATAAAGATTTTCAGCCTTACTGTCTTAACCGACAAGTCAAATTTCCTACGTTTATCATGGTCTGGGGCAGCATGTCGGCGAAAGGTGTGAGAAAGTTGCATTTTATCGATAGGATTTTAAATACGGGCAAATAATATTTGAAGGTTTTAAATAATCTCTTACCGATTTTGGAACAAAAGTCATTTAAAAAAGTTAAAATCAGCGAAACATTTTGTCTTCCAATGGGATGGCGAAGGTTGCCATAAGCCAAAAGAGTTTAAACTGGATTGGAGACCATGATATTCTACTTCTGGAATACGTTTCTAAGCGTCCCGACTTGTCCCTGAGAGAAACTTTCACGCCTCTTTGTGGCGCGAAATAAAAAAAAACATTGGGGAAACATCCTGCTAGGCCCTTCAAATAATTGAAGCAAAACTTGCAATAAATATGGGATTCATTTACACCAGAGTGTTGCCAGAACATTGTAAAAACTATACCTCGAAGAATTTTGAATCTAATTAAAAATAAAAGGGATGTCACTCAGATGTAAACTTTCACATTTGTTTTGTTAAAATTAGATATGGTTTACGTTTCTTTAATTTGTTGTTATTCTGTCCAATTAATCGTTTTTATTAATTTAAAACATATTTTGTAAACTTCTGGAAATCCACAAATTATCGGCGAATTAAAGCTTTCAAAGTTTAGGTATGCTTGACTTTGGTTTTTGTTCTATAAAATTGGATTTTTTTTTCAATCTGCATTGGGCCAACTGATATGGGAAGGGGCTCGTATATATTTCTAATTTTTCCTTTATGGTCTTTCCATACAGTCTGCCTATAGATGATATTATGCTGATTCCTTGATAGTTTTCGCAGTTTTTTCTATTTCCTTTCTTATATATTGATGTCGTATATGCTTGAGTCCATTAGTCCATTCTGCCGGTAAGTCTTCTCCATTCAGTGCTTTCTCAAACATTTTGTGTATCATGCGGAATAGCTTTTCCGATCCGTTCTTTATCAATTCATTTGGTATTCCGCCGGGACCTTCTGCTTTTTTGTTCTTTAGAGTTTTGATCGTTCTTTTTACCTCAGCTAGAATTAAATCGATTTAGTCATGTGTATAGATTTCCATTCCGTCTCTTTCTGATTCTTTGAATTGGTGGCAATTTTCGGTTAGCAATCTTTTATAGTATTCTTGCCACTCGTTTTCTTTGATTTGATCGATCTTGATTTTCTCTGTGATCATTTCTTTGGAGTGACTTTAAGATACGCCATGACTCTGAATTTCTCGTTCCTCCTATGTGTTGTTCTATCTCTGTGCATGTTTTTCCCATCTTTCATTTTTTCATTTGCTACTTTTATTTTTATTTTTTATATATATAAATTCGGGTTCAAAACGTCCTCCGACGTTGTCCGATGCCTTGTTGCCAATATCTTCTATCATTGCAGTTTTCATCTTCTAATCCTCGTACACTCATTGATCGTCTTATTCCTTGTATCCACGTCGCTCTTGGCCTTCCTCTTTTCCTGTTGTCAGTAGGTATCCATTTCATAATTTTCTTTGTCAGTCTCTCCTACCCCATTCTCTGAACATGTCCGTACCACGTTAATTGTTTCTTCTCGATTCATTCCACGACCGCTTCCTGTAAATTCATTCTTCGCTTTACTTCCTCATTTCTAACCCGGTCCAATCTCGATGTTCTACTTGCTCTTCTTAGGGCGTCTATCTCAGTAGCTTCTATTTTTCTTTTTTGGTGTTCCTTTATTCTCCATGTTTCGGATCCGTATACCAATGTACTCTTAATCATGGTGTTGTATATTCTCATTTTTCTTTGTTTCCCTATCTCGGTACTCCACAAAACTCCGTTCAATGATTTAATTATCGTTCTTGCTTTATTTATTCTGCTCTTAATTTCTGCATCGTCCGTACCTTCCTTGTTGAAATTAATTCCCAAATACTTATATTTATCACAGCTACTTATTTTCTGATTATTATCCAATATCATATCAGTTGAATCCTCACCTAGGCATAAATATTGTGTTTTTTTCTACATTCATCTGCAGTCCCCATTTTTCGTATTCTTCCTTCAATTTGCGAGTCATATATTCCAAATCTTCTTTATCGTTTGCACATATTATCTGATCGTCTGCAAACTGAAGGGTGTACAGGCAGGTGTTGTTGTCGATTTGGATGCCCATTCCACTGAATTTTCTTTTCCATATTGTAAGGGCTTTGGCGACATAAATCTTAAACAGACTCGGTGATATGCAACATCCTTGCCGTAGACCTTTGTTGACTGTAAAAAATTCTGTTATTTTGTTTCCTAATTTTACTGCAGATTTCATGTCACTGTATAAATTTTGGACAGCTTTTATGAGAGTAAAGTTAATGTTGGAGTTTTGCAGTGCTTCCCATAGTTTCGGTAACGATATATTGTCATATGCTTTTTGCAAATATATAAAAACGAAGTGTATTGGCCTATTCCGTTCTAATTTTTTTTCGATGATTTGTTTTAACGAAAATACATTATCTGTATACATGATACTATGACAAGAAGATAAATCAACGCGCATGATGGTCTTGCATCCCTATCGCTCACTGTGCCATAAACCAGAGACAACTTTCCTGGCGCCAAGTTGAATTCTTTATTTGTGTTCATGTTCATTCGTGTTAATACAATAGTTATTTCTTACGTGTTGCTTCAAAACGTATTAAATGAGCTTTTTGTTTATTCGTTTATGGAGTAAAAACTTTTATATCATATAGTTATATAAATTTTGTGGTGAAAACGTTCAGTTTACTGTATTAATATCACCTAATTTGTTTATCGAACGCAAGTTGCTCTCGGCTATCTGTACCTACTTTATAAAGAAGACTAATTTTTGTTTACCATGTATTGTGCAGTGGTGAGTTGTTTAAACAATAACAATAAAAAAAGTAAAACTTTTTCGAAGTGTGGTTTTTTTCGTGTTTCCTAGAACAAACACATGCGTAAAGTGTGGGTCTCCAAGTGTTTTCAACGAGACAAATTTAATGTACACTTCGCGTCAAAAAAAACTGGTACAACTCATAACCGAAAATCGTGTTTTTCAAGTTGTGTAAGTTGATCTTGTCACAACTGTCATTCTAATTTCTAGGGCAACGTTGCCAGTTCAACGAAAATATTATATCAAACTAGGTAAAAACGGGGCTGTGCGACAGACCACATTTTTTAATATACTAAAAACTAAAACAATAATTGTAATTTTCAGTCATCTCAATTAAGTATCCATACATTGATTCATGTTTTAGTATAATTTATGAAAATATTTCAGTTCAAAAATAATGATAGATAATAAAGCTTGACATGACTTTAAATTATTATGTTTAATGTCAAATCGAGAGGTGTGATTGGTTTCTCGTAAATTTTAGGACAAAACTGCATTAAGTTGTGTAGAATAAATAAAACACACTGGAAAAAATAAAAATTTGATTTGAAATTAATACAAAATAAATAACTTTTACAGTGAACAAGTGTGGAATTTAAATATATGTATTACAATTCGAAATATACATTTTAAACGTTATTTTTTTTGTATTTGTATTTTGTATTGTTATTATCTAATTAAAAATTATTTAATTTCAGTGAAAACTACATAGTCAAAAGAGCCATGGAACAAATAAAGAATTTACAAACTGAAAATAAAAAATTGAAGGAACTTCTTAGTAGAGAGAAGGAGGAAAAAATACAGTTGAAAGAATTTTTACTAAAGGGCAATTAAAAAAATTAAAATCTAAAAACAAATTAAGTCATTGTCACTGAAGAGATGTTTTCCTCACTAAACCTGCCTAGTGGTGATACAGAAATTGATCACGAAGGTTTAGTTGACAGTGAAGAAGATTTTATTAGTCCAAATATAACAGACCTGGAATAGGATGGATTGGAGAATTTAGCCGGCTTCATTGCATTTAAGTTAAAAAAAAAAGAAAAACTTGGATATATTCCGGAGGCTAACTATAAATCGTTTACTTGGGTAAACCACGTTTCTGAGGGTGGTTTACTAAAACCAACCCTAAAATTTGTAACTAAATGTAGTGAACTGGAACATATTTTTCGTACTTATAATCGCAGTACATTAAAAATTAGTAAACATTATCTGAAAAACTTATTAGAAGCCGCAAAACAAGTAAATCTCAGTAGCGACGTAAAATTACTTTTTTTTTTAGATGTAAAATGTATTTTAAAATAAGGATGCTAAATAAAAATATTAAAGATAATTATAATATCCGCAAGAGAAAAATCATAAAAATTGTCAAATAATATCATAAATAAATAAATAATAATAAATCATATTTATAAAGTCTGAAGTATGTATGACACGCTTTTCTTTTATTTTTCAAATTATTTACGTTTTACCGGCTTTGTATATTTAATTTATGTTTTATAGCTTTATTTATTTTGTTTGTAATGTACACAATCAAATCGTAGATTCATATATTTCTATGATTAATTTTACAAATTAATTATGCATTTTCAAACCACGTATTCACATAGTAACTAGTTATGCATTCTTAGTGCAACATATGGCATCAAGGGCCACTCACCGTTAACAGTTCAAGTTTCAAGTTATTCATTTTATAGTAATGAAACAGCGTTGCCATATGATTCATCTTCAAAATAAAATACACACAAGTTCCCTGGTTTAGTCTCTCAGTGACGTCATGCGCCAGTCGATTGAATTTAGAATTGCAAGTGTGCATATCTTGTGCAAACAAAAGAAAAAAAAAAAAAAAAGTTTTCACCCTATTCGAGAACGGAGCCAAGGAAGTTGATCTTAAGGTCAACGAAGACAAGACCAAGTACATGGTGGTTACGAAGAACCCAAGACCAAGGGTTAGACAAAACGTAACAATTAATGAATACAATTTTGAAGTCGTCAAAGAATTTAAGTACTTGGGAGCGATCATAACATCTGAAAATAACTATGAAAAGGACGTGGCAGCCAGGATTATTGCAGGAAACAGGGCATATTACTCGTTAAGGACCCTACTTAAATAAAAAATACTCTCAAGACCAGCAAAAATAAGAGTATATAAGACAATAATTCGTCCCACAATAACGTATGGAAGCGAAACCTGGACTCTGAATCAGCGGGAAACAACAAAATTACTGGTACTTGAAAGAAAGATACTGCGGACTATCTATGGGCCTTGCAGAGAAGAGACAACAGGAGAATGGAGAAGCAGACACAATGATGAACTCCAGACAATATACGGAGATGAAAACATAGTACGCTACATTAAATCAAACAGAATACGATGGGCGGGTCACGTACTAAGATCAAGTGACGAAAGACTTCTAAACGCCACATTCTGGGAAAGGCCCGATGGAAAAAGGTCAGTTGGTCGCCCAAGAAAGAGATGGAAGGACGCAGTAGCCAGCGATCTACGCAAAATGGGAGTACAGCAATGGGAAATAGCTGCTCAGGACCGATACCAATGTAGGGAAATAGTAAACGCGGCCAAGACTCACATAGAGTTGTAGAGCCAAATGATGATGATGATGAAGTGTGCATATCTTCTTGTCATAGTATCATGATCCGTACAGAACCTTCCAGCTCTAAACCCGCATTGTTCTTCTTCTTCGTATCCTGAGTATTCTTGTTCAATCAGTTTTCCTAAAATTTTTGTATATGCTCTGCTTATTGTATTTGTTACTGATATTCCGCCATAATTGCTACATTTTAGTTTATTGCCCTTTTTATGAATCGATGATATATAAGCTATTTTCCAGTCACTGGGTACATTTTCTCCATTGATGTACTTTGTAATTACATATGCCAAAGATTCGAAAAGTTTTTCAGTTCCATTTTTCAGTAATTCGGCATTGATCCCACCTGGACCCGGAGATCTTCCATTTTTTAGTTGTTTAATTGCATTTTTCACTGCTACACTGTTTATGTTTATTTCTACCCCTACAATTTGTATTTCTGTCTCTGTTAGTTGTGAGTATTCGGGCCTATGCCCAGTTAATAAGTCCTTATAATGTTGGACAGTTGGACCCATTTATCTGTTGGTATTAATTATTGTAGGTTGTCGTTGCGTGTTTCATTATTCTTGATCTTGTTCAGAAATTTCCATGATTCACTGCATTTTCGTCCTCCTATGTGTGCTTCTATTTCTTGGCACTTTCGATCCCAGGTCTCTCTCTTACTTTGAATGATTTTATGTCTTGATTTTCTTTTCTCTATATCTGTTGTAGTCTTCTTCATTTTTTGTGTTAAGCCATTTTTGGTATAGTATCTTTTTTTCCTTGACTAGTCTCTCTGTCTCTGAATTCCACCAGTATTTGTTATTTTTTCTAATTTCTCTGATACCAAGGGCTTCCTTTGCAGCTGCTTTTATGCTGTATACTATATTATTATAAACTTCTCGTGTTGTTAGATTATCCGGGCTTAGTACTTAGTACTTACTTTTCTTTTTACTTCTTTATTTTTTCCCTGTAGAGTTCCAAGTCCTCATAGTTTTTTGTGTTCAGGTATTTTATATGGAGTTCCTTCTTTTCTTTTATGTATTTCAGTGTGTCTTCGTTTAATTTTGTATTTTGGTGGGTGTATTTTTGGTTTTCTTCTCCAAGAGCTTCTAGGGCCGCTGTCTTTATGCTGGTTTTTATGTGTTCGTAAGTCTGTTCTAATGATTCATACCTAAACTCTTCTAGCTTTTGGTCCAATCTTCGTTTATATAAGTCTTTTATGGAGTCTTCTTCTAATAGGTTTATTTTGAATTTCTTCTCTTTTATTTAGCACACATTGACAGGTATTGCCGAAGCCGTAGATTCGTCAGTATCTCACAAGATCGGTTTCTGTTGGGTCCATATAAAGGGGAATTCCATCCGAGCGATTACTAATTTGTGATCTGTGCCGCATTCTGCGCCTCGTTTTACTCACACATCCTTTATTTTTATCGAGCTTTCTTGGTTTACTATAACATAATCAATAATAGACCTAAATTTTCTTGTTTCTTGTGTCCATGTGTATTTGTGTATGTCTTTATGTTTATAGAAGCCGTTTGTGATCTTTAAATGGTTTATTTCGCACACTATCTCTCCGTTATCTTTTATTATATCTTCTCCAAATCTACCTACTGTTCTGTAGTTTTCTTTTCTTCCTGTTGATTTCATTTCTTGATTCTTTTTTCTCTTTTCGATTTCTTCTTGCAGTTGTTCTATGAATTGTTCTTTTTCTTGAATTGAGCTGTCTTCTGTTGGACAGTATACCGCTAGTAAGATGGATTTGTCTTCCGTATATTTTTAGGTTAAATTTGGCAATTATTCTTTCATTTATTGGTTGCCAGTTTTCGATGGCATGCTCCCATTTCTATGTTTTAACTGCAACTATGTTTTAATGTGCAATTATATCCTTATAATTTAAATATTGTGAACTATAAAGGTACTTTACTCTGGAGCGAAATTCACATTTTTTTATATACCATGTATAAAATTAATAAAATTTGATATATTATGATTGCATCTTATATTTTAGACCATGCAGATCTTTTTATGAAGAGTAACAACTTTTCTTCGTAAAATTAATAATAAAAGAGTTATAAATGAAAATGATGAGTTATAAAAAGTATCCCTAATTTTAGAAAAATTTTCAAATATTATTTTTTATTAGAAGGATGTAATTGCATATATTGGTACATCGTTTTTAATTAAAAACAACTTTTCATAGTAACAACTTTCAATATTGTGAAAAATAAAAATTTATTATATTATATCGCCCTTGAGCGAAATTCATATATTTCGACATACCTCGTATAATATAGATAAAATTTGATATCTGATGGCTGAATCTTCGGTTTTAGACCATGCAGAATTTTTATGAACAGTGAGGACGTTTGAGTTTGCATAAATTCATTATCTCGAGAATGGGCCAATTTGAAGAGAAATCCTCAGACAGGTCGATTTTTCTTTTTAAATTAGGAGTTTTTGGCATATATATAATACTAGTGACGTCATCCATCTGGGGGTGATGACGTAATCGATGATTTTTTTAAATGAGAGTAGGGGTTGTGTGATAGCTCATTTGAAAGGTAATTCAATTCTCTATTCAGCAATATAAACAATAACATTTTAATAATGACAATAATACCACTAATCCTTTTATGACGGGAAAGCCAAGACAATATATTTTGAGACAAGCCATACTTGATTCTGCACAGGCGCGGATCCAAGGGGGGGGTCAATTGGGTCAATTGTCGCCTTTTTTTAAAAAAAGAGATAATTACGATTGAAAATAAATAGTGAGTTTTGTGTCCTGTTGACAACTGAATAACGGAATGAAACATAAAACAGAATTCCTTCTCCAAAGTACGTGTTCTCGGTCTTACTTTATGGTATCGAGTCTTGGACTGTGAATAAAATCGATCTACTTACCTAAATCGTCTTAAGGCTTTCGAAATGTGATTCTATAGATGAATTTTAAAAGTATCTTGGGTGAAGAAGATTCAAAACTCCACAATACTAGAACGTCTCAGCAAGACTACTGAGATTATAGAAGGCATGAAGAAGAGAAAAGTGAAGTATTTTGGACATGTAATGAGAAGATTCAAATATAGGTTACTACAAAATATTATGCAAGTGAAAATAGAAGGCAAATGCACTCCAGGACGAAAAAGCACTTCGTGGTTGATTTAGGGTGGCAGTGAATAAAATTAAGTGGTTCTGAAAGGACATGGTACATGAAGAAAAATAAAGTAAGAGCCCATACTGAAAAAGAATCCTGGGTACGCGAGTGACGAGAAAATTTTTATTTCATTGCCCCCTCCTTGCAAGGTTGCTGGATCCGCCGTTGATTCTGCATCGATTATTTGTAAGTAAATAAGAATTAATATAGGTACCTTTTTAAAATCATGAAAATTTGAGATCTTCCGAAGATAATGAGACCAAAAACACCCTTCTAAGTTTTGAAAAAGCTTCTGTAGTACAGCCATTTGAAATTGTCATTTTTTTTTCTCTAAAATCGTATAAACAAATAGTATTGTAGACTTGTAAGAAATGTAAAACTTGTAGAAATATTATAATCAATCACTCCTTCACATTTCAACGTGGAAAACTATACATTTTTTTCTACATCTTCCTAGATTTTTTTGAAGAAAACAAGAAGTACACAGTACACAAGTACACTTATAAAAAAAAAATAATATATCCTTCTTGTATGTAGGTTTTAAGAGCCTGCTTCTTCCTCAATATTAGCCTCCTAAATTGTTTAGATTATCGCACCATCTTTTTCTGGGTCTGCCAATACTTTTTCATCCATTTGGTGACTTATCTCGTGCTATTCGTACTATCCTATCCTCCGCCATTCTACTAATGTGTTTTTTGCTCTCTGGAAAACAAAACTCCTGCTTTCGTTTTGTTACCAATCCATTTATATCTTATACATTGCATGCTCTTCTTATGTTTTCGCTTCTCTCCCTATCCAGCAGACTTTTCCCTGTTTTTTGTCGAAGTATTTTCATTCCTGTTTTTTCTAGTAGTCTACGATCTGTTTTTAAACCAAGAGGAGTAATTCAAATTTACCGCGCCGTAATGCTTGTTTGTAATTGGTCCAACCTCAGGCAAGTTTACTCCACTTTTATCAAATTTTGACACTAATGACATTTATGAAATTTTGACACTACTGTCATTTCATAGGTTAATTAAGTTATATCTCCGATTTTTTGTGTTTTCTGCGTTATTACTTTAACTTTTAGATTTTTAGTCTGCTTTTATATAAAAAACAGTTGTTTTTAGAACTCTTTAGCGACATATTAGTATAATATATAATATTTATGGATAACCGTCGAAGGCCGACATGATCAACCAAAAAGGAAGATGTATTTGGTGATTTTTCTAGTGACTTTCTTGGGTGTGAATCTGTCTGTTTAGTTTACTCCTTCTGGTTTAAAAATAAACTACAGGGTGTCCAGAAACTCTACCGACAAACGAAGTAGGAGATTCCTCAAATAATTTTTAACCCAATTCACCTAGTCCGAAAATGCTTCCTTAGGGAGCTAGAGCTCTTTGAAGATGGCGTCTTGTAATTCGTTTTTCTTAAATAACTCCAGAACGCTTCTATTGAAAAAGACGAAAATTGGTACACATATTTATCTTCTAGAGATAAATCGATTCCATGTATTGCGAATTTCTAGTACCGGTCATAGGCGTCCGTTTTGGGTAGGGCAACAGTTATTTTATCGTATAATTTTTTTATCTTTAATTTTTAAGCATTTTTGATTCTCGATTATTAAATTGTGAGGTATTCTACAACTAAAAGGTACTCTTGTTTTAAGTCGATAGGATACACCATTTTCTAGAAAAGTCGATTTGAAAATTTTTCTTGTTTTGAATTTCAAAAAAAAAAAATTCAAAAAAAAACTATTTAGAAATCCGAAAACTCGTACATTTATTTATATTTCAGAGATGAATCGGTTTCATTAATTGCGAATTTCTAGTACGGGTCATATGTATCCGTTTTGGATAGGTCAACGGTTATTTTATCGCATAACATTTTTGTCTTTAATTTTTAAGCATTTTTTACTCTAGATTATTAAGTTATGAGGTATTCTAGTACCAAAAGTTATTGCATGGTTGGTAAAATTTGTTGGTAAAAGTTGGTAAAATACACCGTTTTTTGTTTGAAAAATTTTTTCAAATTTTTTTTCAAATTCAAAAAACGAAAAATTTTCAAATTGATTTTTCTAGAAAACCGTATGTCCTACTGACTTAAAACAAGAGTAGGTACCTTTTAGTACTAGAATACCTCACAATTTAATAATCCAGTGTCAAAATAGCTTAAAGTTAAAGACAAAAAAGTTATGTGATAAAGTAACCGTTGCCCTGCCCAAAACGGACGCCTATGATCGGTACCAGAAATCGCAATGGATGGAATCGATTTATCTCTAGAAGATAAATATACGCACCGATTTTCGTTTTTCTAAATTGTAGCGTTCTGGAGGTATTTAAAAAAAAACTAATTACAAGACGCCATTTTCAAAGAGCTCTAGCTCCCTTAGGAAAGAAACATTTTCGGACTAGGTGAATTGAGCTAAATTGTCTTAAAATTATCTGAAGAATCTTATGTTTTCATTTGTCGGTAGAGTTTCTGGACACCCTGTATAGGTATACTCGTAGTAGTTACTAAAAATAATATATAAAACACTATTTCCACAATATATAAAATATATTGCACAATAAAACAGAACAGAATAAAAACTATGTGAAAGTAATAAATCATTACTTAAAATTATTAAAAAACTGAAGATCAAAAAACAAAACATATTTATATTGCGATTTTTTTTTAAACAAAAATACACTTATGATGAAAACCAACGGAAATTTCTTATAGAATTGAACTTTTCTTGCTTTACCTTTGACAAATTCATTAATTAGAATTGTAAATTGTAAAATTTCCTCATCTTCCTTAGTTTCAGCATCCGTTATGGCTTGCAAATTGTAGAAGCCTCGGAGGTGTAACCAGAGAAGGTTTCCATTGTTTTCAGTCTGGTGGGATGTATGATAAAATTATGTTGTTTTATATGCCATTAGATTGAAAACTTCGTCTTTTGCTAGCAGTTGCCGCTAGGGCATCTATGCCATTTCGTTCGTTGCAATCCGTGACTGCACGCCGGTGTTTGTTTTGGTTGGATCAGAGAGAGCATCATATGTGCCTCCTGATGAGAGACTAATAAGTTTCGAAACCGGTAGAGGTGCTTGCTGCACTCTCTGATTGGACTACCCAAGTAGCAATTTGTCGACGCGACAACGTTGTCTACCGCGTGGCAACGTTTTCTTACAACGTTGTTATTGCCTAAAAGATGACCCTATTCTGCACTGATTTGGTGGACGATTTTTGAGTTGTCTTGACGTTGCCTAGGCAACCTCCTGTTTAAGCAACATCGTTTCGTAATCGTTGCATAAGACAACTGAAGCGACTATAAAAAGCACCTGCGCGTGCAATGGTTGCTCAAGGAGTCAGATTAGTTATGTTTGTTTACCTATATTTTTAACACCTGTATGGTGAATGCGAAAACCAAAAAGTAAACTGTTTTGACATCGTATTGGGTATTTAAATCTATATAAATACATAAAGGACTTACTACCTGATGTGAAATTTATAAACGCATCTCAGATTACCGTGAAATATGGATATTTCACCTTTAAAAAACACACGCGCTCCTTTTTTATGACATTTTTGACAAAAAATATGCAAATTTAAAAAATCAAATTTTAATATCAAAGTCAAAATTTATGTTAAAGATGTTCTGTATAAATTTAATGTATTGATGGTGCTTTTAAAGGTATCAGAAAATGCCTGCATTTTTTATATTGTGTTTTCATTTTCTTTACATCCCAAAAATCTCAAGTAAAACCAAAATGGCGCATTAAACAATATTACCAATATTACTAAAAAAATACCTTATTACCAACCTTAGACGGATAAGACAACTTAGAAGTCCAATCGCCAACCAAACCCGGCCGCGCCGACTATCAAAACCATTTTAGAACGCGCCCTCTTATTGGGTGACAGAGGTCATGTGACCAGTGTCAAAAGTGTATCATTCTCATTAACAGCGTTGCCACATTTAGTAGATTTCTACTTTTTTGGTAGATTTTTGATATTTTTTTAAAAATTCTAGTAGGCAATATTTTTTAGTAGATTTTTGGTATATTTCAACAGAATTTGATCCATTTTTTTCTAATCATGAGGAAACTATAATAAGTATTTTTGAAAAATTTAAACGCAGAATGAAAGACTGCATTATTTAGAAAAACCAAAACGTTTCTTTTGAACCAGATATTTGGAATTAAAACTCACACTAATTTTTTTCTTTTTTTCATCCCTGTAACGTATTAAAATAAACAGTATAACGTAATCTTTCTTTGTGCGTTTAAATTTTTCAAAAATACTTATTAGTTTTCTAAGGATTTGCAAAAAATGAAAACATTTAAAATACATTGAACATTTTAACAGACGACATTTTGCGCCTATTCCCTTAATTTAGCTGTTGTTTTTATTATAAAAAATCCCAAAAATCCTTAAGTATATTTTTGATTTAGTAGATTTTAGCTAAAAAATGGTAATTACCAGTTGGTGGTTTGGAATAATTAGGTTTCCAATTTTGTGGAATTCCTCTTGGGACATTTAGGACGGATGTGCATATCACTGTATTACTGTATTTACATGGCCTAAAAGGAATCTACTGATTTTGTGAAAACAAAACTACTGAATGAGTAAAAACTGACCTGGCAACCCTGTCTACCAAAGTAGATACAATGATTAAGGTTATCAAATCTCAAATCTACTGATAAAACAATGAAATGGAAACCAGCTATTAAAAAAACAAATAAACAGGTTGTTAAATAAATCGAAAATTTCCATCAAAATAAAATATATAATAATAAGAAAAAAATAAGGTTATAAAGTAAATTCTTTTTCTCCTCTGGAAGTTGCCGCAAACGTGTCACACCTCTAGAACAACACAGGGTCGTGACGTGACAGACAACTACTCAACTACAGAACAGAGTCGTTGCTAAAAACTACATTTTTAAGTCGTTGCGATTGTTGAAAAAACTGAACTGTGATATGTAGTTGTCACAATGGTAATAAATTAGTTGCCCGTACAACTGCAGGTTGTAACATCGTAATGTCAGTCGGGGTAGGGGACGTTGGCCGAAACAACTGAAAATGCTCTCGGGCAACGTTGTAGACAGTGCATTTGTTTGTACTGACAACCAATGCGTCGAAAAATTGCTACTTGGGTAGAATATGATGCGGCTGTATTTTCGTTTTGCAACGAAATTGAAAATGGTTATTCATTTTTGATTCATTAATTAGACTTTCAATATTCAGGTCCTTAAAAAACTCCGATTCTTTAGAAATTTCTGTAGAAATCTGTAGAAAGCAAGATTTTCTAGTCGCTCCTGACCCATTCTAGATCTTAAGTAATTCTTAATTAGTTTTAGTTTCGAAAATGATCTCTCGGCTGAAGCTAAAGAAATCGGTATAGTTAATAATATACGTAACGCAATAGTAATATTCGGGAATGAGTGCACTCATGAAGTTATTTTTTACAATGTTTTTTTTACTTCAAAAAATATTTAGTTTTGAATTGGATATTTATTTAACTTTGCCGACTCAAAGGGCGCTCTTAACGCCTTGGCGCCGTCGTGCGCCGCACGACCTTGCCCATATGGATTTAGTAACAAGGTACATAAAAACACATTTTGAAATGTGCTTAATAGTATATTGTGCAACAAGTTCAGAAAGGTAGATACTAATTTCTCAGGCGTTTGAAAAGTTCCGGCATGAGCGCAAGCGAGTGCCGCAATTCAAACGAGTGAGACATTACCTTTCTGCACGTGTTACACACTATACTGTTTCTACAACCACAGTTTTTGCTAAAAATAAAAATCACAAGTTCCAAACGAAGGTTTTTTATAATAAATTATAAATTTTAAACTGTATTTAATTAATACTAATCAATTTAAATTCCTTATACCTAAACAAATTACACAGAAATCAGGTAAAAGATCAATGCACTGCCTTAGTTGTAGTTATAATTCAATGTAAAATTGAAACAATTTTGAATTAAGATTATAGGAGAGTTGGTTTTATTTTCAACAATATTTAAATCAGCTGTAGAAGTTGACGGCACATCACTTGCAAAATTTTCTGCAATTGTAAAAGAGCCTTTTAGGTTCTGATATCTCATTTACGTCTGCAGACACTGTGGTTGACATTTCATTGACTGCGGAATCACAGTATATTAGAGGTTCCCTCTTTATACTGTGGCGGAATCATCAACATAACCTGCGACACTATTTGACCGCCGCCCACCATGACGTTTCAGTGTTAACAGATCAGCTCTTGCATTTGCTAACATGGTTGCGGATGATCTCCGGACCTGTATACTATAGATGTTATAGTCAAAGCCCGAATTTCAGGCACTCCTAGGTTTGACTAGGCAATCCTCAGGTCTGACTGACGGTCTTAGTCAAAGCCTGAAATAAATTACAGTTTCGGCCTTTGACTAGTCAAACCTAGTAGAGACTACGTTGGTCAGGCAAAGGTCGAAGTTTAATTTTATGAAATCGGAGTTTGACTAGTCAAACCCCGATCAGCTATTAAAATGTCGTAATTTGTTGGATAAAACGTCATTTTTTAATTATAATGTTTATTATTTTTATATTGTCGTAATTAAAATAAGAAAATTAGTGTTTATTCTCGCATGTTGAGGCATCATCATTATGGTATTTAGAGTTGCACAATACGTTTGACCTTTTACACTTACATGGTTTTGAAGAGCATTTCTTATTGCAGTGGTATTTTATAAAGCCTTGTCCTCCAAATTTAGAATATTTTGTACTAATTTCTCGTAGAGACAGCTTAATGTCTGGAACATCTTCGAAATTAGGAAAATTCTCTTTGCATTCTCTTAGTTGATTTCTTGAAAAAAGTGTGTTTATTGTTCCGTATATAAACCGTCAATTATGTATTGTTTTATCTTGTATGATACCCAAAATATTTCGAGCATCTCCTTGACACGCGTTCGAGCATGCGTTGTGCATAGACAGAAAATATTAAAATAAATAAAGGAAATGCGATTGAAGGTCTTCATGACCAGCCTATAATGCTATGAAACAATTGAGTGAAAAAAAATGTCCTCCAATTTTAATCGGAAAAACTGTAACAATACCTATCCCCAGCTTTGATAGAGCCAAAGGAGATGCTTGAAATATTTTGGGTATCATACAAGATAAAACAATTGACGGTTTATATAGAGTTAGTACGAAATACGGAACAATAAACACACTTTTTTCAAGAAATCAAATAAGAGAATGCAAAGAGAAACTTCCTAATTTCGAAGATGTTCCAGACGTTAAGCTGTCTCTGTCTCTGAGAAATTACTACAAAAGATTCTAAATTGGGAGGACAAGTATTTATAAAATGCTACTGCAATAAGAAATGCTCTTCCAAATTACGTAAGTGTAAAAGGTCTAACGTGTTGTGCAACTCTAAATGCCATAATGCCTCAACATGTGAGAATAAACAGTAATTTTTTTATTTTAATTACGACAATATAAAAATAATAAACATTAAAATTAAAAAATGACGTTTTAATAAACCTAACATAACAAATTACGACATTTTAATAGCTGATCGGGGTTTGACTAGTCAAACCCCGATTTCATAAAATTTAATTTCGACCTTTGCCTGACCAACTTAGTCTCTCTTAGGTTTGACCAGTCAAAGGCCGAAACTGTAATTTATTTCGGGCTTTGACTAAGACCGTCAGTCAGACCTGAGGATTGCCTAGTCAAACCTAGGAGTGCCTGAAATTCGGGCTTTGACTATAACATAGATACGCTTCTGGTAATTTAGGAAAAAACGATTTTCATATACACTCTGTGCCAGAATTAACCGCCAACCTTAAAAATGGGTCATTTTTGATGTCTCGTATTATTTTCTAAACCTATTGTCCAATTTAAGTGATTTTTTTAATATGTTATAGCCACCCGTGTTAAGCTGCCCCCCACTTGAAAAAATTAAAAAACAAATAGCCCTGATTTATGAGTTATTTATGAGCTTTCATATTCCGCAAATTAAAATTTTTGAGCTCGTTACACTGAGCAGGAATTTAATAATATTTTAGTGGGGGGGCTGAGTCAGTCCCCCACTACTGAAAAATAGGGATATTGAATCGATTTTTACGGCAGAATTATGAGCTATTTATGAGCTTTTGAAATGATATAGTTTCGATTTTTGAGCTCACCCCTTCACCCCCAAACAACCCTTTAATTGATTTAACTTAAGAGAAACATGCTGAAAAAAATTAAAATATATCGAATCGCGGATATAATTTGTATAGCTTATATATTCTAAGAATAAACTCTTACATCACGCGCATTTCGATTATTGAGCTGCAACCCCTTCGGAAGAAAACCACCCCTTCTTCCCGGCTTAAGAGAGAGTTAATTAATTATTTGGCGACTACCTATCATTTAATAATTTATGAGCTTCCAAAATACGCACATTTAGATCATTAAACTGTAATACCTTTTGTATAGTGCAGTCACTGAAGGTAAAAATCAACTATTACCTTCAATTTCGGTGAACCTTCATCGATTTTCACGAAAATTGGCGAGTGGTTAGAGGATACCCCAAGAAACAAAGGTGACATGGTGCCACCTTGCGCCTTTACCCTGAGGGTGGATACCACCCTTTCTCATGGGTGAAAATTATTTTATTAAAAATAACTCGAGAAATCGATAGAAGGACAAATTATAAGCAAAATTTATTATATAAAGTTATTAAAATAAATCAATACTGTTTGAGTTATTAAAGATCAAAGATTTTAATTTTTCGTGAAAAAATGCATGCTTTAAAGCGGCTTTTCATAAATCACTTAAAAAGTGTAAGTTTTTATAAAAAGTTATCATTACCAAAATTAAAGCTTTGAAAAACCTTTTATTATTAATTCAAAGTGAGTTATAATAGTTAATTAAATGTATTTTTTTGGCGAGAACTCAAATCTAATTATTCAAGACTAATTAACAAGAAAACGATGCATTTTATAAAATATACTTATATATATTTGTCAAAGTACTCAGAAATACTTATTAAATGAGCACCGAAAGAAGTTGATATCATCAAAATTAAGCAAGTGAACATGAAAATAATAGGACCCTTTCAAATTTTTAGAAAAAAGTAAAGAATAAAACGAACGCCATTTCCACAAAAATTAAAATCTTTAGTAATCTCTGTAAGACTTTCTTTACTTTAGCATAATAATGACCTTAAACATTTTGACCGACTTTGAATGAATATTTTTAAAAAATATATATCTGTTTTAAAAAAATCAAAACTTTTCAAATTTTTGTAAATTTTGGAGTATAAATTTTGATGCTATCAACGTCTTCTGGAGCTCATGTGATAGGTATTTCTATGTACTTTGACAAGTATTTAGTAAGTATTATAAAAGGCATCGCTTTCCCGTTATTTAAGATTGGATTTGAATACTCGCAGAGAAAAATATACATTCAATCACCTATAACTTACTTTAAATTGACATTAAATGGTTTTTCAAGTAAGGAATTTATTACATTTTTTATTAGCTTCAATTTTAGTGATGAAAACTTTTTTGTAAAAACTTACAGTTTTAGAGTTATTTATGAGAAATCGCTTTAAAGCATGCATTTTTTTTTAAATTAAAATATTTGATATTTAATAACTCAAAAAGTATTGATTTATTTTAATAACGTTATATAACAAATTTTGCTTAGAATTTGTCCTTCTATCGATTTGTGGGGTTATTTTTATTAAAGCAATTTTCACCCCCGAGAAGGAGTGACATCTACCCCAGGCTAAAACCGCAAGTTGGTACCATGTTACTTTTGTTTCTTGAGGTATCCTCTATCCACTCACCAATTTTTGTGAAAATTAATGGAGGTTCACCAAAATCGAAGATCATAGATGATTTTTACCTTCAGTGACTGCACTATAGAAAGAAAATTGCAATTCAATAATTGAAATGCGTGTATTTTGCGAGCTTATAAATTATTAAACGATATGTAGTCGCCAAATAATTAATCTAATTCATTTTAAGTAAAATTATTTCTTAATCCGGGAAGATGGGGTGGTTGTCTTGCGAAGTGGTTCTAGCTCCATAATCGAAATGCGCGTGATTTAAGAGTTTATTCTTAGAATATAAGCTATACGAATTAAACTTCTAACTTTTTTGTAAATACTTACAGTTTTTTAGTCGTTATGAAATACCGCTTTAAAACATGCATTTTTTTCACGAATAAATTAAAATCTTTAATCTTTCACAACTCAAAAAGTATTGACTTATTTTAATAACTTCATATAACAAATTTTGCTTATAATTTGTCCTTCCATCGATTTGTGGAGTTATTTTTGATAAAATAATTTTCACCCCCGAGAAGGGGTGGCATCCACCCTCAGGGTAAAGGCGCAAGGTGGCACCATGTTTCTTGAGGTTTCCTTTAACCACTCACCAATTTTCGTGAAAATCGATGAAGGTTCACCGAAATTGAAGGTAATAGTTTATTTTTACCTTCAGTGACTGCACTATATAAAAGGAATTGCAATTTAATGATCTAAATGCGCGTATTTTGGAAGCTCATAAATTATTAAATGATATGTAGTCGCCAAATAATTAATTGAATGCATTTTAAGTACAACTCTCTCTTAAGCCGAGAAGAAGGGGTGGTTTTCTTGCGAATTGTTTGCAGCTCAATAATCGAAATGCGTGTGATTTAAGAGTTTATTTTTAGAATATAAAACCTATACAAATTATATCTGCGATTCGATATATTTTAATTTTTCTCAGCATGTTTCTCTTAAGTTAAATCAATTAAAGGGTTGTTTGGGGGTGAAGGGGATGAGCTCAAAAATCGAAACTATATCATTTCAAGAGCTCATAAATAGCTTGTAACTCTGCCGTAAAAATCGATTCAATATTCAATATAAACAGGTAAATTTTCATTGTATACCGGGTGTACCAATCAAACTGTGTTTTATTCTCAAAGTTCACCACACTTTATGGAATATTCTAGCATTTTTAAAATACTGAAATTAAAACTGAACTATAGCCTCAGGTTTTCATAACATTTTGTTTTTTGATTCATTCGCTTATGTTGGATAATAAAAAAGTTAGGTAGTTTAACAACTAGCCATGTTCTTAATTAATACAGGGTGTTTCTAAATAAGTGCGACAAATTTTAAGGAATAATTGTGCATATAAAAATATTGACCGTTTGCTTATAAACATATGCCCGCAAATGCTTCGTTTCCGATATACGGGATGTTAAATTTTTTCTTACAAACTCACGATTTATTTATTGCTCTAAAAACCAGTTGAGATATGCAAATAAAAATTGGCAGGTTTTAAGAGGTTGTTATTGCGCATTTTTTGACATACAATTAAAAATTTTATATTCACCATTGGCGTGCATGCGGGTAATATTACCAGTCATATTACCCGTATGCGCGCCAATGGAGAATATAAAATTCTTAATTGCATGTCAAAAAATATGCAATAACTGTATCTTAAATCCTACCAAATTTCATTTTCATATCTCAACCGGTTTTAGAGCAATAAATAAACCGTCAGTTTGTAAGAAAATAGTTCAACATCCAGTATCTCGGAAACGAAACATTTGCGGACATGTGTTTATAAAGCAAACGACCATTATTTTTTCATGCAGATTTACCCCTTAAAGTTTGCCACACTTATTTAGAAACACCCTGTATTAATTAAGAACATGGCTAGTTGTTAAAGTACCTAACTTTTTTATTATCCAACATAAGCGAATGAATCAAAAAACAAAATGTTATGAAAACCTGAGGCTATAGTTCAGTTTTAATTTCAGTATTTTAAAAATGCTAGAATATTCCATAAAGTGTGGTGAACTTTGAGAATAAAACACAGTTTGATTGGTACACCCGGTATACAGTGATAGTTTACCTGTTCAGCAAGAATATTATTACAGAAATTTTGTTCAATAATAAGGCTATAACTTACTAAAAAATCACTTAAATCGGACAACAGGTTTAGGAAATTCAAGCCATCAAATATTGCCCATTTTTTGGCGTGGCCGTTTTTTGTGCCGGTCAGTGTAATATACAATGTGATAACTATTTGCAAATTAATACATTTTTTTTTCATTTTTTTAAATGGACACCCTGTATATTATTATTGCATTTTGTAGTAAATATTACAGGTTTTCTTTTGATATCAGGTTGTATGTACCTAGTATGTTTCGTTTTGTAGATATTTAAAAAAGAACTATATATTTTACGTTTTTGCGGATTTCTTATTACTAAACAGATATCATATTTTACCATACTAATAAATATAGTTAATATGCATAAATTAATTATTAAATTAAATAAATGATCAATTTTAAAGTCTACCTTAGTAATTTTTTCTAGCCTAGTATAGCAGGTAGTGGCATCGGTAAAGGCGGGTTGACATCACTAAATAGTGAATAACGAACGTGGCTCACGCTTACGTATTTTGCCCGCGCTATTGTTAGATATTTTATTATCTATTTTCAAACTCGAGCAGTACATTTGTATCTATGCACTGCATAAATACAAATGTACTGCTCGAGTTTGAAAATAGATAATAAAATATCTAACAATAGCACGGGCAAAATACGTAAGCGTGAGCCACGTTCGTTATTCACTACTAATGTCAACCGCCTTAATCCGATCGCTGCCGATACAGTGGACGCAGTATGAAAAATTAAGCTGATTCTCACTAGCGTGCAAGGCAAGTGCTCGGCATGGGCAAGGCATCGGCTCGGCAAGATACATTTTACATAAAATCTTATGCACTTCACGGGATGTAATTCACAGTAAGTAGTCTGGTGCCGACCACCGGACTAGTAACACGCGTACGAGCGGAGCGGAGCAGCAGCAGCGAAGGAAGCCAACGAGAGGTGGGGATAGCTTGGCTGTGGACTGTGGACTTTTCAGTCCTGCCTTGAATGTAAGCAAGGCAGCAGTTGAGCGTTTTCACTCTCTGAGGCGTGAAGACGACGAGGAGCCAACGGTGGAAGAGGTTGTACGACTAGCAGGAATTTTCATTCCCGTTGTAACAACAAACCGATGAAAGCGAAGAGGAAACCGAAGAAGATACCGAGATGAAATCCGAGGAAGCCTCAGGAGAGGATGTGGAAAGAGGACTTATGAAGTTAGACAAACTTCTCCTACGGGCAACCGAGATGGAACTAGCAATAACTAGAAATGTAAAAGAAAGTGCAGAGCGATCAACAGAGCGATTAACAGATGACCTGAGAAGGATGAAAGACCTGCACATGAAGCAACTGAACGAAAAGGACGAAGAAATAGCCCGACAAAAGACCGAAAGAGCGGAACTACAAGAATTGGTGAGAAGGACGAAAGACCAGCTTGCGAAGCAATTGAAGGAAAAGGACGAAGAAATAGCCCGACAAAAGACCGAAAGAGCGGAACTACAAGAATCGATGATGAAGATGAAAAGCCAGATGAACGAACTGACCAAAGAGCTGAGAGAAGCCCAGAAAAACCTGATACTAGAACGCCAACAACAGGCAAAGCCCATACCGAAGCTAGAAAACAACCCAGCGACCGATAAGCCACCACCGATTAAAAAACCGAGGGCAAAAGAAGACTTCCCACCACTGTCACGAAGACCAAACACAGATGGTGAGACGCCTGCCTTGGGGCGATCTGGCGATTCAGAGACAGAGGACATGGTAACAAACGAAGAAACCACCGTGCTGCCCGAACAACAGGCAACACCTCACAGACAGCCGCCTGTAATTAAATTACAGAGCGTGAATGAGACAGGGGCTATATTCACCATAGCCCAAAGACTAAAAGTCTATACGACTAACAAAATCTCCAGGAGCGGTAAAGAAACACTCATCCAGGCGAAAAACCTGGAAGATTACAAGAAAATGGTGAGGGTAATAGAAGAATACGCAAAGGCACACAAGGACAAAAGGCTACAATGGGTAGCCTTCCCAGTAGACGAGGATAAGAAACCCAAAGTGGTTTTAAGAGGATTGCCCTCAAATACCACCGAGGAGGAAATCCAAGAAGAGATGGAAGCAAGACACCAAATAGTCTGCCAAGCAGCCAAAAATATGACCACAAGAGTCGGCCCCAAAAGACAGTTACCGATGTTCGTACTGACTCTGAATCGTGAGGACGTAGAAAAGGCCAAGCTGATCACCAATCTGTGTCACATGAAGATAGAGGTAGAAGACCTAAGAAAAGCGACAGAGCCAACGCAGTGCTTCAACTGCCAAGGCTTCCACCATGTGGCATCGTGCCACAAACACCCCAAATGCGTGAAATGCGGAGAAGACCACCACACGAAGACGTGTAAAAGACCCAGAGAAACAAAGGCAACCTGCGCTAACTGCAAAGGAAGTCACCCCGCAAGCTACAGAGGATGCCCGAGAAGTCCAACCTGGAACAGACCACCGCAACAGAGGCCACAACAACAGACCAACAGACGACAACAGGCAAACGGAGTCTCCTATGCCAATGTCACACAGGGCAAAAACCAACAAGCCACCACAGCGATCCTCCCAGACGATGAATACCTGGTCAGACTAGTCACCAACATAGTGACCAAGGTAGTCCAGGAAGCCATCCAAGATACCAGACAGACGATCAGGTAAAAACCACTATACAATTAAAAAAATCATAAAAAAGGCGTAAGCCACCAAAAAAATCACACAAAATAAAAAAATCGACATAAAATTAGAGCGTCAAGCCATTGGACGGAGCCCACTAGGACTCGGTACAATGGCTTGGAGCCCAAGCAAGCAATTTTAGTTCCCGCGGATAAGTAATTATGAGGATAAAAGGCTTAGAGCGCTTAACGCTGACCTAGTTTTGCATTCGATTAGGGTACCACATTGGAATCCTATTACCCAGGGTTCCACTGTGAAGAGCATTTGGCTGATAGTTGTGCCCCTATCGCGCATCAGCGTGCTATAGGGGGGAAAGGGATGGCCTGGGGCATTGGAGCGAGGTGGGGTGATCCCTGTATTTATACTCGGGCCAAAACACCTCGCCCCAATGAATTGTTACACCCGAATGTCTCTTTTTCGAAAGGGTGAACATCTCCCACAGGTCGGGTTGAATCAAATTGCTTGCTTGCTTGGATGTAATTCACACTATGCGTGCCAGGCACCGGCAAGCGACGGGCTTTGCATGCGACGTTCTTTTCGAAACAATCTTTGCCTAGCATGTGCCGTGAAGGTCACGACAGTGTGCCGGCAAGCAATCTGCAATCTTGGTTGTTTAAAATCAGTTTTACAAAGACGATAGAGAAAAGAAGTATTTTGTTTTTGAAGAGGTCCCTCAATATAATTTTTCTTCTTTTGGCATCATAACTCTGAATGAGACTTTGTCTGTCTGACTATGTCCTTCCATTCGGATTTCTCTTTTGTGCTTTTTCTCCATTGTCTTATGTTCATGGTTTTCATGTCGTCTTCCACGTCATCCATCCCTCTCGTTCTGGCCCTTTCTTTTTTTTTCGCCTTCCTATCGGCTTCCATTGTAATATTATCTTTGTTGTTTATTCATTGTCTTTTCTCGTTGTTTCTACTGATTCTCTATGTGCCGTCTTCCTCTTGCACCGGGTCATATACTTTTCTCAGTATTTTTCTCTCGAATGTACTGAGTTGGGCTTCATCCCTTTTCGTCATTCCTCAGGTTTCACAACCATACGGGTCTAATCAATGTTCTGTAGATAGTCATTTTGGTTCTTTTGTCTAATAATTTCGATGTCATCAATCTTTTAATAGCATAGTATAGTATGTACGATTCCCCTCTGGAAATACGTGCATTAATTTAGATCCTTACGGAATTCTGATTGATGTGCCCAGATATGTGAAGGCATCCACACGTTCAAGAGTATAGTTGTCTATTGTGATATCATTTTCATTGTCAGGTGTTCTTTTGATGGTCATGTAATTCGTTTTTGCTTCGTTTATTTAAAGCTCCCTTTTTCGTGCTTCAGGGTCAATGTTTTTGAACGCTTCAGTTAGTCGTGTTAAAGTGTAGAACTACATCGTCTGCATATGCAGTAATTTGTACTGTCTTGGTGTTTCATTGGTTTTTCTGATGAGTGACTCAAGAACTAGGTTGAATATTATGGTTCAATATGCAGTCATAAGTTGTTAAATTCATCCACTGTCATTCGGTTATATTAAAAAGAATTGTATGATCGTCTAAAAGTTCGGAGTGTAAGGTTGCAAATTCTCCTTCTTTTGTGCGTTTCTTTAGCATTTTAAGCACCCAACAACGTCTTTTTCTATTTCTGCAATATTTGTTTCCATTTTCTGTTTCTTCGTCTAATATTAGAGCAATTTTTATTAACGTTCAATTTCAACATTGTTCACTACACAAAGCAACCAACCCGCGGCAAGCCTTTCGCAGTGTGAATTGGTTCCGAAAACCTTGCCCGTGCCTTGCCGTTGCCGGTCCGGTTCCTTGCACGTCTAATGAGAATCCCGATGCGTACCTGTGGACGCTTCCCTTAAGGGAGCTATAATAGCTCTTTAAAGATGGCGTCTTGTAATTAGTTTTTTTTTAAATAGCCACAGAACGCTTCTATTTGAAAAAACGAAAACTGGTACGTTTAGTTATATTCTAGAGATAAATCGATTTCATCAACTGCGAATTTCTAGTACCGGTCATAGGCGTCCGTTATGGGTAGGGCAAGTGTTATTTTATATTTCCATACCTTTTTGTCTTTAACTTTTAAGAATTTTTAACACTGGATTATTAAATTATGATATATTCTAATACTAAAAGATACTCTTGCTTTAAGTCGGTATAATTCACCGTTTTCTAGAAAAATCAATTTGAAAATTGTTTTTTTTTTAATTTGAAAACAAATTTCAAAAAAAAACTGTCTAAAAAAACGAAAACTGGTACGTTTATATATCTTCCACTTCCAGAGATAAATCGATTAGTAACTCTCGGTAGCCGCCGAAGAGACAAGACGCGCAGAGTGCGGACGAGCAGCAGTAGCAGCGCAACAAGTCGAGGAGAGGGAAGTGCTTTAGTGTAACGTACTTCTTAGTACGGCTGTGAATGTAAGCACAGCAACACTAGAGCGCTCGCTCTCGCTAGACGCGAAGACGTGGAAGCAGAGGCAAAAGCCAACCTCTTGGATGTGGTGAAACTCAGGAAGTTTGATTTCATTGAATTTTCTGAGACATTGCAAACAACGGTTGGAAAGCAGAATAAGCAATAGCGGGCTCGACGTGAGCCCGCTACGGGATACTCTCTGTGCCTCCGATAGGAATGGGTACAGTTTAAAACACTGTACCTCGACACTGCAAGGTGTAGTTATTTAGAATACATCTTGCAGCCCCGGCCCCTAAGGTCAGAGAGTTGAGAAAATCAAGAGGATCCCGTACCTAGTTCTGTCTAGGTACGAGAACTACCGCGCTGTTGTGCAGGGAGCCAACCCTGAAGTCGATGTGGTGTCGGGCCAATCGGCTGAAAAAAAGGCTTCTTCTAAAAGTTAGGTTACCGCTCCCAACCAAAGATGACACGAGTCAGATCTCGGTCACCCCCCAAATCCAAGGCGCTTTCCCCGCCAAGATATGCAGACTCTAAAGAGTCCCTCCTATTACAGCACCCTGAAGAGAGCAGCGATGACCACTCGAGCGACCAGGAAGATGGCAAAGACGGTTTTACGATCCAAAATCGTAGAATAAGAAAAAAGAAGAAGAAGTCAAAAGGCAAGGACTCCACGCAGAACGTCGAGACCACCGAGAACGTCACCGAAGCCACCCAGGAAGTCGAGGATTCCCAGAACATCGAGGCCACCCAGGAAGTCGAAGACATGGACGAAGACGTCCCAGGCGCCGAAGGCAGGGGCACTACCAAACGTCAGCGGTTTGAAGAGGATGCCGCCAGCGAAGACGAGCTGACAAAGGCCAACGCAGAAATCAACCGACTCAGAACCCTGATGAAAGAATTTGCAGCAAACGTTGATGCAAACAACAAAAAATACGAAGATGTGATCGCACAACAGAAGGCAGAGATCAAAGAGCTGAATACGGAGATTCGACGAATGAGCGAAAAGATGGATGCCAGATTCGACGAGTTGATAGCTCTCCAGAAACAACTCGCAAAGAAATCGGAGAAGAAAAACCCCGAAAAGACGGACAAAAAGCCACCAGTAGAGCAGCCTGCCACCAAAAAGATGACCACCGAGCAGACTCGACCACCCAGCCAGAAGGCTACCACCTCGACGAAGGAGGCGTCCACCCAACAGAGGAAAAAGAGTAAGGAAGAGTTTCCACCCCTGGTGACACACCTTCCACTAACCGACGAGGAAGACGCCGCATGGACGTCCAACCAAGAAAACGCCATGAAACTAGCTCCCCAGGTACAGCTACCCCTCCCCGAGGAACCAGTGCCATCCACGAGCACAGATAGGGACGCGCTTGCCGCTTCCAGTCAAACTGATACAGTGTCAATGGAAACAAACCAAGACGAAGAAGACGCCGTGTTACCTGAAAACCAGGTAACACCATACAGAAAACCGCCTGTAATTAAGTTACAGAGTGTCAGCGAGACAGGGGCTATTCTTACCATAGCCCAGGGCAAAGGCATCATCACCACAAACAAAATCTCCAGAAGTGGCAGAGAGACGCTCATCCAGGCTAAAAGCCCGGATGACTACAGAAAGATGACAAGGATAGTGGAGGAATATGCAGAAGCATACGCCGCCAAAGAGAAAAAGAGGCTACAATGGATAGCCTTTCCACTCGACGAAGACAGGAAACCAAAATTAGTGTTACGAGGATTGCCCACGAATACCACCGAGAAGGCAATCCAAGAAGACATGGCAAACCAATATGGAATAACCTGCCACACAGCACGTAACATGTCTACGAGAGTAGGGAAAAGGAGGCCACTACCCATGTTTGTCATGACACTGGATCAGGAAGACGTGGAAAAAGCAAAGCGGGTAACGAACCTGTGCCACATGAAAGTTGTGGTAGAGGACCTACGCAAGGCAGCAGGACCGACGCAGTGCTTCAACTGCCAAGGGTACCATCACGCCCAGAACTCGTGTCACAAGGACCCGAGATGTGTGAAGTGCGGCGAAGAACACCACTCAAAGCAGTGCCAGAGAGCCAGAGAAGTCAAGGCAACGTGTGCCAACTGCAATGGGAGCCACCCAGCCAACTACAGAGGATGTCCTAGGTGCCCAACCTGGGGGAGGCCTCCACCATAGAGGTCACAACAGCGACCACCACCAAACCGAAGACAGGAGGCAACCGGGGTATCCTACGCGCAAGCCACGCAGGGAGACCAACCAGCGCAGAACAACACACCGTCCAACCGACCAACCCTCCCAGACGAAGAGTACCTAGTCAGGATGGTCACAAACATCGTGACTAAGGTAGTCCAAGAGGTGATAATCAGCACCAGGCAGGCACAGAACTAATGGCAGAGAGGGGATACTTGAGGATAGGCTCCTGAAACCCGGGCGGCATAACCACAAATCAGAACATACTAGATGAACTCGCCAACAGATACGAGATGGACATCGTAGCAATTCAGGAAACAAAACTGACCAACAACTTCAACCTAAAGTTTCCTGGATACGACGTATATAGGAACGACCTCACTAAAAGATCAGGAGGAACGGCCATCCTAGTAAAGAAGGGTATTAGACACACCAGTTACACTACTCCACCACTGGTCAACATGGAAGCCACAACAATAGAAGTTAACATGAGGCAAGGCGCAATAAGGATCACATCAGCCTACGTAAGACCACAAGACCCTTTAATGGACGATGACCTAGATGCGTTCCTAAACATCGCCGAACCATCCATCATAATAGGAGACCTGAATGCAAGATCCCCCAACTGGAACGACAGAGCTACGAACAGAAACGGACGACTACTAAACAGATACATAGAAAACAACGAAGACACAATGGCAATGGGCCCAGAAGAACCTACCCACTACCCAGGAAACGCACTTCCGACACACATCGACTTAGTTGTAGCCAAAAACCTAGGACTGCAATCAGAATTAATCACGCTGGACGAAGGATCAACTGACCACCACCCCATCCTACTAGAAATCGGAACATGGGAAGAGACAAACCCGCCAAAAAGAACAAAAAAGAAAATAAAGTGGACTAACTACAAAAGGTTAGTAAGTGAAGGAATAAACATAGTGCCAGTAATAAACAATCCAGAAGAAATAGAAGGAAAAGTCCTAGAGTTCGAAAATATCATCCAAGAGGCAATTAGAAACAGCACAACAGAGGAAGATGTCGAGATATTCATGGGAAGGTTCAAAGACATACCACAAGAAACACAAGAGTTGATAAGGGAAAAAAATAGAGCAAAGAAAACAGCAAGAAGAACAAGAAACAGAGTAGATAAATCCTGGGCAAATATTTTAAATAGGGAGGTCCAAACGGCCCTAAAACTCCACCGTAGCGAAAAATGGGACAACTTCGTACAAGAGATGGAAGAACAAGACTCAAACATGAGAAATGTCTGGAAGCTCCAGAAAATGCTGAGAAGCGACAGGAAACCCATCCCCCCACTACATGGAAGATACGGCATGGTATACACCATAGAAGACAAAGCAGAGGCGATGAGGACTACACTCGAAGATGAATGCAGACTGAACTTCCACCAAGACGAAGACGACGACTTCCTGGAAGAAGTCGAAGAACAAGAAGAAGGACCAGAAGACCCAGAGGACTTCATCCCCCCAACATCACCGGAAGAAATCAATGAACATATCAAAAATAGTTCACCGAGAAAAGCGCCTGGCCTCGACGAAATAACCAACAGAGCCCTAAAATATTTGCCCAGAAAAGCTATAGTGTATTTCACAAATATCATAAACGCAATATTAAGATTCAAGACATTCCCAAACAGATGGAAAGAGGCCCGTGTCATCATGATTCCAAAACCTGGCAAGAATCACACATTCCCACAGAACTACAGGCCAATCAGCTTACTTCCAGCGATCAGCAAGATAGTGGAAAGAATCATCCTCAGCAGACTGCAAGCGGAAACAACCCGACTAAATATCATCCCAGAGGCTCAATTCGGATTTAGAGCAGAGCACTCCAGCGAACTACAAGTCCTCAGGCTAACCGAGTACATAGCAGCCGGTTTCAATGATAAGCAGTACACTGGAGCAGCGTTCCTGGATGTAAGCAAGGCATTCGACAGAGTCTGGCACAAGGGGCTCCTATTCAAAATGCGGGATTACGGGTACAGCGGAGCGATGACGAGGCTAATCTCGTCGTACTTGGGCGGCCGGAGGTTCAGGATTCGGATAGGACAAGTCCTGTCCGAACTCGGAATTCCGGAGGCTGGAGTACCACAGGGAGCGGTCCTGTCACCCCTGCTGTACACGATATACACCGCAGATGTACCTAGAACACCAGGTACCCTCATCAGCCTCTACGCCGACGATACAGCAATAGCGGCCAAGCATAGAAACGCAGATATAGCAGTGACCAACCTACAAACTGCACTAGAAGAAATTGAAGCATGGTGTATCAAATGGAAGATAGCCATAAATTCAGAGAAAACACAAGCGGTTCTATACAAGAAAGGGAGACAGCAGCCAGAGGAACAATTGAGGGTGCAGAACAGGCCCATCGAGTGGAAAAACGAAGCCAAATACCTAGGAGTCATTATGGATAAAGGATTAACCTTCCAAAAACACGTAGAAGCCACAGTCCAGAAGGCCAACATAGCAAGAGCGAATCTAAGAGGACTCACAGGCAGAAAAAATAAACTAACACTCAAAACAAGGTTAAGATTGATAAATAGTATAATCCTACCGGTATTAACTTATGCGTCTCTCGCATGGGGACACGTATGTAATACACACAAGAAGAAGATCCAAGCAGTCCATAACAACAGCTTGAGGGAGGCCGTCAGAGTCCCAAGATATGTAGCTGAAAGATTCCTGTTCAGAGAACTCCAACAGGTGAGAGTCACAGAAACCATGACAGACAAGGCAAGGGTCAAATTCGCAGAGTTAGAACATCACCCAAATTACATACTGCGAGAGACGCTAAGATACGACGAGTTCCACCGATGGAAGCACAGACGCCCGAAACAACAAATTATAGGATAACCTAAAAGTGATAAGTGATAGTAGTGTGTTCGTAGCTCGAAACAAGTGCCGAAGATAGCGTTACCCACGAAGTCCAAGTACCACGACCACCTCCAAGGTAAGCAAATATTAGAAAATTAGAAGGGCCTTAAGCCCCCAAAAAAATTTATATAAAATAAAAAATGGCGAAAGCCCCCAAAAAAATTAAAAAAAAAACCAAAAACACATAAAAATTAGAGCATCGAGTCATCGGGCGGGGCCCAGCAGGGCCCAACAGGGCTCAGTGGGGCTCGGCACGATGACTCGGGGCCCAAGCAAGCAATTTTTAGTACCGCGGATAAGTTATTAAGAAGATAAAGGCATAGAGCGCATCACGCTGGGCCTAGTTTTTTGCATTCGATTAGGGTACCACAGTGGAATCTTATTACCCAGGGTTCCATTGTGAAGAGCATTTGGCTACGATAGTTGTGCCTCCATCGCGCATCAGCGTGCTATGGGGGGGAAAGGGATGGCCTGGGGCATTGGAGCGAGGTGGGGTGATCCCTGTATAACTCGGGTCAAAACACCTCGCCCCAATGACTTGTTACACCCGAATGTACTCCTTCGAGAGGGTGAACAAATCCCACAGGTCGGGTTAAATCAAATTGCTTGCTTGCTTGATAAATCGATTTTATCAATTGCGAATTTCTAGTACCGGTCATAGGCGTCAGTTTTGGGTAGGTCATGCAACGGTTATTTTATCGCTTTCGTCTTTAATTTTTAACCATCTTTGACACTGGATTATTAAATTATGATGTATTCCAGTACTAAAAGTTACTATTGCTTAAAGTTTAAAGTCAATAAAATACACCGTTTTACTTTGAAATTTTTTTTCAAATTGAAAAACGAAACATTTTTAAATTTATTTTTCTAGAAAACGGTGCATCCTACCGACTTAAAGCAAGAAACCTCAGAATTTAATAATCCAGCCTCAAAAATACTTAAAAGTTAAAGACAAAAAAGTTATGCGACAATTTTATACTTATGAACGAAGAATAATAATTTTTTATGTAGTTACGTGGCTAAAGGTTCTGAACCAAGGCCAGAATAAAATATAAAAAAAAGTAACCATTGCCCTTCCCAAAAAGGACGTCTATGACTGGTATTAAAAATTCCCATGATAGAGTCGATTTATCTCTGGAAGATAAATAGGTGTACCAGTTTTCGTTTTTCTAAAGAGAAGCGTTCTGGAGCTATTTAAAAAAAACTAATTACAAGACGCTAGCTCAAAAGGGCTCTAGCTCCCTTAGGAAACATTTTCGGACTAGATTCATTGGGTTAAATTATCTGAGGTATCTCCGGTCTTCGTTTGTCGGGAGAATTTAAGGACAACCTGTATATTCAGTAAAATACATTGTCTCCATTGTTACTGTTGGTCCTTTTAGTGGAGTCACTGAAGGTGGATATGAGCTATTACCTCCGATTTCGTTGAACCTTCATCGATTTGCATGAAAATTGGTGAGTGGTTAGAGGATATCTCAAGGAACAAAGGTGACATGGTGCCAACTTGCGCTTTTACCCAGGGGGTGGATGCCACCCCTTCTCGTGGGTGAAAATTATTTTATTAAAAATAACCCCATAATTCGATAGAGGGGCAAATTTCAAGCAATATTTGTTATATAAAGTTACTAAAATAAATCAAAACTTTTTGAGATATTGAAGATCAAAGATTTTAATTTTTCTTGAGAAAAATGCATGTTTTTAACAAATTTTTCATCAATAACTCAAAAAGTGTAAGTTTCTACAAAAAAGTTATTATTATCAAAATTGAAGCTAATAAAAAACTAAATAAACCCCTTACTACAAAAACCTTTTAATGTTAACTAAAAGTGAGTTATATGTAGGTAATTGAATGTATATGTTTTTCGGCGAGTAAAAAACCCGTAAGTATTCAAGCTGAAATAACGGGAAATTTATGCATTTTGTAACATAAACTTATAAAACATTTGTCAAAGTACTTAAAAATATCTATTAAATGAGCCCCCGAACATGTTGATAGCGTTAAAATTTATGCTCCAAAATTTTTTCAAAATTTATCTTTTAAAAATTTTTTCCAAAAAATGTTATTGTTTTTTTTTTAATAACTCCGTTCGTGTTTATGATATCAGGTTCATCTAAAAACTGTTTGAAATTTATTTTCATGTGCTATTTAAACACGTTAAAGCTAATCTTCTAAACCCCTTACTTTTTTAAAAAATATAAGGTTAAATGACCCCGGTTGCATGGTTCCCACAGCAAAATTTAAGATTCAAACGTTTCTACTCGGTTATGTTTTACCCTATAGAAATAGGAAAACAGGAAAATATTTGGCACAGAAAAAACTAAAATTTGGTTATATATAATTTTTTACGTATATTGAGTATTTTTGGAGTTATTATCAAAAGAATATGAGAATTACAATAATTTTAAAAATTATGATTTTTTTAAATTATATCTTTTTTTCAAAAATATGCATTATAAACCAGTCAAAATTATCGAACACATTACTTATGCTAATATAAAGAAGTTCTTGTAAGGATTACTATAAATTTTAATTTTTGTGGGAATGGCGTATGTTTTATTTTTCACTTTTTCCTAAAAAATTCGAAACGGTTCTTTTATTTTCATTATAACTTGCTTAATTTTGACGCTTTTACCTTGTTCTGAAGCTTATTTGATAGGTATTCTGAAACTTTGGCAAGTGTCTAGCAGGAATATTTTATACATTGCATCGTTTTCCCGTTATTTAAGCTTGAATACTTAGATTTGAGTACTCGTCGAAAAAAATACACATTCAATTGCCAATAACTCACTTTGAACTAACATTAGTGTTGTTCTTTATATGAGTATTGTATTAAATTTTTTATTATCTTCAATTTAAGTAATAATAACTTTTTTGTAAAAGCTTATAGTTTTTGATTTATACGTGAAAAACCGATTTAAAACATGCATTTTTTACGAAAAAATAAAAATCTTTGGTCTTTATTAACTCAAAAAGTGTTGATTTATTTTAATAACTTTATATAACAAATTTTGCATATAATTTGTCCCTCTATCGACTTATGGTATTATTTTTAATAAAATAATTTTCACCCCCGAGAAGGAGTGGCATCCACCCCCAGAGTAAAAGCGCAAGTTGGCATCATGTCACCTTTGTTCCTTGAGGTATCCTCTAATTACTCATCAATTTTCATGAAAATCGATGGAGGTTCAACGAAATCGGAGGTGAAAACCTTCAGTGACTGCACTATTTACTTTATTTATTTATTCATTTTACCTTGTCTTCATGTCTTCAACTATTATGTTCCCAATGATCAAACTTACCATTCAATAGCTACAAACGAATAAAAATAATTCTGCATTTTCTGTTTTTGTGTAAATGTAGTACCAAGCGCGGCTCCTCCTTAGGGTCAATTGGTCAATGACCCCCCTAAAATAATCTCATAAAAATACCAATTTTATTAAAAATATCTTTTATCTAAAACTTCACTCTGAAATATAAAATTCTCTCTCAGCAGTCTGCATTGGCAAAACAAATATAATAGATATAATAACGTCGCGCCTCGCGCTATACACAAGCCCGTGGCTGGGCCGTATTTTAAATTGTCTATATACAGTTCTTATGGCTTATGGACAAATGCATGTAAAATAGAAAAGAGACGGCAGATAGCAATTTCGTGGGCGAGAGTGGGAGTGACCTTTCCGTCGTATACCTCTAGTAGAGTCGACGGCCTCACGTTTAGTTAGTTACCGTCTGCTGACCGCACTTCACGGCAGGTCTATATCGATCGCGGCGTATTTGCGTAATTTATTTTGTTTTGTTGGATTTTTTTGTGATTGTAACAAAAACAAGATGAGTGTTGTTGACGAAATAATTGCCTTAAAATCTGCTGGAACACTAAATTATGAACGGCGGCTTGAGAAAAAAGAAAGTGGTCGACCAAAACCAAACATGAATTTAAAACAAACAACAAAGGATAGGGGTAAGGACATTCAAAGATATTTTAAAGAATCAATGTACAATTTGTGTGATTGGATTTGTGGCTGCAGTGTGAGAAATGCATTTTTTTGCTATCCGTGTTTACTGTTTTCGAATGACGCTGTATGGGCGAAAAATGGAGTAACTGACATTAAGCATTTAAAAGTGAAAATTACAAAACATGCCTCTTCAACTACTCATATAAATTCATCAATGAGTTACGCAAGTTTAGGACGTGTTAACATAAGACAGCAACTTGATAGTGTATATCGTAAATCTGTGCATGACTTTAATGAATTGGTATCTAAAAATAGGTATATTTTAAACAAACTAATCGACTGTGTAAAATTTTGTGGAGTTTTCGAAATTGCATTGCGCGGTCATGACGAAAGTGACAGCTCCAATAATCGTGGAATTTTTCTGGGCCTTATCGATTTTGTTTCTGAACTGGATTTAATGTTTAAAGAACACATTGAAAAAAGTACAGTATTTAAAGGAACATCGAAAACAATTCAGAACGATATTTTAGAATCAATGTTAGCCATTGTGCATACTCATATCATGAAGGAGATTGGCCAGACAAATTTTGTGGCCATTCAAGTAGATGAGACCACAGACAGCTCCAATAAAACGCAGATGATTATCATATTGCGATATGTATTAACTGGTATTGTACATGAAAGATTTTGGAAATTTGTTAACCCCCTAGGTACTACAGCACAACATTTAACTAATGTAATATTGGAAGAACTTCAATTATTAAAAATTAATGAAGCACCTGAAAAATTGATTGCCCAAAGTTACGATGGTGCATCAGTCATGAGCGGTAAACTGGGAGGAGTACAAACAAAAATTAAAGAAATATACCCAAATGCACACTTCATTCACTGCTATGCCCATCAATTTAATCTTATCCTCCAAAAAGCGGCGAGTCAACACAAACCGATAAAAATATTTTTTGCAAATTTACACGGATTTTCGTCCTTTTTCGGCCGATCTCCAAAACGTACGATGGTTCTGGATAGAGTGGTTAAAGTAAGGCTACCTAAAGCTGCGCCTACTCGATGGGCTTTCAATACAAAATGTGTTGAAATTGTATACACTTATAAAGATGATTTAAAATCTTGCTTAGAGGAAATTATTGATGAGGAGCAAGATGGTAACAATATAAATCAAGCAACTGGTTTAAAAAGACATTTGGAAGATGAGCATTTTTTATTTTGGTTAAATTTTTTCCATAAAATAATGCCCCATGTTGATATATTGTTTAAACAATTGCAAATGCGAGACATTGATGTTATATCTGTCAAAAATTGTATCCTGTCTTTTAACAACAATATCCAAATAATTAGAAATACTATTTTGGAATCAGAAGTACCAAGCACATCAACAGCAAAAAAAAGAAAAACTACTGCAGAGGATCCAAAGCGACGAACTGCACTTGAAATTTGTGATATTATTATATCTGAAATAAATCACAGGTTTAGTTTCAATGATCATCTCATGATTTCACAGTTATTCTACATAGAGAAATTTGAAGCATACACTACCAACTTTCCGCAAAATATTTTAAAAATGGTGACGGCTAATTATCCCACAGTGAATATTTCCAAACTAAAATCGGAACTTGAAGTCTTATATTGTCGTGAGGATTTTCGCAATAGTGCTGGTGCAGTAGCCATACTTCAGCTTTTTATTAACATGAATTTGTCTGAAACATTTTCTGAAGCAGTGAAGTTATTAAATATTTTGTGCACACTCCCTATGACAACCGTGGAAAGTGAGAGATGTTTTTCTACTTTAAAAAGAGTAAAAACATTCCTGCGTAATACGATGGGACAACCTAGACTTAGTGCCTTGTCTATGCTGAGCATCGAGAAAACGCTTGTCAAGAGCATTCCAAATTTCAATGAGAAGGTCATAGACTATTTTGCAGAACTAAAGGATAGAAGAATTGACTTAAAATATAAAAATATTTAAAGTAAGTTTCGTTTTAATAAATTTACAATTTATTATACTATAAATATTCCTATCTATATATCAGTCAATAACCTGTTCATACCATTTTTCCTATATTTTTTAAAAGATTTACTCTAAAAAAAGACAAATTTAATTTTCGGAAAACTAGGGTAAATAGTATTGAGTTTTATCTAAGTCTGTATTTTTTATCTAAAATATAAATGCTAAAAGATCTTTTAAATACTTTAAAAAATCAACAGTTTGAAGTTTTCAAACCAAAATGACCCCCCTGAAGATTGACCCACGAGCCGCCGCTGTGTAGTACACCGGTTTCTTATAGATTCTATGCAATTTTTATTTTTTTCTGTTATAAACTTACGTGCATAGAAATCGGCCCACCTAAAAATTTGTTCATTTTTGAAGTCTCGTATTTCCTAAACCTGTTGGCCGATTTAAGTGATTTTTTTAATGTGTTATATCCTTATTCTTCAACAATATCGCTGTAATAATATTACATTGGAACCTCGATTATCCGTCTCTCCATTAACCGTCACCTCTGTTAACCGTCAGGGTCCGTACGTTAGTTGTACCTATTGACTACATAAGCAAAAATTGGGTCATCAATTCATTTTGTTTGAGCATTGCGATAAGCCAAACGAAATTCGCTGAAATGTACAGTGCGCTAACAAATGAAGTTATGGCTGAATCAACTGTTTTGTTTTCGTTGACTAAAGATGGCATAAACGAATCGTTAATTTGTGATAAGGACGCAAACGGCTATCAATTGCTGACAGATGATGAAATCATAGAAATAGCAAAAAAAGCGGACGAAACAGATTCAGAAGCTGACACAGACTCAGAATTTGATGGTGGCGATGTCGATGATGTTATGAAACTGAATGAACTGACAAAGATTTGTGTAAAGAAGCTAGAGAAGCTGCATCGCACATGCAACAATTCATCGAGTGGTATTCTTGACAAGAAGAAGCCAATAAAGTAGATTGCATGATCTTACGCGGATTAAGAAAAATATGAAGCATCAATAAAACAAAGATTTCAGAATATTTTAAACCAAATTGATTCGTTTGTATGAACAAAAATTTCTCTTATCTTGTAAAACAAAACATAATGTATGTAAAAAAATTTGAGAGTTGTACTATCAATTTTCAATTTTTTTAATGTTCTGTTAACCGTCTTTTCGATTATTCGTCATACCCTTGGTCCGGTGCCCTGACGGATAATCGAGGTTCCACTGTATTGTTAAACAGGTAATTGTTATTTTAAAATGGGTGTAACAATGATAGTGTGTTTTTTCCTCAAAGTTCGGAACACCCTGTGGAATATTCTAGCGTATATAAAATATTGAAATTAAAACTCAACTGTAGCCTTAGGCTTTCTTAACATTCTGCTTTTTGATTCATTCGCTTATGTTGGATAATAAAAAAGTTAGTTAGTTTAACAACTAGCAACGTTCTTCATCAATACAGGGTGTTTCTAAATAAGTGCGACAAACTTTAAGGGGTAATTCTGCATGAAAAAATAATGACCGTTAGGTTTATAATCATATGTTCGCAAATGCTTCGTTTCAAAAATACGGGATGTTGAATTTGTTCGTACAATTTGACGATTTATTTATTGCTCTAAAACCGCATGAGATATACAAATGAAATTAGGTAGGTTTTAAGAGGTAATTATTGCGCATTTTTTGGCATACAGTTAAGAATTTTATATTCACCATTGGCGTGCATACGGGTTATATTACCCGTATTTTATATTAAATTCTTAATTTTATGTCAAATATGCGCAATAACTACGTCTTAAAACTCACCAAATTTCATTTGCATATCTCAACCGGTTTTAGAGCAGTAAATAAATCGTCTGTTTGTAAAAAAAATTCAACATCCCGCATCTCGAAAACAAAGCATTTGCGGACATATGTTTATAAATGAAACAGTCATTATTTTTCATGCAGAATTTCCCCTAAAAGTTTGTCGCACTTATTTAGAAACACCCTGTATTGATGAAGAACGTTGCTAGTTGTTAAAATACCTAACTTTTTTATTATCCAACATAAGCGAATGAATCATAAAGCAAAATGTTAAGAAAGCCTAAGGCTACAGTTAAGTTTTAATTTCAATATTTTAAATACGCTAGAATATTCCACAGGGTGTTCCGAACTTTGAGGAAAAAACACACTATCATTGTTACACCCGGTATAAAATAACACTTACCTGTTTAGCAATAATATTATAACAGCGATATTGTTGAAGAATAAGGCTATAACATATTAAAAAAATCACTTAAATCGGCCAACAGGTTTAGGAAATACGAGACTTCAAAAATGACCAAATTTTTAGGTGGGCCGATTTCTATGCACGTAAGTTTATATTCAGCAAGATAAGTGTACTTATCTTGCTGAATACTTTTTAAAAATTTATATCTCATAATAATACAAAAATTGGAAGCTTCTAAGCCTAAGCTGAATATGGATTACTACCAGCAACCCCTTGGACCAATAAGTAACAGCAGGTCCTATCCATTTTTAGAACAAATACTACAAAAAAAAAACAGGAGACTAATTATGATATTCGAGAATTTGGTATTTACGAGAAAATACTTTTAAATTTATCTAGGAGCATCTACATCTACAAGCATAATATAAAATAACGTCAATACCTACTCCAAAACGAGTCTGATATGCAGCAGAAAATCTATACTTCAGAGCAATAAGCACAAAAGTTCGTGTTCGGGACTTTGAATAGTCCAAGGTATCTGACAACTTTGTAAGTAATGTTATTAAGCCTCTAGGAAGAAACCTGTTTCTTGCCAAGAGGTCGCGGTCGGTGCCGTTTTTAATTATTGTTAACAATTAAATGCAAAAACACGATTTTTGCTCCCCATTAAAAGTTAAATGCTTTAGTTGATATAAAATTGCAAAATTTTATTCATTAGAATATTGAATAAGCTTCAAAGTGGCAATTTTTTACAGGTAAAAAGTCAATTTGTTGCTTCTCAAACTGCAAAATAGGGTAAAATCGTTATTTGCTAATAACTATTATTAAAATTAACCTGTAACTTTGGTAATTTGGGTATTGGGGTCATAGACACATATTGGGGTACTTAACAAACCCTCAAAATTTTAGAACAGTTCACCAATTAGTTTAAAAGTTCTTCTATTTGTTCATCTGAGACCTTTTTTGCAATAACATTAGGATTAGCCAGCCAGAAAATAATGACGGTACGGTAATTATTCGCACATCAAATAATTCAAATAGTTAAAACATCAATAGGTAGGTTAAAAATGTATCAAAAAGGTTAAAAAAATCATTTTTATAACCAAAAATGTTTTGCAAAATTACTGTTATTTTTAACGTATAAACAATAATTAGAATATGTAACTTGAAAAGATAATTTTACACTAATTTAAACACTCTCTTCTTCTTTCTCATAATCCTTAATGCCCTTCAGGGCGTCGGATCTAATTTAAACACAAAACAAAGTTATTCTAGAACGATTAGGTAAAAAAAGTAGGGATAAGCAAGCTTAGACAGCATTGTTTGTAATTGCTAAAAATGAAAATTAGTTGGACATGTTAATGTGGAACTAAAAATTTAAGCGTTCAAAAATGTTAATGAACTTCAAAATACTGTTTCTTTTTCTTTATCTCTGGTTCTGATTGATAAATTTTGATCTTTATTTTTTTTTATTCTTTTTAATTTATAAACTAAAAGTTTGAATAATTTTGTATTAGTAGTTTCGACTATATTTTTTTCTTTATTTTATGGTATGTTACTTTCAATTGGCACCCGCAGAATTGCCTTATCTTCATTATTGTTATTTTCTCATCTGTTATTGATGGGGTCTCAAATTTTGAGGGTTTGTTGTTAAGTACCCCAATACCCAACTTTGGGTGAAATACCAAAGTTCTAGGTTAATTTTAATAATAGCTATTATCTATAACGATTTTACCTTATTTTGCAGTTTGCAAAGAAACAAAATAACTTTTCAAAAATCGCCATTTTGAAGCTTTTTCAATGTTGTAAACAATCAAATTATGTAATTTTATATCATCTATTTTTATTTTTAATGGGGTGCAAAAAATCGCGTTTTTGAACTGCATTGTTAATAATTAAAAAACGGCTCCGAACTCTTGACATGAAGCCGGTAGGTTTCTTTGTATGTCTACAATAACTAAAAAAGTTGTCAGTTATCTCGATTATTTTAAGTCGTGATAAAATTAGGTGAAATTTATATTTTTATAGTAGAGGATCCGATATAAGGTTGATCTTCACCGATCGTATTGGAAATAAAAATTACTGGTTATGTAATTTAGTATGTTAACAATAATTGTTTACAACCATTATAGTCCAAGTAATGAAGCTTAAAATAGGACACTACCTCGCAATTTTTACAGAATGGATCGATTTGCTTGAAAATTTGATAATAAGTAGTAGATAGTCCAAACATCAAAATCTATATGATACCGAAAGGCGCTTTTACCATGGGGGTGGCCGCCCCATCTCGGGGGTGGAAATTTTTTATTATATTTTGACCGCAAAAATTGGTAAAAAGCATTCCAAACAAAAAACGTTCTATATATTTTTTTGATAAAATTAATAGTTTTCGATTTATTCGCTATCGAAAGTGTTAGTTTTATACCGAAAAAATCATGTTTTTAAAAGTTTTCTGCTAATAACTCCAAAAGTTTTCGTTTTATCAAAACAACTTTACTTAACAAAAATGTACCCTTAGAAAAAATAAAGAAAACCATTTTTTTAATTTTCTTTAAGACCAAGAGTAATCGAGCTATACTTTATTATATGCAGCTCTTCTTCGTCGAATGCTAAATATTGTAGTCTTAAAGTCAAAAGACGGGAAAACCATGTATTTTTCGGGGATAACTTGTTTGAGCTAATTTAAAGTATTAAAAAATATCTTCTCCAGAAATAATAAAAAGTCTCTAGCTCAAAAATTAAGTGACATAATGAAAAGAATGTCGGTCCCTATTTTTTTGAGCGAACAAGTGATCAGAAGTAACCTTCTAATCACCACTCTAATTAAAATTAGTCATTGACCTTATTTGGTCATCTTTATTTATGTATTATTAATACGTTTTAGAAGTTTAACCGGCTTAGAATGATTAGTTTTTAAAAAAATGGAGATAAAAGCGAATAACGAATTTTTGTGGTTTGAAAAAAAAATGGCATTTTCTTCAGAATAGAAAGATTAGCATCAGAGATACGAAAAATATTTAAATGTGGAATTGTAGCTTAGTTAAGTCCCAAGAACCTGATTTGCCAAAACTTTTTCTACGGCCAAAATTGAGTGAGCTATTGACAATTAAACCTTGTAATAACATGCAAAAACCACCTTTACCAACCCTTTCAATGTTACCTCTTTTGTGAATGAGGCTTTTAAAAGGATTTAATATTAACAGCCTTATAGATCTTGTAAAAACCTACAAAATTATTTTTTACCGAACTTCCTAAGTCCAAAGATATAAAAAGTCACGGTTAAAAAATCAATATATTTTTTTGAAAAAAAAAAGGGAAAAATCCAATTGGAAGCATAATAATGCAAGTTTACGGTGTTTTAGTTATTGGCCTTATTCATTCTTCTTTATTTATGTATTATTAATAGATTCTAGAAGCTTGACTGGCTTATAATGATTAGTTTTCAAAGAAATAGAGTTTAAAGCGAATAACGATTTTTTGTAATTTGGTAAAAAATGCCATCCTCTTCAGAATAGAAAGATTAGCATCAGAGATACGAAAAAATGTTTAGATATGAAATTGTAGGCTATTTAATTCCCAAAACTTCGTGTGAAAAAAAATTTTTCTACGGCAAAAATTGAGTGAATCGTAAATGAGCATGGCATCGAAAAACATTGATTTTTTCGATATAAAACTAACAATTTCGATAGCGAACAAATCGAAAACTATTAATTTTATCAAAAAAATGTATAGAACGTTTTTCGCTTAGAATGAATGTTTTTATCAACTTTTTCGGTCAAAATATAATAAAAAATTTCCACCCCCGAGATGGGGTGGCAACCACCCCCATGGTAAAAGCGCCTTTCGGCATCATATAGATTTTGATCCTGGAACTATCCACTGCTTATTCTCAAATTTTCAAGTAAATTGATCCATTCTGTAAAAATTGCGAGGTGAAAAGCTTCGGTTCCTGAACTATTATAAAAAACAAGGAATACCTGATCTAATTTGGTACTGACTATTGACTATACATAATTAATAATTTAAAATCACTTTTTTTTATTAAAAAAAATTTTGAACTCTGGCAAATATTATTTCAGATTTTTTGGATTACATATTCTAAACAAAAAAGATCTCCTGTAATCTTTCCCCTAAGTTGATCATTTTCGAGTTAAACTGAAAAAAGAACGTAAGATTTTCATAGCTCAAAAACAAAAGTAAAACATATTATTTTTGTAATCATCAAGTACCTGAATTTAAGTTCAAACCTTCTTCCATGGGTCCCGATAAGAATTTTGGTCATGTTTTATTCTAAAATATATTTTTTTAATTGTTAATGAGGAATGTTTCTTATGGGAAGACGGGCATTAACCTTCGGATGACCAAGCGGGGGAAATTGTGACCCCAGCGTATGTTTTTCTTTAATAAATTCAAAAGTATTTTCAATTTTTAACTCATTATTTTTTTATTTGACTTTAATATCATTCTAGATATCCTCATATTTTGAAATAAAAAAAATTCTCTATATTTTACGAATAAAAAATATATTCTGAAGTTGATGTTTAGTAAAATACCGTGTATCATGTGTAATTCCATGTAGTTTTACGCTAATGACGTCGACTTTGTAAAGTAACAAGACACTTACTCAACATACACACTACACATGACACTAATACTCGTGTTTTGACTGGCTGAATGACATAAAGTCCATGCCATAAAAAAAAAGAAAATTAAAAAAAAACTTATTTTTTTGTTAATTGTCATTTTTGACCTGGGGTCATTTTCCCCACCTTGGTCATCCGTGTAACAAAAAAAGGTTGGTCATCGGAAGGTTAACAACTACAAAATAATGTTTTAAAATGAAAATAAGTCCAAAATATTTATCAAGAACTGATCGGAACTTTAATTTAGGTAACTTTGAATTTAGGTTAATTTCAAAAATAATATTTTTACTTATGTGTTTGAGCCTTAAAAACTGTCATATTTCGTACTTTTTTCAGTTTTAAATTGTTTAAACTGAGGCCTATAAAATCAAGACCTGCTAGATCCATGTGTTGAAATTTTGTCAGGAGGCTAAAAGATCATTAAAAATGTAAATTTTCCAAAAGTATCCGCCATTTCTCAATCAAAGGGGCATCAATAAATATCATAAAATGGCACACTAATTTGTCATTTTTCTGCATGTCCCTTACATCTTCAGAAATTTGTACTTTATGTTTGGATTTAGCAGACCGAAAAGATTTAGCAGGTTTTGATTCTGATGGGCTCAACTCTAAAACGATCAACTTAGAGAAAAATTACAAAAGACCTTTACTGTTTAGAATGATCCAAAAAAAATCTAAAATAAATAATCAACCAGGGTCGAAATTTTTTTTTAATTACATACGAGTCATTTTTTTAATTATTAATTAATTAGTCAGAACAAAATTAGATTAGGCTCCCCTTGTTTTTTATAATTGTTAAGATACTAACTAAATTGCACATCCAATAATTTTTAACCATTTAACAGATCGGTGCAGATCGACCTTATATCTTAAACTATTATGTTCGAAACCAAACCTCTCTCCTACACATTATTTTACAGAGAATATGCCAAAATTTTAGTGTATTTTGAAATTTCGATTTCCACGTCGGAAATTGTATTTTGGGAACAACATCCTAGGTGGAAAATCGAAATAATCTTATTTTAGAATAAAATTGTGACTTATTCCTAGTAAAAATAGTATACTACATTGTATTAACATGCCATCAAGAAAATAGCTTTAGAAAAATACTAAGTTATCAAAAAACAAAATATATGACGAGTAGACAGAGAAATGGAATATATACCAAAAAAATAGAGTTAAATCTACAATATCTACACAAGAAAAATGCAAGAACTTATAGAAGAAAACCTGGCTTTTAATATAAAGAGTATAGTTTAGATGAATTAAAAGAAAATATAAAAGAAAAATATACATATTCACGGAGTGGTCATAAATCATAAAATATGACTACAACATTAGGATTTCACATAACAGAGCTAACTGACAAAATAATCAAAAGCGAAAATAGGCGAGACATTCTCTTGGAATTTTAAAACTGGTTAGCCTGAAGCATTTTCTTGTTAAGTTTGCAATTGTCAATGGAAAGATGACCTCATAATTGAAAACAATGAAGATAACTTTCAACCTTCACTATATGATATCATTGACTAGAGTTGTGGATCTTAAATGTAGAAAATATGCATGTTGAATTAATTATCAGGCATTATTTAAATCATTTCTTAAATTGTTAAAAGAAATCAGTTTGTTTTATTTATTTTATTAGAAAGGTAAAATAAATTAAGGAACATAGTAATGAGTTTTACAATTTTTTTTATTTTCCCATAGTATTAGCCTAATAATATAATAGTCTTACTTTGCACAGGTAATAAATTACAAAAATTAAGATAGTAATACTTTGGCCTAGTGTGGATATTTTATGGTCTCGATCCCATACGATAAACACGGCAGTTCGCGCCCGGAAAATGGGCGGGCTTATGTAAATAGAAATAAAGAATATAAATGCGGACAAAAACAAATTAGAAGCATTTTCTGTGGACGATGGATGGACCAGATTCATCATATTCTTGTTTGGAAATCCACATTTGTTGGAAGGTGGATAGAGAGGCCAAAATGGAACCACCGATCCATACAGAGTATTTTCTTTCTGGTGGGGCGATGATCTTAATCTTCATTGTGCTAGGAGCCAAGGCAGTGATTTCTTTCTGCATTCTATCAGCAATACCAGGGTACATGGTGGTACCTCCAGAGAGTACAGTGTTGGCATATAGGTCCTTACGGATATCAACATCACACTTCATGATGGAATTGTAGGTTGTTTCATGAATACCAGCAGCTTCCATACCCAAGAAGGATGGTTGGAAGAGAGCTTCTGGGCAACGGAATCTTTCATTACCAATGGTGATGACTTGTCCATCAGGAAGTTCATAACTCTTTTCAAGGGAACTGGAACTAGCAGCTGTTGCCATTTCTTGTTCGAAGTCCAAAGCTACATAGCAGAGTTTTTCTTTAATATCTCTAACAATTTCTCTTTCTGCTGTGGTGGTGAAAGAGTAGCCACGTTCAGTCAAAATTTTCATGAGGTAATCAGTCAAGTCTCTACCAGCTAAGTCCAAACGAAGGATTGCATGAGGAAGAGCATAACCTTCATAGATTGGGACAGTGTGGGATACACCATCACCAGAATCCAACACAATACCAGTTGTACGACCAGATGCATACAAGGAGAGTACAGCCTGGATGGCAACATACATGGCTGGGGTGTTGAAAGTTTCAAACATTATTTGTGTCATCTTTTCCCTGTTGGCCTTGGGGTTGAGAGGAGCTTCTGTCAACAGAACAGGGTGTTCTTCTGGGGCTACTCTGAGTTCATTGTAGAATGTATGATGCCAAATTTTCTCCATATCATCCCAGTTTGTGACTATTCCGTGCTCGATGGGGTATTTTAAGGTAAGGATACCTCTTTTACTTTGAGCTTCATCACCTACATAGGAATCTTTTTGTCCCATTCCTACCATCACACCCTGATGTCTTGGGCGTCCAACAATTGAAGGGAATACAGCACGAGGTGCATCATCCCCAGCAAAACCAGCTTTGCACATACCGGATCCATTGTCTACGACTAAAGCGGCAACTTCTTCTTCACACATGTTGATTGGTTAGTACTGGAACAAAAGGGAAAACTGTTAATATCTCCATAATATACAGTTGAATAACATAATATTTTAACTTAAAATGCCACAAAGAAAATATGCTTCATCACCTACTCAATAGGCTAAATTTTCTGGCTAATTTAACTCGGGGAGAAAGTGATAAAAATAAATATGAATGAATGGGAAAAGCAAAGTATTTTTGAAGTGTGTAAAAATATTTAATTGCCAGCTGAGCGCTGGCAGCTTACAAAGCCATCTTCAGAGCTATGGTCAAGAGATTATACAGTGTGTCGCATGAAAGATGAAGATGCCCTATATTTCGGCTATCAAAATAAATACAGATTTGAGGTTTGTCAGTAAGTAAACATTTTTTAATACACTCAACTAAAATTTAAATTTTAAATACTTATCAGAAAAAGTTGTTCAAAATATTATTCAACCCCATATACCAAATTTCATAACAAAATTCGCACTTTTAGTTTCTTCATTATTTTTAGTCAGGACCTGTCCTGACGGACCATTTAGGGCCCTGATTACAAATAATGAAGAAACTAAAGGTGCGAATTTTGTCATGAAATTTGCTATGTAGGGTAGAATAATATTTAGAACAACTTTTTCAAATAGCTTTTCCGATATCTCTTATGTGAAGCAAAATATCGAAAATTTACCCTGTTTGTTGATTCGCAGTAGGCCGCGTTTAAAATTTAAATTTCTTTAAATCTGCATTTATTTTTATAGCCGAAATATAGGGCCGTCTTCATCTTAAATGCAACACACTGTATTACAACTAAAAAGAGGGATGTCATTTTTAATTGATAAGTTTATTTTTTTTTAAATTTCGGTGTGATTTGTCTAGAATTACAGTCGGAAAAATGAAAGAATACCCATGAACGATCACATCAATCACTTATTTTGTATTTGCTGTCTTTTTCTATAAATAACAAATGTTTGTTATAGAAACAGATAGCCAATACAAAATAAGTGATTGATGTGATCGTTCATGGGTATACGCTCTGAGCTTCGCTGGTGTCGCTCCTAGCGGTTACTAATTCAACTTTCACCGGTAATTTTTAAATTTATTATTTAATTGTTATCGCTTAATATTTACAACGCTAAAAAGTAATTAAATTGTAATAGATTTTTTTAAGATTTTGCTAATCATTTTGACGTTCTATTGATGAAATATTAATTTCTTACTTCGGATACTTTCACAATTATCGTGTAGATGGCGCCAAGATTAATTTATAATTACATAATACAGAACATTAAAAAACGCAAATTCAGTATTTAAAACGTAAGTATATTTAAGGTAAAAATATATACCACAACTTTGATCAACTAATATTTTTTAAAATCAATGTTTTTAATTTTAATTTAAAATTAATCACTTTGACATTTATGTCAAATTTCCGGTAAAAGTTTACAGACTTGTCACTACTGGCGCTCACGAATTTATAAATATCCCCTCTAAGTACGAGCTCACAGCGTATAGGCTCTGAGCTTCGCTGGTGGCGCTCCTGGCAGATCACTAATTCAACTTTCACTGGAAATTTTTAAATTTATTATTTAATTGTAATTGCTTAATATTTACAACGCAAAAAATTAATTAAATTGTACTCGATTTTTTTAAGAGTTTGCTAATCATTTTGACGTTCTACTGATAAAATATGAATTTCTTACTTCAGATACTTTCACAATTATCGATTAGATGGCGCTAAGATTACCGTTTATTTCAATCAACGATATTACGGAACATTAAAAAAACTTAAATTCAGTATTTAAAACGTAAGTATATTTAAGGTAAAAATATATACCACAGCTTTGACCAACTAATATTTTTTATAATTAATGTTTTTACTTTTAATTTTAAATTAATCACTTTGACATTTATGTCAAATTTCCGGTAAACGTTTACAGACTTGCCACTACTGGCGCTCGTGAATTTGTAAATATCCCCTCTACGTACGAGCTCACAGCGTATAGGGCTTTTCATTGATTGTCATTTGTTTCGAGCTTCTGTCATATGTTGTATAATCTGTGTATATTAATATATACGGATTATACGACATGTGACAGAAACTCGAAACAAATGACTGCAAATGAAAAGCCCCGTTCTTTCATTTTTCCGGCTGTATGTAATTTAAAAAATTGGAGAATAATAATTTACATCTTACTGAAATGAATGATTTCAAGATTTTATGTTAATTTTCATTAGTAGAAATGTATTTTCTATATTTTATTTTGGAAGAGCAGTGTATAAGATGTTATCTTAAACCACCTTTACACGGTCAATATTATTGAAGCAATATCAATATTGATCAATATATTGAACACGTAAGGAATACATTGAGACAGTATCATTGAAAAAATATTGCATCAATAATATTGACCGTGTAAAGGTGGCTTTAGTTAGACAAAGATAAATAGGAGTGAAAAATTTTGGTTCGTTTTGTTAAGGGGAACGGTGCAAAATGTCGCCTGTCAAAATTTTCAATGTGTTTTAATAGTATTCATTTTTTTCGAATCCTGAGAAAACTAAGTATTTTTGGAAAATTTAAAAGCAGAATGAAAGATTACGTTATTACCGAGGGCCGAAAGTCCCTTAGAATAAATAAAAAGTTTCTTTTGAATAAAATATTTGCAATTAAAAATCACACTAAATTTTCTTTATTTCCACCCCTGTAACTTATGTCAAAAATTATGTAATTTAAAAAATTTGAGAAAATTAATTTACATTTTATTGAGTTTGTAGTTAATAACATGTTTAATAAAAATTTTAATTAGTTTAAATGAATTGACTAGGTGGTATATTTATTTTTTATCTTGGAAGATATAAATAGGTATGAAAAAGTTTCTTAGTAAAAAAAAGTGAAAATCTTAGTGATCATAGACTTGATTGATTAACGACATTGCGCCACGTTAACAAAAATATTAAATTTTGTACTGGATGAAATGTTGGTTGTATCTACCAAGTAAATAAATGAATTTCTACGGACAGCAACGAAATTATCTATTATAAGAAATATTTATTAGACAATTAAAAATAAGTAATATCTAAGAAAACCGTTATAAAAACCGGTGCTATCGACTGGCAAGCTATTGACCGGATCTATACCGCATTACCCGCGGAATGGAATTTTAAAAACTCGGCGATAATGAGTAACGACCCCGCCCGTATTTATTAATTATTAATAAAGTACAAAGAAATAAATACACCTAATTTTACGAAACAAAAAATCACTTGCACTATTAAAGATCAAAATCTACTTTTTCGGATAAATAAGAACCACTTCTCACTTAAAATCCAAGAAGAAATCCACGTTGTCACGACCACACCTATTTTTTTAACGAACTTTTTCAAAACCAAATCGTTTCACATTATGATTTTTATACAAATTCGAACACTTACTTTGATTTCTATATAAATGTTAAAAAATAAATTATTCTAAAGCACAGCACTGAAACTGCTGTACCAAGTAAGCACTAAATATCACAAGACTGGAATGAAGTCTAACCTTCAAGAATTCAACCATATATATGATTACATTTTCCCTCTCTGTTAAAAACCGCTCGAGATCACGGTTGAACCAATGGCGAACAACATTACCATATATGGATTTGTATTCGCGTCTGTGATAGAGATAGCAGCGCCACGGAGCGGTGCGCAACAAAATTTTGTTAAGGGATGGGCCATAGGATTTGTTTACATTTTGTTGAGATAGGTTATAGAAGTATACCGGAGAAAGTGTTAAGAAATAGGTATTAAAATACCTACAATGCTTCTGAACTGATATATCGCAAACAAAAAATAGCTATTTGTATAACAAGGGAGGAAAGTGTTACTTTTCCTCCCGAGAATGAAGTTTACTGCCCGACGCGTAGCGTCGGGCAGTAATCATTCAAGGGAGGAAAAGGCACTTTACTCTTTACTCCCATGTTATACATATTATGGTTTTTCCATCTTCCTCAAATAACAAGTCATCTTTTCATTTTTACTTAATTTATTTATGTAACTAACCAACAAAATTTATTAGAACTAAAACTAACAAGTAGGTGCAATATAATTGTCAACTGTCAAAAATATAAGTCAAATTATTTATGTAAACATTGTTAAATCAGAATAACAATTTACTGTTTTTTACCATTCTGCAAAATACAGAGTGTTTTTAAATAAACGTTAAAATGTATAGATACTTACGTAATAGAAAATAGATATTGTACAGGGCGTCAATAAGTTATATTTCATGAATGAAATACCATGACGTCACTTTTACTTTTCCTCCCCAGGGAGGAAAAGTGCTCCCTACAATCAGGTCCGGAAAAGTATACTTTCGGTAGAGGTAGGTGGAAAAATATGTTTCACTTTTTTGTAACGATTTAAGCAAATTTGAAAAAATTGATGGAATTCAAAATAAAAAATTAACGCGCTGGATCACCATGGAAATTTGGGTGGACGTATAAAGTAGAATTCGATTAAAAAACGGGAAGTCTTAAGTTTAATAATATTTTCAGATGTTGGAAAGACTCACATCTAATAGAAACGGGACTTTCAAATAAAAACAATGATACTCAGAATTCATAATAATTGATTTCCAACATACAGGGCCCAGACATGGACATGAATAAAAAAAGAACAGAATAGGGCTTGGCAACGCTTCTCATTTGTTTCCGGAACTTGTCACAATATGTCATATAATTATTAATAGGGTTTTTCATCGACTCTCGTTTGTTTCGAGCTTCTGTCATATGTTGTATAATCTCAACAACATAATGTAAAACATATGACAGAAGCTCGAAACAAATGAGAGTCGACGAAAAGCTATTAATAAGAATAAACAAAGAGTCACATAATATAGTCTATGTGGTGAGACCGCTCCCGTCTGGAAAAATTTCTGATTCGGTTTCTTTGTGGATTCCTATTCAAAAATGTCCCCTTGCCGGCCGGAATTTTTGGGCAGAAATTGTTTAAACAATTTTTTTAAACAAATACAAAAGATCACGTTTTTTTGCTCCGGAACGTATATTTTTTAAGTTTTGTGGGTCATTCTAAACAAGAAATGTATCTAGTAAATTTTATCAAAAATTGATAGTATTCGAGTTATAAGCGATTTAATATCTGGAAAATGCGAAAATACGCATTTTCGAGGCTGAAAGACTCATATTTAGATTAATATTTTTGAAGTTGCGAGATACTTAAATTGAAGTTTAAACATTCAGATTCAAGATTCTAAAGAGTGATTGCGTCTAACCTTAATTTAAACCGTTGTTTTGTAATTGTTAAATTATGCATGTCCATACGATTTTTTTACCGGAGCGACGCGCTCTATTTCAAAAATCTCCCATTTTTCTCCGAAAGATATTTTTTCTAGATTCTTTGGGACATTGTAAATAAAATAAGTTTCTTGACATTTTTCTCAAAAGTTGATAGTTTTAAAGTTATAAGCGATTTAAAATGCGAAAATGCGTTTTTTGGCACTTTTCGGATTTTAAATCGCTGATAACTTTAAAACTATTAACTTTTCAGAAAATTTTAAGAAACTTATTTTATTTAGAATATCCCAAAGAATTTAGAAAAAATATTTTTGGGAGGAAAATATAAGATTTTTTAAATAGAGCGCGCCGCACCGGCAAAAAAATCGGATAACCACGCATATTTAACAATTAAACAACAATGGTATAACTTAAGGTTAGACACGATCACTCTTCAGAATCTTGAAGCTGAATGTTTAATCTTTAATTTAAGTATCTGGCACCCTCAAAAATACTAATTTAAATATGAGTTCTTAAGCCTCGAAAATGCGTATTTTCGCATTTTTCAGATTTTAAATCACCTATAACTCGAAAACTCTCGACTTTTGAGAAAAATTACAAGTTACCTTTCTTGTTTAGAATGATACAAAAAACCTAAAAATATATGTTCCAGACCAAAAAATGTGACATTTTGTATTTGTTTAAAAAAATTGTTTAAACAATTTCTGCCCAAAAATTCCGCCCGGCACCCTTCGGATTTGTTTAAAGGGGACATTTTTGAATAGGAATCCATAAAGAAACCGAATCAGAAATTTTTTCAGACGTGAGCGGTCTCACTACATGGACTAATAAGGACAAACCCTGACGATATCATGGCATAGACAGATAAATGAATGGAATAAGAGCAAAAAAACGGTAGGGCCCCCGAACATACTCTAAAACGAAAATGAAGACTGAAAACCATATACTGCAAAAAATATCAAGATGTTGACAGCTAATCAGATAGGGCGATGACATTTAGCAAACTGCAGGCACAGTGTAATGCCACGATGTATTTATTATACTGCTAACGAATTCTTTAGCTAATTATTAATAGGGAGGGCTACAGGTCCAGTGATGAATAGGAAGACGGGTATGAATGGGAGAGGAGAGGCCTTCATTCGTAATATTATGAATAAATAGATTCATAAGTTCTATTTATATGTAAAATGCAGAATATAATTATACAGGGTGAGTGAGGAGGAACGCCAAACTTTAAGACTGTATAATATACGTAAAAATAATCAAAAATAACTCATATGTTGTTATTAGATTTTCATTTGTTTTCGAGATACGGGGTGTTAAAATTTTTCTTACAAACTGACGATTGATTTATTGCTCTAAAACCGGTTGAGGTGTGCGAATGAAATTTGGTGGGTTTTAAGACATAGTTATTGCGCATTTTTTGACACACAACTAAGAATTTTATATTCACTATCGGCGCGCACGGGTAATAGTCTGAAATTTTTTAAAGATAAAAATAGTACGCAACTGAAATATTTCAAATTAAAAATCTTTCTTGAAATCCTCGTTCAATTTGTGACAAAAATCTATCTTCCCTTTTTTTCATGCGACGCTTAGTTTTCACGCAAAAAATAAAATATCTTAATGCTTACAAAGTTTTCGCCGAAATATGAATGTGTAGAAACTTATTTCGAATACTTTGTAAGCGAAAGGGGTGATACACACGCGAGTAAGTACGCGAACTTATGGTTCGACTACCTTTTTCGCGCGTGTATCACAGCAAGTACGCGTACTTTAAGTGCGCCGTCGATCCAACAAGTTTGAAATCTTACTCGTAACCTGTACGTGTATCACTGCCACGAGCCGCAAGCCTCGAGCCATCATGTTATTGCGTTTAAAGTTACACTTATATTTTCACTAATTAAGCAAATTGCCTAGAAATAATGCAATCGTTTCTTGTTGAAAGGAGACAAGTTACATTTTATAAATTTTGAAAAAACCGTAAAATACTATTTTAACTATAAGCTATTAAGCTATACTAAATTATTTTTGATTATTTGTTTTTGAGTAAAACTAATTATTTATAGGCTGTTTTATCCTCCTGATGAAAATATTAAAATCTTATCTATGATATTTTGTTTGTGTATGCCTATCTTGTATTAAGGGGGGGGGGGGTATGGTTTGAAATCAACATATCAAGCACACTTTTGTGAATTTTTTTCGAAGCTATGCTGCAATTATTTTATTTTTAAATGAAATAAACATATTAAGTACAATTCAAAGAATATTTAGAAAAAAATTCAATCCAAAATATTGAAAAGTAAGCCATTGGTGACAAATTTTGACAGGCAGCTCACAAAAAATGGATTTTGCGGTGGACATCAGAACGTGTCACTAGATCATACGAAACAAAAAATTCAAAAAGATTTAATTAGCTTATGAGTTTTACGAGGTCACAACGTCGATTTTTTTTATTTTTAATGATTTTTGAATTTTTGGTATCACTCAGAAATCAAAAAAATGAAATTTTTGGTAAACATTTTGTGAAAATCAACAGATTTATTATTGTTGAACAAAAAATCAGCAAAAAAAGAAAAATATCTCGACGTTGTTACCTCATGAAATGTCTAAAGAAAATCTGTGCAAAATATCAGGTAGATCGGCCGAGTAGTTTTTCAGTTACAATGTCCACCGCATTTGAAAAAGCAGTTTTGAGAAAAATGCGTTTAAAGTTTTGACAACTGCATCTTCATCTTCTTATTTGTCTGCCAAATCGTAAAATGATGCACATTGGAATATGAACCATTTTGGGCTCAAAATGGTTTGACTCAGCCATGTTGTCTTTTTAATTTAAAAAAGAATTTAGATGTGATTTATTCATTTTAAGGGGTTGTTATACCCGATATCTGTGGCTTTTTCCCAGTATCCATGTTTTTTATTGTGTCGTTTAGCAATTGCTCTTCTATGAAGGTTTTATAACAGGACGAAGCTCTGATGATGGCACGTCATGTGTTGAAAGTACTTAGCTGATAATAAAAAATTTTTTACACACTATCAAAAGTTTTTTGAGAACATACACCTGTTTGCCGTTTTGACATATTTAGAAGTGTGTACAAGTCTTGCAGTCTTTTCCAATTTATAAATAATTAGGTTTACTCAAAAACAAATAATCAAAAATAATTTAGTATAGCTTGAAATAGTGTTTTACGGTTTTCTCAAAACTTATAAAATGTAACTTGTGTCCTTTCAACAATAAACGATTGAATTATTTCTAGGTAATTTGCTTAATTAGTGAAAATATAAGTGTAACTTTAAACGCAGTAACATGATGGCTCGAGGCTCGTGGCAGTGATACACGTACGGGTTACGAGTAAGATTTCAAACTTGTTGGATCGACGGCGGACTTAACGCGTACTTGCTGTGATACACGCGCGAAAAAGGTCGTCGAGCCATAAGTTCGCGTACTTACTCGCGTGTGTATCACCCCTTTAAGATATTTTATTTTTTGCATGAAAACGAAGCGTCGTATGAACAAACATGAAAATAGATGGTTTGTCAGAAATTGAACAGGGAATTCAAAAATAATTTTTAATTTGAAATATTTGTGGCGTACTATTTTTTTTTCTTTAAACAATTTCAGAACCTTATCCGTACGCGCGAATGGTGAATATAAAATTCTTAATTGTGTGTCAAAATATGCGCAATAACTATGTCTTAAAACCCACCAAATTTCATTTGCACACTTCAACTGGTTTTAGAGCAATAGATTAATGGTCAGTTTGTAAGAAAAATTTTAACACCCCATATCTCGGAAACAAATGAAAATCGAATAGCAACATATAAGTTATTTTTGATTATTTTTACGTATATTATACAGCCTTTAAGTTTGGCGCGTTCCTCCCCACTCACCCTGTATGTACCTACTGTTAAGCAGGCCTAACGCTGATATCATGGGATAGACAGAAAAATGAATGGAATAAAAGCAAAAAAAAATATTCGGTTAGTTGTTTGGAGTGACTTGGTCACATAAACTAAAAATCGATAAAAATTGACTTGGTCAGTTTTTGCAGTATACCCAAGATATATGTCGTAGGCAATCGGCGAAACACGTCATTCCGTGAAAAGCCTAGTCATTACACGTATTGCCGGCAAACGCTGTATTACAATCATTATTACTTTGGTTGACTGAAATTATGCGCCATTTCAAGGACTGCTGTCTACTGTTTAGGCAAACGGTGAAACCGCCCGAATGATTGAACGTTACAGAGTTTGACGGTTGTATGTTTAGTCAATTCAGTCGTCGAATTAAGATTATATTACATACCTAGTTGCAAGTGATTATTACAAGGGTGTATTTTATGAAAAAGTAAACCAATATTATCAAGTGAACAAAGACGCCAAAAAGCCGTGGAATTATGATAAAATGAATGAGGTAAGAACGACTTAAACTTAACCTTAAATATAAAAAATTCACCGCCATTCATTCGTATACATTACCTTATAAAATTCATATAGCTTTCATAAAATAGGTACACTCTTGTGGATATTCATATTTACATAATAATAAACACTTGCAATGAGATTTGTGATAAAATCTTAATTCGACGACTGAATTGACTAAACATACAACCGTCAGACGCTGTAACAACGTTCAATCATTCGGGAGGTGTCACCGTTTGCCTAAACCTAGACGGCAGTCCCTGAAATGGCGTTTGCCGGCAATAAGTGTAATGACTAGTCTTTTCACGGAATGACGAGTTACACCGATCGCCTACGACATATTATACATTTTGTATACTGTATACTACACTGCGCGTCATAGAAAACGGGCACCCTAAAAAATGGGTCATTTTTGATGTCGCGTATCTCCTAAATCTGTTGTCCGATTTATGTGATTTTTTAATATTTTATAGCCTTATTTTTTGTCAATATCCCTGTAATAATAGTTTTGCTAAACAGGTAAATTTTCATTGTATACCGGGTGTACGAATCAAACTGTGTTTTTTTCTCAAAGTTCGCAAGACCCTGTGGAATATTCTAGCATTTATAAAATACTAAAATTAAAACCCAACTTTAGCCTCAGGTTTTCTTAACATTGTGTTTTTTTATTCATTCGCTTATGTTGGACAATACAAAAGTTATGTAGTTTAACAACTAGTCATGTTCTTCACCAGTATAGGTTGTTTGTAAATAAGTGCGACAAACTTTAACCCGGGAGTAGTCGCGCTCACTTCTGTAACGTGAATAGTCGCGTGTTAGATTCTATCTCAAAATACGAATTTAAATACGAATTTACAACAAATTTTTATTTTATAGTATTTTTATTTACTTGTTATGTTAGAAAAATTATGTCTAACAATTATTAAAGCTAATTGACTCTCACCAAAGCCAAAAATTCCACAAAAAAGAAGAAGAAAAAAAGAAAAAGAAAATTCATACGCATTACTACACTCTTGGGTCTATGGGAAATGTGGGTCTACCGGAGAATGTTGCGCATACCATGGACCGCACATCGCACAAATAATTCAATATTAGCCGAACTTAACATAAAAACTAGACTTAGCACAACTATCAACCAAAATATACTGAGATATTTTGGACATATAACTAGAAGAAAGGAAGGCATGGAACGAATGATAGTTGAAGGCAACGTAGAGGGCAGAAGATCCAGAGGAAGATCTCCATTACGATGGTCGGACAAAATAAGGGACATGACTGGTTACTCGTTCTCCGAAGCAAAACAACACGCACAGGAGAGAGAGGATTGGAAAGAAATAGTCAAACGACTTACATGACATCACTACATCCTTACGAAGGAGAACAGATAGAGGAGGAGGACTACACCCTTCCTCGAGGCACTTACGAAATTTTTTCAAAATTGCAAAATTGTCCATTAAGTTATCGCGAAAAAGGATAAAATGTGAGATTCTATCTAACGGCGCGACTACTCGCGGGTTAAGGGGCAATTCTGCATGAAAAAATAATGACCGTTTGCTTTATGTCCACAAATGCTTCGTTTACGAGATACGGGATGTTGATTTTTTTTTTACAAACTGACGATTTATTTTATTGCTCTAAAACCGGTTGAGATGCATATGAAATTTGGTAGGTTTTAAGAGATAGTTATTGCGAATTTTTTTACTTACAATTAAGAATTTTATATTCACCATCGGCGTGAATACGGGTAATATGACCGATCATATTACCCGTATGCACGCCAATGGTAAATATAAAATTCCTAATTGTATGTCAAAAAATGTGCAATAACTAAAAATCGTCAGTTTGTAAGAAAAAATTCAACATCCCGTATCTCGGAAACGAAGCATTAGCGGACATACGATTATAAAGCAAATTGTCATTACTTTTTTAATGCAGAATTACACCTTAAAGTTTGTCGCACTTGTTTAGAGACACCCTGTACTGAAAAAGAACATGGCTAGTTGTTAAAGTACCTAACTTTTGTATTATCCAACATAAGCGAATGAATAAAAGAACAGAATGTTAAGATAACCTAATAGTCTAAGAGCTGGGAGCGGATTTTGTGCGTGATAAGTAATATGGAAAAACTATACGTGGATATGTGGAAATAATTGTGTACATGACTTTCACCAACGGCCGGAAACCAGAGTTAGGGCCGAGAGTAGTTATAAGGGGTCAAAGTCGGCGTTTTTATTATTTTTTTTTTATGACGCTCATGATCGAGATAGTGCACCAAAATTTGGGAATAAGTATGTAGGTCATGACGTACCTAAGTAAAATCTCTAGGGGCGCAACGCTGCGTGGCCGACAAAGGGGTGGGGGTAGGGGTGAATATAACAAATATAAGGGACTTTTCGCGACGTTCGTGATTGAGATAGTGCACCAAAATTTGGGTACAAGTAGACCATGAAATAAGTAAGTATAATCCCCAGAGCCGGAAACCAGAGTGGGGGAATAAGGTAGTTATAAGGGGTTAAAGTCCCGTTTTTTATTATTTTTTTGTGACGCTCATGATCGAGATAGTGCACCAAAATTTGGGAATAAGTAAGTCATGACGTAACTAAGTACAATCTCCAGGAGTGGAACAATGCGTGGCCTACAAAGGGGTGGGGCAGGGGTGAATATAAAAAAATGTAAGGGGTTTTTTGTGACGTTCGTGATTGAGATAGTGCCCCAAAATTTGGGAATAAGTAGACCATGACATAACTAAGTAATATCCCCAGAGGTGGAAACCAGAGTTTCGGATGAGGGTAGTTATAAGGGGTAAAATACGCGGTTTTTATTATTTTTTTTGTGGCGCTCATGATGGAGATAGTGCACCAAAATTTGGGAGTAAGTAGGTCATGACGTAACTAAGTAAAATCTCCAGGGGCGGAAAGCTGCTTGGTGTACAAAGGGGTGGTAGGCGGGGGTGAGTATAAAAATATATGGTTGTTTTTTTGCAGTTCGTGATGGAGATAGTGCACCAAAAAAAAAATAATGTTGGGAATAAGTAGATCATGACATTATTAAGTAAAATCTTCATGATCGGAACGCTGCGTGGGGGACAAATTTTGTGCCAGGTAACAAAAAAAAAATAATACACACTGCGACTTTTATCCCTTAAAACTACCCTCATCTCCAACGCTGGTTTCCGGCTCTGGGGATTTTACTTAGCTAAGTCATGGTCTACTTATTCCCAAATTTTGGTGCACTATCTCAATGTAGAACGTCGCAAAAAACTCCTTATATTTTTAATATTCACACATACCCCCACCCCTTTATCGGGCACGCAGCGTTCCACCCCTGGAGATTATACTTAGTTACTTCATGACCTGCTTATTCCCAAATTTTGGTGCACTATCTCGATCATGAGCGTCACAAAAAAAATAATAAAAACGGCAACTTTGACCCCTTATAACTACCCTCGTCCCCTACCTCGGGTTTCCGGCTCTCAGGATTTTACTTAGTTGTCATGGTCTACTTATTCCCAAATTTTAGTGCACTCTCAATCACGAACGTCGCAAAAAACCCCTTATATTCTTTGTATATACCCCTGCCCCACCCCTTTGTCGGCCACGCAGCGTGCCACCCCTGGAGATTTTACTTAGTTACGTCATGACCTACTTATTCCCAAATTTTGGTGCACTATCTCGATCATAAGCGTCACAAAAAAAAGTAATAAAAACGGCGACTTTGACCCCCTTATAACTACCCTCGTCTCCCACTTTGGTTTCCGGCTCTGGTGATTTTACTTAGTAATGTCATGGTCTACTTATTCCCAAATGTTGGTCCACTATCTCAATCACGAACGTCGCAAAAAACCTTTATATTTTTTATGTTCGCCCCTACCCCCACCCCTTGGTCGGCCACGCAGCGTTCCGCCCCTAGAGATTTTACTTAGTTACGTCATGACCTACTTATTCCCAAATTTTGGTACACTATCTCGATCATGAGCGTCACAAAAAAAATAAAAACGGCGACTTTGACCCCTTACAACTACCCTCGGCCCCCACTCTGGTTTCCGGCCGTTGGTGAAAGTCATGTACACAACTAATTCAACATATCCCCGTATAGTTTTTCCATATTACTTATCACGCACAAAATCCGCTTCTATCTCTCCGACTATGAGGCTATAGTTGGTTTTAATTTCAGTATTTTATAAATGCTAGAATATTCCACGGGGTGTTGCGAACTTTGAGAAAAAAACACAGTTTGATTCGTACACCCGGTATACAATGAAAATTTACCTATTTAGCAGAACTATTATTACAGGGATATTTACAAAGAATAAGGCTATAACATATTCAACAAGTTTAGGAGATACGCGACCTCAATAATTACCCATTTTTAGGGTGCCCGTCTTCTATGACGCGCAGTGTATATACTACACACATCGGCGTACGTTTTACTTTTATGTTTTGATATAATTTGTTTGAAAGTTAATCGTGACGCATGGGAAAAGTTATAGCGGACGGACAATATCTTTGTTATCTACCGCATAAGGAAATTGTTGTAAGGAAAAAAGTTGGGCGTCTCGTCAAAATGAAGCTACTCACGAAAAATTAGCTTGTTATTGCCCTTTTCATGAGCATTTTTCAGTGCGTAACAAATGATAGGAAAAAGGGTAAGTCCGTGATAATACACATTTATGACATTTATTCTAACATGACATTTTAGTTAAATCTGACAGTTGTCACATTTTATTTTCAATTAGGAATAAAAACAAATGAAATGTGTTTCTTGTATTTAGAAAATGGTATTTTCTTTGATTTGTATAGTCTTATAAATTATACAGATTATTTTTGTAATATTATCTAATTAAAAAAATTACTTTTTTTATTATGGCGCCATCTATCGACAACTAGAATAACTAGAATAAATGTTATAAATGTCACCGACGAAATGTAATCACCGACGTGCGTTTTTTTCTGTCACATACAATTTAATGCGTTAGAAAGAAATCGAAAAACTGTGACGCACTGAAAGATGATCATGAGAAAAATGAGATCCCTGACTATAGGGCTTTTCATCGATTGTCATTTGTTTCGAGCTTCTGTCATGTGTTACATAATATTAATATATCTACGTCATACGTCTTTGGTTTGTACGTTTGTATCATTGGCAATACCAATAACGTAGATAATATATTAATATTATGTGACACATGACAGAAGCTCGAAACAAATGACTGTGAATGAAAAGCCCTATTACAAATTTTGATTTAAATAAAAGCTTTTTTAATCAGTTCGCGTACTTTTTAAAAAATAAATATGACAACACAAAAATGAAAACATTAAGTTCGCTAAAGATATCATAAAAACTAGATATTATACAGGGTGTAACAAAAATACAGGTCATAAATTAAATCACATATTCTGGGACCAAAAATAGTTCGAATGAACCTAACTTACCTTAGTACAAATAAGCACATAAAAAAGTTATAGCCCTTTGAAGTTACAAAATGAAAATCTATTTTTTCGAATACATATGTATATCGAAAACTATTAGATATTTTTTATTGAAAATGGATATGCGGCATTCTTATGGCAGGAGAATCTTAAAGAAAAATTATAGTGAAATTTGTGCACCCCATAAAAATTTTATGGGGTTTTGTTCCCTTAAACCCCCCCAAACTTTTGTGTACGTCTCAATTTAATTATTATTGTGGTACCATTAGTTAAATTTAATATTCTTAAAACTTTTTTGCCTCTTAATATTTTTTCAATAAGGCAGTTTTTATCGAGTTAAGGCTTATTTTTTAATATGTTTACATAAAAATTTTATGGGGATTTTGTTCCTTTAAACCCCCCAAATGTTTGTGTACGTTCCAATTAAAATATTGCTGCGGTACCATTAGTTAAACAAAGTGTTTTTAAAACTTTTTTGCCTCTTTGTATTTTTTCGAGAAGGCACCTTTTATCGAGATATGGCTTCTTTTTTAATACGGTTCAAAATATACCTAAAAATTTAAATCATACATAAGTTTTCATATTATTACCAAGTCTCCATAATCGTACTTAACCATATACAAATATGTGGTGGATTTGACAAATATTCAAAATATCTCGATAAAAATTGACTTTTCGAAAAAGTACAAAGAGCCAAAAAAGTTTTAAAAATATCGTGTTTAAGTAATGGTACTACAATAATAATTTAATTGGAACGTACACCAAAGTTTGGGGGGTTTAAAGGAACTAAACCCCCATAAAAATTTTATAGGGTGTCCAAATTTCACTATAATTTTTTCTTAAGATGCTACTGTCATAAGAATGCCATATGTACATTTTCAATAAAAAATCTTTATTAGTTTTCGATATATTGGAAAAAATCGATTTTCATTTTGTAACTTCAAAGGGTTGTAACTTTTTTTATTTGCACATTTGTACTAAGGTAAGTTAGGTTCAATCGAAACTATTTTTGGTCCCAGAATATGTGATTATATTTATGACCTGTATTTTCGTTACACCCTGTGTATAATACACTCCTGGCCAAAAAATTGGGACACCTTAAAAATGGGCCATTTTTGATGTCTCGAATCCCCGAAACCTATTGTCCGATTTTAGTGATTTTTTTAATGTTATAGCCTTATTCTCTAAGAATATCGATGTAGTAAAACAGTGTTGCTGTAGAGGTAAATGTCATTGTATACTAGGTGTAACAGTAATACTGTGTTTTTTCCTCAAAGTTCGGAACACCCTGTGGAATATTCTAGCATTTAAAAAATATTGAAATTAAAACTAAATTTTAGCCTTAGCCTTTCTTAACATTCTGCTTTGTGACTCATTCACTTATGTTGGATAATGGAAAAGTTAGGTACTTTGACAACTAGCGATGTTTTTCATCAATACAGAGTGTTTCTAAATAAGCGTGACAAACTTTAAGGGGTAATTCTGCATGAAAAAATAATGACTGTTTGATTTATGAACATATGCCTGCAAATGCTTCGTTTCCTAGATACGGGATGTTGAATTTTTTCTTAAACACTGACGATATATTTATTGCTCTAAAACCAGTTGAGATATGCAAATGAAATTTGGTGAGTTTTAAGAGGTAGTTATTGCGCATTTTTTGACGTACAATTTTGTATTTTATATTCACCATTGGCGTGCATACGGGTGATATAACCCGTTCATATACCCTGTATGCACGCCAATGGTGAATATAAAATTTTTAGTTTTATGTCAAAAAATGTAAAATAACTACCTCTTAAAACCTACCAAATTTCATTTGCATACCTTATCCGGTTTTAGAGCAATAAATAAATCGTCAGTTTGTAAGAAAAAATTCAACATCCCGTATTTCGAAAACGAAGTATTTGCGGACATATGTTTATAAAGCAAACTGTCATTAATTTTTCATGTAGAATTAACCCTTAAAGTTTGTCGTACTTATTTAGAAACACTCTGTATTGATGAAGAACATGGCTAATTGTTAAAGTAACTAACTTTTTTATTATCCAACATAAGTGAATGAGTCAAAAAACATTATGTTAAGAAAGCCTAAGGCTACAATTGAGTTTTAATTTTAATATTTTTTAAATGCTAGAATATTTCACAGGGTGTTCGTAACTTTGAGGAAAAAACACAGTACTATTGTTACACCCGGTATATAATGACATTTACATGTTCAGCAACAATATTACTACATCGAGATTCTTAAAGAATAAAGCAATAACATACTAAAACAATCACTAAAATCGGACAACAGGTTTAGGAGATTCGAGACATCAAAATGACCCATTTTTAAGGTGTCCCAATTTTTTTGGCCAGGAGTGTATAATATCTATTGAAAACATCTACCAAAACAACAAAGTGGAAGTCAGAATAGATGGAGAACGTGCAGAACCTATAGATATATAGGCAGCGGAATATAAGACAGGAAGACGCATTGAGTCCTATGCTGTTTAATTTAATCATCAACATGTCAATGGATGAAATCATCAAAAATGTCAACAAAGGAAGAGGAAGTAGAACGGGAAACAAATAAGTAAAAATACTCTGCTACGCAGACGACGCAATATTGATATAGACCAGGGCGCATCTAATTAAAATTAAAACAGGAACACAATAAGATATATTTGAAATAAATTAGGAAATAATATCTAAATATTAGTTTATTGCATATATTATAATTACTTTAAGGCCATATTAACATATCTAAATCAACACGCGTGCGGAAAAGTAAAAAACGCGTGCGGAAAAGTAAAAAACGCGTGCGGAAAAGTAACACGCGTGCGGAAAAGTGAAACTTTCTAAACTAAAATGCGTGCGCGAAAGTAGACATTTTTGCACGCTCGTAGAAAAAAATATTAGTACATTTGGACGTTGAGAGGCGACTCAAATTTTTTTGCATAAATTGCTTTAAAATAACTCAAATAATAATATTTGAGTTATCCTCCCTCTCAAAAAGGTCCGGAACATTGTTTAAATAATCAAGATGTCAAAAAATGAAGGAAACATTCGATTTTTTTCTTATAACTTTAAAAGTACATATTCATTTCCGAGAAAAGTTGTACTGACATAAAAGTTGCCTAATTAAATTTCCTACAATATAGAATTGGTTAAGAATTTAAAAAATAGTCACCCTTGTTGCAAAATAGCAATAATTGCGAAAAAACCATACAAAAACAAGTATTCGCATTTTACGTTTTTCAACCTTTTATGCTACACTTAGGACCTTCATATTTTACCCAGAAAAACTTTATGATACAGTAAAATAGTACTGTAAATTTTATTAAGATCGGTTCAATAGATTTTGCAAAATAATTTTTTTCTACGAGCGTGCAAAAATGTCTACTTTCGCGCACGCATTTTAGTTTAGAAAGTTTCACTTTTCCGCACGCGTGTTACTTTTCCGCACGCGGTTTTTACTTTTCCGCACGCGTGTTAATTTAGATATGTTAATATGGTCTTAAAGTAATTATAATACATGCAATAAACTAATATTTAGATATTATTTACTAATTTATTTCAAATATATCTTATTGTGTTCCTGTTTTAATGAAATTAAAGCGACAATTCGATGAAATGAAATTATTTTGACATAATATTCGAAAGTCAAATCGGTAGACAATAACAGTCGTTTTGAATCATCGTCATGGAAACCAAGATCGTCGTCATGCTAACTAATTATATTGAAAGTTTGGTTTTGACAACCTTGTCAAAGAATTAATTTGTGTATGTATTTTCATAATAATTAAATTAATTGATTAAGATTTGGTAATTTTTTAAAGACTCTTAGAAAAAATATTGTTCCTAACTCTTGCAGAAAGTCTCTTTTCCGCACTCGACTGCTTGCCGAACTCCCGCTTCGCGTCGTTCGGCAAACTGAAGTCGCGTGCGGAAAAGAATGACTTTCTGCACTTGTTAGGAAAATAACTATTGCAATCCAGCTTTTGCAAAAAAAAATCATTTTTTCAAAATGTTACAGGACTGAAAATAAAGCAGACAGCAAGTTGACATTTTTTTGCGTATAGAAGTGTACTGTACCTTTCATTTGCAATTTGCAAAATTAAAATCGATTAACTACCACGGAGTCAGGAATTTTTTTAAATAAACATTAATTATTGGTGCTACGCGCAGGACAGCGGATAGTTCGCTCTGATTGGGCATTCCAATGACCTTTGATAATGATTGATACATTTTAATTTTTATTACATTTCGATATAAATAAATAAATTTGTTTATTGCAAAATAAAAACACATACTCTCTCTTTTGAAATAACACTTTTTTAGCAAAAACTTTCTTTGTTCATATATTTTAACTTTTAAACATATTATGCAATTATTTAAACAATATTTCACAAACAATAATAAAATTAGATTGATTTTTGTGAAATTAAAATATTAAAATACAACAAAATATAGAGTAAGAAAATAATATATTAGATAAAGATGAAGAAATTTTGGTGGAAATCAACTTGTGTGAATCGAACACCGCTGTCCTGCGCGTAGCACCAAAAATTAATGTTTATTTAAAAAACTTCCTGACGCCGTGGTAATTAATCAATTTTAATTTTGCAAATTGCAAATGAAAGTTACAGTACACTTCTATAAGCAAAACAAATTCAACTTGCTATCTGCTTTATTTTCAGTCCTGCAACATTTCAAAAAAATGAATTTTTTTGCGAAAGGTGGATTGCAAAATTTATTTTGCAAAATCTATTAAACCGATCTTAATGAAATTTACAGTGTTGTTTTAATATATCATAAAGTTTTTCTGGGTAAAATATGAAGGTCCTAAGTGTAGCGTAAATGGTTGAAAAACGTAAAATGCAAATACTTGTTTCTGTATGGTTTCTTTCGCAATTATTTCTATTTTGCAGCAAGGGTGACTATTTTTAAATCTTTAACCAATTCTGTATTGTACGAAATTTAAGAACGCAACTTTTATATCAGTACAACTTTTCTCAGAAATGAATAGTTTTAAAGTTATAATCAAAAAACCAATAAAAAATCGAATTTTGCCTTCATATTTTGACATTTTGATTATTTAAACAATGTTCCGGACCATTTTGAGTGGGAGGATAACTCAAATATTATTATTTGAGTTATTTTCAAGCAATTTCTGCAAAAAAAATTTAAGTCACCTCGCAACGTCCATCTCAAAACAGATGCACCCTGGACTAATAGCCCAAGATGAAGATACCTAGTATGTAAAAATTAGTCCACATATTTAACATAAGACAAAAGAATTCAATATGACAATTTCATCTCAGAAAACTAAAACAATAATAATCAGCAAAGAACCAATCAGATGTAAAGTAGAAATTGATGGTATCAGCAAAGAATATAGACGTTAATAGAAAGGTACTGTCCTGTAACGTTTTAGCATAGGATTCTGTGCACCTACTGAGTAGGTGCATGTGGCCTGACAACGACTACGGTATTTTCAAGGGACAAATAAATGTGATTATCTGTTCCATTCAAACTCTTCTAGGTCTAGGGAGTATATTTCGTTGGTATCAGTATTGAACAAGCAATGGAAGTAAAATACCTTGGAATTACATTGTCAAATTACGGAGACCTGGACAAAGAAGTGAGAAATCAAGTACAAAAAGCAAATAGACTGCCTTAATAACACTATATGGCGAAACCGAAATATCAACACTGAGAAGAAGTAAGAATTTATAAAGTCAGTGTAAGACCAATAATGACATATATGCATTAGAAGCAAGACCCGATACAGCCACAAGAGCAACACAAAGAATATGTGCTAGAATCGTCAGAGATGAGAGTACTGAGAAGAATTACAGGAAATACGCTGACTGAGAGATCGAAAGAGGAGTGAAAACATTAGAAGACAATGTAACGTACAGTATATAAACGAATGGACACTAAATAGAAAAAAAAAGAATGGGATAACCACATAACCAGAATGGGGGAGACACGTGTGGTCAAAATAGCACGAGATAAATCACCAATTGGTAGAAGAAGTATCGGCCGACCGCGCAAAAGATAGAGTGACAACCTTCCATAGAGCTATCAATCCGCCAATGAACAAGCAGAATTGCTTATAAAGAGGAAGAAGTTCGGTAAAGGGACTTGCGTAACCAGGGGGGTTTTGGGGATCACCTTGGATGTACTTTGAGCTCTATACGCGTAACACCATTACTATTCCATACCCCACAGAGACTATCAAATAGTTATAACCCCCCCCCCCCCCCACCCTTAGGACCAGCCTCGCCTGGTTACCTGACATGGACATGTATTACCAAGAATAACAACAAAAATAAAAAATAATAAGAATAATCATAAGGACAAACGACGGAGATATCTGGGATAGAAAGAAAAATAAATGGAGAAAAAACAAAAACTGTAGACACTGTCGAACAAAATGGAGATGTACTGGGAATACCGAAAGATATGAAGATGGATTATGGATCGAAGAGCTTGAACACTGGAGACGATATACTGCAAAAATATCAAGTTGTTGACAGCAAATGAGATGTGACGCTGGCATTTAAAAAACTGCAGGTTCAGTGTGAAATAGAAAAACGGGGATAAATGGCCAGAGGCCTATATTCGTAATATAAATAAATAGATTTCTAAATAGTTCTATTTATACAAGTTTTGTAGGTATACCTACATATTATTTCATAATTATTGTATATTTATATAAAATGCACAATATAACAGACTCCTTCCCTCATAATTTGAGGACGTATCTTTTGCAGTACATACTTACAAACTTACTAATTAGGTCGTTTTTACAAACGACTTAATTAGTTACACCAATGCACAGAGATCGATATGGTTAAACGGACATTATCACATACTGAAATGAAAATATGGTAATCAATTACTATAAAACTAAGCTTAAAATAAGAGCAGAATTGGAAACGTACATCGAAACAAACTGAAATAGTACTAGACCTGAATCCCGCGTACCAAAAAAAAGTTGATTAATAGCAAGCTAAAAATTTGTTAATAGCTTAACGGTGTCAGTCGGACACACTTTGATGTATGGGAACACTGGAAGTTTTAATTGTGGAACAGGTTAAAAATTTGGAACGTCATACTACGAAAACGTCCCATGTATTTTGTCGGACAGAACTTCCAATTGATTTGTTACCCTTTCATTAAACTCTCAAGCAAAAATCAGACGGGAATTTTAATAAGTCCGACACGTGGAACATGTCAAATGACAGGAATAATGTTGGTGATAAATAGCAGTATGATTTTTGCATGAGAGTTTAATGAAAGGGTAACAAATCAATTGGAAGTTCTGTCCGACAAAATACATGGGAAGTTTTCGTAGTCTGAACGTTCCAAATTTTTAACCTGTTCCGCAATTAAAACCTGCCATGTTCCAGTGTTCCCGTACAAGTTTGTCCGACTAGACACCATTAAGCTATATATTAACAAATTTTCAGCTTGCTATTAATCAACTTTTTTTTGGTACGCGGGATCCAGGCCTATACTGTAATAGTCAATTACTATACATACAGTGTGGAATGCACTTATGGAATAAAATTAATTTTGTCCTTGTTTCAAAAAATTATAGAAAACGCCGAGAGCCTTCGACTTTTAAATAAAAATGGGCACTTTTTAAACATAAATTTAAATGTACAGGGTGATTCATGCAAGTCTAGCAGAGTCCATAAGCTTTAGTTTTAATGGAACACCCTATACAGGGTGTCCAGAAACTCTACCGACAAACGAAGACAGGATCCCCAGATAATTTTAAGACAATTTAACCCAATTCACCTAGTCCGAAAATGCTTCCTGAGGGAGCTAGAGCTCTTTGAAGATGGCGCCATGTAATTAGTTTTTCTTAAATACCTCCAGAACGCTTCTATTTAGAAAAACGAAAATTTCTATACATTTTACTTCCCAGAAATTAATCGATTCCATCCATTGCGAATTTCTAGTACCGGTCATAGGCGTCCATTTTGGGTAGGGCAACGGTTATTTTATCGCATAACTTTTTTGTCTTTAACTAATAAGCATTTTTGATACTGGATTATTAAATTGTAAGGTATTCTAGTACTAAAAGGTACTCTTACTTTAAGTCGGTAGGACACACCGTTTTCTAGAAAAATCGATTTAAATTTTTTAGTTTTGGGAATTTGAAAAAAAAAATGAAAAAAATTAAAAAAAAAACGATGTATTTTACCAACTTAAAGCAAGAGTAACTTTTAGTACTCGAATATCTCATAATTGAATAATCTAGTGTCAAAAATACTTAAAAATTAAAGACGATAAAGCTATGCTATAAAATAACTGTTAACCTACCCAAAACGGACGCCTATGATCGGTACTAGAAATTCGCCATTAATGAAATCGATTAATATCTGGAATATAAATAAATATACCAGTTTTCATCTTTCTAAATAGTTTTTTTAATCTTTTTTTTTTTAAATTCAAAGAACGAAAAATTTTCAAATTGATTATTCTAGAAAACGGTGTATCCTATCGACTTATAGTAAGAGTACCTTTTAGTACTAGAATACCTCACAATTTAATAATTCAGAGTCAAAAATGCTTAAAAATTAAAGACAAAAAAGTTAGGCGATAAAATAACCGTTGCCCTACCCAAAACGGACGCCTATGACCGGTACTAGAAAGTCGCAATGGATGGAATCGATTAATTTCTGGAAAGTAAATATGCATACCAATTTTCGTTTTTCTAAATAGAAGCGTTCTGGAGGTATTTAAGAAAAACTAATTACATGACGCCATCTTCAAACAGCTCTAGCTCCCTTAGGAAGCATTTTCGGACTAGATGAATTGGGTTAAATTGTCTTAAAATTATCTGAGGAATCTCCTGTCTTCGTTTGTCGGTAGAGTTTCTGGACACCCTGTATATTTTTAAAAGCTGCTTAATAACCTGATTTCAACGAACTATATCATGTATGGTGTATTATGAATAATACAGGGTGAAATTTTGAAATTATAAAGTATGGAAACCATTTATGGAATAAAATTGTTTATGTCCTTATTTTAGAAAATTATAAAAAACACTGGGACACGTCAACTTTTAAATTCAAATGGGCGCTTTACAAGCATAAATTTAAATATACAGGGTGATTCACGCAAGTACAGCATAGTCCACGATCTCTAGTTTTAATGGATCACCCTGTATATTTTTATGTTCTTAAAAGCTACTTCACAACCTCATCTCAAAAAAGTGTATTATGTAGAATCCATTATGAACAATACAAGGTGAAATTTTGAAATTATTTATAAATTTCGTCAAGACCTTAAAGTACAAAACCCAATAGATTTATACTTAGTTTAGAAAATGTATGTCTTTACTGGGCTAATAAAAATAATACCATTATTTAAAGTATCATAAATTATTAATTTCAAAATTTTATGTAGGTATTTAATATCTTATACATAATACACGAAAATTATAAATATGTACAGTACATACTTTTAAAATTTCACCTTGTATTATTCATAATAGGCTCTAGGTACATAATATACTTTTTTGATGTGAGGTTGTTTAGCAAATTCTAAAAACATAAAAATATACAGGGTGTTTCATTAAAATTAAAGTTCATGGACTATGCTAGACTTGTGTGAATCACCCTGTATATTTAAATTTATGTTTAAACATTGCATATTTGAATTTAACAGTTGATATATCCTAGTGTTTTTATAATTTTCTAAAGGGGCACAAACAATTTTATTCCATAAGTGGTTTGCACACACAAATTTCAAAATTTCACCCTGTATTATTCATAATACACCATACATGATATGGTTCGTTGAAATGAGGTTGTTAAGTAGCTCTTAAAAATATATATTGTGTTCCATTAAAAATAAAGCTTATGGACCATGCTAGGCTTGCGTGAATCACCCTGTATATTCAAATTTGTTTTTAAAAAGCGTATATTTATATTTAAAAATGCGTTTCTAAATTTTTTTTAAAACAAGGACAGAAATAATTTTATTCCATAAGATAGGTGCATTCCACCCTATATCTACATACTATGCTTAAAACAAGGAAAAAGAAATTAAACAAAATAGGATGAAATGCAACCATGGATTGAACAGAACCTAAACTAAGAAAGAAAGCAGTACATGAAATGTGTGTGTGTTTTGTGTTTTATTGGCATTGGTTTTCACAACCAACTGGCCAGTCAATTTCATAATGATTTTCTAGACTATAAGTTATCACATCACTAACTCAGGGGAGTAATGTGTAGTGTGTGTGTGTTGAATAAGTGTTTTGTTACTTTGCAAAGTCGACGTCATTGTCTTTGCAAAGAGACGCTAATTGTATCCGAATCTCTGCTGTCCCTCCGGTGACTAAGTACCGATACCACAAGGACAGAAAGTATTTTCATTTATTAATTTATAATAAACGAAAAATTTCTGACCCTGGTGAGATTCGAACTCACAACCATTCGGACCTTTCGATCCAAAGGTAGGCGCTCTTACCACTGAGCCACAGAGGTAGGTAGTACATGAAAAAATAAACATTTTAGACAATAAGCAAATAACACAAAAAATAATGTGATAGACAACCATGGACGCTAAGTGAATGGAGCAATACCGGATGAATCGATTAAAAGAAACAAGAGTAGGTAAGTTTAAAAATATTACCAGTTGGAAAGAAACTCCCATCTAGAATGGACAAATCGGAATAAAGAAGACATTTGCACAGGACCTAAACGCACAAATTATAGAAAATGTATGATACTCAGTATTCACAATCGATCGAGTCCGTACATGCACCAAAAATAACTTAAATAAATAGGAATAAACAAAGAGCCATATAAGCACAAACGCTAAAGATACCATTCTGGGATAGAAAGAAAAATGAACGGGGAAAAGTAAAACAAAAACGATCGACGTTGTTCAACATATTTTACTCTGGAAATGGAATACTGGCGGATCCAGGACTGATTTGGGTGGGGATACCGGGGGTCTGTAGGAAAAATTTTGAAAATTAGGTTTAAAATAGTGATTTTTAAGACATGGCATACCACCTCTCTGGATCCACCCTTGGAGTGATAGTTACAATACACAAAAATATGAATCAACAACTCAGGCAATAGCATCGCTAAAAACAGAGCATACAAATATTTTCCAACATTTGATAGGAGGGACTGAGTCCATATGCCGAACAATTATCTGAACATACTAGTGTAGTTCGTTTCTGTAGACAAAATTCGACCATGTAGGTATAAGATTTTTGCCAAAAGACAGAATCAATAAGAACATTAATAATAGAAAATTCCTGATCCAAATATATAATTTAAATATACCAATGCAACTTGTTTACTCGTTATTATAATAAAAGGAAAAATTATTCATAGTAGGTACACCTTGTTACATAAATAACTTGCAGACATGATCCATGTTTAGAGAATCAGCAGACAGATAGAAAGAGTACCTCAGAACATCAACCTAAAATTAAGGAAAGCAAATCTAAACATATGTATGTTCACCGGAAAGATAGGAAGGCAAATTTACCACCAAAATGAAATGATATAACTTTCATAGGCGTAACCAGGGGGTGGTTTTGGAGGTTATAACCCCCCATTGGGATCTACTTTGAGCTCTATACGCTTAACACCAATATGTGTTGTTGAAAAATCAAGCCATTTTGAAGTTGTAACCCCCTCCTTAGGATCATCCTGGTTACGCCGTTGATAACTTTAAAGCGAAAGTATTTTGCACCTGTCACACTAGATATTAACTAAACAGTAAAGTGGCCAATGTATTGTGCAGAATAAATATTTTGAAGAACTCAGTCGAAAGACCCAGATAAAGGGTAGATCAGATATATAAAATCAAATCTGAATATAACAATACATCGAACTGGAAACACAAGCACATGAGATCAGAGTGGATAACATCAGCAAGACCTGTATGTAAAGGGTTGTCACAAATACAAGCCAAGAACATAATTAGACTGTAATAATGAATAGAAACACTAATCCAGAACATACAGGGCAGAAAAATGTTGATGATTCAAATAAAAATTGTTTATTTCACAAGAATAAAAATGACTTCATTTGAAAAAACCCTTTTTGTAATTTGTGGCAAAAAAATATCACTGCTGCCAACTAAAATTACCAGGCATACATAATTTACCAACTTTTAGTTAAAATTACACAAATTCTTAGATCAGTGGCGGATCCAAGGGGGTGTGTTACGGGGGGGTCATGACCCCTCCCCCCAGATGAAACTAAATTTCAATCCAATCAAAAAACCGAGAGCTCTCAAAGCAACAAAACTTAGGCAAATCCAAAAAATAATTGTAAACCCACTTATCCTAGGAGTGGTAAGACTAAGGGCCGGTACTTTATGTCTCCGTTAACAGCCGGTTAGTTAACCGGGGTTTAATCGGGACAGAAATATATGCATAACATAGACATAAACGCAATTATACTTATTATTATATTCATAAATAATTATAATAATAATTATAATTGCTTTTATTACAACGCAAGAGGCTCTATGAGGTACTTTTCTGTCCCGATTAAACCCCGGTTAGCTAACCGAGGTTTAACCGGGACATAAAGTACCGGCCCTAAGTGACCTTGCATCAGAGAAGAAAAGTAATTAAATCACCCTTAAGACCCATGACCCCCGCCCCAAAAAATTCTGGATCCGCCATTAACTTTATCCTAACTTTTAAGTGGGATTGTCCATAAAAAAGGGCATGCAGGTATACAGAAAATAAATCAAAGGAACTGATCTCTGTTGCCAATATCAGAAAAACACATGATAAAAACATTTGGAAAAGATGAGAGAGAATTATAAGACAAAAATAACTTCTTCGTTTTACAGTAAAAAGTTATGAAGACAACAAATGTTTGTAAACATTGTTTGAAAACATTTTCTTGTTACAGTTTTTGACATTTATATTTATAGACTAGGACTAGACAGCATGGTACCAATAGTCAGTGTGAAAGTAGATTGGTGCAAATTAATAAAATAGGGGAGGGGATCAAACTAAAAAGAGATGACATCTGAAGATTCAATCAGTATGGTTTTAAAATACATATGTGAAATGGACATTAATGGTGACATCTTTTTTGTCCTACTGGTTAACAGTAGTTGTGACAACAGATTAATGAAAAAAAGTTTGAAGGACTTTCAATAATTTTTTGTGCCTTACAGTGAGCTAGAGGAATTTAATTTTATCATGGATTTTGAAAAAGTAGATTAGTCATTGACCTGAATAAAAATGTGGTCATCCCTTATATTTTACGATTTTTTAAAAATAGCAGACTAATTTAAATATCAATACAGTAGATGCTTTAAAATTTGCGGACAATTTAGGATGAACTACAGGAAAAAATAGATGTTGTAATGGTTGGCATAATAATATAAACTATACTGATAAATTATATAAAAAAATATCAGAGCCTATACGAAAAGAAAATATAGTAACTCAATAGATACTAAAAATGAAAGGGAAAAATTGAAATAAGTGAGCAATAATACAAAAATGAAAAGATGTTATTGACATTGTTCTGGAGCTATTTATTTGTGGCATTTATGTAATTTATTGTTCTAAATGGGAAAACAGATTAATGAAAAAAAGTTTGAAGTACTTTCAATAATTTTTTGTGCCTTACAGTGAGCTAGAGGAATTTAATTTTATCATGGATTTTGAAAAAGTAGATTAGTCATTGACCTGAATAAAAATGTGGTCATCCCTTATATTTTATGATTTTTTAAAAATAGCAGACTAATTTAAATATGAATACAGTAGATGCTTTAAAATTTGCGGACAATTTAGGATGAACTACAGGAAAAAATAGACATTGTAATGGTTGGCATAATAATATAAACTATACTGATAAATTATATAAAAAAATATCAGAGCCTGTACGAAAAGAAAATACAGTAAAATAGATACTAAAAATGAAAGGGAAAAATTGAAATGAGTGAGCAATAATACAAAAATGAAAAGATGTTATTGACATTGTTCTGAAGCTATTTATTTGTGGCATTTATATAATTTATTATTCTAAATGGGAAATAAGCCACAACTTTAACAATAAAATAATTTTTTAAGTTAAAGTGTGGCTTATTTCCCATTTAGAATAATAAATGCTATTGATGTATAAAAAAAAACTATTTGGAGTGTGTGTAAAAAATGTGACAAATTATGAAGTAATTGATTTAAAAATGAAATAAAACAAATATATTTTTTATTTATTATATTACAAAGGTAAAATAAATATGAAACAGAGTATTCAACTTACACTTCTTAAAATTAAAGCTCATTAAGTCTTATGCTGAACGTGTAATAAATCACAAGATCACTCATATAACATAGGCAGTTCTTGCCCCAAGATGGGGGATATAAAAAACAAGATATATAAAGAATATACTTAAACATAGATAAAAATTAAAAGCACTTCCTGTGAACAATGGATGGTCCAGATTCATCATATTCCTGTTTGGAAATCCACATCTGTTGGAAAGTAGAAAGAGAAGCTAAAATTGAACCACCAATCCAAACAGAGTATTTCCTTTCTGGTGGAGCAATAATTTTGATTTTCATTGTGCTGGGTGCCAAGGAGGTTATTTCTTTCTGCATTCTGTCAGCAATACCAGGGTACATGGTGGTACCTCCAGAGAGTACAGTATTGGCATATAAGTCTTTACGGATATCAACATCACACTTCATGATGGAATTGTAGGTAGTCTCATGTATACCATTGGCTTCCATTCCCAAAAAGGATGGTTGGAAGAGGGCTTCTGGACAACGGAATCTTTCATTACCAATGGTGATGACTTGTCCATCAGGAAGTTCGTAACTCTTTTCAAGGGAACTGGAACTAGCAGCCGTTGCCATTTCTTGTTCGAAGTCCAAAGCTACATAGCAGAGTTTTTCTTTAATATCCCTAACAATTTCTCTTTCTGCTGTGGTGGTGAAAGAGTAGCCACGTTCAGTCAAGATTTTCATGAGGTAATCAGTTAAATCTCTGCCAGCCAAGTCCAAACGAAGGATTGCATGGGGAAGTGCATAACCTTCATAGATTGGGACAGTGTGGGATACACCATCACCAGAATCCAATACGATACCAGTAGTACGACCAGATGCATACAAGGAGAGTACAGCCTGGATGGCAACATACATGGCTGGGGTGTTGAAAGTTTCAAACATTATTTGTGTCATCTTTTCCCTGTTGGCCTTGGGGTTGAGAGGAGCTTCCGTCAACAGAACGGGGTGTTCTTCTGGGGCTACTCTGAGTTCATTGTAGAATGTATGATGCCAAATTTTCTCCATATCATCCCAGTTTGTGACTATTCCATGCTCGATGGGGTACTTTAATGTAAGGATACCTCTTTTGCTTTGAGCTTCATCGCCAACATAGGAATCTTTTTGGCCCATTCCTACCATCACACCCTGATGTCTTGGACGTCCAACAATTGAAGGGAATACAGCTCTGGGTGCATCATCCCCGGCAAAACCAGCTTTGCACATACCGGATCCATTGTCTACGACTAAAGCAGCAACTTCTTCTTCACACATGTTGATTGATTAGTACTAGAACAAAAGAGAGAAGCTTAAGTAACTTTTTACTTATAATAACTATTATATTTAAAACATTAATGCCTGGTTGCACCAACAGATCTTAAGCTCAAGACGAGAATAAGATAAAAATTAATACTTTATTTATATTATAAGAATATTAAATATAATGATAGACATAATTAAAATAAGGTAAGAATCGAAAATTATGGTAAAACGTCAGTGATACTCAAGGAGGCCCTTTCTATAAGTTGAGCTGGGCTAAGCTGGAGCTGAAGATCTGTTGGTGCAACTGGGCATTACTTTATAAACAGTTTAATTCACAAGTACTAAATAATAGCTAAATGTAAATAAATACCAAGGAGGCTAATCATTGAGGAACAATAGAAATGAATGAAATGAAAGAAGTGTTCGTTCGCCACAAGAACCGGTATTTCTACAACCACTGCAGGTTAACTGTTACATATTAAATGAGTCTGGCTGCTCGAACAGAATGAGAATGTTGTAATTCATGGTTTTAGGTTAACCATTAACCCAGTATTAAATATCTACCTTTTAAAACAAAATCTATTAGTTTTAGAAATATCCCACATGTGTTACCCACCCAGTATACAAAAGGATCCTGCGTATTCTTGTAACGAACTAGTTTTAAGCATTATTTTTAATTAAAAAATTTAGAATATGTACTTACTATTAAAAAAATAAATATTTCAAAAAACTAAACACAGCAGTACTGATATCACAATATTTGAATGTCTTCTAATGTCTAGTCGAAGTTTTTGCAGGTATAATTATTTGCCCCTCCTTGTTAAGAGCCGCTTGAGAGCGCTGTATCTGCGCTAAACTTGAACCAATAGCGAACAACATCGCCATATATGGAATTGTATTGCATCGATTTTCCCTTCCCCTAACATCTTCCAATTGACACACTTCCCAATTTCAAATAAAGATCGAAATTTATGACGTTTTACAAAAAATCATGAATCACAAGCCATAGCAGGATCGTAAATACATTTGTTTGAAATAATTTTATTTAGTATCAATTTTTTGTCGACGAACGTTCTCTTTGAAAAGAATTCAATTTTAACAACACGTGACAACAGAAAAACCACTTCCAGAGTTGATAAACAGTGTCGGTATTTAAACGGCTATGATGATGGTTTACTACAACCACTTGCCAGGGCATAAAAATAGAAATGGTGCTTTTAAACTCCAACAGAAAATCTTAACAGGTGCTACGCCCCTTTCTATTTCCGAGATTAAAATTGTGCAGTGGTAACTAACATAGTGCTACACATAAACACAAATATATTTTAAACTGATGCAAACGGTCCGGGCCAAATGAACAAAATGACAAAATATGGAAAGTTAAGTAAATAGAAAATGTAAATCTTGAACGGTTTTACAAAATAAGAGCGATCAAATTTGAGAACTTGTGGCAAATACATTAATATTCAAATTATTGTGTATAAAAATAATATAACTAAACCATAGACCTAATAACCATCAAAAGTAACAAATTAAAAAACTGTGTCTTTCACAAAAAAATTGTCTCAAACTGACGTCGGTTTTAATTCAGCAGCGTAATTTAAATATATCATATTACTATTATAAAGATTCATTACTTGAAAAAATAATTGCTTCATACGATTAAATTTAATAAAATCCTTACCTTTTGCCAAAGACACGTCACAGAACTTCAATGAACAAGCACAAGTAACGACTCACTGCCTCACCGGAATGAAATGAAGAGTAGCCGGTTTGCGATTCAAAGAACTGTCACTACAAGTCACAAGTACTAAACTCGGGGTAAAGCGGGAAGGAAATTCAAATTTTATTTTTTAACAACTAACTTTTGATAGCCTATTATGGAATTTCTACAATGTTTTGACGTTGAATTTTCAATTTTCAAACGTCAAAAAATCAGATTTGTTTAAAAACAAGAGAAAGATATGTTGTCCGGTTGATGGCCTCCCCTACTTTGTTGCGACATGAACTCTTCCTCCCTACCAATCCATTCTCAAACGTTACCATATATGGGCATAAAGCTGATGGACAGTTCCTATTGGTCGTATTAACGGCGGTTGTCCTAACCTAACTTGACGGTTCCAAAGCACGATTCGTTTCGCGGGGTGCGGTGCGGATCGTCTTGACCCCCATCCGTTGTAAAGCCGGCCGGTTGCCGGTGACCGTTGGATTTTTAAAGGCATGTTTTGATTCTCTTTGAACTACAAAGTACAAATTTGATTGATTCAAGGTAATGGATCAGTTCAGTTTTGTCTTTTATCTGCAATTCCAGCAATATTATGTTCATTTACACGTACACAGTTGGAATAATATTGATTGTGAACTCATCTAGAGCACCGGTCTCGTTTGACGACCTTGAAAATTTATGTCCCATTACCTTAGCCTTCTATGTAAGATAACATTCTTTGAATAAGAATAACATCATATGATTTATTAATGCAATGGCAAATTTTGTATGGAAAATAACGTAGGTACTAAATAATTGATTGCTGGAATTATACTAGTCATTCATGAGTGTCTACGTTAGGGTGAACAAACGTCCCGTTAAAATGGGATTGCCCCGTTTTTTAAGCTGCAAAATCGTTGTTTTCATTTATTATACCCATTAGACCAGGGCGGATCTGTAAAAATATTAGTACATTTGGACGTTGAGAAGTGACTCAAATTTTTTTGCAGAAATTGCTTGAAAATAAATCAAATAATAATATTTGAGTTATCCTGGTTATCCTCCCTCTCAAAAAGGTCCGGAACATTGTTTAAATAAACAAAATGTCAAAAAATTAAGGAAAAATTCGATTTTTTTCTTGGTTTTTTGATTATAACTTTAAAAGTATTCATTTCCGAGAAAAGTTGTACTGACATAAAAGTTGCGTAATTAAATTTCCTATAATATAGAATTAGTTAAAAATTTAAGAAATACTCACAATTGTTGCAAAATAGCAATAATTTTGAAAAAAACATACAAAAACAAGTATTCGCATTTTACGTTTTTCAACCATTTATGCTACACTTAGAACCTTCATATTTCACCTTGAAAAATTTTATGATACAGTAGAGTAAAACAATACTGTAAATTTCATTAAGATCGGTTCAATAGATTTTGCAAAATAAATTTTGCAATCCAGCTTTCGTAAAAAAAATTCATTTTTTCAAAATGTTACAGGACTGAAAATAAAGCAGATAGCAAGTTGAAAATTTTTTTGCACATAGAAGTGTACTGTACCATTCATTTGCAATTTTGCAAAATTAAAATCGCTTAACACCACGGCGTCAGGAATTTTTTTAAATAAGCATTAATTATTGGTGCTACGCGCAGGACATCGGATAGGTTGCTCTGATTGGGCATTTCAATGACCTTTTATAATGATTGATACATATTAATTTTTATGACATTTTGATATAAATAAATAAATTTGTTTATTGCAAAATAAAAACACATACTCTATCCTTTGAAATAACACTTTTATTAGCAAAAACTTTCTTTGTTCATATATTTTAACTTAAATAATAAAAGTTTATTATTTTTAAACATATTCAATTGTTTAAACAATATTTCACAAACAATAATAAAATTAGTTTGATTTTTGTGAAATTAAAATATTAAAATACAACAAAATATAGAGTAAGAAAGTAATATATTAGATAAAGATTAGAAGAAATTTTGGTGGAAATCAACCTGTGTGAATCGAACACAGCTGTCCTGCGCGTAGCACCAAAAATTATTGTTTATTTCAAAAATTTTCTGACGCCGTGGTAATTAATCGATTTTAATTTTGAAAATTGCAAATGAAAGGTAGAGTACATTTCTATAAGCAAAAAAAAATTCAACTTGCTATCTGCTTTATTTTCAGTCCTGTAACATTTTGAAAAAATGATTTTTTTTTACGTAAGCTGGATTGCAAAATTTATTTTGCAAAATCTATTGATCCGATCTTAATGAAATATACAGTATTGTTTTACTGTATCATAAAGTTTTTCAGGGAGAAATATGAAGCTCCTAAGTGTAGCATAAATGGTTGAAAAACGTAAAATGCGAATACTTGTTTTTGTATGGTTTTTTGGCAATTATTGCTATTTTGCAACTAGGGTTACTATTTTTTAAATTTTTAACCAATTCTATATTGTAGTAAATTGAATTACCCAACTTTTATGTCAGTACAACTTTTCTCGGAAATTAATACTTTTAAAGTTATAATCAAAAAACAAAGAAAAAAATCGAATTTTTCCTTCAATTTTTGACATTTTGATTATTTAAACAATGTTCCGGACCTTTTTGAGAGGGAGGATAACTCAAATATTATTATTTGATTTATTTTCAAGCAATTTCTGCAAAAAAATTTGAGTCACCTCTCAACGTCCATCTCAAAACAGATCCGCCCTGGACTACATACCCCCTTAAACTAAATTACATATTTGAAAAAGGTAAATTGAAAAAGGTTTATGTCTGAAATTAGCTAAAAAGAACAAGTTTCAAAGGGTGGAAAGTGGAAAGGACCCCTTTTATATAGCTGTATCGCTCACAAAATCTGTGGATGTGTCCCGTTTTTTCAAGTTTATAATTTGGTCACCCTAGTCTAGGTACATCTTAGGCCAAATACACACAGTGTGAGTAGGTAAATATAAGAAACTGCATTGCATAACTATATATGTGGATCCAGCCCAGCGCCGGATAAAGGGGCGGGCGACCGCCCGGGGCGCCAAATTTTGAGGGGCGCTAAATTTTGAAGGACGCCGATATAAAAATATATTTTTTTTCACTCATTATTTTTTTTTATTTTATATAATATTAACTTTGAACATTTTTCCTATGACATTGTTTGAATAATTCTAATATTATTTATAAGAAAAATATTTATATCTATAGTGAGAATTCATAACTCAAGAAAAAGATTAATAGACTAAAACCAAAGCTCACCAATAAATATAATAACACCAAACATTCTTATGGTTTTTATCACTCATACAAAATTAATGCAGACAAATTCTTTTTACGATCTACAAAGGTTGTTCATTTTTTTTGGGTCATTTGTCACGTAGGTATCACATTATGTCAACAATCTACTTTAAAAATGGACGAAGATCAAATTTTAAATTATCATCAAAACTATGAATAGTCAGTGATGATACTATATACCTACTGTATTACTACGTCGTAAAACTCTTTGGTTAAATAATTTTGTCTTTCTGTAAATTTGCAAAATTTGCATTAACACTGGCGCGTGTGCTTTAAAGTGGAATAAAAAAGTTTTGTAAAATATTGGTTGTGGAATTAATTAATTTTTATTATTTTTCCGTTACATAAATTTTGGTAAGTAGCTATCCACGTAATAAAAAAATAAATTATTTTATGGTAGAAAATCATAATATTCACTTATTACACATGAGGTCATGAGGTAAAATGACGAGAATTTTGAACATTTGAAGTGATTTTTTAAAATTATTATTCTCAGCGGTCTTAGTAATTAAATTTACCTATTCTTTCATAGGGATTTTCATTCACAGTCATGTGTTTCGAGCTTCTGTCATGTGTCACATAATATCAGGGCTGCTTTATCCATTAGGCAATATAGGCAGTTGCCTAGGGCGGCAAATTATGAGAGGGCGGCAAAAATACTGTACAAGAAATATTTGTATATAAAAACTAAAATTGAATAACATTTAAGTACATCGTACATCCATCAATGGAATATAAGTGGGCATTCATTTCTAGAAAACAAATTGCATTTTCTTAACACTATTTATTCAAAAAGGACAGAAGTCATAAATTTAATGATTATTGGGCCGTCGGCAGCATCGGAAAGGTGGCGGGCGCACTGTTCTATATTTTTTATACTGAATCCTTTTGGGTTATTCGTGGTTGAAAATCGTGGGTGAAAAAAACTAAATAAAACATTTTTGTAGCTTATGAAAAATCAAAGAGATTCGTTCCTTCATAAGTCTTCTAGTGATAACATAAAAAGAGATATGGTAGGTGAAAAGAAATTTTTTTGTGCATGCTCAAATGGGTGTGTTCAACATAATAATAGAGAAATAGTCGATTTTAAGGGTATAATGCTATCAATATCTTTTGTAAGTACTGCCTGAAAATACCTTTAAAACGACCGCACTGTTAAATTTCGATTACATTCAAATTAAGCGACATATCGAGCAACAAAAAAGGATGACTAATTTATTTTAAAATAAAATGCGAAGTATGTATATTTTAACCCCTCATCCGCCAGATTTAAATGCATCGTTTTGCTTCTACAATACCTTTTACTATAGTGTTATTTCTATGTTCAACAAGTTGGACGGGTTTAGAATGTATGGTTTTTGAAAAAAATTAGATCAAATTATAATGAGCATTTTTAAATTTTTTTTAAATCTTCCTTTTTCTCCATGTAACTCGAAAATGATAATGAGATACAGTAATGGAAGAAAAATAAAATTGTTATCTAAAAGAAAACCTACATTTTTGTAAGGTATTTTTTTACGTATCTCTTATCACTTTCGAATTGCATGGAGAAAAAGGAAGATTTTTAAGAAAATTTAAAAATGCGCTCTATAATTTGATCTTATTCTTTTTCAAAAACAATTCATTTTAAACCCGTCCAATTTTTTGAATATAGAAATAACACTATAGTAGAAGGTATTCTAGAAGAAAAACGATGCATTTAAATTCTGGTGGATGAGGGGTTAAATATACTTCTCATTTTTCCTTAAAATACATTAGTCATAAGTTTGTTTGCACCATATCTCGCCTAGTTTGAATGTAACCGACATTTAACAGTTATTGTTTTAAAGGTTTTTTCAAGCACTACAAAAGGTATTCGTAGCATTATACACCTAAAATCGACAATTTCTCTGTTATTTTAAGTTGAATACACCGATTTGAACATGCACAAAAAAATCTTTGTTCACCTACCATCTCTTTTATTAAAACTAGAAGATTTATGAAAAAATTAATCTCCCTGATTTTTTATAAACTACAAAAATGTTTTATATAGCTTTTTCGTTAGATGCACAATTTTTATGGTATTCCCAAAAATACAGTCTCCAAAAAGTGTAATTTTTCAATGAAAATGGCAAATTTTTAACCAAGAATAACTCAAAAAGTATTGAGTTTTCAAAAAATTTATAAAAGAATTATTGCTTAGAATTAGGTTCTCTGGCCACTTCCGGTGTTAGTTTGATAAAAAAAATGTTCACCCCCGAAAAGGGGTGGGAACCACCCTAAGTTAAAAGCGTCATAGGATATAGCGTAGACTTTGTTTCTTGAGCTATTCCCTACTTACAGTGAAAATATCAAATAAATTGATGCAGTAGGATGGAATTCGGAGCCCAATACCCTCACTGACTGCACTAATAGATACCAACATCATTCATACATGAATGCATTCACTTAAAGGTTGATTTGGATACCACAATAAAATCACCAATCACCAATAATTGACATATCTAAATATTTAAAGAAGAGTGGATTGAAAGATATTTTCCCTAATTTTGATATTGCCTTGCGCATTTATTTGTGCCTCCCAGTTTGTTGCCAACCAACGTGTCCGCTGAAAGGTCATTTTCAAAAAGGTGAAAAAAAAATTATGACATTATAGATGATTTTTCCAAAGAAAAATCAAGAAAGAAATTTGATGTGATCGAACTGAAATGACAATTTTTATGTATTCTTATTTAAATAAAACAATCTGCTTGCAATTTTTTTTTGCAAAAATTGTACATGCTTGAAGGGCGGCTACTAGAGAATTGCCTAGGGCGTCAATTGACTTAAACGCGGCCCTGCATAATATTAATATATCTACGTCATACGTTATTGATATATACCAATGATACAAACCAAAGACGTATGGCGTAGATATATTAATATTATGTGACACATGACAGAAGCTCGAAACAAATGACAGTCGATGAAAAGCCCTATTGTAAAGTGATTTATTTCTTGTTTTAAAAATTTTTTCTCCCAATCTGGGTAGGTATGAATTAGGAATGACAAGTTCTTCTTCATATGAATGTATAGAAACCTATTTCGAAAACTTTGTAAGCGTTAAGATGTTTTATTTTTTGCATGAAAAACGGCGAGTCGTATGAAAAAAAGGGTAAATTTTTTGTCACAAATTGAACGAGGAATTCCAAAATGATTTTTTATTTGAAATATCATTAAATCGCCAGTTTGTTAGAAAAATTCCAGTCCCCTTCTTGCAGATTTCTTCTTTCCATTGTTTCGTCCACTTCACCTCTGAAAGATCTTAGGGTCTGCCTTTCTTTTTTCTTCGTATCGGGCTCCACTCTATTATTCTGTTGATCTAACGTTTTTTGTCTGCTTTTCTTCTTCTTCGTACCAGGTTAATTTCTTCTGTTCTATGTAGTCTATTATATATCTGTATATCTGCGTTCATTTCCATTCTTTTCTTAATCTCTTTGTTATTTATTCGATCTATTTTCGTTGCTCTTGGCTTTAGCTGGTACTCACAGCTTTTCCTTAGAAATTCCATCCCTGCTGCTCTTATTTTGTTTTTGGTTTACTTATTTATTATACAATTTTCACACCCATAAGTCAGGATACTTCTTGTCATGGTGTGATATATTCTTCCTCTTGTTTTTATACTGGTGTTCTTGTCCAAAAATACCGGGTTAATTTTCAAAATTTCCATATGCAGTCTCTTGTTTGTCCTAGTCTATGTTTTATATTATCTGCTTCAGTTGTTCCTTTGTTTGATATTATGAAACCTAAATACTTGTACTTGTCTGTTCCTTTGATTTGTTTACCTTCGTCTATTTCCAGCCTATTCTTTTGTTATTGGTATACCCATTCCTTCGCACTTCTTCTCCATGGTTTCAGGTTTTTTTCCAGGAATATGTAAAATAGGAAAGGGATATGGAATAGCCCTGTAGCAGTCAATTTTTCGTCTTAAATGAACTGCATATTCTATTGCCCGTTTTGATAGCTACTCTTTGTTCTTCTTGTACAGTGCTTATACTGCTTTTATTAATATTCGTGGAACTTCGAGGTCGTCCATTGTTTCCCATAGCCTTAGTTCTAGGTATCGAGGCATAGGCAAACTCATTATATAGTAGAACAATGAATGATTTTCAATTGAATTTAGATGATTGTAGAGGCCAAGGATATGACAACGGCTCTAACATGAAGGGAAGAAATAAAGGTGTACAAGCTCCTGTCTGCAAAGAATATTATCCTCCTTATTTTTTATGCTATGTGGATCCCACTCCCTCAATTTAGTCATTGGGAATGCAGATTGTGCGCTTGCAGTGCGCACAATCAACATCTTTTTTTGGTATTGTAAATGTACAACGTTATACATTTTTTCTGTTTGTTGGCAATGTGCATTTATCTTTATCTTTTGTCTCGCTCCTTCGTTGCTTGAATTTCAAATGTGTTTGTTATGCTACGCCATATGTTGCATCAGCTATAAACAATAACTGACTATTGTACTATTTTTGATTAAATATATTGTTACATAGTTCTTTATAATGAAATTTTGATTTTTGCCTTTTTTATATTTGTAGTATATAATATTTCATATGAAAGGGCGCCAAATCTTGTTTTGCCCGGGGAGCTCAAAACCCTAGAACCGGCCCTGTGTGGATCAATTATGTACCTATGTAGGTGTTTTTACAGAACACCTGTTAGATGCTTATCTTATTCATTCAAAATTATCAATTTACGTTCAAACAAATGATATTTCAAATTAGAGAGGGAATGATATTCCCAATACCTACTTAAAGTCATAGTGCATTATTTTGTCTGGTGCTCCACACTCACACTCCACAGTCCACAGTTAGTATCGTTTCCTATTGAACCTGGGTCTTGGGTCTTGGGTCTTGGGTCTCGTCATATACCAACTATTATTATCATTCAAATAAACCTATCTTACTTATTCATAGCAAGAGACACACCACACTTTTATTTAATTTCTTTTAAATATAGGTATCTAATTGCAATTACCGGAATTTATCAAACGGGGGTACACCTTTTCAACCAAGGAAAATATCAGAAGAGATCAAGAGTAGAACTAGAAGAGTAACAAATATATGAAGACTAGGTAGGTACAGGCCGTACAGGGGAAAAACAAGGAATGCCACATTTTATATAAGTATATTGAGATAAACACCAATAAAGGTTTAATTCTTGTGATGTTGTGATACCTAAAAACTACTTAGGAGATTCTTGGCATAATTCTAGCAATTCTTATTTTACAATCTTAATATAATATTAACTTATTAATTTAAAAAAACTGCTGACATTTTGCTTGTTTTTGTTCGGTAGCGTGTGGACAATGACAATCCTCGTTCATCGCCTCTATAGGTACAAATCCTTAGGAAATTTATATTATAGATGACTGACCTTTCTGGTTATTGTCCTGAACCGATAGGCCGGTCGATAGTCCTCAGTTTTTGCTAACATATGGCAAGAAAAGCCAAAATTCAAGAAAAATTGACATTCCTGGTTTTTGAAAGTGGTACGGTGTATAGTAACTAGTGTGGTACAGTTCGCGTCATATAAAACTGGTACACTTTTTTTTCCCAATGTAAACCTGTGTTCAGAGTGACAATTATTGTTCGTGAATCACTTCGTTGTTGCCATCACAGATAACGGAATTGCACTAAATCTAAATACAAAAAAATAACTTTTAATTTCGAATTGTAATCTGGGTTAATTAGCAAAATTCATGGAAAAGTTATTTACCAGCAATTTTATTGCTGGAATCGAATTATAAGATCCTCCATATTAATAATATAGGTATGCAAAGTCCGCAGATAGTGTGCTACTTTTTTTATAAACAAAATGGCGCCGACAAATCGTATTTTTTTCAATTATTGCTCTATAACTCCGAAGATTTTAACTTTACAACAAAAACACCCAAATAAAAATTCACCGCAATTAAATTCTGCATAGAGATATGTTTTTCACGATTTGCTCCGACGAAAATTTTCCTCGGAAAATGCGGGTTTTCCTAACAAAAACTCTAATTTTCAAATAAAGTTTAAGGTAAGTAATTATTAATCAATAATTAAATAACGTAGTGACATCAAAGCTTTCTTGGTATAGATTGTAATTCCAGAAGCCGGTGAAAATTAAACGAATATTTTAGCAACAATTCAATTGTTAATTAACAATTTATGATCGCAATAAAAACCAAAATAATCATGATACATTGATCAAACTTAGAAAGATTATAAAGATGAGATGCTTATTTAATATTTTATCGACAAAATATAAATTTTTCTTTTTTTTTGCATAATCTTTAAATTTTGAAAAAAAAAATAGTTATAATACGCTGGTCTAATTAGTAAAGTACAAAGAAAGGTTATTTACCAGCAATTTTATTGCTGGAATCGAATTATAAGATCCTATATATTATTAATATAGGTATGCAAAGTCCGCAGATAGTGTGCTATTTTTTTTATAAACAAAATGGCGCCGACAAATCGTATTTTTTTCAATTATTGCTCTATAACTCCGAAGATTTTAACTTTACACCAAAAATACTCAAATAAAAATTCACCCCAATTTAATTCTACATAGAGGCATGTTTTTCCCGATTTGCTCCGATGAAAATTTTTCTCGAAAAATGTGGGTTTTCCCAACAAAATCTCGAATTTTCAAATAATTTTTTTGGGCCAGTAATTATTTATTAATAATTATATAGCTCAGTGAAATAAAAGCTTTCTTGGTATAGATTATAAATTCAGAAGCCGGTGAAAATGAAACGAATATTTTAGCAACAATTCAATTGTTAATTAACAATTTACAGTCGCAATAACAACCAAAATAATCATGAGACATTGATCAAACTTAGAAAGGTTATAAAGGTGTGATGCCTATTTAATATTTTGTCGACAAAATATAAATTTTTCATTTTTTTGCATAATCTTTAAATGTTTAAAAAAATTGTTATTGGGACCGTGCAAGTTGCGCAAAGCGACACCTATTTCTGCGCTCTGCACTTTTTTTCGCACTTTTAATTGTATTGACCAATTACGTTAGTCCTGGTTGCTGGATAACTGTCAAGGCCATAGCCCAAAAAAATAATAAGAAGAAAAAATAAGATTCAGGTTATGTGATGAAAACGTAAACAGTTGTATGTAGTAAATAGAATTAGTTATTAAAATGAAGTACTGCAAGCAAAATACAATTAATTAAATTTACCTTTATATAATAATTGCAAATAACATCAATATTGTGGAGCAACATATAATTTTTCTCCTTCAATGACAGTAGATATGAAATGTACGTCAATTTGACAATTTCAGTTGACAATATGAATTATTTAAGAAAGTTGCAATATTTCTCCGCTATTCGCGCACAATCGTTTCACGTATCCCTTCCAAGTACTTGCACACCGCGAATAAACAAATTAACATTTCTCAGAAATTGTTTATTGTATTCTAATTCTAAAAAATACTTAAAATGCGTATTTCATAGGTCTTGAAAATGAATGCTTTAAAAAATTTTTCCAACCATTTCCAAAAAAGTTATGAAACAGCAAAGTAAATATACGATTACTCCGTTGTTTATAATTTGTTTTAATTGTTTCAAAGCTTAAAAGTGAGTCAATAGTACAATCTAATTACTCACAAAGAATGTCAAAAATTAGTGCAATGGTTATATTTTAATCAAAGGTAAAAAATACTTTTTTTTTGTAATTTTTAGCGCAAAAGTAGGCCTGATACAGAGTCGGAGCTAAAATGTTCACTCGAAGCGACTGACACGCAGCATACATTATTTATTAAAAGTGTACGTCGCGCGGCCGCCGGTCGTCGCTCCGAGTGAAAATTTTAGCTACAGTACTGTATTATTCTACTTTCGCGCGTGTTAATTACAAAAAAATATATTTATAATCTTTAATTAAAATATAACCATTAAACTTATAATCGATATTATTATATAATTATAAAAATATTATAAAAATATAATATATATAATTATTATATAATAAAAACTTTCTGAGAAACGTTAATTTGTTTATAACTATTTTTTTAAACATTTAAAGATTATGCAAAAAAATTAAAAATTTATATTTTGTCGAGAAAATGTTAAATAGCCATCTCATCTTTATAAGATTTCAAAGTTTGATCAGTGTATCATAATTATTTTGGTTATTATTGCGACCGTAAATTATTAATTAACAATTGAATTGTTGCTAAAATATTCGTTCAATTTTCACCAGCTTCTGGAACTATAATTTAAACCAAGAAGGCTTTTAAGTCACCAAATTATTTAATTATTGGTAGATAATTACTTATCTAAAACTTTATTTGAAAATTAAAAATTTTGTTGGGAAAACCCGCATTTTCCAAAGAAAATTTTCGTCGGAGCAGATCGGGAAAAACACGTATCTATGCAGAATTCAATCACGGTGAATTTTTATTTGGGTGTTTTTTTTTGTAAAGTTAAAATCTTCGGAGTTATAGAGCAATAATTGAAAAAAACACGATTTTCGTGCGCCATTTTGTTTATAAAAAAAGTAGCACACTATCTGAGGACATTGCATACCTATATTATTAATATATAGGATCTTATAATTAGATTCCAGCAATAAAATTGCTGGTAAATAAATTTTCCCAAAAATGGCCTATTCTCCGATAATCAGCCCAGACTAATATATTATATTTAAATTCCACAGAGAATAGAATTATGGAAGTTGGACAAATGCCAGACGAATGGAGAAGCAGTATACTGGTACCTGTTTACAAAAACAAGGGAGATATACAACAATGTACAAACTACAGGGCTATAAAACTGCTTAGCCACACCATGAAAATATGGGAAAGAGTAATTGATAGACGGATACTTGAAGAGACCGAAATATCCGAGAATCAATTTGGCTTTATGCAGGGTAGGTCAACAACAGATGCAATTTTCATTATAAGGCAGTCGATGGAAAAATACAGGAGTAAAGAAACAAACGCTCATATGGTATCCATTGATCTTGAGAAAGCATATGATAGAGTTCCTCGAGAGATTCTGTGGTGGGTACTCAATAAGAAAGGAGTCCCTAGTGAATATGTAAAGATTGTGAGGGATATGTATGAGGGAGTAACGACTAGTGTTAGGACAGGTGTGGGAGAGACTAATAAATTTCAAGTGAAAGTAGGATTGCACCAAGGCTCTGTGCTTAGTCCGGGGTCTAGGACGTTTCATCGCCGCCGTTTCGATGCCGCCAGTTCGATGCCGATGCCGGCCGATTCATCGCCAGTCAGTTAATCGCTATCTGATATATTTCCGAATTTTCGACAGTTACAATTATTAGTTATTTTTAGTATTAATTAGGAATTCTAGGAAATGCGAGATATGACGGAGATGAAATGGACTGGCGATGAACCGGCGGCATCGAAACGGCCGGCGATGAACCGGCGGCATCGAAACGTCCCATTCCGTTAGTCCGTATTTATTCTCATTAGTTTTGGACCAGATAACAGCGAAACTACAGGGTAACATTCCATGGTGCTTAATGTATGCTGATGATGTCGTGTTAGTAGGAAATAGTGAAAGAGACCTAGAACAAAAACTGGAACAGTGGAGACAAGCTCTGGAGGAAAAAGGTTTAAAACTTAGTAGGACAAGAACAGAGTATTTGGAATGTTCATTTAAAAATGGAGCTACTACAAATAAAATCACAGTGTTTACCAACTCATGAAAAAGAACAGTATAGGGTACTATGTAAACTTGAATTGGAAAAGACAAATCAAATTGAACAGAACATCAGTAAAGAGGAAATTAAAGCTTTAAAAACTTTAAAAAATGATGACTCCATAACGATCCTACCAGCGGATAAAGGAAATGCAACTGTAATAATGGATAAAATACAATACGAGGACAAAATTACAGATCTAATTACAAATGGACCTTATACCAAATTAACGAAGGATCCAACGAAAACACTGGAAAACAAAATCTATAGAACTTTATTCAAATTTAAAAATGATCTAACATACTATCAAAGAAAATTAATTACACCTCATTACAGTAAGTCACCACATTTTTATGGAGTACCGAAAATTCATAAAGCGAACATACCACTTAGACCCATTTGTAGTACCATCAGTTCTCCTTGTAGTGAACTATCAAAATTTTTATTAAACATTATAAAACCATTTGCTAATAATGATGACACATTTATAAAAAATACAAAACATTTTGTAAACAAATTATCAACTATTGAGTTTAATCCAAATAATATTTTAGTAAGTTTTGACATAAACAGTTTATTTACAAATGTGCCATTAGATAAAACTTTAAACATAATCAAAACGAAATTAGAGAATGATGATACATTTACAACTAGGACAAAACTAAATGTATCAGCTATAATGGAGTTATTGACATTATGTACTAATAATACCTATTTTCAACTAAATAATGAATTTTATAAACAAAATTTTGGTCTAGCAATGGGCTCCTCTTTATCTCCATTATTGGCTAATATATTTATGGAGGATTTCGAAACTAATATCATTTCTAAACAAAATTTAAAACCCACTGTATGGTGGAGATATGTAGATGATGTGTTTTCAATATGGCCTCATAGATCAGAATTGTTGGATACATTCCTGAATATTATAAACGATCAAGAAGAGACAATAAAATTTACAATGGAAAAGGAATATAATAACACCCTGCCTTTCCTCGATGTTTTAGTCTTAAAGAAGGATACTGGATATGAGACTCAAGTGTATAGAAAACCAACACATACCAACAGATATCTCAATTATAAATCAAATCACAACATCAACGTTAAAAAGGGAATCATAAAATCCTTATATGATAGAGCCAAAATTAATTGTTCTAACGAAAATTCCTTTTTAGAAGAAAAACAATTCTTAACATCTGTTTTATTAAAAAATGATTATCCTTTATCGTTTATAAATAAGGAATTGTCAAGATTGGATCGAATGGAACAGAACAACATAGAACGGGATCCTACAACATTCACAAGAAATAATACGAGGAAAATATCAATACCATACATAAAAGGACTATCCGAGAAACTTAAAACAATAGGAAATAAATTCAACATTTCAACAACATTCAAAACAACCAACACATTGAGATCTATTCTATCTAAAACTAAACCTAACAATGAACAAGAAAGGACAAAGAATTGTATTTATAAAATACCTTGTGAATGCGAACAGTTTTATATAGGTGAAACATCAAGACCATTAAACGTTAGAATAAGTGAACATCAATCTTATATTAAAAATAGAGAATTTGATAGATCTCAAATATGTCAACACGCATGGGATAATGAACATAGAGTTCAGTGGAGAGATTCAAGTATAGTCCTGAAAGAAACAGATAGTAAAAAGAGAAAAATCAAAGAAGCGGCTCTAATTATGCTAAACGAAACCAATTGTGTCGCAAATTCCTCGGTGGAATGCAGTAGGATGTGGATACCCATACTGAAAGAGGAAGTCAATAGAAAGAAAATACCACAATTAGTAAGTCAATAGTCGAGTTAGTACATATTTTATATTTTAGTATTACTTATATACCCATGTATTATTGATATTATTTATAATTTAAACAAAATTATAGTAAAGTCAGAATTTGGTATTAATTTTGAGAGTAAATTAAATGTAAGACCAAATACTTACGATGTCGGGATAGTATCACGAGGTTTTTCCTGGTTTTCCCTCGTGATTTACTATGAGATCTCTAACGCGAGAATTTTAATGTCACCGTTGCATGTGGTTGTCTTTTTAAAGACAGATCACATGCTATGATTTTTTTTTTTTTTTTTTTTTTGTGACGGATATTCTTGAGTTGGGGTTGATTTCATGTAATCGAATGAACTATCTTTCAGTAAAGTCGTCCCAGGAACGCAACTCATAAATATTGGCAATATCATTTTAAAGTCTTCTACTTTAAAATGTATCATATGTATCTGAATTGCCGATATAAATGAGTCAAATTAAATAAATTATTAGAAGAATTTTTTTACTAAGCAACAACATTTTTGTTTATATTAATAGTATTTTGTATTTTGACAACGGCACCCGATTTGGGCGTCGAAACGTTAATAAAAATCATTTTTTAATAATATTGTGGCTTATTTCCCATTCTAAATAGTTAAAATAAAATGGTATCTTTGGATGGTGAAATGATTGTGAAAAGCAATAGTTTTAAGTACCTAGAAATCGGTAAATTCGTAGTTTTTTGCGTTTTTCATCAATATTTTTAAAACTATGCGGTTTAGCATGAACAACCCTTTATACAAAAATGTTCTACATTAAATTTGAAATAAAAAAGGTCCAATGCATAATCCTTCTAAAATGAACGGTTTCAATGTTACGGAGGTAGTATAGTATAATTGGTCAGTAAAGGGGCAGCAACAGTTCTAGCGCAATTTGACGCTTTTTTACATGTAAATCTCCATAAGAAATTTTAAGGTCCATTCTGGTCATTTTTGACGCTTTTTGTGGTGGAGGCGCGACTGCTCGTCAGATCGTGACGTGTGAGGTATCACCGGAAAGGGGAGGGGGTGACGAATACGTTAACACAAAAAAAAAAAACAAAGATGGCGGCATAGCCAAAACGGCACTATATCGTATCTTCGTTTCTACTAGCTCGATCATCGTGTATGAGGTCTTGTTGGAAAGTGGAAGGTTCAAGGAATATGTTAACATGAAAAACAAACGCAAAGACATTGCCAAAACGGCACTATATCGTATCTTCGTGTCTATTAGTTCAATTTTTGTGAATAAGGTCTTGTTGGAAAAAGAGGGGATATTGAATATGTTAACATAAAAACAAAGATGTCAGCAATGACAAAACAGCACTATATCTTCGTTGCTATTGATTTTAACGCAACAGACGTTGAAGGAAAGGAGAAACATGGCAACATTGCCAAAACGGTGATATATTTGTTGCTATTGGAGATATTTTGACCTGTCAACTTAATGGGGATTCCACGTCTATTACAGTTCTTCGCCTAATCATGCCACCTGTCGGCTGCAACATGTAACTATGCCCAAGCCATCTAGAAGAACGTATACCATTCTTACAGTATGACCAAATCATCAAACATCCTATCACAGTTGATAATCTCGTCATACAAATCACCACCTGTCGGCTGCAGCATGTAACTATGCCCAAGCCATCTAGAAGAACGTATACCATACTTACAGTATGACCAATCCATCAAACATCCTATCACAGTTGATAATCTCGTCATACAAATCGCCACCTGTCGGCTGCAACATGTAACTATGCCCAAGCCATCTAGAACAACGTATACCATACTTACAGTATGACCAACAAACATCCTCGATCTCCCTCCAATCATACATTCCTACAATGAACATATACCATTCATACGCTGTGGCCAAACCAGCAAACATCTCATGTACAAGTCTTTTCTACGGAAAGTTGGGTAGTATCATGAAAATCACCAAACAAAAAAAAAAAATGGTATTGCGATTCGCATACTGTATTTTATCTACGGCAAGGAGGGTAATATTATGTAGGTTGGTATTTTACTTTTATAGTTAAATAATCGTCTATTCAATATATAGGAGACTACATTTGCCATCTAGTTTTTATGTTTATTATTAACTCTAATCCTTCCGTAAACGGAACATAATAATGTATACAACGTTTATATGATATATAAACCTTCGGTGTAGAATACTATGACGTTCCCCCACTCATGGAAAATTCACAGATACGCGATAGAATACTATGACGTTCCCCCACTCCTTCAAAATTCACAGATACATGATAGAATGAATAAAGCAAAAATCAGTATCATTCAATCAATCGATGAAGCAAGATGGAAAAAATTGAGTTGTTCAGAGGTCCGAACGCAGTCAGAAAAATTAAGCAGTTAAATGTAGATGATATACTTATTGATCAATGGATGACAAACACAAAAGTTACCTGCTACATCTTTTATGTCAGCGGAGTACCAGCATCATTTGTACTCTTATCGAAACGTGACTTTGATCCACTTGGACAACATGATGTACCAAGAGTATTAGAATACGTATACACTTTACCTAATCATCGGAGAAGAGGATATGCATGCAAACTTATACATCACATAAAGAAAAATAATGAATTCACTGCGTTCTGCTCCAACGAAGAATCTGAACGGCTTTTTTTAAAAAGCAAATGTATTAATCACGGCTTAATGAATTATAATGTAATGTTTAGATATCCATAATAAATTTATATAAAATATATCTTGTCTTATTTCTTACACGTTTAATGTACTTGTAAATAATAGATGGTGTAGCTTACAATGACAATACATAAAGATGCATGAAACTGCCATGGTTATTAATCCTATTTTGATATCGCCCAATAGAAATATGGGGTATAATAAAATGAATGAAGAGATAAAGAAATGATAAAAATAAAACTTTTTTCATTTATCCACTCACTTATGCGGTTAAAAAAACCTTAAAAAGGAAAAGGTATCTGCTGTTGCCATGCAACGCAGCAGTAGCACACACATTAAAAAACACATCCATCCTTGTTTGCATACAACAATACACTGATCCATAATATAAGAATCAATTTATAAATAATCACATAAAGCATATGATAGAGTGCCAAAGAGGCCTTATACATAACATGGTGTTAAAACAGACATCTTAACGTAATTTGTCATTCAAAATCCTGTAATTTGAGGTGTCATACGATGAGATTCGACATATCAGGCAAATAATAAACGATAATGTGTCAAAAGGGCGTTATACATGACATGGTGTTAAAACAGACATCACAACGTAATTTGACATTCTAAATCCTGTAATTTGAGGTGCTACATGATAAGATTTGACATATAAAAATGATGTTAGCATGCAATGAATGAAAAGTAGTCAATTCGGTCGAACATAAATTTGTTAAAAAAAAAAAAAACAAAAATATGTTCTTAACAGCAGTCACCAACGTGAAGGTACGACTACATCGACCGCCATGTTAGTAGAGTTGATGGTTAGTAGGAATGAATTATTTTACATTATATGACAATATATTTAATGATAGCCATATACTTAACTTACATACTAAGATAAGCACATTATTATCTAACTTGGTTTAGTAGACATCTTTTTATTGATCTGTTGGACATCTTTTATTCATATTAATGTTAAAACATCGAAACTTTGGTGTTAATTCTAATTCATTAGATACTATAGTATTCAAAATGAATTATTGAGGGTAAATGCGGTAGCTCTAGGTTATCTAATCTTAAAACTAGGTATTTTTCCGACTCCTGTTTTGTGACAGGCTATCGAAGACTTAAAACTAAATCGGGGAAAAAGAAGACCATTAAGTTATCGATCGTCTTAACTTGGAGGCTACACGAGCAACGGTTCTAGAGTTAACCAGAACGGCTCATTAATTTGCCAGTTATTTTGGTCCATATCAGATATCTTTTTAGTGGTCATAACTAAACATCTTTTTTTTATATGTGCTAATCTTAATAATTTTACTTAATTTTGAGATGCATAACTATGATCTAGTACAATTATCATATTATATAAAAACGATGAATGTAGGAAAGGCTGAGCAAAGGAATATAATAAAAGGGCCTGCTTCAGATATATATAGCATTATGTTAGCTGTAATAATAAAGTTTGATAAATGACTATATTCAATCAACTAAATAATATTTAATGACATTAAAATAATGAGTGATATTAAAGGATGATAAGAGGAATATAATAAAAAAATTGTTTGATTCAGATGTATATTGTGGTTGTAATAAAGTTTAAAAAATGACTATATTCAATCAACATCAATCTTAAAGGCAATCAGATCATCAAGGATAAATGATAAAATATGGCTGGCTTATTGTAATCCTGATTTGTGTTAAATCTAATCAACATCCATCTTAAGATTATCAACTAGATAGTGTCCCCACGGTAGCGTATCATAAGACTCCGGAAGGTGATATCGTTTATCGTCAGTGGGACTAAGAGCAATCTTGCTTTGTGTAATTGTATATACGTGGTGTTTATCAGAGCGTATAAGATTCTGCGAGGCTGTCTTAGTTGTAAAGGTATCCAAACACTCGACATAGTCTTCGAAGGTAATTTTAGTCTTTACAACAGATTTTTTAACCCCCTTCGCCTTCTTTGTCACACCATAATTTTTAATAAGTATTTCAATCTCATCGTCCTCATACTCCTGATCTATTAACTTTCCCCTCAGTTTCATTATATCATTATCTGTGATAGCTACTTTTGTTGTATATAATTTAGATCTGAGCCCTATGTAGTCTGTCATAATGCATCCATTATTCTCATCCTTCATCAGTCCAAGTACTTTTTTATTAACCTGGGGGATGCCATACATATTGTCTTTAGGATAGTCAGATGTATCGAAATACTTGTGGCAGTCTGTTTTCACAGCTTCATAGGGATCTTTTTCCCGTATCTCTACGATCTCACAATCGGTATCTGTATAGCAGGTCGTAAAGTTCTCACCAAACCTTCTATCTAAATACCCATAGTGAAAATCATAGATCGTGGTTTTAGCCAAATCCAATATACTCATGCCCACGTATATTGGTTTATCCAACCATATTTCCGCTCTATGCATCTCGACAGCTACCAAGTTTTCATTAAAAATAGTAGCATTCTTAAATAGGGGACTACTTATTCTAGCTTCTGCTCCGTAACGACCCTCCCATTCAGTAAGCAATTTAATGTCAACGCGCTTGCGCACATTCTCCATGGTCTTGCCGAACACAGCGTTGTTCATCAGCTTGAAGAGATTTTTCTCAAATTCATTTTTCGCTGCCTTTCGGAGATTTGTATTCAAGTCAATGTATGATTTTAACCAAGGACTCTGCTTAAATTTTAGGACTCGGTGAATCTTTTTGAGCACCAATCCGTGTGCTAGCGCTTGCTTCAAAGTTCTGTAATGAATTACGTATCTTTCTTTATCATGAAGGGTAGCCATTAATTTGGTTTGCTCTCGCGGTCGTTTAGGAGGAAGCATAGTTTTAGGGTTCAATGATTGGGGGCAAAACGGAAGATCCTTATGACGATCGTGAATATGTTGGGGGTACTCCAGATCGACCTCGAGGAAGTACCCTTCAGAAGCATCGTCAGGTGTGGACAGAACATCGATGTTAGCATCAACCCACTCGAACCCTCCATACGGAAGGAATTGCGACATTGCCCAGCCATATTGATTATTAACGTCGAAATACATGAGATAGGAGTCGGGCTTTGATGGATCGTAAGATTCCATATACTTGTTATTAGCGTGGACGCGACGTTTCGAGCATACTTGACTCAAACCACCACGAATACCACGCTCCACAAACAAAAACATATCTGGATCTGTTAAAAGCTCCAGTTCCTGTTTTGTATGCTTAAGCATTGCATCCCATGTGAAGCCGGGAAGAGTAAAGTAATGAGCTGGGTCAAGATTATATGTTTTAAGACAACTGGATCGAAATTGCTCAAAGACGTCCGCAAGAAGGAGAATATCCGTTTTCATGTATAAATCGATATAATCCCCGAGATTGGAGCAGGAGAATGAAGACCAGACATCTTGAGCTCTACGATAATGCCGACGAGGACATGGTTTATCCTCAAGTTTATTGTAAAATGCTTCCTGGGGCGGTAGACATGTTTCATTGAATTTTTGGAATGAATCGATATAATCATATGGCATAATACCTTTCTTAGTTAGAAGATTGAAATTCTCCTCAGATAGTGATAAAAATTGAGAGTTGAGATTAGGATATTCTGTCAAATACGAAGAGAGCTTATCGAGAGAAGAAGCCATAAATCGAAAACTATCGATAAAACGGAATTTAATTCGAGCATGATCGATATGTTTCGTAAAAGAGATATATTTCTCCTTAGTAATAGGAAGAAGATCTACTGGACCTTTGATATGCGTAGCAATATCGTTAACAATGAAGTGCGCGTCATACCCGCTAAGGTTATGAAATATCACTGGGATAGTGTGAGCATCTTTGTAATTAATGTTACACCCTTCGTGGGCCGCCCCTCTGTAGTTATGTTCAGGAATCATGTGATCGTGGTCTCGGACTTTCTTATCACTGGGGGAGAAGCGCTGCTCGCAGATATGACAATGAGTGGCAGCATGAAAATCTCTTTCCTGCTGAGATGTCATATTTATATCATAGGGGCACATAAACACTGTAGATACATTCTCAGCAAGCTGATTAAGTTCATCTGCAAACCATTTCATGCAGTCCTTTCCTCGATAAGAGTTATAAAAAGAGAGAGTATCATCATATGAGCATTTGAAGAAATACCCAACTGCTACAGGAATATGTTCCTGATACTTCTTAGGATCTCCCGTACGTTTCAATGCACTTTCGAGATCTGCATATACGGCGAAGGGGGCTTTAATCTTATTCCTATAATTCTTAAATCTTAGCATTTTTCTACTCTCGTCTGGCAGTTTGATGGCTGTTTCATTAATTCTTACGCAATCGGTGGTGTGCGCTTCAAGCTGTTTTGATGATGAAAACGGTTGTAAGCACCTATCACAGATAACATCTGATCGACCTTTGCAGCATGTCTTATGAGCATTTAACTGTTCCTGTGATCGAAAGTAATGCAGGCAGGCATCACAGAAATATTTTGTTCCATCTTCGGTGCTAAGCTGCTTGGAAAGGAGGCGGGATAAATTTTTAATCCAAACGTAATGGTACTGAGTAGGCGGCTCGTCATAATTATCTTGAATCAGAAGAAGATTTATATGTTTATCCTTTCTGTTCTTTGTTAGCAAGATTGGGAGGGTCGTATAGTTCTTCTTCTCCTTTTTCAAATTATATGCGTTAATGGATATATTGTTTTGTTTTTCAAAGTTAGGAATTTGTTTGATGGTCATTGGAAACTGAATACCTTTTAATTTCAATACATCAGAATAGTGTGGATATTTGAAAACTCTTTGAGCATCTTTGGTAGCAGGATATAACGCCGATACAATTGCCCATGCAAAGCATGCCTCATCATCATTTTTGACATTTACGCATGCTTTTTTTCTCTTAATCTGAGGAGGAAGTTCAATGTAGGAGGAGCCAAGTTGCGGTGTAAATTTGTTTATATTCACCCCCAGGTTAACAACTGCCTTTAGAGCCCATCCGGAATCACGTTCTTGGAATTCTTCCAAGTCTCGGCTGATGGGCTCCACTACTTTTTTCTCGAACCATTCATCAAGATTCGTGTCCCGATATATGGCTGAGTTTGAAGTAGTAAAGTACTTCGTTTCATTGATCATCTTATCGCCTTGAGCAATCTCGAATTCTCCACCAAATGCTATATTCACCTTAACGGCCGCCTCTTTCTTTAGTGCGTTCTGAATTCGCCGCTTGAACAGGGCTTTGCAATCCACTAGAAAACTGCCAGGGTCCTTGTGTTTAAGGTTTGAGATGACCCCAGTCCGAATTCGTGAGTTGAACGCAGATAAAGAGTCATCCCATTGTACCCTATGCTTTGCAGTCTCCTTTGTAGGTGTCAGTCCCGCCCCCTTCTTTTGTTCGACCTTTAACTGATTTCGTAGCGTTTTCACTTGCCGCATCTGGGCTTCCAAATGCTGTTTCTCCCCCATTGTCTTAGCATATCTCATAGAGTCCCTGATATTTTTGATTGCCTTATTACATTTCATGAGGCCTTCTCGTATCTTTTCATCATTATAATTGTTTGGGATTAATCCCAAGATGGATGCGATTTTAACAATTAAATCAGCAATTAAAGACATTTTAAGCAAATTCAAAGCTAAATTAAAATGTAAAATTTTCGTAAAACTAGAGAATTAACAAAAAAACTCAAAAATAAATTTTCAGAAAAAAAAAAACTACAAATTGTGATAAAAACCACAAATTTTCAAAAAATCAAAAATTTTTTAAAATATATCACTCACCAAAGCACACTTCTGAACTATATAAAACTCACCAGAGCACACGTCTGAACGCTAGGAATATCTGAAACAGAATGAAGAAAATGCCGTAATGTAAGGTATTAAATATACTTCTAGTCGGACGGAAAACTAAATGGTATTATGTTATGCTCAGAAGGCCCCTGAAATGTGTGAATTTGTGCTTGTTCTTCCATAAGAATCAATGTAAAAATGCTGCATTTAAGACATTTATTAAACTTGGTTAATTTTTCAAGGAAGTATCAGTACTACCAACATAAAAAGAAGCAGTACGGCCAACTTAGAACAAATATTACCAGAAAGTAAAAGATACTTTGTGATGATTAGATTGGAGCAGGCACATAAAATTATAAGTCGACTCATTCATAGTTAATTCTTCATCATTCTATCACAAGAAGGATTCATGGTTAGGAATTGAAAGTGGGTTTCATATAATTCTTCTTCCTGGTCTAGTTACGAAAATATTTGAAAAATGGGCAACATAATTATGATAGATGTCAGCTACTTAGCGAAAGATGTGGAAAATGTATGAAGAGAACCGATATACATATATCGAGATATGATGAATAAACACGACATTGAAAACTGTTCAGTTAGATTTGCATAACATTTCGGCGAGAAAACTCCCGCCACTTTCATCACTAACACACTCGATAACACAATAAGTTTTCATTCTTCGAATAACCGTCAAAGCAGGCACAGCAGTTGCTCCAGTATGAAACAGCACATTCAGTTAAACTTGATTAAGACATGTAACGAGCAAGAATTTATTCGAGCCAGCTACGCAGGCGTGTGTTTACCGGCTAGTTTAATATTTCATGAAGTTGCCAGCCAGTATGGGATAAGACAGAGGTGGTAGTAGGTGCAAAGTTCTACTCAAATGGAATTGTAATTACGCCTCATTTCTGGAATGAACATACGAACTAGTATACGACCCAACAGATGCAATTACAAAACATCATCTACCTCATCAAATAGAATTTACGATGAAAAAAGGAATGTTATGTGTAAAAGCGGCGAAGACATAAAAATGTAGAATATTTATTATGATTTTCAGAAAAGCAAATCGACGACTGCCTATTTTAAAGAGGCTCCTGCAGGTCTGCTGGAAATACGAAAAAATATTTTTATTACTGTAGCAAAGATACTTAGGAAAAAATAAATAAATTTTTGAAGTAATTGTTTTTTATATACAACTCAGTTATTGACAATGACCTACTTAGCTATAAAACAAATAATTAAAGAATTAGGTTATATTGTTACAAACAATATATCACTTGTTAATAGGAAGTACGTCATTGATGCTTGTAGCAAAAAGGTTGTTGAGCGCAAAGAAAGTGTGATAGCAGAGAAAGAGAGAGAGAGAGAGATAGAGAGAGTTAGGTGCTGACACGTTCTGTCACGTTATTTTACGTCACGTTCTGTCACGTTCTGTCACGTTCTGTCACGTTCTGTTGAGTACTGTCACGTGATTTACGTCATTCACGTAACGCTCTGTTAGTTACTGTCACGTTCTGTTAGTTACTGTGACGTTCTGTGTCACGTGATTACTGCATGAAGTAAACTATGATTCAGCGTTATGTCTGAGGTTATACAGCGATAATTTAACGGTTAGCGCCAAGTCAGATGCAAGTCAGATGTTAGTCAGATGCAAGTCAGATGTATGCCAGATGCATGTTAGCTATATGTCAGATGCAAGTCAGCGGATATAGATAAAGGTGTTAACTAGAGAAACGGCATTCAGATACAAGAAAATTAACGGTGAACATCGTGTCAAGCAGCTTGCTAAGTTATTAGAAAAAGTATAATTCACTCAAAATAATAACGCAACGTGAACAACAACTCAAAACAGTTTTAACACCTAGTACTGAACCTCTTGGAGAACTAAACAATTATCTGAAAACTTCACATCAGACAGAGAAGCATGAAGAGACCAGCGGACACCAAAACAATCGTTTGAGAAATATGCGCCAGAAGGATGAAGAAAGCACAGATGAAGAAGAAGATGAACACCTTCAAAAATATTGGCATCATTCACCAGACCTTGATAGAGCTTATGGTCCACACTATGTTTGGAAAACTGATAAATGGCTAATGGGTGATATGGAAATCAAATTTGCTCCTAAGAATATACTGATTAACGATAGCAAGTACAAGGCTACTTGTGGGCTATATACTGTTATAATTTTATATGTATCCTCAAGACTTTACACCAAATGATAGCCTAAACTATAAAAAAAATATTAGAAGTCACAGGTGTTCATAGAGATTCCCGAGGATATTTGAGACATCAAGCATTCCCGGATAAATTTAATAAGATCATAAAACCTTTGTTTAAAAATAACTCAAACATGCGTCGAAGCCCCTGTGAAAATGTTCGGAAAACTGAGAAAAAACATCGTAAGAGTGTTGAACGCTCTGACCGACAATTTAAACAGCGCACAAGCATAGATTACGAGACATCATCGTTTAACCATTATGTCGTTGGACCTCTGGATAAAAATGTTAAAATAAATCGACTAGGGCATTTAGTTTTTAATTAAAAACTGTAATAATGTACTAGCATAAAAAAATTTAAATAAAATAATAAAATGACTCATATTGTCTCTTATTTACTAACCCAATGCATTACAAAGAGTGTCAATATATTTTTAAAAATAAAAATAAGTTGAGTCGTACATAAAATAGAAAATGCAACACGATTATTATCACACTGTTAAAAATAAATACCAGCTACGCTTGGTCGTATATAAAATATAAATGACAGCTACGCTTCATTGTATATTGTTGAAAAACAAAAGTACGGTAGAATGCGGCATAAAAAGATACTGAAATAAATCATAAAATTGTTCAGAAATATACGGACGGGTGTTGCATCATACATGCCTGAAAAACATGAAATAAAACAAATTTATAAATCAAATTAGAAAATAAGAACTAAACGGTAAAATACTATTATCCTAATGCAGATAACAAGAAATATGTGCTAAAAGAAGACGGAGTACCGCGCTAAATGTATCATAAAAAGTTACTATTCTTGAGTGCCCGGGAGTCGGCATACCACCGATTCGGGACCACATGGCTATTTTGGTGGCCCCCGTATCGGCATACCGATTCTGGCTCATGATGAGCTGGAATCCGCCTACCGCTTCTGGCTCATGATGAGCTGGAATCTGGTGCATGAAAGTGACCACGTATCGGCATACCGATTCTGAGCCACATGGCGATTTTGATGCATGAAAGTGGCCCCCCCGTATCGGCATACCGATTCCGGGCCATATGCGGATTCTAGACCATGAAAGTATTAGAAAATAAGAACTAAATAGTAAAATATGATTATCTTAATGTAAAAACCTACCTCATTTATTTATGTAACAAGGAAATATTAAAAGATGAAAAAAGTACAGTAGAAATGAGTCATAAACAGCTATTATTATTTTAGGGATAAAACGTAAAATCAGTTAAAAATATTAGCGACAGATACATCCTACGATATGATAAAAACAAGTAATAAAATTACTATAATAAATCACATTGAATATAAGAATAAAATCACCTATAGTACACACATTTTATTTTAAGAGAAGTATATATATAGATACCTAGAAGACCTGCAAACAAGTTGGGAAGAGAGAATTAAAACCAGTATTACCCATAGATGAAAGGAAACACATGTACATCCAAATTATTTAACAAAAATAGCAAACCAATAAATTCATAAAAACCATATGTAAAATAAACAGCAAAATCTCTTACCTTAATTGAATATTTTCCACTGAACACTGCAACTATACTGTAGAAACTGTCAGATGTCGACTGTGGTATATGCTCGTCTGTTTCAGTATTTATAGGCGAAATTCACACAGCATGAACGTGATCAAATGTTTGAATGTGTTTTGCAAAAACAAGACCTTATAGTTTTAAAAATATGTGATAACATTTACACAAATAACAACTGCGGTTACATGTTCTCATCCGACTACATCCGGACTTTTAGCATTGTGGCTTGTCATATCTTTGGAGGTTAATATTAACAAAAATAACGTCTGCACTCTTTTCTTATCAACCATACACACCCGGCATGTTAACAAACAACTTAAAATATTTTTGTAAATATTTCAAATTATTCGATTTTTCATAATTTTGTACAAATATTTGTATCTTTGGAACGGATAATCAGAAATCAATGTATGACCCATCAAATTAAAGGATTTTGAATGACGAATTACGTTGTGATGTCTGTTTTAACACAATGTTCTGTATAAGGCCTTTTTTTGTACCATATAAGTACATTTTGTGTCAATATAGTACATTGAGAATTTGTAGTTTTTTGTCGTTTTCAGCCATAAATAATGACCGTAACACACTTGGTCAGTGATTTTCTTAATATACATGAAAAGACCTTTCTAATGATATATTGCACGGGGCACTTGGTGCAAAATTGAGCGAATTAGGATTTGCTAGAGATCAAACTGCGATAAGAGATTTTTCTATGCTAATGGCTTTGTTTTAACGTCAATAACAATAAATAAGCATTTACAGCTCAACCAAGTTATCCCTTAGGCCGTTATGGCAATGTACCATGTATCTTCGGAACGGATAATCAGAAATCAATGTGTGACCCATCAAATTAAAGGATTTTGAATGACGAATTACGTTGCGGTGTCTGTTTTAACGCCATGTCATGTATAAGGCCTTTTTTGGTACCATATAAGTACATTTTGTGTCAATATAGTACATTGAGAATTTGTAGTTTTTTGTTGTTTTCAGCCATAAATAATGACCGTAACACATTTGGTCAGTGATTTTCTTAATATACATGAAAAGACCTTTCTAATGATATATTGCACGGGGCACTTGGTGCAAAATTGAGCGAATTAGGATTTGCTAGAGATCAAACTGCGATAAGAGATTTTTCTATGCTAATGGCTTTGTTTTAACGTCAATAACAATAAATAAGCATTTACAGCTCAACCAAGTTATCCCTTAGGCCGTTATGGCAATGTACCATGTATCTTCGGAACGGATAATCAGAAATCAATGTGTGACCCATCAAATTAAAGGATTTTGAATGACGAATTACGTTGCGGTGTCTGTTTTAACGCCATGTCATGTATAACGCCCTTTTGACATATTATCGTTTATTATTTGCCTGATATGTCGAATCTCATCGTATGACACCTCAAATTACAGGATTTTGAATGACAAATTACGTTAAGATGTCTGTTTTAACACCATGTTATGTATAAGGCCTCTTTGGCACTCTATCATATGCTTTATGTGATTATTTATAAATTGATTCTTATATTATGGATCAGTGTATTGTTGTATGCAAACAAGGATGGATGTGTTTTTTAATGTGTGTGCTACTGCTGCGTTGCATGGCAACAGCAGATACCTTTTCCTTTTTAAGGTTTTTTTAACCGCATAAGTGAGTGGATAAATGAAAAAAGTTTTATTTTTATCATTTCTTTATCTCTTCATTCATTTTATTATACCCCATATTTCTATTGGGCGATATCAAAATAGGATTAATAACCATGGCAGTTTCATGCATCTTTATGTATTGTCATTGTAAGCTACACCATCTATTATTTACAAGTACATTAAACGTGTAAGAAATAAGACAAGATATATTTTATATAAATTTATTATGGATATCTAAACATTACATTATAATTCATTAAGCCGTGATTAATACATTTGCTTTTTAAAAAAAGCCGTTCAGATTCTTCGTTGGAGCAGAACGCAGTGAATTCATTATTTTTCTTTATGTGATGTATAAGTTTGCATGCATATCCTCTTCTCCGATGATTAGGTAAAGTGTATACGTATTCTAATACTCTTGGTACATCATGTTGTCCAAGTGGATCAAAGTCACGTTTCGATAAGAGTACAAATGATGCTGGTACTCCGCTGACATAAAAGATGTAGCAGGTAACTTTTGTGTTTGTCATCCATTGATCAATAAGTATATCATCTACATTTAACTGCTTAATTTTTCTGACTGCGTTCGGACCTCTGAACAACTCAATTTTTTCCATCTTGCTTCATCGATTGATTGAATGATACTGATTTTTGCTTTATTCATTCTATCATGTATCTGTGAATTTTGAAGGAGTGGGGGAACGTCATAGTATTCTATCGCGTATCTGTGAATTTTCCATGAGTGGGGGAACGTCATAGTATTCTACACCGAAGGTTTATATATCATATAAACGTTGTATACATTATTATGTTCCGTTTACGGAAGGATTAGAGTTAATAATAAACATAAAAACTAGATGGCAAATGTAGTCTCCTATATATTGAATAGACGATTATTTAACTATAAAAGTAAAATACCAACCTACATAATATTACCCTCCTTGCCGTAGATAAAATACAGTATGCGAATCGCAATACCATTTTTTTTTTGTTTGGTGATTTTCATGATACTACCCAACTTTCCGTAGAAAAGACTTGTACATGAGATGTTTGCTGGTTTGGCCACAGCGTATGAATGGTATATGTTCATTGTAGGAATGTATGATTGGAGGGAGATCGAGGATGTTTGTTGGTCATACTGTAAGTATGGTATACGTTGTTCTAGATGGCTTGGGCATAGTTACATGTTGCAGCCGACAGGTGGCGATTTGTATGACGAGATTATCAACTGTGATAGGATGTTTGATGGATTGGTCATACTGTAAGTATGGTATACGTTCTTCTAGATGGCTTGGGCATAGTTACATGCTGCAGCCGACAGGTGGTGATTTGTATGACGAGATTATCAACTGTGATAGGATGTTTGATGATTTGGTCATACTGTAAGAATGGTATACGTTCTTCTAGATGGCTTGGGCATAGTTACATGTTGCAGCCGACAGGTGGCATGATTAGGCGAAGAACTGTAATAGACGTGGAATCCCCATTAAGTTGACAGGTCAAAATATCTCCAATAGCAACAAATATATCACCGTTTTGGCAATGTTGCCATGTTTCTCCTTTCCTTCAACGTCTGTTGCGTTAAAATCAATAGCAACGAAGATATAGTGCTGTTTTGTCATTGCTGACATCTTTGTTTTTATGTTAACATATTCAATATCCCCTCTTTTTCCAACAAGACCTTATTCACAAAAATTGAACTAATAGACACGAAGATACGATATAGTGCCGTTTTGGCAATGTCTTTGCGTTTGTTTTTCATGTTAACATATTCCTTGAACCTTCCACTTTCCAACAAGACCTCATACACGATGATCGAGCTAGTAGAAACGAAGATACGATATAGTGCCGTTTTGGCTATGCCGCCATCTTTGTTTTTTTTTTTTGTGTTAACGTATTCGTCACCCCCTCCCCTTTCCGGTGATACCTCACACGTCACGATCTGACGAGCAGTCGCGCCTCCACCACAAAAAGCGTCAAAAATGACCAGAATGGACCTTAAAATTTCTTATGGAGATTTACATGTAAAAAAGCGTCAAATTGCGCTAGAACTGTTGCTGCCCCTTTACTTTGGTCCAAAAAAGGCCTAACCCAGACATCAAAAATAAAAGTTCTCCTCCAACACCAAATAGTTCTATATGGTCCACATATTGTTCAGTAAAAAGTTACACCATTTTGAGCGTCCGGTTTGGGGGGAAGATGGGGGAGAATTCGGTAAATTAGTAGTTTTTTTAAGTTTTTCGTCAATATTTCTAAAGCTATACTTTAGCGTAAACAATATTCTATACAAAAATGTTCTACATAAAATTTAAAACAAAAAAGGTCCGATACATAATTGTTATAAAATCAACGGTTCCAGAGTTACGGAGGGTGAAAAGTGAAGGTTTTCGATACTTTTTATATTTTTTGTGCAATTGATGATGATTTTGGGTGGTGAGGTTGACGTGTCTTCAAGGGCTTATCACTAACATACCATCGGCCACTGAAATAGCAAATTTGATTTATAAAACTCAATCCTGTTAAAGAAAATCAGTAGGAAATTGTCCAAAAAATATAAAAAGTATCGAAAACCTCCACTTTTCACCATCCGTACTTCTGGAACCGTTGATTTTATAACAATTATGTATAGGACCTTTTTTATTTTAAATTTTATGTAGAACATTTTTGTATAGAAAATTGTTTACGCTAAAGCATAGTTTTAGAAATATTGACGAAAAACTTAAAAAAACTACTAATTTACTGACTTCCCCCTTATCTCCCCCCAAACCGGACGCTCAAAATGGTGTAACTTTTTACTGAACAATATGTGGACCATATAGAACAATTTGGTGTTGGAGGAAAACTTTTACTTTGGATGTTAGGGTTAGGCCTCTTTTTGGACCAATTACCTCCGTAACTTTGAAACCGTTCATTTTAGAAGGATTATGTGTCATCTCGGAGGGCGAAAGCTGGACTCTGCATGAGGTAGGTGGAGCCCTTCCTCGAGATGCTCTTGATACTCCATTGTCGTTGGAGGGTTGTGCTGTGTCCTAGGTGAGAGGTTCGTATATGTGAACTTCCTCTCGTAGGTTGCCTTTCTAGGCGTATCTTTAAGTCCATTCTGCCTCTGATCTAGCACCCTGAAAGGCTAAGAGGGCTTCAGGTGTCGAAATAAAGCACACAGTCGAGTTTAAGTAAGGTACAGCACAGATTCTCCTTCTATTTCGGCATTTCGCCTGTGAAACGGCCAAATGGCCGAAGTTGAGGCCGGAGCCCCAGCTCGTTAGAGCGCTCAATACGACGAAAGTGATGTTAGGCGAAGTAAGAGAGAGAATCAGAGAAATTACTTCAATTTATAGATTCGCGAAATTAAAGTAAGACGTAATTAAAATTCAAAGAGCAAAACCGACCAATCAGGAAGGTTCCTGGCCGGTGGGCGGAGGCTAAGAAAAATCAAACGCGAAGATATACGCGGTTTGATAACATATGCATAGAACCTTTTTTGTTTCAAATTTAATGTAGAACATTTTTGTATAGAAGGTTGTTTATGCTAAATCGTATAGTTTTAGAAATATTTACGAAAAACGTAAAAAACTACGAATTTACCGATTTCTCCCCCCTCTCCCCCCCAAACCCGACGCTCAAAATGGAGTGACTTTTTTCTGAACATTATGTGGACCATATAGAACAATTTGGTGTTGGAGGATAACTTTCACTTTATATGTCTGGGTTTGGATCTAGTTATACCATACTATAATTGAGATGACAGAAAATTACAATTGTTTTAGTTTTTAGCAAGTTTTTAGTATATTAAAAAATGCGGTATGCGGTCTGTCGCACAGCCCTGCTTTTACCTAGTTTGATATAATATTTTCGTTGAACTGGCAACGTTGCCCTAGAAATTAGAATGACATTTGTGACAAGATCAACTTACACAACTTGAAAAACAAGAGTTTCGGTCATAAGAGTTGTACCAGTTTTTTTTGACGCGAAGTGTTCTAGTACCAGCTATCTAAGATACTCATTAATATTCAGCTGAGAACGGTGGTATTGTTCGAGGTGTAAAATTACATAATCAAGGGATCATTGTATACAACATCCCTGAATATCCCTTGTTTACGAAATTTCACACCTCGAACAATAGCACTCCGTTGTGCTAAATATAAATGAGTCTCTTTGATAGCTGGTGCTACTATATTCGATGCATTTTTCAATCAATATCGTTATGGTATGCAAATGATCATTTGTGCCATATCCTACCTACTCCGAACCTCATGTTCTGTGGGCCGGTAGAAATCAACTTTAGGTGCTTTAGTCTCTCCATTATGATTTTCATATGTGTCAAGAGGCAAGAGGCTGATGGCCTAGTGGGTCTATAATTTTCTAATTTAGTAGATAAGACTTCTTTCACTTTGTTCACTTTTTTTCATCATTTTTTTTGTATATCGTGTACATTCAATTAAATAATTATCTTTAAATCGCAAATAACGAATTTGAATAATTATTCATGTGTTACTCCCCTTGTGACCTTGTATTGAAAGGTTGGTATAAACATAAACAACTTATCACATACATAATATCCAAAAATAAAATAAATAATAGGTACTTAGTTTTCATGTGTTTATTCAAATTTTGTTATTTAATATTAACACTTACAATAATATTATTATATTTGCATTATGTACTTCGATTTGCATATTATAGGTATTAAGTAGGTAGGTACATAATAGCACAGTTTTTCTGTTTAAAGCAGAAAAAGAAAAAGTATAAATATCGATATTATAAAATTCGAATTAATGAATACTTCGTTAATATGAGTAAATATAACATCACAATATGAGTACCTAAATATAAGTATAATAATGAGTATAATAAGAGTAAATATAAGAAAATAGGTACTAAATTTACCTATAAGTTTACTCATAATATGAGTAAATATGCCACAACAAGATCCCATTTCCTATTTCCCTTATTCAAGAAAGGTCTTGAATTCATTCTTTATAGACCAGTTGATAAATCAGTCTTTTTATTTTCCCAACCATTCGCTGATATCATTAATAAAATTTTGTTGTCGTTTTTCGTGATTTTCTATGTGTCACGGGGTCATAACCCCCCCCCTCCGACGAAATTAGATATCAATTCAATAATCCTAAAAAAAGAAAAACTGAGAGCTGTGAAACAAAAAAAAATTTTAGGCCCATCCAAAAAATAATTGAAAATCTACTTATCCTAGGGGTGGTAAGACTAATATACTAAAGTGACCTTGCATCAGAGAAAAGAAATTAAATGACCCTCCATATCCATTACCCCCCCCCCCCAAAATCTGGATTCGCCACTGAGAAGGTCCCGTTATTTGGGATGGCACTAATTTGCATATTATGGCGCATCTAAAAATGGTCTAAGAACCGTATTTAAAGTTGGTGATTGGTTACTGTGTAGCATGTGTGAAATCCCCCTTTATAAGTCCTCTCAGAATTTCTCTAGCTACGCCTATGGTGAAGAAGCAGCCTTGTTCAGATGCCCCCATTTAGAAATCTCTATATGACTTGTCTATTCCACAGAAATACTTCCATAAAATCAGCAGGGTGCAACTCCGTAGCTTTCTATTCGTATTTCGTATAGTCCCATTCTTCTAACAATGAATTTTTCTCCTTTTGTTTTCTCAAAACTAAAATTTCTACGAACTCTTTCGTAACCGTTAACGGATATAAGGATGTTCGCTTAGCGAGAGAAAGTTGTTAGATTCAGAAATGCTCTGTCTTCCAGATGTCATTACGGACTATATTCGCCTAATACCCCTTCTTTCGCGTTACATCCCTAAAACTTGAATCTAGCCCTCAGCGTCATTTAAAAATTCATTTTTTTGTGTCCTTGTGTGCTGTTAAGACGTGTGAGAGACGAAAGGCGGAATTCAGCCGGTAAGTAGGTACCCTTTATAAAACTTCTTGTTTCCTTCCCGATCTTAACTATTAGAGCATACTTAAAAGAGATTCTCTTCTGTCTTTGCAGAGCCTATCAATTTTGTTTGCTGGCTTTCCGTTCACCAATCTCGTTCTTTGACGTTGTTTGTCACTACTACTATCTTTCGTCGTTTGCTATTACCTGCCATCCAGCAACTTGCGAAAATTGGCGTACCTACTCATCTATCTACACCTGTCATACCGACACGTGCTTGATTGTCTAGCCATAAACGCTACACCTACCTGTTTTGACACGAGCCATATTGTAAGTACTTCTATACAATACGCCAGCAGATTTAAGAGCCTATTACATCTTCCTAAATTCAGGACCGATATTCAGGATACGATTTAGGACACTAAATTCAGTCACTGTAGCTCGCTATTACACCATCCTAAATTTAGGATGCTAAATAGCACAAAGACAGGGTCTGAAAACCAAGAAGTGTTAAAACCACAGGGGTTCGGTTTAGGGCAGTCATTGAGAGCAAGACTATGTTATTATCTCCGAATTCTATCCTACTGCATGGATTTTAATCAAATTTTAGGAATAGGCTCAACTTATCTCCTTTTTCAAAGTCTAACCTATGCCGATGTGTGCTTTTGTCTTGGGGGCGGTTCCCACCCCTTCTCGGGGGTGGGAAACTTTTGCTTAAATAACTACGGAAGTTGCTAGAGAACCTAATTCTAAGCAAAACTGCTCTATAATTTTTTTTCGAAAACTCGATACTTTTTGAGTTATTCGTGGTTGAAAATTGGCCATTTTCATTGAAACATAACACCTTTTCAAACGGTTTTTTGCGAATAACTTAAAAACAATGCATCTAACTAAAAAAACTATATAAAACTTTTTTGTAGCCTATAAAAAATCAAAGAGATTCGTTTCCTCATAAATCTTCTAGTTATAACACAAAAAGAGATATGATACGTAAGAGAATTTGTTTTTTGGTGCAATCTCAAATCAGTGTATTCAACTTGAAATAACAAAGAAACGGTCGATTTTAGGTGTATAGTGCTACCAATACCTGTTGTTGTGATTGAAACGTTATTTCAAATAAGCAATATTAAATGTCGAGTACATTCAAACTAAGCGAGATATGTTTCAAAAAATTGATGACTAACGAATTTTAAGAAAGAAATGAGAAGTATATTTAACCCCTCATCCACAAGAATTTAAATGCATCGTTTTCCTTCTACAATACATTTTATTATAGTATTATTTATATATTCAAAAAGTTGAGCGGCTTTAAAATGAATGGTTTTTGAAAAAAATAAAATCAAATTATAGAGCGCATATTTAAATTTTCTTAAAAATCTTCCTTTTTCTCCATGTAACTTGAAAATGATAAGAGATACGGTTATGAAAAATAAAATTAAAATGTTTATCTAAAAGAAACCTACATTTTTGTATGGCATTTAAGTTACATGTTACATGGAGGAACAGGAAGATTTTTAAGAAAATTTAAAAATGCGCTCAATAATTTGATCTTATTTTTTTCAAAAGCCACTCATGTTAAACCCGCCCAACTATTTGAACATAAAAATAACACTATTATAAAATGTATTGTAGAAGGAAAACGATGCATTTAACTTCTTGTGGATGAGGGGTTAAATATTCTTCTCTTTTTTTTTCTTAAAATACGTAAGTCATCAAATTTTTTGCAGTTTATCTCGCTTAGTTTGAATGTAATCGACATTTAATATTGCTTATTTTAAAGGTCTTTTCAAGCACAACAAAAATTATTGGTCGACACCTAAAATCGACCGCTTCTCTGTTATTTCAAGTTGAATACACTGATTTGAGCATGCACTAAGAAAACAAACTCTTTTCACTTAATATATATCTTTTTGTGTTATAACTAGAAGATTCATAAAGGTTATTTTATAAGCTACAAAAATATTTTATATAGTTTTTTTAGTTAGATGCATAGTTTTTAAGGTATTCGCAAAAAACCGTTTGAAAAGGTGTTATGTTTCAATGAAAATAACCAATTTTCAACCACGAATAACTCAAAAACTATTGAGTTTTCGAAAAAAAAAATATAGAACAGTTTTTGCTTAGAATTGGGTTCTCTAGCAACTTCCGTAGTTATTTAACCAAAAAATTTTCCACCCTCGAGAAGGGGTGGGAACCGCCCCCAAGACAAAAGCACACACCGGCATAGGGTAGACTTTGTTTCTTGAGCTGTTCCCTACTTATTGTGAAAATATCAAGTAAATCGATATAGTTGGATAGAATTCGGAGTCCCATACCCTCATTGACTGCCCTAATTTAACCAGGTTAAACTTTTAAAAACAGGTAAAACAGGTACGCTCTTCGAAGGGCTCGAAAGGTAATTATGATTGATTACCTTTCAGTCAGCATCGTGACATGTTTATCGTTTTGGGTACATCCAGTGACATTTTTATTATTTTGGGTGCATAGAAAATGGTACAGGATTGTACACATGTACATCCATCCGATTTACTAGAGTTGGCATGGTGGAACTGGAGCAGGTACCTCTTATAACACACAACTTTGGAGAGATTAGAACTATGTATGCTTACTGCGTTAGATGCCGCCTGTAAGAAAGTTTGTTTAAACATAAATTTTGGAAAGACACAAAACATGACAAACCTGGTAATACCAAGCGAAAATCCCAAAAACCGACTTCAATGAAATAGCATTTGGTCCATAAATATAAATATTTAGGGATGAACTCCAAATTGCCAGACAACCAAACTGCCGAGCTACAAAGAAGGATCACCTCAGCATGGGTCGCATACGGAGCTCTATCAGACATCTTCAAGAGGAACATGCCAAATTATCTGAAACAGAAGACGTCCGACTAATGTGCGCTTCCAAACATGACTTACGGCGCCAAAATATTATCGTTAACCCAGACCACAACAACCAAACTTGAGTGCCCCAAAGAAGAATGAAACGGTCTAGAGATGGCATGATGGAACTGGAGCAGGTACCTCGGAATAGGTCCCAATCGTCTATTCCACGCACCAGTGACCAAAAGTCGACGGTATCGGTTTCGATTTCAACGGCGCCGCATCGACCGCAATCCGCAATTTACAATAAACTCGGAACTGGATTCTCGCTCGGAATAGGTTTTAGCACAGCCACATCGAAAGAGCCACCATAGGGTTAGTAGGGAACACATCGGCGACGTTCGTTTCGATTAGGGATGGCATGCTGGAACTGGAGCGGGTACGTCGGAATATGTTTCAATCGACTATTCCACGTATTACACGTGACAAAACTTTGACGGCATCGGTTTCGATTACAGCGCCGGTCGTACACTTTTCGGAACGACCGGGCAAGAGATTTGAAATGAACTAGGTACGGAATAGGTACCATAGAGAAACGCATCGGCGGCGTCTGTTTCGATACCAACATCTCACATCTGTTTAAGGCCGGCCATTGGTAATGTTACAAGTATAGGCGATCACATCACCTTTATAAAGTACACCACTCATAATCTAGAGCATATATGTATACCGAAAAATGCTTAACCTACTAACAATATATCTCGCTAATTACAGCCATATTTTTGCTACCCTACCTGTTGTGTATTGTTTATAAAAAAATGTGAAAGTTTTGCTTTTTTATCAATAAATATAAGAGCGTTTATATCTAAATTACTCAAGTATTTAAATGAATTTCATGATAAAAGTCCGTTTAGCACTAGCCTATATGTAACGGAAGGATGTAACGTTAAAAAAATGTGAATTAATAAAGTACTTTTTGCGTGGTGTACTTTTAAAATAAATTTCTGGAATTAATAGAAATTGGCATGTGAAACGTAAATCTTGTACATATAATACACAAAAAGTATAGGAATCTGTAAGAATCTAAGCTATGTTAATGTAGCAATTATGTATAAGATGGCGCTACGAAAAAAATTAAATAAACATCAAAAATTCAGGAGCGTAATGGCCCGTTTGAAACTTTCCTTAGGAAATTTCGGTACTTGACAAATATGAGTTTATTAGGGGTCCGGACAAATAATCCCCGGACAAATAATCCCGGACAAAAAATCCCCACAAATTATCCCCGGACAAAAATCCAAGGAAAAAAAATCCCCACAAATAGTCTTCACAAATAATCCCCACAAATAATCCCCGGACAAATAATCCCCACAAAAAATCCCGGACAGATAATCCCCACAATTTTTTTTGACAAAATATCCCCGCAAAAAATCCCCAAGAAATATTTTTGCCGAATAAAGTTGTCAAATGAATGCTTATAATCCAAGGATGGTACTAAAGATGAGAAATTTAGACTGTCTGTCCGTCGGTACGTCCGACCGCGCATATAACTACTCCGTCATTATGCCAGGTAGAATGACACATTAGGGGTCGAATGAACGGTTATAATCCAACAATGGTACTACAGATGAGCAATTTGGTCCGTCGGTCTGCTTGACCACGAATATAACTCCTCCATCACTGTACCAGGTAGAATGACAAATGAGGTGTCGAATGAAAGTTTATAATCCAAGGATGGTACTAAAGATGAGAAATTAGACCAAGGCTGTCTGTCCATCGGTCCGTCCGACCGCGAATGTAACTACTCCGTCATTATGCCAGGTAGATTGACAAATGGGGTGTCGAATGAACGGTTATATTCCAACGATGGTACTAAAGATGAGCAATTTGGTCCGTCGGTCTGCCTGACCGCGAATATAAGTCTTCCTTCACTGTACCAGGTAGAATGACAAATAAGGTGTCGAATGAAAGCTTATAACCAAGGATGGTACTAAGGTTGAGAAATTTGACCAAGGCTGTCTGTCCATCGGTCCGTCCGACCGCGAATGTAACTACTCCGTCAATATGCCAGGTAGATTGACAAATGGGGTGTCGAATGAACGGTTATAACCCAACGATGGTACTAAAGATGAGCAATTTGATCCGTCTGTCTGCTTGACCGCGAATATAACTCCCCCGTCACTGTACCAGGTAGAATGACAAATGAGGTGTCGAATGAAAGCTTATAATCCAAAGATGGTACTAAAGATGAGAAATTAGACCAAGGCTGTCTGTCCATCGGTCCGCCCGACCGCGAATGTAACTACTCCGTCAGTATGCCAGATAGATTGACAAAAGGGATGTCGAATGAACGGTTATATTCCAACGAATTTGGTCCGTCTGTCTGCCTGACCGCAAATATAACTCCTCCGTCACTGTACCAGGTAGAATGACCAATAAGGTGTCCAGTGAAAGCTTATAACCAAGGATGGTACTAAAGATGAGAAATTTGACCAAGGCTGTCTGTTCATCTGTACGTCCGACCGCGAATGTAACGACTCCGTCATTATGCCAGGATTAGTGACAAATGGGGTGTCGAATTAACGATTATAATTCAACAATGGTACTAAAGATGAGCAATTTGGTCCGTCGGTCTGCTTGACCGCGGATATAACTCCCCCGTCACTGTACCAGGTAGAATGACAAATGAGGTGTCGAATGAAAGCTTATAATCCAAGGATGGTACTAAAGATGAGAAATTAGACCAAGGCTGTCTGTCCATCGGTCCGTCCGACCGCGAATGTAACTACTCCGTCATTATGCCAGGTAGATTGACAAATGGGGTGTCGAATGAACGGTTATATTCCAACGATGGTACTAAAGATGAGCAATTTGGTCCGTCGGTCTGCCTGACCGCGAATATAAGTCTTCCTTCACTGTACCAGGTAGAATGACAAATAAGGTGTCGAATGAAAGCTTATAACCAAGGATGGTACTAAGGTTGAGAAATTTGACCAAGGCTGTCTGTCCATCGGTCCGTCCGACCGCGAATGTAACTACTCCGTCAATATGCCAGGTAGATTGACAAATGGGGTGTCGAATGAACGGTTATAACCCAACGATGGTACTAAAGATGAGCAATTTGATCCGTCTGTCTGCTTGACCGCGAATATAACTCCCCCGTCACTGTACCAGGTAGAATGACAAATGAGGTGTCGAATGAAAGCTTATAATCCAAAGATGGTACTAAAGATGAGAAATTAGACCAAGGCTGTCTGTCCATCGGTCCGCCCGACCGCGAATGTAACTACTCCGTCATTATGCCAGATAGATTGACAAAAGGGATGTCGAATGAACGGTTATATTCCAACGAATTTGGTCCGTCTGTCTGCCTGACCGCAAATATAACTCCTCCGTCACTGTACCAGGTAGAATGACCAATAAGGTGTCCAGTGAAAGCTTATAACCAAGGATGGTACTAAAGATGAGAAATTTGACCAAGGCTGTCTGTTCATCTGTACGTCCGACCGCGAATGTAACGACTCCGTCATTATGCCAGGATTAGTGACAAATGGGGTGTCGAATTAACGATTATAATTCAACAATGGTACTAAAGATGAGCAATTTGGTCTGTCGGTCTGCTTGACCGCGGATATAACTCCCCCGTCACTGTACCAGGTAGAATGACAAATGAGGTGTCGAATGAAAGCTTATAATCCAAGGATGGTACTAAAGATGAGAAATTAGACCAAGGCTGTCTGTCCATCGGTCCGTCCGACCGCGAATGTAACTACTCCGTCAATATGCCAGGTAGAATGACTAATGACGTGTCGAATGAATGGTTATAATCCAACGATGGTACTAAAGATGAAAAATTTGATCCGTCGGTGTGCCTTTCCGCGAATATAACTCCTCCGTCACTGTACCAGGTAGAATGACAAATGAGGTGTCAAATGAAAGCTTATAATCCAAGGATGGTACTAAAGATGAGAAATTAGACCAAGGCTGTCTGTCCATCGGTCCGTCCGACCGCGAATGTAACTACTCCGTCATTATGCCAGGCAGAATGACAGATGAGGTGACGAGTGTACAGTGAACGGTTATAATCCAACCATGGTACTCAAGATTCACGCACGCATTTCGTTTCCGAAAGTTGCACTTTCACGCACGACTTGCGGGAAAGTAAAATACCTTGTAATATTGCATTATAATATATTATAATACATGCAATAAACTAATATTGAAAGTTTGTTTTTGACAACCTTGTCAAATAATTGATTTGTGTATTTTCACTTCTAAATAAAAATTGATATAACTCTATTTTTTTTGTGGCTTTTTCCAAACGTAGGCCCTAGAATAAATATTATTCCTAACTCGTGCGGAAAGTGTGTTCCTCGCACTCGAATGCCTGCCCGAACTCCGCTATCGCGTCGTTCGGGTCAACGACAGTCTCGTGCGTGAAGTTATCACTTTCCGCACTAGTTAGGAAAATAACTATTTTATGATGTCGATATTTTCCAAGTTATGGGGGGAAATAGTGACAGTTAGAGGTTAGAGTTAGAGCATAACTATTGAATTGTCTCGTTAATTATGAGTTTTACGACAAAAATGTAGGTACCTATAATACAAAAATAGAACTTAGTAGATAGAATTAACTTTTACATAATTTTGAATTTTGATCTCTTTCATTTTTTTTACGAATATTTAAAATTGTTTCAAATATGATTTCCTACAATTATTTCTTTTTGACAATTTTTTTCGTGCGGTTGATATTTTCCGAGTTAGCGGGAATATATTAAAAAGGGGTGGGGGAGCATAATTATTGAATTGAATCTTGTTTCCGAGCTGCCCCAAATTTTATAATTCTAACCTTTAGGGGAGGTCAATAGTGGTGTAAATTTAAAATTGCGACTGAATTCCGCTGAAGGGTTAGCCGTCATATTGATTTTAAAGGAGAACCGTTGATGCTAAATACCTCCACCATTTTCAACTTTTTTGCTCTAATGCTCATTATTTATAATAGTTCCCAGGTAGCAAGACTGTTTAACGCGCTCTATCTGAATCTGCGTTCCATTAGTGTGCAGATGGGTTATAGGTATAGATAGGGCTATTATAGCAATCGCCATTAAACCGGTTTTTGGTACGAAAATAGTGATTAGCAATTAAATTTAAGCATGAATTGTAATTTCGATTACCAAATATCGAATTCCAATTGTGAGTTCTTTCAAAAATCGTGCATGCAGCACTCTGCTTTGAATAACCCTGTTCAAAACATCCTATTTGTGATGATAATTGCTTGTCCTGAAAACGATAATCTTGATTGTAATACAAAAAAACCTATTCATTTTTGTAATTTCAAAAGTATTTGCTCATCATCATCATCAATGGCGTTATAACTCTTCATCGAGACTCTGCCACATTTTTTATTATTTAAAATCAATACAGCTGCCCACGATGTGATATTTGATACCGTTCACGTTATCAACACCAGTAATAAAAATTTAATGTGTTTCTCGGTCGATGATCGAAATGCCACATCAGCGACTTGTTAATTATTGTGTTTTGACTGGAATAAGAATGTGAATTTTAACCGAATTTTTAACGTGCTAACAAATTGCACATACAATTTTTTTTTGTTTATGCTTATTTTTTATTATAATAAATATGTTGATTTTCACCCATTCGTGAGCAAAAATTTGGTTGTTTTGACTTCTGAGTAATACCAAAAAGTCAAAAATCGTTATAACTGAAAAAACTCGACAGAGTTATGCTCGATAAACTCATAATACTCATAAAGCTAATAAAATATTTTTGATCTTTTCGTTTCACATGATTCACTGAGCGTTGGCTTATTTTTTAATATTTTTCCTTATTTTTTTTTAATTCATTGAATTATAGCGTTGATTGAGATATTAGAGGCCGTCCAATATATCAATCAACGATTATAGTGAATATGCTTATTTAATTTAAAAATAAAATAATTCTATCCTCTTCTTCTTGCTGTGCCTGTCCGTGACGAATGTTGGCGATCACCATGGCATGGCAATCTTTATTTCATCTGCAGCAATGCAGGAAAGCTTCACATATGTTGAGTTGAACCAGGTTCTGAGGTTCTTTAACCAGGATGTTCTTCTTCTTCCTGGACCTCGCTTTCCAAATATTTTTCCTTGCAGAATGGCTTGTAGGAAGGCATATCTGGATTCATTTCGCATAATGTGTCCAAAGTATTCCAACTTTTGAGATTTGATGGTGGTTAATACTTCTCGGTTTTTCCCCATTCTTCTGTAAGGACCTCCTCATTTGTGACCCGATCAGTCCATGGGATTTTAAGAATTCTATTATAAGTTCAAAAAAAATTCAAAAAAATATGCTTGAAATATTTATTTCAAACTCTAAGCTCACCCCACCTTAAGGATAGCTATGACACGAATTTGATAGGCAAGCCATGCAAGTCGTTTTTGTCTATGTATGAAATTTAATAAAAAAAATGTCTCATCCGGAAAGCAGATGGGTGCAGGTCGACCTATATTCGGATCTTAGACTATAACGTATATATAGTTTCGTAGAGTTTTGCTATCAGCCGTTGATGATTTGCTGATGAACGCTACTCGTGTTATTTCTTTCCGTTCATGTTCACAAGAGCATGTGTTAACAAGTAATTGGACTTCGTAAGTCCTAGGTTTTCATCCAAAGTAATCGAAAGTAGAACTGGAAGTCGATATTTTAACTCTTCGTGTAACTTTGCGTCGATTCATATACGATTTTACTAATTTTGGATCATATTCATTTACATTAATATCATACTTTGAGTCACTTTAAAACAGATACTTGCGGTTGCAACTCTAAAACTGAAGTCCGATGTTAAATTACTCATCTTTAATACCATCCTTGTGTTATAATCTTTTATTCGAAACCTCATTATTTGTCATTATATCTGTATTAATACGGAGGAGTTGTATGTAGGAGGACAGACGGAAAGACACTCATGAAACCGGAAGTATATATATGTTCTCGCCTTGCGAAGGCTCGTCGAATAATATATCACTTTTACTATTCCGGTGACTTTAAAACAGTATTTCCGGTCCCATTTGTAAAACCGGAAGTCCTTGGTCAAATTTCTCACCTTTAGTACCATCCTTGGATTATAAGCTTTCATTCGACACCTCATTTGTCATTCAACCTGGTATAGTGACGGAAGAGTTATATTCGCGGTCGGACGGACCGACGGACAGACAGCCTTGGTCAAATTGCTCATCTTTGGTACCATCCTTGGATTATAAGCTTTCATTCGACACCTCATTTGTCATTTTACCTGGTACAGTAACGGAGGAGTTCTATTCGCGATCAGGCAGACCGACGGACCAAATTGCTCATCTTTAGTACCATCGTTAGATTATAATCGTTCATTAGAAACCTCATTTGTCATTTTCCCTGGCATAATGACGGAGAGAAGTTACATTTGCGGTCGGACGGACAGATGGACAGACAGCCTTGGTCAAATTTCTCATCTTTAGTACCATCCTTGGTTATAAGCTTTCATTCGACACCTTATTGGTCATTCTACCTGGTACAGTGACGGAGGAGTTATATTCGCGGTCAGGCAGACCGACGGACCAAATTGCTCAACTTTAGTACCATTGTTGGATTATAATCGTTCATTTAAAACCTCATTTGTCATTTTCCCTGGCATAATGACGGAGAAGTTACATTCGCGGTCGGACGGACAAATGGACCGACAGCCTTGGTCAAATTTTTCATCTTTAGTACCATCCTCGGTTATAAGCTTTCATTCGAAACCTTATTTGTCATTCTACCTGGTACAGTGACGGAGGAGTTATATTCGCGGTCAGGCAGACCGACGGACCAAATTGCTTATCTTTAGTACCATCGTTGGATTATAACCAATCATTCGACACCTCATTTGTCATTCTACCTGGCATAATGACGGAGTAGTTACATTCGCGGTCGGACGGACAGATGGACAGACAGCCTTGGTAAAATTTATCAGCTTTAGTACCATCCTTGGATTATAGGCTTTCATTCGACACCTCATTCGCTATTCTACCTGGTACAGTGACGGAGGAGTTATATTCGCGGTCAGGCAGACCGACGGACCAAATTGCTCATCTTTAGTACCATCCTTGGTTATAAGCTTTCATTAAATGTTCTAAACATTAATTACATTTTCATTCTAAATTAGACAATTAGACAAATTTGAGTGATATAATTGTTCTTCCCTGGTATAATTTTATAATATTGGGACATGAGAAGTAGGTAACAAACTATGATGAACCAATATGCGAAATAGATTTTTCCAATACTTTTGGTTTAAATTTTACCACGAGATACGAGCACAGTATTTATCCGAGTAAAATTTTCAGCGAGACCCCGTCCTTAAACCTCCTAGAAAACGAAAAGTTCGCACCTCATATATAAAACGATTTCGAGTCATCTTAGCGAGACCGCACCTGCATACCTCTCTGTACTGATACTAAACTATCAGCTGACTATAAAGTCTGGAGTCCGCGGCTTCGCTTAGATATCTATTGCGTTATTTCTCCGATAGAGGCAGCATCTCTCGGGAAAGAATCTTTTCTCTCTGTTGCACTGCGACTTGGGGACCTCTCTTTCATACAACGGCCGGCCTTAATGTGATGGGTTCAAAAGAATTTCAGGTCGATACGGCTGTAACAGATTTCTAATTTATGGCAGATATAGTTGTCATTTAAAACTGTTCAAATTTTGCCTCTTTCGCATTTTGTTTTTATTTATATGACTATAATCTAATCGATCCTATCTTCTATAATAACTTAGTGTCTTCATTTTCCATTTGTCTCGACTTTAGGTAATTTAAAAACCCATAATAATTACATGTAAGAAAAATTTGTTTAGTTGTGTTATAGATTTACGAATTGGAGGAAAAACATGGTAATAAATATAAATATAAATATATTTAAAAACCAAATTAAATACATGTCATCCTCTAGATCACGGGTTCCCAACCTTTTAGTAACGCGTACCACCTGAAATATTTTGAAGATTTTGGCGTACCACCAAACATTTGGGGAAGGGGGTCATGGAATGGAAGAATGCCCCCCGATCATATTGTTTTTAGAAACATGTTTACTATCAGAAACATGTCCATTGGCTTGTTTTATAGACACAATTGTGGTGTCTAATTTTAATTTTAAAATATATACCATAGTTCAGTATTTAAAACCAGTCTTACACGAGTAATTAGTGACAAATGGCATCAAAAACAGCATAGCTTGTCAGAAGAGCATTGGATACTCGGATTTTAACTCAATCCAGAAGTCAACTAAGGATTTCTCTTTAAAGCTTTGTTTCACAGAACTATTTTCTATTAGATCGATGAATGTTTCCTGCAATTACAACTCATTTGGTGAGATTCCTGCAAAAGGATTTCTGATCCAGTCAAGTTTGGAATAATCTTCAGAGAAATATTTATTAAAACTTTCTTGAAGAGATTCCAAGTGAAGAATTATGAATTATGTCAACCACTACATCTAGTATTTGAGATATTTCGAGGAATACTGTATTCTGCCACATCCGCAGACAGAGGCCCAGCGTAACAGCTTGTTTCACCCACGCGACGCGTACCACCTGAAATCGTCCCACGTACCACCAGTGGTACGCGTACAACTGGTTGAGAACCTCTGCTCTAGATTAAAAATACAAAATTATTGGTACCTACCAACTAGGTTGATCGTTTGAATGTGATGCATAGGGCTAAAACAGTAACTTGTAACTGACTTGAAAAATACTATTGTGTTCCATCTCTACGATTTAGCCACTTAGGAAGTCGAAAAACCTTCCTAATTAGGATGCTAACTGACTAAATGCGATTACACTATCCTGAATTCAGAACGTTCTAAATATCGGACACTAAATTTAGGAAGATCTAATAGTCTCTTTATGATTTAACGACTATTCATTCATTGTGGATTTACCTAAGAACCCTAATAAAAGTAGGTTATTGACTTTAAAGCTTAGTGCAGTTTGGTGAATTTATAATTTGTTTATTGTGGTTTTGACCAAACAGACAATTAAAAATATCATTTGTACAGGAATAATTATATATATATGTTACAGTGAAAGCTGAATATTAGTCAAGGTGTACCGTCGCTAGTGATTGTCGACCTTCACTGAAATGACCAGTGAATGTTGATAGTAGAAAATATATATCAGCTTTCACTAGGGAAGGTGAACCTTCACGGAATCAGCCTAGGGAATGTTGAACATCTGGCGGATGTGCACGGCGGGCGAACGACCTTGACCTGTCGTCAATTTAGTTTACATTTTTAATACTTTTATGAAGTTTAACTTGTTTGAACGTATTTAATACCGCATAGTATAATAATTAGTAATTTTACATTTAAGCCTGCAAGTATCTTTTTATTTGCAGATCCCAGTTTAATACTTGTCCAGTAAACATTATAAAAGAAGATGAAATTCCAATGGAAAAGACACTTACTTTACGAACAGTTGCTACTACTCAGTCAACCGGAAGTGGGCAAGGATTTTTTAAGTGCAGTTGTAACAAGAAGTGCCAAACAAAGAAGTGTTACTGCATAAAAAACAATGTTTTATGCAATTCCAAATGCCATAAAGCATTATCATGTTGAAACAAATAATTTTATTATTGTTGACTATAGTATTTTCGTCTCTATTATAGTCTTTAAATTGTAGACTATAGTTTCACGTTTTATTTTGTTCTTATTTGTTCATCTTTCAAATTCTAAATTTACTTTTGTTATAAAAGTATACGTGATTTAAGATTAGTCTTTTATTTCTCTCTAACTTTCCCTAGACTGTTGTAGAGGAGGTTGTCATTCACTATAGGAATTGTCAACCTTCACTAGTGGATGTTGATCTTGTTTGTACGTCTGTGTAACTTTCCCTAGACTGCTGTAGGGGAGGTTGACGTTCACTAAGAATGGTCAACCTTCACTAGTGAAAGTTGATCTTGTTATTTCAGAATTCAACTTTCACTAAGATGCCCAGCGAGAGTCGACCGTGACTAGTAAAGGTTAACCTTCCCTGAAACGTCAACTTTCACTGTAACATATACATACGATATAACACCAATCCATCTGTTACAAGATAGACTATTTTCTATAGATATTATATATACGTATAGTGATCACTATCAATTTTTTTTACGTATTCTCAAGACTAAATAATCAATCGTTTCACCTATTTTCATTTAAATTAAACATCTCCATAAACATAACTATATATTTTCTTTGTTTCTCACCTGTCTTGAGAATATCAATCTGAAGATTATTACGTTGCGGAAAATTACGACAGAACCTTTAATCATTGTTTTTTTTACTTATTTTATAAATATATACTTTGAACATCACAATATAATGTTTAACTCAAATATTTACTTATTTTTATTTCCTCATATCTATCTGATTATTTATTTTGTTGCATGTATATTATGTTGATTTTTATTTTTTTATATGTACGTGTGTATAGTGTATATGTGTTTTTGATATCTAGTGATTACGGCACGACATAAATACCCGCTATTTTCTTAAGTCTATTTTGCAACCGCGTATTATTCATATCCTATCTCCTTCGCCTCATATTTGTTATCTTTTCTTGTCGTTTTAGTACCGTTTAACTTTCCCTATTCCTCATAATTCCTATCCAGCGATAGGTGGCGCCCAAAATTGTCTTCTCTTACCTTATCTTCTCTTCTCCTCTTCTCTTTCTCTTTCGTACCTCTATCTCTTATATTTGAGCCTTCTAACCCCGACTTAAGACACCTCTAACCGACTGAAGCCCGGAGCCTAGTGCCGTTCAATGTGTTCCCCATTTTATTGTTAAAGAGGGTACAACTGACATAGTGACATTGAAATTTTATTACTGAATATTTAAATTATTTCATGCTAAGGCGTGGCTTAGGAAAAGGGCAGATCGCAGGAAGAAAAATTAGCAGAAAAAAGCAGATCGAAGGGCATTAAGACGCATTTCGTATAGCGAGAAAACGACGTGCAACTTATTTAGATTTAATAAGTGGTTTGTGGAATGTGGAGTAACGTTGTCAGAAGACGCGTTTTTAGATCAACCTGTCATCGACATAGGTACTCACAAAATTACGATTGGGTATTACTTACAAAGTATATACTTAGTAGAAAAAAATAAGTACGAATGTTTTTGAAAAATTGCATTTTATCTCAGGCTAAGGAAAATCTACTTTTAACATTACAACAAAAGAAAAATAGCTTAAAATTACCAAAAGAGCCTTAAGATTAACGATGGTATGCAATAGGGGAATGGGGGGCATGACGGGGTCGCGAGGTAAGACGGGGTACCGCACACAAACAAGAAACTACACGTTGGTGAATAGCATGCAGTAACTCAATAAGAAGAGTTATTCGATTAACGGTCACTGCAAGAGAAACCGTGAATGAGAGTGCACGCGTTTTTTGTTTACAAACGGAAAACTGTTTTAGCGCTCCGTTGATCTAATTTTGTGCAAGGACAACCATCGTTATTTTAAGGTAATTATGATCACCTCATTAATGTCTTTTTTATCGTTGTTTACTAGTATTCTTATTTTGATAATGGCATATTGTTTGTGTGGATACGTTAAACATTTAATTAGTGAATTTTTTTTTTGTTCAAAGTTACCTTTTGAGGCAAGATGGGGTATTGGGTGCGGGGTATGATGGGACATTGGTGGTAAGTCTGGGTTAATTTAAATTTCTTAATAAATAACATTGGATTATTGTTTTAGATAATACCATGGTACGTACTTACAAGAAAAAACAAAAAGAGGAGAGTGGTCGAGAGATGCTATGAAAACAGCCTAGATAAAGTGATATCGTCAGAACCCTGGGTAGGCTGCCAGATCTGTGGATGTTGAGCTCACAATGCTTGTGCTAGGGTGGACAATGAAGATCTGGAGCAAATACACGTTTTTGTTTGTTTTGTGAGAATTAATTAGCATCACCATCATGCTCCAATTCCATTACCCCATCATACCCCATAGTATGGGGCAAGATGGTTTTTCATAATGTTCTTATTAATGGCTAATTGTTGAAAAATGTGATAGGTTGATTTTCCAAAGATTGTACCAAATCATAGTTAGATTAATGACGTAACGCGCCATCAATTAGTAATAGTAATAAACGTAGTAATTATGTTGTATTTTTGTTATTTTCCTTAGCTACCCCATCATACCCCCCTTCCCCTACAATGGACTGATGAGTCCAGATTTGAAGTGTGTGTTGAAAACAGTAGAAGTCGCGTTATTCGCAGGAAAAATGAAGCTTTTCAATCCGACTGTTTTAAGAGAAAGTCAATTTCCTTCGTCTGTCATGGTCTAGGGCAGCATTCTGTCTACAGGTTTGGAAAACTTGCATTTTGTTAATGAGATTTTAAATACGGATAAATGTATGAGATTTTAAAAATTTTTTGTTAATGAGATTTTAAAAAACCGCAAGTACCCAAACTGAAGAGTCCCGACATCTCGAACCAAGTCCAGAGCAAAAGCCAAAAATTACAGAAGATAAATGTCACTTTGTAGTTATTAGTAACTTGACCCCAACGTACACCCCTATACAAGTTGTGCACTATATCAAAGAGAGGCTAGGCATTAAGGAATACATTAGATGTTACACACTCCTTAAAGATGCCGACACAGCAACTGGCTCTTCGTTCAAAATAGGTATAAAATCTAGAACAGCTATTAACCTATTATTTAATAAGGAAATTTGGCCACCTGGTGTTAACATCAAATGGTCTATAGAATCATCCAATTCTGAACCAACGCTTTCATCTGAGTCACATAAGAATCCGAAGAATCTCAGAAGTCCTGTCACCTTGGAAAATCCAATTACCAATTCTCGCAAGAACAAAGATGAAGTAGAAAACACAAACATACGTACAGACAAGCAGGCCATCGAAGTTTGTAAATCTAAGAATCCGTTCCATTCACCTGTAAATTTCATTAAGAAGGATACTTTAGAACCTTCGATAAATCTGGATCCTTTGACCCCACCAAGAGTTAGATTAACCAATAACTCGAATAGTCGATATCTTCTAGCCAGATTAAGGGAACCGGATATCTTAAAAGCCATTAAACTTCATCTTGCTTATCTACACGACCAACCAGCTTCAGTGTTTTACGATGGATTTACCAATACAAGCATTAAACTCTTTTTGGCTTCCGAGGGACTTCCCACTAAGACTGAAGATCTACGACGAATTCTGCTGGAATTTAACAATGCCTATGGGATTGGTCCAGATGAGGTGGAAGCTGATCTTGATGCTTACAGATCCTTTCTCACTTCTGAAAGAATTATTCACCTGCAGAAATCAAGGGAATGTCACCGAAATTACTATTCCGCTGCCTCTCCAAAACGAAATTTTTAAACATCACGACGTGTTCTGAGGGACTAGAATCCTCAAATTGTTTTAGTGATAACAACTTTAGCATGGTTCTGATTAATATTCGTTCTATAAGGTACAAAACTGATGAATTATTTTTGTTCCTAGAGGAATTAGAATTTCCCTCGGTAGTTGCGGTTACAGAGCACTGGCTTGAAGTCAACGAGCCTTTTTTTTGTAGAAAAATACACCACAATTGCTAGGTATGATCGTCCAAGCTCAGCTTACGGAGGCACCCTAATTCTATCTACGAGCAATGATTTTTCTTCGGTAACAAAATATGACTTTCTGCTAAGTGAAGCCTTCTTTGAGTTTTCGTTAATTTACAATAAGAATCTTAATCTTTATATTATTTGCATTTATAGATCACCTAACTCCTCCGTGGAACTATTTTTTCAGAACCTGCTAAATTTGTTAGATGACCTGCCCCATAAAAGTAGAAACATTTTATGCGGGGACTTTAACATTGATTATGCTGCTGCTAGTGCTACACAAATATCCTTGGTCAACATATTTGAATCGTATGGTCTAACAATGCACGTTGATTCTCCTACAAGGATTACAAAAACTTCATCTACCATAATTGATTATACTGTCTCAGATTTTTCACCCCTCGATGTCCACTCTACAATTATTAATGCTGGACTATCTGATCATGAAGCAGTTTATACGAAGTTTAATATCTTGAGCAAACCCTCCTCGAAAACCCGACGTTTAGGCAGGATTTTTTCCACCCGGAACTTTCGTAATTTCCAAAATTTATGCTTAACCTCTGAGTGGCGCTTTCCTGCTATGGACGTGGATAATAATTTCAGTACTTTTTTGGATAAGCTTGTCCGTATCTTCAATAAAGCATTTCCTTTAATTGCAATTAAGCCAAAACATCGCAAACCCTGGACTACTAAAGGTATCCGAATATCTTCCAAGAATATGCGTTCTCTTCTCTATATCAGGAAATTTACTACCAACGTTTCTATCACTGAATATATCACAAAGTACAGGGCAACCTATCTTAAACTTATAAAATCAGCTAAAAAAGACTACTACCATAACCGTTTGGGAAGCTCAAAAAGTGTTGCAAAAGAAACTTGGTCCATAATAAACGATCTTCGAAATAAAACCCACACTGCTAAAACAATTTCCCTTCCAGACCCTGAAAATCTAAATGAGTACTTTGTTAATGTGAGTAAAAATATTACATCAACCATTTTGCCACAACAAGATCCCATTGCTTATCTCCCTAATTCAAGAAAGGTCTCGAATTCATTCTTTATAAAACCAGTCGATAAATCTGAACTGATCCAAACAATCAATAGTATCAAAAGCAAATCCTCCTGTAGTACTGATGGTCTATCGATAAAAATTTTTTCTAATCTCCCAGAAAATGTGTTAGAAGTCCTCATCTCACTAATTAATGACTCCTTTGAGAAAGGTAAATTTCCAGAGTGCCTGAAGACAGCCATCATTATTCCTCTTCATAAGGGTGGTGAAATATCTAATACCTGCAATTATAGACCTATTGCACTACTACCGGTACTCTCCAAAATTATTGAGAGACTCATAAAAGCCCGACTTATGTCCTTTCTAGTTGAAAACAACATTTTATCACAAAATCAGTTCGGCTTTTTAAATAATAAATGCACCACTGATGCCATCTTTTCTGTACTACATGAGGTTTATCAAGCACTGAACAATAATCTTCACACTGCCACCGTTTTTTGTGACTACGCCAAAGCTTTTGATTGTGTAAATCATAACATTTTGATAAGAAAACTAAATTTCTACGGAATTCGAGGTATTTCTTTAGATTGGTTCCAATCTTACTTGGATGATAGGAAACAACTGGTTAGAGCAAATGATACAGACTCTAGTCTCAAAAACATTGTATGTGGGGTACCTCAAGGTTCAGTATTGGGTCCTCTACTTTTCCTTATCTTTATTAATGACGTCACTAGTTTGCAACTCTTCATGCTACTATAACTTCTGATCTACTTACAATAAAAACCTGGTCTGACTCTAATTTACTCTCGTTTAACGTAGATAAAACAGTAGCATTGTCTTATAAAGGAGTCCTTCAACCCTTACCTCTTAATAACAGCCAGATCAGTACCGTTGATTCTGTGAAATTTCTTGGTATTTTTTTAGACAGCAACCTTAAATGGTCCCACCATATCGACTTGTTAAGGAAGAAACTATCCTCAGCTTGCTATGCTATAAGATCTGTTTCGAATGAACTCAATTTAGCATCTTCCAAAATAACATATTTTTCTTTGTTCGAGTCACATCTTCGTTATGGTCTTCCTTTTTGGGGTTCTGGTACAGCTGCCCAATTCGATGTTATTTTCAAATTACAAAAAAGAGCAATTAGATATCTGTTTGGCCTCAGAAGAACAACACATTGCAGAAGTTACTTCAAAGATCACAGAATTTTAACCCTTCCATCTTTGTATATTTTAGAAACTGTTTGCTTAATTCGTAAACATCTACATGTCTTTCCACCAAGACCTAATCATGACTACTTCACGAGAAATTCTACGTTTGACGTCTATATGCCGACCCCGTCCTCTGAGTTAGTAAAGAAATCTATATTATATTCCGCAAAAAAACTTTACAACCATCTCCCTCTACAACTTAAATCTGCAGCATCTTTCCCCAAATTCCGTAAACTGACAAAAGCCTACCTATCTGAAAGACCATATTATTCAGTAGAAGATTTTCTTAATCAATAACTAAGAAATTACAGTACCCTTTGCACAAGTAGTATTTTTATTATCATTTTTTTTTTGTCTATATTTGGGTGTCATATGCAGCAGCTTAACTTTTAAACTTATTAATTACTAGGTAGACTATGCATTTGCAATTTACTTAAATTTTGCAATTGACTACTTCTGTTTAACTTCATTATTATTGTTATTATTGTAAATATATTGACGATTTATGTAATTTTAGTAAATTGGATTGTTATTGTTTTGTTGTCTTGACTTTTTATAAGCTTTGTCGATAAAATTGTACAATTTTTCATGACAATAAAGCATATTTCTATTCTATTCTATTCTATAAATATTTGAAGTTGTTAGAGAATCTCTTTTGTCGATTATGACACAAAGCACAAATTCATTTCAAACAAGTCAAAATCAACGAAATATTCTGTATTCCAACAGGACGACCCAGGTTGCCATACATCGAAACTGGAATGGGTTTCTAACAGTCCGAGTTGTTCCCGATAGAAACTTTGTGGCGCGAAGGAAAAAGCAGAAGAAGAAGCATTGAGGAAACATCATGCCACGCCCGTCGACGAATTGAAGTAAAAATAGTACCTAAACAAGAAAAAATTAAATTAGAAATGTATACCATTTTTATTCAGTTGCAATGCGAAGGCAAAACAATCTTATTTTTCACTTAGAATACGGAGCGCAGTACAGCACTCTGAATCGACGATTTTCGACTCTTATTGGAGTCATCATCGGAGAGGCGTAGTCCTGCTGCTCCATACTCGAAGTGATCAACCATGAGAGTTTATCCCCACACTGCAACTGACGTGAATGGATTAGGTGACTAGCGTCATCTGGCAATTGAAAGGTAAAGTTTTCAATCCTAATAATAACACCTTTTAATCCTAATAATTACCTTACTTTAAGAAAAAATTAATATGAAATTCGTTTATACGAAAATTTTGCCAACACTTCGTAAACGCTATGCCTTGAAGAATTTTGGATGTTGGATGTAGGAAATAAAAAATAAATGGGATGTTACTCAGTAGGAATATTTTACATTTTTTTTGTTAATATTACAATATTTTATGCGTTTAAAAACATTTTTTGTTTTGTTTGATTAATCGTTTTCATAGATTTAAAAAATATTCTCTAAAATTATGGAAATCTAAAAATTTTGTTCCATGAAAACTCTTAAGTTTATGCTGGACTTTTGTTTTTGTTCTCAAAAATTGGATTTTCCAGAAACAAAAATAGTCAAATAAGATATAACAATTGAGGGGGTTAGAAGTAAAAGGATTTAAGTGCACTTTTTTAAAATTTTACGCTAAGTACATATTCGCATACTTAAATGGTATTAGAACTTTGTGGTAAAACGATTTACTTAAGCATATTTCGCCCAACAGTCGCCATCTATCGCCATTACATTTCGTTCACTAAAAACCACAAATCCACCATTTTACCACAAATATATTTTTAGTATTCTGTAAAAACAAATAGTAATAAACGGGTTTAAGTGCGCTTAAACCATTTTTACCACAAAACTATTTTTAGTAGGTATTCTGTATCATGTGTAAACACATACCCATACAGGATTAATTTTTTTTATTTAATGGCATAGACATTGTCATTCAGCCAGTTGCAATAACAGGATTAATTTCAAGTAAATAAATATTAGATTTGTGACGAATTTTGAAGACTAATTAAGTATTATGCAACGTGCCAGTTGTAGTTACACTGTGGATAACAGCTGGGACAAAAATGATTGGTAATATGTAGTTCATCTGCACTTGAACCGTTTTACCAGTAACATTTATCGATACCATGTACCGATTCAAGTACATTTTTTTAATAATTGAAAAAAAGGAAGGATATAGTAAGAGTACCTAATAATATACCCTTATATTTTTATCATTTTATAGTACATTGTAGGGACACTAAATAGACATATTTTAGTTTAATGACTCCTAGAATTTATAAAACTCAGAACTATCAAAACTGCACTTAAACACTTAAACCCCTTTTACGTCTGGCCCCATCAATTATCATGAATTATGAATCATATCAATGGATAATGTTCTCCACATGTGATAATAGAATAGGTAGATATTCAATCAAAATAATTATTGTTATACTGGTGACATGATTTGAATTATTGATGATGTGATTTGAATTATAGCAACGAATTAACGGATATGTATAATTATGTAGATCGTAGATGTTCATAACTATAAACCTTTGGTAATAAAATTTGGATGTCAATAAATAAAATAAGATTATTCTTTGGAGAAATCACTTACGTCACAGAAAAGTTAATAATTGAAATTACAATTATTATTTTCATATCAAGGACTAGGCCGTAAGTACGATATTGGGGGCCCCGGGGCAAACGTGATCTGGGGGACCCCTACTGGGGAGTCTAGGGGGGTTTACCCTCCAGCGGAAGGGGGGATAACCCCCATCACTCATCTGGAAAACGTTTTACGAAGTTGATTGCCTCGTTTTGAAGGTCTTGTTCGTTTGCATTCAAAATAAAATCAGGTTGAACAATTCGGTACGTACCTGCTAGCTGGTGGCATAATGTGTCGATCATTGAGTAAAACACGGTTACTCTAAAGCATGACTTGGGATCTTGAAGTCTTTCATCTTCGCACAGTTCATCGAAATGTTTTTTCGTCTTCTGCATTCTTTTTGAAGCGAACCCTATTGGTATTCCCCAACGTTGACACATATTTGAAGCCTCTTTAAATAAGGTTTCAAATTGTCCTCTTATTTCAGTTAGTTTTAAGAGACTCTCTTCAAGTAAACTGTAAGCTGTTAAAAGGTCCAAGGATTCGACTGCTGTGTTTTCGAGACTATGTTGAAGATTTTAAGGATTTTATTTTGCACAACTAGTAACAAAACAAATTTGAATGATTCTAGTTTCTTTTTAGTTGTGCTGCTTCGTCTCTTTCATTACTTTTGTTACTTGTCAGAACTAGACTTGAAAGGCACTTCAAAACATCAAAACATCTCAAAATCTGTGTTTCAATGCATTGAATTTAGAGTAACTTTCGAAGGAACATATTTCAGATTGGTATGAAGACTTCTGTGCTTCCAAACAAACGATACTGGTCGTTGGGAGTTGGAAAAATATGAATGTATGAAGGTTTATTTAGAGAAAATGGAGGAAGAGGTAAACCAGATTGCTGAGGATATACAGAAAATTGAAAAAGTGGAAGAAATATTCGAGAATGCGTTACAATTCGATATGGAAAAAGTGGAAGAAAAATTGAAGGAGATAGGAAAATGTCAAAAAGGAGGAGACCGTCGGGAAGTAATTGTGTATAGCTCTAATGAGAGCAGAATCCAATTTGGCGGGGATATTAGAAAACGACCTCCGGTACCTTTCATTAAAATCTTATTCTAATGTACCTTTCATGTAAAAAACACATTTAACATATGCAGAACTTAGAAGACTGCAAAGAAATTATAAAAAGCCATTTAAAAGACAGAGCTGCTTTGTGGTTTGAAAGCAAAGAAAATGAGGTGACTTCATGGAGAGATTTTGAGACAAAATTTTTTATAATGGTGCAGGTGGTTAAAATCGATCATTGAAGTTGTTAGAATTAATATTCCGTGTACCTATTACAATCGGAAAACTCGAAGTAGAACTTGACTGAAAGTACGTTAAAATGCTTATTTGCCCTCTTTAGAATCTATGCAAGGCCAAGCAAACGCGGGCCCCCTTGGCCGGGGGCCCCTGGAGCCCCTGGGCACTGCCCCGGTTGCATATTTACAGATGCGTGTGTAGACACCAGGGTGTTGAAATCAGTTAGGGTTTGGAAAAACAGTACATTTACAGATGCTAGCGCGTGTTGACACCACGGTGTTGAAATCGGTTAGGGTTTGGAAAAACAGTACGTTTACAGATGCTAGCGTGTGTTGACACTAGGGTGTTGAAATCAGTTAGGGTTTGGAAAAACAGTACATTTACAAATACTAACAGATTTGGACACCAGAGTGTTGAAAGCAGCTATTTTTTAGTGGTTATACATGCATATGCTAACGGCTATTGACATTTATTTTATATACCTACTGCTGTGGAAAAATATTTAAGTGATTTAGGTATTAATAAATAATTAAACGTTGTTGGGACATAAACAATAATATATTAACACAAAAGAACAACATAAAAAATAATGTTGTTCTGAAGCTATTTCCTTGTGGCATTTTTATAATTAACTATTTAGATGGGAAATAAGCGACAATTAAATTGAAAAAAAATAATTTTATTAACGTTTCGACGCCCAAATCGGGTGTCGTTGTCAAAATACAAAATACTACTAAATTAAACAAAAAAGTTGTTGCTTAGTAAAAAATTGTTCTAATAATTGAAGACCCAAGTGAAAGAAGGAGGTATGTTACAAAGCCTACCTTTTTAGATATGAGCAGTTACAGTTTTTTCCTCTACTTTTATCATGAAAATATTGTTTGTGTTATTTGGTTATATTTATATTGCTATAAGCATTCCTTTACATATAATGTTGATAATTTGTTTTGATTTTTAGTATTTTTTCTAAAAATAATATATTTCTAAATAAAATTTTCCATTAATTTTAGTTTGTATAACTATCTTTTATCTGAATGGATGAAGGGAGTATGTGGCATGAAATAATGCTCTATATTCAGTTTTACAGAAATTTATGTAATTGAACACAAAATAATCTTCTTCTTCATGTTGCTATGTTCATGTTGGCTATCAAACTAGCTATAGTAATTTTGTTAATGGCAGCTCGGTAAAGGGATGCAGAGGATCTGTTAAACCATTCCTACAGGTGTCTAAGCCATGACGGTCTTCTACGACCTGGCCTTTCTTCTTCGACCTGGCGTTTCTTCTTCCGTCTACTTTGGTTTTTTTATTAATAGCTACCCAAGCCTTAGCTACATTTATAAAAAAAATTTAAAAAATCATTTTTTTCACCTGTGCACATTATTATAGGTTCTTTTGATCATTGGAAACAAAAAAGATCTTTTGTAATTTTTCTCTAAAGTTAATAGTTTTCGAGTTATAAACAATTTAAACGTGAAAAAGACGAAAAATGTTTCTTACCTCCTTCTTCCATTCAAGAATTGTATTCTACATGTTACATACCTCCTTCATCCACTAGAATATCTCTTATTAAGCTTTTTAGAGGTACAGTAAAAGTGGCATAATATGATAGTTAAGTTACATACCACCTTCATTCACTAAGAAACTCAAAATTTTAGAAAATGTTACATACCTCCTTCTTCCACTTAGGTCTTCAATTTATTTAATCTAACTCATTTATATTGGCAATTCAGACATATATTATACATTTTAAAGTATTTTTTACTAAGCAACAACACTTTTGTTTAATTTAGTAATATTTTGTATTTTAACAACGACATCCGATTTGGGCGTCGAAACGTTAATAAAATTATTTTTTCAATTTAATTGTGGCTTATTTCCCATCTAAACAGTTAATTATAAAAATGCCACAAAAAAATAGCTTCAGAACAACATTATTTTTTATTTTATTATTTTTTATGTTGTTCTTTTGTGTTATTTGTAAATGTACTGTTTTTCCAAACCCTAATTAATTTGAACAACCTAGTGTGAACCCACGCTAGCATCTGTAAACGTACTGTTTTTCCAAAACCGAGGCAACAAAAGGAAAAAAGAAGCAGAAACCTGATGAGAAACATCACAGAGAACCAACCTAACGCTAAAGGGTATGGATCTGCTCATTACTCTAATATGTATTATTTTTTATAATTAACTATTTAGATGGGAAATAAGCCACAATTATATAAATAATTTTATTAACGTTTCGACGTCCAAATCGGGTGTCGTTGTCAAAATACAAAATACTACTAAATTAAACAAAAATGTTGTTGCTTACTAAAAAATACTTTAAAATGTATAATATATGTCTGAATTGCCGATAGAAATGAGTCAGATTAAATAAATTATTAGCAGAATTTTTTGCTAAGCAACAACATTTTTGTTTAATTTAGTAGTATTTTGTATTTTGACAACGACACCCGATTTGGGCGTCGAAACATTAATACAATTAGTTTTTTTCAATTTAATTGTGGCTTATTTCCTATCTCAATAGTTAATTATAAAAATGCCAAGAGGAGATAGCTTGAGAACAACATTTTTATGATGTTCTTTTGTGTTAATATATTATTGTTTATATCCCAACAACGTTTAATTATTTATTAATACCTAAATCATTTAAATATTTTTCCACAGCAGTACCTAGGTATAAAATCAATGTCAATAGCCGTTAGCATCTATGCATGTATAACCACTAAAAAAGCTAGCTGGTTTCAACACTCTGGTGTCCAAATCTTCGCTTATTTACAGATGCTAGCGTGTGTAGACACCAGGGTGTTGAAATCAGTTAGGGTTTGAAAAAACAGTACATTTACAGATGCTAGTAACTGATTTCAACACCATAGTGTCAACACACGCTAGCATCTGTAAACGTACTGTTTTTCCAAACCCTAACCGATTTCAACACCGTAGTGTCAACACGCGCTAGCATCTGTAAATGTACTGTTTTTCCAAACCCTAACTGATTTCAACACCGTAGTGTCAACACGCGCTAGCATCTGTAAATGTACTGTTTTTCCAAACCATAACTGATTTCAACACCCTGGTGTCTACACACGCTAGCATCTGTAAATATGCGCCCCGGTTGCCCCAATGGTAGTTACGGCCCTGATCAAGGATTAAAAATCGTTCCCTGCTATTCTCTAAATAGCTTCTTCATTTCTTTTTATTTGTAAATGCCATGAGTCAATGGTTTGTGAAAACGTCCTGTGTATTTTATTTGATTCAAGGTCAAGTTCAACGTCCAGGTCCAGAGTTCGCGACAAGAATATCTTATTATATTGTGTACTGTAGGTATATACGGTATCAGTATCAGTTATTAAAAAATAAAAGTGTTCAAAAACACAATGTATGCAATATATACCGGAATATAATAAATACTTACTAAAAAGAATTATTATTAATTCTATAATTTTTACGCTGTACTTAAACTGCCGTCAAACGGTCTTGCACTATAATGCCGTTAACAGCTATGACGCCATTCGTATGATGCGTTTGACAGCATTTTCTTCGGCTGTCGTTCGCTTTCACGTAATGTAATGTTTTAAGAGAAATTCGTAATTCTAAACAAATCAGAGATATTACAATTTTTGCAGACGGTGATTACATCATTACCAATAGTCAGGGTTCCACAAATACTTCTGTTTCTTCGTGCAACTGTATAATCTATGATTCAATGATTTTGCCTTGCAAGCATATTTTTGCATTGAGACGGCATTTACAATTAGAGATTTTTGATAAAATGATCGCAAATCATAGATGGACAATGGACTATTATAAAAATAACCAACGAACATTAACGTCTTTGATTGAAGAAAACGAATCGACAGAATATGAGTTACCAAGTAGATCTAATGATAATATGTCTATATCATTGACCACACAAGGGTATCGACCACCAAGTTCCTATGCACAAAGAAGAAAAAAATGTCTTTTGTTATGCAATGAACTAGCAGATTTAGCTGCACAACGTACGGGCATGTTATTTGAGCAAAGGTCTATTAAAAAATCTCAAAACACTGCCAGTGATACTGCTGTTCTACGTACACATATAGATGTTACAGACGAAAATGACACGCAAACGCAAGTTATTATTGACAGTAATGATGAAGTTGTATTTGAAAATGACACGCAAGTTATTATTGAAAGTAATGATGAAGTTGTATTTGAAAGTGAAAATAAGCTGTGTGGTGAGGTGGTTCGTCAAGAGATGAGTAGAGTAGATAACGTGGAGGGGAATATACAAGAGTTAAGTCCAGAAAATGAACTTCCTACCACTCACCAAATTCTTCAAGTGAACTATGTTGCTTTGTCGACAATTAAAGGACGCCCAAAAGGACAAGGCCTGACAACAATAGGACTACCAAAGAAAAAGAAAAGGAACCCCTAAAACATTTCCACATAAATCCAGGGTTCCATTCCAAAGAAAGGATTAAATTTCTATAATTAATTTTTTTTCTTAGTTTACAACAGGTTTTACAATAAATAAAGACTAATGACCAATTTAACTACCTATGTATTTATCATTACCCATAATTAAAATACGTTTTAATACTTCACTTTGTTTTCTTTATCGTTTATAATAAAATATTCTAAATAATAAATTCTTTATCAGAAATTGATACCAAGTTGGCCAGCCTCCAAGCGAACGGCAGCCGAAGAAAATGCCGTCAAACGCATCATAAGAATGACGTCATAGCTGTTAACGGCATTATAGTGCACGACCGTTTGACGGCAGTTTAATTTCAGCGTAATTTTTATCCCAGAGAACGATAGTTCTCGCCAGTAGCGCACACCCTCTGCATGCGACACAATAAAATATTATGGGTACGATAAGTTTTCGATTCTGTCAACCTGATTGAATTGAAAAATGGGCCAAATTCCATCTTAAAGTTTAGAAAAAGACCCGCCAATCCATTTGTCAACCATCCATTTTGGTCCAAGAGTGTGAATTTTACGGCCCTCTCCATTTGGAGTCCGTTTTTCGTTCTCGTCCTCAAAACTCTCAAAAATTTCGAAAATTTAAATCCGACCTCTGCGGCTTCTGATAGTATTGATCATTACCTTTCTAATTCATTACGCATATCTACTTCTGAAAATCGGTTATATGTAGGTATACCATTCATAAGTTACCCAGCTCAGAAATTTTACTCAATTTTTATTTAAAAAAAAACGATAATCTTTGTGGGTTTGTATGTACAATGAGTCCATAAAGTAACGCATAAATTCATTATTTCGTAGACCGGCAACTTTGAGAAAAAATCTCGAAACAGGTCGATTTCTATTTTTAAATTACCATTTTTTGGCATATATATCATACTAGTGACGTCATCAATCTGGACGTGATGCCGTAATCGATAATTTTTTAATGAGAATAGGGGTCATGTGATAGCTCATTTGAAAGGGTATTCAATTCTCTATTCACTAATATAAACATTAACATAATTATTTATACAGGGTATCCAATTTTTTTTTCAATTAAATTAATTGACACAAAAAGATTAATGTATGCAATTTATTTCATTCTAAATACATTTTACAGCTGTCATAAAACATAAAAAAAAATTATTTGAAAAATACACATTGATTTTCGATTAAACGAAATGTTCAAACTGCCAAGAGATAGGTGGGTGGCAGCTTTAACATTAATTTCATTCTAACCAAAAAACGTTCATACAAATTTTTTCGTAGGATGCATAGTTTTCGAGATAAACGCGGTTGAACTTTCAAAAAATCGAAAAATTGCAATTTTTGAACCCGAATAACTTTTGATTAAAAAATAAAATAGCAATTCTGCTTACCGCATTTGAAAGTTCAAGTCAAATTTTATCGGTTTTAATTATTTGTATTGCTAAATATTTATTATTTTATTGTTAAACAAAGCTATAAACAGCTAGTGGTTGAGTGATGTTTTCAATGATTTCTCATTTAAAATCGAACGAGTAGGTAGCAGAGGTAGAAGTGCAAGCGGGGCTATTTCTATGTAGCATGCATTAAAACGCATGTATTAGGCACGGGAAACACTATGTGTTTATAGCTTTTTTTAACAATCAAAAAATAAATTCTTATCAATGCAAATATTTAAAACAGATATAATTTGACTCAAACTTTTAAAGACGGTAAGCAGAATTGCTATTTTATTTTTTATTCAAAGGTTATTCGGGTTCAAAAATTGCAATTTTTCGATTTTTTGAAAGTTCAACCGCGTTTATCTCGAAAACTATGCATCTTACGAAAAAACTTGAAGGAACATTTTTTGGTTAGAATGACCCAAAAAATACAAAAAAAGTTTTGTTTTTCGAGAAATCGCTGTTATGTAATTCCTCAAATTCTTTGTTTATAACAATCTTATCGACATCCGGATCAACTGTTACCCAAATAATTCGTGTTCTACGGGCCAAAATACATAAAAAAACTTGGGTAAGTCCATCTGAATTAAGAAGGCCGTTGTACCCCCCTGGCGACAGGACTAGAAGTATATACTGATTCAAAAAAGTTTTTAAACAATGCAACACTTTCTTGACCATTTCTGGCTTCTTTGTCATTGTAAATTATGTTTTGAGGCAGAGAATGATTTGATTTTAAGTCTCTGATATATTTCCAAAATTATCTAGGATTTAATTTAAATTCTTGATCCACCTTAAAATAGTGTTGCCAACATACCTCCCTGACTCGTTTACACTCCCCTCGCAACCTAGAAAACTCATTATAACTAGCATAGGATTTGGTATGGACATAGGCTCTGTGTGCTGCTCTTTTAAGGTAACAAAGATTTCTAAGCTGAGATGAAAACCACTTAGGATACGTCCCAGTTTTATATTTCTTTAGAGGCACAAAAAAAGAAATTCCCAAACTCAAGACTTCATAAAAAACCTCCAAAGATGTATTTATATCCTGGTACAACAGACACCGCTCCCAATCTATACCTGCCAAATAATCATTAAGACCCAAGTAGTTGGCATTTTGAAAATCATAGTAATAGTCTTCATAAAATAAACCAGAGGGATCCTGTTTCTTATAAATATTTCTAATAATACATTCATAACTGATATGATGTAAGCTATCTCTGAAAATTTGTTCCCTTGCCAAACTTAATTCTACATCTTTATCATTTGTGAACAATAAATCTAAATAAATGTTCCTTTTATTTGGAATATCTATCTTTTGAAGTAATTGAAGGTAACCAAAAGACTAAGCCACTGGAAGTGCTGAAGAAGTACTAGGACAAACTACTTCACCAAAATCATCATTAGACCATTGAGCTTCCGGAAGATTGTAATCACCAAATACATATAATTTATGAGATGGGTAGTTTATCGATATAGTTTCCACGGTGTCACAATGAGTTCTATAGTAATTTATGGGCATGCTAGGTGGAATATATACTCCTGAAATTATAAATTTACTTCCCATATACTCACAAGATACAAATAAATGTTCCACTGTGTATTGAGTTACCCTGAGCCTCTGAGAACAAATTGATTTATTCACAAACACAAGAACACCACCACCACTGGCTTTCTGACTTGTGAGACTTGATATATCCTGTCTATATAAACAAAAGTGTGTGCAGTTTAGTTTACTGTCCAAAATATCCATGTTTAAATTCGTTTCAACCAAAATTATAACATCATACATAGAACTGTTTGTAGAAGGGCTCTAGACGCGTCTAATGGTGTATACCTCATATCTGGAAAAATTCGAATTTTTAAGTTATAGGCCTAATAAATATGATCAAATCCATTTTCTATGGGAAAAACGGTTTTTCTAACGGTTTTTCAAGTTCACTAAATCCTATAATACCTTCAGATATCATATTCGACCTTGGGTTCATCAGATACTACTTGTCAATACCTTTCAAACTCATGTTTAATGATCAAAATTGATTAAACCGTTTAGCAGTTATAGAGTTCCAAAAGTATCATTATCGCCGAAATGGTCTAGTCTAGTGGTTACGACGCTAAACTTGATCGGGCAATCCGAGTTCATTTGCCAGCCATCCCAATATATTTTTAATCTATTCCGAATAGAAAAAAAATCTAGTGTACATCCGATGGACACAAAGTATTATATTAAAAAACAATATTGGTATTGTTAAGATAATGAACTAGTAGGAGTGCCCTATCACAAGTTTAGTGTCGTAAGCACTATAGTCCGTTTTTTTTAAAAAGGAAGAGTAAACATAAGAAGGCTGATTTACACAGAGTAAACATATTTTGGGCGGCAATTTTCACACCATCGTAATTTTTGACAAGAAATTATTTTGAATGTTTTTGAAGTTCTACTTCTTTAGGCGCGATTGGAAAAAATGTTAAGAGTGAATTTTTATAAAAACGACAGTATGAAGTAAAGTGAAATAAAGTGCGAAAAAAATATACCTTGGTATATATAGTCCTGTCGCCAAGGGGGGTGGGGGTACAAGGGTACAACGGCCTCCTTAATTCAGATGACTTACCCAAGTTTTTTTTATGTATTTTGACCCGTAGAACATGAATTTTTTGGGTAACAGTCGATCCGGATGTCGATAAGATTGTTATAAACAAAGAACTTGAGGAATCACATAACAGCGATTTTTCGCAAAACAAAACATTTTTTTGTATTTTTTGGGCCATTCTAAGCTAAAAATAATTTTACAAGTTTTTTCGTAGGATGCATAGTTTTCGACATAAACGCGGTTGAACTTTCAAAAAATCGAAAAATTGCAATTTTTGAACCCGAAACCCTTTTGACTAAAAAATAAAATAGCAATTCTGCTTACTGTATTTGAAAGTTCAAGTCAAATGCTATCGGTTTTGATTATTTGCATTGCTAAAAATTAAGTTTTTATTTGTTAAACAAAGCCATAAACACATAGTGTTTTCCGTGCCAAATGCATGCGTTTTAATGTACTTAATCTACGTAGAAATTGTATGTATACGCGCCTACTCGTTCGATTTCAAATGAGAAATGCATTGAAAACATCATTCAATCACTATGTGTTTATAGTTTTGTTTAACAATAAAAAAATTGATAGAATTGGACTTGAACTTTCAAATGCGTTAAGCAGAATTGCTATTTTATTTTTCAATCAAAAGTTATTCGGGTTCAAAAATTACATTTTTCGATTTTTTGAAAGTTTAACCGCGTTTATGTCGAAAACTATGCATCCTACGAAAAAAAATTTAAAATAATTTTTTGCTTAGAATGGCCCAAAAATACAAAAACATGTTTTGTTTTGCGAAAAATCGCTGTTATGTGATTCCTCAAGTTCTTTGTTTATAACAATCTTATCGACATCCAGATCGACTGTTACCCAAAAAATTCGTGTTCTACGGGTCAAAATACATAAAAAACTTGGGTAAGTTTATCTGAATTAAGGAGGCCGTTGTACCCCCACTGGCGACAGGACTAATACTATTAGTCTAATAGGTATTGGTGTTATGTTTATTATAATTTTTGTGTCTTTGGATTTGTTTTCGTTGGGAATAGGATAGTTAGCATTAAAATATGATGAAAAGAAAATTAAAAATTTTTGTAGAAAATCTGACGTTTTTTTAGATTTTCTACCATTCATCAAGAGAAGAGCAATTGCGGTGAAGCGACAATTCATAAAAAATGACATATTAACGTTATTTTTAATTTTTGGTATTATTTTAAGTATTAAAACTGGTTTAATATTTAAATAAAAATACAAACTGTTTAAAATATATTTATTTCGTTGAAATCATAATAATAGAAGTATAACTTCTTACGTACGTACAAAGTACATACACAGTTCTTTTACCCGTACTCGTGCTTGTATCCATACTTAATGCAACGTGTAAAATATAAACAATATATCCAATTATAGTTATAAAAAGAATAATTTCCAATAAAAATGTCAAGAAAACTCACGAAAAGATCAAAAATATTATCAAGGCAAAAATCGATAACTCAATAGTTGTCAATATGGCACTTCGGACAAACTTCAAAATTTGACAGATATTGCTTGTGTGTGAATTCGGCTTTATTTCGGCCAATCAGCAGGCTTTATTTTTCGCGCATTCGTTTAAATCACTCCTCCTATTTAAAAAATTGACCATAGACCATTTGGAAGATAATGCGAGAAAGGCGACCATTTATAACGTTTAACGTGTAATCGAGAAACATTACAATCAATATCATACATTTAATTTATAAAAAAAACTTTGAAAAGCTCCTGATACAATAAAAAAGAATGTGTGTGTTGTGTGTTCTTTGTACGCACGTAAGAAGTTATACTTCTATTATATGATTTCTTAAAAATAAATATACTTTAAACAGTTTGTTTTAATTTTTTTTAAACACCAAACTAATTTGGTGCTTACCGCTTTCAAAAAAAAAAGTATAGGATTGCACTGGATTCGAACTCAAGACCTCTCGATCTCTGGCCGAATGCTATACCAAATACGCTACGAGGACTGTGTCTGTATCGGTTCGGACGTATCTAATGACAATTCACGGTAACAAACAGACAAGGTGAATAAATATACAATAAAATGTTTTAATAATACTCATTTTACTCCTGAGGAAGACAAATCCAAAGACACAAAAATTATAATAAATATATTTACTAAAAACACTAATATATTCTTTTCACACCTTTTCTACTGTCTGTGTGCGCATGCGCGCAGTAAAATGAAATTTTACTCTCAATCGCGCCTAAAGAAGTATAACTTCAATAAAAAACCGCTAAACGCGGTAAAAATGAGTGGCGCACACAATTTTCAGCTACAAAAGAGCTGCAATTAATATTACGTGGCGCAAAAATGTACATATTTTCATTTTAATGGAAAATAAAATTATATTTTTATTTTGTAAGATTTTTTCCATAGCATTTGCTAGATTTGAAGTAAAACGCGCCACAAAATAGTACTTTTGATAAAGTTTACAGTTTGAGGCTCTTTTAATAAATAAACAATAGAAAAAATGCTTACTTTCGGGTTTAATTTGCAATAACTTTTTGTTTATAAACATTTTTTAATTTAGAAAATCTCATTTTAAAAAGCAAGTATTTTCAAGAAATTTGTTTGTTGAACGTTTTCATCTACAATGCGTATTTTTTTCACAATATTGAAATGAATGAAAAAAGTGACTTTTATTGCTTAAATGTTAATAAAAAACCATGACGCAGCAAAAATTTCGATACCCACGAGATGGTACACATTTTCTATCTCAGATATTTCAGTTAAGAGGAAACAGTAGCGATCAACAGGTAGCGAAAACGCGTTCCAAGATTGCGGCTGTAATTTTGAATATTTTTTCGAGATATTTGGCACACGTATTCGTAATATAATAAAGAATGGCGGTACAGAGCCCAATTTAAAAAATATATTAATATGTGGAAATTACTCTGTAACTAAATACAATATTAAAAAACGAGCCTGTACGGCCATTAAGAAGAACAAAAAAAAACACTTTCTTCAAATAAACTTTTTTATCCGATGCCTAGATTTTGTGTCATTTTGGAACTACTAATGAAATAAAAAATTTTAGTAGTTCCAAAATGACACAAAATCTAGGCATCGGATAAAAAAGTTTATTTGAAGAAAGTGTATTTTTTTGTTCTTCTTAATGGCGGTACAGGCTCGTTTTTTTAATATTGTATTTAATTACAGAGTAATTTCCACATATTAATATATTTTTTAAATTGGGCTTTGTACCGCCATTCTTTATTATATTACGAATATGTGTGCCAAATATCTCGAAAAAATATTCAAAATTGCAGCCGCAATCTTGGAACGCGTTTTTGCTACCTGTTGATCGCTACTGTATCACCTTAAGGGGAAAGGCGCAAAATGTCACCTGCAAAATTTTCAATGTGTTTTCAATGTATTAATTTTTTTCGAATCCTGAGTAAACTAATAAATATTTTTGAAAGATTTAAACGCAGAATGAAAGCTTACATTATTACTGAGGGCCGAAAGTCCCTGAAAGCTTCTATAATAAAAAGAAGCTTTTTATTTTTATTCTAACTAAGGGACTTTAGGCCCTCGGTAATAACGTAATCTTTCATTCGGCGTTTAAATTTTTTAAAAATACTTATTAGTTTTCTCAGGATTCGAAAGAAATAATAGTTATTTATGTACCAAGTCAGTAAAGTGACTAAAGTGAGGGAGCCTAGCGAGCGAGGCGAATAACAGACGAGTTCGATAAAGAGTCTTTACTGACGTGGTGCATACAAAATTTTATCGCCAATCATAAAAAACATTAACACTTACTTAATTACATCCTAATGAAAAAAGAGTGTGTGTACTTGGTACGCACGTAAGACGTTATACTTCCATTATTAGGATTTCAACGAAATAAATATATTTTTTCTACAACCATGTTAAGAATGCTGAATGCTCCATAGGATCGTTAAAAATGCTACTTAAGGCACTAGTGCTTTAAAATTTTTAAGAGCAAACAGTAGCGATCAACAGGTAGCAACAAACGCGTTCCAAGATTGCGGCTCTAATTTTGAATATTTTATCGAGATATTTGGCACACATATTCGTAGGGGAGAGTTGAATAAAACGGGATAGTCCGATAAAACGGGATACCTAGCCTAGAGACCCAACTAGTGCTGCTGTCAATCGGACAACGACGAAAACTTGTTCTCAGTCGTCATTTTAACATTCTCAGTTTGTTTTACCTCGATGCCATTATTTGATGAAAAATTGTTGTGTTTAGAATTGTTTGATTTTATTTTTTTGGTATTTTGTACTTTCAAGTGCGTTGTTTTCTACATTATATTGCCTACATATCTAAACATATAATTCCGGTGACTATTACATTTAATTAAGGACTCATTAACGAATATTCTCATGTGTAGTCTATCTAATTTTACTTTCACGTTTAGGCAGGAGCCATTTTTGTTTTGAAAAATGTCTGAGTTTTACAAAACGGGACACTTATAAGTTGGATAAAATGGGATACAATTTTTTATGTCTCGTTTTATCCACCTATTTATTTGTTGGTCTATTAATTTTTTAAATAGCGATAAAGCGTGTTCTCATACTGCAGAAAAAACAACATATTTTTATGTGACTTTTGTTCTGATATCTTTTTGTTCTGTTCATTTTGCAATAAAACATAAAAAAAATTTTAAGTTTCTGACTATTGCAGACATTGTTTTTTCAAAGGTAAATTTTGCTTTGCAGTCTTATATCAACTTAAATATACTTTTTAGATAATTTTATTGATTCAGTCAATTTGTACTCTACGAGCGGGAAATTTTTGGGGTAGTTCTGAATTCTTTCATTATATATGGAATTTGGGCTGCTGAATCCGAATCTGAGGTTTGCGGCAAAATTTCGTGACGAAACATTGAAAAAATCACGAAAAAAGCGAAAAATTCCTGCTTTTTCCCGCTTTTTTGCTTAAATCTCGAAAACTATTAAATTTTAGTAAATGGTGTGTTAACAAAAATTAAAGTACATAAAATTCTCTACAAAAATCAGTATTTACTTTTTTTTCAGATGAACCGTTCGGTCTAAAGTGCAAGTTGAAAATTGCTAATTTTCAACGGTCTCTGTAAAACCCACTTTTTACATTCCAAAACTTTATTTTTTATTAGAATGCTGTCATTTGATACATTTCTGTTAGTTTTCTGCACAAGTAATTAAAACGAAAAAAAAGTCGAAATTGTACAAATTCAGTATCACAACAGGCCAGACAGGGGGCCACGTTCTGCCAACAGTTGAAGCTTGGATTTAAATTCTTCTGGCACATATTTTACAATATTTTTTACATCATTAGAAAGAATCACCGTTCTGTCTAAGTTGAACAAGATCTCTTCTAATTGATCCACCATTGTTGATGATAGGGCCATTGACTTAATCACTATTTTGGCCAGAGTTCTGTAAGCCAACATATGAGCTCGTACTGCCCTTGTGTAAGCGTGACCAGACATAATTTTTTCGGTTGATTTTGCCGCATATATGGTATTGAAAAGTTCAGTCAATCCACCACCTTGCATAGTGTAACCAATTGCCCCCATGAAGGACATCAATAGTGAAATCCACCGAGCCTTATAACAACATTTGACAGATCAGGATCATCGGGACGACTAGCAAGGATGTCTCTTGCCTTGAGGTAGAGGGGTTGGTCAAATGTCACCAGACATGTAACTTGCTTCAAGGATTTAGTTTTCTCTACTCCGTTCAACAATTCTGTAATTATTGTATCATAATCACTTGGAGGAGCGTTGATAAATAGCTGGTAAACAATAACTGTTAGTTCATATGGCATGTTTCTTGTGACAGCTTCCATAAATCCATTCCATCCTAAGAGGTCGGGAATATCTCTACTTTTCCCATAGAGCCACAGAAGATCAGGCACAGATGGAGTCACAGTTTCAGTTGGTGTGAACATTGCCTTCGGATCTATTATCTGGATTTCTGACAAACCTTGAGGTTTTGTCCTTTCAAAATGAATTATTTGAACAGCTCCCCGACTTGCATAAATCTCAGATGTGAGTTTCGTTTTTAACCGAGGAATGGATTGGTTAGGTGCTACTGCATGTTTGGTGCAATACAAGAAATGCCACCCATGACGTGAAAAGTGTTGTATCCGTCGATTGTATGTACTTTAAAATCAGCGTTATCGTACACCTGCTGTGTAAAGCACGGCTGGTCAATTTTCTGCGGATCGCCTGCGATTGCTGATTTTTTCAGACAAATAGCTTCTTTATAGGATGAACAAAACCCCAAAAAGGAAACTACAGCAACCAATTTTCTTGATCCGTACTTTTTGTAGAGCAACACGGCCAACCCTACAAGGACTGGTGAGACGAATGATCTGTACCTTACCACCGCTACAAGATTATGAGCAATCGCGTTGCTTTACTTCTTCCAGTTATCTTACTCCCCACATTTTTTATGAAGTACAACTTTTTCCATAAATGTACGTAGTGTTTCAGGAATTAGTTCTTCATTTCCTTCTAAAAACTTATCCGGTGGGGGTATTCCTGTGTCTCATAAACCTGGCTCCGGACATCCTCAACAATAATGGCAGCAGCCGTCTGAACAATCCGTAGTCTTTCCTCTTTTTCATTTTTTAACGCTTGTTGGTACCAAGCGTCGTTCAAGATTTTGTAACCTGTGTCTTTGAAACAAACGACCGACTTCTTGTTTCGGGACATGGTAATAATTATATCGCTTCCGTATTTTTTGAGTAGATGAGCTTTGGCTGTCTTTTTGTCAGGACGATATTTACCCTTGATTTGGTCGATCAACTCATCGAGCAAAAATTGGCACTCCCCATCCCTATGCTCTAAATAATTGTAAACATCTTGCATTGCTCTTTCAACATCATCGGCAAATGGACCCGATTTTTTAATCTTTTTTTGAGTGATTGGGCGATTGTACAGTTTTCTCGTGCATAAACTATGATACCGGCAATCAAAGGCTACTAAGTCTAAGACAGGCAAAAGGCGTTTGATTATGGCTTTGCCATACTGATCATCACGTTCTTTTGCTCGTTTTATAACAGTTTCCTTAAAATTTAAAACTCGAACCTGATACACCATATTGCGGTTGGTTGTCTTTTTACTTTGCTGTTCTATAAACTCAAGTGTTATGACGAGACCACACATAAAACATTGAGTTTTGAAATTAAAAGGTGGTGCAGTAGAACGTCTTTGAACTTGCTCCCTATCCTCCTCAACTTTCTTCAAGTAAGCGTTAATCATTTTTACATCATTGTAATTTTTACGACCTCACGCTATTAACAGCTTACTTAATCTTACTCTGTCATTAAAAAAAGAAGAATTATTGGAAATAATTCTTATTTATTTATAAGTAGTAGAAATGTATTATGCATTTATAAGAAACTAGGAGAAATTTATCAAATGACAGCATTCTAATAAAAAATAAAGTGGGTTTTGCAGAGACCATTCAAAATTCGCAAATTTCAACTTGCACTTTAGACCGAACAGTTCGTCTGAAAAAAAAACTAAATAGTGATATTTGTAGAGAATTTTAAGTACTTTAATTTATGTTAACAGGTCATTTACTAAAAGTTAATAGTTTTCGAGATTTAAGCAAAAAAGCGAGAAAAGGCAGAAATTTTTCGCTTTTTTCGCGATTTTTTCAATGTTCCGTCACGAAATTTTGTCCGCAAACCTCATATTTGGATTCAGCAGCCCAAAATCCATATATAATGAAAGAAATCAGAACTACCCCAAAACTTTCCAAGTCAAAACACAATTTTATTGAATCATATGCAAAAAATTAAATCTTGTGTACCTATCCCGTTTTATCCAACCGTGGTATGCTAAAACGGGATGTGCAGGACTTTAATAATTTTTTTTTACTATTTTCCAGTAATTAAAAATAGCTAAAAATATGTTTTTTGTGTGCTTCAATAAATGGTATACCTATAAAAAATAATAATATGATAATTTCTTTAACATTTTTTCCGTAATAAAAATAAACAAGAATGGTATCCCGTTTTGTCCAACTCTCCCTTAATATAATAAAGAATGGCGGTATAGAGCCCAATTTCAGAAATATGTTAGTATGTGGAAATTACTCAATAACTAAATAAAATATTGAAAAAAGGAGTCTGTACCGCCATTAAGAAAGACAAAAAAATACACTTTCTTCAAATAAACTTTTTTATCCCGTGCCTAGATTTTGTGTCACATTGGAACTACTAAAAATCGATTTTTTTATAACAAGGAAACGAACGTCACTGACTTGGCAACATTTTGCGCCTATGTGTATAAAAATTATTGTTTTTGATAGTACAAACGTCACTGTCAGTGTCGAATGATCGACGCACTGTTGCCTCACTTTTGAAAGTTCACAGAACTTTGGCAATCTTGGACCGCGTTTGTTGCTACCTGGTGATCGCTACTGTGTGCTCTTAAGGCACTGCAGTTAAAAGTGAATTGTCAAATTGTGAAACGTCAAAATATTTATATTTCATTTATTATTAACATTAATATTAATAGTACAACTTGCGCAATCTGAAAAAGGTGGTTTAAAAGGTTTTTTAAAATTTAATTTAAACTGTATTATTGCATTTTTAACACGTTTGTAGAAAAAACAAGTTTATGTAATGGTATAATATTTTCGCTAAGAATTTTTAGACATTCCCCTCGAGTGTAGACAACCAGTTCTACCTTTTACGGGTCATAGGTTTCATGGTTTCAGCAATTAACAAAAATATTGTATTTTATAAATTTATAACGTTTGTAGAAAAAATATTGTATGATATACGTGTTAAAAAGTACGTTTTTAAGGCACTCGAGTGAATTGCAGAATTGCAGAATTCGCTTCGCTCATTCTGCAAACTTTCACATGCGTGCCTTAAAATTGTACTTTTAACACTTATATCATAAATAACTAATAAACAGTTAATCGTATTTTTATTTAAATATTAAACCAATTTTAACACTTAAAATAAAATAGGTACCAAAAATTAAAAATACCGTTAATAGTTACGTTATGTTTAAAAAGTGTAGCCTCCCGCAGCCCAGTTGCTTTTCCCTCGATGAATAGTAGAAAATCTAAATAAATATATTTGCTAACAAATTATCATTAATATCTGTCACCGTCCTATATACATATAATCGAATTAACAAAAACACCATTTCATAATATACAATTTGTATTTGCATTAATACAAAACTTAAAAGATTTAAGAATTTTATTAATTTTAGACGAAATAAAAATTTCATATGACAGTAATGACGATGACAGTGACAGAAAGCTTTTGCATGATGGCCGATTTCGATGTTTAATCGATAGTTGTTATCCATATTGAATAAGTAAATACCTAATTACTAAATCTGTAAAGTTTTTATTTATGTTTTATGAATATAATTGCAAAATACTACAGAAGTTCACTTTCTGACATAAATTTAATTAACAATAACGTAAATTTTGTACAATATTTTTAATAATTAAAGTAAATAAATTTTAACTTTACTCAAATAAATAATATTACTGCCATCGACCACTTACATTCAATCTCAGTTTATTTTGATTAATCGCGGCAGGTAAAGTAAAATTCTTCTTTTAGTACAATAAAGTGTTACTTTACTGCCGCAAATAGCGTCAAATGAGTACAATAAACAATCAATGACTTTAGTGACGGTTGGCGATAAATACATTTAAAACACATTGAAAATTTTGACAGGCGACATTTTGCGCCTTTCACCTTAAAAAATAGCAGTCAGTATTTTTTTTGGTTTTCAAGTGCTTTTTCGGCTTAGTTTCCTGGGGTATAATAATAGAATAATAATTGATCTCAAACTTCATCAACAAAAATGTTACCGAAAAATTAAAATCACATGATTCGTGTATTCATCTTGTACATACAATTTTAATGTTAGGTATAATATGAGCATTTTTTGCATGCTCCTATCGAAGTCCCCTTATCTCGATAATATAATAGTCAATCAATTAATTATTAAAAGCTTAATCTGTAAAAAATAAATATCACGTGAAGGCCTGTGTACATTTAAAACAATATGTACATATAAAAATAAATCTTATTGAAAAACATGTGCTGTAGTGCCGTAAAGAAAAATGTCAAGTTAAAAATAACAAGGAACGGAAGGAATAACAATGATATTATTATCTTATCGAGTTGTATGTCATCTTCCTAAAATACATGTGCTTATCGACACAAGAACAGAATTTATGTGAATGCCGTCACTTGTTTTGAAACATCAATAAAGAACTGGTCGTTGAGTTGACAAATCAATTATTTTAGTGAGTCACAGTTTTTTAATATTAAAATATTAATAATAGTGGATATTCACTATCTATCTATTGTTATATTTATCACGTGCAGAAAATAGAATAAAAGTATAATCATTGAAGATATAAAAATTACAATAATAATCTTTAATGGCATCTATGATATTACGTATTTTATTTAATTTATGATGAAATTTTACTGATATGTAGTACTTAGTAGATATTAGAGATATCTAATATTTAAAATACTATAAGTACATTTATTCAATGTATCAATATTTTTTTCTAATCTGATCAGAAAAATCAACGTACTAGGTTATCGGTTTTATTCCAACTTAATTTACGTGTCGAAAATTTGTATGTTAGCTTAATAAATAAAATAAACTAAAATTGTAATTTCGGTACAGGTTTGAACTTTGAACAAATTTTATATCAAAATTTAGGTGAAAACAAAAGATATTTTCAAGAAAGTATATTATTTATATAATAGACCTGGATCCCGCGTACCAAAAAAAGTTGATTAATAGCAAGCTGGATTAATCAATTGAATGTTCTGTCCGACAAAATACATGGGACGTTTTCGTAATCTGACGTTCCAAATTTTTAAACTGTTCCACAATTAAAACTTTCCCTGTTCCAGTGTTCCCGTACATCAAAGTTCGTCCGACTAGACACCGTTAAGCTATTAACAAATTTTTAGCTTGCTATTATTCAACTTTTTTTTGGTACGCGGGATCCAGGTCTATAAGGGGATCATTGTTTATAATGAAAAATGGGTATTTTTGCACACAATTTACATTTAATTTATTTAAATAATTATGAATAAATGTTATGTTTATATGGAGTTAGCCACAGTTACGTTGTAATGACAATTACATATTTTTACCTAAGTGGCGTAGCTGAACATTGCGCCCCCCCGCGAAAATTTTTGTGGGCCCCGTTTTATAAAATAACGACAACTAATAACATGTATAATTAACATAACTGTATAATTACTACAATATGTGTAAATGACAATATTTGGCCTTTCTTTAATAAGTCTTCATCAGTTAGTGTTAATAGATTTTTTGGGAATAGGCATGAAAACCTATTATACTTACATGTCTCTTAATCCGACAAACCTATTAGTAAGTTTATATTTACTTTTGATTGAGACTGGCTGAGTGACTATAGTCCAAGTAAAAAAAAAAATAAAAAAAATATATTAGTAAGTAAGAAAACATTAACTTCAAAACTTTTTTTGCTCCAAGTTATTTTTCGTTTCAGCTGAACATCGTAAATTTTTTTATACGTTTTATTCGTTTATTTTTAAATTCCGATATAATATCCCACCATTCTACTATTTCTGCTGCTTTTGCTAAAGTTTCGAAAAACGAATTTCTCTTTTCTAGAAGATTATCACGAGTTTTTTCAAAAAGTTGAAGCGCGACCGTTAACTCTGCCATTTCAGATTTCAAAAGTTGATGTTAGAATAAACCCTTAAGTACTAACACACCGTCTCTATGCCTCCTCTACACATCGGCAGACGTGTCCGCGGACGGCATCTGCGTATGCATCCGCAGATGTGTAGATGGGGTAATTTGATCGTCTGTTGTTTACCTCGGACCTCTACGACGCATTAGTTTTCGCAGTGAATTCAAAGTAGATATTGCGTCACCCGAGAATTAACAAAGACTGAATGATTTACAGATGTGTACCTACAGATGTGTGGTCACCTCGTGATGATACATCGGCAGATGCATCCGCAGACGCGTCTGCCGATGTGTAGAGGAGGCATCAGACGGCATCGCTTGTTGAAAGTGGGATATTTCCCTTCCTAGAAAATTTTGAAGGTCATCCGTTTATGACTTTTCAAGTTGGGTTGTTATTTAGTTTAGTAGTATTGAATTCGGCAATTAGCTGCAGGTTGTTATTCGAAAGATATTTAGACTCAAAGTGTGATTTCCGTCTACGGGGTGTTAGGTGTTAGTGTTTGTGCCCAGATCGTAATTAAACATAATGTGCCCCAGTTCGTCAAAAAGATCAAATAAGGGGACAAAGACTATGAGGAAACTCTTTTGAAATGACTTGGTGCGGTAGAACATCGACATAAGCGAAGTGGGATCAATTTGTGATGAAAATGTTACCACTGACTACCATTGCTACACTGTACAAATTTTAGTGCCAGTCAGTTTTTTTTTGTTTTAACATTTTTTAAAAACATTTTTTATTTTCATGTTTATTACTCTTTGTTTGACCCAGAAATTTTATTAACGATAAAACGAAGAAAACTCGAGTATTTGGGTCACCTGATGAGAGGTCATAAATACGCATTACTTCAAAATATAATGCAAGGAAAAATAGAAGGAAAACGGAATCCAGGCCGTAGAAGAATGTCGTGGATGCGGAATTTGAGAGAGTATGGTTTGGCTGCACCACTAATGAACTTTTTAGGTCAGCTGTAAACAAAGTCAGGGTAGCCTTGATGATTTCCAATCTCCGATAGGAGTGGCACAAGAAGAAGAAGAAGAAGAAGACTCTTTGTTTAACTCGATTGTAAATTTTTATCAAGATTGTTTAATTTGTTTCATTTTTATCACATTTTTTTTCAGGAATAAAAAGTCACACAAACAATCCTTCCATTCTTGTTATAATGTTTTTTTATTTTAATAAATACAGAAAAACTAGATCAATTACTGTGTTTTTTACATAAGTAATACTTTCAGTAAGTCATCGAAATATTTTTTGCATTAAAATATTTAACAAAAAAAAAATAACCAGTAAAATGTTAAACCCGTCTATCAGACGGTTAGTTAGTGTTTACGTCATTGATTTAAGATGTTAGTACTTAAGGGATAAAGTAAGTATTTTAGATAGAAGTTAATGTTAACGACAAAACATATTCAAAATATTTCATAAACATGCTCTAATAATAATGCATTAGCTTCTAATTTTTCATCGTTTATTTTAGATAGCAATGAAATGTTCGTTAAAGATTTCATTATTTGTCGCAAAGTTCGACTCAAAGCCATAACAGCATCATGTCTGGATGGCCACCGGGTTTCACATAACCTTTTAATGCCTGGTTGCACCAACAAATCTTAAGCTCCAGCTTAGCCAGCTCTGATTGTCTCACTTAAGTCACATCATATTTTTCGATTCTTATCTAAGTAATCCACAATCCACGTGGCAATCCATTGTGGCAAGCTGAAAATTGATCTAAGACTCAATGGTTTAACGCGTAGATATGTTTCGTAAGCGGAGCTTAAAGCACGTCTTAAGCTTAAGATCTGTTGGTGCAACCAGGCATTAGTGTTGGCAAACGCGATGAATCCAAAGTCATAAGAGTACATAGTACATCCCGTCTTTTAATACTTGCTCTAAAAAAACATATTCCTTTAATTATATCCTAAAAAACCAACTCCTGTACACCAGCAACGGCATAATTCAACACTAGGTTCAGATTATGGGATGCACAATGAACATAATATGAAGCTGTTTTTTCAATGTCAGTTAAGCGCCTTTGTACGCCTGAATATGAATATACACCACTCATAACGCTTGCACCATTATACCCCCCTCCTCTGCAGTTCAGTGGCGGCTGGTGGGGTAAAATTTTGGGTAGGCCAAGCCAGCAAATTACATATAGCATGTATAATAATACATAATACATATGCAAATATAAATTTATTTTTATGTATAAGTAGGAAACAGAGGTTGGTAGGTATATCAAGGGGTCCTCGTTATGAAACTAACTTTTTATTAAACAATTTCGCCTCGGAACCCCCTTTTTCATCCCTTTAAAGGGGGTAATTTGTGGTTTTTGCGAAACGTAGCCCTTCCTGTAGTAAAATGAAGAGGACTATATTTCCTACTATTTATTTCCCAACAGCATATGTTTATCACCCACCGTTTAGCGGGGGTGGCGCCCCAACTTTGACAAATTTTAAAAAAAGATGTTTTAAAAAAATATTTTTCCCTAACTGTAATGAAAATTAAGAAGAAACCCCGGCAATTAATCACAAATAAGTGGCTGATTTTTTTATATAGGTTTCATTTAAGGGTAATTGCAAATTTTTTAATTACAGGGTGTTACATTTTAAAAAACCCCTTTTTATACCATTTGAACCGCCTATGCTAGAGTAAAAAAACTTTCAGCGATTATCCATGTACTAGTGTTATTTACAAATTTGTATAATGCACCCCATATTTTCCCCGGAACCACCCCAAAAAAAGAAGAATTAATGAAGAAAATCATAAAAAATTGATTTTGGGCCACCACTGTGGTTTTAGGGTGCAAAGAAAATAAAATATGCATAAGTCATAATGTGTATCAGACAGTGTGTTCTTTTATTTTCCATAAGTACGTTATCCATAAAATAAATAGGTGACGAAAAAAAAAACAAAAACTGGAGCCCGCCAATGCATTTCTGAGTTTTCGGAGCCACTGTGCCGTAACGGTTGCTTATACGAAAAAAATGCATAGGACCTTATTTGTTGAGAAAATAGTGGTCTTTAATTCTGTATAAGTTTGTTTTAAAAAAATGCATAGGTAATGAGAAAATCGTAAAAACATGCTCTCCAAGGAATAGGGGTAGTTTCTGTAGTTTATTTTCAAGGATAGGGGTAGTTTCCGCAGGGAGGTTGCAATAATCATATATATTTATGAAAAACCCTATTGATGGAGCATAATATGTCCATATGGTTCAAAAAGCAAAAAAAAATTTTTCTCAACCCTCTTTTATTTATTTTTTTTTTGGCTACAGGGGTTGCATTAAGAAATCGCGTTTGTTGTCCATGCATGGGTAATAAGAACGTGCACAAAATGATATATGAAGCATTTTAATAAAGAGCATGGTGTGCGAAGGCTTCCAAGAAAATCACTTTCTTTATTAATTCTCCTTTTTTTTTGGGTTGCTTCCGGAAACAATGGGGGTGCATTATAGAAATTTGTAAATAACACTAGTACATGGATAATCGCTGAAGTTTTTTTACTCTATGTAGCATAGGCGGTTCAGATGGTATAAAAAGGGTTTTTTTAAAATGTAACACCCCGTAATTAAAAAATGGTCAATTCCCCTTAAATGAAACCTATACCAAAAAATCAGCCACTTACTTGTGATTAATTTCCCTATGGTTTCTTCTTAATTTTCATTACAGTTATTGAAAAATATTTTTTTTAAAACACCTTTTTTAAAAATTTGTCCACTTTGGGGCGCCACCCCCGCTAAACGGTGGGTGATAGACATATGCTGTCGGGAAATAAATAGTAAGAAATATAGTCCTCTTCATTTTACTGTTAAGTAAATTTATTGCAAAACGTAATGGAAGGGCTACGTTTCGCAAAAACCACAAATTGCCCCCTTTAAAGAGATAAAATGAGGGTTCCTCGGCGAAATTTTTTAAGAAAAAGTTAGTCTCATAACGAGCGTCCCTTGATATACCAGAAAAAAAAATAAAACCGGACTTGTGTCCATTTTGCGAGGTTCAACCTCTATTTCCGACACTATAAAAATACTTAGAAGGTAACTGTAACAGATTTACATTTAATTATATTTTTAAAACTTAATCAAATTATGAACTAAAATATACAAATAGTTTACATATTTTATTATTTATAGAGCAGGTTTATTCTTCTCTCTTTGCTTTGTGCAAATTTGTCAGTTACAATTCGATAATTATTGTTATAAGTAGCAACGAGGCACGGCGAAGTGGGCGAAGGGCCTATACACCAGGCATAACACGACAATATAAAAATCGTTGTCCGGCAAGATGCTTCACTTCGAACACTTTTTGTACGGAGATCTTATGTGAGCGGAGTCGGCCAGCTCGGAGCGGGCCTATTCATGATATTTAAAATGCCTAAATACGATTCGATGCTTTCTGTGAATGTGGTAATAACAAAGTTGTCTTAAGGGACGCTAATCTATTGAGTGATTTAGTACATTTAAAAGTTATTTACATGCTTTAACATAATTTTTGAATATGTCTTTTTCTATTTTAAAGCTCTTAAAATTATTGGGTAGGCCCGGCCTATCCTGCCTACCCCCAAAAGCCGCCACTGCTGCAGTTGTGTACCTACGGAAAGATGCTTTGATTGGATAAATTTTAAAATTTCATTCACAAGACCTTCTGCACCTTGGTCTAATATGCGAGTAAATCCCAAAAAACTTTCAACAACTTCTGCTTTGGAAGGTAAATTATTGTCAATTGTCATCGCAAGTTATTTTTACATTCCGGAAAATAAAACTAAGCTGATCGTATTTTGAAATATCTTGAGTAGTATCAAGAATTATTAAATAAAAACAACTTTTTTTAATTAAATTAATCAATTTGTTTTCAGTTTCTTGAGGTAGCAAATTTATAACTTCGTTTTGTAATTGGAGGCTTAAGTAATTTATTTATTGTTTTTATCGATTAATGTAGCTAAAACAGGATATATTTAGAATTACCTTTTTAGACCAGAGAAATTAGCAATTAAATGGCCTCTTTCGTGACATCCGTTGATACAGCTATCTAAGAACTGCTTTGGGTAAATTTAGTTACAACAATATCCAATATAAAAATTATGCAAAAGATTTACCGTACTTTTTAACTTATAAATAGGGGAGTGCATTTAGATTTTCACTTCGGAAAAAATCAAACAAGATAAAACTTTTTGTAGTTTCATTAAGAAATGTTTACTAAACAACATATCAAAAAGTTCTATTCGAGAAGTGGGTGCTTCATTTTTTAATAAACAAATGAACAGCGAAGTTAGATGTTTTTTTAAATAACTATAAAAATATAATTTAAAAAAAAAAACTGACTTGACCATTGAAAAATTCAGAAAGTTTTACAAAAAAAAACCTTATATAAAGATTTTTCTAAAATTATATCTCTAGCTTCTGTAATTTTTTATTTATAACGCTAAAGTCACCCTTCTCACACACATTGGCGTACTGTAAACTAGCGTTGGAATAATTGCACGGTTGAGTTTTTTAAATGTAATTCTTTAACTAATGGATCAAAAGAAATTTTACAAACTGGACATGAAAGAAGATGAAATAAGCTATCTTATGGTTGTAATATAAAGAAATAAAATCTATGGACATAAGTACGGTGTGGGCGGAAAGTGAGCCTTACATGAATTTTGTTTAAAAATGATTTAAAAATGTGTAACTAATACAATTTTACTTATAAAACTCTCAAATTTGCACAACTTACCTCTCAATCATCTTACTAAACGATGTTTTATTAAAAAAAATCTCAAAAATTTAATTCAAATAATACCATGTCTCAAAAAATGTAATTTTTGAAAACTTCGTAGTTTTACAGAATTCCCACCACTTTAAGACGGTATTACTTAAGTTTGAATAAATCTAATAAAATTTTTTTGCTATTTTTTTAAAGCTTGGGATGTAATCTTTAAAAATCACTGAATTATTTTAGTTTAAAAATAAAATAAATAATTTCTTTTTGAGAAAACTAAGAAAGATAACAAAAATGTAATACAAAAACTGAAAATTACCAGCTGAAAAAATGTATATACAGAGTGATCAAAAGTTTTTTCTGTAAAACTTACCTAAAATACATTTAATAATAAGCTTCAACAATAATAAATGTTCAACAAAAAAATTTTTTTTAGCACTTATACAGTATGTCTGCGTAACTTGGAACCTATTGATAACTTTTTTAATATCAGTTTTACGAAAAAAGTTATTCTTTATAAAATACTCTGCATCGTATATAACATAAGATGCAACCATCAAATATCAAATTTTGTTAATTTTGTACGAGGTATATAAAAAAATATGAATTTCACTCAAGAGTAAAGTACCTTTATATTTCACAATATCGAAAATTTTTATAAAGAAAAGTTGTTTGGAATTAAAAACTAAATCAAACAGCGATTTTTAATTGTTTATATATTGTTTATAAGTTAAAAAGTACGGTAAATCTTTTGCATAATTTTTATATTGGATATTGTTGTAACTAAATTTACCCAAAGCAGTTCTTAGATAGCTGTATCAACGGATGTCACGGGAAAATCCTTAGTTCTTTGTCCTAATCACTCTTTTTCCTGTTTCATGTGTTTTAGCTTTTGGTTTTGAAAATTTTCGGCAATACTTTCTCAAACTATTATCGGTATTAGAGATACTTTCACGTAATTACATCATTCGGAAGCTGAAAATATGGAGATCATATTTAGTTTTAGAGTTCAATGACATGGCATCCGGGTTCCAAAGTGTCTACAATGTGTCACATGTCACATACTACTTACATAATATAATATAGTTATATATAATATAGTAGTTACCACATATTGTGTGGTAAACTATCAAAAAACCTAAACTTAAAATAACGAGTTTACAAATTAAATACTCATTAATACATTCAGCCATTAATTAAAATACGCTAAAAACGCTAAAAAATTAAAAAATTATAACTATGATACAAATAAAGGAGAGAACTCTAACGTAAAAATTGTATAAATTAATTATAACAAATCTTCACTAGAGCCATTTTGATAGTTTCACAGGCAGCAACTAAAGATAACAATTTTTATTTTTGTTTGTTACTAATAAAAATATATTGATGCTGCGGATATACAGTATGATGCAAAAGTATGGAATACATTCACTATTTCAGGAACACGTGACTTTAAAAAAATCTTAAAACACGGCAATTTTAATTTTTGAATGGAGATCAATTGCTATATATGTGGTGAACATTACGTCATCAGTGTTGGTGTAATTACGTAATCGACGATTTTTTAAATGCAAACCGAGGTCAAGAGATATCTCATTTGAAAGGTCTCCTAATCGGCTTTGCAACGGTGCAAATATTTAAATATTTATTTCTACAAGATCAATTAAAGCTGTTGGTTTATTATTGAAGTTAATTATTTATAATAGATGTTTAGTAATATACAATAAAATTATAAGAAATATTGAAATTTACGACCTTCAGCAATGATAGAATACGACAAAACGGGCAGTAAATTCTTTCCTAACGTAATTTAGTTTAGTGAATGAGTATTTATTGTATGTGATTACATTTTACTTAACTAAGTAGGTACATAATTTTGATTAACCCTGAAGAAATAAATATTCGAATATATTATCGTTGAAAAGGCGATTAGTAGACTTTTCAAATTAGGTGTCCCGTGAACTTGGTTTGTATTGCCAATTTGTCAACACTGACAACGTGATGTTCAACACATAATATACGGGGTGTCCAAAAACTCTCCTGACAAACGAAGACCGGACATTTTTCAGATAATTTTAAGACAATTTAACCCAATTCACCTAGTCCGAAAATGCTTCCTAAGGGAGCTAGAGCTCTTTGAAGATGGCGTCTTGTAATTAGTTTTTTTATATGATTCCAGAACGCTTCTATAAAAAACAAAACGAAAACTGTTATGCCTGTTATTTCGGTGGCGCCCAAAATCCCGACAGCCAAAATCCCGACAGCCAAAATCCCGACGGCCAAAACACCGACGCGTCAGAATCCCGACACGCCAGAATCCCGAAAGGCCAAAATCCTCGCATAAGCAAAAATCCCGACCACTACATTTTGAATATTTATTATTTCCTTTTCAAATGCAATACCAAATCATATTAGACTATTGAAATTGAAATATAATTACTTACTAATAAGTACGGGTACTAATTAGGTATTATCTATGTATTTTAAGAGAAAAAATCATTAAACACTTCATTTTATAATATAAAAGCTATACTAACTAATACTAACTGAAATGGAAGGTTGTAAGTGACATGATAATATGTATTATATGCAAGTAAACTTGAATTCAGGATTTGATTAAACATATATTATTGGACTATATATTGGCAAAAAAAAAATTTGATTCATATACCCATGTTAGAAATTTTATTTAGAAAATTAGTTCATATTAAATGGTAAATACTTATGGTCATAAACAAAAAACCAGAAATAAATGTTAAAAAGGAACTTATCAAACCTGTCGGGATTCTGGCGTGTCGGGATTTTGGCCTGTCGGGATTCTGTTTGGCAGTCGGGATTTTGGCTGTCGGGATTTTGGGGTAGACCCCTATTATTTATCTTCCGGAGATAAATCGATTTTATCAATTTCGAATTTCTAGTACCGGTCATAGGCGTCCGTTTTGGTTAGGACAACGATTATTTCATCGCATAACTTTTTTGTCTTTAAATTTTAAGTATTTTTAACCAGAGCCGGATTTAAGGCAGTGGGGGCCCCTGGGCAGAATTGCTGTGGGGGCCCTACCTCCTACCATTAACAAAATGTTGATCTACTTTTATAAATATATTATTAAATAATAAAAAGTACAAGAGCTGTAACTTGCTATAGTAAAAGATTAAAAATAATAGTAAGATGTATGGTTAAAGTCCGGGAACTTTTCAAGATATTTTAATTGAAAATTTCTTGATTATGTGAGACATATCTAGTTGCATTAAGACATCGTGGCCAATGCTCATTATAGAGAGATGATTCAAACACTCTTGGCCCATCGTAGACCGAAGTCGATTTTTAATTAACTTAAATTTTGAGAATGATCTCTATCCACATCAGAACTAAATATAAACAAAGTGTCACCTCAACATTTGGAAAAGCATTATTCATATTCTTTTCTTTTAGCAGTTGGTACATTTGAAGTTCTTTGCTTATATTTGATGAGCTGATTTCCTCTTTAAATGAATTGAAGAATCTTATACAAACTGTACCAGATGGACACACAAGCTTTTATCTAAATGATTGCTATAAATGTTGGCAAGCTTTAGTGAGTGAGTTCAATTTCATTGAGAGTTAAATTTTCCAAATTTCGAAAATGATGTAAAAATCCAAAATTGGAATGAGTAGACAGCCTCTGACTTAAAGAGGTAATGCAGTGATCTATTATAGCGATAAAATTTTGAGTTCTAAACTTATCTGATGTTCTCATATCTTTCGAGATTGTCACGTCTTGACTGTATAATTTATTTAAGTGATCTAAGTGCTGCCACTCCTGAATTAAGGTCAATATTTGAATCTTGAAGAATACGACTTATGCTGTTTGTCCTCTCTAATATCCTCTCTGTTTCCAGTAAACACATTCGATTATAGGTACAAACCATTTGCAATGCTACAAGTTTTAAATTGTTGCTCATAGTCTTCCGAAATTTTGAATAATGCTCCTTTAATCTGATTATAACCTTTAACTAGTTCTTTTGCGGCATAACCTCCATGACCATCAAGTAGTATTTGCTCTTTTAGGAACAATAATATTTTTGCCACGGTCTGCGTTGCTGTCGCTTAAAGACGCAGCTTTTAAACATTCTGTTAACAAGCTGTATATAGATATATGTAGAAGAAGTGAAAAATACATATAGTTAGTTCTTCTAGTTGCAGTTGAAGCTTTTGAAACTAAATTTAGAGAGTGGGCAACACAAGGAATCCACAACTTCAAGATATTAAGGTACGTATCCATACGTGAGTACTCCGTGCTCGGTGTAGCAGCTCCACATAGTGGATACGTTGGTGCTCGCCCCACGGCGCTCACCCTCTTTGATTCAACCGGTTTGCGGGTTATAGGTAGGGGAGCGCATGTCGTATCCATTTGAGCAGCTACACCGAGCACGGAGTACCCACGTATGGATACGTACCTTTTTGTTCTATAATTTCAGCCTGAACACCATTGTATTTTCCACTGATAACTGACACATTAACGTAGGACGGTCTCCTACAGTTTTTCAGATCGATATCATGTTCTTGCAAAAATGTCATTAGAAAATTAAATATATCTTTTGCTTTATGACCGCGATTTGGCAAAAATATGGTAAACCTTTCAACAGAAATGAAACCTTCTATGTAACGAAATATCACAGTTAATCGATTGTTATGAACTGAATAATATTTTGACTTTTTAATCCTTGAAACTATTTCATTTAATACGTTTTGACCCATCGGATGTACAGTTTCCTCACATATGGTTGATAAACGATAGTTGACATGTCCACTTCCAGGAATTGAATATTTATTAATATGGTGCTTCAAAAATTGATCATATTCAGCTAATAACTGGAGTATTCCCAAATAGTTTTCATTTTGTAGTGATGAACTCGACAACTCATTTTCGCTGCGAAATGCTAAATCTCGTTCACAAATAAACTTTATAACACTAAAATTAGTCTTTGAGTATTTTCCAATAATTCTTTATTGCTTCGACCATTTCAGTATCAATACAATACGCCCAATTCTTTCGTGTGCTTTAGACATTTCGTGATCCATAAGCCTAATATCTGCATGTTTCCAATCATTCCTCTGTGGCTAAAATGTGTACGAACACTAGATAAGAATTTACAAATGAAGCAAATACACTCACCCGGTGGAAGGTGAAAAACATAACCATGAACAATTTATTATATTCTCCTATTCTCCTTCATTTTATACTTGAGATACATTGTCGATGTCGAGTTCCTATATCTTCTGCCAATATCTGTTTAAATGAACCTCTTATGTTTGGGGCTTTGTGGGGGCCCCCGAAATGTGGGGGCACCGGGCAGCTGCCCAGCCTGCCCCCCTTAAAGCCGGCCCTGTTTTTAACACTGGATTATTAAATTGTGGGGTATTCTAGTACCAAAAAGTATCTTGCTTTAAGTCGGCAGGACACACCGTTTTCTAGAAAAATCAATTTAAAATTTATCTAACAATAAAAAACTGAAAACGTTTGTTTTCTATACTTCCACAAAATTTATTATATCTAAGTGACTACAGCTGTTTCGGCGGAGTGCCTTTCTCAAGTAATATAGTTTACAATGTGTTTGCCTTTTTAATCTTCAACTGAAGAGGTTGAGGAGTGGGGAGCTGTTTGTCTCGAGTTGGTCATTCAGAATTATATCTGTATTTTTCAGTTTATTAATTTCCATATATTCTAAAAAAGATAGCTTAAGGCCTTTATTTTGAATATGTAGAATTTTAAACTCTTCATTGAAAGAATGATTATGATCTAGAAGGTGAAGTGCGTATGTAGAAGATCATAATCATTCTTTCAATGAAGAGTTTAAAATTCTACATATTCAAAATAAAGGCCTTAAGCTATCTTTTTTAGAATCTATGGAAATTAATAAACTGAAAAATACAGATATAATTCTGAATGACCAACTCGAGACAAACAGCTCCCCACTCCTCAACCTCTTCAGTTGAAGATTAAAAAGGCAAACACATTGTAAACTATATTACTTGAGAAAGGCACTCCGCCGAAACAGCTGTAGTCACTTAGATATAATAAATTTTGTGGAAGTATAGAAAACAAACGTTTTCAGTTTTTTATTGTTAGATAAAATGAACTTCCATCAAGTAACGGTCGAATCCATCAATAATTTAAAATTTATTTCGTTTTTTGAATTTGAACACAAAATTAAAAAAAAAACTATTTAGAACAACGAAAACTGATACGTTTACTTATTTTCTAGAGATGAATCAATTTCATCAATTGTGAATTCCTATGCGTTTTGATTAACTATTTACATGGGAAATAAGTCACAATTGAATTGAAAAAAATAATTTTATTAACGTTTCGAGGCCCAAATCGGGTGTCGTTGTCAAAATACAAAATATGTACTACTAAATTAAACAAAAATGTTGTTGCTAAGTAAAATATTCTTCTAATAATTCACTTAATCTAACTCATTTATATTGGCAATTCAGACATATTATATGTTGTTCTGAAGCTATTTTCTTGTGGCATTTTTATAATCAAGTATATTCAAATGGGAAATAAGCCACAATTTTACCTAAAAATGATTTTATTAACGTTTCGACGCCTAAGTCGGGTGTCGTTGTCAAAATACAAAATAATACTAAATAAACAAAAATGTTGTTGCTTAGTAAAAAATTCTTCTAATAATTTATTTAATCTGACTCATTTATATCGGCAATTCAGACACGTATTATACATTTTAAAGTAGACGACTTTAAAAATGATATTGCCAATATTGATGAGTTGCGTTCCTGGGACGACTTTACTAAAAGATAGTTCATTCGATTACATGAAATCAATCCCAACTCAAGAATAGCCGCCACAAAAAATCATAGCATGTGATCTGTCTTTAAAAAGACAACCAAATGCAACGGTGGTACTGAAATTCTCGCGTTAGAGATTCCATAGTAAATCACGAGGGAAAACCAGGAAAAACCTCGTGATACTATCCCGACATCGCAAGTATTTGGGTTTACATTTAGTTTACTCTCAAAACTAATACCAAATTCTGACTTGATATTTTAAATTTTAAATAATACTAAACTACTAAATATGTACTAACTCGATATGTTACTGATTTACTAATTGTGGTATTTTCTTTCTATTGACTTCCTCCTTTAGTATGGGTAACCACATCCTACTGCATTCTACCGAGGAATTTGCGACACAATTGGTTTCATTTAGCATAATTAGAGCCGCTTCTTTGATTTCTCTCTTTTTACTATCTGCTTGTTTTAGGACTATACTTGAATCTCTCCACTGAACTCTATGTTCATTATCCCATGCGTGTTGACATATTTGAGATCTATCAAATTCTCTATTTTTTATATAAGACTGATGTTCATTTACTCTAACGTCTAATGGTCTTGACGTTTCACCTATATAAAATTGTTCGCATTCACAAGGTATTTTATAAATACAATTCTTTGTTCTTTCTTGTTCACTGTTAGGTTTAGTTTTAGATAGAATAGATCTCAATGTGTTTGTTGTTTTGAATGTTGTTGATATGTTGAATTTATTTCCTATTGTTTTAAGTTTCTCGGATAGTCCTTTTACATATGGTATTGATATTTTCCTCGTATTATTTCTTGTGAATGTTGTAGGATCCCGTTCTAAGTTGTTCTGTTCCATTCGATCCAATCTTGACAATTCCTTATTTATAAACGATATGGGATAATCATTTTTTAATAAAACAGATGTTAACAATTGTTTTTCTTCTAAAAATGAATTTTCGTTAGAACAAGTAATTTTGGCTCTATCATATAAGGATTTAATGATTCCCTTTTTAACGTTGATGTTATGATTTGATTTGTAATTGAGATATCTGTTGGTGTGTGTTGGTTTTCTATACACTTGAGTCTCATATCCAGTATCCTTCTTTGAGACCAAAACATCGAGGAAAGGTAGGGTGTTATTGTATTCCTTTTCCATTGTAAACTTTATTGTCTCTTCTTGATCGTTTATAATATTCAGGAACGTATCCAACAATTCCGATCTATGAGGCCATATGGAAAACACATCATCTACATATCTCCACCATACTGTGGGTTTTAAATTTTGTTTAGAAATGATATTAGTTTCGAAATTCTCCATAAATATATTAGCCAATAATGGAGATAAAGAAGAGCCCATTGCGAGACCAAAATTTTGTTTATAGAATTCATTATTTAGTTGAAAATAGGTATTATTAGTACATAATGTCAATAACTCCATTATAGCTGATACATTTAGTCTTGTCCTAGTTGTTAATGTATTATCATTTTCTAATTTCGTTTTGATTATGTTTAAAGTTTTATCTAATGGTACATTTGTAAATAAACTGTTTATGTCAAAACTTACTAAAATATTATTTGGATTAAATTCTATATTTGATAATTTGTTTAAAAAATGTTGTGTATTTTTTATAAATGTGTCATTATTATTTGCAAATGGTTTTATAATATTTAATAAAAATTTTGATAGTTCACTACAAGTATAGTCCTAAAAGAAGCAGATAGTAAAAAGAGAAAAATCAAAGAAGCGGCTCTAATTATGCTAAATGAAACCAATTGTGTCGCAAATTCCTCGGTAGAATGCAGTAGGATGTGGTTACCCATACTAAAGGAGGAAGTCAATAGAAAGAAAATACCACAATTAGTAAATCAGTAACATATCGAGTTAGTACATATTTAGTAGTTTAGTATTATTTAAAATTTAAAATATCAAGTCAGAATTTGGTATTAGTTTTGAGAGTAAACTAAATGTAAACCCAAATACTTGCGATGTCGGGATAGTATCACGAGGTTTTTCCTGGTTTTCCCTCGTGATTTACTATGGAATCTCTAACGCGAGAATTTCAGTACCACCGTTGCATTTGGTTGTCTTTTTAAAGACAGATCACATGCTATGATTTTTTGTGGCGGCTATTCTTGAGTTGGGATTGATTTCATGTAATCGAATGAACTATCTTTTAGTAAAGTCGTCCCAGGAACGCAACTCATCAATATTGGCAATATCATTTTTAAAGTCGTCTACTTTAAAATGTATAATACGTGTCTGAATTGCCGATATAAATGAGTCAGATTAAATAAATTATTAGAAGAATTTTTTACTAAGCAACAACATTTTTGTTTATTTAGTATTATTTTGTATTTTGACAACGACACCCGACTTGGGCGTCGAAACGTTAATAAAATCATTTTTAGGTAAAATTGTGGCTTATTTCCCATTTGAATATATTAGACATATTATACATTTTAAAGTAGAAGATTTTAAAATGATATTGCCAATATTTATGAGTTGCGTTCCTGGGACGACTTTACTGAAAGATAGTTCATTTGATTACATGAAATCAACTCCAACTCAAGAATATCCGTCACAAAAAAATCATAGCATGTGATCTGTCTTTAAAAAGACAACCAAATGCAACGATGACAGTAAAATTCTCGCGCTAGAGATTCCATAGTAAATCACGAGGGAAAACCAGGAAAAAACCTCGTGATACTATCCCGTCATCGTAAGTATTTGGTCTTACATTTAATTTACTCTCAAGAAACTAATACCAAATTCTGACTTTAATATGTTTAAATTATAAATAAACGAGGTTTTTTCCTGCTTTTCCCTCGTGATTTACTATGGAATCTCTAACGCAAGAATTTTACTGTCATCGTTGCATTTGGTTGTCTTTTTAAAGACAGATCACATGCTATGATTTTTTTTGTGACGGATATTCTTGAGTTGGGGTTGATTTCATGTAATCGAATGAACTATCTTTCAGTAAAGTCGTCCCAGGAACGCAACTCATAAATATTGGCAATATCATTTTAAATTCTTCTACTTTAAAATGTATAATATATATCTGAATTGTCAATATAAATGAGTCAGATTAATTAAATTATTAGAAGAATATTTTACTTAGCAACAACATTTTTGTTTAATTTAGTAAGTAGTATGTATGTAATACCTCCAGAACGCTTCTATTTAGAAAAACAAAAACTGGTATTCTTCCAGACCGATTCCAGAGATAAATCGATTTCATCAATTGCGAATTTATAGTGGGGCAACGGTTATTTTATCGCGTAACTTTTTTGTCTTTAGCTGGTAATCATTTTTTTACGGGATTATTAAATTGTGAGGTATTTTAGTGCTAAAAGGTACTCTTGCTTTTAGTCGGTAGCTAGTTCCTTGTGACATTTTTATGATTAACTATTTATGTACTATTAGAGAAAGATCTGTAGACGTATAAGTATATATGTTACCGGCCAAACCCGATTTCAGGACAAACTAGTTTGTCCTAAGCGCGTTAGGATAAACTAGTATGGCCTAGGAAAAACTAGTTTGTCCTATCGCGCGTAGGCCAAACTAGTTTATCCTGACATAAATACACACACTTCAGACCAAACTAGTTTATCCTGAAGTGTATGTTTTTATATCAGGATAAACTAGTTTAGCCTAGTCTAAACCAATTTAATCTAGTCGAAAGTACATAATTGATTACAGATTGGTTGCTGATTTAAATGTAAGTTTAGAAGACACAATTAAGAGTTGTAAGACTTTTAAGTATTTAGGGTAAATGATAAACCGAGATGGCACTTGTACGAAAGATATAGAAATAAAAATAGTAAGGGGAAAACAAGCCACCAAAGCACTCAATGGAGTGATATGGAAGAACACTCTAACTAAAGCAAACAAAAAGGGTTTTTCAGGACATAGTGCTGAATACTACCCTACAAGAGCGGAAGAATGGCCAGTGACAACAATAATACGAAATAAAATACGAACAACTGAATTGGAGTTTATGAGAAGGTGTCTACAAATTATTAGGTAGGATAGAATAAGAACAGAGGAAATATGAAACAGAATAGAATGCTCAATTACAACACAGTTGTGGTAGCAAAAGTAGAGCCCTGAAATGGTACGGACATGTAGAAAGAATGCCGGAGCAGAGGTGGCCGAAAAGATTACTGGACCCTACCCGCGGGGAGGAAGACGGAGAGGAGGACCTGCCGTGAGATGGAAAACTCACATAGGAAATGATATGATACACAGAGACGTCAGAGATGGCAACTGGCAGAATAGAGTGCTATGGAAGACGAAAACGGCAAACTCATAATGAGAAAAAGCCAAGAAGAAGGAAGTAATTCAGCGAACTAGTACTGCTTAATATAATTAATAAATTGAATAAAATACTTTGTTGTTGGAAAAATAATAATTTTTATTAAAATTATAATTATTTTTAACAAACAAACAATAATATTGAATTATATTCGCGGTCGGACGGACAGACAGCCTAGGTCAAATTTCTCACCGTTAGTACCATACTTGGATTATAAGCTTTCATTTGACACCTCATTTGTCATTATACCTGGTATAATGACGAAGGAGTTGAGTTCACGGACAGACAGAAATCTCATTAAAAATCAACAAAATTTTTATGAAAACTTTTATTTATAAACCATTTGTCCACAATCTAAAACATCTTAAATACATATTGGAAATACCAGAATGAGACGACAGTGTTACTAAACGACAATAATAATTATATAACGAGGCAATAACATTTTTTTAATATTCTACTATCCAAACACTATTAGTGAGTCATATTTTGATTTGTATTTTAAATGAGTGTCGGAGGGTTTGACTCATACACTTTCGATGGAAGAATGATTCATTACTCGACTATTCATGCTTGTCTTGGGGTAGGCCAGTCACGATACACCCTTAACTTACTGTCTTCCCCAAAAAGTTATGTGAGTAAATTAAAGAAGTTCCTGTCTACCAGATTAGACACAAATGATATGATAATATACAAGGTGTCCCGAAAAGATTGGTCATAAATTATACCACAGATTCTGGGGTCAAAAATAAGTTGCTTTAACCTAACTTACCTTAGTACAAATGTGCACATAAAAAAAGTTACAGCCCTTTGAAGTTACAAAATGAAAATCAATTTTTTCCAATGTATCGAAAACTATTAGAGATTTTTTATTGAAAATGGACGTGTGGCATTATTATGGCAGAAACATTTTAAAAAAATTATAGTGAAATTTGTGCACCCAATAAAAATTTTATGGGGTTTGGTTCCCTTAAACCCGCCCGCCCAAACTTTTGTGTACGTTCCCATTAAATTATTATTGTGCTACTTACCATTAGCTATACCGTTGATTGAATACACGTGTATTCAATCAACGGTTAAACACAGTGTTTTTAAAACTTTTTTGCCTCCTAGTACTTTCTCGAAAAGTCAGTTTTTATCGAGATATTTTGAATATTTGACAAATCCACCACATATTTGTGTATGGTTAAGCACGACTAGAGACCTGGTAATATTTTACCATAAAAATTTATTTATAATTTACATTTTTAGGTATATGTATTTTAAACCATATTAAACAAGACGCCACATCTCGATAAAAGGTGCATTATCGAAAAAATACTAAGAGGCAGAAAAGTTTTAAAAACACTGCTTTAACTAATGGTACCGCAACATTAGTTTAATTGGAACGTACACAAGCATTTGGGGGTTTAAAGGAATGAAACCCCCAAAAAATTTGTATGTAAACATATTAAAAAAGAAGCCGCATCTCGATAAAAACTGGCTTATCGAAAAAATACTAAGAATCAAAAAGTTTTAAAAATATTGTGTTTAACTAATGGTACCACAACAATAATTTAATTGGAACGTACACAAAAGTTTGGGGGGGGGGGGGGTTTAAGGGAACAAAACCCCATAAAATTTTTATGGGGTGTACAAATTTCACTGTTGTTTTTTTAAGATGTTCCTGCCATAAGAATGCCACATGTCCATTTTCAATAAAAAATCTCGATTTCGAAAAAAGTTTTCGATATATGAAAAAAAAAATCGATTTTTATTTTGTAACTTCAAAGGGCTGTAACTTTTTTGTGTACACTATATTGTATATAGTTATATATATAAACATAACTATAATTGTATATAGGTAAGTGACGTTCAATCAACCTATTTTTGACCCCAGAATCTGTGGTATAATTTATGACCAATCTTGGTTAGAATCTATCTTGATTAGAATCTATGGAAATTAATAAATTAAAAAATACAGATATAATTCTGAATGACCAACTGGTGACACAAAGCTCCCCACTACTCAACTTATTCAGTTAAAGACTTTAAAATGCAGATACATATGTAGTAAAATTAAAGCACTTGAGAAAGGCACTCTGTGAAACAGCTGTAGTGACGCTACGGCTCCACGGGCTGGAAATTGACGCTAGCAGTAGCCGCAAAACGAACTTAAGGTTCCACGGAACGGAATAGGAATAGCCGAACTGAACCGACTACGCACAAGTCCTGTAGCCGGTACAGTTCGGCTATTCCTATTCCGTTCTGCGGAACCTTAAGTTCGTTTTGCGGCTACTGCTAGCGTCAATTTCCAGCCCGTGGAGCCGTAGCCTAAGAGGAAACAGTAGCGATCAACAGGTAGCAAAAACGCGTTCCAAGATTGCGGCTGTAATTTTGAATATTTTTCGAGATATTTGGCACACGTATTCGTAATATAATAAAAAATGGCGGTACAGAGAAATAAAAATTTTTATTTCATTAGTAGTTCCAAAATGACACAAAATCTAGGCATCGGATAAAAAAGTTTATTTGAAGAAAGTGTATTTTTTTGTTCTTCTTAATGGCGGTACAGGCTCGTTTTTTTAATATTGTATTTAATTACAGAGTAATTTCCACATATTAATATATTTTTCAAATTGGGCTCTGTACCGCCATTCTTTATTATATTACGAATACGTGTGCCAAATATCTCGAAAAAATATTCAAAATTACAGCCCCAATCTTGGAACGCGTTTTCGCTACCTGTTGATCGCTACTGTTTCACATTAAGTTATATTATCTAATCAATTTTGTGGAAGTATTGAAGACAAAAGTTTTCAGTGTTTTATTGTTAAATAAAATGAACTTCCATCAGGTAACGGCCGAATCCATAAAATATTTTATAGTGGTTACTTAAAATTTAGAGATGGCAACGATGTATCGATATATTAAATATATCGATATATGTATTTTAAAATTGTATCGATATTTTTATATCGATATTCAACTTTCGATATATCAGAACATATATCGATATTTGGGATTAAATGTAAAAAATTTATCGCCCACACAGGATTAATATACCATATGGGCAAGTATGTAATATTTTCCACAAGATATTTTTGCAATAGGTATTTGACATATTATAGCATATTTTCTGCAAAATCTGATTTCCAAAATAAAATTAATACCTACATAGTTTAGTAATGCCAGAAGCTGATGCATTGTCCTAAACAGACAATCCACTAGATACCATAGGTAAGCATCTGGGTGGTGTTATTTTATTGAAGAAAATGAATAACAGATAACGATGTTTATGACTTGGAAATTTTGAAATGCCGAAAGAATAGACCCTATCATAAAATGCATTATTATCGGTACCCTATTATGTATGTAACAATGTACTGTTTTGGAGTAGGTAAAGGATAGCTTTATTACGTGAGGAATACATTGTTATGTCCCTGTTTAGGATAGTGGTCCTCTTCAGGGTATGCAGTTGAATAATTGGTATGGATAGGCCGCAAAAGTAAACAGTTCAAAAAAACGCTGGGGCAAAATGTAGTGTGGCTAACAGGATACCGGACGGTGTTTGCCCATCTGACTATCAGAGACCAGAGAAGAAAGTTTGAGTTGGAAGAGATGTTCTTTCCAGAGTGACATATGCGTATACTGTCTGTCCATGCTTTGCCCTCGGCCATAGTCCCTAGAAACCATTGTACACTGTAACAGGCAAGCCTGCAGTCCTCGTCGGCGGTCAGGAGGTGGCTTTGGACACTGCATGGACAGTTAGCGTTCGAGTGAGAGAAAATAGTTGCGGCTATTTCTCGGGGCGAACAGGTATAATTGTGCAATGAAGTTGGAAAACCGCAAAAACCAACTTCTCCCTGTTCGGGGGAAGGATAGGAATCAGATAAGGAGGGTACGGTAGGCTAGCGGTGTAGCCTCGAGGATTTCTTCGTACTCTGCCAGGAGTTCGTCAATGCATGTTTCCATTAGAGCAGACGGTGGGTGAAGTTTTTTCCGTTTGGGCTTTCGGCGGCAGAGTACGTCAAGTACGTGGCCGAGAGAAGAACCAGAACATTTTAGAGATTGTTAGGTATCGGAGAGGGGACCGTTGATGACTTTAGTTGTGAAGTTCCTGTTCAGAGAGTTTATTCTCTCGATAATTGTGGGGATATTAGAAATGGGAATTTCGTTTGAGGGGAATCTCTCGGCTTTGTAGTTTGCTCCACGCAAGATTCTACGTTCTGCTCGCAACAACTTCAGGTTTTGTAGTTTATTGCATAGGCAATAGAGGCCAGATTTATACTCAATAACGGGTCGAATATAAGTCTTGTAAGTGTGAATGAGAATTTTGGTGTGTGTCTTGCCAATTTTCCCAGAGTGAGGGTGGAGAAGTCTGGTTCTATTTCTTACCCTATCTAAAGTTGCCTTTAGGTCTGCATCCCAGTTGAGAGTTCTGGTGAACAGCACTCCCAAATAGGTTGCAGTCGGGCTGAGAAAGAGCCTTTCTCCCATCAGTCTCAGTGGGTATTGGTCGTCCTCATTTTTTATGATTCGTTGTGACATAGAAGGATCGCGAAACAAAATCGTTGTTGTTTTATTCGCGTTTAGTGTTACTCTCCACTTACAACACCATTCTCCAACCTCGTTTAACAGAGCCTGGGCTCTTCTGTGCATGAGTGGTGGATTGTAACGTGAAGTCGTTGTGAGCAGAGTCGTATCGTCAGCGTAGAGAAACAACTGTGTGCCGGGGATATTTTGGTTCGAGAGATCACTGTTGTAGATTATATACAACAGTAGTGCTAGTACTGATCCTTGAGGAACTCTAACAGTTAGGTCGTGGAGATATGAGTGTACAATTTTTGTGAATTGTAAAGGTAGCCTGATGTTAATTAGCTTCCGAACGAGTCCGTCATGCCAGACCTGATCGAAAGCCTTCTGTACATCAAGGAAAGTGGCTATGGCGAATGAACCGTCATTGATGGCTTTAGTAGTAAAGTCTATCAATGCATGTTTAGTTGATTTACCGTTTTGGAATCCGTATCGAAATTTTGGGATATTATGGGTTTCGAGAAAGTTATTGAGCCTCTCTTTTAAGATTAGCTCAAGACCTTTTTCTTACCGAGAGTGTTTTATAAGATAGGTCTCTTTGATATTTACTTAAATCTACAACATATTTCCCAAAGTTCCGTAAAATGACAACAGCCTATCTATCTAAAAGACCATATTATTCAATAGAAGAATTTCTTAATGAATAACTAAGAAAATTGGGTTTCATATGCAGCAGATTAAACTTATTAGTTCCTAATGTTGTATTTTATTTGTTGTATACGCTGTGAGCTCGTACGTAGAGGGGATATTTACAAATTCGCGAGCGCCCGTAGTGACAAGTCTGTAAACCTTTACCGGAAATTTGACATAATTGTCAAAGTGATTAATTTAAAATTAAAATTAAAAACATTAATTATAAAAAATATTAGTTGGTCAAAGCTGTGGTATAGATTTTTACCTTACATATACTTACGTTTTAAATACTGAATTTAAGTTTTTTTAATGTTCTATTAATCTATTAATCAATTAATCTTAGCGGCATCTACACCATAATTGTGAAAGTATCCGAAGTAAGAAATTCATATTTTGTCAATAGCACGTAAAAATGATTAGCAAAATCTTAAAAAAATCGATTACAATTTAATTACTTTTTTGCGTTGTAAATATTAAGCGATAACAATTAAATAATAAATTTAAAAATTACCGGTGAAAGTTGAATTACTAGTCCGCTAGGAGCGACACCAGCGAAGCTCACAGCGTATATTCAATTTGATATTTATATAAATTTTGCAATAAATTGTTTTTGTCTTTGCTTTTATATCTTATATACTGTATATTGACGATTTATCTAATTTTAGTAAATTGTATTTGTTATTTGTTATTGACATTATTTTTTTGACTGTATGTAAGCTTGTCCATAACATTGTAAAAACTTTTAGTGACAATGAAGCATATTTCTATTCTATTCTATTCTATTCTATTCTATTCTATTCTATTCTATTCTATTCTATTCTATTCTATTCTATTCTATTCTATTCTATTCTATTCTATTCTATTCTATTCTATTCTATTCTATTCTATTCTATTCTATTCTATTCTATTCTATTCTATTCTATTCTATTCTATTCTATTCTATTCTATTCTATTCTATTCTATTCTATTCTATTCTATTCTATTCTATTCTATTCTATTCTATTCTATTTCTATTCTATTCTATTCTATTCTATTCTATTCTATTCTATTCTATTCTATTCTATTCTATTCTATTCTATTCTATTCTATTCTATTCTATTCTATTCTATTCTATTCTATTCTATTCTATTCTATTCTATTCTATTCTATTCTATTCTATTCTATTCTATTCTATTCTATTCTATTCTATTCTATTCTATTCTATTCTATTCTATTCTATTCTATTCTATTCTATTCTATTCTATTCTATTCTATTCTATTCTATTCTATTCTATTCTATTCTATTCTATTCTATTCTATTCTATTCTATTCTATTCTATTCTATTCTATTCTATTCTATTCTATTCTATTCTATTCTATTCTATTCTATTCTATAACGCAGGGGATCATGGACCTCATGGACGTAAGGTGAAAACATAAAACAAACCCAACAGAATACAAACGATTTAACAAAATCATTAGAAAAAAAAGCAGACAAACTAAAGAAATCTGGATGGCAGCAAAATGCCTAGAAATCGAACAACTTCAGGACAGATAAATGGACATGGACTTTTATGTCCATAAAAAAGTGAAAGAAATGACAGGTAGACACAGAAAGAGACAAGCAACAATATTAAGAAATATGTAATAGTAAAATATATCTAAAAACGGTAAAGCAGCAGGACCTGGAGACATCCCAATTGAGTTGGTAAAGTACGGACCAAACATATTACATGAGATGTTGGTTCAACTATTTAATAAATGCTTAAAAGGACAAAATATCCCTGATGATTGGAATGTTGGATACATCAGCTCAGTATTCAAGAAAGGGGGATAAACGCATATGCTCTAATTATAGAGGAATAACTGTTACCAGCTCAGTAGGGAGGTTGTACGGTCGAATAATAAAGAAAAAAATAGAATCAGAATACGAAGACACGGAAGAACAAAGTGGATTTCGTGCAGGAAGATCGTGCACTGATAATATATTCGTTCTGCAGCAGGTAATAGAAAAACGGAAGGCAAGGAATCTATCTACCCACCTATTGTTTGTAGATTTGGAGAAGGCATACGATACGGTACCTTTGAAAAAACTGTTTCAAACATTGACGAAGGTAGGTCTCAGTAGAGAGTATGTGGATGCTATCGCAAATATATACAAAAATGCAAGAAGTGTCGTTAAAGAAGGAAACTTTATATCTGAATCATTCCCTATATCAAAGGGGCTTAAACAAGGATGTTGTCTGTCTCCGACTTTATTTAAAATATATATTCAATCATCGCTAGAGCAGTCGAGGAAACAAGTATCCGGAATGGGAATAGACATAGGCAGTGGTAAATGTCTAACAACTTTGTTTTTTGCAGATGATCAGGTAGTCGTAGCGAATGATGAGGAAGACATGGACTACATGTTTAGAAAACTAAAGAAAGAATATGAAAAATGGGGCCTCAATATGAATATGTCAAAGACAGAGTATCTTAAAATAGGGGATGATGAAGAAGATCCAGAGTTAGAAATTAGAACCACGAAAAGATGTAATGAATATAAATATCTCGGATCTATAATATCTAAAGAAGGCACTACCAAAAGAGACATCGAAAAGAGAACGCAGCAGGGCAAAAAAGCGGTAAACATTCTGAGCTCTATACTGTGGTCTAAAGATATAAGGCAAGAAACGAAATTGACAATCTATCGTACCTTGGTAGAGCCTATTATGACTTATGGGGCAGAAGTTTGGCAGATGACAAAAAAAGATAGGAAAAGAATAGAAGTAGTAGAAATGGATTATCTAAGGAGAGCGTGTGGTATATCTAAAAAAGATCACATCAGGAATGAAGATATTAGAAGGAGGACACATACTTTATATTCCAGTGTAGATAAAATTGAAACTAGACAACTAGTGTGGTATGGTCACGTGAAACGAATGAATGAAGATAGATGGCCAAAGAAAGCTTTAAATTACATACCACACCAAAGAAGAAGAAGAAGGGGAAGACCTTCAGTTGCCTGGGAAGAAAATGTACGGCACATCATGAAAGATAGAGTCATCAAAGAAGACGAATGGATGGACAGAAAACGATGGCGGTCGAAATGCGAGAAGCGGCAGAGGCTGTAGGAACCTCGCTGATAGATAGATAGATGTAATAGTAATAACGAAATAATCATTATAGGGACAGAAGACAAACTGAAGAGATGGCAAACATACATTCAGGCACTTTTTGACGACGATAGATCTACACCATCTACAGATTATCGAATAAATTAAAAACATGCAGTAAAAGCTCAGAAAATGGAAAAGCCACCGGTCCAGACAATATCAATGTCAAAGTACTTAAATTAATTGCAGACAACGAAAGTAAAAGCCTAGACTTGATAACAGCAACATTCAGGTCCGCGTTTAAGTCAATTGACGCCCTAGGCAATTCTCTACTTAGTAGCCGCCCTTCAAACATGTACCATTTTTGCGAAAAAAAAAATTGCAATCAGAATTTTTTATTTAAATAAGAATACACTAAAAATAGATTTAAACTACGATGTTTATAGGTGTACATATGTATAACAGGAAAAATTATCATTCCAGTTCGGTCACATCAGATATCTTTCTTAATTTTTCTTTGGTAAAATCATCTATAATGTCGTCATAGTTTATCGCCTTTGTTACGTCACTTTATATGGACAAAATAAAATTGCAAACAAGAATGCAAACTTAAAAATTGAATAATACTGACTCTTTGGCATCAAAAATAAACTTATCTTATATCTACAATGGTACTTCCAAGTTTCAGTATAAATCAAACCAAATCAAGTCTTTAGTTTCTGCCTAATGTGCAAAATACATTTACATTAAAGTGTTCAATAGCACTACTCCTTTGCGGTACTGCATGCGGCCCAATAATCCCTAAACTTTACGATTTTCATTCTTTTTGAATTAATAGTGTTAAGAGAATGCGATTTGTTTTCTAGAAATGAATGCCCACTTCTATTCCCTTGATGGATGTACCTAAATGTTACTCGATTTTTATATACTTACAAATATTTTTTTGTTCAGTATTTTTGCCGCCCTCTCCTAACTTGCCGCCCTAGGCAACTGCCTATATGTATTGCCTAATGGATAAAGTGGCCCTGGCAACATTCAATAAGCTATATAATAATATGACACATAGACACAAGATATACCATCAAATATACACATAGATATGTACCTACTTTGTTCGTATTTAAAAAATCGTCGATTGCGCCATTACGCCAATACTTTGGCCAATTGACAGCCACTGTTTAAAATTGTTTTTAAAGTTCGTCTTTTTCTGAAATATTGAATTTATTCATATTTTTGCATCCTACTGTATTATGTATCTATAATGTGCTACCACTGTTGTGTAAAAATGGTAATATAATATATAATATATAATATAATAATAACTTCATACGTTAATTTTGTCATTTAACGGTTCATTCAAGTGAAAAACTGTTTGTTCAAGAAATACACTGTCTATCTGTGTCATATTTTCTTATAATGTATGCCATGATTACCTAGTAAATAATATTAATACAGAGGATTAGTCACACTCTCTCATTTCTAGCATTATTATGTATTTATCTAAGACAATTAGTTTGAATTGAAAAGATTTACGAGATTTTATGTAAATGTTATTTGAGTAATAGCTTTTCAACCAAAACTTACTTATTTTCATTGAATACCAGATTTGGTAAATCCTGAAAGCTTGAAACCTGAAAGATAGTTATTTTTATTTATTTATTGTATGGCATAGATACAATAAGAACACATAATTTAAAAAAGTATATAAAACATTACATGAAGTATCACAAACGAACATCTAATAATCTAATGTATTAATCAGTGGTGTCATGGTGTGGGAACGCGTGGGAACGCCGTTCCCGCACTGGTTAAGAAAAGAAAAAAAATAATAGAGAATTTAGGTTTTGTAAACAAAAATTAGCAGTGCGTTCCGGCACTGCGTTCCCGCACTGCTAATTTTGCCATGACACCACTGGCATTAATATAATTTAAAACATTTTCGGTCGCATTCAGGAACTCATCGAAAACTCCAGGGTATTGTCGAAGCGAAGATCGGTGGAATATGCGCATTTTATCAATGAAATTCGATATTTTTAAGATATTCCAGAAGCCGCTATAGATAAAATGTTTTAACGACCTATTAATCATTCATAATTACTCAACGGATATTAGTACAGTTAAAATAATTAAGACGATAACCGGACAACATTGATTTAATGAGTAAAATTTAGTTTTTTTTTTATTTTAATGACAAAAAAAGCAAGCCTATTAGCAGAACCCAATTAAAAATTATTTTGCACATCATATTTGAAACATTATTTGGTTGAAAAATCTCATTTTTGTTGGCAAAAAAAATATACTAATTTGTTTGGACTAAATTAACGTTGTGCTTATCTTAAAAGGATATGTTAGTATCAACATTCGCACAGTGTTGCCAAACTGAATTTTGTTATTTTGGGTGTAAATTTTTTCCACGGATCTCCGAGGGTACTATACCGCCTTCGGGGGCATTCCTCAATAATGTGGCGGATGGTCTGCCGTTGCGCACCACAGTCACACTCAGGAGTAAGGGCCTTTCCCCATCTATGCAAGCTGTCAGCACATCTACCGGTACCTGTTCTTATTCTGTTCAGCGCAAGGGCGCCCATATAAAAATTTTTAGGGGGGGGCCAAACGTGAAGATGTTGCACATTACATTTTGTATATTTCGGATGACAATATATACAGTAGACTCTCTCTATAACGAACACGGATATAACGAGGTTTCGCTTATAACGAGGTACATTAGGTGTCCCATGAAATTCCTATTGAACTATAACGCTCTATAACGAGGCATATTTGGTTATAACGAGGAAAATTTAAATCGAAGAATACTTGTCTTTACCTGTTTTTAGCGTTCTAATGGTCATAAATAAATAAATGCCCCAACTACCTGTACATAGAAATGCCCAACATCTGTCTTATTATCGAAGCCAGTGCTATAATAAACTCGGCCACCTGTAATAAACATCTGCCTGTTTATCGACCGATATGGCGAAGTCTCATTGTTCACTGTTCAGGTTGACCATCGACACATAATAAACTACGTAAGAGGCATCAAAAGATTTCAATATTATTATTGTTTGATATAACGAGATCCGCTTATACCGAGATAATTAATTCACCATTTCAGTTCTCGTTATAGAGGGAGTCTACTGTAGTTTAAACCACCTAAAAAACCTAGTTTGAACCCTGTTGTGAGGAATTATTCATACATTTAAACACTATACCAAGTTTTTAAATGGAAATGTCATGGGTACCACAAAAGTTGAGCCTCTCTTTAAAACCCGTTTGAAAAGAATACAATGCTTGCAAAGCCTTCCCTTCAACTTTGGCGAGCAGACTAACCAAGAGTATGTGTCGAACCAAGTTTTTACTTTAAAATCTTAAAAAGGAGCCCCCTTTAGTTTTGCAGATATAGAATTCTTATGAAAAATAAGGCACACATATTCCAAACATTTTTAGAATTGTTGATAGATGGCGCAAATAAATCGCATTTTCCGAATATAGCGCCATCCGTCAACAATTCTAAAAAAGTTCGAATAAATGTTACTTATTTTTTGAGGAGGAAACTCAATCTGCAAGAAAAAACGGGGGTTCCTATTTAAGATTTTAAAGTTAACTCTCACCCCACCTCCAGAGTGTGGAATGAAAAATCCTGTTTGGTGTCATTCTATAGATTTTTGAAAAATATTAAACACGTGTTTTTTAGTTTTATTTGGAAGTACATATATTTCTCGAGATATTAGACCGTTTCTATAATTTTGCTGTGGTATCACGATATACCGTTTTTTCCGATTATAGCGCTATCTACCTATCCACAATTCGCAAAATGGCTCGACTAAAATTTGCTTATTTTTACAAGGAAAATCCAAATCTGCAACAAAAATTAGGGGTTCCATTTAAGATTTTAAAGTTACCCGCTCCACACCCAGGGGTTGAAGTGGTGGACTTGTTTAGTGTCATCGCATAGATTTTTGAAAATTATTGAACACGTATTTTTCAGTTTTTCGATCCGATGTTCATTTCGCGAATTATTCGGCTTTTCCGCTACTTTTGGGACACCCTGTATATAACACTCATTCATCATGAAAGATCACCTGTTTTTCATTTAAATAAAATTGTTCTGTTCATCATAATGCACACTTTAAAAATAATCTACTTACTAAAAAAATACTTTTGCAAACTAAAATTTAACTATGTTCAATAAATTTTAAAAATTATTTTTCAGTATGAATTTTTTCAAAATATAAAATATAATTACTTTATACCAGTTGTTAAAGACAAATGGCTCATTAGTGATTATCGATCAGAGATCGGAATTCTTGCTGATATGGTTTTTTTGCAGTATAAATGATTCATTTAATTTGTAATTTTGGGTGTCGATTACAGTGTATATGTTTCCCACGCCTCTAATCTCTGTCAATGTTTTCGTTAGTAGCATACCCTGATTGTGGGAAATGTGTATTATGCACATTCCATACAGACCACTGTCGCAGACACAAAGATTTTCTGTTAAACTATTAATAACTACCCAATATGTGAATTTTTTTTATTAATAAATATGTTGTTTCCAATTTATCTCTCAAAATTATCCAATAATGTTTTGACAAAAATGCGTTTATGTAATATAAATTTTATTTTTTTCTTTCCCGAAAAGCTAGGGGGGGGGGCACGCCCCCCCCCGTGCCCGTGTGTATGGGCGCCTATGGTTCAACGCCGTCCATGTATTGCGGGGCAGTTCAAAGCCTGGCGGTTTCTGATCGATACAGGCCATTTGGTGTGATTCATCTGGTGAGTCGCTCTCCCATTGTCTTCTCCAAGCGTTGGTGAGGTCGAAATGTTCCTGATGTAGGGAGGTGGCCCTTAACAATGGGGGATATCTGGAGCGCAGTCTGTTCATTTCGATATCAAGCTTATCATGGTGGATGGGTAGTTGATGGTTAGCCTCGATTTTTCGATATTCTCTGAGAAGAGAATGACTTCTTCTTAGTTTCGGCGGTGGAATGTGACTCAGAATGGGAAGCCAATAGTTCGGTGTTGGTCGAATTGTACCTGAGATCATTCGCATTGTCTGGTTTAATTGGGTGTCAATGATCTTCGTGTGTTTGCTATTGAGCCATACCGGCGAAGCATATTCAGCCGCCGAGTATACGAGTCCGAGAGCGGATGATCTGAGTACGGAGGCTGAGGACCCCCATGTGGTGCCACATGGCTTTTGGATTATATTATTTCGCGTCTTCAGTTTTTCTGCTGTTCTTTGTAGGTGTTCCTTAAAACTTAAAGTTCTGTCAAGAGTCACTCCAAGATATTTTGGTGTTGAGTTATGAGTGAGTGTCTGTTTTCAAAGTGAACGGAGAGTTTTTTGTTGGCTTGGGCATTATTCAGATGGAAACAGCACACTTCAGTTTTCGTTGCATTGGGCCGTAGCCTCCATTTGCGAAAATATTCACTTATAACAGCAAGGTCATCCGTCAGTATTGTTTCTGTAACATTTATGTTATTATGTCTTGCTGCAATGGCCCAATCGTCAGCGTAGCCAAATTTCTGCGAAGTTGTCCTAGGTCCGCGATGTATAAATTAAAGAGTAAGGGTGCCAAAACAGATCCCTGTGGCAGTCCATTGCTGAGCTTCATTTGGACACTTCTTAAGTTGCCCATTGTGACGTGAAAAGGTCTGTCGGTGAGCATGCTATCAATGAGTTTGGTTACCTTTTGGCATGGGATGGCACGGATCAGTTTGCAGATTAGTCCTTGTCTCTAGACGGTGTCGTATGCAGCTGATAGGTCAATGAAAGCAACTGATGTTTCTTGCTTTCTTTGAAAACCTGGTTCAATATGTGTTGTTAGGGATAGGATCTGATCTGTGCAGCTGCGGTTAGGTCTGAACCCTGCTTGCTCAATAGGTATCACCCCCAATATGTTGTTACTGATTCTGTTCTGGATTAAGCGTTCCAACAGTTTATAGACACAGCTCAGCAGTGCAATCGGTCGGTAGTTTTGGGGTTGATCATTTGCTTTTCCTGGTTTCAATATGGCCTTTTTAAGGGAATGGGTGATTTCTCCTGATTTTAATATATATGAAAGATAGTAATTTTAGTAGACTGGATTTAATTCTAAAATTGTATTAGTTATTACAACACTTATACCTCCTTCTTCCTCATGTCTACAGACAGGCAATAATAAATAATAATAATAATTTATTATACTTATGCATTGGCGGATTGATTGGTTTGTGCAAGGTTGTCACTCAATATTTTGCGTGATAAGCATTTTGTGTCTCTTCAGTATCTACTCGTTTATTCACAGTATATTATTTTTTCTATTGATATCTTTACTTCTTATTCAATCTCTAAGTGGGTTTCTTGTAATTATTCTTCTTAGTATTTTTAGATAAATATATAAACAAAACTAACTACAGAAACAAAATGTGAATGTCACAAGAGACCAAAGACGAGAAATAAAAAACTTTCCAAGAGAAGTGCAAAGAACTAGATAGAAAAAAAAGATAAATAAAAGACCCCAAAGAAATATGAATTAAGAAACAGTGTGAATAAATAGAAACGTATGACATAAAACAATATTGCTTCAATAAGTACAAAAAAAATAAAACACGTTATCCACAAAAAAGCCAGATCGGTGTACTGGAACTGGCCTAAAAACAAATTAGAGAAAAAGGCTGTATATTATAATATAATAATATATATAATATTATTATTATATGTATACAAAAAATTGTACAATACCAAACCGGTCAATTGGATAGATATTCCTCTGCCTTTGTGGGGCATGTTGGCATGTACATAGTCACGTATTATAAATTGCAATTATAGATATAATCAGTAAATAAAAAAATATAAAATTCTTCTTCTTCTTCTTTTTCTATGGACATGACTGTTTTTTCAATGTGCCTCCAGTAATTTGTCGTTCCATCGTTTTCGTGGTCTTCCCACTGATCGTTTTCCTATTGGGAATCGTCCCTCGCTGTCCTTAGGGGTATAGGTAAATTAAGTCGCGTATACCTGAATTAAGAAGGTTCAAAATGTTTAGATGGTCGAATTAAGTCCCGGGCATCCATAGGCGTAACCAGGGGGGTTTTGGGGGTTATAACTCCCCCATTGAGATGTACTTTGAGCTCTATACGCTTAACACCATACCCGCTAGAGACCTTCCAGTAGTTGTAAACCTCCCTTAGGGCCTTGTAACCCCCTATAGGTCCATCCTGGTTACGCCGTTGCGGGCATCGTAATCCTTCTAATTACCTTTTAATAGCTGTTTAATTTGTAAGTATACTTATTTGTGCTTAATCATATTTAGAAATATTGTTATTATCTGAAATGGCTGAACAACTCCAACTACTACAGTAGACTCGCGATTATCCGAGTCTCGGTTATCCGAGCCCCTTGGTTAACCGAGGCAAAAGTCATAACAGGTGAGTTACAATTTTCAACCTTGACGTAACATCGCCGCCTCAAAATCAAAAAGAGGAATAAAGCTTATGCAAAATCAAAGACTTTTTTAAACAGTAATATTGATAAGGTAAATGTTTTTATCTTTTATAGGCAGTACTGTATTAATTTTGTCATTAAAATATCCACAGTTATGATTGTTTACTTGTTTTTCTATCAATATAACCAATCTCAGTGTTAACCGAGTTTTTCCGTATCCGAGGTAGTCACGGTCCCAGTTACCTCGGATAATCGCGAGTCTACTGTACTAAATAAAACAAACAATTTCTGTGAAGAATATGGACTAAAAATGAATATAAAAAAGACCAAATACATGATAATAACTAAGAAAACAAACATACAAACAAGCATACATTTGGGAAATGTACCGATAGAAAGGGTTGATAAATACAAATACCTAGGAACCTGGATTTCAGAGAAAAATGATCAAACAACAGAAATAAGGACCAGGATAGAAATAGCAAGAAATGTGTTTGTAAAAATGAAAACAGTTCTCTGCAACAAAGACCTTAGCTTAGAACTGAGAGTAAGAGCTTTGAGATGCTACGTGTTGTCGATACTACAATATGGACTTGAAAGCTGGACATTAAAGCAAGAACACATACATAAGCTACAGTCATTTGAATTGTGGTGTTACAGAAGGATGCTTAGAATAGCATGGACACAGAGGAAAACGAACACGGAAGTACTGCGAGAAATGGGTAAAGAATGCGAAATAATAAACACAATAAAAATAAGAAAGTTACAATATCTGGGACACGTAATGAGGGGACCGCGATATGAAATGCTAAGACTGATAATACAGGGAAAGATAAGAGGCGGAAGGAATATAGGAAGAAGGAGAGTGTCATGGTTAAAGAATTTAAGGGACTGGTTTAGATGCAGTTCTATAGAACTCTTTAGAGCAGCGGTGGATAGAGTAAAGATAGTGATGATGATATCCAACCTCCGATTAGGAGACGGCACTTGAAGAAGAAGATCTGAAATGGAGGAATTAAATAATTTTATTGGTTATGCATTTATCGTAATCAAACATAAAAAGGAATACCTTACAAAAAAATGTAAAAATGTAAAAATTTTGTACATACAAAATATTTAGTATGTACCTATAGTGCGATATATCTCTCTATATACGATACGGTGTTGATTGCCAAAATGAGTTCTGTGAAATTTGTTCGTAGTGAAAAAGGAACACAAATTGATTTTGTTGAATGGCTTCAAATACCGTTTTCAGAAATCTTTAGAAAATGACAGCAAGCGTTGGATGTGTTCTGCGCAGACGAAACATCCAACGGGACAAGGACAAGGTTTTTAAAAACCCAAGGGGACAACGTAGTGACGGAAATTAGATATGGATGACCAAAATCATAGTGAATTAAACGAAGATGTACCTACTTAATCGTCAAATGTTAAGTAACTCCTTAAAGCAGAAGGCCGTAGAATCAGTGAACGGCCTAAGAAAATTTTGCATAAGGAATTACGAAATGGCGATATTAGTACCTTGACTACCAAAGATGTGGAATTGGTTCGAAAAATATGTATAACGCTCGACGATCTCTACTCTACTGCCCAAATTGTCAAAAAGTGTGGAAGAAACTAAGAAACTCATGATATATTAAAAACATTTCCAGCGAAAACCAACAAAAACGAGGATTTTCCAATGGTAAACGACATAGAAAACCAAATTATTATGTTTTCCTGCAACAGCAATTTACAATTTTTAGCAGATTTTGACACCATTTATATAGATGTAACTTTTGAATATTGCCCAAAGTTCTTTAAGCAAATATTATCCATCCACGGTCTAAAAGAAGATCATTATATACCTTTGGTTTTCTTCTTATTGCCAAATAAACAGAAATATACATATACACTGGCACTTAAATACCTTACAGAACAAATTGGGAAATGCAATAAAAAACTCGCTTTAAGAACGGTATTTGCAGATTTTGAACAAACAATTCAGTAAAGTATCACTGAGGTTTGGAAAAATGGGCGGAGATGTCAAGCAGTTTACAGCGGACGACGAACGCATGTCAGCGTTTTAATTCCAGGTTTAATTCATCATTTTATTTTGCTCATCCTCATATTTTTCTTACTCAGTAATGTTCTCCACCTTGCATCTCCGTCCCGTCTTATATCTGTACTCTGTCTCATAGTGTCTTATCATTGATTTTGGAAGGGTTTTCATCTCCATAGTTTCGAGAAATTATTTTGTCCTCTCTGTGTCAGGTCGTGTTTCTGACGTGTATGCCATTATTGGTCTGATGACTGTTTTGTTAATTCTGCTTTTCATTTCTTTTCCGATATTTTTATTTCTCCATATTGTGTCATTCAGGCAACCTGCGGCTCTGTTTGCTCTATTCACTTGATCTTCCACTTCTGTTTCGAGCCTTCCGTAGCTAGATAGTGTGATGCCTAGATATTTAAACTCCATCACTTGTTCTATTATCTGACCCTCCATCTCCAATTTACATCTTATTGGATTTGCTGTTATACAACCATGAATTTTGTCTTTTTTGGGGAAATTAAAATGTTCAATTTTCTGGCGGTTTTATTAAATTGGTGCAGCATACGTTGTAAGCACCTTCACTTTGAGAAATTAGTATCGCATCGTCTGCATAGCAGATTATTTTAAGATGTTTTTCTCCATTTGGTATCCTTTTTTAGTTCTTACTTTTTTTATTGATTCATTCACGATCAGGTTAAACAATAAAGGACTCAGGGAATCCCATTGACCGCTTCAAATTAATATAATATTGTACAAAAATACAAAAAAAAAACAAAAAATTTTAACAGTAACTGTGAAATAACAATCTAGTTCTAAAAAAAGTAGTTGTAGCTGCAAAAAATAACTGAATTTAAAAAATAGTGTTAATTATTATTATAAAGATGTAACATAAGTTATAATTGACCAAACAAACAAAAACAACAAAAGAACAAAAGCGAAAAATATTAGCTGTAATTGTAATAAAACTTGTAAAAAATAGATTTAATCAGGCAAGCCACCCAAAAGACATAGGTACGACAGTTGGAGCGGAGCTCAGCCTCACAAGAAGAAATCAGAAGGCTAAACATAGCCAATTAAAAAAGACTTATAAGCGGATTATAAAAGACAAAGCTCTATGAAAAGAAAAAGAAATAGTTATTTTCCTAACTAGTGCGGAAAGTGATACTTTCACGCACGAGACTGCCGTTGACCCGAACGACGCGATAGCGGAGTTCGGGCAAGCAGTCGAGTGCGGGGAAGACACTTTCCGCATGAGTTAGGAACAATATTTTTTCTAGGGCCGTACGTTTAGAAAAAAGCCACAAAAAATACAGTTATTTCAATTTTTATTTAGAAGTGAAAATACACAAATTAATTCTTTGACAAGGTTGTCAAAACTAAACTTTCAATATAATGGGTTACCACGACGACGATATTGGTTTCCAAAACCATTGTAATTTTCTACTGATCTGACTTTTAAATATGTCAAAATAATTTTATTTCATCGAATTATCAGTAGTAATTGCACAAGAGCTCTAAAATTCTATATTAATTTTAGAGATCGAGTGCAATTTGTTGCGATTATTTCATGAATAAAACTGTTAAAAACCAAAATTTTATTGTAATTTATTTATGTAAGTACAAATTAGTACAATTAAACACAGTTGTTATAAATATTTTACGGTTGAAAGTCATCACTTTTATAATTTTTAAAACATTAATTGTCATTAATGTCACTGAATGTATTTTTTCATAGCAACGAAGGGCATCGGACGTAATATACTTGACGACGGGAAATTATCAAAAATTATCAATTTAATTTAGATTTCTGTAGCTTTCTATTGGTCAGAATCTCCTATGAATGAAATAATCAGTAGTAATTGCATAAGAGCTCTAAAATTCTATATTAATTTTAGAGATCGAGTGCAATTTGTTGCAATTATTTCATGAATAAAACTGTTCAACACCAAAATTTTATTGTAATTTATGTAAGTACAAATTAGTACAATTAAATACACAGTTGTTATAAATATTAATTTGACGGTTGAAAGTCATCACTTTTATAATTTTTAAAACATTAATTGTCATTAATGTCACTGAATGTATTTTTTCGTAGCAACGAAGGGCATCTGACGTAATATACCTGACGACCAGAAATTATCAAAAATTATCAAAAATTATCGATTTAATTTAGATTTATGTAGCTTTCTATTGGTCAGAATCTCCTATGAATGAAATAATCAGTAGTAATTGCAGAAGAGCTCTAAAATTATATATTAATTTTAGAGATCGAGTGCAATTTGTTGCGATTATTTCATGAATAAAACTGTTCAAAACCAAAATTTTATTGTAGTTTAGTTATGTAAGTACAAATTAGTACAATTAAACACACAGTTGTTATACCTAAATATTTGACGGTTGAAAGTCATCACTTTTATAATTTTTAAAACATTAATTGTCATTAATGCCACTGAATGTATTTTTTCAAAGCAACGAAGGGCATCGGACGTAATATACTTGGCGACGGGAAATTATCAAAAATTATCGGGTATAATATCACAAGAGAGTGAGAATAAATTGAAAATATTGCGACAGTTTTTCGAAAATTTTAAGTCTGGCAATAGACACGAGAGCCCGCAGGGCTCGAGTGGCTATTGCACAATGACAACAAATTTGAGTAAAAATGAAGCATTATTTTCTTATTTAGAAGGGCTATTGCCAAATGACAACACAGTTGAGTAAAAATGAAGCATTATTTTCTTATTTATTCTTCCTGTCGTGTGATATTCGTAAGATTATTTTTTAATACGTATATTGTGGATATTTTCTTAAATGTGACAGTTGTCAAAACTAGGAAACTGGTTGCCATTAAACAGAAACAATCTACTTAAAAAAATTCTATCGGTAATTTTCTACAGTAGATAATTCCCAGTATAATTTTAATCTGATTGGACAGAATTAAACACGTGATCAAATATCTTACTATACGATTGGAAGTTAAAATCATTAAAAAATAATCAGTTTAATTTTTATTTCTCTAGCTTTCTATTGGTCAGAATCTCCTATGAATGAAATAATCGCGCTAATTTCATTAAAACATGAACACAATAAGATAAATTTGAAATAAATTAGTAAATAATATCTAAATATTAGTTTATTGCATGTATTATAATATATTATAATGCTATATTACAAGGTATTTTACTTTCCCGCACGCCGTGCGGGAAAATTTACTTTCACGCACGCCGTGCGGGAAAGTGCATCTTTCGGAAACACAATGCGTACGTGAAAGTGGCTCTTTTAGCACGGCCGTAGAAAAATGATATTTGCTATAGATTTCTATTTGACAGCCTATAAATATGATAAAATTTATCATTTGGTTAAATTTATCATGGTTTAAATGGATTAAAAAATATGTTTATTTCAATGTAATTTTACTTATAAGTTCAAATATATTATAAGTAGCTGTTGCTTAATTAAAGTGAAATTAAGCATCCGGCTATAATATAGTCTTCATATTACTCTGGGAAAATATTTTTCTATAAGCAGCAATAACCTTGAAACATAATAATAGCAAATATTACCGCGGTTTCGAAAAAATGCAAATGTCTGACTTTAGACATGGTTAAAATACTTTCATTTGGAGATCGAATTGCTTAGATATGAATAATAAATAAGTATTATAAATAATAATTCCGTTCTACTCGTTGTGTCTCTAGTCCCATGATTTATATTGTAACAAGGCCTGCAAGAAATGTGCAATGTAGACTGTGTTAAAAATATGTATTTTTGGTTGTAAATTGTTTAATATTTTATACTAATTAATATTTATAATATTATAATTATATACCTATATTTATTATTATTATAATATACTAAATATATAATTATAATTATTATAATTATATATTTAACAGAAAATATAAAATTGTTAGTTTTAAAACACAACAACGATGACATTCTGGAATTAACACAATAAATGAAAATCTAATATTGAAATATTTCTATATCCAAATAAGCAATTGGATTTCGTAAGTCCTAGGTTTTCACCCAACCTGACCGAAGTAGAACCGGAAGTCGATATTTGAACCCTTCGTGTTACTTTGCGTAGATTGATCTACGATTTCACGATATTCGATATTCGATTTGAGTCATTTTTGCCAAACTTCCGGTTATAATTTTTTAACCGGAAACAGCATCCAAGCCGGAATTAAATATACAAGCTCTACTTTTCAATACGCGTCGCTTGATATGTCACATTTACTCTTGCTGTAATTATAATGTGGCACTTCCGGTTACGACTTTTTAACTCGAAGTGATATAAAAACCGGAAGTATTTAGGTATGTATTCTCATCTGGCTAAAGCGAGTGGAATAATATATAGCTTTTACTATTTCGGCGACATTAAACAGAATTTCCGGTTGCAACTTTGGAACCCTTTTTGCCTAAATTGTTTTTCTCTTACATGTGTTAAAAAAGCGGCCTATTCGTTGTATCGATGAAATTGATGATGAGGATATTACCCTTGCAGGAATAATTTTATTGAGCTCTGTGGAAAACTTTAATATAATATATTTAAGTTTTCCACAGAGCTCAATAAAATTTTTCCTGCAAGCAAGGGTAATATCCTCATCATCAATTTCATCAAAACCTTACCTTTACAACAAATAGGCCACTTTTTTTAACACATGTAAGAGAAAAACAATTTAGCCAAAAAGGGAGGTAAAATATTCAATCCCTTTAATAATCCCAGCACAAAATTTTAAGAAAAACGTTCAAAGTGAGGAAGCAGGTCTAGAAAATAACACGAAACTAGAGGTAATATTCATGGTCGACTTTAAAAAGTAATACGATGACACTGCACTATTGTTTTCATCCATTTTTGTCTGTCTGTCCGTCCGTAAACACGGCTTCTCCGTTATTAGAACAAATATACTACAATCCCAATAAAGATGCATTAGAAATAAACAAAACAAACCAAAACACGTTGAATGTTATGAGGAGCAAGGAGCACTCCCATACAAATCATAATTTACAATGTATACATAGGTACATTGTAAATCTCAAATCATGATTTACCAAGTTTATAGGATTAATAATAGATATAATTAATAACACATAAATTAGCCTAATAAAATAAAAAAAAGTCAAAATGTAAATTCGTACAGGTTAAAACAAATTTTATATCAAAGTTTAGGTGGGTACAAAAGATATTTTCAAGAAAGTATCCAAATCATATAAGGGGATCATTGTTTAAATAATTAAAAAGGGGTCATTTTTGCATAAAAAATACTTATTTAACTGCTGAGGTCATCCAATTACCAATGAAGGTCTATAGGATTATTTTCTTTAAAGTTGAATGGTAAATCTTTCACATAAGACTTACTAAATTATTTTGGCCCCCTATTTATTTAAATATTTATACATAAAACTTAAAAAAAAATTTACAAAAAAATTATTTTTAGCCTTTTAAATAAGCACTATAAAATATCTTATTTTACAAGATAAGTTGCGCTATATTATCAGTATTAATAAAAAAAAATTGGTGCAAAAATATTTAATATTTTTTGAGATATTGAAGTTGTTTATTAAATGTTACTATATTTTCAATTGCAAAAACGCGGTTGTTGCCAAAGAAATATTCACCTGCTTAAGACCTCATTATTTTTATTTTTATGTAAATTTTTGATAAATGTATTGATAAATTCAAATTTCAATTAAACTCCCCCCTAAAGTGGCATTTGAAAATTATTTAAATTTGTTTATAATTTGTTTTTATAATAACGTGGCAAGGATTAAGTATTTTGAAATACCGTTTCGATAATTGGGTTCCTAGGAATTTTTTACTAATTAACAAAAATTTTTTGTCGTTTTTTCTTCTTTTTTTTCTTGGAGTTATATTACTACGGGCCCTTTTAGATAAAGGTTAAATTTTATTAAGAATGTCGAATCTCTAAGTTCTAGATTCTAGACATAAAAATATTAAGATTTAACGAAAATCTCTTAAATAAAATGTGGCTACTTACTGAGTTACAGGGTGTTTTATTTAAAAATTTAAAAATTATTGTTACCAAGTACTTTAAAACTATTTGACGTATCCTTATCATACTTGGCATAAAGTGTGGCTATTATAGACCCTACCAAATTGTGATTAATAAACGTTTCTAGCTAGTGCCAGAGGCGGGCGACAGGGATAGTGAATGATTGACCCTTTCCAAATTCTACGCCACTGAGTGAATTACTATTGTAGCGAAATTTTTCGATTCTCCAATACTTTGTATGTAAATAACTTTATTGGTATCGATAAAGTAATCAGTTTGAGAGATATTGTAAGTTTAAAATGAATGAATGAATTAATCAAAATAACTATGCCGTTTCATTTTTAACGTCCAATATCTCGAAAACTAATGACTTAATCGTTACCAGTAAGGAGTATATTATTTACATAGAAAGTATTGGAAAATCGAAAAATTTCGCTAAAATAGTAATTCCCTCAGTGGCGTAGAATTTGGGAAGGGTCAACCATTAACTGTCCCCTGTCGTACGTCTCTGGTGGTAGCTAGAAACTTTTATTTATCACAATTTAGTAGACTGTATAGTACTCACACTTTCTGTCAAGTATGATAAGGATACGTCAAATAGTTTGAAAGTACTTGGTAAAAATAATTTTTAAATTTTTAAATAAAACACCCTGTAACTCAGTAAGTATTCACATTTTATTTAAGTGATTTTAGACCAATCTTAATATTTTTAGGTCTAGAATCTATACAACTTAGAGATTCGGCATTGTTAATAAAACTTAACCCAAAAAGATTATTAATATAAAAGTAATATAAAGTATTAATATAATTCCAAGAAAAAAAAAGAAGAGGAAAAAAGACAAAAAAATTTGTTAATTAGTGAAAAATTCCCAGAAACCCAATTATCGAAACGGCATTTAAAAATATTTAATCCCCGTGACGCTATTAAAAAAACAAATTATAAACAAATTTGAATAATTTTCAAATGCCATTTTAGAGGGAAGTTTGAATTTGCCAATTTGAAGCCAATTGAAATTTGAATTTATCAATACATTTATCGAAAATATACATAAAAATAAAAATAATAAGATTTAATACAGGTTAATATTTCTTTGGCAACAACCGCGTTTTTGCAATTGAAAATGGAGTAATATTTAATAAACAAATTCAATATCTCAAAAAATATTAAATATTTTTGCACCAAGTTTTTTTTGGTTAATACTGATAATATAGCGCAACTTATCTTGTAAAATAAGATATTTTATAATACTTATTTAAAAGGCCAAAAATAATTTTTTGTAAATTTGTTTTTAAAGTTTTATGTATAATTATTTTAATAAATAGGGGGCCAAATTTAATTTAGTAAGTCTTATGTGAAAGATTTACCCTTCAACTTTAAAGAAAACAATCCTATAGACCTTCATTAGTAATTGGATGACCTCAGCAGTTAAATAAGTAATTTTTATGCAAAAATGACCCCTTTTTAATTATTTAAACAATGATCCCCTTGCATGATTTGGATACTTTCTTAACAATATCTTTTGTACCCACCTAAACTTTGATATAAAATTTGTTTCAATCTGTACGAATTTACATTTTGATTTACATGTAGTGTAATTTTATTTTACTAGACTAAATATAAATAATGCTAAAATACAGGAACGTGATATGTATTTCAAATAAAATGTCAGACACAGACACAAAATAAAATCCAAATTTTAAAACGTGTTTTTGTATAGGAGACTGTTTATATAAAATATATCTAAATTATAATCCTGGATCCCTCGTACCAAAAAAAGTTGATTAATATCAAGCTGAAAATTTGTTAATAGCTTAATGGTGTCTAGTCGGACAAACTTTGATGAATGGGAACACTTAAACAGGGGAAGTTTTAATTGTGGAACAGGTTAAAAATTTGGAACGTCAGACTACGAAAACGTTCCATGTATTTTGTCGGACAGAACTTCCAATTGATTTTTTACCATTTCATTAAACTCTCATGCAAAAATCACGTCATCACGTCGACCACTACACTCCCCCTGGTGGGTCAGGATTGAAGAGAGATCTACAAATAATTACCATTACAATGAAGGTACATATCCCATTGGTTCACCAACCGACGTATACCCTGCTTAAAGAATTTTTGTGGTTGTCCGAATAATTCTCTTGCGGCATTTTGTACTTCTTCGTCCGACTTAAAACGATTGCCTTTTAGCGACTTTTTCAGTGGCCCAACGATGAGAAATTCACAAGGCAAATCGGGAATATTTGGTGGATGCTCTAATATCCTCCGTCTCTTTCGTTGTAGATTTTCTTTCACTACTTTAGCAACATGAGCAACATGGAATAATGACACCATGTGAAAGCTTATCTGGACGTTTTGGTCTTATTGCTTGATGGCAAGATAATAATGACAGCTAGATTCATTCGTCTCCAGCAATTATTGACGAAAGAAACTCATTACCGTTTTGCCTTTATTTCGTGATATAATGTAAAGATAAACCCATACACAAGCCTTTTCTGTCCTCTGTCAACAGGCGAGGAACCCATTGTGCAGAAACTTTGCTGTAACCCAGTTTGTGTACGATACTATGGATAGATCCTATACTCACGCCAAGATTTTATGATAATGCTCTGATGAAAATTTGATGAATTTCTCTAATCAATTCTTCCACACATGCGCCATTCCTGTCTGCTGATGCATCTGGTCGCGGCTTATCATTCATTTTCTATCTTCCAATATTGAATCTTTGACACTAGTCCTTGACAGTTGGATACGCAAAACATGTGTTTTCATACACTACTTGACTTGCATTCACGTATGAATTTGCAATGGTTGCACACTAAAATTGCCGACTACGTGCCGATTTTATTTGGACGGATTGTTAACAGAAAACGCCATTTTTAAGTCACATTACTTAAAATCACAGTCAAATACAAACAAGAATAAAAAACCGCTAAACGCCGTGAAAATGAGTGGCGCATACAATATTCCAGCTACAAAAGATCTGATATAAATATTACGTGGCGCGAAAATGTATTTTCATTTTGATGCAAAACAAAATTCTAGTTGTATTTTAAAAGATTTGTTCATAATATTTGCCCAATTTGAAGTAAAACGCGCCACAAAAGAGCAACTTTGATACAGTTTGAATTTTGAAACTCTTTTGTGGAACGTTTACTTCAAATTTAGCAAATATTAAGAAAAAATCTTTTAAAATAAAACTAGAATTTTGTTTTGCATCAAAATGAAAAAATACATTTTCGCGCCACGTAATATTCATATCAGATCTTTTGTAGCTGGAATATTGTATGCGCCACTCATTTTTACGGCGTTTAGCGGTTTTTTATTCTTGTATCAGGAGTTTTTCAAAGTTATTTATAAATTAAATGTATAAAGTTGAATGCAATGTTTCTCTATTAGACGTGAAGCTTTATAAATGGTCGCCTTTGTCGCATTATCTCCCAAATGATCTAGTGTCAATCGAATGTACACTAGATTTTTTTTCTATTCGAAATAGATTGAAAAAATATTGGGATGGCCGGTAAATGAACTCGGATTGCCCGTTGCCAGATCAAATTAGCGTCGTAACCACTACAACTACATAAACCATTTAGGGAATAATCGTTAACTGGATTATACTTTTGTAGCTTAATAACTTCTAAACGGCTTAACCGATTTTGTTCACTAAACATGAGTTTGAAACGTATTGACAAGTAGTATCTTATGCATCTAAGGTCAAGTATGATAACTGAAGCTATTACAGGAATTATTGCGCTTGAAAAACCGTTTTTCCGATAAGAAATAGATTTCATCATACTAATGAAGCCTATAACTTAAAAATTCGAATTTTCCCGGATATAAGGTATACACCGTTAGATTCGTCTAGAGTCCTTCTACAAACGCTCAGTTATTGGCGTAATTCGTAGGTTGAAATTTTGAGTAATTGTGGAAAAACTTGGACCAAAATGGATGGTTGACATATGAATGGGTGAGTCTTTTCCTGAAGTTTAAGATGGGAGTTAGCCCAATTTTCAATTCAGTCAGATTTAGAAAATCGAAAATTTCGTGTATATATAGTGTCGCGTGTAGGGGGTGCAGGTGTGCGCCACTGGCGAGAACTGCCGTTCTCTGGTAATGATAGAAACTGATTATAGTATGGTATAACTAGATCCAAACCCAGACATCCAAAGTGAAAGTTATCCTCCAACACCAAATTGTTCTATATGGTCCACATAATGTTCAGAAAAAAGTCACACCATTTTGAGCGTCGGGTTTGGGGGGGAGAGGCGGGAGAAATCGATAAATTCGTAGTTTTTTAAGTTTTTCGTCAATATTTCTAAAACTATGCGGTTCAGCATGAACAACCTTCTATACAAAAATGTTCTACATTAAATTTGAAACAAAAAAGGCCCTATGCATAATCCTTTTAAAATGAACGGTTCCAAAGTTACGGAGGTAGTATACGCTGTGAGCTCGTACGTAGAGGGGATATTTACAAATTCGCGAGCGCCAGTAGTGACAAGTCTGTAAACGTTTACCGGAAATTTGACATAAATGTCAAAGTGATTAATTTAAAATTAAAAACATTAATTATAAAAAATATTAGTTGGTCAAAGCTGTCGTAAATATTTTTACCTTAAATATACTTACGTTTTAAATACTGAACATAAGTTTTTTTAATGTTCCGTAATATGTAATTATAAATTAATCTATTAATCTTAGCGCCATCTACACGATAATTGTGAAAGTATCCGAAGTAAGAAATTCATATTTTATCAATAGAACGTCAAAATGATCAGCAAAATCTTAAAAAAATCGATTACAATTTAATTACTTTTTTGCGTTGTAAATATTAAGCGATAACAATTAAATAATAAATTTAAAAATTACCGGTGAAAGTTGACTTAGTAACCGCTAGGAGCGACACCAGCGGAGCTCAGAGCGTATAGTATAATTGGTCCAAAAAAATGCCTAACTCAGACATTAAAAGTAAAAGTTTTCCTCCGCCACAAAATTGTTCTATATGGTCCAGATATTGTTCAGTAAGAAGTTACACCATTTTGAGCATCCGGTTTGGGGGGAGATGTTCTATACAAAAATGTTCTACATCAAATTTAAAACAAAAAAGGTCCTATACATAATTGTTATAAAATCAACGATTCCAGAGTTACGGAGGGTGAAAAGTGAAGGTTTTCGATACTTTTTATATTTATTTTTGGCAATTTATAATATGTTTACTGATTGAAAGAAATTTTCGTTAACAGGATTTACTATTTCAGTGGCCGATGGTATGTTAGTGATAAGCCCTTGAAGAAACTTCAACCTCACCATCCAAAATCATCATCAATTGCCCAAAAAATATAAAAAGCATTGAAAACCTCCACATTTCACCCTCCGTAACTCTGGAACCGTTGATTTTATAACAATTATGGATAGGACCATTTTTGTTTTAAATTTTATGTAGAACGTTTTTGTATAGAACATTGTTTACGCTTAGACATAGTTTTAGAAATATTGACGAAAAACGTAAAGAAACTACTAATTTACCGACTTCTCCCCCATCTCCCCCCCAAACCGGACGCTCAAAATGGTGTAACTTTTTACTGAAAAATATGTGGACCATGTAGAAGAATTTGGTGTTGATGGAAAACTTTTACTTTGGATGTCTGGGTTAGGCCTTTTTTTGGACCAATTATACTATACTACCTCCGTAACTTTGGAATCACTCATTTTAGAAGGATTGTGTACTGGACCTTTTCTATTTCAAATTTAATGTAGAACATTTTTGTATAGAAGGTTGTTCATGATAAACCTCATAGTTTTAGAATTATTGACGAAAAACGTAAAAAACTACGAATTCACCGATTTCTCCCCCTCTACCCCCAAACCCGACGCTCAAAATGGTGTGACTTTTTTCTGAACATTATGTGGACCATATAGAACAATTTGGTGTTGGAGAATAACTTTCACTTTGGATGTCTGGGTTATGTCATTTTTTGAATCAATTCTATCATACTATTAGTGTGACGTTTACAAACCCAACTAACATTGCAGAACGTCAGATGAGTAATTATAATTATTGCTTCTAAGGCTAGCCTAACCAAAGATGCTTTCCAGTGGCGTAACCAGGGGGGAGGGTTTTGGGGGTTAAAATCCCCCCCAATGGGGTGTACTTTGAGCTCTATACGCTTAACACCATTACTATTCCATACCCCCAGAGACCCTCCAGTATAGTAGTTGTAACCCCCCACTTAGGTTACACCGTTGTGCGTTTCAATTGAACAAGTGTATAAAGACTTTTATGAAAATGATCTTCAATAAATTTTTTAATATTTATTTATTAGGCTGACCAGTTTTACGCAATATCCCGCAAATTATTGTATCCCTCGACCCCTCGACAAAATTGCTGTTTATTGACGCCAGTCAATAGCCTGATGACAATTCCGTAAAGACAGGTACAGCTAATTTTGCTTTGTTTTTTTTTTAACAATCATAAAGGGTGGAAAAATCATTGTATAACCTTTTATATTCCATTTCAATATTTTTTTTGTGATTAACGGTATACAGTACAGGAACATTTTTTTCCTTGTGGATTAAATAAATATTCTGAATTTTCTTGTGGCATTTCGAGTTAATATGTTGATTTTATATTTTGATAATTTAAAAGATAAATAAATATTATGCTTTCTTAACGTACTTTTCAGTTTGTTATTTGCAAATATTGTGTCTTATTTCCCTATGTATATAGTTTTTATTGCAAATAGTAATATTATTTTATGGTAATTCATGCAAAACTACTCAAAAATATTAATAGGTCTGGATCCCGCGTAGAAAAAAAAGTTGATTAATAGCAAGCTGAAAATTTGTTAATAGCTTAACGGTGTCTAGTCGGACAAACTTTGATACACTGGAACACTGGAACAGGGAAGTTTTAATTGTGGAAAAGTTTAAAAATTTGGAACGTCAGATTACGAAAACGTCCCATGTATTTTGTCGGACACAACATCCAATTGATTTGTGACCCTTTCATTAAACTCTCATGCGAAAATCAGACTGCAACAAATTATGAAAAACAAATACAAATTAAAAGAACTGCTGCAGGAAAAGGTTTACATAAATCATGACATGATAACAAAGGAGCGTCAGAAGAACAAGCAAATAAGAAAAATGGTAAAAGAAGAAGAATTAAAAGTAAATAAGGTGAAAATTGGGTACAATATAACTATAAATGGAGAGATATGGAAATGGAATAAGACTATGAAAAAACTAGAAGTAATAAATCCAAAAAACGAATAGCAGAAATTGAAGGCGACATGAAAACAAACACAACGAACTTGGCAAATAAAATGGACACGAATAAAAACATATATGAATCTACAAATATAACGAGGAACAAAAGTGGTAAAATATATAAAAATACGGAACATAAGAAAAATTATAAGGAAATCATAAAAATGGCTACATGGAACGTGCGAGGTGTTAACGGTAAGGAAGAGGGAATAAATGAAGAGATGAAACTACAAAATATGTATAGACTACTTGGGAGTAACTGAAGTAAAAAAGAAGGGTAGATAAATAATAGATCCAAATGATGATTACCGCTTATATTGGTTAGGAGTGGACTCAAAAGAATGGGGTGCGGGAGGTGTAGGCCTAATAGTAAGAACAGAAAAGACAAAAAACATAATAGTTGAAATTTATCAGTCTCTCCCACACCTGTTCTAACACTAGTCGTTACTCCCTCATACATATCTCTCACAATCTTTACATATTCGCCAGGGACTCCTTTCTTATTGAGTGCCCACCACATAATCTCTCGAGGAACTCTATCATATGCTTTCTCAAGATCAATGAATACCATATGAGCGTTGGTCTCTTTATTCCTGTATTTTTCCATCAGTTGCCTTACAATGAAAATTGCATCTGTTGTTGATCTGCCCTGCATAAAGCCAAATTGATTATCGGATATTTCGGTTCCTTCACGTATCCGTCTATCAATTACTCTCTCCCATATTTTCATGGTGTGGCTAAGTAGTTTTATAGCCCTTTAGTTTGTGCATTGTTGTATGTCTCCCTTGTTTTTGTAGACAGGTACTAATATACTGCTTCTCCATTCGTCTGGCATTTGTCCAACTTCCCAAATTCTATTAAATAGACCTGCTAGCCAAGTTATTCCTGTCTCTCCCAATGCTTTCCATACTTCCCCAGGAATATCATCTGGTCCGACTGCTTTTCCTTTCTTTATTTTTTGAAGCGCTTGAGCCACTTCCTCGTTTGTTATTCTGGTGCCATTGCTGTTACTGTCTCCGTTAACTCCATAGGCTGTCTGTCAAATTCTTCATTTAATAAACTGTCAAAATACTTTCTCCATCTCTTTTTGACATCGTTTTCGTGAATTAGTATTTTATTATTTTCATCTCGGATACATCTAATCTGATTAAAATCTCTTGCTTTCTTTGCATTCTGTTTGGCTATTTTATATAGGTATCTTTGCTTCGCCTTCCCTGGTATCAAATTGATCGTATAGGTTTGAATACGCTTCTGCTTTAGCTTTTGCTACTGCTACTTTCGCTTCCTTTTTGGCGACCATATAGTTTTGAAGATCTATGTCCGATCTGGTTTCTTGCGACTTTTTATATAATTTTCCCTTCTCTTTATTTTTTCTTGTACTTCATTTCACCACCACCAAGTCTCTTTATCCTCAAACTTCTTTCCTGACGTTTTCCCAAGTATTTCAATAGCCGTCTCTCTAATAATATTAGCCATTTTTCTCCAAATTGTGTTCGGGCTTCCTTTCATGTTCCAACATATTTATTCTACTATTCTTTCCCTGAATATACCTTCCTTCTCATCTTTTAGCACCCACCACTTGATTTTTTGTGGTCCTCTCCGATATTTTTGTTCAGTTTCGCTTTTTACTTCGATGTCCAGAACAAGCAGCTTATGTTGTTGGCTTACTGTCTCACTAACTTTTACCTTGCAGGCCTTGCATTCACGTATGTCTTCTTTCCTTATCATGAAGTAGTCTATTTGGGATTGATGTTGTCCACTTTTGTAGATAATAAGTTGAGTTTCTATCTTTTTAAAGAATGTGTTAACAATCGCCATATCCAATGCTGTTGCTAATTCTAGCATGTCATCTCCAGCTTCATTTCTAGTTCCAAAGCCTAATCCCCCATGTATTGTTTCATATCCTGTTTTGGCTTGGCCCACATGTGCATTAAAATCACCTCCTATTATAACTTTCTCCTCTGCTGGAATATCAATCAGTACGTCTCCTAATTGGTCATAGAAAGCTCTTCTTTCATTCTCACCCAGACCTGTTTGAGGATCATGCACACACACAATATTCAATACCTCTTTATCAATTACAAATTTCACTGACATCATTCTATCACTCGTTCTTACCACTTCTACTACGTTATCTTTCATTTCACTATCAGCAATTATACCAACTCCATTTCTAGTGTTACTACTCCCTACATACCACAATTTATATCCATCACCTAGTTCTTTCGCCCTTTGTCCTTTCCACCTAGTTTCTTGAATACAAGCAATTTGAACTCTTCTTCGTTTGAGCGCATCCACTAACTCTAGACTCTTACCTGTAAGACTACCAAGATTCCAAGATCCTATCCTGATTTTTCTAACCTGTAATGGTGTTCCCCCTGAGATAGTCCTCACCCGGAGATCCGAACGGAGGCTTATTTTACTTCCGGAACATTTTACCTCAGGAGATGCCCTCATTTCAGTATAAGTTTTTATTGCGTTTGGAGAAGGTCTTTTCATTATTATGGCCTGAAAACATTTTTGAATATTTGATTCCTGAATGCCTTTTCTATCAGCACCATACCCTGCCCTGCACGTTTAGCCAATACACCACCAATGCAACCAAGTGCAGTATTACCCCGATTTTACCTCGATCGTATTACCTCGATACGTATTACCTCGATCGTAGAGAAGTATAACTTCAAAAAGTGATAAAAATTAAGGTAGAAGGACAAGTGTTAGAACAAGTAAACAGCTACAACTACTAATGTACAATTATTGAGGAATATGGTAAAATAGACAAAGAAGTAAACAATAAAATAGGAGAAGCAGGGACAATTTATAATACATTAAGACATACGTTCTTTGGAAAGAAAGAGATACCCAAAGAAGTAAAAACACAAGTGTACCAAAAAGTGGTAAGGCCATCAATCGTCTATGAGTCGTGGACGCTTACAAAGAACAACAAAAGAAAAATCAAAGCTACAGAAATGAGATTCCTAAGAAAAATAGAAGAGGTCACAAGAAGAGACAAAATAAGAAACGACACAATAACTCAAGCTCGTAAAGTTAAAACCCATAGAGACAATTATAGTGGAACGACAGTTAGAATGGCTATGCCACATCCATAGAATGAACGACACAAGAGCAACAAAAAAAGTCAGGGTACACGGTAAAAACAAAGTAGGCCGCCCAAGAATGAGATGGGAAGAACAAGTTAGACAGGAAGCAAAGAAGAGAGGAGTGTAATGGAATATGGTAAAACAATTAGCTCAAAATAGAACAGCATGGAAAGGAACTATCAAAGAAGCACCACAAGACTAAAATATATGGACAGAAAGATGTGGCAAATAAGTACTTTATATTCATTAAAATTTTATTGTTACAATAAGTACTTTATAATATATTAAATCGTATTGAAATGTAGGTATTGAACTAGATGTAAACAGCCAAACACCGAAAGGTACAAATAGGCTTAACTGATTAAATAAATAAAATAACTGACCGAGATAATTGCAAAAAACCCTTATTTTTGCAGTAATTCATAAATGTTAATAACTTTATTTTTTATTTTTGCTTAACGACATTGTAAGTAATTGAAGTAATGCCAATTAACAATTTTAATGAATTATTAAAGTGTGTTACATTTCAACTAGATCGACCGAATAGTTTATTAATTATTCAATTTGTTTTTCCCGAAGACCGATTACTTTAACAACTGTACTTGTCTAAACAGTGACTCTAAAGATATTTTGTAAATTGCATTCGATTGTTTCAGGCTTCAGTTTTAAGGTAGGTACATAAAAAACTACGTTTTATTAAAGAAAACCGCACACATCTTATGAAAAATATAATGCGCAATATTTTGCAAAAAATATAATTTATATCATTGCGCAAACTCTGAATTTTGTTTAATAACGGAGTTAATTATTGATATAAATAAATCTAAAATCAAATGGGTTTGTACATAAGATAGAGAGAGAGAGAAAAATATTTTATAATTCGATACTTCATAAATCTTCTGCGGGTATTCTTATCGGCTCTAACAAAGGTCTAATCGGCTTAGCTAACGCTGGGTATAAGCCATTGTAAACAGCACCTAGACTTATAGTATTTATGAATTTTTATGGACTTCAAAAATGTGATTTTTTTAAACTTTAATTCTTACAATTTGCGCCGTTATTATTCAAAATTAAGAGTTGGCACAATGATATGAAATGATCGTAAGTTCGAGACGAATCTATTCATGTAAATTTTATTGAATTTAGTGAGTGACAATCTATTTTCCATAGTCCGTTGTCCTTTGTAATTCAAAAGCGAGCATACCTATTATATTTTGGATTTTGGGCATGTATTCTTAAATCAATATATTTCTATCTACACTTTTATGCAGATGTTACGTAATGTTATGTGATACAAAATTACAGGTTAATCATGGATTAAGGATATAATAACAATCTTCTTTAATCAATTAAATATAAACTACTATTTTTTTCTTTTTTCGCATTTCGCCTTCTGTTGACTGCTGGAAGGAAATACTTAAAAAATACGAGATCTTAAGCGTGAAATTGGTTAAGTTTAATTAAAAAAGAGAAATTTTTTGCAATGTAGAGGATACGTTTATGTTATATGGCTTTAATCGTAAAAGTTCTCACGCGACTGCAACTGCATATTATTCCTTTCGGTTAGAAAAGGCATATCGCACCTCCGCTCAACGAGTGTCAAAAGTCAAAAAAGCAAAGTTTCGAGAAAAATATTCCAAAAAACATACAGTGCGCGCGTAAAGTATTGAATAAAGATATTAATTAGGCCTGGATCCCGCGTGCCAAAAAAGTTTATTATTAGCAAGCTGAAAATTTGTTAATAGTTTAACGGTGTCTAATCGGATAAACTTTGATGTATGGGAACACTGGAAAAGGGGAAGTTTTAATTGTGGAACAGGTTACAGGTTTCGAAAGTCAGACTACGAAAACGTCCCATGTATTTTGTCGAACAGAACTTCCAATTGATTTGTTACCCTTTCATTAAACTCTCATGCAAAAATCCGACCGCTATTTACCACCAACATAACTCCTGTCATTTGAAATGTTCTACGTGTCGGACTTATTAAAATGCCCAACATATTTGTCGGACAAACACTTTTTCATATGGATATGTACAGTGGAACCTCGATAATGGCAGGGGAGCCCAAGCGGGGATTTTTGCAGTTACTCGAGCGCGTCAGATTATCATATGGGGAGAAACCTGGTACCCTGCAGATGTACCTCTAGCATATTATTGGCTCTTAACATAGGGAAGTTCGTTAAGGGGGGCCCGCAAAAAAAATCTCTCTAAAATCTAAAAATCTTAAAATACTCGAAATTGTCAGATTAAGATAAGGAAGTTAAGTATATGCAATGGAGTGTATATTTCAAAAATCTGACGATTTGAGCGGGGCGTAAGGAAATGGGAGAGTCACAAAGTTTCACCAGAAAAAAGCGTAAAAAAAATAAAAAATACGTGCTCAATATTTTTCAAAAATCTATCGAATGATACCAAACACGATTCCCCACAGAGAGGGGTGGGGGGTAAATTTAAAATTTTAAATACAAACCCCGCGATATTTTGCAAAATAAACATCAGATCGAAAAACTGCAAAATACACTTTCAAAATGTTTTTGAAAAATCTATCGAATGGTACCAAACACGAATCCCCACGGAGGTGGGGTGGGGGGGTTACTTTAAAATATTAAATAGGACCCCCAAATTTTTATTTCAGATTTGGATTCTTTACGTAAAAATAAGCAACTTTTATTCGAGACATTTTTTTGAATTATGGATAGATGGCGCTATAATTGGAAAAAAACGATTGTTGTAAATGGAAAATTAAATTAAAAAATGGAAACTTCCCACTAAAATGGAAAATTTTACTTAAATCTTTTTGGTTTTAGGACAGGTTTAATTACAAGGTTACAGGATAGGTTTAATTACAACCCAATAGGTCCTCACAACGTTCGAGTGACTGCAAATTTAGCATACTTTGCTCCCGGTGGTGGGTTAAAATTACGCAGTCTTGTTTGTTAATTACATAGAGCTTAAAAAAAAATAATTCTGTAAAGCATGTACAGCATGTTCATTCAGCACACTTGTACAGGTAAATATATCGAATTTAAAATTAATCTAAGACGAAAAATTTTTTTGTCATTTCTTTTTAAACATTATTAGAAATATGAATTATAATTGCCAGATATTTCTGTGGTTTAAAAAGTAATGACAAAAAATTTTTTCGCCTTAATTTTTGAATTCAACATACAGGGTGATTGATTAGTATTATAAAGCTTAGTAGATCCGCTATAGTAACAGATAGCAATAAAAGTTAATAACAAAAATTGTAGCCAACTTTGAGCTTCACATTACAAAATTAGTTAGATGTTAAAGGTATTATAATATATATAAATGTTACAGGGTATTCGATAACATAGTGGCAGACCAAACTTATATTTTTTTTTAAATGGAACTACCTATATTTTATTTTATATTCAAAATCCTCTTAATTTCCCCATCACAAAAATATAAAGGTGTGTTATGTTATATAGGGCTTTTACAAAGTTATAACCAATTTTCTATGAAAATTGTAAGAAGTTCAGCTCCCTGTATAAATAAAAATAAGCACAACAGCAATGGTTTATTGGTGTCATATTTTTTTGTTGATTGTGAAAATTTTTAAGAATTGTTGAAATTGATAATTTTCTTTATATCGAATACAGGGTGAGTCAAAACGCAAGTACATTCTTTTCTCAGGAATTTTAAATGGAACACCCTGTATTTTATATCACTATCGAAAAGTACCATTACCGTACTTTAATTTTTGTATAATATTCCCTATGTCTAAATTTGTTAGTTTTCGAGATATTTTAATTTTTCAGAGTTATTAATTAGGGTGTTCTATTTAAAATTACTGAGAAAATAACGTACTTGCGTTTTGACTCAACCTGACACCCTGTATTCAATATAAAGAAAATTAGCAATATCAACCATTTTTATAAATTTTGACTATCAACAAAAAAATATGGCACCAAAAAACCATTGCTGTTGTGCTTATTTTTATTTATACAGGGAGCTGAATTTATTACGATTTTCATAGAACATTGGTTATAACTTTGTAAATACCCTGTGTAACATAACAAACCTTTATATTTTTGCGATGGGGAAGTTAAGAAGATTTCGAATATAAAATAAAATATAGGGTGTTCCATTAAAAAAAAAACAAAAGTTTGGTCTGCCACTATGTTATCGAACACCCTGTAACATTCTAACTAATTTTGTAATGTGAAGCTCAAAGTTGGCTACAATTGTTGTTATTAACTTTTATTGCTTTCTATTATTATAGCAAATCTACTAAGCTTTATCACACTAATCAATCACACTGATTTTGCATTTACCTGTACAGGTGTGCTGCGCAGTAATGAACGCAACCTGTATCAGCAGCCAGATGGCTGGTACGGTGGTCGAGGAAGCATAGGGAACAATATATTAAAGAATTAAATAAAACGTTGTTAGCTCTTAGCAATTAATCTTTTCACATAACATCTGCCGCTTTCTTTCAGTAAACTCCATTTTTGAGGAGAAGTCGAAAAAAACGTGTAGATACTTTAAACACTGCTGAAATAATCAGTTGCTTCCAAGCTGGATTCACATGCAAAATTCACTGCTAGATTTAAATAATGATTCGCACATGGCACATAAGTAGCGGTTGATGATAATGCTCGTATTCTTCTTTGAAGCCCTGTATAACAACCCGACATATTTGCGGCATTATCATACTGAAACGGTTCAAAAGAACGCAATTATTTTGCCTTATGCAGAAACCAAAAATTGTAAATTTATCGTAACATATTTTTGTCTCACCCTGTAGACATAAAAATATTGCTTCATATGCTAAGTAAATTCATTGAATTTATCTCTGTTTCAAAAAATTACGTGAGAATTTGATTTAATCCGTCTGGTTAAAAGAAAGACGTTATATTATTTTGTAGACATATCTCTACATTCGGTTACTCAGTGTTTATATTATTGCTCGAAAATTGAACTTAGAACAGCCAGTTTGCCATGTGAAAAATAGTTACATTGTATATTATAATGGCCTTTGGCACCGGGTTTTTGGAGTTTAGATACACAAAACGTGCTCATATCATTATTAGAGAGTACATGTGTTAATTGTGGACTCAGCAATATCTTTACTTAGAACTGTAGAACGGAGTGAGTTTTGCTGACTTTGCAAACTAATTTTGGATGGTTCCATACCAAAGTAGGTTGGGCTTAGGACATGTTTTGTTTTCTTTCTATTGGTCGATAAAAAGTGTAGGAAGCTTAGTTGTTTTTTTATTTGTCAATGATGAAAGAGGGAAGGATTAAACTTTTTTCTTATTGGTTGATTGGATGAGTAGGGTAGAATGAGAAGTGGAGTGGGATTTTGGAAGGAACCGTTTTGGTTTAGGAGAAAAATTCAAGTTGTGAGATTAAGAACTTTAAGTTTGAGCTTTCAAAGAGAGAGGTTTGTTGAGCCTCGGCAGGAGTCGCCACGGCGCGGTTTTCTGAAGAGTTTAGTTTTCTGAGAAAGTTAAGTTCGAATATTAAGTTCCGACATAGCTCTTAATCAAGTTTTTAAAGTTCCTGAAAATGTAGTGTGAGAAGCTGTTCTCCTTTCGTGACTTCGTAATCACAAGCTAAATGCCGCTGTTAGGCAAATAGCCAGTTTATTTTAGTGTATACTACACTACCTAAGTTTCTTTTTGTAAGCAGTTATGGATTAAGTACCAGAGTCATGGATAAAGTCATGCGTTAGGTGCCAATATCAATAATAAATACTTCAAGAAGTTAAATAGAAGTTGTTTAAATATTTTAAAAAGTCAATATGAGCAGACTCATTTCGAATTTTATTTATTTTGGAACAATTATTTGGAAGTTTATTTAATTTTGCTGAAACTTTTCATAAATAATAAACATTTTTGTACTATTCTTTATCTAAATTCAATGAAAAGTGCGTGCTTTGGACATCCACAACGTGAAGATAAGGCAGGCGCGGATCCAAGGGGGTCAATGGGGTCAATTGCCCCCTCCTTGAGACTTCGCCTGGTGCCGCCTTTTTTTAAGAAAGAGATAATTACTATTGAAAATAAATAGTGAGTTTTGTGTCTTGTTCACAACTGAATAACGGAATGAAACACAAAACAGAATTCCTTCTCCAAAGTACGTGTTCTCGGTCTTACTGTATGGTGTCGAGTCTTGGACTGTAAATAAAATCGATCTACTTACCTAAATCGCCTTGAGGCTTTCGAAGTGTGCTTCTACAGAAGAATTTTAAAAGTATCTTGGGTGAAGAAAATTTGGAACTCCACAATACTACAACGCCTCAGCAAGACTACTGAGATTATAGAAGACATAAGAAGAGAAAAGTGAAGTATTTTGGACATATAATGAGAAGTTTCAAATATAGGTTGCTACAAAATATTATGCAAGTGAAAATAGAAGGCAAGCGCAGTCCAGGACGAAAAAGCACTTCGTGGTTGATGTAGGGTGGCAGTGAATAAAATTAAGATAGCTATGATAGTAACCAGCGTTCTGAAAGGACATGGTACATGAAGAAAAATAAAGTAACAGCCCATACCGAAAAAAAATCCTGCGTCCGCGAGTGACGAAAATTTTTTTATTTCATTGCCCCCTCCTTGCAAGGTTGCTGGATCCGCCGTTGAGATAAGGACAGGACTATATGACAAGGTATTGTTTGTAAAGCTTTTTAATTTTTTTGTAAACAGAATCTCTTCTATTGTCTAAAAGAGATTTATCATTTCATTTTTTATTTTAATTTTAATAAAAAGTTGATTCATTTTATAATATTTTTTTTATTGATAATATTATTATTTGATCCCTTTTCTCTTGTTCCTAAATGATATTCAACTTATAACACTAAGGTAAGGTCATGATATATTTATGTTTATGTAAATGTGTTTGTATTTTATGATGACTATATATTTTTATTAACTTGTTACTTTAATTATTTTTTTTGAAGTTTTAAGTATGTTTCGTCTTTTATTTTCTTTTAATTATGGCGCCCCCCGAGCATTTGAGTTTATATTATATTTATTTAAAATCTATTAAGAATCCACACCCCTAGATCTCTGAAGACTTAGAGCTACCGAGGTACTCGTAAAGTTACGTAGCACCAAGTATATTTTCATGTTTGTTTAATTTGTCGAGTTCATATTTTTTTTGCCTTTGTTATCCACGCTGGGGCTGTTATACAAAAATGGCTTCCACCGTTGAGGCTTTGGCATTTGACGTGTTAATGTTACAAAATAGCGTCCATCCATGACGCAAATGCTACAAAATAGCGCCCTTTCGTGGGACTGCTACAATACATAGGTCTATCATCGACCATTTTCAATATCAAGCTTAACTTTTCTAATTTGTTTATATTTATATACTTATGTATAGGCGTGAAGAGATGTAACAGTAGAACATACATAGGTGTTCGCCGTGTATTAGCGTCTCTGAGTGTGAGATTATTTTCAGAAAATATGTAGATTATTTAGTGGACTTTATTTTTTTATTTTTAAAAAGAACGGGTTCCTTCGGGCCCCCGGGCGCCCGCCCCAAGCGCCCAGTGCATAAACCGGCACTATGTACACCCTACCATTCCCTCGTTACGCAACCATGAGATTCTTCTCCTTCCTACACTTCTCTTGCCCTGGAGTTTCCCTTGTATAATTAATTGAATTATGTTGTATCTCTCATTACGCATAATATGCCTCAGGTATTGCAGCTTTCGTATCTTGATAATTTCCAATATTTCCATTCTTTTGTTGACTCTTCTTATGACTTCGTTGTTTGTTACATGCTCGGTCCATGACATCTTCAGGATTCTTCTATACACCCACAGTTCAAACGCTTCCAAGTTTTTAGTAGTCGACGTGTTAAGTGTCTATGCTTCTATCCCGTAAAGCAGAGTCGAGAAAATATAACACCTTACCAAGTCTAATTTTAGCTTTCTTGCACGAAGTACCTTTCTCATTATATTGAAATTTGTTCGTGCTTTCACTATTCGAACTTTGATTTCTTTGGGGTAATCGTTTGTGTGATTAACTATTGTGCCAAGATAGTTGTAGTTTTCCACTATTCCACTTATTCTAAAGTTTTACGGTTAATTGTCAGGATTTCATCATTATTTTGGGTTTTTGATTACCTCATAAATTTAGTTTGTACTGTACCTACTGTACCTGGCTCTCGCAATAAATCTCAACAACTCAGGGGTGATTAGGTACATTCGGCAATTTTTGAAGTCAACCAAAACCTGGAAAACTATATACATCCGAACCATTTAAGATTTGGCGATGACATTGTCGCAATAATCGCATGAGTTTATTGATCGATGAATATATGAATAAATCCATGAATAAATCGAGGCGAAGTTGAAAAAGCCGAATTACAAATTATATTCCTTTAAAACAAACACTAGGACAATGTAAATAGGACTTCCGGTATATAACATCAGGTATTTATTTAATAGGATCTGTGAGGTTTCAGGGATAATGTTTTAGAGGCAACCTAATCCCAGAAAATTATTTTGGACCCAACCTAATAAAAATATACCAATTCATTAGTCCAATTTCGTTAAAAGCAGCACATACCGTTTACCTATAAATTTGATAAAACATTTAGTTATCACGCCAGTAGTTATTTATAATACATTTGGTTACAAGGTGAAACATACATTATTTCACTAGCGTGCAAAATATTTAGGTCATTTTGAAATTGCGACGTTTTCTTGTTATTTTTGTTTTAAGTTATAAGCTAAATTCTGTCATTTTGTAACCTATCAGAGAGCGGTTATTTATAAAAACTAAATACCAACCATCTCCCAACTCTTCCCATACTCTCCCCAACCATATCCTAATAACCTCCAAATGGACCTCTCCGCTGCTGCAGATAAGGATTGCCATGATAATCGCCAAAATTCGTTACCGATAGTCACATCAAGAAGAAGAAAAAGCATGTAAATTTGAAAAAAATTTAATGATACCTTATTTATTAACTCTCTTTAAAAAAATTAGTCTAAATATTTACAAATTCTAACATACTTGTAAAAAGGCGGGAAAGAAAGATAAAATACTATCCTACAATAATTACATAATTATACTAATTTTCTATACAATATTACGTATATAAAAGTCGTTTATGTTATGTATGTAGTACAATAGCTGCTACAATAGCGCAAATGGCATTCACTTTAGTGGGTAAGGTGGGTTATTCATCCATGATAGGTGTAACATCTCCATGAATACAATATAACCTTGAGCATGGTAGGTGCAATGATCAGCATACAAATTAAATTAATTCCTGGGTGGCCACACATAGGTACTGAATCAAGGTTTCTTTAATACAATACATACAGTGAGCACGTAAAGGTTGGAATAAATTCATTTTCTCGAGAATGGACGATTTTGGAAAAAATTCCAAAACAGGTCAATTTTTAATTTTTAAATTGCGACTTTTTGGCATATGTATCATACTAGTAACGTTACCCATCTGGGCGTGATGACGTCATGTTAAAATTTTTTTAATGAGAATAGGGGTCGTGTGATAGCTCATTTGAAAGGTAATTTCATTCTCTATTCAGTAATATAAATATTAACATATTTATTTATACAGAGTGTCCAAAAAATTTTTTTTAATTAAATTTATTGACATAAAAAGAAGAATGTGTGTAATTTATTTAACTCACAATACATTTTACTGCTATCAGAAAACAGGAAATAATGTTTATTTGACAAATAAATATTGTTTTTTGATTAAATTCAATATCAAAGCCGCCACCCACCTTCCTCTGGACAGTTTGAACATTTAGTTTAAGCGAAAAGCAATGAATATTTTTCAAATAAACATTTTTTCTGTTTTCTGAGAGCAGTAAAATGTATTTTGGATTAAATAAATTACATGCATTCTTCTTTTTATGTCAATAAATTAAATTAAAAAAATGTTTTCTTGGACAACCTGTATAAATAATTATGTAAATGTTTATATTAATGAATAGAGAATTAAATTGCCTTTCAAATGAGCTATCACACGACCCCTATTCCCATTTAAAATAATAATCGATGACGTCATCACGCCCAGATGGATGACGTCACTAGTATTATATGTATGCCAAAAAGTCGTAATTTAAAAATAAAAATTGACCTGTTTCGGGACTTTTTTCCAAAATTGATCATTCTCGAGAAAATGAATTTATTCCAACCTTTACGTGCTCACTGTATAACAAAATGGTTATTTTTTAAATACGAAGGGATTTTTTAAAGTACTCTACAAAAATTTCTTTTGTAATTTTAGTGCAGTCACTGAAGGTGGATATGAGCTATTACCTCCGATTTTGTGAACCTCCATTGATATGGATGAAAATTGGTGAGTGGTTAGAGAATATCTAAAGGAACAAAGGTGACATGGTGCCAACTTGCGCTTTTACCCTGGGGGTGGATGCCACCTCTTCTCGGCGGTGAAAATTATTTTATTAAAACTAACCCCATAATTCGATAGAGGGACTAACTCTAAGCAAAATTTGTTATATAAAGTTATTGAAATCAATAATAACTTTTTGAGTTATTAAAGATTATTATTACGATTAAACATTTTATTTTTTCCTGAGAGAAATGCATGTTTTTAACCGATTTTTTATAAATAATTCAAAATCTATTTTGAAGTTTTTACAAAAAAGTATTTATTACCAAAATTGAAGATAATAATAAGAAATGAAATAAATTCCTTACTAGAAAAACCTTTTAGTTTTAACTAACAGTGAGTTATGTTATAGGTAATTGAACGTACACACACCGGCAAAATTAGCCGAACACTTTAAAAATGGGACATGTTTGATGTCTCGGATTTCCTAAACCAGTTGTCCGATTTGAGTGATTTTTTTAATATGTTATAGCCTTATCATTTAAGAATACTGGTGTAATAATATTGATACTAGATAGGTAAATGTCATTTTATACCGGGTGTTACAATCATACTATGTTTTTTCCTTAAAGTTCGGAGCACTCTGTGGAATATTCTAGCCTATACATAATATTAAAATTAAAACTCAATTGTAGCCTTAGGCTTTCTTAACATTTTCTTATTTTGATAATTTGCTTAGGTTGGATAATAACAAAGTTAGGTACTTTAACATCTAGTCATCTTCTTCATCAATACAGGGTGTTTCTAAATAAGTGCGACAAACTTTAAGGGGTAATTCTACATGAAAAACTAATGACGGTTTGCTTTATAAACATATGTCCGCAAATGCCTCGTTTCCGAGATACGGGATGTTGAATTTTTTCTTTTAAACTGACGATTTATTTATTGATCTAAAACCGGTTTAGATATGCAAATGAAATTTGGTGGGTTTTAAGAGGTAGTTATTGCGCATTTTTTGACATACAATTAAGAATTTTATATTCACCACTGGCGTGCATACGGGTATAAACATTTTAAATATATCCAGAATGCACGCCAATGGTGAAAAAAAAATTTAATTGTATGTCAAAAAATGCGCAATAACTACCTCTTAAAACCTACCAAATTTCATTTGCATATCTCAACCAGTTTTAGAGCAATAAATAAATCATCAGTTTGAAAGAAAAAATTCAACATTCCGTATCTCGGAAACCAAGCATTTGCGGACATATGATTATAAAGCAAACCGTCATTAGTTTTTCATGTAGAATTACCCCTTAAAGTTTGTCTCACTTATTTAGAAACACCCTGTATTGATGAAGATCGTGACTAGTTGTTAAAGTACCTAACTTCTGTATTATCCAACCTAAGCAAATGATCCAAATAAGAAAATGTTAAGAAAGCCTAAGGCTAAAATTGAGTTTTAATTTTAATATTTTATATAGGCTACAATATTCCACAGAGTGTTCCGAACTTTAAGGAAAAAACACAGTATGATTGTAACACCCGGTATAAAATGACATTTACCTGTCTAGCAACAATATTATTACACCGATATTCTTAAATTATAAATAAGGCTTTAACATATTAAAAAAATCACTCAAATCGGACAACTGGTTTAGGCTAAGGCTCCACGGGCGAGAAATTGACGCTAGCAGTAGCAGTAAAATGAACTTAAGGCTCCGCGGAACGGAATAGGAATAGCCGAACTGTACCGACTACAGGACTTGTGCGTAGTCGGTTCAGTTCGGCTATTCCCATTCCGTTCCGCGGAACCTTAAGTTCATTTTACTGCTACTGCTAGCGTCAATTTCTCGCCCGTGGAGCCGTAGCCTTAGGAAATCCGAGACATCAAACATGTCCTATTTTTAAAGTGTTCGGCTAATTTTGCCGGTGTGTGTATATTTCTTTCGGCGACTAGCCAAATCTAAGTATTCAAGCTTAAATAACGGGAAAATGATGCATTTTATAACATAAACTTATTAAACATTTGTCAAAGTATTTAAAAATATCTATCAGATGATCCCACAAACAAGTTGATAGAATTAAAATTTACGCTCCAAAAATTTTTAAAAATTATCTTTTAAAAACTTTTCAAAAAATGTTATTGTTTTTTTTTAAATAACTCCGTTAATTTTGAGATATTAGATTCGCCTAAAAACCATTTGAAAGCTAAAACTAAGGGCTTTTAAATCACGTTGAATTTAATCTTTTAAACCGCTTACTTTTTTAAAAATAAAAGGTTAAATTGCTCCGGTTACATGGTTCTCGCAGGCAAAATTTAAGCTTAAAACGTTTCTATCTCGGATATTTTATACCCTACAGAAATAGTGAAAAAGGTAAAATATTTGATACAGAAGAAACTAAAATTTGGTTATATCATTTTTTTCGTATATTGAGTATTTTTGGAGTTATTATTAAAAGAAAATGAAAATTACGATAATCTGAAAAATTCTGATTTTTTTAAATTATATCTTTTTTTTTTTTCAAAAATATGCATTCTAAACCGGTCAAAATTGTTGAAATCATTACTTATGCTAATATAAAGAAACTCTTGTAAGGATTTCTATAAATTTTAATTTTTGTGGAAATGACGATGTTTTATTTTTCACTTTTTCCAAAAAAATTTCAAAGGGTTCTCTTATTTTCATCATAACTTGCTTAATTTTGATGCTATTAACCTCTTATGGATGCTCATTTGATAGGTATTCCGAAGTACTTTGACAAGTGCCTTATAGGTATATTTTATGAAATGCATCGTTTTCTCGTTATTTAAGCTTGAATACTTAGATCTGCGTAGTCGTCGAAAAAAATATACCTTCAATTACCCATAACTCACTTTGAATTAACATTAGTGTAGTTCTTTGAATGAGAAATGTATTCAATTTTTTATTATCTTTAATTGTGTTAATCATAACTTTTTTATAAAAGCTTATAGTTTTTGAGTTATACGTGAAAAACAGCTTTAAAACATGTATTTTTTTACGAAAAAAAAATCTTTGATCTTTAATAACTCAAAAAGTATTGATTTATATTAATAACTTTATGTAACAAATTTTGCTTAGAATTTGTCCCTCTATCGATTTATGGTATTATTTTTAATATAATAATTTTCACCCCCGAGAAGGGGTGGCATCCACCCCAGGGTAAAAGAGCAAGTTGGCATCATGTCACCTTTGTTCCTTGAGATATCCTCTAACTACTCACCAATTTTCATAAAAATCGATGGAGGTTCAACGAAATCGGAGGTAAAAACCTTCATTGACTGCACTATTTCAGTAGTGGTCATAAAACTCAAACAAAACTATAATAACATACAGCTTAAGAAATGCAATAATTTGTAGGATTTTTATAAGAAACATGCTCTGAAACCTTAACGTCAAAAACACATTCCAATCTTGGCAATAGATAATAAATAGGACCGTCTTAGACAAGGATAGTAGGTATAATAAAAACTAAAACAAAATTAAATACGTTATGTAGAATACAATCATAATAACTAATGAACACAAAATACCTACTTATTTTTAGTTTAATAATTATTTTTTCTACAACTACTAGATACTCATGCTTTTGTAATTGTGTTTCTGCATAGTTTTATGGTAACAAACTTGTTGTTGATGGGAGCTGCTTCGTCCTACTAAATGAAGAAAAATGTTTAGCAAATCCATCAGCCGAATTCAACAGGCATTGGTTGACAATACTTAAAGACGAAGTGAACATACCAAGCAGTGGCGGATCCAGCAGGAGCCAGCATCGTCAAGAGGGGGGCCGATTGGCTAAATTTCTATGAAAAATAAATGAGTAAATGACTGTTTTTATAATCTTTATATATAACTTGGTATGAGAGGGGGCCGATCGCCCCCATCGCCCTCCCCTGGATCCGCCACTGATACTAAGAATAGCGGATGAGAAAATGTAAGACGCACGGTCTTCTATCATGCACAATACATAATATACAACACATAAGAATACACAATCCAATACTAACACTCACATACACAGAACCGCATAAAATACATATGGTATAATAGGAATAATGCAGAAACACTTAAAATAATCATATTTGATGTACCATAGGAAATAAAACACCCACCATCAGATCTTTTCAGCCAAAGCATGGCTGTTGCCTACAACACCACGGCAAGTATGACAACCTCAATTTTCCATTGAATTATCCAGTAACGGCGCTAGAGTATAACGTGCCCGCCTGCAAAACTAGTATAGGCGCCCTTCGGTTTTTTACATTAGTATTTTGTATAGTACCAACCAAAAAAAAAAACTCATTTTGGCGCCCTCCAAGAAGGGGCGCCCGCCTGCAGTGCATGCCTTGCAGGCCCGTTCGCCGACCCTGATTGAATTATCAACAAGAAAACAGTTTCCGAACCTTATTTGATAAATGTAGTCATACTCTTTAAAAGCAAACTTGTTAAAACACCATGATTTGATAATGCCATATTCAGTGGCGTAACTAGTCTGACCTGCGCCCCAATGCAAGTATTTCTCGTGCGCCCCTATTCCCAGACTTATTCTCCCAGGGCATCTGTCAGTTTCACTTCGACTTCATTGAAAGTTCTTCCCTGAGCTGCCACAGCTGTATCATCAGCGTAACTAAATTGCCTTGTTTGTTGGTGTATGGGTTGGTTGTTGGTGTATATGTTGTATAGAATCAGCGCGAGGACATTTCCCTGTGGTAGCCCGTTTTTTGGTCCCTCTACCGACTGTTCTTGGACTGGAGCGTTACGTAGAAGCGTCTATTCTGGAGCAGACATTTTACTAACCTTGTTAGTCGGAAATCCTTTGTAGTTTCGTAGAGCTTTGAGAGGAGCCGTTGATGGTTAACTATGTCGTAGGCGGCAGTTAGGTCTATGAACGCTACTCCTGTTATTTCTTTCCATTCAAAACCATCTTCAATATGTTGGGTGAGATTAAGAATTTGACTGCAGCAGCACTTTCCGGGTCTGAATGCTACTTGTTCTGGAATAATTTTAGTCTCCGTATATTCAGCGATCCGGTTCAGTATCATTCTTTCAAATGCCTTGAAAAGGTGGCACAAAAGGGAGACATGTCTAAAACTCTTTGTATCCGGTGGTATACCGCAGGATATACAGAATCGACCTGGTTTCTTCTTAAGCTTCTTTCATTTGGAATATTCCAGTTGCGGTATTTTATTACCAAAATCTATTATATGCACCGTATTTTTAAATATGTCCACTATATGCAAAATTCAAAATCAGAGAAAGATTATTCAAAGAAATATAACAGTAATTTTAAAGTTAATTATTAAAAAACATTATTATTCAAAAAATTAATTGAAAGTAAAATTAAGGGGCTATCCTAGTGTAAAACTACGAAATTCACATACTTTTTTGTTAATTTCTAAAATAAAAAGAACTGTACCAATTGTTTTGAAATTTTCATAAAAAAATTTCGAAAATTAAACGATTTATGCGCCATCTACTTGCACCGTGAAAATAAAAACATAGCTCCACTACTGCAGTAATTGGGACTAATAGAGACCTTGAAACATGAAATTTCAAAGTTATTAGTGAAATATAAGTTATATTCTATACGTTCAACTAGGGGTATTTTTGGCCGGCCACAGTTGTTCGTCTGTGATGCAACGTCCTCGCCACATAAGAACCCACGGTCAATCATCTGAAACTATTTTTGTGGATCCACAGAGTGCCCGGCCACAGTCTCCCGTCTGTTATGGCGCTAACGGAATAAAATACCACGAATATTTTTTTACATTTATTATTTTCGGGAAGCTACAGGGAGTTTTGCTTCAACATATTTTTTTTTGCTAAAATATTTCCAGAATATCAGTTTTTTACGCCCCCCTAAGGCCTGCGCCCCAATGCACCGCATTGGTTGCATTGGCGTTAGTTACGCCACTGGCCATATTTATGTACAATGCCTAATTTTTTTGCAAAATGTAACTTATTAGTAGGTAGTAACAAATATGTTTACACTGGACAACTCTTTAAATTGTAAAAACTATACATATATATTATAATCTGTTTATTAGAAATTATTATCATTTTTTCTTAAATATTTCACTTTTATTTATATCTCATCGAAAAAGGAAAATAGTCTTACAGCCGGTTAAGGAAAAAGAATATATCCACTTGATATCTCAGGTCAGTGACATGTAGATTTATGTATGGACAGCTAGTATTTAGTCTTGGATGATCCGTTAAAAATAACGAAATACAAGATTCCTGCCTAGTATCTGCTCAGATCGTGAGTAGCGGTTAGTGAAACTGCAAAACTGGTTCTCATAAAGATAAAATAAATACATTTTTGTTCAAAACGTAATAACATATTGTATGTAATTAAATCATAATTATTAATCACGCTTATAAATAGTTATACAGTAATTGTAGACATGTCTGCTCATAATAAAATATGTAGATTATTATCGTCATAAGAGAATAATAGTTCGGTGGTCACAGAGCCAAATTAAGCCCATATTGCGTTGAGCGTATAAATCGCCATTCATACTTTTTTTATTAAGAATTTAAAATGAAAAAGTGCTTTAAAACTTAAGGGAACATTATAGTCCTGGATCCCGCGTACCAGAGGTGTAACCAGGATGATCCTAGGGGGGTGGGGTACAACTACCGGATGGTCTCTGGAGGTATGGAATAGTAATGGTGTTAAGCGTATAGAGCTCAAAGTACAACCAAATGGGGGTGGGGGGTTACAACCCCCAAAACCTCCCCCTGGTTACGCCTATGCCGCGTACCAAAAAAAATTATTAATAGATAGCAAGCTGAAAATTTAGACGTGTAAATTCTGAGAAGTTTATGATTGTAACAACTAGCAGGTCTGGGTGTTTTTAAGTTTATTCAATAGCCAACGTTATATAGATACTTAGATACAGTGGACTCTCTCTATAACGAACACGGATATTACGAAGTTTCGCTTATAACGAGGTACAAAAGATGTCTCATGAAATCCCTATTGAAATATAACACCTCTATAACGAGGCAGATTTGGTTATAACGAGACAAAATGAAATCGAAGAATATATTTATTTCTTTACTTGTTTTTAGCGCAGTAATGGCTATAAATAAATATCTACCCCAACTGCCTGTATATAGAAATGACCAACATCTGTGTTATTATCGAGGCCAGTGCTGTATAATAAACTTCACCGACTGCAATAAACTTCTTCCTGTTTATCTATCGATAGATGTTGAATATTGTAGGAAATTTACAATTTACGATGGCGGTCTCATTGTTCAGGTCGACCATCGACACTTAATAAACTGTGTAAGAGGCATCAAAACATTTTAATATTATTGTTGTCTGATATAACGAGATCCGCTTATAACGAGGTAATTATTCCGTTATGTCAGCTCTCGTTATAGAGGGAGTCTACTGTATTATATATGAAAAATTGGTTTTCCGACAAAAATATTGGGCATTATAACAAGTCCGACACGTAGAACATGTCAAATGACAGGAATTAAGTTGTTGATAACTAGCAATCTGATTTTTGCATGAGAGTTTATATTAATGAAGGGTCAAAAAATTAATTGGAAGTTCTGTCCGACAAAATTCGACGTTAGTCCGACGTTCGAAACCTGTAAGATATAGAAAAAACACTACTTAATGTTCGGGCCCCTAACAAAAATTTATATAAATAGTAATGTTGTAAAAACAACAGTTAAAGTAATTCGCATTTTTGTAAATCTCTCTTGTAAATCTGTTGGGACAATCTGTATTGTGTTTAAAAGATTTAATTCTCTGAAAACTTAAGTGTTGGCGTTGTGTGTTTTATAAAATAGTCATATGGTTGCAGTTTATCGTCTTCGGGGTAAGCAGGTCACTTTGTCAAAGAAGTGTAACATGTGTGTGGCCCTTTTCAGGCCGAATAGTGTAAACTATCAAAGATAATAATGCAGTGATTTAAATAGAATTTCAGCAGTCCCTTTTTGCTCTCAGAGGTGAACCCTCTGTTCGCTTGTGCGTCTCTTTTCGCCGTAAAAATACGCTCTCCTCAATAATTAATAGATTAAAAAGACTCTTACTTTCTCTCGTTCGCTATTAAGAATATAATTTATCGTTAAGCCGCTTATTTGTTAAACTCGTTGTTTTTTTGTTAATAAATGTTTTGTTCGCTGAATACCTCTATTTCTCGCTTGCACAACCCTTACTGTCGTGTTAATTAGTAACTTTAAAACCAAACCAAATTAAATATTAGAACCAGTTCTCCTAATAGTTCACTGTTTTGTTTATATCGAAGGACAATTACATTACTTTGGGGACATGCGTATGGTCCAAAAATATTTACGTATGTCTAATTAGGCAAAAGGTAAAATTAAACCCCTTTTGCCACGGTGGGGTGAGATTCAATAAAAACTCACACCAAGTAATAATAATAATAACTTTTTTAAATGTAACAAATGAAATAGAGAATGTGGAAAAATCCCCTTACGAATTATCCCCTTATCCCCTTTTTCCACATTCTCTATTTCATTTGTTTGATTTCGTACGAGTGGTCGTTAAACCAGTAACTTTGGATCTTTTGATCACTGAGTGTGTTTCAAAGATCTACATATTTTGTTTTTTAAATGTATTAATTATTTAATAGAAATATAGTTTCACCAAAAATTTTAATTTTTAAAATTGCAATTTTTAATTAGTAAATTTTTTAATATTTAATATATATTGCAATAAATAAAATTTATATTTCAATAATTAAAAATTGTTTGAAGTGCAAAAACTACCGTGGAGTTTCTCTATACTATGTACAGCATATAAAGTCCTCACGTAAGTATATTATAAACCAGGCAGCGGCTCCAACCACTAGCAGAAAATATTATTGGAGAGTTTCAGACAGTCTTCAGACCAGGAAGATCGACAATGGACCAAATATTTACAGTCAAGCAGGTCTCTAGCAAATCATGGGAAATGGGAACACGACATTGATGTTCACAACGTGTTTGTAGACTTCAATCAGGCATACGACTTAGTCGAAAGGAAGAGACTATACCTACTTTGGCTGAATTCGCAATACCACACAAGCTAATTAAGCTCATTAAAGACACAATGGATGAAACTCAGGCATGTATATGAGCACAAAACCACCTGAGAGACTTTTCAAAATCTCGCAGCGATTGAAGCAAGGATATGGGCTTGCCCCAACATTGTTTAACCTGGCACTGGAGTATGCGGTTAGGCAAATGCAGACTGGACGAGGAAACCTACTGACCAACAGAACCGTTCAACTGGCCGCTTATGCCGGTGATATTAATATTATTAGTAGAACATCAACAGGAGCATAAGAAACATGTGCAGAGTTAAAAACGCAAACGAAAAGGCTAGGTTTGGAAATTAACACAGAAAAAAACAAAAATAATGATACAGACGAGAAGAAATATAATAGTCCCACAAAACATTATACATGAAGATGACATCGAAACGGTTGGAAAGTTTACATACCTGGGAGTACTAGAAATATATGCCGATGGATTAGAAGATAGAGAAATACGGAGGAGAATAACACAGGCAAACAGAGCTTATTTTTCCCATATATTCTCCCATTCCCATATATTTCGGTTTAAAAGTGTCCACCGAAATACAAGGATAAGAATCTATAAAACCTTAATTCGACCAATAGCATGCTATGGCAGTGAAGCATGGGTCTTGAAAGAAACATCCAAAAACAAACTCGACACATTCGAAGGTAAAGTACTGAGGAGAAAACTAGGACCTGTGAATTCGATACAACAACCAGCTTTATCAACGTTATAAGGAAACACCCCTGTCAAACTTCATCAGAATACAAAGATTGCAATGGGCCGGACATGTGATAAGAATGGTAGAGGTTAGGTTACCAAAAAGCGCACTGAACGCTTGGATGCAGGGAAAGAGAACGGTTGGAAAGCAATGAAAGCGCTGGGAAGACACAGTAAGCAGTGATGCACAAGCATTTTTAGGAGTCCATGTATGGAGAGGAGCAGCGACAGATAAACAAGGCTGGAGGCGAAAAATAAAGGAGGCCAAGGCTTAATTTGGGCTGTAGTGCCGTAGAAGAAGAAGAACAGGATGGGAGGATAAACTTCCTTTTTGCACACTGTTGTGGGTTGTAGAATATGATAATATTGCATCTTTTTGTGCCAGCCGTTCCTGTGTTCTTGATTTTTGTTTTTTTTTTCGTTTTTCGCTGCCACTTAAATATTTGTAACTTATGATAATAATGAAACGATTACTTAGTTAAGAAAAATAAGTGTTCAAAGAAAGTTAATAAAACGACTAGGTACTGATTAATGAATAGATTAGTTGAGCTAACTTAAAAAGAACAGGACTGAAAACTAATACAAGCAATCAATACTTTATCTTTGCAAAAAACGGCATCAAACATCAAACTATATATTAAATTTAAAAGTGCATTTTGAATAAATATTATGACAAATACGTGACTATACCTCTTGTAAATCGTACCTCTTGTTAATCCCTCGAAAGGGTGTTTAAATTTTGCTTAATAACCTTTCAGCCATCTGTTTTCACGGTAGTGTAATTTTTAAGGTACCTTAAGCTAGCATGGCCACATGAGCAAAACCCAATTTAACCTATGCCATAATTTTTCACCAATTTTTCACTAATTTATTACCACCCTAATAATTTTTCACCCCTTAACCCCACTTCAGGAGAGATGTCACGCTAGCTTAATATTCAAGCTAGCAAAATTCTCGATAAAACGGCATTGCATAAGCGGAATCCAATTTAACATATGCAATAATTTTTCACCCATGTTAAACTAATTTACTACCACCCTAATAATTTTTCACCCCGTAACCCCGCTTCAGGAGAGATGTCACGCTAGCTTAACATTCAAGCTAGCAAAATTCTCGATAAAACGGCATTGCATAAGCGGAATCAAATTTAACCTCTGCAATAATTTTTCACCCATGTGAAACTAATTTATTACCATCCTAATAATTTTTCACCCCTTCACCCCGCTTCAGGAGAGATGTCACGCTAGCTTAATATTCAAGCTAGCAAAATTCTCGATAAAACGGCATTGCATGAGCAAAATCCAATTTGACCTATGCAATAATTTTTCACCCATGTCAAACTAATTTATTACCACCCTAATAATTTTTCACCCCTTCACCCCGCTTCAGGAGAGATGTCACGCTAGCTTAATATTCAAGCTAGCAACATTCTCGATAAAACGGCATTGCATGAGCAGAATCCAATTTAACCTATGCAATAATTTTTCACCCATGTTAAACTAATTTATTACCACCCTAATAATTTTTCACCCCTTCACCCCGCTTCAGGAGAGATGTCACGCTAGCTTAATATTCAAGCTAGCAAAATTCTCGATAAAACGGCATGGCATAAGCGGAATCCAATTTAACCTATGCAATAATTTTTCACCCATGTTAAACTAATTTATTACCACCCTAATAATTTTTCACCCCTTCACCCCGCTTCAGGAGAGATGTCACGCTAGCTTAATATTCAAGCTAGCAACATTCTCGATAAAACGGCATTGCATGAGCGGAATTCAACTTAACCTATGCAATAATTTTTCACCCATGTTAAGCTAATTTATTACCACCCTAATAATTTTTCACCCCTTAACCCCACTTCAGGAGAGATGTCAGGCTAGCTTAATATTCAAGCTAGCAAAATTCTCGATAAAACGGCATTGCATGAGCGGAATCCAATTCTACCTATGCAATAATTTTTCACCCATGTTAAGCTAATTTATTACCACCCTAATAATTTTTCACCTCTTAACCCCACTCCAGGGGAGATGTTCCCCTAGATTAATATTCAAGCCAGCAGAATTCCAAAAAATGGCACCTCGTGAGCGGAATTGTTTATAATAGGTATTATTACTGATGAAAGAAATTGTCTTTAACAGCATTGTGTTTTGTAAATAAAATTTGCTATTTTAGTGGCCTATGGTATGTTAGTGATAAGCCCTTGAAAAACGTCAGCCTCACCACCCAAAATCGTCATCACCTCCACCTTTCACTCTCCGTAACTCCGGAACCGTTGATTTTATAACAATTATGTATAGGACCTTTTTTTATGAAATTTTGTTAAATTTTATGCAGAACATTTTTGTATAGAACATTGTTTATCCTAAATCATAGATTTAGAAATATTGACGAAAAACGTAAAAAACTACTAATTTACCGACTTCTCCCCCATCTCTCCCATCTCTCCCCGCCCCCCAAACCGGACGCTCAAAATGAACAATATATGGACCATATAGAACAATTTGTTATAATTTTTTAAAATAAGGACACAAACAGTTTTTTTCCATAAGTGGTTTCCACACATTATAATTTCAAAATTTAACCCTGTATTATTCATAATATACCATACATGATGTAGTTCGATGAAATCAGGTTGATAAGCAACTTTTAAAAATATAAAAATATATAGGGTGTTTCATTAAAAATAAAGCTTATGGACTATGCTAGACTTGCGTGAATCACCCTGTACAATCAAATTTAGGTTTAAAAAGCGTATATTTATATTTAAAAATGGACGGGTCTTGCTAAATGCATATTGCATGCATATTTCGCATATTTGAGAACTTTACTAAATTTTGCATATTTTTAAAGAAACATGCATATTTTTAAAGAAACATGCAAATTTTGAGCCTATTTAAAAACATTTTAGTCCAAAAAAAATTTAAAATTTTTTAATTCAACACAAAATATTTCCCCGCACAGGCTGGCGTATGTATATATGAAGGGCTTAATGTGAAACAATGACAAGCCACACATGATTTCAAAACAAGTTAGTGTTATTCTTGGTTAAAGTAATAGTATACCAAGCCACTAACAAATTATCTCAGCCCTTCGTTAATAGATGGCCCGATAAATCTATGGTCGCATAGGTCAAGTTTGTCTTTAGTATCTACTCGACATGACAAGCCACATCAAAATGGCGAACATGGGCGGAAGCAATTCGGATAATTATTGAGTTCTGATGATTCTAGCAAGAAAAATAGTAAAGTTGACTTGACATTCGATGACAGTGACCGTAACCCTGACTATGTACAATCTAGAAGTCACTCAAGTAATGAAAATACAGCGATATGTAATTTTTTCCTAAATGTGGCCTGTCACATTATTACCATTCAAGATTAATGTAGTGGCTTATGACGTGGCTTGTTATATTATTGCATTTGGTTGTAGGATAATGAACAAGGTCCGTCAATAAAAAGGACAAAACCAAACACACCCGTCAAAAATTCCAACAAGTTGATGGAGACAAAGAAATAAACACTGTTTAACACGTATAGGGTTGAAACCACCACGAACTCAGTCAATAATAGAAAATTATGAATCTACATATATCGAAAATTTGGGTATTTATTATTAATGGAATAATGTAACATGCCACATTTATTTTAAATAAATGCTGTTTTTTCTCGAGTTTCAAGTAATTTTATTAATATTGTTGTCAACTATGATCTCATAGGGCATGATGCATCGAAATATCTAAACTAAACAATAAAAGTTGTTACTTGATTTTTAATATTATTTTTAACATTCAAAGACAAATATCTCATTTTTACCTTTTTGAGGCTTGTCATTGTTTCACATTAAGCCCTTCATATATATTATAATAATATATTAATTCGAGAACTACCTGAAGAGAGACGGCTCATTCACTGCCTTTTCATTTTTTCTTAGAAAATACCCGATCTTTACACAAAGTACTTATTAGTGCTTATCGTACGCCGTTATAAAATGATTTTAGGTTGTAGTGATGAAGGATGGTTTACCCGAAAATCCGAATTTTACTTTATACTTTTATTATATTTAGTAGGTACCTATAATTATTCTGGTAATTCTTTTAAATCCTCTATTGTTAAGAGAATTTACCCCATAGTTTTACGAATTTCTAACGGAAATTAACAAGTTATTTTAAATACGCCCCAATTACTTTTATTGATGTTGAAAGTAGTTTTTCAAGTTATAAAAATATTTTATCTGATCAAAGAATATGTTTCCTCGTAAAGAATTTGGAAAAACAAATTGTAGTGAATTATAATCGAAGATAATTTATAGTGATATTGTTGTTTTATTTTAAATAGGTAACTATTGGTAGCAGTTTTTGTAAAAACTGTGAATAAATTGCATATATAAAAATTTTTTTTTATTTGAAAGATAATAAATAAGATTGCCACCCCCCCTATAAAAGAACCCCCTAGAATAGAATAGAACAGAAAACTTGTGGTTTCTTGAAATGCGCATTTTTTGAATTTTTGTGCATATCTTGCACATATTTTGTAATTTTTTACCGCATATATATGCGCATATTTCATCAAAATTGATCGAATATAAATCCGCTCCCAAGTTATGAGGAACTGTACATGCTCCTACCTCGTATAGAGGCTCCTATGAGGAATAACAAATGACCTAATAAAAAGTGTCTGCTTTCATTGTTTAATAATATACAGGGCGAGTTTCGCATTTTGACACAAATTTGTATTCGTCATAATTTTTGAACGGTCAGATCGATGTGTCTCTTATTTTGGTCAATCGTTACACTTTTACCATCTAATCAACTGATTTATTCAAACTGGAAAAAAATCAGGCCCGGATTTAAAAAATTAGTTCGTTTTGGTATTAGAAAAAATTTCACCCTGTATACGCTTTTTAAAAACTCTAATATGAATTTTACAAACTAGACAAATAGTCAATTAAAATGGCATATTTATTTTTTCCCCACACGATTACTTAATTTTTTATTAAAAAATCAAATTTGTGAAAATCGGAATTTTAACCCAAAAATGAAAAAGAAAATATCACGGTTAATTCGCTACACCTTTGTTCCATTTTAATATTTTTTTTTTCTAAAATTTTTACAGCACATATCTCTTACCATTGTGAAGATTATGAAAATTGTTATAGACTTTTAGTCTTCTTCTCGTAAAAGTTATGAATTTTTAAAAATAAAAGGTGCAGATTCATGAATTGCAAAGTTAAATCGCAAAAATTAAGTGAAAAAATTTAAAATTTGTCTATTTTATCACGTCTTTGTTAAACTATAGAGTCCAAAGAGAAGTGTTATGGGGAGTTTTAAATCTAGACGTGTTATAGAAAAAAAAAAAATGGTAAAACTTTTAATTTTAAGAAAAACGTTGTTTAATTTTTTTTTATTTTTATGGTAAAATTGCGATGTTGACGAATTTGATTTTTTAATAAAAATTAAGTAATCGTGTGGGGAAAAAATAAATATGCAATTTTAATTGCCTAATTGTCTAATTTGTAAATTTTTTTCTAGAAACAAACGAACTAATTTTTTAAAGCCGGACCCGATTTTTTTCTAGTTTGAATAATCAGTTGATTGGGTGGTAACATAAATTAAATATTTGTTTAAAAAAAATTAATTTTTGTAATAAAAGTTAATTTTTTTAAATCTATGGTTCACTTTACCAAACTTTTAATTCATAGTCAAATTTGATTCTTTTTATAAAAATTTATGTAATCGTGTGGGGAAAAAATAAATATGCCATTTTAATTGCCTATTTGTCTAATTTGTAAAACTCATATTAGAGTTTTCAAAAAGCGTATACAGGGTGAAATTTTTTCTAAGACCCAAACGAACTAATTTTTTAAAGCTGGACCTGATTTTCTTCTAGTTTGAATAAATCAGTTGATTAGGTGGTAATAGTGTAACGATTGACCAAAATAAGAGACACATCGATCAGACCGTTCAAAAATTATGACGAATACAAATTTCTGTCAAAATGCAAAACTCGCCCTGTATATTATTAAACAATGAGAGCAAACACTTTTTAATGGTCATTTGTTATACCCCATAGGGGCCTCTATACGAGGTAGGAGTATGTACACTGTACAGTTGCTCATGACTCATCCTGTATATAATAATATTAGATTAATATTATATTAAGATTTTAAAACAAGAGTCGCCAGAATTTTGCTAAGAATATCCTAAGTGGTTTTTAGAATATCATAAGAATGAAACGTTTATTGGTGTTTATCTCGATATGTATACAATGTGACATTTATTGTTTTTCCCCTGTACTCTATAACTTAGCCTACTCAAGTCAAAATATGAACTACTTAGCAGTACAAATTAATAATTAAGCATTTATACATTAGAATGCAAAAATATTTTGCATTCAGCTAACGCGAATGTGTAGCTTGTGGAATGTTTCCCATTCAGTGTGGTTTTGGTTGTAAAATTATGAGGTTGGTTAACATTAAGTAAAAACTTACCAGAGCCATTTCTTATTTTACTTATAAATATAGTAGGTATAGTGAAATGTACTACATATTTTATTTGTAAATAAGCCACAATTCAAGTTAAAAATGACATTTATTGATGTTTCGGCTTCCACTTCGGAAGTCGTCATTGAAATACAAAATAAATTAAAAACAGATTGTTTGTGTTGCTTAGTAAAAAAATTCTTTTAAAAATTTAATTTAATCTGGCTTAAACTATAGTATATATTTCTCAATAAAATAGTAAATTTTTTTCAAAAAGATTCCACAAAGAAACAGCTTCAGAATAATATAAAGTACAGTAAAATTGTAAAAAATGATTTTTTGGTCCTTAAATCTTAAATTTCCTGTACTAACGTGGTTAGAAATTATTCAGAGAAGTAAATAAATTTTAATACAGACAATCCACTTACTACAACAATAGTAATAGATACAATAGGTAAACATCTGTGTGGTGGTTTTATGACTTTGAAATGTGGAAAGAATAGTATCATAAAATGCATTATTATCGGTACCCTATTAAAAAAATTAAGTAATAAATGTTCCAAAGGGCTGTGTTAGCTATATTCAAAATTACATACTTGTTAATTTAAAAATTATTTTACTTTTATACTTATATATCACAGTTCACTGTCAATTGACATAACGTAGATATATTATACCTATTCGTGTTTTATTCATTATTAATGATAAAATCTAAAAATCAGTTTTTTAGACTGATCTTTTAAAAAATATTGAGAGATGAAAATTGAGTCCTATAACAATAATAATTACAAGAATAAAAAACCGCTAAACGCCGTAAAAATGAGTGGCGCATACAATATTCCAGCTACAAAAGATCTGATATGAATATTACGTGGCGCGACAATGTATTTTCATTTTAATGCAAAACAAAATTCTAGTTTTATTTTAAAAGATTTTTCCATAATATTTGCTCAATTTGAAGTAAAACGCGTCACAAAAGACTAACTTTGATACAGTTTGAATTTTGAAACTCTATTGTGGCGCGTTTACTTCAAATTTAGCAAATATTATGGAAAAATCTTTTAAAATAAAACTAGAATTTTGTTTTGCATCGAAATGATGCAATACTTGATGATGATACTTTGTCGCATTACCTCCCAAATGACCTAGTGTCCATCGAATGTCCACACTCAATTCTTTTCTATTCGAAATAGATTGAAAAAAAATATTGGGATGGCTGGCAAAATAAACTCTGATTGCCCGTTGCCAGATCAAATTTAGCGTCGTAATCACTACAACTACATAAACCATTTCGAGAATAATCGTTAATTGGATTATACTTCTGTAGCTCAATAACTTCTAAACGGTTTAACCGATTTTGATCACTAAACATGAGTTTGAAACGTATTGACAAGTAGTATCTGATGCATCTAAGGTCAAGTATGCTAACTGATTACAGGAATTATTGAGCTTGAAACCCGTTTTTTCCCATAGACAATAGATTTGGTCATACTTATAAAGCCTGTAACTTAAAAAAAAATAACTTAAAAATCCAGTATTTTCAAAGTTTAGTTTTTCAGTTTTTCGGCTATAATACTGAGCCGCGTGTATGTCTGATCCTGACGGCTTACACACCATTTGAAAGCTTAAATCAACACTATTGATTTGGTGTATTTGCGGTTCTCCTGTATATTCTTGAACCGAAGATATATACCCCCAAAAAACATACCGTTTTGTACCTACCAAGTCCTATAACTGGCTTATGGGTGGTCAAAAATCACAAACTACACCGGTTCTGAATCGGCCCTAACCCCCTCTTCAAACACAGAAAAAAAAATTCAGATCGGTTTAACTTATCCACACACATACATGCATACATACATAGATACATACAGTTAAGTCCACGAGTCTTTACCCGTGCGTCATCATTTAAAGCCTACGAAATAAGTTGATGATAAGTCGGAAATTGAAATTTACTAAACGCAAGAGCAAGTGACAGTAAGTAGCTACTGCTCCTATTACGGGTTAAAATTTGAGTTATCAAATATGTGTTTGATCTCGCCAGGTATTAATGACACATGGGTAAAGACTCGTGGTCTCAACTGTACCGGGTGTCCCAATAAGAATGGCTCTCGGCCATATCTCAGGAACCGTTTATGGTAGAGCTTTCAAATAAAAAATTTTATAACAAAAGTTACCTCAGGAAAAGCCTGGAAATTATTTTCATAATTGTGGGACCACCGCTAGAGGGCGTAATTGAATATCAAAAATTAAAAAATCTAAATTTTACAAAATTTTCCTAATGAAGGGGCACTGGAAATCCAATCGTCGTATTCTTCATAAAATTCTACGTATATTTGATTTGACAAGTTTAAGTCTACCTTTGGAAATAAGAGGTCGGGGTGAGTGGGAAACTTGTTATGAAAAACTGGCTGTGAGTCCGGTTCTGCTTAATCAAATTTTGCAAACTTGGTCTTGTTGAGGACAGATCTTTTTCGTCAATGTAAAAGTTATGATTTCGAACCAACTTACTGAGTAATATGCCAGCTAGAACGCGTTATTTAATTTTTTTCAGAAATCTAGTGTTCCTTGGAAAATATTAAATACAAACCTGCATTTTTAATACCATATTACAAAATTAGATAAAATTAGCAACAGAATACCGAAAACCGCATGTTAATACCTTTTTTCTATCTCGAGATATCTTACAAAACGTGTAAATTTAAAAACATAACTGTTACTGTCACCGGTAAACGAAATTCATTAAAAGTAGTGTGCTATGGAAACAACAAAGAAACATTTTCCAGCTGTCAACGTATATTAGGTCTTTTCAACGCTTCTCATTTGTTTCGAGCTTCGTTCATATCTCGTATATTAATATTATACACGGATTATACGGCATATGACAGAGGCTTGAAACAAATGAGAAGCGTTGAAAAGCCCTATTACAAAGAAATAAAAACAACTATTTAGTGATGACATAAACGTTCAAATTTTTGCCCATCATTTTCGTTGCAAACATTTACTCTTTCAAGAGTAGATTGAACAGCAGTCTCAATTTCTGCTCTCGATATGCTTTGAATGGCGTTTAGTATTCTCTGGATAATGTATTCTAGAGTAGTGTATGATGGGCAACAATTTGAATATTTAGGTCGTCACTAAGTAGTTCTTTTTGTTCTGTGTTATATTTAATTTTAATAGTATTGTTTCTCTTTATATTGTTGTTTTAATTAATTATATTTTTATACGTTGACATCTGGAAAATGTTATTTGGTTTTTTTCCACAGCACACTACTTTTCATTAGCTTAGTTTAACGGTGATAGTAACAGTTATGTATTAAATTTACACGTTTCTCGAGATATCTTGAGATAGACAAAAGGTATCGACATGCGGTTTTCGCTATTCTATTGCTTATTTAATATAATTTTATAAAGGATGATTAAAAATGCATACTTGTATTTAATATTTTCCAAAGAAAACTAGATTTCTGAAAAAAGTTAAATAACGCCTCCCAGCTGGCTTATTACTTACTAGGATGGTTCAAAATTATCACGCTTACATTGAAGAAAAAGATCTGTCTTCAACAAGACCCAGTTTTTAAAATTTTATTTAGCAGAACCGGACTTACAGACATTTTTTCATAACAAGGTTCCCACTCACCCCCACCTCTTATTTGCAAAGGTAGAGTTAGACTTGTTAAATCAAATATGCGTAGAATTTGATGAAGAATACAATAATCGAATTTCCAGTGCCCCTTCATTAGGAAAATTTTGTAAAATTTAGATTTTTTTATTTTTGATATTCAATTAAGCCCTCTAGAGGTGGACCCACAATTATGAAAATAATTTCCAGGCTTTTCCTGAGGCAACTTTTGTTATAAAATTTTTTGTTTCAAAGCTCTACTATAAACGTTTCCTGAGATATGGCCGAGAGCCACTCTTATTGGGACACCCGGTACATATCCACAAACATTTTCCCTTTTTTAATTAGAAATTGAGTCATATGTCTGAGCTCGACAACTTTTAAATGGTATAACCGATTTTCAAAATTAGACATGCGTTGGAAAGGCAATGATCAGTACTATTAGAAGCCGCAAAGCTAGCTTGAATATTAAGCTAGCGTGACATCTCTCCTGAAGTGGGGTTAAGGGGTGAAAAATTATTAGGGTGGTAATAAATTAGTTTAACATGGGTGAAAAATTATTGCATAGGTTAAATTGGATTCCGCTCATGCAATGCCGTTTTATCGAGAATTTTGCTAGCTTGAATATTAAGCTAGCGTGACATATCTCCTGAAGCTGGGTTAAGGGGTGAAAAATTATTAGGGTGGTAATAAATTAGTTTAACATGGGTGAAAAATGATTGCATAGGTTAAATTTAATTCCCCTAATGCAATGCCGTTTTATCGAGAATTTTGCTAGCTTGAATATTAAGCTAGCGTGACATCTCTCCCGAGGCGGGGTAAAGGGATGAAAAATTATTAGGGTGGTAATAAATTAGTTTAACATGGGTGAAAAATTATTGCATAGGTTACATTGGATTCCGCTCATGCAATGCCGTTTTATCGAGAATTTTGCTAGCTTGAACATTAAGCTAGCGTGATATCTCCTGAAGTGGGGTTAAGGGGTGAAAAATTATTAGGGTGGTAATAAATTAGTTTAACATGGGTGAAAAATTATTGCATAGGTTAAATTTGATTCCGCTCATGCAATGCCGTTTTATCGAGAATTTTGCTAGCTTGAATGTTAAGCTAGCGTGACATCTCTCCTGAAGCGGGGTTAAGGGGTGAAAAATTATTAGGGTGGTAATAAATTAGTTTAACATGGGTGAAAAATTATTGAATAGGTTAAATTTGATTCCGCTGATGCAATGCCGTTTTATCGAGAATTTTGCTAGCTTGAATATTAAGCTAGCGTGACATCTCTCCTGAAGCGGGGTTAAGGGGTGAAAAATTATTAGGGTGGTAATAAATTAGTTTAACATGGGTGAAAAATTGTTGCATAGGTTAAATTTGATTCCGCTCATGCAATGCCGTTTTATCGAGAATTTTGCTAGCTTGAATGTTAAACTAGCGTGACATCTCTCCTGAAGCGGGGTTAAGGGGTGAAAAATTATTAGGGTGGTAATAAATTAGTTTAACATGGGTGAAAAATTATTGCATAGGTTAAATTTGATTCCGCTTATGCAATGCCGTTTTATCGAGAATTTTGCTAGCTTGAATGTTAAGCTAGCGTGACATCTCTCCTGAAGCGGGGTTAAGGGGTGAAAAATTATTAGGGTGGTAATAAATTAGTTTAACATGGGTGAAAAATTATTGCATATGTTAAATTGGATTCCGCTCATGCAATGCCGTTTTATCGAGAATTTTGCTAGCTTGAATATTAAGCTAGCGTGACATCTCTCCTGAAGTGGGGTTAAGGGGTGAAAAATTATTAGGGTGGTAATAAATTAGTGAAAAATTGGTGAAAAATTATGGCATAGGTTAAATTGGGTTTTGCTCATGTGGCCATGCTAGCTTAAGGTACCTTAATTTTTACGACTTTTAAGACGTAGGGTAGTTATATTCTATTTTAGTAAACTAAACTGGAGCTGGGATTTGCATTTAAAATTGAATAGTAAATTTGCATAAGATGCCAAAAGAAAATAGTTTTAGATTAATAAGAAACTGGTCTTTATTTACAGAAAGGAAAATGATTGGTCCCAACAAAAAGTAGATAATAAATAATCGTGTATTTTAATAAGGGTAATTTTTGTGACAGTTTATTTTCTATTAAATATTTGCAAAATATGAATGTTTGCGTAAAGAAACTTGTAGTCATCCCATACGTAATATACTGCGAGGCATAAGTTAGGGATATAGAAAATTTATGCTCATTTTCATAGTTGATTTTTTCGTGAACGGGTTAACGGATCCCGCTAATTTTTTTTACTATTTTAGATATTTCTTTAGTATTGTTTCGCTATAACTTTTCCCATGCGTCACGATTCATTTTAAAACAAATTAAGTCAAAACGTAAAGTGAAACGTACGCCGACGTGTGTAGTATAATATACATAGTATACAGTATACAAAATGTATATACACATCGACGTTATGTTTTGACTTAATTTGTTTGAAAAAGAATCGTGACGTATGGGAAAAGTTATAGCGGACGAACAATATTATCACAGTTGTGCAAAGATTTACTCAAACTTCTTTTTTGTACTTATACTGGGTGGAGGAAAAGAAATGTTTTTCTTATGTTAAGTTTGAAACACCCTGTAGAGAGGACGAGGTACAATAATGCATCGGAATCGTATTATAGTCTTATGTTTGGTGAATTTTTTTTTAAATGTGCCTGATATCTTTAGAAACAAAGAAAATAGACGGATTTGTATTTTAACTTGTGTTTTAACCGAAACTAAAGTTTGAGACACCCTTTAGGGAGGAAGAGGTAAAATGGTGGTTATGCATCGATACTATGTTGTAGTCTCATCTTTTGTGAATCATTTATTTTTAAAATTTTTCTGATATCTTTAATAACAAAGAAACTAGACCGTTTTACTATTTAATATGTGTTTTAACTGACGACTGCGATACGTGAGGAGGTCACGTCTTATCATACCACTAAGATGACATTATTTTCTATATATAGTGCGAAAGAAAAAGAGTGTTCAAAGAAAAAGAATATGTGTAATGTAACTCTGTATATTTAAAGAGCCTCCAGGTAGACATCGAATCCGTATTACTTTCAGGGAAATTCCACCCCAAAACTTCATAGAGCCTCTATTAAACAATCTCGTCTCTCTTAAGTTGTGCTATGCATACCACTTACCTGATCGACAATCGTTTACGTTATGTGCCTTTCTGTTTTTAAAGTTTTGTTAACTGTTATATTTGTTAGTGTTAATTTAGTTTTGTTTCAGTAAAAATACATGGTAAGGAGTAAAACCACCTATTTTCTTTGTTATTTTCTTTACCTTTAGAAAGCTAAAGATATCAGGGAGATTCAAAAAACAAAATTTTCACAAAACATAAGACCACAATACGATTCCGATCTAAACACAGATTTGTACCTCGTTCTCTCTACCGGGTGTTTCAAACTTAACATAAGAAAAACATTACTTTTCTTCCACCCGGTATAAGTACAAAAAAGAAGTTTAATTAAATTTTTGCACAACTGTGTAAATACTAAAGAAATATCTAAGATAATAAAAACAAAAATTAGCGAAATCCGTTAATCTGTTCACGAAAAAATAAACTATAAAAATGAGCATACATTTTCTATATCCTTAACTTATGACTCTCAGTGTAGTGGAAATTTTTAATCCAACAACATCCAACATCGGCATTCACGTTCCAACTTTCTTTGTAATACCGCTAGTCGTACCACTAGTGGTATTACTAGTAGTACTACAACCCATTCACGGTCTGATTTTAGATCCAACATATCACTTTCTCTCTCTTGTCGTACCACTAGTAATACTACAAATCAGATCATGAATGAGGCCCTTAACCAAATTTGTTATCATTTCCTGTTCGTAAAATTAAATAATCTTGAAAATTTATATTGTTTTTTTCAATAAAAATATTCTTTTGGTGATCTTTTCGGGACCCATTAAAATGCGGGCCCGAGGCAGGGGCTTTATGGACCTAGTGGTAAAATAGGCCCTGATTTTAACTTTTTTATGTATAAATTGTTGTCTGTAACTCAAAAAGGTATATGACAGAAAATAGTTTGGGACAATCAAAAAAATAATTTAACGATAATTTATTTAGTATTATTTATTCGTTGATAAAGCTTTTTTAATTGTATATTATCATTTATATTCACATACTTGCATTGTTGCATTTGTATAGGTATACATACGTGCCCACTCCAAAAACGTTGAGTAATGTATGTATAAAATGTTTTTCAAAAAATTTGTTACTTTTTATGGGTGGAACTTGTTCTAGAGATATATTTGACATTTTAGGATCCTCAAAATGATAATAGAAAATGTGAAAAAAGAACTTGGAGCTTTATAATAATTAGGTGCATCAGAAAGTATGGAAAATTTCCTTCAAAACCCGTTGTATACAGGTACATTTTTTTCCATAATCTAATGACGTCCCCTGTAAAATGACGTCGAAAAATATGTAAAAGGAGCAAAAATTCGAAAATCGTCGGTTTCGTGTCTTTAAAAGGGTGCCTTAGAGGGCCCAAAAAATTCTGAAAAAAATCCCATTATTAAATTTATTAAAATTAATAAAAAACTTATGAATTTACTTTAATAAACAAGCGTTATTAAAATTTCTAATCAGAGATTTACCTAATCTGAACATTTAAATTCCAAATTTGGTGGAAAACAGACCAGGCTAATGTGTATATTAATTTCATTATTATTATGTCAATAACATTGTTAATTTCAATTAGCTTTTATAGACCTGGATCTCGCGTACCAAAAAAAAGTTGATTAATAGCAAGCTGAAAATATGTTAATAACGTAACGGTGTCTAGTCGGACAACTTTGACGTGTGGGGACACTGGAACAGGGGAAGTTTTAATTGTGGAACAGGTTAAAAATTTGGAACGTCAGACTACGAAAACGTTCGATGTATTTTGGTGGACAGAACTTCCAATTGATTTTTTGCCATTTCAGGTTTTCAACAGGTTAAAAATTTGGAACGTCAGACTACGAAAACGTTCCATGTATTTTGTCGGACAGAACTTCCAATTGATTTGTTACCATTTCATTAAACTCTCCTGCAAAAATCAGACTGGTGTTATCACCAACTGGGCATTTTAATGAGTGGAACACGAAGAACATGTCAAATGGCAGGAATCATGTTGGTTAGTAATAGCAGTCTGATTTTTGCATGAGAGTTTAATGAAATGGTAACAAATCAATTGGATGTTCTGACCGACAATATACATGGGACGTTTTTGTAATCTGACGTTACAAATTTTTAAACTGTTCCACAATTAAAACTTCCCCTGTTCCAGTGTTCCCGTACATCAAAGTTTGTCTGACTAGACACCATTAAGCTATTAACAAATTTTCAGCTTGCTATTAATCAACATTTTTTTGGTACGCGGGATCCAGGCCTATTAAGAATTTTAGTTATTAATTTTAATTTTATTTATTTATAATAAAAATAATTATTTATAAGTTTGAAGAAAACGCTATGTTTTCAAATAATACTATTTTTGATTCTACATTCTTTCTCACCAGCATTTTTGTCTATATCTTACAGGTTTCGAACGTCGGACTATGAAAACGTCCCATGAATTTTGTCGGATAGAACTTCCAATTGATTTTTTACCCTTTCATTAATAGGTCTGGATCCCGCGTATGAAAAAAAGTTGATTAATAGCAAGCTGAAAATTTGTTAATAGCTTAAGGGTGTCTAGTCGGACAAACTTTGATATATGGGACATGGGAACACTGGAACAGGGGAAGTTTTAATTGTGGAACAGGTTAAAAATTTGGAACGGCCAGACCACGAAAACGGCACATGTATTTTGTCCGACAGAACAGACTTAAACTCTTCGAACAGAGATTAAACTCTCATGCAAAAATCAGACTGCTATTTATCACCAAATGAGCGTTTTAATGAGTGGAACATGTAGAATATGTCAAATGACAGGAATTATGACAGGTGATAAATAGCAGTCTGATTTTTGCATGAGAATTTAATCTCTGTTCGGAGAGTTTAAGTCTGTTCTGTCGGACAAAATAAATGTGCCGTTTTTGTGGTGTGACCGTTCCAAATTTTTAACCTGTTCCACAGTTAAAACTGCCCCTGTTCCAGTGTTCCCATATATCAAAGTTTATCCGACTAGACACCCTTAAGCTATTAACAAATTTTCAGCTTGCTATTAATCAACTTTTTTTTCATACGCGAGATCCAGACCTATAAACTCTCATACAAAAATCAGACTGTTAGTTATCACCAACATAATTCCTGTTATTTGACATGTTCTACGTGTCGGACTTGTTAGAATGCCCAACATTTTTATCGGACAAATATTTTTTCATATATTATACATATAACGTTGGCTATTGAATAACAATTATAAACTTGCTCGAATGACGTTCATCACGTTCCACAATTAACACTTCCCCTGTTCCAGTATTCGCATACATCAAAGTTTGCCAGACTCGACACCGTTAAGCTATGAACAAATTTTCAGTTTGTTATTAATAAACTTCTTTTGGTACTCGGGATTCAGGACTATTATCAAACCCATGGCCCCCGTAAGGGCTACTGGCATCTGTGTGCAAAAAAGGATTTTGGCGCCCCATAAGGTATTTTGGTTATGTTTATTTATTTATTTTTTTGGAGGTAGGTACCTAGGTAAGTAGGTAGGTGCTTGAAATAAAGCAAAAAACTGAACATTAGAAGTCATAATAGGTTTTAAAGAGTTTTCTTCAAAAAGTGCTTCATTTTTTGGTTATTTCACGTTGAAATATTTGATTTGGAATTTGACAAATAAGAACGTATTTGTCACGAGCTCCAATTTTGATTTTACTAGGTCTATAGACTTCATGAATACACCACTTTTTCGTTTTTTATAAGCTACATTTTTGATACAATATTTTTTTTTGACAAAATACTTAGTTTTTGAGTTATTTAATTTGAAAAGTATTGATTTAGTTACAAAACTCTATAGAACAAACGTGGCTTAGAATTAGTCAGTTTATCCATTTACGGACTTACTTTAAACCTAAATTTTTCCACCCCGCACCCCGAGAAGGGATAATTTGCACCCCCTAACCAAAAGCAACCAACGGCACAAGTCCAACTTTGAAGTGGAGGATAAGTAGAACCGTTGTAGAACCTAAATCCACATTTTCATGTAACTCGGTGGTAACCCTGAAAATTATACAAAATCCACAAGGAAAAGAAAAAGTTTTCCTGTAGTTGGCTGTATACCATCAATCACAAAATTGGAAAGAAATCCTTTGTAAAAGGTATAAAATTTTTTTTATTAAAAATCCCTTAAAAGGGCTACATCACAACAAAACGTTTTCGATTTTTATAAAAAATCATCATCAGTGTTCGATAAACTGGATGCTAGCTGAGCCACAAAAGAAAAATATCTGGGTAAAAACCCTTTACATAAAATATAGATGCCTTAAAAGTGCATACTTCAAGAAAAAGCCCTGTGATGGTCACATGGCAAACAGGATAATGCCCTAAGGTAAGGTATACAGGTTTCCCAACACGTGGGATCCAAATTGAGTTGATCACATTTCAATGACTTAATGGCAACTGAGTTGATCAACTCAATTTGGATCCCACGTGTTGGGAAACCTGTATACCTTACCTTAGGGCATTATCCTGTTTGCCATGTGACCATCACAGGCCTTTTTCTTGAAGTATGCACTTTTAAGGCATCTATATTTTATGTAAAGGGTTTTTACCCAGATATTTTTCTTTTGTGGCTCAGCTAGCATCCAGTTTATCGAACACTGATGATGAGTTTTTATAAAAATCGAAAACGTTTTGTTGTGATGTAGCCCTTTTAAGGGATTTTTAATAAAAAAATTTTATACCTTTTACAAAGGATTTCTTTCCAATTTTGAAAATTATACGGTATCGCCGCATTTAGCGTTAATTTACTGGGCTATAGGTACAATATAAAAATAAAAAATAGCTATTAATTGGACGGCGTTATGCATAACTCGACCAAGCACCATTTCTTTAATATCGAGATAACAGCGGATTCTGGTGACACATAGCTAAAACTATCTTGGAAAAAATCCCTGTTATTGTCACGTTAACAGTTACTAAGAAAAACAAAATTAAACCAAGCTACATTAATCCACTTACCATTAAACAACCAAGAAACGATGAAGACATTTATCTTAAAACTATGTTTTGGCGCTTGGTCGAGTTATGCATAACGCCATCCAATTGTAGTAGAGATATTTTCCGAGACTTTGCTGTTGCAAATTCATTAATTACATCGCTAAAATTTATACCATCAAAAATTTCTTGTTCAATCGCTAATATTGCTAGCCCAGGCAAGCTTACTTGAAGCATTGTCCTTAAATGATTGTTAAGTTTGAAAAAGATCGCTCGTTAAAAGCTACAGATACATACAAGTCAAAAGAATTCTTAGTGAAATGCTTATGTTTGGAAGGGTGGAGATTAAATTGTTTTTAAATATATATTGTAAAATAGTTGAGGGGCCAGTATCATCAGGCAATGAAAGTAATTTTAACTCTTTAATTTCATTAAACAAAAAACAAATCATTGGAGTGTATATCTTAAAATTATCCTGATGTGCCAGTCGTTCTTCAAGAACAAAACAACGTTTTAAAAGATCGCTGTCACTTAATTTAAATATCTTTCGGGTATATTTATTTCTACCTAAGCCTATTTAATTTCTCAACTTGTGTTTTAAAATTAATGTTTGTTTTTAATTATATTAATATATATTAATATTATATTAATATATTAATATATTATATTAATATAAATTTTTAATTTAATTTAATTTTTTTTTCAATTTTTAACCCTAGGCTTTGGCGCCCCTAAAGGATGGCGCCCGTGTGCATTGCACACTTTGCACATATGGTAACGGGGGCCCTGAAAACCCGAGGAAAATAAATTCAAATGCTTTCTTAAGTGTCATATAAAATATTCTTTTAGGAAAAACCAAAGGTACATATTTAATAGGCATTTTAATTATTATTGTTTTCAGAATGTTTAAATTGTGTTCAATAGAACTTCCATTTTGAGTAATATTCTTGCCACAGATGTTCTTACTAAAATAGACCACTTTCAGACTTAAAGGGGTGATACACACGCGAGTAAGTACGCGAACTTATGGCTCGACGACCTTTTTCGCGCGTGTATCCACCCGTTGTCCTAGGTGAACGACAAACGCGACAACGCGACACGACGCGACGCGACGCGAAAATATTAAGTAATGGTTGTATTTGTGTGTGGCCTACGTTTTCGGGTTAATCAGTCTACGACAAGACGCGAAGAAGTGCGAACTTGTTTTGTTTGCGACGAGACATGACGCGCGACGCAGTGTGACACCCCATTGCTTTTGTCAACTCAAATTATGCTACGCAATAGTTTATTAAGTAAATAAAAACTAATAGTAACTATACAGTACCAGTATTTTCTCATTAACATACCTTAGAGTGAGTAAAAGCCTCTCCTCAATAGAAATTGGTTTTTGAAAATTACTTATTGACAGTTGAATACTGGGTTTAACAGGTGCAATAATATAATCGAAAGTGCTTGGTAATAAGCCACAATACTCTTTAAACCAACGTGGATTATTTTTCTTAATTTCGAATATAAATAATGATGAAACTCTCGAAATTTATTTCGCTCTAAATATAATATAATTGTTTAAAATATGAATTTTCTAGTAACACTGCCGTATACTTCCCAATATTTAAGAATAGGAATGAATTGACATCGTCACGTTTGTCCTAGGTTGAGCGATGGAAAGCGACGTGATGCGACGCTACATAAGCCACACGTCGTGTGAATTACTGGTCGCATCGTATCGCAACGCATTGCATCGCGTCGCGTCGTTTTCCGTCACTCACCTAGGACAACGGGTCACACAGCAACTACGCGTACTTTAAGTCCGCCGAGTAAGTACGCCGTCGATCCAACAAGTTTGAAATCTTACTCGTAACCCGTACGTGTATCACTGCCACGAGCCGCGAGCCTCGAGCCATCATGTTATTGCGTTTAAAGTTACACTTATATTTTCACTAATTAAGCAAATTGCCTAGAAATAATTCAATCGTTTATTGTTGAAAGGAGACAAGTTACATTTTATAAGTTTTGAGAAAACCGTAAAACACTATTTTAAGCTGTACTAAATTATTTTTGATTATTTGTTTTTGAGTAAACCTAATTATTTATAGGCTGTTTTATCCTCCTGATGAAAATATTACTCTCTTATCTATGATATTTTGTTTGTTACCCACACTTTTCGATTTCGTCTTTTTTTATTAGTATTAAAAATATATAACACGATAGGATACGATACGAAGTATATAATACGATAAAATTCCTAAATAGCACAAACCACCGACGGCGACCGCGATCTTTAAAACCGCGTACTTTAAGTCTGCCGTGTATCACCGACGGCGAGCCGAGTAAGTCCGCGTTCTTTAAACCCGCATACTTAATGTTTGCGTGTGTATCACACGCTTTTTTAAATTCTAAAAAAGGCGCCAACCCAAATTCTAAAAAAAGGCGCTAACCCAAACTCTAAAAAAGGCGCCATCCTAAACTCTAAATAAAGGCGCCAGGCTCTCCTCCTAACCTTTTTACATCAAACATTTTTGAAAGCCTAATCTATCTAGTACACGTAAAGTAAATCAATATTATTTGTGATTTTTTTAAAGTGTAACTTTAATTTAAATTCATAAAATAATTTACCATTTTATATTGTACTTCATACTGTACTCTACAGTGCGTCCATAAAGTAACGCATAAATTCATTATTTCGTAAACCAGCGACATTAAGGAAAAATCCCGAAATAGGTCGATTTTTATTTTTAAATTCCGATTTTTTGGCATACATATCATACTAGTGACGTCATCCATCTGGGTGTGATGACGTAATCGATGATTTTTTTAAATGAGAATAGGGGTCATGTGATAGCTCATTTGAAAGGGTATTCAATTCTCTATTCACTAATATAAACATTAACATAATTATTTATACAAGGTGTTCAAAAAAACATTTTTTTAATTAAAATAATTGAGACAAAAAGAAGAATGTATGTAATTTATTTAATTCAAAATACGTTTTATTCTTGTCAGAAAACAGGAAAAAACGTTTATTTGACAAATAAATATTGTTTTTCGCTTAAATTCAATGTTAAAGCTGCCACCCACCTGTCAATTGTCAAACTGCTGCCACCCATTTGTCAAATAATTTTTTTTCTGTTTTCTGACAGTAGTAAAATGTGTTTTGAATTAAATAAATTACATATATTCTTCTTTTTGTCTCACTTATTTTAATTTTAATATTTGAACACCCTGTATAAATAATTATGTTAATGTTTATATTATTAGATAGAGAATTGAATACCCTTTCAAATGAGCTATCACATAACCCCTATTCTCATTTAAAAAAATCATCGATTACGTCATCACGCCCAGATAGATGACGTCACTAGTATCATATATATGCCAAAAAATCGTAATTTAAAAACAAAAATCGACCTCGTTCGGGATTTTTCCTTAAAGTCGCCGGTTTACGAAATAACGAATTTATGCTTTACTTTATGGACGCACTGTATACATAAGATAACCCGACAATTGGTAACGGACAATTCGTAACGGCGACAGTTCGTAACGGCAACACGTTGTAACAGCGACAGTTCGTAACGATACATATTCGTAACGGACAATTCGTAACGCTAACATTCAATTTTTTTTAGCAAATTTAGTACTGAATTTGTATTTTTTTAGGACCACTTCTTTTTAAATATATTTCACACATATTTTTGCATATTAAGTATATTCTATATTTATTATACGAAAAGGGAATATCGCTGGATTTAGTAAAAACTATTGAAAATACATATAAATATACAGATATACATAGCTATGGTAAGATATAAAGGAAAACTATCGCAACCTATCAAGTATGAAACTGGCATTAGACAAGGAGATTCGCTGAGCCCATTAGTATTGAATCTGGTAATGGATGAAATCATAAAGAAAGTAAAAAAAGAAGAGGATATAAGTAGAATGGGAGAAAAGGAAATAAAATTAATATGCTATGCCAACGACACGCCATAATAACAGCCGAAAATGAAGATGACCTACAAAGATTAATTAAAGAATTCGAAGACATGGCGCTCATATACAACATGGTGATCTCAACAGAGAAAACTAAATCGATAGTGATATCAGCGGAACCGAGACGATCTAAACTGGTCGTAAATAACAAAATAATAGAACAAGTGATGGAAATGGAATACTTGGGAATAAAACTGTCAAGCTACGGAAAAGTAGAAGAAGAAGTACAAAAACAAGTGAACATGGCGAACAGAGCAGCAGGATGTCTCAACAACACAATCTGGAGAAACAAACAGCTCACAACGGAAACGAAAACCATCAGGATATATAAATCAATAATACGACCGATAATGACGTACATAGCGGAAACAAGAGCAGATACGGCGAAAACACAAAGACTGCTGGAAACAGCAGAAATGAAAGTCTTACAAAAAATAACAAACCATACTCTAAAAGACAGAGTAAGAAGTGAGGAAATACGATCGAGATGTGGTATAGAAGAAATAAACATGTGAACCAAAAGAAGAAAAATAGAATGGAATTAACACATAGAAAGAATGACAGAAAATAGCCAAATGGAAGAAGATCATTGGGACGACCGAGGAAAAGATGGTCAGACAACATCAATTGAGGCTAAAAATCCAATTTAAACAGGTACATATTGAGCCTATTTATAAAGTAGGAAGAAGAAGAAGAAGTGAGTACACTTGTATAATGGACCGTGATAGTGTGACGTCAAAACGTCAAAAAAGTTTCCAAACAAAGCAACTGTCAATTGATTAGGTATACACGTGATTTGTGTAACCATTTTTAATTTTATTTTGTTTTAACAATCATCTGCACATTTTTTCTAAAGACACAATCCTTGTTAATCATATCAATCATATTGCTTTTAATTTTATAAATGTACTTACACAAAATCAAGGATTTACACACTACATAGTACTTACTGCGTTTCTTCAGGTTTTTAACCAGTCCTATTTGGAAATACCTATGGTGGGAAATATACTACGAGCATTGATTACAATCACGGGTACCCAACACATTACCATTTTGTAAAAATTAAACATCCTACAAGCAATATATTCCAATTATAAAAACGAAAACAAACACCATGCGTGAATTTTTGCTTTGTTTGGAAACCATTTCAGAGTAGCCAAAATTGATTTGACGTCACGACTATCACGGTCCATTAGGACAAATTTAGGATATTTACCGCAGCTTATCATCAGCTTCGTAATAAGTCCATTATGATGAAGTTTGTTTATTTTTATTACAGAAATAAATCAGTTACGACCAAGCTATATTTCGATTCTTAAATATGCATTTGTAACTAATTTAAACCACAATATTCTGAGATAAATTGTAAAATAATTCCTCACGGAACAAGATAAAGGTAAATCTCGGAAACCGCTGTCTTCCGTATGGATATCTTTATGGTCGTTTCTATGTATTTAATTAAAATTTATAATAACTACGTAATATAAAAAAAATGATAACAGTTTTGTATTGTATTACTAAATAACTAAATTTTACTGCGAGAACCATGTAACGGCCCTTTAACCTTTTATCTTTAAAACAATAAGGGGTTTAAAAGATTAAGTTTAATATGATTTTATAGCGCTTGAAATTTACCTTTCCAATGGTTTATAGATGAACCTGATACCATAAAAATTAATGAAGTTATTCTAAAAAAAAAACATTTTTTTGGAAAAATTTTTTCCCCAAATTTTGAAAAAGTTTTGGTCCATAAATTTTAATGCTATCAACTTCTTCGGGAGCTCAGGTGATAAATATTTCTGAGTATATACTTTGAAAAATGTTTAGTAAGTAGGTATATGTTAGTGGTCGCGCCATTTGGGAAGGCACTAATTTGAATTTTACTGCACTTATATAGAAGTCAAAATTTAAAGTTTTTCCTAAGCCATACCTCAGCAATAAATAATTCAATACTCAGTAGCAAAATTCAATATTACACCGAGAGAAAAAAATTCTTGACATAAAGAAACTTTATTAATATTTAAGAAAGATCGACTTGGCATATTGCCTGAGAAATATATCTTTGTATGTAAGATATAATTTTCTAAAATATTTCAAATAAATTTTAATATATCCAAAGAAATATATCTTAAACATGATTGAACTATCACTTTCTTGCAAACTGCAAACCCATTTGTCAGAAAGGAATTATATTTGTCATAAGAATATATTTTCTTGGCATTACAAAACTCTTCTTTCTGAGCAATAATATTTCTTAGTAAGGAATATTGTTATCTTACCATTATTAATTAATGTATTTAATGTTAAGAAATATATTTCGCAGATATAATTGTATATTTAGAATTAAGTTACATTTCTTAAAAATAAAGATATATTAGATACGGCGAAATAAATCATTCTGTTAAGGTAAAATTATTCAATATTATTATTAATTACTACATACAAATAATTTCTCCACTCTTAAACCACTGGCTTCTAAACAATATCTAATAAAACGATGGAGAGGCAAATACAACTTCCTTAATTTTTCCTTCTTTTTATTAATAGCACTTTGTATATCAGATTACCTTAAACAAAACCGTTATGGAGAAAGAGTAAACTTATTTTAATAAAAAATTTTTTATAAGAATATAAGTACACACTTATTTTGACAAAAGGAAATACAAAAAAAAACAAATACACGGGCCCAGATAAAAACTATTAATTTCTTGGTATAAGAACGGTAGATATCAGTAAAACAGTCTACAATCCAAAAACATTTCTTGGCATTTCAACAAATAATAATCAATCATATTTAGTTCAAACATGGCTTTATTTATCCTACCATCTTTGTTATTTTTTTTCTTTTTGTATATGAAATAATAATTATTTATGTGTATAATATCACACAATAGACATTGTTTAGGTAAAATAAGAACAAAAATACAACCAATGTAAAACATTGAAGCAGACATATATTGTAATTTTATTTATTTATATAATCTAAAAGAGACAGCAAACCTAATCATTAAGAAATTTTATTACAGGAAAGTATTATTAGTTTACATCTTAAGTTATTTTATACCTATTAACTTATTCTGTTTTCGGCAATTAAAGTTCTTAATCGTTAAGATTTTTCTTCTAGACTAACTAATATTTCATTATGACAAATAAAGCACACGCCATGTTTGATATAACGTTGAATTGTAGGATTGTATATAGAAGACGATACATTCAAGAAACATATTATAGTTTATACATAAATATACACGTTTTTATAAAGGAACTTACCTGTATACAGTTCTACCATTTATGGAAGCCCCTAGTTGGTTAATAGCTCCTTTCAATATTGTTTTGAAGCTTTATATTAGATATATTATTCTCTCCGAGGTGGAAGTCGAAACGTCAATAAAATAATTTTTTAAGTTAAATTGTGGCTTATTTCCCAGTTAGGATAAGATCCTTTCTTTCAGAGTTACCCATCAACATAGATATCTAAAATGCATATAAAGATACTATTATGTTTCTTTTAGAACTACATATTCGGATATGCAACAATATTATTATTACATCTTACATTAATCAATTTACTTTTATTTAATACCTATGTACATGTACGTACCTTCAAACTATCCATTAGATTTTAAAGAATACCAACAAATCCAAAATCCATCTATGAAAATGAACTAATGCCACGCCATCTTGCCAAACACTGAGATTAAATCACATCATCATCATCATCATCATCATCATCATCATTCAGCCTTCTGCATCCAAATTTGAACATAGGCCTCCCCTAATTTCTTCCAGTTTTGTCGATCTTGGGCTTTCTGCAACCAATTCCCAGCAATCCTTTTGACGTCGTCTGTCCATCGTGTAGGTGGTCTACCTCTACTTCTTCTGTCTTCTCTTGGTCTCCACACTGTAATTTTTTGGGTCCACCTCCTGTCCTTCACTCTGGCTACATGGCCCGCCCAATTCCACTTCAGCCATGCTACTCGCTCTATGACATCTGTGACGCCTGTCCTTCTTCTGATTTCTTCGTTTCTGACCCTGTCTCTGAGACAGGTTCAGATTAAATCACAAATAGTGAATAATGGTTACTGCGCAATTCTTTTGTGGAAGAAAATCTCTTTGCAAGTAACATTTCGGCATTAATGATAAAGTTTTTATTTAATAACCACAGTTACTACAGAGGGTATTTCTGAAGAATTATTTCTTGTGGTTTGAAATATTTATTTGATTGCAAGAAAATTTCTTGATCACAAATATAAATATGGATTAACTTAACATATATTTCTTATACTGCAAAATATTTGTAGTTTTCAATTTAAGAAACAAAAACTTTAGGATAAGAAAATTAAAATGTAACCATTAATGCATTTCTTAGTATTGAAGAAATTATCTGTAAGAAATTATTGAGTTGTGTTTAAAAACTCGTTTCTTTATATGTGAAGAGGTATGTTTAAGTTAATATGATATGGTAACTTTTGAAAGATAGCTCAAAGAAATCAGTGTTTTAGGATAAAAGAAATTGTTCTCTCGGTGACTAACCAATCACCAAAAACGATTCTTAGACTATTTTTAGCTGCGCCATACTATGAAAATTAGTGCCATCCCAAATGACGAGATCTCTACATAATTTGCACCGTTTTCCCGTTATTTAAGCTTGAATACTTAGATTTGAGTGCTCGCCGAAAAAAATATACATTCAAATACCTATAACTCACTTTGAGTTAATATTAAAAGGTTTTCAAGTAAGGAATTTATTTGATTTTTTTATCTTTGATCTTACAGACCGTGTCACTCGCCTTGACAAGTACCTCTTCAGTTTTTCGAGCAGGGAGGCCATGCTGCTTTTGAGTATTAATAGTAAAATCCATAAAGTGGGCTAGTTTTAATTACTACTCAGAATATCACTGAGTATTAATAGTAAAATCCATAAAGTGGGCTAGTTTTAATTACTACTCAGAATGTCACTGAAGATGATCTGAGTAGATCGAAAACGTTCTGATGTTTTTCTATAATACATTTGGATGATTTTTTAAAAACTTTTTAATAAAATTTTTATACATTATACCTACAAACAGAAGTTTTTTACTTCTATGTAAGTTTTTGAACTATGATATACCTACAGCCAATCACTGAGACTTTCCTTGTAGTTAATATTTTTTTCTACAACCGTGTTAAAAATGCAATTTTTAGCACTCCATAGGAGCGTTAAAAATGCTACTTTAAAGCACTAGTGCTTTAAAAATTTTAAGGCACTGCAGTTAAAAGTGAATTGTCAAATTGTGAAACGTCAAAATATTTATATTTCATTTATTAACATTAATATTAATAGTACAACTTGCTCAATTTGAAAAAGGTGGGTTAAAAGATTTTTTAAAATTTAATTTAAACTGTATTATTGCATTTTTAACACGTTTGTAGAAAAACAAGTTTATGTAACGGTATATTTTCGCTAAGAATTTTTAGACATTCCCCTCGAGTGTAGACAATCAGTTCTACCTTTAACGGGTCATAGGTTTCATGGTTTCAGCAATTAACAAAAATATTGTATTTTATAAATTTATAACGTTTGTAGAAAAAATATTGTATGATATACGTGTTAAAAAGTACAATTTTAAGGCACTCATGTGAATTGCAGAATTCGCTTCGCTAATTCTGCAAACTTTCACATTAAAATTGTACTTTTAACACTTATATCATAAATAACAAAATAACTATTTAGGTTTCTCATAAACTTTCACTCATCTGATACTATTTTATTGCTAAACAAAAATATTCTTAGATGATTACACATTAAATAATAACAAACTTATAATTAAATAAGACTGAAGAATTTAAAATAATAGTTATTTATGAAACAGTTCGTGAAGTAGGCTTTTTGCGAACGCACGCCATTTTTAGAGCACGAGCGACAGCGGAGCGAGTGCTATACATCGCTTAAGTTCGCAAAAAGTATTTCACGCAGTTTCATACAATATTTGATCTACGATAAACAAATAAAAAACTGTAACTTTTCGTCACTGGAATTCATTTCTATTCTACAATTTTTAGAACTTTTAAAAATTTAGACATTTAAAAATCAAACCTTCTTTCAAACCACAAAACTGTCAAAACCTTTGTTGTAATTTATTGCTCACATGTCATCACCATGACAACGCGAAAGTTAAGGATATTTGATTATATGAAAGTGTGCCAAAAAACAGTGCGAAAAAGTTAATCCCATTTAAAATACATTGTTTCTTCACGCACACTTTAAATCTTTCACTCACTGCTATCTGTAATGACAGTTTTCACAAACTAAAATCTTATATATAATATGAGATATAGTAGATTTTATTATAATGCTCTTTTATAAAGAACAGATAATCTCTCAACATATACTCAATATGGTATTGTAAATTTGTCAATTTTTCGACCCTGGATGAATCGACTAGCCAAATTAGAGTCATTTTATAAATGGATGTTGATCTAGCAAGTCAATGTCTGAAGGTTCCATTGAACGCCCGTTTATGGAAAAGAAAGTTGGTTCATATGATTTTACACTAACACTGTGTCATTGGGCAAAAACATTTTATCTCTGTAGGCAGTGCCGTATCTAACTTTCCTTTCTACTTCATAAATTCTCGGTCTAGCCTAGTAAACGAACGTGAAATACGGCGATAAAAAAGAAAGAAATGGGAAACTATTTGGCTCAAGTTTGTACAAACATCGAGGAATTCATACACTTACGTATACCCACAACTTCCGCAAAATATCCCACATATATTTGATTATCACGTTTCTCGATTTTATTCCACATCCCTAAGTCGCTTAGGATTAAACCATGGCAACTTTCCTGCACATTTAGCTAAAATAGGAATGCGTATCAACTCTCTCTGTTTTCAATCGGAAATAAGCCACAATTTTACCAAAAAAAAAAAAAGATTTTATTAACGTTTCGACGCTTACGTCGGGTGTCGTTGTCAAAATACAAAATAATACTAAATTTAAAAAAATGTTGTTGCTTAGTAAAAAATTCTTCTAATAAATTATTTAATCTTGACTCGTTTATATCGGCAACTCAGACATGTATTATACATTTTAAAATATAAATATAAATATAAATGAGTCAAGATTAAATAAATTATTAGAAGAATTTTTTACAACATTTTTGTTTAATTTAGTATTATTTTGTATTTTGACAACGACACCCGATTTGGGCGTCGAAACGTTAATAAAATAATTTTTTTGGTAAAATTGTGGCTTATTTCCCATTGAAAATAGTTGATTATAAAAATGCCACAAGGAAATAGCTTCAGAGCAACTCTCTCTGTTCATGTGATAACTACTGTCCTGCAGATTTAAATCACATAATCTTTAACTGTGAACTTAATAAATACCATACGAAAGCACTAATTGCTAGACTTCAAGAGCAGAATGTAAGTTTACCGCTGAATATTTCACACCTACTAAGCTTCAAACCACCAAAACAGAAAAAATATAAATGATATTACCATACAATTTCTTAAAGATTCTAAAATAAAAATTTAATAAGACATCTTTAACTTTCAAATATCTGTGGCAAAAGTTTGTCTAATGCCATCCCCTCTTTGTGAACACACCCCTCTTTGTGAACACACAAACACACACACACACACACACACACACACACACACACACACACACACACACACACACACACACACACACACACACACACACACACACACACAGACACACCCACACCCACACACACACACACACACACACACACACACACACACACACACACACACACACAACATGTAATTTTCCGTGCCACAACGGAATTGCGTGAAAATTTGGGTTTAGGTTCTACTTACCCCCACTTCAAAGTTGGATTTGTGCCATTGGTTGCTGGTTTTTCACCCCCTTTCTCGGAAGGTGAAAAAACATACGTTTAAAATAAGTCCACAAATGGATAAATTGACTAATTTCCCCATTTGCATTATGTGGCTATTTTATTCTTTTTTTCTATTCACTCGTTTATACACTGAACGTTATTAGAATCACATTTTCTTCTGTCTTCACTTCTCTTTCGTTCTTTCAGTGTATTTCCTGTAATTCTTCTCAGTACTAGTACTCTCATCTCTGCCGTTACCAGTAGTCTTTGTGTTGTGGCTATGTCGGGTCTTGTTTCTGATGCATAATATTATGTATGCCATTATTGGTCTTACGCTGGCTTTTTAAATTCTTCACTTCCGCAGTGTCGGTTTCGCCATATAAGATATCCTGTCGTCTAGTTGGTTTTTGTACTTGAGTTCTCACTTCTTTGTACGGGTCTCCGTAGCTGTACAGTGTAATTCGAAGGTATTTTATTTCCATTATTTGTTCAATACTGATGCCATAAATATCTATTTTACATCCCATTGGTTCTTTGCTGTTTTCTATTGTTTTAGTTTTCTGAGATAAGATTGTAATATTGAATTCTTTTGCCGTTATGTTAAATCTGTGGACTAATCTTTGTCCACTATCTTCATCTTAAACTGTCAATATTGTGTCGTCGTGTGAAAGAGTATGTTTACTTCTTTGTTTCCCATTCTGTATCCTCTTCCTTTTTTGTTGCTTTTTATGATTTCATCCATGATTAAATTGAAGAGACTGGGGCCCGATGAGCCCCCTGCCTTATTCCGCTACCTACGTCTATATGTTCTGTAAGTTGTCCATCTATTCTGACTTCCATTTTGTTGTTTTGGTAGATGTTTTCAATAGTTTTTATGATATCTAGGAGAATTTCTGTATTATACAGAAGATGGATTACCTATACATCTTTGAGTCCTACTCTGTCAAATACTTTCGTCAAGTCAATCATACCTAGATATGCTGGTTGGTGTAGTATACTTTAGTGATCTCTCATTAATTTGCTTTTTGACGAATATTGCACCTGTACACGATCTTCAAGGACAAAAATCCTGTTGTTCGTCTGCTAAACTTATCCTCTGATTTGGTTTAAGCAATTAGGTTTTCAAAGATATTATCTCTCTCTTCAATCCTGACCCCCCGGAGGGAGTGAAGTGGTCGACGTGATGTCGTGTATTGTCCGTCTCCAAAGATCTCTGTCTCTGGTCATTTCTTTTAATTCATGCATAGGTCTTTTGCATATTCCTGTAATCTGATCGATCCATCTTGTTGGGGATCTTCCTCGTGATCTTCGGCCTTCCACCTTTCCTTGTATAATGAGTCTTTCCATGTTTTCTGTGTTGGCTCTCATAACATGTCCAAAGTATTTTAATTGTTGGAGATGGACTTTACTGGAGAGCCGTTGGCTAACTTTTAGCTCTCTTAAAATCGAATTATTTGTTCTATGGTCGGTCCAAGGAATTCGTAGCATTCGTCTCCAACAGAACATTTCAGTGGCGTCTATCTTTCTTCTTTCCGAATTTCTCAGGGTCCAAGATTCACATCAGTAAGTCAGTATTGGGAATATTAAGCAGTTGATCTACCTCATCTTTAACGCTCTTGAAATTTGACAGTCCTTCCATATTGTGGTCATTTTTGCTGTGGCGACTTTTGCTAGATCACATCTACGTTTTATTTCCTCCGTAGTGACCCTGTGTTTGTGATTAATGATCCCAGATATAAGTATGAGTTCACAACCTCAAACCGATCAATTGTGGTTATATGTGGATGATTGTTATGTAGTCTATCCACTATCATGATCTTTGTCTTTGATATGTTTAATTGCAGACCAAATATTTGACTTTCGTTTTCAACCAGTCGTATAAGATCAATCAGCTCTGCTTGACTATTTGCAAGAAGGGCTGTGTCATCTGCGAAACGTAGGTTGTTTATTTTATGACCATTTATTGCGATGCCTTTTTCCCATCCTTCAAGTGCTCTTCTCATAATATGCTCTCCATATATATTGAATAATTGTGGCGATAGTATACATCCCTGTCTGATACCCCGTTCTGGATGAAATTCGTTTGAAAGTGTGTCAAGCACTTTAACTGATCCAGTAGTGTGTTCGTATAGTTCAGTTATAAGCGAAATAAGGTGTTGGGGTACGCCCACTTCTTTTAGTATTTGCCATAAGTGTCTCCACTTGACCCTGTCGAACGCCTTACGATAATCTATAAAGCATATGTACAGTGGATTATTGAATTATCTAGATTTTTCGATTATCTGTCTTATATTTAACAGGTGTTCTCTAGTACCCCTACCTTTGGTAAATTCAGTTTGCTCTTGTGGAATTTCTCTTTGAAGGAATGTTTTTAGTCTCTCGTTGATTATATGTAGCATTATTTTACTGGCATGTGATATAAGAGAAATAGTTCTATAATTGTCGCATTTATGGAAGCTGCCTTTTTTATGAATTGTGGTTATTGTAGATTTTGTCCAGTCTTCAGGCCATTGTTTTAAATGCCATATTTGGTTACAGAGTAGATGAGGTAGTTTTACGCCAGTTTCTTCTGTGGCTTTGAGCATTTCTGCTGTTATCATATCTGGACCTGGTGCTTTATTATATTTGAGCTTACTGATCGCGAGTCTTACTTCATTTTCAAGTATATCAGGTTCTTCTTCCACCTCGTCAGAGATTTGGTTAACAGGTTCTTGGCGTTGAGCATCTTTATATAAGTCCCTGCAATACGATCTCCATGTCTCTGCTATATCTTCTCTGTTTGTTCTCAGAGTTCCAGTGTTGTCTTCAATGGCCCAAGTTCTGGCTTTAAAGTCTCTTGTTAAGTAGCGTATTTTTCTAAATAGATCTCTCGGCTGATTATTCTGATCATGTCTCTCAATTTCTTTGCACATACCCTGGTAGTACTGGTTTTTGTCTGTCTTGCATCTTCGTTTTATTTCTTTATTGAGGTTTCTTAAACTAGCTTTTTCCCTTTCACTATGCACGCCACTTTGACAAAGATTTCTTCTATTCTCAATGGTTTGAAAGGTTTCATCTGTTATCCAGTGTTTCCGTTTCACAGGATTATTTATCTTTGCATGATCAATTGGTGTTGTTACACAATGTTTAAAAGTCTCCCATATTTCTTGTGATGTTCCGTTACGAATAGAGGGCATTATTTTCTGTACTTCCTGGAGAAGGTCGTCCTTCTTTCTGAGTTCTATCCTATTTGTCTCTTTTCGTTTGTTGGGCGCTTTAAGTTTAAGCTTTACTTTAGCTACGAGTAGAGTATGATCGGATCCGCATATCGCCCCTGGATATGATCTGACTGTTTGAATTGACGATCTCAATAAGGCGAATATTGGTAAGGATGTAATCTATTTGATTTCTAGACCTATCTCCAGGACTTTTCCAAGTACAAAGTCGACGTACATGGTGTTTAAATCGAGTATTCATGATAGAATAATTGTTTGTGATAACAAACTCGATTAAACGGTCACCTCTTTCGTTTCTCTGGCCTATACCGAACTTCCCCAGTACATTCTTTATGTCGTCATTCTGTGTAGTGTTGCCAACTCTTGCATTGAAGTCGCCACATATTAAAGTAAGCTCTTTATATGGTATGTTGGCGATTGTCATTTCCAGTTTTTCGTAGAACTCCTCGATCTTTATGTCATCTGATGTGCTGGTTGGCGCATAAACTTGTATGATATTAAGTTTATGTGGTTTGCCTTCCAGTTTAAGGAGAACTATCCTATCGCTCACAGCTTTAAATTCGACGACAGACTTTTGTAATCTTGGTGAGATCAGAATGGCAATACCTGTATAGTTCTGGGTCTCAGCACCAGAGAAGTAAATATAATTGCCATTATGTGTTCTGAAATGGCCCTCTCCTAACCAATGAGTTTCAGCTAGTCCAGAGATTTCTATATTGTATCTTGCTAGCTCGTTTTCAATAATTGCTAGCTTACCAGTGATCGTCTTTAGCCCTTGTAGGTTCCATGTACCGACCTTCAATATCTGTCTGAGTTTCAGTTTTTCTTTTTGCAGACCTGTAGCTGAATTTCCACACGATGCCTGGTCATTAACATTTGCGTGGCCGGTGGCCAATTTTGCACTACTTGACGAGGACTCAAGGTAGCGCCGGTCGTCAACCGGGCTGCGTGACAACATCCGAGGCATTTCATTCGACGACATCACGCATAACTTTCTTGGGAATGATTATGCAATGGTTTCTCCTGCCCTATTGCATCGCAGTATCACAACCTTTCTGCTGGTACAGCTCCGCTTGTGAAAATCCAATGATAAGCCGGTTCAGGATAATTTCCTATACGCCTTAACTTGGTACTGGCGGTCGCTGCTGCCCTCCGTCAGGAACGTTTATCGACCTTCCGGTCAAAGTTTGAGGAATTTAGGAGTGTGTGAATGAAGAGAGGCGCAAGTTACGCAGTTTGTGTGTAGGGTGCGCGACATGTATATGCCACACACCCCCCGCGCAAAATGGACCCCATCCACTCAAACACGGTCAAAAGGACTCATCCAACACTCGGGGTGTGGTTGAGATAGATTTTAGGCAGTGGTGTCATGGTGTGGGAACGCGTGGGAACGCCGTTCCCGCACTGGTTAAGAAAAGAAAAAAAATAATAGAGAATTTAGGTTTTGTAAACAAAAATTAGCAGTGCGTTCCGGCACTGCGTTCCCGCACTGCTAATTTTGCCATGACACCACTGATTTTAGGTAAATAAGTAGGTAAAGGACGAGATGGAATTTTAAGTAAGGACAACGGTCAGTTGCTCCTGCAGTCGCTTCTTACGACAAGGAGGAGATCCTGTGGGTGTATTCTACTTAGTGGCCCGCATCCCACACGGGGTAAAAGGATATTATAGGGGACGTTAAATGTAAAGAAACACTTTATTTTTATATCGGCTTTTCTCAAAATTTGGCACACCGGGCAATCGTCCGGCTTGCCCTCCTCTTTTCCGACGCTGGGCTTATTGGTCGTTGGTTGAACCAAGAGTTGGTATGAAATTCTTGCCTTTTTGTCCGCTACTCCGACAAATATTGTCAAACGTGATTAGACAATGACATGGTGCTCTTTCGAGCTCTTGTTTTTGACTATTGGACTTCTTATCCCATTCGTTTGCGTTTTGACGAGAAAACAAACACAGCACAAAACTCTTTAGCAGTCTAAATTTTTTCAATTTCAAGTTTGTAGTAGGAGTTTGTTAACATTACATTTTTAAGATAGGAACGCCAATGGTTTAACATTCTTCATGTGTGATTATTGATGAAATTTCCAATAAAAGTAAACCCACGTGCGTAAATATTTGGCGACTTTTTGTAGTAGGTATCACCTATTTTTAAATCTTGACAGTGGGTGTAATATATTACATAATTACAAGCAATTCACCTGCATTTTTAGTATTGTCTTGAAACGGGTCATATTTTATAGGAAAATTATTATAACTACTAAATTATGAATGAGCTAAATGTGTGAGTCATAAGTATTCATGCAACATAATTTTTAAACTTTAAATTTCTTAAAATACATTTAAGATACTATTAGTCTACAGTCCATCAACCTAAAGAATAAAAGAAAAAAGCAATCTGTGTACCTATACTTCGTGGATCACATTCATATTATATTGTCGTGTGTTGTTTATTTTTACTGAGAAGTTATTGTTTTCTAGCTGAATTAAGTGGTGGATCCGCTAGTATTGATCACATCTACTGTCGTTTTACTTTATCGAAAGCCTTTATGTAATTAACAAAGTACATAAACATGGGGATATTAAACTCGAGATATACAAATAAAATAGATAGAAATATAGAGAAATAGAGATAGATTAAATTCGAGACGAGATTTTTCAATTAACGAAACGAACGAACGAAAATAGACGATGTTCAGGCGTTAGGCCACTCTCGTGTTTCCCAAATCTTTCCACATATCAGGTGTATAACATTGATATCAACCTTTCCTGTTGCTTTTAAAGCCTGTCGCTGACAACAATATCGAGTTAATAATACGGTTCCGAAACAAAATACATAGAACCATAATAATGGTATGTCAGAGACTGTTGATCCAAAATATCTAGGACTTAAAAATCTATTAAACCACCAATAAGCTTGTGAGAAACCATAAAGATAAAATTTTTCAACAATGCAGCTCCTTAACAAAGCGAGCCTGCCCGGAAAAGCGTCCTAGTAAGTACAGCAAAATAAAATAAGTACATACAACAATAGAGACATAGTCTGGTACGTACCTACCTACTGCCCTCGATAATTCAAGGGCAAAATAGGTCATGGCTGGCTGGTAGGTACTATACTGCAATAATAAATAAGATGCACTAGAAATAAACAAACCAAGACACGTTGAATGTTACGAGGGGCACCCCCAAATGTATATACATTGTAAATCCCAAATCATGATTTACAAAGTTTATATATTGTAAATCATGATTCGGAAGTGTTCCTCGTAACATTCAACTTGTCTTTGGATGAGTACCACCAAGACGCAAGCTATTATCCCTCGTCGTACCGCTCCCCCATAGGCCGATTAGTCAACAGCTTATTCCAGACCAAGCCGTAGATGCTTTTAGAATTTTAGGAGCTCGAACTTCGATTGCAAATCTTCTACTTGTCGATAGAGCGCCTCAAATCGCTAGGCTATCTGACCGAAAAAAAAACTCTAAAAGCTGATTTTACATCTTTGTAGCATATAATTCTTTTTGAAAAATCTTGAGTAATATTCTAATAACATTAAATTATGTACTTCACGTCTGAATCTCTCTTGCTCCTTTAAAATAATTTCACTTTCACCTGCTTAATCGAAACATGTTTTTTTTTTGCTTTTTGAAGGTCAGTTGTAAAGAATATGTTTGAGATATCTTCGCATTCGCAAACGAAAATTTTCTCTTCTAGTTCAATTTCGCTAAACTTATTTCTTATGTCTCCAACAAAGCTCAAAAGAGATGTCATTAATTGTGCTCCAATTGACAGATTCAAGTCCACAGTTTCTAACGATTTGCTTGTTGCATTCATTCGTTCCAAAATTCTTGCTAAAGTCAGTGTCAATATAGCTGTCTCAAAGGTATTCATTTTATTGTACAGTGCCTTGGCTTCATTTCTAACTGCTGATTTTTCGTCTCTATTAGAGTTTAACTAGAAAAATATGTGATGGATTCGTAGTTTTTAAGTAAAGCATTTACAGCGTCAAATCGGGAAGACCATATAGTTTCAATTAATCTTTGAACACAACATTTGCCGCTTTCTTTCAGTAAATTCCATCTTTGAGGAGAAGTCGAAAAAAATGTGTTACTTTAAACAGTGCTGAAAAAATCAGTTGCTTCCAAGCTGGATTCACATGCAAAATTTACTGCTAGATTTAAAGAATGATTCTCATATGGGACATTAATAGCGGTTGATGATGATGCTCGTATTCCTGTTTGAAGCCCTGTATAATGACCCGACATATTTCCGGCATTATCATAGGTCTGTCCTAGACAATTTTCAATATATAGGCCTAACTTTTCTAAGTTGTTTATAACAAAATCTGTTAAATACTCTGCAGTGTGTCTCTCCAACTGAATAAAACCAAAGAATCTCTCAACTACCTTTACATACTTACCTGAAAATAAAAGTAAGCTGGTCTTGATGGCTGATGGCCGGAGCGACCGGAGTAGAGTCTACAATTATAGAGAAGTATTTGGCTTCTTTAATTTCCATTATGAAAATTTCTACAAGTTTTGTTTTCATCACTTCCAGGTCCAGGAATTCGCAATTGCAAATTTGGTGATACTAACTGAACCTTTTCCTTTATTTTCATACCGCTGTAAATGCTCAGCTAAGAAGTTGTCAAATTTAGTCAAGTAAGTATACAAGACAACTTAAGTAATTTCCTTTATGACGATTTGTTAAATTCTAATTGGATCCACGGAATGCTAGTCCTTGAGAAGCAGGTAATTTAATGGCGGCAACCAATAGTCAGCTTCGCGTTCTACTTGCTCTTTCAAGCCAGCGTCTACAACTCCAATTAAATTAATGTAACCATCGAGTTCAAATGAAATTTACTTTGATTTACTTAGATTAGAACAAACTATTCAAATGTTTCCAGTTTCCATTCGGCACATCTAAAATAAGTTAAACTCTTGTTTTCAATTGAAAATAGTTTGCACGGGTATGGGATTACAGCTTTGCTTATTAGATTATTTTCTGAAAATATGGAGATTATTTAGCGCACTATATTTTTTTATTATTAAAAGGAAGGATCCCTTCTGGCCCCTCCGAGGCCCGGGCCCCTGGGAGCCCGCCCCAAGCGGCCATTGAATAAACCGGCACTAATAACAGTATGAAATCTCATATGCCAAATATAAAACTTACAACCAAATACAGTCATGTGGTACTTGTTGGTATCTAAATGGTAATATTAGACAACGAACTGGAATTATAAATATGTATGCGTGGATTCCATATGGTACTTTTAAACTTTAGGAATCGGTCTGCTAAATACCATCTGTTTTTAATAAGAAAAAGTCTAATTTAAAAATCCTATCCTTGTAGTACAGATAATCTTATCTAAAATATTTTGGAAAGTATACAGGTGACGATATCTTATTTATTAACTTTCAAATTATTACGAAAAAGGGAATTTCATATTTTATAGAAATATTTAAATAAATAAGAAGATTAGATTGATACATATTTTTCTTCAAACTATTCAATTCACTCTACAAAATAATAGATAAAATATTTCTTTGTAAAAGTGACAGAATCGGAAAAATTTGTTATTTATATTTAATTGTAAATAATCAGAGAATTAAACGTTAGCTTTAGGTAAAAACAAATTTTATTTCTTTTGTTCCTTGTATATCACCCCCAATGATCTTTTAATCCTTCATGAATGTTTAAGGGAGCGTTCAAGTATTACGCAACGCGATTTTTGAAGATTTTTGACCCCACCCCAACCTGCGTTACGTAATACTTACGGTCCCTAAGGTATCAGTGATTTGAGATTTACAATTTACATCATGGCGGCTCGGCGGTAATCATCCGCAACTCTATCTCACATCGTAAATTGCGAAACACGCAACAAAAAAAGTTATGCAATACCATGGTTCTTCAACATATCTATAATCACAAACTCACTGTCACCCAAAACTCTTAAAAATGAGTCTAGAAACCGCAGGGATTAAAGTCGACTCATAAAGAGTACCCCCCGTTAAGATAATAGGCAAAATGCCCTCACTTCCACTCCTACTATTCATTTTTAAAATTTTTTTTTTTGCGTTCTATGTGATTAAGAATAAGACTCAGTGCAATTTTAACCCCCCTTGCCCCTACAACCAAGAACGTAATTTTTTTGTTTTTATTTTTTAGGTGCAATGCAATCAAGTTAAAATTCACATGCATAATGGAGGCTTTAACAAAACATGTCTATTTTTTATAGATCCGTAGGCTGAGTATACATACTAATTTTTTTATTTTATCTATTTTATCAAAAACCATAGTTATAATTATTTTCAGATTTTTCCGTACCTAAGGTGCGCCACCTTCAAAAATCCGAAAAAATTGGTTTTTAGGGGTATTGGAGATTTTCCCCATTTTATGGACTTCAAAATAGATCTAACCAAGGTTTTTTTTATTTTTTTCATATATTTTAAAGTAACTGATCCCTTTAGGTCTTAGGTCATTCAAAAATGAGAGAAACACGTCCAAAACCGTCAATAACGTGGTTTTTGGGCTTTTTGGGGGGTTTGAACGTGTCCGAACTCGTCCAATTTTTGAATGTCTTATAAGACTCAGTTACTTAAAATTATATATAAACTATTAAAAAAACCTTCATCTAAAGTCTATAAGATGGGTAAAATCCCCCAAAACCCCTAAAATCCAGTTTTCTGGTTTTCTGGCGGGTTAAAGTTGCGCTGAATCTCATTCAGCGCAATTTTAACCCTGCGCTCTTATAACATAAAACGTAAAATAATTAAAAAAAAAAATGAATTCTGGGAAGGCATTTTGCCTATTTTAATGGAAATTGCCCAATTTGTTTAATTATTGATTACCACGAGGGAAACTTGGCGCTTGCTGATTTAACAATAGTATCAGTTTTCTACATTCTTCTTCTTCTTCTTAGCCTTCTCTCTCCCTCTCCCAACTCCTTCCATCGATCTCTATCCTGAGCAACAAATTCCCAATTTGTTCAGGCTACTCTTTTAATATCATCAACCCACATTATATGTGGTCTTCCTCTCGGTTTTACTTTGGTAAGGTCCCCAATGTTGTATTGTTGCATTCCAACGTTGGTCTTTTTGTCTAGCAGTGTGGCCTGCGAAGCTCCATTTAAGTTTAGCAACTTTTGTTGTTATGTCCTCGACTTTTGTTTTTGATCTTACCCAGTCGTTCCTCTTTTTATCTGACAGTCGTATACCTAATATTGCGCTTTCCATTTAATAATATAATAATAATAAAGGACTTTCCCACAGGGAAGGACTTTTATAATAATAATCATATTATTTTATAATAATATAATAATAAAGCTTCGCTACTACAGTATTGTTGTTTTTAATGCTAAAACCCGAGTCAGTGGAGTTTAATAGCTGTGATAGGGGGTTCATAGCCAAACAGAACCACAATGGACTCATCGAGTCTCCTTGAAACAGGCCCCGGTTGATTGCGATATTTTCCGGTTCAATATTGTTTTCACCAGGTATTTGGAGGTGAATTTTAGTCTTCCAACTTGTCATTATATGCCTTAAAAAAGTCACTATGTTATCATCGACTTTGTATATTCTTAATATATCTATAAGTCATTCATGCGGCACTGAATCAAAGGCCTTTTTGTAGTCAATAAAGGCAGTAAAGAGGTTCCTTTTTTAATGAATGCCTGGTTAGAAATGACTGAGTCGATGATAAGTTTTTCTTTACAATCCATAGAACCCTTAGCGCATCCTTTCTGTTGAGGCTCTATGATAGTGTTTAGAGCACAGTGTTGGTAGATACGCCGGGTTATACAGGATGTGACCAATTTATACAAAGTTGGAAGACAAGTAATTGGACGGTACTTGGCTGGATCTTGGGTGTTATTTGAAAGGACTTTTATTTAAGGGAAAACAAATTACAATCAGTTACAATAAAAAAATTTTTTTTTCTGTTGTGGCTAGTTTATTCATATTTGCCTTGGTTAGGGTCCAGGTTTGACATCCATATGTCATGATAGGAAGGATGCACTGGTTGAACACTTTGCTCCTCAAGTATTGGGGTATTTTGCGGTTCTAAGTATCCAACTAAGTTTTCCAAATCCTGCCCATACTAGTCTTGCTCTCCTAGTAATTTCCGCACTTTGGTTCTCTTTGTCAAGTTTCAGGATTTGGCCTAGGTAGATATATTCCTGGACTTTTTATATCTGGGGTCATCTACAAAAAAACTTATAAACTAGCAATAAGTGTTGCTAAACCTTTTTATACACACGTTTTACCCGACAAAATTAATGATTTTTTTATTAATGTTGCTCGTAACTTTCAGACCCAGATTGATCGTTAATAGACTAAAATATAGTACATATTATCAAATTCTCCTGCTATGTATTTGAATACACGTCATGCCACTTATTTCGATGAGATGGCCTTTTCAAGACCTTTGACTAGACAATGCAAGGCACGTATTGTAGACTTGACTGGCAAATTGTTCTTTTTGAACAGATATACTCGACAAATATTCACTTTTTATGTAAGTGTTTGGTATTTTCTCCATACTTTTTAGAAGAAAGGAGGTTGGTTAGGCTAATCAGTTTATATTCTATATGACTTGAGCTCGTCTGGACATACAAGTAAATAATTGGAGCAATTTCTTGCGGCAAGTGCTATCCCAAGACAACTTCGTGCATACTTTCAGGTAGTGTGGTGGTAAAATGTATCGTAACAGAAAGAGTCACAGCAGCTGCTGTTGTTATTACAATGTTTCGTTAAAAAAAACAAAAAAGAGAAAATTCTAGAAAAAGATTATGATTAAAGAGTGGATAGCCCGGAGACCAACTATTGGCGCTGATGCAGTGTTATTATTTGAATTAAGAAGTAAATATCCGAATCAGTTAAAAAATTTTCTGCGTATGTCAGAAGCCGATTTTAATTTTTTGCTAACGTTAAAAAAGCTAACGTTTTGCTAACGATTTTAATGTTAATGCTTCAAAATATTCCCCAGAACTTTTGTATATTTCGTCCGTACCTTGACGACTTCCTTTTTGAATTTTTTGCACTATTGATTGATTTGGATATGGAGATTATGAAGTTTCCGCTGAATTTCTGCCTCGCTCGAGTCAAATTTTTCGGCTATGATTTTTAAGGATTTTTGTTTTTTTTACTTTAATCCTATAAATTTTTGATTTTATTTGCCATAATTCTGGAAATTCTTCAACAAGTCCTATTAACGCATAATATGTTGTCCTGAAGCTATTTCCTTGTGGCATTTTTGTAATCAACTATTCTAATGGGAAATAAGCCACAATTAACTAAAAAAATGATTTTATTATTAACGTTTCGAAGTCCACATCGGATGCCGTTGTCAAAATACAAAATATTAATAAAACAAACAAAAATGTTGCTTAGTAAAAAATTCTTCTAATAATTTAATTTAATTTAATTTGAGTCATTTATATCGGCAATTCAGACGTATATTATACATTTTAAAGTAGAAGACTTTAAAATGATATTGCCAATATTTATGAGCTGCTTTCCTGGGACGACTTTGCTGAAAGATAGTTCATTCTATTACATAAAATCAAATAACACAAGAATATCCGTCACCAAAATCATAGCATGTGTCTTTAAAAAGACAACTACATGCAACGGTGACAGTAAAATTCTCGCGTTAGAGATTCCACAGTAAACTTTGGACCAAAAGACCAAATACTTTGGATGTCGGGATAGTATCACGAGGTTTTTTCCTTGTTTTTCCTCGTGATGCACTATGGAATCTCTAACGCGAGAATTTTACTCTCACCGTTGCATGTGGTTGTCTTTTTAAAGACAGATCACATGCTATCATTTTTGCGTTGGGGTTGATTTTATGTAATCGAATGAACTATCTTTCAGTACAGTCGTCCCAGAAACGCAACTCATAAATATTGGTAATATCATTTTAAAGTCTTCTACGTCGAAAAATGTATATAATATATTATGTCTGAATTGCCGATATAAATGAGTCAGATTAAATTAAATTATTAGAACAATATTTTACTAAGCAACAACATTTTTGTTTATCTTATTAATATTTTGTATTTTGACAACGCCATCCGATGTGGACGTCGAAACGTTAATAATAAAATCATTTTTTTAGTTAATTGTGGCTTATTTCTCACTAGAATAGGTAACGCATAATATGTCTCATCTTGTGTCCAAACACACTTATTGTCTTCCATACTTCTGTTTTCACTTGCAGTGAACTTTCAACAAAACCGAAATAAATATGGGATTCCTAGAGCACTCTCCGAACTTGTTTACACTGGTGCAAGATTCTCGCCGCAACTGCTTGCCATATATTATTTGACTTGTTGAGAGACTTCTCTCAGAGAGTGTTTACATGCGCAAATATAGGTGGAAGTAGTCTCCAGACAGAAACTTGCGATAGTTTTGCTTGCTCGTGTACACAGCTCTTAGCCATTCTTTTGGAATATAGTCTAAAATAAAACTCACGTTGAGCTCTAACGCTTTATCAGAGCTGGCACGATGCCATTCTCCTCAGAAGATTTGTAAGGATTAAAACTATTGATAGCCTATTCGATTCTATTTTTCCCGCTTGACGATCTTTATGTAGATTAATGAAACTCAGTATTTGCTTTATCTTCAATAAATCTTTAATCAGGAAAGTGAAAAACAGTAACTAATCTCAACACAGTTCGATTGAAACAGAAGATTTTGGATAGTTTTGGGGCAGTATTTCCATCTTTATGGATTTTAGTGCCTGTCTGTAGGACGACTTATTGTTGCTAGTGATTATTTCATTGGTTCCAATGCCTTTTTTCCCAAGTTTCTGGGTTATTTTCGTCAAAACGGACCCTTTTCGATCTTTTGCCATTCGACTCAAACATTTAAGGTTTCTGTCGCTTCTTGACTCTGGATGGCTTCAGAGTCTGTTGTCGAGCCTCATTTCTATTACTTACTTTAGCGTGTCCGGACATGTCATTTATAAAATTTCGGCCCAGTATCGGGCTACGTCGCGCGTCGGTTCCATGTTCGTTGGTGAGCCACAAATTTTCGAGGTACACCGATAAGGACAGTTTCTGCATGCAAAAAGATGTTCCATATTCTGCGTTTCTCCACAGTCACAGTTCACATCATCTTGGTCGATTTCCCCCCATTTTACCATGTTTGATTTCACTGGAGTGACCCCCGTTCTTATCCTATTCATAGTTTTCTAAATTTTAAAGTCTAAAGACTGGCCGGTCCGTTGAACCTGAGGAAGAAGAAAATACTCAGGCGGTTCATCCTGCACTGTTCCAAGGAAGCTTTTCCTGGATTTTAGTTGCTTTCGTGGTGTTCGAGCTTTGTATAGGGCATGCCGCTCGTCCGCAATCTGTTTAATTTTCTCTATTTTCTCTATGGTGTTGGTTTCATGCACCCCGTTACTATCCTGCATGTTTCATTTAGCGCAGCTCATTTCTATTAAGACGTTGTTTCAACAGTTACTTAAACCTATTTCTCACTACGCCGCTTAAACTCGCTCGTTTGACCTCTTTTAGTTCTTGTTGAGTATAGTGATTATTTTTGTTACTAGAAGAACTACTTTTCGGTATTTCTTCTTTGTCTCCGATACTGTAGCCTGGGATGGGATCCAGTTTCATTATTTCCTGTTTTTTTGGTGAATCTTCTTATCCCTTGTTTGTCTATTTGATTTAATTCTATTTCGTTCATTTTTGCCCTACGAGTAGCTAGTGGTAGGGGAGCCCAAGCGGGGATTTTTTCAGTTACTCGAGCTCGTCAGATTATTATGTGGGGAGAAACCTTGTACCCTGTAAATGTATATCTACCATATATTGGCTCTTAACCCAGGGGAGTTCGAGGGGGGGCCGAAAAAAAAAAATATATCCTTAGAAAAACTCCAAATCGTCAGATTAAGATAAGGTAAGTTAAGTACATGCAAAAGAGTGTATTGTCCTTTTCATGATCATTTTTCAGTGCGTAACAAATGATATGAAAAAGGGTAAGTCCGTGATAATACACATTTATGACATTTATTCTAACATGACATTTTAGTTAAATCTGACAGTTGTCACATTTTATTTTCAATTTGGAATAAAAACAAATCAAATGTGTTTCTTGCATTTATAAAATGGTATTTTCTTTGATTTGTATAGTCTTATAAATTATACAGATTATATTTGTAATATTATTATCTAATTAAAAAAAAATTATTTTTTTATTATGGCGCCATCTATCGACAACTAGAATAACTAGAATAAATGTTATAAAAATGTCACCGACGAAATGTAATCACAGACGTGCCTTTTTTCTGTCACATACAATTTAATGCGTTAGAAAGAAATCGAAAAACTGTGACGCACTGAAAGATGATCATGAGAAATACTGTATATTTAAAAAATCTGACGATTTGAGCGGTTCGTAAGGAAATGTGTGAGTCACAAAGTTTCACAAGAAAAAAGCGAATATTTCGCGAAATGAACGACAGATCGAAAAACAAAAAAACACGTTCTCATTATTTTTCAAAAATCTATCGAATGATACCAAACGCGGCTTTCCACGGAGAGGGGTGGGGGGTAAATTTATAATTTTAATTACGAATCCCGCGATATTTCGCGAAATGAACATCAGACCGAAAAACTGAAAAATATACTTATTTAATATTTTTGAAATATCTATCGAATGGCATTAAACACAACCCCCCACGGTGGTGGGGTCGGGGGTTAATTTAAAATCTTAAATGGGAGCCACCATTTTTTATTGCAGATTTGCATTCCTTACTTAAAAATAAGTAACTTTTATTCGAAACATTTTTTAAATAATGGATAGATGGCGCTATAATCGAAAAAAAAACGATTGTTGGAAATGGAAAATTAAATTAAAAAATGGAAAGTCCCACTAAAATGGAAAACTTTACTTAACTTTTTTTGGTTTTAGGACCTACTCTTCACAACCTAATAGGTCTCCAAAGCGCTCGAGTGACTGCGCATTTAGCATACTTTCCTCCTCTACTATAGGGAATAAACGGTCACTCCCTTATGACGGGAGAAGGCTAATGAAACTTAGGTGAAGCGCTCGGCCTATGCTGTATCACCACTTGGTTAACGGGGATTTTTTCTGTAGTTGGTATCCACTTGTCCGTCCAGCTACCAACAGCCACCAACTTTCCGATGTGGTATTTATAGAGGAAACTTTGGCAGTGAGACCCGACGAACAACTCCGGAATCTTAATGTCCAGTGACCACGACAGGGCACGAATAGCCCCTTTACTGGCCTTTACTACGACCAATGGTCGTAGTAAAGTGGCTGTAATGACCTCATCAGAGCGATTTTGAGGTAATTGTTCGACAGTGGAACCCGGCACTTATCTCCGGATTCGACTCTCATGCAACTTATCTTTGAGCAGTCCTTACATTGCCCGTCGTGCTGGCTTTACAACAACTGCAACAGATGCGGCACTGAGCCCCTTCATCAACGTCAAGGCCTCACTGATCCTAGGTTGTGGGTTATTTTCTTAGCTATTCGCGATGAAAAACAAAGTAGCTGACCTCTGGTGGAATAAATTTAAACTACTATAAGTGGTATAAACAAACCAGAAAATTGTTGATTTGAATGGAATTTGGTCACTATTAAGAAATTTTTAGTAAATTTCAGCATTATGAGTACATTAAAATATTTTAAAATCAAATCAGTATTGTTCTATTCCTCAATTGAATGTTTGTTTATACCATTTATATCGGCCATTTTCTTGCATTCGACCTGCCCTCTATATTCCGTTTCAATCGCGAATACACTAGTGATGTAACGAATGTCATTTTTTGAACATTCGCGAATACGAATGCGAATGCGAATATCTGCTACCGACATTCGCGAATGCGGATGCGAATGCGAATATTTAGTTTTTTTTTTAAATTTGTTTCTATTTTTGTAATGTTTCCTAAATTTTTAATGAAAAGTTAATTGATATTTAGTGTAAATCAATCTGAATCTTAAGCTTTATTACATAATACCAAATAATAAAAAAAGTGAAGGCTGATAATGTGATTAGGATACAAGGTTAAGTTCTATCTATTGCCCTTCATTTGTCCAAAGTTGAACGTATGCCTCCCTCTTATTTTTTCACTCTTCTTGGTTCAGTGCTAATGCTATCGATCTGGTCCCTGCGTATCTTTTTAGGTCATTCGACCATCTCGTCTGTGGTCTGCCCCTTCCTTTTTTGTAGTCCCAAGGTCTCCAGTGAGTTATCGCTTCATTCCACCTTCCGTCTCTTTGTCTGCTGTTGTGTCCCGCATATTTCCATTTGAGAGTAGCTGCATGTTTGAGGTTAAGTTACCTTTTCTTAATAAAAAAAGATGAGAAGTGAATAGATTTTGATTTTATTAACCTAATATTATCTTAAAATTATTTTTTTCTGGTTTTCATATTCGCAAAACATTCGCACAAATTTCGCGAATGCGGATGCGAATGCGAATATTCGTTACATCACTAGTATACACTAAAAAAGTCTCCGTAAAATTCAAGATCAACAATCGAACCACTGTGGTATAAATTTCGGAGTCCCTCAGGCCTAAGGATATTATTCACGGGCCTCTGCTTTATAACACTTTTATAATGCTTAAAGATTTCTTTTTCCAGAGACGAAATCCAACGAGCTACGAATTCCCAAAATAAACGTACTATAAGGAAATCGTGTTCAAGATAATTTTGGAGGTGGAAATCAAAAAGTCAAATATATAATATTTTTAATTGAAATTGTAATGTCTTCCCATTAACTTTTTAGTAACATAAGACCCATTTTCAGGAAAATTAAAATTAAATATTTTTTTTAACTTTCGTTGTATTACAGTTTATCTACCAAAAGATACCAATTTTTTTGGGGAATTTCCCAGTTGAGTAAATCGGGATTTTTGTTTATCTTATCACCACATTTAGCATCATTTTAGATAAGGTTTCCGGAAGTCAAGTAATATACTAGGTCTCAAATCCATTCTAGCTTCTGAGAATTATTCTATTATTATTCGATAATTTACAACTCTGTGGTTCTTTAAAAATTTACCAAAATCAAATATAAGTCAACTTTAATCTGTTAAATTGAGAAATAGCTTCGCAAAATCAAGTTTAACAACTCGAGTCAATGTGAGATCTTTTTTATTATAATAATCTCTCTTCGTTGGACGAGAAAAAAATTAAACTACTAAAAATCTAACTAAGTATATACTTTATTTAAATTGGAGATTTTCACAAAAGTGAGCAACAATCCGTATTTAATGCAAAAATCTTTTAATTATCAGTAGTAATTGCACAAAAGCTCTAAAATTCTATATTAATTTTAGAGATCGAGTGCAATTTGTTGCGATTATTTCATGAATAAAACTGTTCAAAACCAAAATTTTATTGTAATTTATTTATGTAAGTACAAATTAGTACAATTAAACACACAGTTGTTATAAATATGTATTTGACGGTTGAAAGTCATCACTTTTATAATTTTTAAAACATTTGTCATTAATGTCACTAATTGTATTTTTTCGTAGCAACGAAGGGCATCTGACGTAATATGCTTGACGACGGGCAATTATCAAAAAAAGTTATCAGTTTAATTTAGATTTCTGTAGCTTTCTATTGGTCAGAATCTCCTATGAATGAAATAATCAGTAGTAATTGCACAAGAGCTCCAAAATTATCGAATTTTTCCCGAGTGACACTTTGACAGTTTGAATTTCACGACCCGAAGGGGAGTGAAATTGTGTCAAAGTGTCACGAGGGCAAAAATTCGATAATAATTTTAGAGATCGAGTGCAATTTGTTGCGATTATTTCACTTCATGAAAAAAATTGTTCAAAACCAAAATTTTATTGTAATTTATTTATGTAAGTACAAATTAGTACAATTAAACACACAGTTGTTATAAATATTTGACGGTTGAAAGTCATCACTTTTATAATTATTTTAAACATTAATTGTCATTAATGTCACTGAATGTATTTTTTCGTAGCAACGAAGGGCATCTGACGTAATATACTTGACGACGGGATATTATCAAAAATTATCAGTTTAATTTTTATTTCTGTAGCTTTCTATTGGTCAGAATCTCCTATGAATGAAATAATCAATGAAATAAGGATTTAAAAATAAAATGTCTTTACTACAAGCACAGTATAAAGAGGGACAGTAAAACTTCTTCCATGTCGGCACTTTGATCTCAAGAAGTAATACCGGCAGTACGCCATTGGTAATTTACCAGTGGTGGATGCGGGTTTTCCCTGTTAAAACCCGTACGTTTCTATGCGACTAGCAATGCGAGAGTGGGGCAAAAGCGACTATGGGAAGATTGCGCGGTCGCCATGCGCGACTAAAGATTTTACTTCCAATTTTTCGGAGAGTGGTTCTACTGTCCCTCTTTATACTGTGCTACAAGCGACCATGTTTTAACAGCAAATCTAAAATATAGATAAGTTAAGAACGTTCAATGAAGTAGGTAATGTAAAAATTCAGCCTAGTCAAATAACCAGAAATAATATTACTAATAAGTAGGTACCTATAATTTATAGCTAGAAATTAGAAATTAAATTAGGGTAGATAAACGGAAGGTGCTCGTACTCATATCATCTGAAATACGGAAACCAGACTATGTGAGGGTATCTTCGCACTCAATTTCGCATAGGACAATAATATTTATCATACCGAGATCTTTTGACTTCTCTTCGTGATAGTTTGAACAACCATAACATCCAAGATTCTTAAGTTCTTAAAAGAAATCCGACGGAACGTGGCGCGGCAGGCTGAGTGAAATAGAAAAATATAACAGAAAAAGTTAAAAACTAAAGACGGGATTCAAAGTAATGCGAAATAGATTCTACGCAACGTGAAATAGCGAAATTTCTATCAAAATTTGTTATTTATGATCCTTAAGCTAATACCGAACCCTAATTTATTACCTCTGTACACTATTTTCATTGTTCTGTAAAGCGTCGCGCGTTTTCCCGTGTATTGTCGGTAAAGTGACACGGTCCAAAGAAATTTGACAAACACGTGCTTAGCGTCCTCGTTTCCACTAAGCTAGGGCGCTGATACGATCAGTGCCGTGGTAATTTTACTATGTAGTGGTCGAACTACGTTGTGTTAAGATTTTTATCATTGTATAAATTTAATAAAATTTCTACCGCCCAAGCTGGCGGTGTGCCTTGATATTCTCGAGGACATGATGGTCCGACTGATTTTATCATAAAAGTAAATTTTTATCAATTTTACAGTACTTTGGGGTGCGAACCCTGTTCTCTTTCCTTTTCATTATGAATATATTTTCTATCTCTCTTTGCCGACTTTTAAATTGGTAAACTGGTGAAGCGCTTTAACACCCGCTTCAACCTCGTCGTTTGGATAAGTGCAACGAATGATGGTTCCGATACTAAGAATTAATGAACTCTCAGAAGAGTCGACAAAATCACTACAAAGAAATGATCCTTTCAGTGGACCCTAAATCTGCAGAGGCTCTAAAGAAAGATGGCTATATCCATTTACAAAAAAGCCACTTTGATTAGTCTAGATAAAGTTCTACATCCACAAGCAGATCTAGAACAAAGGCCACCAGTAAAGGACCAAATTAATAAGTAGACTTATAGAATAGAATAGAATAGAAATATGCTTTATTGTCACTGAAAATTATACAAATTTTATGGACAAAGCTTAATATAAAGTCAGAAAAAATAAATAAATAAATAATATCTAACAATAACAATAACAAATACAATTTACTGAAATTTGATAAATCGTCAATATAAAAAAATACAAAAATACAAAATATAAGTTAATAAAGTAAAGAAAAAAAAAACAAAATCGATATATTGCAACAATTTATAGAAATTGCAAAGTGAACATACAACAAAGTAAACTATAGACATAGGAACTAATAAGTTTAAGCTGCTGCATGTGACACCCAAATATAGATAAGTTTGGTTACTTGTACATTACTGTAATTTCTTAGTTAGTCATTAAGAAACTCTTCTACTGAATAATATGGTCTTTTAGATAGATGAGCTTTTGTCATTTTACGGAACTTGGGGAAAGATGTTGCAGATTTGAGTTGTAAAGGAAGCTGGTTGTATAGTTTTTTTGCGGAATATAATATAGATTTCTTTACTAACTCAGAGGACGGGATCGGTAAATAGACATCAAAATTTGAATTTCTGGTGGAGTAGCCATGATGAGGCCTTGCTGGAAAGACATGCATGTGTTTACGAATTAAGCAAACAATTTCTAAAATATATAAAGATGTAAGGGTTAAAATTTCGTGATCTTTGAAGTAACTTCTGCAATGTGTTGTTCTTCTAAGGCCAAACAGATACCTTATTGCTCTTTTTTGTAATTTAAAAATAACATCTAATTGGGCAGCTGTACTAGAACCCCAAAAAGGAAGACCATATCGAAGATGAGACTCGAACAAGGAAAAATATGTTAGTTTAGAAGATGCTAAATTGAGTTCTTTCGAAACAGATCTTATAGCATAGCAGGCTGAGGTGAGTTTATTACTTAACAAATCGATATGAAGGGACCATTTGAGGTTTCTGTCTAAAAAAAATACCAAGAAATTTTACAGAATCAACGGTAGAGATCTGGCTGTTATTAACAAGCAGGGGTTGAAGAGCACTTTTATAGGATAATGCTACTGTCTTATCCACGTTAAAAGAGAGTAAATTAGAGTCAGACCAGGTTTTTATCGTAAGCAAATCAGAAGTTATAGTTGCATGAAGAGATGCAATAGTTGAGTTGCTGCAAGTGATACTGATATCATCAGCAAAAAGAAAAGTTTTTCCATCGATTTTTAAGTTAGTGATGTCATTTATAAAGATAAGGAACAGTAGAGAACCCAATACTGAACCTTGTGGTACTCCACATACAATGTTTTTGAGACTAGAGTCAGTATCATTTGCTCTAACTAGTTGTTTCCTATTATTCAAGTAAGATTGGAACCAATTCAAAGAAATACCTCGAATCCCATAGAAATTTAGCTTTTTAATCAAAATGTCGTGATTTACACAATCAAAAGCTTTGGCATAGTCACAGAAAACAGTGGCAGTATAAAGATTATTGTTTAGTGCTTGGTAAACCTCATGAAGCACAGAAAACATGGCATCAGTGGTACATTTATTAGTTAAAAAGCCGAACTGATTTTGGGATAAGATGTTGTTATCAATGAGAAAGGATATAAGACGGGTTTTTATGAGTCTCTCAATAATTTTTGAAAGTACCGGTAGTAAGGCAATAGGTCTATAGTTGCAAGCATTAGATTTTTCACCACCCTTATGAAGGGGAATAATAATGCTATCTTTAGGCACTCTGGGAATTTGCCTCTTTCAAAGAAATCATTAATTAGTGAGACGAGGATTTCCAACACATTTGCTGTGAGATTTGAGAAGATTTTTATGGATAGTCCATCAGGACTACAGGATGATTTGCTTTTGATACTATTGATCGTTTGGATCAGTTCAGATTTATCGATTGGTCTTATAAAGAATGAATTCGAGAACACTCCTGAATGAGGAAGATAGGAAATGGGATCTTTTTGTGGCAAAAGAGTAGAAGTTATATTTTTACTCACATTAACGAAGTATTCGTTTAGATTTTCCGGGTCTGGAAGGGCAAATGTTTGAACTGCGTGAGTTCTATTACCAGCCTTACCAGAGATCACGGAAAGATTTCAGGAATCCGTAAAAAATAATTTGCTATTAGACTTTTGTAACTGAATGCACATCAGTCAAAAGCTGCATCTAGGGTGCTTAGTAGGAGGTTCAGAAAAAATCCTAAGTGGTATGAGACTAATTCAAGAGCTTACAAAGAACTTTTTAAAGGACTACTTACTACTAGGTACTGCTTACAAAGGACTACAAAAGAACTCATTTCAAACTTAATTAAATTTACTTTCCACCAATAAACTGTTCCAAAGTTCATCACTAGACATCTTACAACAGCGCTAGTGGAAATTCCCACCGGACGATATAAAATGCATATTATAATAGCCTCTGTTTACTTTCCCGGTGGCCAAGATAACTAGAGGAAGTTAACAACATCATCAGCTGGTGCAACAAAAAAAAAGAGACAGTTCATTATTGGATATGTAAATTCTCACAAAACTGTATATGGCAGCACAGGCAAAAACAAATTAGCTGAGCTACTTTAGATATTAACAAAAACTTTTTCTTATTGAAAAATTAAAAAATGCATGAAAAATGTAATGTATAACTCGTACACACTTGTAGGTCAAACCGGCAACAGGTGTATGCTCTCAAATATCTTTGATAGTGTGTAAAATTATTTATTAAAATCAGCTAAGTACTTTCGGCATAGCACATGCCATCTTCAGAGTTATAGGTTATAAATGCCTCATAGAAGAGTAATTGTCGATATACAATATATAAAAGATAATTAGAGGACAAAGCTTCTGTTATTAGGGTGAAAACCCCTTCAAAACATTAAAATTCACATTTAAACGTGATTGTTAACGTTACCTAACCATTGGCTACCCAATGTCTGTAACACCTGTTCCTAGTGTAATTTGATACCATTCTACTTAGTAGTATTCTATTTTTAATTTAGACCCATATAATATAAAATTTATTAAACATTTTTTCGCATTTTTTTCGATACGGTTATAAAGCGTAAGTACATTATTCTTTTCTTTTATATTATATCGCGCATAGGTATGTCCAAATTGTGAAAGTTTTATACAAATGATTTTTACATTTTTTAATTGTTATATGATAATTAGCGAAAAACGAAAATTATTTAATTAATACAAAGTAACACAAAATATCAGCAGATTAACGAGATGATTTCGTTAGATGGTCTGTTAAACTCATTTAAATTACAAAAAAGATAATTTGATGATTAATTGGACGGATTTAAAACTTTTTCAACTAATTTCCAACGAGCAAGTTGCTTAAATTTAATTACAAAGTATAATCAGATGTTGAGAGATATTCAATGTATATATATAAATATTACAGTAAATTTTGTAAATATTGGAGTAATCTGCAAACCAAAACAAAAGCATAATAAAGCTTTTTTGCATATCCCCTTTTTTAATACCGAAGAACGTCGCTCTACAATTCAGCGTACTGGCAATAAAAAGCTAACATTTTGCATGGGATATGTTATAGTCCTGTCGCCAGGGGGGGGGGGGGGGGGGGTACAACGGCCTCCTTAATTTAGATGGACTTACCCAAGTTTTTTTTATATATTTTGACCCGTAGAATACGAATTTTTTGGGTAACAGTTGATCCGGATGTCGGTAAGATTGTTATAGACAAAGAACTTGAGGAATTACATAACAGTGATTTCTCGCAAAACAAAACATATTTTTGTATTTTTTGGGTCATTTTAAGCAAAAAATATTCCTACAAGTTTTTTCGTAGAATGCATAGTTTTCGAGATAACCGCGGTTGAACTTCCAAAAAATTGAAAAATTGCAATTTTTGAACCCGAATAACTTTTGATTAAAAAATAAAGTAGCAATTCTGCTTACCGCATTTGAAAGTTTGAGTCAAATTATATCGGTTTTGATTATTTGCATTGCTAAAAATTAATTTTTTTATTGTTAAACTAATCTATAAACACATAGGTTTCCCGTGCCTAATACATGCGTTTTAACGCATGCTACGTAGAAATTGCCTCGCTTGCACTTGTAGCTACTCTACCTACTCGTTCGATTTTAAATGAGAAATCATAGAAAACATCACTCACATACTAGGTGTTTACTACAGTTTACAGCTTTGTTTAACAATAAAATAATAAATTTTTAGCAATGCAAATAATCAAAACCGATATAATTTGACTTAAACTTTCAAATGCGGTAAGCAGAATTGCTACTTTATTTTTTAATCAAAAGTTATTCGGGTTTAAAATTTACAATTTTTCGATTTTTTGAAAGTTCAACCGCGGTTATCTCGAAAACTATGCATTCTACGAAAAAACTTGTAGGAATATTTTTTGCTTAAAATGACCCAAAAAATACAAAAAGATGTTTTGTTTTGCGAGAAATCGCTGTTATGTAATTCCTCAAGTTCTTTGTCTATAACAATCTTATCGACATCCGGATCAACTGTTACCCAAAAAATTCGTATTCTGCGGGTCAAAATATATAAAAAAAACTTGGGTAAGTCCATCTGAATTAAGGAGGCCGTTGTACCCCCCCTGGCGACAGGACTATTAGGTGCTAATTGATATTTTCTTTATTTCAGCCCTGAAAAGTGAATATACATTCACGAAAACGTTAGGCCGTACATGAGGCCGTACAATTGATAAACATAATAAGGATCACTCGTAAGTGGTGGGTTTTTCGGTCAGTAGGTGGAGAAAAAAAGACAAAGACTACGGCTACATTGTCTATTTATTGAAGACGTTTCGTTTACTGCTTAATAAACATAATTAGTTCATCTACAAATGAGTGTTATAAGAACAACAGAGGTAAAAAAGAAACTAGTATTACCCAGCGCAAGGTATGTGATAGATAACATTCATTTGTTCCAAAGAGGACAAGTTTTAGAGAACTTTCCGATTGTTTTGCATTTTTAATAGCAATTTTACAGGAATATTATTGTGGTAGGGGAGCCCAAGAGGGGATTTTTGCAGTTACTCGAGCGCGTCAGATTATAATATGGGGAGAAACCTTGTACCCTACAGATGTACCTCTACCATATTGGCTCTCAACACAGGGGAGTTCGTTAAGGGGGGTCCGAAAAAAAATCTATCCTTAGAAAAACTCGAAATTGTCAGATTAAGATAAGGTAAGTTAAGTACATGCAAAAGAGTGTATATTTCAAAAATCTGACGATTTGAGCGGGGCGCAAGGAAATGGGCGAGTCACAAAGTTTCACAAAAAAAGCGAATATTTCGCGAAATGAACGTTAGATCGAAAAACTAAAAAATACGTGTTCAATATTTTTCAAATATCTATCGAATGATACTAAACACGACCCTCCCACGGAGAATGGTGGGAAGTAAATTTAAAATTTTAAATACGAACCCCGCGATATTTCGTGAAATGAATATCAGATCGAAAAACTGCAAAATACACGTATTCCATAATTTAAAAAAATTTATTGAATGACACCAAACACGACCCCCTACGGAGCTGGGGTGGGGGGTTATTTTTTATTGCAGATTTGGATTCTTTACGTAAAAATAAGCAACTTTTATTCGAGACATTTTTTCGAATTATGGATAGATGCCGCTATAATCGAAAAAAACGATTGTTGGAAATGGAAAATTAAATTAAAAATGGAAAGGCCCCACTTAAATGGAAAACTTTACTTAACTTTTTTTGGTTTTACGACCTATTTTTCACAACCCAATAGGTCCCCAAAGCGCTTGAGTGACTGCACATTTAGCATACTTTCCTCCCCTGTACTATTGTTTTTATACAATTTAATCAGTTTTTCAGTAAGCTGAGGAAACTATGGTAGTGATGAGTAATGGGTAGATGGAGTTCCAAGTGTAGTAGTAGGCAGAATTGTGTTATTAATAGTATTATTAAAAATGGCTCTGAATTGGTCACCATTGGGTATGTCGTTTAAAGAAAAACCATGACCAAGTGAAAAAAGAAGTTTATTAACAAGGAAAGAAGGGTAGGAGCTTTCAAATAATATACTTCTAAGTAACAGAAGGGATTCCCTTCGATTAACCGGATGTGCCAATTTATGTAGACTGCAGATTAAAACTTGTACACGATTTATTTTATATTTGAAATGATGACAAGAATGGTAGTTGAGAAACCTATTAGGGGCAGGGGCTATTGGTTTCCTATAACAACTTGTAGTTAAAGTCTTATCACCCCTTCTAAAGACACGCATGTCTAAGAATCCATGCTGTTAGTAATGGAATCCTCAAGTTCATAGGTGAACTGCAAATGAGAATCAAACCCATTAAAAATAGACAAGGTGGTCTGTGTCTTGTCAGGAGGTAAGGCTAGTAATAAGTCATCAACATATCGTTTAATGAAAGGAATTTGAAAGTCTAAAAGACCAAGACGGTCAGACACTAGATCATCCAAAACATAATTGACAAGGATGGGAGAGAGAGAGGAACCCATTGGTGTCCCAAAAATTTGTAAATAATATTGGTCATATTGGTTAGATGAAAAAAGCAAGCAAAGTGTGTTACAATTAGTTGAAAACCACAGAAAGTGTTATACCGATTTCAGTCAGAAAGGCAACTTTGATTAATATTTAAATAAAGTTTTATTCATGTAGTTACTATTTCCCATTTATTTCAATTTGTAGCAACCAAAATGTGTTGTTTTTTAACGAGAATAATTTTCAGTTAGGTACTCAAGATATCTTGAGGAAGACCAATAAACGTGAAAAATGGGTAATATTTATTATATTTTAATTCCCATATTAAACTTGTTAACGTTGCTTTTTTTTGAACAAAAATGATTTTTTCTACAACCGTGTTAAAAATGCAATTTTTAGCACTCCATAGGAGCGTTAAAATGCTACTTTAAAGCACTAGTGCTTTAAAAATTTTAAGGCACTGAAGTTAAAAGTGAATTGTCAAATTGTGAAACGTCAAAATATTTATATTTCATTTATTAACATTAATATTAATAGTACAACTTGCGCAATTTGAAAAAGGTGGTTTAAAAGGTTTTTTAAAATTTAATTTAAACTGTATTATTGCATTATTAACACGTTTGTAGAAAAAAACTATTAAAATTTGTTACAATATACAACAATAAAAGTAAGATGTTATTCTATAGTTGTTATGATTTACGTATTGACAGTATAGGCAGTTTTGGTGTAATGTCAAGAAAAATATAAAAATGGAATATCAGGCAAGTTCAAGTAAAAGTTTTTGTAGATATTGTCCTTTAATTGAGAATGAATAAATTATAATTGTTGATAGGTATATAAGACGTTTGTAGAAAAAATATTGTATGATATACGTGTTAAAAAGTAGATTTTTAAGGCACTCATGTGAATTGCAGAATTCGCTTCGCTCATTCTGCAAACTTTCACATGCGTGCCTTAAACGTGTACTTTTAACACTTACATCATAAATAACTATTTTTCTGAACATATATGTAAAATATAACTTAAAACTGAGTTTACTTGTTTGTTTTCATACAAAAAATTATTGATTAAAAATACTTAAAAATATGTGAGCGGCCGTGGGTAACGGCATAAACGCTGGCCTCATACGCCAGTAGACGTGGGTTCGATCCCTGCCAAAGACAAACCATTTTCATTTCCAATAATGACACGAGCCGTCTCACCGTGCCTCGGAGAGTACGTTAAGCCGTCGGTCCCCCTGGGCTAGTGTACATCGACACTAGTTACTTGAAACAGGGTTAAAGATGTAATTGGCGCTGGAACTATCCGAAAGGATCTCCCCGGCAAAAATGCCATACGATATTATTATTATTACTTAAAAATATTTGAAAAACCCAAAAAAAATTTCTGGGGGACTTGGAACAAGGGTTAGGGTTAACGTTTTGGGCTGATATTTGAAGCTGAGGGTTTATAGGCTACCTAACACTAGAAAACAGCAGAGGAGATAAAAAAGGAGAAGAGAAAAATAATTAAAAATCTTTGAAAAATCCAAAAAAAATTTTGGATGACTTGGGACAAGGGTTAGGGTTAACGTTTTGGGCTGAAATTTGAAATTGAGGGTTTATAGGCTACCAATCACCATAAAACAGCCGGGGAGATAAACATTAGGATTTAAACTTTGGTTTTTTCGGAACACCCTAATAGTATGGAACACCCTAATAGTAGTACCTATGTTGATGTGTAGGCAAACCATATATTTTATTCATTCTCACGCCTCTGGCAGAACACCGAAAAATATACTATATCACAAGGTCCGTCAATGAAAATAATCGACACAAATGTACCCATTTAGCTAATGCCTTTGCCTTTGTTGCCCCATGAATTAGCTCTTTTTTGAACTTTTATTGAACTTAATTAATTTAGTCTTAATATAAAAAAGTTAACAGAACTGAGCTAATAATTTAATAGAAAATTTATTAATTTTAATGAGGTACAAAGTTTGCCGGGTCAGCTAGTTTGTCCATAATGTTAAATGTTAAATAACTTTTATACTTAAATTTTTATTCGGCGTTTATACAAGCTGATCTTTCATTATAAACACAGTATTTATTTTATTTACGTATAACTTCATATTATTATACATTATACAAGGGACTTTTATTGAGATAAAGGATGTTTGTCGACTATATTACTACAGAATTCTTTTAAAGATGTACATCCTCAGATTAATTATCGTTACAGCAATGACTTTCACCACTTAACCATGAATACGTTTCAATTGTGTCCGTTTTGAGATCTCACTTCGCTACTCGTGTACATTTTTAGTAAAAATCGGATCTAGATTGGATTTTCTATTTATGGTACGTCGATCTCTTGTACTACCAAACAAGTAAACCATATATTACACGGTTAAGGTAAAAAAATGCGTTTACTGGGAGCAAAAGAATCTGACCAAATACGAATAACTCAAGCGTACGAATGTGTCTTATCTCGAAGTATTTACTAAATATTTTATGTACTATATCTATTCATCGAATAGAAATGTTGAAAGTTATGTAGAGTTTTCAACATTTAAACTAAATTTACAATGAAGATGCAGTAGAAATAACCAAACCAAGACACGTTAAATGCTACTAGGAGCACTCCCGAATCATAATTTTACAATGTATAAACTTTGGAAATCATGATTTGAGATTTACAATGTATACATTGTAAATTATGATTCGGGAGCGCTCCTAGTAGCATTTAACATGTCTTGGTTTGCTTATTTCTACTGCCTCTTGATTGTAAATTTAGTGTATGGTCTTACTATTAGATACCAGATTGTATGATTTTTTAATATATTGGCATAATATATACTGGCAAGTAATAACATATTTGGAACAGTGGCATATTTTGAGATAGGTACTTTTGCATTTTTATCGGTATGTATTTGAAATAATTATTATTGTTAGCGGCATTACAACAAGAAATATTCAAAGACAAAGAAATAACACTTCAGGAAAATACTTTCCTTATTTCGGGATTGGACCACATGCTGGCTTTTGGTAATGCAACTCTTTAAGACTTGAGTACCTAATACAGGGGTGGGCAAATACTTTTAAGCGCGGGCCAAAATGAAATTTTCAAAATGTCTCCCGGGCCGGAGGACTATACCCAGTATGTACGCTAATGTTTTTGGTGGAGGTTTTTCTCTGCCCAAGAAATTTTTTTGACAAAAATACTATAAGTATCATTTTAAAGCATTTGGAGAAATACATTTGACTGTTAAGAATAATAAATTGTCTTTCTGGTGTGTACATGCGAACTATTTGTTCCCAGTAAAATTAAGATATTTTTAATATGGTCCATTATGTAATACATCCAACTCCTACAGAAATCTGGAAGCACGTTGCCACTAGCGCGCTAGCGCCACTGTCGGCTTGAAGTGAAACTACGTTTTGAAAATGTAAAATTTGACGTAAACATTTAAATTTAATTTTATAAATTTTTGAATAACGAGCTAATTTTGCTAAATTAAATTAAAATAAAAATAGTTCAAACACTTATACAAAAACAATAATAAAGCAATTTTATAAATGTAAGGCTAGATTGCTCTGGTTATCACCGCACACCACTAGATGGCGCTATATTGTTTGCTTCCTCAAATGTAATGGGAAATGTCAAGAGTTGTATGTATTACAGTCAATAGTATTTGATTATATTAAGCCATAACAAGGATCCAGATAAAAAATGAACTTCAGAAAATCGATCAAGAATAGAGTAATTAAGAGCAGGCTTTTTGAAGATGAGGAAATTTTTGAGTAACCAAAGATTCAATCTGCAAATCTGATATCGGATGGTAAAATGTTTTGTCAAGTCAACCGTCATAGACGAAATTCAAAGGAGGCAACTGATCTGGTATGGTCATGTACGACGTCAATGGACGACGACAGGCTGCCAAAACAAATTTTAAAATGGACGCCAAGGAAAAGAAAGAAGAAAGGAACGCCAAAACAATCCTGGCTAGGCGTATTCAGAAGGCAATGTCGGAAAGGAACCTTCACCCTGACGAATGCAATGACGGACGAAGCTGGAAACTGGCAACCGGAGGGCGGAGAACGCTATAAATAACAGGGATAATAATAAAAATGTTATGTCCACTCTATTCTTCTTTATTGGATTGTTAATGCTGACTTAATAAAAAGCTGCAAGCTTTTGAGATGTGGCTTTTTAGGGGAATTTAAAAATACCATGGACCTATCATATTACGAACGAAATGGTGTTGCACAGAATGGAAAAGTAACAGAGAACTTTTGACCATCATTAAAAGGAGAAAGACAGCAAGGAGAAAGGGAACATACTTAGAAATGATAACGTAACTTGTCTTTTTTTTCACCTCTGTGATAAACATTATAGAAGTTTTCAGGGACTTTCGGCCCTCAGTAATAACGTAATATTTCATTCTGCGTTTAAATTTTTCAAAAATACTTATTAGTTTTCTCAGAAATCTAAAAATATGAATGCATTTAAAAAACATTGCGCCTAAGCTCTTAAAAAAATTGCTTGCAGGATTTCTCAATGGGCCGGAAAAAGTAAGCAAAAGGGCCGCATCCGGCCCCCGGGCCGGCTTTTGCCCACCCCTGACCTAATACATGCTAATACATTATTTAAAATATTAAAATCCGAGAAATTTTTATCATTTCCAAATGAAATTATAAAAAAGCAAGTCGAAAGACTGACTGCTAAATACGATAAAGACATTTCATTTTGATCTATATAAACAGTTACTTGCTTTAAAATTTTAAAAATCGGCTTGCAAACTGAAATTTATAAAATTAAGTCTGTTCAAGAACTTCAGAACTATTAAAGATGAAATATATCCTTGTATTCAGTTTTCCGGAGGTAATAACACCATGTTTTCCGTTTTTAACCCTTCCAATAACTACTGCCGTAGCTGACAGAAGTTTTTCAAAATCAAAATTGATTAAAAACTACCTCAGGAATTCTATGGGACTTGAACGAATATCAGACATGTGGTTACTGTCTATAGAAAGCGAAAATGTAGAGCAATTTAAATCTTGTTTATAAATTATTGGCTTGCAGGATCATTTGTAATTTTTGTAATTATATTTGTACACTTTATAACTTTATTTATTTAATAAATATTTTGTTTAATGCAAGCGTTTCTGATTCTTTTGTTGAACATTTTTTTAGCACTATCCCCTATCAGTTGTGGAAATGGGCCCCGTGAGAAACTTTGATACTGGGCCCCTGAGGGGATAGCTGCGTCACTGTTACTAGTATTCCTCCCACAGAAACTTTTGTTCTAGTAAAAATTCTTTTAGACCATAAAATTACAAATCCAATCATTACATCTGAAATTTAACATCTTCAATTTTACCTAAATCAGAGGACTACTTTGAATTGAATAATCAGACAAATAACAGCGCAGGGCTTATGGGACGATATTATACTGGTATGCTTTACAGAAATTAGAGGACAACTTGACCAATTCTTATCTTATATTAATTCACTGATCATACTTGATTCAAATTAAATCAATGATCAAAACTTATTGAAATAATTACAGGATAATTTTGCAAAATGTTTGTAAAATTTCTTCTGAATAGAATTCGAATATTATATTATATTATATATGTATAAAAATACAACAAATAGTTTCCAGTTTGTTTGCGATATGTAATAAAAGCAAGCTAATAATAATAACAAGCAAATTATTTGATCTATGTCCCTCAAGTGGAAGAGTGATCTGATATTGATCGGTATAAAAAACGTATGTGAGCAAGTTTTTTTTTATAGGATGTTGACTGTAGTTTTGTATTTCTTTGATCAATCGTAGATAAAAATTGAGAAAATCAATAAAATTTCTTGATTTAAAAAAAATTTCAGTAACGTGCATGTAGATTATTTTCGTTTATTATAAATTTATGGTGGGGTCAGTTTAGGAAATCCTTCGCTTATTGAATTCATTACAGAATAATTTTGTAAAACTTTAATACATTTGTACATATTCCACGTATTTACGTTATTTTACTAAACTACGTTGGAATTATCAAAATTTTTAAAAACCACTCTAAAGAGATTAACTTGAATTAAATTAATAATTGTTTGTAATACTCTACTTAACTCTACGTTAGTTGATGTTGTAAGTACTATTTTTGTACTTGATGCAATGATTTGTAAATGTGTAAAGTATTTAAATTTTAAATAATAAAATGGTTTGTTGCCTCAAATAATAAAATAATGTATTGGAAAATTAAAGAAAAAACTTGTATAAAATGATTACATTTTTGTTTTTAATTTCACTGTGGGACTAATAGACTGTTAGGGCCGTATGGATTAGGAGAAAGAAATAATATAGAAGAAATGTTAGAAAATTATGCAAAAGAAAACAAGCGGGTATATTGCAAGCGGGTTTGACATTCTGTGAATTATCATAACTAATTCCTTCTCAGCAGTATTTAGTATTCCACATCAGTTAAAAGCGATAATCCTCTACAAGTACCTGCCTAATACTACCTTTCACGGCCGCTGCCATGAAGAGCGGCAACGTTGTCAAAAAATTCTCATTTAGTTTGCATTGGCCTTATCCTTTGTACACTGGATCGCATGCCTGAAATACGGTGTAGGTGTAACACGATAAATATGAACGAGTAGGTAGTGATCACAGAATGCTAAAAATACGGATAAGAATTAACACCAAGACAGAAAGAAGAAAACTTATATAAACGCCAGACAAAAAACAATAAATATAGACGAACTTAAAAACTGACAGTAAGTATTGAACTAATAGATAAAGATTCAAAGCTTGAAATCCTAAATCAAAATTTAACGAATACTTATATTAAATTCAAAAACTCAGCATGAAATTACAAGATTTAATAAAAAAGAAACAAGTTTATTGTCCAAGACAGAACACTTAATAAAATAATTACAGAAATCAACAAAATAATTAAAAAAAAGTTAACGGAAGACATAAGAAAATACAAAATATCACAGCTGAACGAAATACTACAAGAAAAGAAAGTCATACGAGACTGGAAGAAGAAAATAAGCGAAGATAGAAATATAATTACAAAACTAATTAATGATGAAAACGAGGAAATTACAGAAATTAAAAAATAACCATCATTACAGAAAGCTTGTATCAATCATCCTACGAGTCAAAATAAAATCACCATAAGGTAAACGCAAAAAACACCGCAAAATTGGTAAAAATGGTTGGATCTGAAGTTATATCAGATATCAGATATAACAGAGGACGAAATAAGAAACGCAATGAGCACTATGCGAAATAAAAAGCTCCAGTTGAAGACGGAATAGTTTTATAGAAATGATAAACTATGGACTACCTACAACACATCATAAAAATGATAAAAATTATAGTTGAATGGGTTGTATATGCGAGTTCATTTTGAATAAAGTAAAAGACAGACGTACTCGCAATCATTTATTGTTAACTCCCGACGACCGGTTTCGCTCTCTATAATATGCAGATCATCTTCAGGTCAACAGTTACAAGTAACTAAAACTAAATGCTACAAATATTAAAAGATTTCTATTTATTTAAGTGTTGGTGAATGTAAGGCTGACGAGGTTCTGTTTTTTTTTTAATAAATATAGATAAAACTTTAAAACCGTTACATATTAAAATTAAATATATGACATCCACTTTTAATCTATTTCACAAACAAAATAACAAACATATATTTGTTGGCTGTCTCTCGTCACTTATCTCATCACCCTCAAGAACTTTTCCATATACTTGTTAACCTATAGAACATTTTCCGTCTATTCCTTCATACTCCCATTAGCATAATTTGAGCAATAAATCATGTTATTTAAGACTATAGAAGGAGCTCCTTGTAGCCGAATGTAAGTACAACACGTTAACGTTGCATAATCGCAGACTGCATACATTTGCATGTGTTTGTGAACATGAGGGCGTTTGATACTGCCAGTATGTGTACGTGTACATACATATGTATTTGTCTGTTGTCTTAATAATTTTTATGTATTATATTGTTCAATATTGGCTTGATCTTATGGATCTTTTTAGCATCTTTTATAACCAGACATTGTTCTAATTCTGGTTTTTATTTGTAGCATTTAGTTACTTGTAACCGTTGATCTGAAGATGCTCTGCATATTATAGAGAGCGAAACCGGTCGTCGGGAGTTAACAACAAATGATTGCGAGTACGTCTGTCTTTAACTTCGTTTAGATAAAGATTATATTTAACACATGTATAGAAAAATGATTGAAGTATTCACAGTGTGATTGTGTGGCAGTGTGGTTAAATGCTCGTATTATACTGATATTTAAAAAAAGGAAATAAATATAAAGTAGAAAACTATAGACCCATTAGCCTGTTATTAGTCTTGTATAAGTTGTTCTTAAAGATAATTACATTGCGACTAACAAATAAACTGGATAGTTATCAGCCTCGGGAACAGGCAAGTGATAAGAACACTGATCGAAAAATCAAACAAATACAATATAACACTCTGAATAGCTATGGTAGATTACAAGAAGGCATTTGACTCAATAAAAATTTGGGCAATCCTTAATGCAACGACAGAGTTAATGACCAATATACAAAAATCATTAAATACATATATATGTAATGAAACTACATATACTTTCATAACTTTAATATTGCTGTGCTCTACAGTCTCCAAGGCATCATCTCCATTTCAAATTGGAAGGTGGGAGATTTAGCGATAAAAACCTATATACACTTGCATTCTATTTATTGTTTCCCACCTTTAGCGCCAGACTCCACTTGCGATTTTTTAGTCCACGCGATTGTTTTGTCGCGAAGATTGAATACATTGTTTCAAATACAAGTCAATCCACGATCATTTAGTCGCAAATGGATTGACTTGTATTTGAAACAATGTGTTCAATCTTCACGACAAAACAATCGCGCGACTACTAATCGCAAGTGGAGTCTGGCGCTTAGATGTATCAGAGGAGTATGTCAACTAAAACTGTCGCTGTTACAGTGGCAGTTGCCAGACTCGTCCGATACCTCTAAAGGTGGGGCCCAATAAGTAGAATGTAAATATATAGGTTTTTATCGCTAACTCTCCCACCTCCATCAGTTTCATTTCTTTTTATCTTACAACTTAGGTAATGTGTTTTCCATCTTTTGCGTTATCCTGCCGGTTATTAGCGCGCTCATCATTGTATATTGTGAATATTGATATTAAATGTCGTTTCTATATTTTAGGTAATTATTGTAAATATTTAGCAAACATGAAGCAAATTTAAAAGTTTCGAACCCTAATAACATAGAAGAAACGTGGAAAGAAATAAAAGGCCTCATTTCGATAGCAGCAGAAAAAGTAATAGGATACAAAGAAATAAAAAGGCAAAAAGAATGGTATGACGAAGACTGCGAAAGAGCAACCAGGGAAAAATACCTAGCTCGAAAGAAATGGCTGAAGACAGGTAGAGAAGAAGATCTGGAAGAGTATAGGAGAAAAAAGAAAGACTCAGACAAATGCTGTACAAATAAAAAAAAGATATTAATTGATGAAGTTATAGAAGATTTGGAAGTAAATAGCAAGAATAATGTAAATCTTTACAAATATATAAAATCACAAAACAAGAAGAAACCCACAGTTAAGATTGATACCAAAATATGGGAGAAATACTACGAAGAGTTATTTAAGGCGAGAGAAATTTCTCTCGAATATACAGAAGAAACAGACCTTGATGATGAAATCGAAATCGAAAAGCCGTCATATGAGGACTTTTTACGTGTGATAAGGAATCTAAAACAAAAGAGAGCAGCAGGCCCAGATGAAATCCCAAATGAGTTAATAAAACGAGGCGGAGAAGAACTACAACGGAAAATATACGACCTAATAATAAGGATTTGGGAAGGAGAAAGAATGCCCGAAAAATGGAAAACTGGATGGATATTTCCGATTCTTAAGAAAGGGGACACCACAAAATGTAACAACTATAGAGGAGTAACACTGTTAAACAGCTGCTACAAAATATTGACATCATTATACAGACAAAAACTCTCAAAACACATTGAAACTAAAATAGGAGACTACCAGCACGGATTTAGAGAGGGAAGGTCAACAATAGATGTAGTTCACATAATCACACAGTCAATTGAGAAATGTTACGAACATGATATCGACTTACATATCCTTTTCATAGACTTCAAGCAAGCCTTTGACAGCTTAACAAGACCCGACCTAATAGAAGACATGAAAAACCTAGATATACCAATGAAACTTATAAAGCTTACGAAAATGACAATGAAAGGATCGACTGCAGCAATAATTACAGATAACGGAATCACCAAAAATATAGAAATAGCAAGTGGAGTACGACAAGGCGACTCTCTATCAACGTCACTATTTAATGTCGCTATAGAAGGAACAATAAGAGCTACAGAAATAAAAGGTACGATTATAACATCGACGTCGCAACTTGTGGCGTATGCTGACGACATAGCATTAATTAGCAGAAACCTAAACAGTTTAAAGGAAGAATTTACGAAGTTATGCAAAGAAGCATCCAAAAGGGGTTTAGAAATAAATCAGAACAAAACAAAATACCTAATATGCTCAAGAAAAAACCCAGTTAATATGATAAGCTTAAATATTGGTGTTAATGGTTAAGGAATGTTAATGGAACTAATGATAGAAGTATCGAAATTAATGAAAGAATCCAGGCAGGAAACACAACCTACTGGAAATACAGTAACTTCCTCAAAGATAAGAAGCTTACTCAGAATACAAAACTGAAAATTTACAAAGTAGCAATTAGACCAGTAATCACATATGGTGCTGAAGTAATCTGTCTGACACAGAAAGAGGAAGAAAGATTGAGGATCCTAGAAAGGAAAATAATTCGGAGGATAGCAGGACCACTAAACTTAGGTAATAATGAATTTAGAAAACGCATGACCCACGAAGTAAGAGAACTTCTGAAAGGAGAAGATATCGTCAGATTTATCAAGGCACAGAGACTCAGATGGATGGGACATATAGAAAGGAGAAATCCAGAAGCCGTTATCAAGAAAATTTACAAATGGAGACCTGTATTAGGCAGACCACGAGGAAGACCCAAAACTAGATGGGAGAACCAGATAGTGGAGGACCTTAAGAAATTGGGAGTCAGAGAATGGGTAACCAGAAGCAAAAACAGGAACGAGTGGAGGAAAATTGTAAAAGATGCCAAGTCACACAACCAATTGTAAAAGGAAAATGTTAATGCGGATTGATTCACCGCGACCAACGAATCGGAAGAGCCCAAAGAGGGCGGCAATCACTCCGCAAGGAGTGTAGATGCCATGATGATGATGATGATTGTAAATATTGTATTTAAAACATGTTTTAATAAATTTCTATATTTATAGAATAGAATAGAATAGAAATATGCTTTATTGCCATGAAAAATTTTACAATTTTATCGACAAAGCTTATAAATAGTAAAAAAAACAAAACAGTAACAATCCAATTTACTAAAATTACATAAATCGTCAATAAGTTAAATAAAATAAATAAATAAATCGAAGTTAAAACAGAAATAATCAATTGCAAAAATTTAAATAAATTGCAAATTCATAGTCTACCTAATAATTAATAAAAAAGGTTTAAAAGTTAAAAAGTTAAGCTGCTGCATATGACACCCAAATATAGATAAAAAAATAATAAAAATACTACTTGTGCAAAGGGTACTGTAATTTCTTAGTTATTGAATAAAATAATCTTCTACTGAATAATATGGTCTTTCAGACAGGTAGGCTTTTGTCAGTTTACGGAATTTGGGAAAAGATGGTGCAGATTTTAGTTGTAGGGGGAGATGGTTGTACATTTTTTTTGCGGAATATAATATCGATTTCTTTACTAACTCCGAGGACGGGGTCGGCAAATAGACGTCAAACGTAGAATTTCTCGTGAAGTAGTGATGATTAGGTCTTGGTGGAAAGACATGTAGATGTTTACGAATTAAGCAAACAGTTTCTAAAATATACAAAGATGGAAGGGTTAAAATTCCGTGATCTTTGAAGTACCTAACTTCTGCAGTGTGTTGTTCTTCTGAGGCCAAACAGATATCTTATAGCTCTTTTTTGTAATTTGAAAATAACATCGAATTGGGCAGCTGTACCAGAACCCCAAAAAGGAAGACCATAACGAAGATGTGACTCGAACAAAGAAAAATATGTTATTTTGGAAGATGCTAAATTGAGTTCATTCGAAACAGATCTTATAGCATAGCAGGCTGAAGAGAGTTTATTCCGTAACAAATCGATATGGAGGGACCATTTAAGGTTGCTGTCTAAAAAAATGCCAAGAAATTTTACAGAATCAACGGTACTGATTTTAGAGCAACACAGCTGTCTTTATTCATATAAATATTATTACATATAATATATGACACTGCAAGGTCGGAAGTAAAAATAGAAAAAAAAAACAGAAAAGGTAAAAGTACAGAGAAAGCTTAGACAAGGAGATTTTATCGCACCAAAACTATTTACTTTAGCTTCAGAAGATACTATGTTTCGAACTTTAGAATGGGCAAATAAAGGCAAATAAAGACGACAGACGGCGAAAAATTAAACCATCTGAGGAGCTGATCTTGAACCATTGCTGATGACGTTGATGTGAAATGCTAATAGACCTAAATATAGACCTATTAGACCTATACGATTAAAAGTAAATCTAGCAAAAACTATATCTAACCAACAAATCTCTAGATGTAACTGAGGATATAACTCTGGACAATAATAATATAGAAAAGGTTCATACGTATACGAGTATAGAGTGAGGCAGATAAGGGGCCTATTAGAAATATCTCCAGTACTAAAGGCTTTTGAATAATGAAAATTGGAATAAAGGGGTTCTGAAGGCTGATCTATTTAATGAAAATATTTTCATCTATTTGGTACTTCCGGTTATACCGGAAGTTGCTTATAACTTCGTTTTTTTAAATAGAACACCCTGTATATTTTCACATTTTTGGATTCTTCCTGATTTCTTCTTTCTTAAAATATGAGTTTTTGTAATATTATACAGGGTAGTTTAAAAGATAATTACATTTTTTTATTAATTTCGTAGCAACTTTCACACCCTGTAGAATTGTAGTAGTTTGACATCAAAAACTCTATTTATGTTCAAATGATTTTTAATATAGTCTACTATTGTTAAGAATTATTAGTATAGCTAAATTTTTAATTTTAGTATACAGGGTTGGTCGGAACACGGAATGAGTATTTTCTGAGTTTTCTTAAATAGAACACCCTATATTTTAGTATTGTAGTGAAATGATATCTTATGGTACTTTTTTATTTCTTAAGCATTCCCTATACCTAACTGCTTTAATTTATGCTTAATTGTTAATCGCACCAACAATCTTAGGGAGCGTTCAAGTATTACGTAACGCGGTTTTTGAAGATTTTTGACCCCCTCCCTCCTACGTAACGCGCCTTAATGGGGCGTTCAGTCTAGATTAATATGTACTTATTTCCGAAAACTAATTTGTTATTAAATATTTTCACGGCCAACCTAATAAAATTTCACGTATTTTGTGTTGCAATTAATGTTTGGCTTGAATCACCAATAACTAATAAATTAAAGCAGTTAGGTATAGAGAATCCTTAAGAAATTAACAAGTATATACCATAAAATAACATTTCATTACAATACTAAAATACATGATGTTCCATTTAAGAAAACTCATTCCGAGTTTTGACCAACCCTGTATACTAAAATGAAAAATTTTACTACACCAATAATTCTTAACAATAGGAGACTATAATTAAAATCATTTGAACATAAATAGAGTTTATGTTTATTATATCAAACTAAACTACTACAATTCTACCAGGTGTGAATGTTGCTACGAAATTAATAAGAAAACGTAATTATCTTTTAAACTACCCTGTATAATATTACAAAACCTTATATTTTTAGAAAGAAGAAATCGAGGAGAATATAAAAATGTGAAAATATACAGGGTGACCTATAAAAAACGAAGTTATAAGCAACTTCCGGTATAACTGGAAATAGCAAATAGATGAAAAAATTTTCATTAATTAGATCAGTCTTTAAAGCCCCTTTATTCCAATTTTCATGATTCAGTTGCCTTTAGCTCTCGAGATATTTCTAATAGGCCCTTTATCTGCCGCACCCTGTACATGTTACGGGTAAAATTAGATTAACGGGTAAACCTCAGGGGTAAAATTCACACTTACCAAATACTTTAAAGGCAAAAACTTTCGATTAGTACGTATTGCCGATTCTGACATTTAGAACTAAAACATGGGCTTTTAACAACAACATAGTCCACCAACTTTAAGTGACGCAGATGGCTATGACACGGAGAATGTTTAACATTAAGCTTAACGATCGCAAATCCAATGAAGAAATAAGAAGACGATCAAAAGTAACAGATGTAATCCAAAAGATTGCCTTGTTAAAATGGAACTGGCCAGGACACATACAAAAAATGGACAACAACCGTTGGACGAAGTGAATTGTTAAAGGGCGCCCAAGAGCAAGTAAGAGAAGTAGAGGCAGACTTCAAACCAGATGAACTTATGACATCAAGCGTATGGCTGGCTACGAATGGATGCAAAGAACAACGAACAGAAATGAATGGACACACCTAAGGGAGGCTTACATCCGACGATGGATGGAATAGCTGTTGATGATGATAATGATTTCCATAGTATTATTAGAGATGATGTAAATAAATTACTTGGAAATACAGGAAACAAATTGTTGCAGTCAAAATAAGAATAAAACTAAAGAAAATCCCAAACACCAAAAACAAAGGCCAAATAGTACAGACTAATGCAACGAATGAATACATAAAACGGTATAGAGAGTATGTAGGCGACCAGCTGGATATACAGGAAGGAGAAATAGAAATAAACACTTACATAAGGAGAAGTAACCAAAACAGGGAGGCAGGAAAAAAAAGAAAAATCGCCATGCAGATTTTACTCAATAGAGAAATTAAGAAACACATACAAGTAGCAAAGGAATAATACCTAAAAGAGAGATGCAAAGAGGTATTCTTTTTCTCATGATCATCTTTCAGTGCGTCACAGTTTTTCGATTTCTTTCTAACGCATTAAATTGTATGTGACAGAAAAAAACGCACGTCGGTGATTACATTTCGTCGGTGACATTTATAACATTTATTCTAGTTATTCTAGTTGTCGATAGATGGCGCCATAATAAAAAAAATTATTTTTAATTAGATAATAATATTACAAATATAATCTGTATAATTTATAAGACTATACAAATCAAAAAAAATACCATTTTATAAATGCAAGAAACACATTTGATTTGTTTTTATTCCAAACTGAAAATAAAATGTGACAACTGTCAGATTTAACTAAAATGTCATGTTTTAGAATAAATGTCATAAATGTGTATTATCACGGACTTACCCTTTTTCCTATCATTTGTTACGCACTGAAAAATGATCATGAAAAGGACAATAGACGAACAGAAACATAGTTTTGTGTTCTTCAGCAAGAACACAAAATCCAAGAACTATATCCAAAAATAAAAGAGGTTGCAGGTCTCTGGAAGCCCAAACATGTATCTATAATGGAAGACGAAACTAACTAAATGGTAAAAGAACCTGAAGAGGAAAAACCATTTTGAGAAAAAAGCTCCAGGAGTGCGGTCCTGAACCTAGTTGATTAAGTACACCTAAATTTAGTCTCGAAGTTTTTCATCGCTTTACCATAGTAAATCTTTAAATTAATTATAAGAAACATAACCAGTAGTTTAGTTATTAGTTGTGATTTGATTGCCGTAAGTACTTTTATCAATATATTTACGGTTTCATCAAAATCTTATAGAATTTCAATCCAGTCATACAGTTTTGTAAATTCAAGGTGTTTAACAAAAACTTGCTTTTTGGCTCATCTTCGATAAGTTAAATACTTTGTAATTGACAGAGTCGTACTGACCCAATTACAATATAATGAAACAAAATAAGAAAATTAAAATAAAAAGTATTTAATAATTTTATCCGATGGCTGGTACTTCTGACTACAGGGGTCCTCCAATGTTACCCGATCAACAAACACCATCTTACTCTACAATTACCCAACAGAAAGCAGCTACATTCCCTTCGAAACTACAAGCCGTTATTATCGCAGCAGTAGACACACTAAAATTAGAAAACTACGTTACAGCAATAGGATCACTAGTACAACCCAAAAATGTACTTTTTTCATCACGAATTTCTAACGGCAGAATCTGCATCTACCTTTCCAGAAAAGAAGTTGTTGACACTTTTTTAACAGACTACGGAGGTATAAAAATAGGAGATAATGTTATCAGAGCAAGAAGACTAGTCACTCCTGCTAATAGGTTACTGCTGTCTAGTGTCTGTCCGTTTATTCCTCATCACATCCTCGAAAAATATCTTGCCGAGAAGGGCTTTCATCTTCTTTCACCGATGTTTTTCTTAAGAGCGGGAATTCAAGATCCTCAATATAGTCACGTATTACGCTTTCGTAGGCAGGTGTACTATACACCTGACGACAATCTTGTTATTCCTGAATCAATTCTCATTGACTTCGATAATACATCTTACCGAATCTTTATTTCTGATGGACTCACTTGCTATCTCTGTCATCAATCTGGTCATATCGCCTCAACATGTACCTATACGGCCATCCAGTCAAACCCGTCCATACCTACATCCCAAACTGACCAAGACTATATTTCTTCCTGTAATGCAACAGCTGAAGACAAAAATCACTCTGTCCAGAATCAAACAGAAAACACTGGTGAAGTAATGGACTCCCAAGAACTCCCTACAGAAATTACTATACCGAAACGTTCTCATTCTGAAATATCGTCTCCACTTGATACACCACCGGTAGAAAACACAGAAATAGATTTTACAAAACCTAAAGCAAGATCAACAAAAAAGCCAAGAGTCACTAAATCTGATACAAAAACTGGAGAAACAGTTTCTACTGAATAACTTATCCAACCTGCACAGGAATTTATTGATAAAGCTTCAACCCTGTTTGAATTAAACTATACAGCGATAGTCAGCTTTCTGGATGATGCACACGGTTCCCCCAATCCATTAAGTATCGCACAAGAATACACGAAAAACATAACAGCACTATTGGCAATGCTAACAGAAATCTACCCCAAACTCGAAGACAGACGCATTAAATTTAGAATTACACGAATAAGGAAGAAAATACGTCGTCAACTAAATCTAGATAAAACTGAAGGTGATAACTCCGAAGATAAAGATGTTTCCCAAGAAAACCTCAATTAAAAAAATCAATAAATGTGCTACGCCTGTGACGCCAATATAACTGTAGGTCACATTGTTATAGACTGTCTATTATATCATCTGCAAAGACAAGCTACTGGACTACCATGTGATATAAAGTGTGCGTTAAACAGTGCGGATTGTGACAAAATCATTAGGTTTTTAAAGGAAACTAAATTATATAACCAAATATGAGTACTACGTTTCAGAACAATCATAAATTTAAATCAACTTTGTAAAAACTCTGTAAAAAAACTTTGTAAAATAGTTTATATTTTGTATCATTAATATGTATCATTGTATTAATATGTATCATTGTACCACCGCTAATAACCTTTTATGGTTGATGCGGGTTATTTCTAATAAAAAAAAGCTCCTACAACTATTTTCAGACAACAGACTTGATGACAACTTGATAACAAACCAACAGAGAAAGAAGACAATCTCATTGTAACTACTAACAGCAGGAATTGTGTCCGCTATAAAAGAGAGGAAGTGTTCTTATTTGTTCGTTTTATTTAAATTTTACTTTTCACATACAGGGTGATTGATTAGTAGGGTAAAGCTCAATAGCTCCGCTATAGTAATAGATAGCAATAAAAGTTAATAACAGAAATTTTAGCCACCTTTGAGCTTCACATTACAAAATTAGTTAAAATGTTACAGGGTGTTCGATAATATAGTGGCAGACCAAACTTATGTTTTTTTAAATGGAACACCCTATATTTAATTTTAAATTCGAAATCCTGTTAACTTCTCCATCACAAAAATATAAAGGTTTGTTATGTTATACAGGGTATTTACAAAGTTATAACCAATTTTATATGAAAATCGTAACAAGTTCAACTCCCTGTATAAATAAAAATAAGCAAAACAACAATGGTTTATTAATGCCATATTTTTTAACGTATTGTCAAAATTTTCAAGAATGGTCGATATTGCTAATTTTCTTTATATCAAATACAGGGTGAGTCAAAACGCAAGTACATTATTTTCTCAGTAATTTTAAATGGAACACCCTGTATTTTATATCACTATTGAAAAGTACCATTACCGTACTTTAATTTTTAATAACATTCCCTATGTCTATTAGTTTTCGACATATTTTCATTTTTCAATGGACCAGTAGCGTGGCCACCCAAATCACCAGAATTTAATAAACTGGACTGAATTTTTTGGGGTTACGTTAATAATGAAGTTTATAAAATACCTCCAACAACAAGGGATGAGATGAAAAATAGAATACAAAGTGTATTTCGATGTGTTAATTTACAAATGCTCCGTAGAGTAAGTAGCTCATTCAATGATCGTTTTTAGGCGTACATAAATGTGTTAGGAGATAATTTTGAACACCTTATGTAATTAAATATTAAAAATATTTTATTAAAAGTAGCTTCTAATTTTTCAAACATGTTTTTTTGCAAAATGTATTACTGATAAATTATGTTTCGTTCTTTATTTGTTACATTGTTACATTTACATAAAAAAAGTAGTGTTTAATTGTCTTCACAAAATATTGTATTTTGTGTTTGTGTGTTTTTTTGTAAAATTTATTACTAATTTTCTTTGTTTATTTGTTGCATTTACATAAAAAGATAGTTTTTAATTGTTTCAAAAATGTTGCATGTAGTGGTTGTGTTTTTGTTTGTAAAATAAACGAATAAATTATTTTTATTTCTTTATTTGCTACAGTGTTACATTGATTACCGGATTGATAATCGGTAATCTTCAATTGTCAATTCAGTCATGGCTTACTTAAAATTTAGATAAATTTAAACTTTTAAAATTTAAACTTTACTTTTCTATAATGATATAAAGTACAGGGTGTTCCATTTAACATTACTGAGAAAATAATGTACTTGCGTTTTGACTCACCCTGTATTTGATATAAAGAAAATTAGCAATATCAATAATTCTTAAAAATTTTGACAATAAATAAAAAAATATGGCATTAATAAACCATTGCTGTTGTGCTTATTTTTATTTATACAGGGAGTTGAACTTATTACGATTTTCATACAAAATTGGTTATAACTTTGTAAATACTCTGTATAACATTACAAACCTTTATATTTTTGTGATGGAGAAGTTCACAGGATTTCGAATATAAAATAAAATATAGGGTATTCCATTTAAAAAACATAAGTTAGGTCTGCCACTGTCTTATCGAACACCCTGTAACATTCTAACTAATTTTGTAATGTGAAGCTCAAAGGTGGCTAAAATTTTTGTTACTAACTTTTATTGCTATCTGTTACTATAGCGGAGCTATTGAGCTTTACCCTACTAATCAATCACCCTGTATACGTATAGGTACTTTGTTACTATTTAAGTTATCTTCTCATAGGATGAAGTTCTAGATTTCGCTAGTTGTTTAAGGTTTATGGTCTGTCAGTAGTTATAGGTTTTTGTTTATATTTCTTTTATATGCAATTTATATTCTACATATTTTTTTTTCATATTTGTGTATCGCAAAGAGTTTTATTTTAAATATAGTTTCACTCAAACAAAAAAATGTTTTTGAAGTGATATCTATTTAATCAGTTAGGGAATTTCGACCTTCCACGCCACTGTTTCTACAAGTGCATCCGAATCACTGGAGAGTTGGTCAATAACAATGCCTTATATCGCTATTACCAAATGCCACGTTTAGCAAAGTGAACTGACACAACCACAAGTAGAAACAGTTAAAGTGCGGAGTAATGGTATTGGAGGTTTAAAATGCATTTCCATATATGGCCATAGTTTTTGGATCGGCCGTGGCCCTGATAAAAACTAAGGTTTACATCCCAATGAATCACACACATGTACACATATTTTCAATGTTAATTTAAGTACTCAAGTTCAGTTTTGTTTACAAGGCTTTAGGCGTGACTAGACTGAATAAAATTTTCAGAATTTAGTTTATTTTCTTGAATTCCATAAATTTCCATAACCTCCATAAAATTTCATACTCATTAACGACCTGATTATTTTGTGACTAGTCTATTAAGTAACTCAAACTCAATAGTATTAATAATAATTGTTTATTCCATATACAAGAATAAAAAACCTTCAAACTCTGTAAAAATGAGTGGCGCACTGGCGCACACAATCTTCCAGCTACAAAAGAGCTGATATTGAGTGATATGAATATTAAGCTGGCTACACATTATGCGTGATTCGCGATTCGCGATGCGTAGTTCGTGGTAATTCGAGATTCCCTCGCTACACACTATGAACGATTCGCGATGCGTGATTCGTCCAGTTTGTTGTAGTTCATAGTAATTTAATAAAAATGTATTTGTTATTAATCTGTAACAAAAAATTTTTGTAAAAAATAATAATTTAAACATAATGATTTTTAATCAAATTACATTTTTTATTTTAACAAAATTATGATTTTTTGTATAAAAAATAAGCTATCAAATTATCAAACATAGTTTTGATCAGAGTGAATGTTTTGCAATAGATCCGAATCATTTATTAAAATGTGAAATATTTCGCATGGGTTGGTCAAATTATATTGTACAGTTATATAGATTTTAAAGTTTTAACGTTCAACTGCGTTTTTTCAGTTGTCCATACTTTATTGATGCAAAAAATACGTTCTGTTATTGTATTTGTTCTTGGAAGGAAAAGCGCGAATTCTTCTATTTTCAAAATATTTTGACAAGGAACATTATTCTGTTTAAAATGAAGGGGTTATTCCTTCATTCATTTTTGTCTGTTTCCACATTTACAAACAACCAACATTTTAAAAAAAATTTTATCTGTAACATTTTTTTTACCGATGACGCCTCATCAAAAAGATTATTTTTCGATAAATATTTTGCTACTAGATAAATTCAGAAGTTCACAAGGAAAAGAAAGAATTTTTCCTGCAGCTGGCTGTATACCATCAATCGAAAAATTTTTATTGAAAAATCCTTTGTAAAAGGTATAAAAATTTTTATTAAAATACCATTAAGGGATACATCACACAATGTTTTCGATTTTCTTAAAAAACCATCATTAGTGTTAAAAAATAAACAGGTTGAATGCTAGCTGAGCCACCAAAGAAATACGAGGGTGGGAACCCTTTAAATGTTATAAAGTTATGTTATAAATGCATATTTGCTTGAAACGCCATAGGGTGGATAACATTTATAAGGAATAATGCCCTAAGACAAAGTATGCCATTCCCATCACGTAGGTAGGGTATAGGTACAGTGGGTTGTTTTGTCTCTACATGACGACAGTTAGATCAGTTAGTTTCAACGTCAACAGTTGATGTTGAAACTAACTGATCTAACTGTCGGCATGTAGAGACAAAATAACTCACTTTACATCCTACGTGATGGGAATATCATACTTTACCTACGGGCATAATTCCTTATAAATATTATCCATCCTATGGAATTTCAAGCAAATATGCAAATTAATCCGAACAAATAGGTCTAAAAATGAATTTTGCCAAAACAAAAACAATGACAAACACACAAGACAATAGAAACGTAATACTAAACGACACCACAATAGAAGCGGTTAATGATTATATATAGTTGGGACTTCTTCTTCAGCCTTCAGTAATCCAACTTTGGACATAGGCCTCCCCCAATTCAATCCAGTGTTGTCTATTTTGCGCCACCTGTTTCCAGTTGTGTCCTCCAAACTTCATTATGTCAACAGCCCATCTCATTTGTGGCCTTCCTCTACTTCTTCTTCCTAACCACGGTCTCCATTGTTGCATTTCACGATTCCATCTTTTATCCTTCAGTTGGGCATTGTATCCTGCGAAGCTCCATTTTAATTTGGCAGCATGTTCTCCTGCATCTTTTATTTTGGTTTGGCTTCTAATCCATTTATTTGTTTTTTGTCTATGGGCCTCACCCCGAGCATTTTATTATTTGGGACAGATAATAAAAACAAATAAGGAAAACCAAACAGCGGAGGTAAAAAGTAGGGCCAGATTAGCCTGGGCAGGATTTGAGAAATTAAAATGGGCCCTAAAGAAATAAAAAAAAATACAACAATACTTAAAAACAAGAGTGTTTGACCAGTAATTCTCAGTAAAAGTCTCAGTAATTCTCACATACGCATGCCAAACATGGACCTTTACCAAAGCAAACATGGATAAAATAATGAAGACACAAAGAGCCATGGAGAAAACAATGTTAGGAGTAAAATTAACAGACAAAAAGCAAAAACAACTGGGTGAGAAATAAAACAAAAGTCAAAGACTCAGGACAACATATAGCTAGGCTAAAATGGAGCTTCGCAGGTCATAACGCCAGACAAACGGACAATAGGTGGAATACCACGATACAACAATGGAGACCATGGACAGGAAAGAGAGCAAGAGGACGACACCAGATGAGATGGGGAAAATTTTTAATATCTTTGAATTGAACTGTCCATTCTACAAGATATTTCAAGTAGTTTAGTGGGACCTTGTCCTTCCAACCTAGTGATGGGTTTTCTAATAATTAAAGGACATCGACAAAGGTAATCGTTATCAATTATTCTCTCTCGTAATTATTGATTTCATTTGACCCATTCACTATTTGCGAGTGAATATGTTCATTTTCAACAAAATAACCACGCTTTTAGACGGTTGTTCGCAAATAACTCAAAAAGTGAGTATTTGTTGAAAAAAACATTCTGAGCAAAAATATAGCCTGTAAAAATTGAACAAAATGGTGTATATATTAGGTCTCTATACCTAACAGAAGCAGAGTTATAGCTAATGAAAAATAGGTTCATATTCGTCAAATTCCAAATAGAATACTTTAACGTGAAATAACCGTTTAATATACGTTTATGTACTTTATATACGTTTATATAATAATAATACGTTTTACTGTTGTCAAAAAAAAAACAGGAAAAACATGTTTATTTGACAAATCAATATTCTGTTTAATTTAATATCCATTTAACCGAAAATCAATGTTTATTTTTCAAATAATTTTTTTTTCTGTTTTCTGACAGTAGTAAGATTTATTTAGAATTAAATAAATTACATATATTCTTCTTTTTGTGTCAATTAATTTATGTTAAAAAAAAATTTTGGACACCCTTGTATAAATAATTATGTTAATGTTTATATTACTGAATAGAAAATTAAATTCCCCTTTCAAATGAGCTATATCACATGACCCCTATTCTCACTTAAAAAAATTATCGATTACGTCATCACGCCCAGACGGATGACGTCACTAGTATGATATATATGCCAAATAATCGTAATTTAAAAATAAATATCGACTTGTTTCGGGAATTTCTTATAGTGTTGTTTATTAACTAATAATTAGTTTATGTGTTACTTTATCGACGCACTGTATAGCCTTGGCGAACGGCTGAACCTTAACGTTCCAAATACATTGATATTAACCCATCATGTTAAATCTTACTACAGAAAAAATATGATGCTACAACAATGCAGTAAAAAGTTTTCCAAATAGTACATTATTTAACGGTTTTTGCTGTAAATTTTAAAGAACCACTTGGATTGACATGAAATTTTGCATAGGTACGCATAGTAAGCATGTCAAATAAAAAAAGTGATATTGTGCTGATGTGTGCTTTTGCCCTGGAGGTGGGTTTCACCCCTTCTCGGGTTGAAAAAATATACTTGCAAAATAAGTCCGGAAATGCATAAACTGACTAATTTTAAGCAACTCTTATTCTATAGAGTTTATTCATTAAGTCACTACTTTTCAAGTTATTTGCGACTGAATATGTTCATTTTTCAACAAAATAACCACGCTTTTAGACGGTTGTTCGCAAATAACTCAAAAAGTGAGTATTTGTTGAAAAGAACATTCTGAGCAAAAATATAGCCTGTAAAAATTGAACAAAATGGTGTATATATTAGGTCTCTATACCTAACAGAAGCAGAGTTATAGCTAATGAAAAATAGGTTCATATTCGTCAAATTCCAAATAGAATACTTTAACCTGAACTAACCAAAAAATAAAGCACTTTTTGGGAAAAACGTATTACAACTTATTTAAACTGTTTAAAAAACTTCATTTTTGTTTTATAAAAAAAAATTTTAGTATCAAAAGTAAACAAGTAATGCTTAAAATAAAGTTAGTCCCTTTTTTGGTTAAAAAAATCGGGAAAATCACCTTGTAAAATTAGTAACACAAATGAACTAAATCGTTACCCTTCACAACTTTCTTTACTCGTATATGTATTGTTTATATGATCTATAAGTTTCATCGGTTCAAAGTCCTTATTTTTGAAAGGGCTGTAGTTAAAAGGGATTGAACGAGTCACTGATCACGAGTGTATGCAAATTTAGAAACACCAAATATTAATCAATTTTTGTCTTACAGAAAAACAAACAAATACAAGATATTCAGAAAAGCAATGCTGACTTTTTTTTGTTTTTTGAGATTTTTGGTATCTGTAACAATTTTTAAGTTATTTCGAAAATAACCATTTTTTTCAAAATTAAAATTTAAAAATTTTATTTTAAAACCATTTTTTTTCAAAAATAAGCACTTTGAATCGATGAAACTTACAGTTCATAATATAAACACAACACAAGTAAAATAATTTGTGAAGCGATAATGATTAATTTAATTTAAGTTGCTAATTAGGGGGTGATCTTCCTGATTTTTTTGCCAAAACAAATGGGACCAACTTTATTTTGAACGTAACTTGCTTACATTTGATTCTAGAAACTTGTTATAAAAACAGAAATAAAGCCTTTTTTAAACACTTTCAAAAAGTTATAATGGGTTTTTCCCAAAAAGTGCTTCATCTTTTGGATATTTCACGTTGAAATATTCCATTTGAAATTTGGCGAATATGAACCTATTTTTCATTGGCTGTAACTCTGGTTCTACGAGGTCCAGAGACCTTAAGCGTACACCATTTTTTTTACCTTTTTTACAGGCTATATTTTTGCTTACAATATTTTTTTCGACATAATACTTACTTTTTGAGTTATTCGCGAAAAACCGTCTAAAAACGTGGTTATTTTGTTAAAAGATGAACATATTCACTCGCAAATAACTCGAAAAGTGTTTATTTGGCGAAAAAGCTCTATAGAACAAAAGTTACTTAAAATTAGTCATTTTATCCATTTCCGGTCTTATTTTGGACATATATTTTTTCACCCCCAATAGGGGGTGAAAGTCACCCCCAGGGGAAAAGCACAAATCGGCACAATATCACTTTTTTTCTTTGACATGTTAGCTATGCGTATGCCAAATTTCATGTAAATCCAAGCGGTTCTTTAAAATTTACAGCAAAAACTGTGAAAGAATGTACTATTGATGGAAAATAAAGTTATAGTTTTATTTTGTAACATTTATCAATAGTATTTTTTCTAAATTTGAAGTAAAACGAGTCACAAAAGAGCCTCAAACTGCAAACTTTATCAAAGGTACTCTTTTGTGGCGCGTTTTACTTCAAAGATAGCAAATACTATAAAAAAATCTTACAAAATAAAACTATAATTTTATTTTCCATAAAAATTAAAATACATTTTTGCGCCACGTAATATTCATATCAGCTCTTTTGTAGCTGGAATATTGTGTGCGCCACTCATTTTTACGGCGTACCTATAGCGGTTTTTTACTCTTGTATCAGGAGTTTTTCAAAGTATTTTATAAATTAAATGTATGAATTTGAGTAATGTTTCTCGATTACACAATAAGCGTTATAAATGTCACTGCTGCATTATCGCACTAATGGGCTTGTGGTAACGACACTAAACTTGTGATAGAGCAATCAAAGTTCATATCCCAGCCACCCCAATATTTATTTTTTCAATTTTTTGTGTCCATCGAAGATTTTTTTCTATTCGGAATAGATTGAAAAACAATATTGAGATGGCTGGAAAATGAACACGGATTGCCCGATAAGTTTAGCGTCGTAACCACTATAACTTTATAGCCTATTTAGATGATAATGGTTAAATGGATTATGCTTTGTAGCTCGATAACTTCTAAACGGTTTAACCGATTTTGATCACTAAACATGAATTTGAAAGGTATTTACAAGTAGTGTCTGACGTACCCAAGATCGAATATGATATCTGAAGGTATTATAGGGTTTAGTGAGCATAAGAAACCGTTTTTCCCGTCGGAAATGGATTTGATCATATTTACGAAGCCTATAATATTCGAATTTTCCCATATATGAGGTATAGATATATCGTTAGACGCGTCTGGAGTTCTTCTACAAACGCTCAGCTATTGGTGTATTTCGTAGGTGGAAATTTTGAGTAATTGTTGAAAAACATAAATTTTCAAAGTTCAATTTCCCAGTTTTTTGACTATAGTGAGCTGTGTGTAGATCCGATCCTAACCACTTAGGCACCATTTGAAAGGTAAACTCAAGGGCTACCGACTTGGTGTATTTACAGTTTTCGTATCTCTCTTTGAACCTGAGATACATCATCATCATCATAAGTGGCTCGACAATCCGTTGTGGATCTTGGCCTGCTCACAAATAAATCGCCACTCCTGTCGATTCTTGGCAACTTCCCTCCATCTTGTGACCCCTAGAATCTTTAGGTCTTCTTCCACATCATCAATCCATCTTCTTCGGAGTCGTCCTCTACTTCTTGTGCCGTCTGGTTTTGAAAAAGTTAATCTTTTAGTGTACTCGTGATCTGACATTCTAGCAATGTGTCCAACCCATTTAAGTCTCTGCACTTTAAACGAATTTCACAATATCTGGATCGGCGTATAAGTGATACAGTTTAAAGTTGTGTATTCGACGCCATAGCCCATTTTCATTTACGGCTCCAAAAATCTTTCTAAGAATTTTTCTCTCAAAAATACCAAGAAGTCTTTGATAAGGTCCACGTTTCAGCCCCATATATCAAAACCGGTCTTATTAAGGTCTTGTATATATTGAGTTTTACTGCACGTTTTATATTTTTATTTTTTAAATGTTTCTGGAGACCGTGAACAGTTCTGTTTGCTATTGCTATGCGTCTTTTTATTTCGTCGCTTGTCGTGTTTATTGAGTTTACTAGCGATCCAAGATATGTGAATTCCTTGACCTGCTCAAAGGTATGGTTGTTAATTTGAATTCTCTGTTCTATATTTCGGGAGTTTTTAGAAACCAACATATATTTGCCACAAATCCTAATTGACTTGCCGCGTCCGCAAGCCTTGTAAAACACTGCACCATGTCTCTCATACTTCTGCCCACTATAACTATATCGTCAGAGAATGCGAGAATTTGCGTCAATCTATTAAAAATAGTTCCATTCATTCTAGTATTTAATTTTCTGGCTGCCTTTTCCAAGGCAATATTAAAGCGGAGACACGGCAGCGCGTCCCCCTGTCTTAGACCATTATTAATGTCAAAGAACGTCAAGTTTTCTCCTTGAATTCTAACGCATGAGCTTACATTTTGCATTGTTAGTTGGGTCAACTTAACCAACTTAGGTGATATCCCAAAGTCTACCATTGCATTATAACGAGCGATCCACAATTATTGGGATCAAAGCTATCCGTGCAAAAAATTACGTATGTCTTGTTTAAATCTGAAAGACCACCGAAGGGTGACATCACGGCCAACTGCGGCTATATTCAGTGTTGTTATGATCATTTTTCCAAACAAAGAATAAAGATTAAAAACAAGTTAAAAACACGTTGAATAGATACCCAATCTTAAGACCTTTTAATACGTATAAAGTTAAAATTTTGCTTCCCCTGCTACTTTTTATGTTCAATTATAGTGTTTTTTAAGTTGACGTACGCACACTGATAAGTATCTGTCAAAGTTGACGTAAACTGGAAAGTATATCTGAATTAATAATAGACATGCACTGTATAGCTATCTCTGTCGTTCAGAGCCACCTATGATGACAATAATTTTGGATAATACGTTATAACGCAGTTCTTTTAACACTGTCATAGGCTGCTTTGAAATCGACGAAGAGATGGTGGGTATCTGAGTTATATTCTAGTGACTTTTCTAGAATCTGCCTATGTGCTTGAATTTGATGTATAGTTGACTTTCCAGCAGTGAATCCGCATTGATATTGACCAACAATATCCTTTGTGAAAAGTTTCAGTCTTTTAAACAATACATTGCAGAAGATTTTATACGCAGATGCTAGGAGAGTAATGCATCTATAGTCTATAGTTCTTACAATCCAGTTGATCACGTTCATTCTGCCATATAAGTAATATTAATTTATGGATTGCTGCAAATAGTTGATCACCACCTTTTTTATACATTTCAGAACACATTTCATCGATTATTGGGGCTTTATTGTCTTTGAGTTTTAGGATGGCATTTGACACTTCTTCTCTTGTTGGGTCTTCACTGTGTTAACCTGAGCTATATTCTACTATTCTATTTTATCTACTCAGTGCTATAGCTCTCTTATGAGTGGTCAAAAGTCACAAACTACACCAGTTCTGAATGAGCCCTGACCCCCTCTTGAAACGTAGAAGAAAATATTCAGATCGGTGTAGCTTTTCCACACATATACACACATACCCACATACAGTGGAGTCCGCGAGTCTTTACCCGTGCGTCATCATTTAAAGCATATCGATACATTTTTGGCAAAGTAACGTAAGTGACATTTTTGAAAATCATGTTTTTCCATTAAACTAACGCTATTATTGTTCAGAAGGTACTGCCAAAGTGTAGTAAGCATATACATAATGTTTAAAGTAATTCTAGGCTTACTACACTTTGGCAGTACCTTCCAAACAATAGTAGCGTTAGTTTAATGGAAAAACATGATTTTCGCCAAAAATGTCTCGATATGTATCGATATGTAGTGCAGTCACTGAAGGTGAATATGAGCTATTACCTCCGATTTCGTTGAACCACCATCGATTTGCACGAAAATTGGTGAGTGGTTAGAGGATATCTCAAGGAACAAAGGTGACATGGTGCCAACTTGCGCTTTTACCCTGGGGGTGGATGCCACCCCTCCTCGTGGGTGAAAATTATTTTATAAAAAATAACCCCACAATTCGATAGAGCGACAAATTATAAGCAAAATTTGTTATATAAAGTTATTAAAATAAATCAAAACTTTTTGAGTTATTAAAGATCAATGATTTTAATTTTTCGTGAGAAAAATGCATGTTTTTAACCGATTTTTCATAAATAACTCAAAAACTATAAGTTTTTACAAAAAAGTTATTATTGTCAAAATTGAGGCTAATAAAAAATCAAATAAATTTCTTACTAGAAAAACCTTTCAATGTTAACTGAAAGTGAGTTATAGGTAATTGAATGTATATTTCTTTCGTCGAGTACCCAAATCTAAGTATTCAAGCTTAAATACCGGGAAAATGATGCATTTTATAACATAAACTTATAAAACATTTGTCAAAGCTCATTGAAATATCTATCAAATAAGTGCTCGAACAAGTTGATAGCATTAAAGTTTATGCACCAAAAATGTTTCAAAATGTATCTTTTAAAAAATTTTCTAAAAAATGTTATTGTTTTTTTGTAAATAACTCCGTTAAATTTTAAAGTAGCAAGTTCATCTAATAACTGGTTAAAATTTTATTCCAAGAGCTATTAAAAAACGTCAAAATAGTCATTTATACCTCTTACTTTTTTAGAAATAAAAGGTTAAATGGCGCCGGTTACATGGTTCTCGCAGCAAAATTGAAATTTCAAACGTTTCTATCTCGGTTATTTTTTACTCTACGAAAATAGTAAAATGGGTAAAGTATTTGCTACAGAAAAAACTAAAATTTAGTTATTTATTATTTTTACGTATATTGAGTATTTTTGGAGTATTATCAAAAGAAAATGAAAAGTACGATAATTCTAAAAATTCTGATTTTTTAAAATTATACCTTTTTTTCAAAAATATGCATTCTAAACCGGTCAAATTTGTTGAAATAATTAACTATGATAACATAAAGAAATCCTTGTGAGGATTACTACAAATTTTAATTTTTGCGGAAATGGCGTATGTTTAGTTTTTAACTTTTTCCTAAAAAAATCGAAAGGGTTCTCTTATTTTCATCATAACTTGCTTAATTTTGATGCTATTAACTTCTACTGAAGCTCATTTGCAGAGGCGGCTCTAGCCCATGTAGCGCCCGTGTGCAGCCAATGCCCTGGCGCCCTTTGGCGGACGCGCAGTGAAAATGGAATAGTTGAATAGGTACCTACTTAGTATTAGTACATGGATTATTAGAGGGTATTAGGTACGCTTATAATGTAAACAAAAATCCAGATGCAAATATTGCAATATTAAATGATGCCGGGAGCCAATAGGTATTCACGGCGTCAGAACAACCTACCCAAATCTGTTAAAAAGATTTAATTTAAAATTAACTTTTTTATCTATGAGGTAAGGTTAAAAATTGGTTGAGGAAATTTGACAGGTTTGATTATTTAAAAAAATAATAATTTATTAACGAATTATTACAGGACGCACATATTACAACATATACTTATAAAAAAGTTACTTTTCGTGCTTTTGCATTAGCAAAATCTTGAATAATATCACTTACTTCAGTTTTCAACAAAATTTCAATTCAATTAACAACAAAAGCAATAACAAAAAAATTGAATGAAATTATAACATTAGCAGAAGAACAACAAGGTTTTAGGTCGGGAAGATCATGCACTGACGCTATATTTATAATGAGGCAAGTTCAAGAGAAATCGTTGGAATACAACAAACCGGCATATGTATTTATGTTTCGTGGACCTTAAGAAAGCATTGGACAGAGTCACATTAAGGGACGTTATCCACTTGTTATACTCGAGAGAGGTACCTCTGGGAATAATTAAAACGATAGAAAACATCTACCAGAACAACACAATAAAAGTAAAAGTGAAAGATGAACTAACTGACCCAATTGAAGCCGGCAATGGGATAAGACAGGGGGATTCATTGAGTCCTTTATTGTTCAACCTGATCATGGACGAAATAATACAAAAAGCAGGAACTAAAAAAGGATACCAAATGGGAGAAAAACAACTTAAAATAATCTGCTATGCGGACGATGCAATACTAATCTCTCAAAGGAAGATGATTTAGAACGTATGCTGCATCAATTCAACATAATCGCCAGAAAATTTAACATGTTAATTTCCTCAAAAAAGACAAAATGCATGGTTATAACAGCAGATCCAATAAGATGTAAATTGGAGCTGGAAGATCAGATAATAGAACACGTGATGGAGTTTAAATACCTAGGCATAACACTATCTAGCTACGGAAGGCTCGAAACAGAAGTGGAAGATCAAGTGAATAGAGCCAACAGAGCCGCAGGTTGCCTGAATGACACAATATGGAGAAATAAAAATATCGGAAAAGAAATGAAAGGCAGAACTTACAAAACAGTCATTAGACCAATGATGACATACGCGACAGAAACACGACCCGACACAGAGAGGACAAAAAGATTGCTCGAAACAGCGGAGATGAAAACCCTTCGAAAAATCGATGGTAAGACTCTATGGGACAGAGCTAGAAGTACAGATATACGACGGAGATGCAAGGTGGATAACATTAATAACTGGCTAAGAAACAGAAGAATAGAATGGAATGACCACATAAGCCGAATGACAACAAATAGGGTAGTCAGGACAACGAGAGACGTTTCCCCAATAGGAAGATGATCAGTGGGAAGACCACGAAAACGATGGAACGACAACTTACTAGAGCCACATTGAAAAAACAGACAGAGTTATGTCTATACAAAAAGAAGAAGAAGACTTCAATTTTTATTTTATGTCCAATACTTACTATGAGTGATAAATTTGTCAACACTGAAAGTAATTTGTTTGTATACAAGTGATTTAAAACATCCAAAGGTGTAGTAACATCCAATGTAATTTTTCATTAATCGTTTTAAAGCATATTTTATGTTGAAAAACAAAGTAAAGGACCCGCTCTTTGGCGCTAGGCGCCCCCAACATCCCGGCGCCCGTGTGCACCGCACACCCTGCACAATAGGTAAAGCCGCCCCTGCTCATTTGATAGGTATTCCGAAGTACTTTGACAAGTGCTTAAGAAGTATATTCTACAAAATGCATCGTTTTCCCGTTATGTAAGCTTGAATACTTAGATTTGAGTACTCGTCGAAAAAAATATACATTCAATTACCCATAACTCACTTTAAAATAACATTAGTTTAGTTCTTTAAGTAGGGAGTGTATTAAATTTTTTATTATCTTTAATTTGGTAATAATAGCTTTTTTACAAAAGCTTATAGTTTTTGAGTAATACGTGAAAAACAGCTTTAAAACATGCATTTTTTAAGAAAAAATAAAATCTTTGATATTTAATAACTCAAGAAGTATTGATTTATGTTAATAACTTTATATAACAAATTTTGCTTAGAAGTTGCCCCTCTATCGATTTCTGGTATTATTTTTAATAAAAAATGTCACCCCCGAGAAGGGATGGCAACCACCCCCAGGATAAAAGCGCAAGTTAACATCATGTCACCTTTGTTCCTTGAAGTATCTTCTAATTACTTACCAATTTTCATGAAAATCGATGAAGGTTCATCGAAATCGGAGGTGAAAACCTTCAGTGACTCCACTTATGAAATAAGTCGGAAATTTACTAAACGCAATAGCAAGTGACAGAAAGTGGATATTATTCCGCTCACGGGTTATAGTATAAAATTTTACGTTATCAAATAAATAGAATGTCAAATTTAAGTTTTGCTTTAAAATTTTGGTGCGTAATTACAGCTAGATTCGAAGTAGCTTAATAAATTATTTTATTATCATTGATTAATAAATAAATAAACAATTTATAAAAAAATTCAATAACATATTTTCTTTTTGTTATTTTATTCACTTTGGCGGAACATTAAACATAAGCATTTCTTGTACGTTGTCGAAATTTATCGTAAAATAACATAAACTTATTTATCATAAAATTTCTAACTCAAATATAAAATTAGTTGTGAAAACAACTGTTTGTATATTATAAAAAACTTTAAAATGCAAAAACTCGACAAAATAACAGCAAAAAATTCAACAAACTGACAGCCACAAAAGTAAACAAACCAAAACGTCAGAAATTGTACTTAAAATATGTGAAAACATCCCCAGTCGTCTTTCTTTGTATCTATCTCTTTTCAATGCACTGAGTCTAAATCGTTCATAAAAATAACATGTGTTTTTACTTAATAACATGCGGCAGCTGGTTTGTCATTAGATTCATGCGTGGAAGATAATGATGCTAGATAAACAGTATGTGATTTATCTAGCCAGGTATTAATGACGCACGGGTAAAGACTCGCGGACTCAACTGTACATACAATCATTTTCCTCTTTTTAAATAGAAATTGAGTCAAATTTGTGAGCTCGGTAACTTTTGAATGATGTAACCGATTTTCAAAATTAGACATGCGTTGGAAAGGTAATGATCAATATTATCAGAAGCCGTAGAGATCGGCCATAAATTTTTGAAATTTTTGGGAGTTTTGGGGAGGAGAACGAAAAACAGACTCCAAATGGAGAGGGCCGTAAAATTCACACCCTTGGACCAAAATGAATGATTGGTATATGGATGGGCGAGTCTTTTCCTAAACTTTAAGAAGGGATTTGGCCCATTTTTCAATTCAGTCAGATTTAGAAAACCGAAAATTTCGCATGTGGGGGTTGTGCGCCACTGGCGAGAACTGCCGTCCTCTGAGATATAATATACATTATATACAAGTTTAAAATACAAAATAATGGTAAATGTTCCAGTCGAATAAATATTGAGTTACCTCAACAATCCTCGTATAAACATTTTCAACATAAAGTAAATTATTAGAGACAACATGTGATATCAGTAATAATTATTATTATTAATGGGGTTATTGTTGTTTGTCTTAATATTCGGTTTATTTCCTAATAATTTTGTTGTTTTTTTATGTTAGTCCCTTTATTGTGTGTAGTATTTGATGCAGTAAGGATTTTTCCGTTAAAAAATAAATATTACATATTATAAATAATAGTCAAAATAGTGTAAATAATAGTCAATAGTGTAAAAGTCAAACTGGATGTCAAGCCTCTGAACGTGATAGCGATCTATGCACCTGAGAACAACAGGGATGCCACCATAAGAGAAAACTTCTATGAACACCTTCAGACTGTAATAAACGAGATCCCAAATGATGAATATATAATCATTATGGGTGACTTTAATGCCCGCGTTGGCAATGACACAGTTCCGGGAATAAAACAACGATATAATGAAAATATCAGAAATGAAAACGGAGACCTTCTAACGGACCTCTGCAGCATAAATGAAATACGAATTAACAATACATTTTTCCCTCACAAAGAACAATACAAATACACTTTTGAAAACACTAGAGGACAAAGATCTATGATAGACTATATTCTGTCGAATAGAGAGTTACACCCGTCTCTAATCTTGGATGTAAGAGCACTAACATCAGCAGAAATAGGAAGCGATCATAAATTGGTATTGTGCAAAATCAGAATGAAAACACATCTATGTGATAACAAAACAGCAGAATACACCACCAAGATTAAAGTCGAAAGCTTACAGGACGACTCCACCAGATACCTATTCCAAAAAAGACTAACGGAAAAAAGCAGCAACATGTATCACAGAAAGTGACGGAGTCGAAGAAAGCTGGGCAAAAATTAAGTCTAATATCTTAGCCTCAGCCAAGGAAGTTCTTGGTGAAAGAAACATTAATAAAAATAAATCGCTTCCAAGACGAAGAACTCCATGGTTTTGTACAGAAGTGAAGGAAAAATGTAAAGAGAAGAAAAAAGCCTACCTAAAATACATGTCAACTAAAACACAAGAGGCATACGATAATTATAAGACCATAAGAAACGAAACACATTCAGTAGTAAGAAGAATAAAAAACGATCACTGGGAACGTTTTTCGAAAGAAATGGAACATGATTTTTATGGTCTCCAAAAGGAAATATGGCGCTTTATAAGAGGTCAAAGAATGGAGGTAAAGGAACTAATAGAACCAAAACACATAGAAAAGGATACATGGATTGACTATCTAAAAAAGCTTTATGCAGAGGAAGAACAAATAATGCTAGAACCGGAAACACCAGAAATTACCACAGATGAAGATGTTAATATAAGTGCACAGGAAGTACGAAAAACACTCGAAAAGCTGAAGAACAGAAAAGCTGCAGGTAAGGATGGAATACCAAACGAACTACTGAAATATTGTGGAGCAGCAATGACAGAACAATTAACAACATTAATTAACAAAATCATAAAACACGGTAAAATACCGGAAGAATGGAGAACGAGCGAACTAATCCTACTATTCAAGAAAGGAGATAAAAAGCAGCCAGAGAACTACAGAGGTATCAACTTGTTAAATACTAGCCTAAAACTTACAACTAAAATCTTACAAGACGTAATGAATCAGAGGATAAGTTTAGCAGATGAACAACAGGGTTTTCGTACTGGAAGATCGTGTACAGATGCAATATTCGTCATAAAGCAAATTACTGAGAAATCACTAGAGTATAATAGACCAGCATTTCTATGTCTGATTGACTTAAAGAAAGCATTTGACAGAGTAAGACTCAGGGATGTAATCCACCTTCTGTATAATAGAGAAATCCCTCTAGATATCATAAAAACTATTGAGAAAATCTACCAAAATAACAAGATGGAAGTCAGAATAGATGGACAACTTACAGAACCTGTAGATATAGGCAGCGGAATAAGACAGGGAGACTCATTGAGTCCTCTGCTTTTCAATTTAATCATGGATGAAATCATCAAAAACGTCAACAAAGGAAGAGGATATAGAATGGGAAACAAAGAAGTAAAAATACTCTGCTACGCAGACGACGCAATATTGATAGCCCAAGATGAAGATAGTCTGCAAAGATTAGTCCACAGATTTAACATAAGAGCAAAAGAATTCAATATGACAATTTCATCTCAAAAAACTAAAACTTTAGTAATCAGTAAAGAACCAATCAGATGCAAAATAGAAATTGATGGTATCAGTATTGAACAAGTAATGGAAGTAAAATACCTTGGAATTACATTGTCAAGTTACGGAGACCTAGACAAAGAAGTGAGAAATCAAGTACAAAAAGCAAATAGATTGGCAGGATGCCTTAATAACACTATATGGCGAAACCGACATATTAACACTGAGATGAAGTCAAGAATTTATAAAGCCAGTGTAAGACCAATAATGACATATGCATCAGAAACAAGACCCGATACAGCCACAACACAAAGACTACTGGAAACGGCAGAGATGAGAGTACTGAGAAGAATTACAGGAAATACACTGAGAGATCGAAAGAGGAACGAAGATATTAGAAGACAATGTAACGTATAGTGTATAAACGAATGGACACTAAATAGAAAAAAAGAATGGAACAACCATATAACCAGAATGGGGGAGACACGTGTGGTCAAAATAGCACGAGATAAATCACCAATCGGCAGAAGAAGTATCGGCCGACCGCGCAAAAGATGGAGCGACAACCTTCCATAGAGGTATCAATCCGCCAATGAACAAGCAGAATTGCTTATAAAGAGGAAGAAGAAGAAGAAGATAAATAATAATACTGGTAGACCATTTATAATAATACACTTCAATCCAATAATATTTCAATATAATCTAATCTCTACTGGAAGTACTGTTTCTCACTTCCGGCAAAAATCCCAAATATGTGTATAATTAATATTCGTGTTTATAGGTAGGTATATAGTTTTATCAGACCACTGAACATCGACTGTAACATAAAAAACCTCATATCTTGGTTTTCAGAATTCAATTAGTGCTAAATTTCAAGTGGAAATATCTTTATTAGGTACCTACTAATTAAAAATTTTTGCATGAATTTAATTGGCCTATTAATTAAGAAAACAGTACAATTAAAAATATACCTACGTCACTGAAAATGAATCAGAGCCGCTGATAAGAAATATTGGAGGGATTTGAATTTTCCTATTGGATAAGGAAAACGTTGTTTTGAAAAAATTAAGATACGATACGATTAGTAATTTAGAATATTGAAAACAAACGAAATCGGAAAAGTCTTTTATTTTTCGTTTACTCACACAATTGAGTACTTGAAATCAAATTTGCTGAAATTTTTGCGTACACAGATTGACGTGTTATAGAATGCAATTTTTAGATTCCCCACGTCAGTTGGGGATGTTTTTGTTCCTATTCTTGCCCGAGTTTTGTCAACCTAAAAAATGGGCCAACAAAATTCGGCCAAAAATACCAATTAAAGCATTTGCAAGCTATAAAAAAGACCGACTTTATTTTTTTCCAAAGAGATCCGAAATTTTTAGCTGCTTTTTAGAATTTAGCTTCTCAGCAATGACAAAAGATTCTACGATATTCAGAAAAGATAGCAGAAAACTTCGAATTATCCAAAATATAATTCAAATTATTCACGACTTTTTACCATTACTTATATAGGAAATGCTAGGGACCAGATTAAAATTCGAATTAAAGAAGATTTCGAATTATGGAAGTTCGAATTAAGCAGGTTCCACTGTAATTACATTGACAGTATATGCCGACGTTCGTTTCACTTAATAATATATTGATTTAACTTGTTTAAAAATCCATCATTACGTTTATGCAAAGATACGTTGGAACAACTGTATAGTACATTTCAAGATATTTTAGAAAACCGTATCTTAATTATATTACCAAATCATTTATATTTGAGTAGTATCGTTTTTAGATAGATACCCATCTAAATACGTAATAATATTGGGTATTTCCATTAAGTATAAAATGGACAAACATATCTTGGCCGATATTAACAGGTAAATTTCTATGAAATGGGCTTTAAAAATTTAAGATTATTTTTGGCCGCGTCCGTATTATAAAGGTGGCCAGTACCGGCGCTAGGGTATCAGGCGCCCGCCTGCAAAACTAGCATAGGCGCCCTTCAGTTTCTTTTAAATTAATATTTTGTAACAACAGCAGAAAAAAGCCAATTTTGGCGCCCCCCAAACAAGGGCGCCCGCCTGCAATGCATCCCTTGCAGGCCCGTTATCGCCGGCCCTGAAGGTGGCCGTAAATACCAAGCCATAAATAAGGAAATCTTCATTTTAATCGGTTTGGGAAATATTGAAATTGGCCGTTAGTACAGGTGGCAGTTGACACAGGTTTTACTGTAGACAATTAAATGTTATAACCTATATTTCTAAATCGAAAATTTTTTTCGGAAAATATAGGTGTTAGACATTCATAAATTATGAAAATTTGATTATTAAAAATTGCCCGATACTTTCTTGCCCTTGCCCTTTCGAAGATTTTGAAATAACATCCCAAATATGCCAAAATAAAACGCTCTAAAAAACTGCGAAATCAAATAATATCAATAACAAAGAAAAATTTTACATTCTGAATTTGACACATGTGTATTATTTTTTAAAATTTTATCCGATAATTTTTAGATGTGAAATTTTATTAAATTTAAAAAATATATCTGCTATATTCCTCTGAAATTTGAAGTGTTCATTGTTATTATAATTGTTTTTTTATGTTATCAGCGTCGCAAATAAGTATACTGTAATGTAAGAAATTCTGACTAATAATATTAACATCGTAATCTGATAAGAATAGATGATAAGGATATTGTTTGAACGTTTATTAATTAAATATGGTATAACAATTTGTATTTATGATTTAATTAGAATGAACTGACGTCATAATTTTATTATCTCAAGAATGCTTAGACGACATTATATAGTAGTTTGATTGTTTAACAAGATATAAGAAATACAGTAAAACCTCGATATAACGGGCTAATTGGGGGGACAGGATGTCCGTTAAAGCCGAAAGTCCGTTATATAAAAATAGGTTTAAAATCAATGAATTTTTTTTGAAAATGTGTAGGTACTGTATCTAGATACAGTGTAAAAATCTGTACGTTAAAAAAGGAGTCTAGTTAAATTTACTACTTTTTTACTTTTCTACCTCATCTAAAAACTTTCTGCAATATACTAGTTTGGTTGCCAAAATTATTCACTGATCCATGGGTTGAAAGCGATGTATTTTTTGGGAGAATTATACAATTAAAGTTACCATCTTCCGAATGACGAATATTTTCAGAGGGATAAGCAGGAGTGTGGTCTAAAATGAATAAACATTTCACCTCTTTCGGTGGTATTTCCAGTTTCTTCCCTTGAAATTTTCTCACTGCAGGTACAAATTCTTTAAAATCCAATTTTTGAAAATATCTGTGGTGAGCCATGCCTTATTAGAGCTATACCTAATGACCTAATATGAAACGGGCAGATGATACATATCTTTGACAACTCTAGGTTTACGAGATTTGTCAATAATTATATAGCAGTCAATCCATGCGATCTATCGGGGTTAGCTTAAAGCAGTGCCGAGATCCTGTCATTGCTGATTTTTCTTTCAAAATTCGATTTTTCATATTTTTTTGCATTAATTTTTTTTTACATTTGATCGGATTTTTTGTCCGTTATATCCGAAGTCCGTTAAATAGAGGTCCGTTGTATCGAGGTTTTACTGTCCTGATATAATTTAATAGTTTTGCAATGGAGATTATTTTTGTGTAAAATATATTTTGATTATGTAATTAAATTTAATATCCGACTGGTATATTATTTGACAAATAACGCCCTTGGGCGTTATATTTAAATAACTAGTTAACTACTGTCAAGTTGACAAATAAAAACCTAAGTAAAACTATGGTTACCACAATTACGTTATGACTATTGCTGCTAAATGTACTTATTTGAAAGCTAATTAATTCAAAATTCATTCAATTTTTTTGCATATAAAGAAGAATTTAGTCGGAAATTAAACGTTGAAGGCACAACGGGTATTATAGATAATAACGCTTTCGGCCAACGTATATCCGTCGGGCCAAGGGCCCTCGGTATATACACCATTGACCTCAAGCGTTATTATCCTTATAATACTCTTGGTACTTTAATAACTATAATTTAATCATATATTAGTTCTTTATTTTTTATCATATTTGTTTAAAATCTTTACATTGCATATTAGGATCTCTAATCCATTATGTTTCAGAGAATAAATTCTAATGCTTGTCTCATAATTTATTCTGTAGGTTTGTTGTTCACTTATCCATTTTTAGTTTCATTTAATTTGTTATTTGATTATGATTTTTTTTAATTATCCTTTTATTAATATAGAATATAGGTATGTATATGTATTTATCTATTATTTCTGTAGTTTACTGTATCTACTTCATTATTTATGTGGTTTATATTATTATTATTTATTTGATGATGACTTCTCCAAAACGGAGCACACTATTTAGTTTGCTCCCGAGATCAAAAAACCCTTTTAATTGTTCGCTCCCATGGTTAAGCGGATTTATACGAAGTTCTAGGAAAATTCATGTCGGCAAAATTTTACTGTGAGTTTTGTACTATTTTATATAGAAATTATATAAAATATTGGATGTTGCATATTTATGTATGAGACTGGATTTATATTATTTCGATTATATTCTAAATAAACAAATGACAGGACATCCGACAAACGACAGGGATAAATTTTAAAGAGCTAATAAAAACAGCTGAAGACCGAGAAGAGTTTGCAATTGTAGTAGCCAACCTCCATTAGGGAGAGGGCACTTTAAGAAGAAGAAGAAGATTGTGTTCACTTAATTTTTGTCCCTATTTTAGGAATATTGTTTATTCCTATAGTTTACTGATTTTGTTAGCTATTTTGATATTAATTCTGTTTTTAAAAATTAAGTTATTAAAATAATTTGTGCTAATTTGAAAATATATGAGACAAAACAACACAAGTGTAAAAACATCCGGAAAATCACATTTATTCTTTTTCTCATCAGCATCTTTCAGTGCGTCACAGTTTTTCGATTTCTTTCTAACGCATTAAATTGTATGTGACAGAAAAAAAAGGCACGTCGGTGATTACAGACATTTATAACATTTATTCTAGTTGTCGATAGATTGCGCTATAATCGAAAAAAAGTTATTTACGAATTATATAATATATTTACGAATATAATCTGTACAATTTATAAGACTATACAAATAAAAAAAATACTATTTTATAAATGCAATAAACACAATTGATTTGTTTTTATGCCAAATTGCAAATCAAATGTGACAACTGTCAGATTTAACTAAAATGTCATGTTAGAATAAATGTTATAAATGTGTATTATCACGGACTTACCTTTTTTCTATCATTTGTAACGCACTGAAAAATGTTCATGAAAAAGACTCATACTATGTGATCAACAAATTTTTGACGCTCTTGAAGTACATTTCGGTACACTTTTTTGGTTTCTTTTAAAAACTACTAAAAATTAAAATATATTAGGGTGAGGAATATAAAATAACTAATTATTAAATTTAGAATAGAAACTTTCACAGGGATTGATTGCACCCCCCAAGTGATTAACTGTTTTCCGCCCACATGTCAGGAGGGAATTCTGCCTCTTCAGAAATATAGTTGCCCACCAAGTAGTCAGCAAATTGTTGTACGGCTTGATATTGTCGTTGATTGATATATATTGGATAATATAATATAATTTCATACCTATAATATTTCATTCAACGATATTGTGCTGAAAATATGTCACTAAAATCTAAAACAACACACTCAACTTACGTCTAATGGATCTAGGAAAGGTAGACCAAACATATATCTAACTAAGATATTGCCCAACGTCATTGTCATTTGACTAATAAGTCGCCAGTTCAACTTTTTGAATTATTCTCAACCATAATTGTTCGAGATGAAATCTACATCCTTTTATTTTCGCACATGGAAACACTTTACTTACAGCTGCATGGATCACTTTTTCGAAATTGACATACCTACACAATCTTGGAATTAAAATTTAAGTTCAATTTTTGACACTCTGTCTTTAAACAATTTAGGGAAGTCAAATAAGGATTTCGTAACTAATTTGAAAGCAAAAAGAATACCAATGGCACATAGGGTCCATTTTAGAGTCCCTGAACTAGTTGAGTAAAAAATTTATTATTATTATTACTATCCCGGTTATTTATAGCGTCCTTCGCCTTCCGGTTCCCAGTTTCCAGCTTCGTCGGTCGTTCCATTCGCCAGGGTGAAGATTCCTTTCCGACATTGCCTTCTGAATGCTGCCTAGCCAAGATCGTTTCGGCCTTCCCCTCTTCCTTCTTTCCCTTGGTGTCCATTTTAGAATTTGTTTTGGCAGTCTGTCATCGTCCATTCTTTCTACATGACCATGCCAGATCAGTTGTCTCCTTTGAATTTCATCTATGATGGTTGATTTCACCCCATTATATTTAGGGAGTAACAATTACTTAAAAATGTTAAGTTGAATATACAAGAAAAAGCAACAAATTTGTGTACCGGGTCATTTTTCAATAAACATTGTTCTTTTTGATTCCTTGTCACTTCAACGGAGTTCAATAAGTCATGTACTTCCTGCACGCACTTCGAGATTTTGGGAATAGGTACATAACTTGTTTTCTGCTATTATATTGTGTACCAGTGTATCTACTAAAGGCATTGTTGAATAAGAAATATATGGCCGAAGGGCCGAAGCGAATTTACCTGCTACCCTTTTCTGTAGGGGTAGGGTATTAAAATCTGACCGCCATGAAAATATGGGAAAGAGTAATTGATAGACGGATACGTGAAGAGACCGAAATATCCGAGAATCAATTTGGCTTTATGCAGGGTAGATCAACAACAGATGCAATTTTCATTATAAGGCAGTTGATGGAAAAATACAGGAGTAAAGAAACAAACGCTCAAATGGTATTCATTGATCTTGAGAAAGCATATGATAGAGTTCCTCGAGAGATTCTGTGGTGGGCACTCAATAAGAAAGGAGTCCCTGGTGAATATGTAAAGATTGTGAGGGATATGTATGAGGGAGTAACGACTAGTGTTAGGACAGGTGTGGGAGAGACTAATAAATTTCATGTGAAAGTTGAATTGCATCAAGGTTCTGTGCTTAGTCCGTATTTATTCTCATTAGTTTTGGACCAGATAACAGCGAAAATACAGGGTAACATTCCATGGTGCTTAATGTATGCTGATGATGTCGTGTTAGTAGGAAATAGTGAAAGAGACTTGGAACAAAAACTGGAACAGTGGAGACAAGCTCTGGATGAAAAAGGTTTAAAACTTAGCAGGACAAAAACAGAGTATTTGGAATGTTCATTTAAAGATGGAGCTACTACAAATAAAATGGTATCTTTGGATGGTGAAATGATTGTAAAAAGCAATAGTTTTAAGTACCTAGGATCGGTATTACAGAGTAATGGAGAAATAGATGAAGATGCATGCAGTAGAATTAGGGCTGGATGGATGAAGTGGAAAGAAGCGAGTGGTGTGTTGTGTGACAGAAAAATTCCAATGAAGCTGAAGGGAAAATTCTATAAAACAGCCATAAGACCAGCTATGATGTACGGAACTGAATGTTGGGCAGTGAAAAAGAAAGAGGAACAGCGAATGCATGTGGCGGAAATGAGAATGCTTAGATGGATGAGTGGAGTGACAAAGAAGGATAAAATTAGAAATGAGTATATTAGGGGAAGTCTAGGTGTGGCACCAATTGATGCCAAAATGAGAGAGCATAGGTTAAGATGGTTTGGGCATGTTCAACGTCGAGACGTTAACCACCCAATACGAAGAATAGCTGAAGTGCAGATTCCTGGAAGGAGTAGGAGAGAAAGACCAAAGAAGACCTGGGGGGAGACGATAAGGCAGGACATGTTGGTAAAGGGGATTAACATTGATATGGCCCAAGATAGAATTGTGTGGAGAAATGCAATTAGGGAAGCCGACCCCGCATAGAAAGGGCATTAAGGCAAAGAGAATGATGATGATTAAAATCTGACCGCCGGAGTCATCGAGCGAAAGCAGGAAACCCATTATGAACGGCCGGCACGGCATAGTCCGGCACGGCACAGCACAGGCCGGCACAGCCAAAAACCCAGTTGTAACGGCCGGCACGGCACGGTACCGGAAAAATGATCTGAAAATGGCCTGTCCATTGATCAAAATTTTCGGATATTTGTACCCATGCATTGTCCTTTTTCTTACTATCATAATAACTTGAGTCCGATGCATCATACAAAAATATTCTCTGACACTCTCAATTAAAATTTCTTCCATATTATTTCAAAAGAAACAACGCACTTTCAATTAAAAAATCAACAATATGTCTTAGTCTAAGCCTAGTGAACCCTCCGACTAACGGTCGTCCTGTAAGGCTAGACATTTTTATAGTGATAATTCATAGCACACCAAGGCTAAAAACCATGACCTGGCAGGCATCAGCGGTGCACGTGTATCTACCAGGTGAATCGAAAAGTGCAAATTTAGGGGGTAAAATAAACTTTCTCCTGTAAGGTTTAAATTTAAGTATGTATTTGAGTAAGTCATTTAGAAGAAATGTGTACAATGACAGGCGATTCTGAAGAGCATAAGACCTTGCCAGGCGAGGGGAAAGATTAGGGGTTTTTCCTAAAATTCTTTTTTTTTGCATCGAACAAATTTTTTTGAAGTTTTTTGAATCATTCCAAATAGAAAAGGTCTTTAGTGATTTTTCTCTTAAGTTAATAGTTTTTGTTATATAAGCGACTGAAAATTTTGAAAATTGCGAAATCGGCCATTTTTAACCCTAAATCGGACATTTATCTAACAATTTCAAAGTTGCCAAGGTAGGTAGATATTCTTTAAAAATTGATTGATGAAATCCCAAAGAGTTTTTTGCAATACGATATCGGAAACCCCTTTGTTTTTTAATTGCTAATCAAGCGGGCGCGACACTGTAGTATAAGTGAGGACGTTTGAGTTGACATAAATTCATTATCTCGAGAATGGGCAAATTTCAAGAGAAATCCTCAGATAGGTCGATTTTTATTTTTGAAGTAGGACTTTTTGGCATATATATAATACTAGTGACGTCATCCATCTGAGCGTGATGACGTAATCGATGATTTTTTTAAATGAGAGTAGGGCTTGTGTGATAGCTCATTTGAAAGGGTATTGAATTCTCTATTCACTAATATAAACATTAACATAATTATTTATACAGGGTGTACAAAAAATTTTTTTTAATAAATTAACTTTGATTAAATTTGACAAATAGAAGAAATTTTTTTTGTACACCCTGTATAAATAATTATGTTAATGTTTATATTACTGAATAGAGAATTAAATAAACTTACAAATGAGCTATCACACAACCCCTACTCTTATTTAAAAAAATTATCGATTACGTCATCACGCCCACATGTATGACGTCACTAGTATTATATATATGCCAAAAAGTCCTAATTCAAAAATAAAAATCGACCTGTCTGGAGATTTCTCTTAAAATTTGCCCATTCTCGAGATAATGAATTTATGCAAACTCAAACGTCCTCACTTATACTACAGTGTCGCGCCCGCTTGATTAGCAATTAAAGAAACAAAGGGGTTTTCGATATTTTATTACAAAAAACTCTTCGGGATTTCATCAATCAATGTTTAAAGAATATCTATTTACCTTGGCAACATTGAAATTTTTAGTTAAATGTCCGATTTAGGGTTAAAAATGGCCGATTTCGCAATTTTCAAAATTTTCAATCGCTTATATAACAAAAACTATTAACTTACGAGAAAAATCACCAAAGACCTTTTTCGTTTGGAATGATTCAAAAAACCTAAAAAAAATTGTTCGATGCAAAAAGAATAATTTTAGGAAAAACCCCTAATCTTTCCCCTCGCCTGGCAAGGTCTTATGCTCTTCAGAATCGCCTGTCATTGTACACATTTTTTCTAAATGACTTACTCAAACACATACTTAAATTTAAACCTTACAGGAGCAAGTTTATTTTACCCCCTAAATTTGCACTTTTCGATTCACATGGTAGATACACTTGCACCGCTGAGGCCTGCCAGGTCATGGTTTTTAGCCTTGGTGTGCTATGAATTATCACTAGACAAATTTCTAGCCTTACAGGACGACCGTTAGTCGGAGGGTTCACTAGCTCTTAGACTATCTGCTTACTACCAACAATTATGACGCACTGGCGCCGACTGGCCGTTGAGGCCGTTCGACATGAACGGATTTTATTCTCCTCGGAGAATTTCGGCCGTTCCGTTTGCGTGCTGGACTGTGCCGAACCGAGCTGGCCGATCATAATGGGTTACGTTGCATTTAAAACTATACAAATGAATTTGGACTGTCTTGTGCCGTGCCGGGTTGTGCCGGGTTGTGCCGGGTTGTACCGGGTTGTGCCGGGCTGTGCCGTGCCGGGCGTTCATAATGGATTTCCTGCTTTTAGAATCCCAGAGATTCTAACTCGATGGCTGAAGCGAACTAGTATATTATGCCCCTCCAAAATTATGGAAATAACAAATGAAGTAAGACTATTAGGTGACTCGCTATCAACATCATCGTTTTTAATATCGTGATAGAAGAAACAATAAGAGCTGAATAACAACAATAATAAATTACAAATGAGTGTCGATAACGATTCAAGTAAACTGTTTACCCACATAATATAAAAATACCATCGGGCGATGCCTACGAAAATATTCCACCAACGCATCTTAGTTTATCCGTGTGAACCGCTATCATTGTGTACCTACTCTAATACCGAGTACCGTAAAAACGAAACCGTTTATTTCATTTTTATTTTATTTGTTAATAATAAATTAGTTTGAACAATGTATTCCTGAACATTCCTGAAAAATGGAATGTGTTTTGAAATTAAAAGAATGACTGGCTATGTGGAACTATTATTTTTAATGTGTGTTTTTAACATATCCAATATACGATAACATAATATTAAGTAGTATAGGTACTACATCTCTTATGGTTGTATAAAACTGAATAATTTTAACATCTGGATTATACGTTCATAAAAGTCACTGTAAAAATAAACATTTTAAGAACAAAGCCAAAACAGCTGCTCCCAATCCTGTAGAATGATCTGAACATCCAAAATCTACAAGATGGCTACTCCTTTTTTGAATATTCTGAAATTCTTTCGAAACGCTTTCAAAGCAACCCTGAGGATTCTGCCATTTTATAATTGTTTCCAACCATGGCTTGTTTAAAAACTCCGCAAAACCTTCCATTCCGCAAAGAAGAACTGAAACAAACTTATGATAAATAACATAATATCAAAATAAAAATTGTATAAATGAAAGATAATAATCCTCGATTGACGAGAACTCTTAAATAGCATTAAGAGAATACAGTAGCGATCAGCAGGTAGCAACAAACGCGGTCCAAGATTGCGGCTGTAATTTTGAATATTTTGTCGAGATATTTGGCACACATATTCGTAATATAATAAAGAATGGCGGTACAGTGCCCAATTTGAGAAATATTTTAGTATGTGGAAATTACTCTATAACTAAATAAAATATTGCAAAAAGGAGCCTGTACCGCCATTAAGAAAAACAAAAAAATACACTTTCTTCAAATAAACTTTTTTATCCCATGCCTAGATTTTGTGTCACATTGGATCTATTAAAAATCGATTTTCTCAAGCACAGTAAAGTAACAACAAGAAATAGAACGTGACTGATTTGGCAACATTTTGCTCCTATGAGTATAAAAATTATTGTTTTTGATAGTATAATAAATGTCACTGTCAGCATCTGTCAGTGTCGAATTACCGACGCACTGTTGTCTCACTGTTGAAAGTTCGCAGAATTATAGACTTGGTATTAATAGAATATAAGGTCTATAATATGACAGTAATTGGCGAGGAACCGCAAAGTGGGCGACGCCTGGTGGCGCATTTCAAAAGCATCAACTCAAGGAAAACATTGACTTTGTCATTAATTTGTGTACATATTTGAGGTCAGTTTATATTGTAATTAACAATGATTTTGACTTAAAATAGTTATTTAACCAACAAGTGTATTAATAAGGGCGATTAACAATTGAGATATTTTAACGCGTGAGCGGCGCGAGCGCGTTAATATTCGAGATTGTTAATCGCCATTTTAATTCACGAGTTCGTTACAAATCTTTTCTGTCGACCGCACTTTTCAGAAATAAAGATATATCCATCTTTTGATTTTTCAAATACACAGAATTTTAAACAATAAAGTCAATAATGACATACAATGACAGATAGTACTAACAGCGGCTACTTGATTTTAATTTTTTAGTGGGAATATAAAGAGGTATATGTTTGGTTGCCTACAATACAGGTCACTGCCAATCACAGAGCGTTTAATTAATTTATGCAAGCAATGTATGTTGTGTTGCCTATAATGAAATCGCTCATTAATAGAATATCATTCATTAATAGGGGTCATTAATCAATGATTTTGAGGGTGTTAAAATTGATCATAAATGGACGGTTGACGGAAATAGTTATTTAACCAACAAGTGTATTAATAAGGGCGATAACACGTAGATATTTTTCAGTTTTTCGATCGGCTATTCTGCTATTCATTTCGCGAAATATTCGACCGTCCGCTACTTTTGGGACACACTGTCTGTGAGTAAACAAGCTTTTTAAATAATAATTCAACATTCTTGTAATTATTTCAGAATTCTTACCTTGCTCCATAAATATATCATGATAAGGAAATTTCAAATATTCATTGGTTTTGGCCTCCTTCAGAATGTAGGAACAAAATAATCTGGTATATTCCTTTATTGGTACCGGATCTTCAGGGACTATACAGCCTTCCAGTCTTTTTATTTGTATATATAGAAGCCTAAAAGATTATATTATGAAGTACATACAAAATAAAATAAAAAATAAAATAAAAATATATACCATTTTTATTCAGTTGCAATGCGAGGACAAAACAATTTTACTTTTCAATTAGAATACGGAGCGCAGTCCAGTCCTCTGAATCTCGATTTCGGCTCTTATTGGAGCCTCATCGGAGAGAACGTAGGCACTGTTCTCCTTATCCTGAATGACCAGCATCGAAAGTTTTTCCCACCCATTGCAACCGAAGGTATTAGGTAATGCGAGGGCAAAACAATCTTACTTTTCAATTAGAATACGGAGCGCAGTCCAGTCCTCTGAATCTCGATTTCGGCTCTTATTGGAGCCTCATCGGAGAGAACGTAGGCACTGTTCTCCTTATCCTGAATGACCAGCATCGAGAGTTTTTCCCACCCATTGCAACCGAAGGTATTAGGTAATGCGAGGGCAAAACAATCTTACTTTTCAATTAGAATACGGAGCGCAGTCCAGTCCTCTGAATCTCGATTTTCGGCTCTTATTGGAGCCTCATCGGAGAGAACGTAGGCACTGTCCTCCTTATCCTGAATGACCAGCATCGAGAGTTTTTTCCACCCATTGCAACCGAAGGTATTAGGTAGGGAAAAACTCTCGATGCTGGTCATTCAGGATATGGAGAACAGTGCCTACGTTCTCTCCGATGAGGCTCCAATAAGAGCCGAAAATCGCGATTCAGAGGACTGGACTGCGCTCCGTATTCTAATTGAAAAGTAAGATTGTTTTGCCCTCGCATTGCAACTGAATAAAAATGGTATACATTTTTATTTTATAGTCGTATTACTCAGTAGAGTAACCAGGTGCATTTTCCGTTGGAACTTTACCAAGCTGCAGACGCGGCGCGGAATGTGAATTGCATAGTGTAGAATTCCTTCCCTTTGTCTTCACTGCAGCATCCATGTGCTTGCAAATTGTAGAAGCCTTGGAGGTGTCACCAGGAAAGTGTACCAATAAGTTTTCAATTTAAAAATCTTTTAGTAATGTTTTTAATATTTTCAATATTATTAATTTTGCTGTTAGGATTGAAAACTACTTCCATCTTTTTTTTTGTAAGCATTTATTAACAATCAGAATTACATATTCTATAAGCTAATTTGATAACAAGTACAATAACATATATCAATGTATTATTGTACACTAAAATGGCGTTATGAGGTACATCACCCAGCGGTTTCACCTCAGTTTCAGCGAAGATCTATGGGCCATAATCTTCGCAATCTTCTGTTGTTTAGTGGCTGCAGTAATGGTAATATTAATTGGTTGGGGTGATCTTCCAATTTCTCGTGATGTCTGTTGGCTCTTTCTTGAATTACTGTGCTGACTAACGGGATGTTTAGGTCTGTATGAAGGGTTTGGTTGGAAATGTACCAAGGTGCATTTGCGATGGTGCGTAGAATTTTTGATTGAGTTCTTTGGATAATTTTTGTGTTTGATTTGCTGGCACAACTCAATAGTTCTATACCGTACGTCCATATAGGTTTGATGACTGTTTTATAAATCAGCAGTTTGTTCTCAATTGAGAGTCGAGATTTTCTACCTATAAGCCAATTAATTTCTTTCACTCTCAACTCAATTTGTTTCTTCTTCTTTAAAATGTGTTGTTTCCAGTTTAATTTAGAATCAAGATGAAGCCCCAGGTATTTGACGATGTTCTGTTGTGGTATGTTGACTTGATTAAGGCTAATATTTGGGCATTGGTATTTCCTTAGTGTGAAAGTTATATGTGTTGACTTAGTTTCATTAGCTTTTATCTTCCATTGCTTTAACCACTGTCCAATTTGGTCTAGGTGTTCTTGAAGTTTTAATACTGCAGCTCTTGGATCCTCTTCAGTTGCAAATATTGCTGTGTCATCAGCGAAAGTTCCAATGGTGGTTTGTGGAGAGGTTGGTAAATCGGATGTGTACAGTACATAAAGAAGTGGACCCAATATACTACCTTGTGGAACTCCTGATTGAATTTTGTTACGGTTTGATAGTTCATCCTCCACTTTAGTTTCAAATTCTCTGTGATTTAGATATGATTTTAATAAGTCAAAGTATTTGTTGGGTAGGGATTTTTTGATTTTATAAAGTAATCCTGGGTGCCATACCTTATCAAATGCTTGGCTGATGTCCAGAAAGGCTGCTGTGCAATACTGTTTATTGTCCAAAGCTCTATTAATTACATTTGATATGCGATGGCATTGTTGCACTGTAGAATGACCTTGCCGGAATCCAAATTGGTGTTCTGGGATCCATCAGTTTTGGAATTCTAGGTCGCTCATAAAGGATCCCCCAAACCAACGCGAAACTTTCGCAGCCGCAACCTACGCGGAATCGCGGCGAATCGATAGACACGGCGGATTATGAACGTGTTCAGACCACTTTGCGCGGAATCCGCAACGGTCGCGGCAGAACAGCGTTCCTTTCATGAAACGCTGCATGCACGGTTTTTTCCGCTACCGTTGTAGTTTCGCGTGTTTTAAAATGGTTGCTACAGAAAAACTCATTGAAATTGTTAAACAATATCCTATAATATATGATTTAACGGACGAAGATTATAAAAATATAAGAAAAAAAGGTAAAGTCTGGAATAGTATAGGGTCAGAATTAGGAGAAAATGATAAGTTTTCATTATACATATATTATAATATTATTATTAATTTGCTTGCATAGAGATTACGCCCACTTAAAAATTTGGTCATTTTTGATGTCTTGTATTTCCTAAACCTGTTGGCCGATTTAAAAATATAATTTGTTCATATTTGTATGGCGAACAGTCGCGTCAGGTTCCGCGCCAATGTGGGAAAGCCTTGTCCGCTACCGTTTCGCCTGCGAATGTTCCGCAACGAAAAATTCGCGTCGCAAAAGTTTCGCGTCGGTTTGGGGGATCCTTAATTCTTTTAAGTAACAGCTTTTGACATTATTGGCAGTAGACTTATTGGGCGGTATGATGAAACATCCGTTAAAGCTTTACCAGGTTTCGGTATCATAATTACTTGGGCAATTTTTAGTGATATAGGCCAATAATTAAGTCTTAAGATTGCATTTAATATGTACAATAATTTCATTATACCTTTTTTAGGAAGTTGTTTTAGCATTTTTGCTGTTATGAGATCAGTGCCTGTTGCCTTCTTTTCATTCAAATGATTAATTTCATCTTTGATCTCCTTCGGTGTAATTAAAGTTAGTCGCTCTCGTTGATTAATTGGTAAGGCTAGTTCCTGCTCTACTTCTTGTACTTGGTCATTGTCGTGTGGCTTGAAGACTTCAGTTAGATGTTCAGCAAATAAATCAGCTTTTTCTTTGTTGCTTTTTGCCCATGGTCCTGGCGGTAATGAGTTTTTCCGAATTGGAGGTGAAGTATTTATTGGTTTATTTTTGTTTTTGATTGGTTTCCAGATATAGTTATCTTGACGCGAAAGGTTTGATACATAGTTTTCAAATGAGTTGTTTCTCATCTGTTCTAGAGCTGTTTTTAAGTTTCTTGTTTTGTTATTATAAATTGTCCTGTCGTCTGGTCTCTGAGTTCTTTGCCAAATTGATCTGGCTTTTCGTTTTTCTGCTACTAGTTTTTTTATTTCAAGAGGAATGTTGGTTGAAAATTTTTTTTATCCAGGTTGAGGGGTAGACTGTTTGGCAGCATTTTGAAGTAAGTTGATTAGATTATTAGTTTCTGTTTCTATTTGTTCGGGAGTTTGCAATCTCACTAGTAGATTTACTTCCTGTTCTATGATTAGCCGGTATGTGTCCCAGTTTGTTTTGAAGTTATGCAGTCGAGGTGTTGGTTTTTTGATTATCACCGTTGTGCTAATTGTGGCAATTATGGGACTATGATCTGATGATAAATCAAAACTTGGTATTACATCTGTATATGATTGAGATATTCCGTTTTTAATAAAGAAATCCAATAGGTCTGGTGTTTTATTTGGATCGGTTGGCCAATATGTCGGTGATCCCGTCGATAGGAATGAGTAGCTTTTATCCTGGATAACTTTTGCTAGCTCTCTGCCTTTGTTGGTTGTTAGGCGTGAACCCCATAGCGTATGTTTACAGTTGTAATCTCCACCTGCTATAAATTTTGGCCCTAGAGTTTCGAAAAAGGGTAGAAGATCTTCTTTTGTAAGTCTATGCCTGGGCGGACAATAAATTGCTGTAACAGTTATATCATATGGAAGAGTTTGTATTTTTATCGATGTTGCTTGAATGTGATTTGTTTCGTATTTTAGCATTTCATAATGTTTTATAGTTTCTCTTATCAATATGGCTGAACCTCCGTGGGCTGTACCGTCTGGGTGATTTGTGTAATATAATTTATACTTAGGTATCTTGAAGTAGGTTCTGTCTGTAAAATGGGTTTCACTTACTAGTAGTATGTCAATGAAATTTTGTTCCAGAAATAGTTTTATATCTTCTTTATGATTAGGAAGACCATTGGCATTCCATTGGGCAATTCTTATGAACTTAGACATTGTTAGTTTACTTTATTTACTAGCATGGAAATCATGTTGAGCACCATACTGTTTTGTTGCATTAGCTGGTTAAATAAATTTTTAAACTTTTCTAGAAATTTGGTAAGTATACTCGCTGTATCTTCGTTATTGTTCTGATTATTTGCTGCAGCCTGAGCGTAACTTTCATACTGATTCTGAATCCTGGGTTGTGTATATATTCTGGGTTGTGTATGTATTTGATTTATTGCTGGATTTAATACGTTTCCTCTGTTATGATACCTGTTATTAATATTAGAAATTTTTTGGTAATGTTCACATCCTTTATAATTTGCGGGGTGATCCCCACCACATAATGCACATTTTGCTGGAGTTTCTCTAGTCTTCTTACAAGTTGTGGTATTGTGGGCTCCTCCGCATTTGACGCATACAAATGGTTTTAGTATGGTATAGTTAGACCCAAACCCAGACATCCAAAGTGAAAGTTATCCTCCAACACCAAATTGTTCTATATGGTCCACATAATGTTCAGAAAAAAGTCACACCATTTTGAGCGTCGGGTTTGGGGGGAGAGGGGGAGAAATCTGCAAATTCGTAGTTTTTTGCGTTTTCGTCAATATTTCTAAAACTAAGGGGTTTACCAAGAACAACCCTCTACACAAAATTGTTCTACATTAAATTTGAAATAAAAAAGGCCCTATGCATAACCCTTCTAAAATGAACGGTTCCAAAGTTACGGAGGTAGTATAGTATAATTGGTTCAAAAAAGGCCTAACCCAGACATCCAAAGTAAAAGCTTTCCTTTAACACCAAATTGTTCTATATGGTCCACCTATTGTTCAGTAAAAAGTTACACCATGTTGAGCGTCCGGTTTGGGGGGGAGATGGGGGAGAAATCGGTATATTAGTAGTTTTTTTAGGTTTTTCGTCAATATTTCTAAAACTATGCTTTAGCGTAAGGAATGTTCTAGTAAAATGTTCTACATAAAATTCAAAACAAAAAAAGTTCTATACATAATTGTTATTAAATCAACGGTTCCAGAGTTACGGAGGGTGAAAAGTGGAGGTTTTCGATATTTTTATATTTACCGATTTCTCCCCCCTCTCCCCCCAAGCCCGACGCTCAAAAGGTGTGACTTTTTTCTGAACATTATGTGGACCATATAGAACAATTTGGTGTTGGAGGATAACTTTCACTTTGGATGTCTGGGTTTTTGGTATAGTTATATCATAAATATTGCCCAAAAAATATAGAAAGTATCGAAAACCTCGACTTTTCACCCTCCGTAACTCTGGAACCGTTGATTTTATAACAATTATGCATAGAACATTTTTTGTTTTAAATTTCATGTAGAATATTTTTGTATATAACATTGTTTAAACTAAAGCATAGTTTTAGAAATATTGACGAAGAACTTAAAACTACTAATTTACCGGCTTCTCTCCCATCTCCCTCCCAAACCGGACGCTCAAAATGGTGTAACTTTTTACTGAACAATATGTGGACCATATAGAATATTTTAGTGTTGGAGGAAAACTTTTACATTGGATGTTTGGGTTAGGCCTTTTTTGGACCAGTTATACTATACTACCTCCGTAACTTTGGAACCATTCATTTTAGAAAAATTATGCATAGAGCCTTTTTTATTTCAAATTTAATGTAGAATAATTTTGTATAGAAGGTTGTTCATGCTAAACCGCATAGTTTTAGAAATATTGGCGAAAAACTTAAAAAACTACGAATTTACCGATTTCTCCCCCCTCTCCCCCCCCAAACCCGACGCTCAAAATGGTGTGACTTTTTTCTGGACATTGTGTGGACCATATAGAACAATTTGGTGTTGAAGCATAACTTTCACTTTGGATGTCTGGGTTATGCCATCTTTTGGATCAACTATACTATACTATTTATTGCAATATGACTTGGAGTGACCGTACGATTGGCATCTCATGCATTGTATTATGTGATTTTTGGTTGTTCGAGGAGGTTCAATTTCAATAACTCTATTCTGTAGCCGCCTTAAGTTATAAATATCTTTGTTATTTGCTGCCGGTTCGAGATCCACGAAGAACAAATTAAGTAACTCTTTAGTAATTCTGTGTTGTGCATTTATTATATTTCGAACTTTATGACCCAGTTTTAGGAGTTCGTTTTTTATGTTTTCGGTGTTAGTAGAGTGGTGAAGGTATTTTATTACAACTCTATAGGCTCGATCCTGTTTTAACTGATATGTATGGTGATAAATGTTATGTTCATTAAAATATCTAACCATTTTTCTCTATGTATCTGGCGTGCCACAACTTAATTTTACGACATTGTTAGTTAAACTTTTTGTATGATATTCTTCCCTTTCTGCTACATCCTTAATTTTTTGTACCATTTTTTGATAGTCTTGTACACCGTGTATGAAAATTGGTGGAGGGTTTGCTGTGTTGTTCTCCTTGGGAGGGATTACTTCATTCTCTAGGGCTTCAAATCAGGTCCATGTCACCAGCCCCCCCTTTTTCAATTTGAGGGTCAAAAAAAGCTCATTCGTTTGTATTGCGTTAGTACTGGATTGTATCACCCTTCAAACGTTTGTACTGCCCCCACCCTTTTAAATCTGCCTGGAGGGGCTGGTGACATGCTATCCCCCCTTTTTCGATTTGAGGGTAAAAAAAAAGCTCATTCGTTTGTATTGCGTTAGTACTGGATTGTATCACCCTTCATTCGTTTGTACTGCCCCCACCCTTTTAAATCTGCCTGGAGGGGCTGGTGACATGCCATCCCCCCCTTTTTCGATCTGAAGGTCCGGGATGGGTATGTTCGTTTGTACTGCGTTAGTATCGGATTGTATCGTCCTTATTTTGTTTGTACTGCCCCCACCCGTCTAGATTGGCCTGGGGGGGCCAGTGACATGCTACCCTCTACTCTGCACTTTTTGCCTTCTGAATGTCAAAAATAGGCTATTTCGTTTGTATTGCGTTAGTGCTGGATTGTATCATCCTTCATTCTTTTGTACTGCCTCCACCCTTTTAATTCTGCCTGGAGGGGCTAGTGACATGCCATCCCCCCTTTTTCGATATGGGTGTCCGGGATGGGTATGTTCGTTTGTACTACGTTAGTATCGGATCGTATCGCCCTTATTTTGTTTGTACCGCCCCCACCCGTCTTGATTGGCCTGGGGGGTCAGTGACATGCTACCCCTCTAATCTGCACTTTTTGCCATCTGACGTCGAAAGTAGGCTATTTCGTTTGTACTGCGTTAGTACTGGATTGTATCACTATTTATTCGTTTGTACTGCCTCCACCCTTTTAAATCTGCCTGGAGGGGCTGGTGACATGCCATCCCCCCTTTTCGATATGGTGGTCCGGGATGGGTATGTTCGTTTGTACTGCGTTAGTATCGGATTGTATCGCCCTTATTTTGTTTGTACCGCCCCTACCCATCTAGATTGGTCTGGGGGGCCAATGACATGCTACCCTTCTACATTTAAAACAGGGGAGGATTAATGCTAGGAGTAAGGACAGAAAATTAGCCAAAACTATTATAGTAACACCGCGGGTGTAAAATTTGGTAAATTCGTCAAAAATGTAACGAATTACATTTTGAAACTGAAAAACAGGCTTGCAAGCCACTCTCCATGGGGAATGGAAAGTTACCAGTGGCGGCTCGTGATTTTTACAATAGGGGAGGCTATACCTAACTGTAAAATATCTAGACAAATTTGCACTAGCAAAAAAATGCGCCAAAAAATGTAATTTAAGGCCCCATCTTTTGACCATTTTTTATTTACATTTCATAATATCATCCTAATTCATAATTTCATGATATCATCATTTTACAAATAGTTAGTCTAATAGTAAAAGTTTAATACCAAAGTTTGTGTCGTTTATTTGTTAACAATTCGATCTATTTGTAAATAGATACCTATGAATATCAAAATAAATACAGATTTGAAGTTTTGCAGTCCATACATAATGAAGCTTCAAATTTTTTAAGATACTCAACTGAATTTTTTTAATTCTAAACGCGGCCTACTGCGAATTCAAAAACACGATAAATTACCGATATTTTGCTTTGAGTTAGAGATATCGGAAAAAGTTATTTGAGCAAGTTGTTCCAAATATTATTATAACCCCACATACCAAATTTCATAACAAAATTCGCACTTTTAGATTTTTCATTATTTTTAGTCAGGACCCTAAAATTCGTTGTCCCGAGACGCACCCAACCACCCAACGGAGCTGAGAAGCTACACTGCCTCCCTTGGTATATCTCCGGGCAGCGTGTGATGGCGCCGTAGATGCCACTATGGGCATCAATCGCCCTCAATGATGCGAGGCGCCCATTGAGGTGGAATGGCCGTGGCCCGTGGCGTGGTATTGGCTATTAGAGATGGTTCGGCCAGCTATTTTGATATAGCAGTTGCTTTTTTATTTTTCATTATTCAACATTTTCAAGATGATATGAGAAAAGCAAAATCATATTTGTTTGTTTTGTTTGAAAAAGCATTGTTGTTGATATTTAATGTGAACATATAAATAATAATTTTTACTAAAATAATACATCTAAGTACGAACATTTTTTGAAATGACAAAAAAATTTAACAAAATACATGGTAGTTGTAATATTTATATGGTCGTAGTATTTATTTAAATTTACTGTTGTTTTCACCCAATTTTGAAAAAATGTGAAAACTTTGAATTATCCATGTCCGTCTGTCTGTCTGTCTGTTTGTCTGTCTCTCTGTAATCACAACTCCTCCGTCAATATACCAGCTAGAATGACAAGCGTGGTGTCAAATGAAAGCTTATAATCCAAGGATAGTACTAAAGGTGATAAATTTGATCTAGGCTGTTTGTCCGTCGGTCTGTCCGACCGCGAATATAACTTCTCCGTCATTATACCAGGTAGAATGACAAATGAGGTGTCAAATGAAAGCTTATGATCCAAGGATAGTACTAAAGGTGATAAATTTGATCTAGGCTGTTTGTCCGTCGGTCTGTCCGACCGCGAATATAACTTATCTGTCATTATACCAGGTAGAATGTCAAATGAGGTGTCAAATGAAAGCTTATAATCCAAGGATGGTACTAAAAGTAGGATATTTGACCTAGGCTGGCTGGTTATCGGTCCGTCCGACCGCGAATATAACTCCCCCGTCATTATACCAGGTAGAATGACAAATGAGTTGTCAAATGAAAGCTTCTAATCCAAGGATAGTACTAAAGGGGATAAATTTGATCTAGGCTGTTTGTCCGTCGGTCTGTCCGACCGCGAATATAACTTCTCCGTCATTATACCAGGTAGAATGACAAATGAGGTGTCAAATGAAAGCTTATAATCCAAGGACAGTACTAAAGGTGATCAATTTGATGTAGACTGTTTGTCCGTCGGTCTGTCCGACCGCGAATATAACTTCTCTGTCATTATACCAGGTAGAATGACAAATGAGTAGAATGACAAATGAGGTGTCAAATGAAAGCTTATAATCCAAGGATGGTACTAAAGGTGAGATATTTGACCTAGGCTGCTGTACGTCGGTCCGTCCGACCGCGAATATAACTCTACCGTCATTATACCAGGTAGAATGACAAATAATGTGACAAATGAAAGATTTTAATCCAAGGATGGTACTTAAGGTGATAAATTTGATCTAGGCTGTCTGTCCGTCGGTCTGTCCGTCCGCGAATATGACTTCTCCGTCATTATACCAGGTAGAATGACAAATAAGGTGTCAAATGAAAGCTTATAATCCAAGGATGGTACTAAAGGTGAGATATTTGACCTAGGCTGCTGTACGTCGGTCCGTCCGACCGAGAATATAACTCCTCCGTCATTATACCAGGTAGAATGACAAATGAGGTGTCAAATGAAAGCTTATAATCCAAGGATGGTACTAAAGGTGAAAAATCTGACCTAGAATTTCCGGTTTTAGAAATGAAACCGGAAGTGCTTTTTTAAAGTAGCCGGGGTAGTATAAGCGATATATTGTTCGACGTGCTTTAGCAAGATGGGAACAAATGTATACTTTTGGTTTTTATATCATTTTCGGTTAAAAATTTTTAACCGGAAGTGCCATATTATGGATACAAAAATAGTACATGTGATATATTTGAAATTTGACCTCGGAGTTGCGGTTGTAGAGTTGCAATAGGAAGTACCGTTGGAAAGTCACTGAAATAGTATAAGATATATTATTCGAAGTGCGTTAGTAAGATGAGAAAAAATATTTGGTTGTAATATTTATATATTTATTATTTATATGGTTACTATGGGTACTAAAGGTGAGAAATTTGACCTAGTACTCCCCGCTAAGGCTCAAAATCCAAGGAAATATCTCGGGAAAGAGAAATGTGGGACGTAGGAGGATTTATACAAATACAATAGTTCAGAGCTGCAGCCAACAAAGTTAAGATTGCTGTGATGGTAGCCAACCTCCGATAGGAGACGGTACTTCAAGAAGAAGAAGAACCGGATGCTTTTTGGGTTCATATCATTTCCCGTTAAAAAGTTCTTAACCGAAGTACCATATCAGATTCGCAGAAATGGTACATGTGACATTAATTGAAGTGTATTGAAAAGTCGAGTATAAATCTTTGGTTCCGGTTTTGAAATTATTTCCGTTTAAACAATTATGACCGAAAGTTTAGTAAAAATGACTAAAAATTAGCGAAATATTTTATCCATCAACGCAAAGTTCCACGAAGAGTTCAAATATCGACTTCCGGTTCTACTTTCGATCCCCATGGGTGAAAACCTAGGACTTAGAAAGTTCAATTATTTGTAATTAATTAATACATAATTTGTGAAATTAGAATAATAATTCTTATGATTTATGCGTTTTATTCACTTTGTAAAGATTTTTTTTGTCAGCATTGTAATATTATAATACAGCGCGGTAGACTAAGTACTATATAGTAGCACCGATTAACTTTTATTTCTTTAGTTTGCCAATCTCAATGCTAAAAATCCAAAGAAGAGAAAACATCATTATTGGGTGCACCCTATCTGGCAAGAAAAATAAAAATTTGCAATTTCTAACGTTTATAAAAAGGATTTGAACTTGAAGGGGTGGTATTTTGGAAGTGCCGCGCCGTAGCGCCAGTCCTCTTGCCACTAATCGAGAGCAGGTTTAATTTTCGAGTGGTACTCGAATGGTGACCACGTTGAGTTTGTGTTGCAATATACGAGGACGTATTTAAAAATTTTAAAATCATACAAGACGATCAACAATTTAACATAAATATATTAAATATTTATTTATATAGAAACTTTTTAATTCCTGGATTTTTCGGTAAAACTCTTTTCAGCTATTTGCCATTTTTAATAAGCACTTTAATTAATAATTATTATATATTGCTAGCTTTGTTATTTGACTATTGACACATTATGGCAGAGAGTCAAATCAAGAATTGAATCTAGCATCTCAAAATTCCAACAAGTAAAAATGTAAGTACCAGTTATAGGAATATCCCTGTTTATGGAATATAAATTAGAGGTCCCGAAACGTTTCCATTTACTTTTTAAGGGCGTAGGCGCAAAATCTTGGTCCAATGCTATTTAAGTTCATTTTTTTTCATTTTTTCGAATCCTGAAAAAACCAATAAATATTTTTGAAAAATTTAAACGCAGAATGAAAGACTACATTATTACCGAGTTCCGAAAGTGTCTTAAAATATACAAAAAGTTTAGTTTGAATTAAATACTTGAAATTAAAAATCACAATAAATTTTCTCTTTTTTTCACGCCTGTATATTATAATTATAAACATTATAAAAGTTTTCAGGGACTTTCGGCCCTCGGTAATAATGTAATCTTTCGTTATGAGTTTAAATTTTTCAAAATACGTATTAGTTTTCTCAGAATTCGAAAAAAAATGCATTTAAAAGCATTGGACCAAGATTTTGCGCCTACCCCCTTAATAAATTTATCCGTTTGTTGAAATATCTTTTAATAAAATAATACCCTTGTTTATAATACTTTTTAACTAAACGAAAAAATTTTTACCTACAATATCCTAAAAATTTAAATTATATCGGGTATTATGCTTTATTGCAAATGCCTCAAAGGCCTGTATAGCTGTTTTATATTATTAGGGTTTCTCAGGTAATAAATACTTTATAAAAACTGTTATGAATACAAACTCGCCGACAAATTTACTGGTGGTAAAATTATTTTATTTTTCTACAAATTTCTATACAGTGCCCACCTACTTATACTTCGTCTAATCTACTTACCGTTGCACGTGATCCGCGTCATAGCCCGTGACGTCACATGATACCAACACGAAATATTTTGGCGGTAGGTGTGTTCTTTTTTAGAATCATTTTTCCGAGTACACGGGAATTACAGCCACTAGATATATTATTTTATTATATACGCGTAGAAATAATATTTGAAGATTTCTATTAATGTTAACTTAAAGAAATACACAATAATATGTTTCATTTCATTTGTATACCTAAATGGACTATAAAGCGTTTTTATGAAGCACATTTGTTCGGAACACACTATAACTGTAATCGAACGAATGTGACATTTTAGCATAAATTGGTAACATTTATTTGACAGTTGCGGTGATGATACTTCATATTTGTTTTTATTCTTTATTATAAGTATATTTGTTTTATTATATTTACTGTTTATATTATTTACTTTAACTTAAGATTATAACTTAATTCTTGTTTTCTATTTCTAAAGTTTTTATTTATTTACATTGAATATGAATTTGTTTTGTTGTATAATCCACTTCCGCAAAAATTATGTGATATACTTGATTTAAAATGACTTTAAGAATTATTGCGCGATCCCTCTTCAGGTGACAGCCATAACTTTGATTTTTTTAAATGGGAGAGTACATTATGTGACACCTCATTTAGAAGCCTTTAAAACACTGATTACAATAATGTATAATACTTTAATCCTTTTTGAGAGCGTAGGCAGAAAATTTTGGTTGAATTCTTTTTAAATGCAATCATATTTTCGAATCCTGAGAAAACTAACAAGTACTTTTGTAAAGTTTAAACACAGACTGAAATATTATATTATTATCGAGGGACAAAAGTCCCTTAGAATAAACAAAAAGTTTCTTTAGAGTGATCAATTTAAAATTAAATATCACACTCAATTTTCTCTTTTTTTTTTCGCCCCTGTAACTTTTTATTAAAATAAACATTATAGAATTCCTCAGAGACTTTTGGATCCTCGGTAATACTGTAGTTTTGTATTCTGCGTTTAAATTTTTCAAAAACACTTATTAGTTTTCTCAGGATTCGAAAAAAATGAATGCATTTAAAAATAATTCAAACGAAATTTTGCGGCTACGCTCTCAAAAAGGATTAAAGTATTATATATTTTTGTAATCAGTATTTCAAAGGCTTTTAAATGAGGTGTCACATTATGTACTTTCCTATTTAAAAAAAATCAAAGATGTGGCTGTCACCTGAAGAGAAAACAAACTTTGGAAAACTGTATGTTCTACACTACTCACGTACTTTTCAATACTATTTTACTTGATGTTATTAATTAGGAATGTGCAGGGCATTGCTATATATTTCATTTGGAGCAATTTCCGAAGTCGAAGTTTAATTTTACCTCCAAATTCAAATCTTTCCAATTCAATTTCTAATAATATTGTGGCTTATTCTCAGTTAAAACAAGTAATTGGACTTCGTAAGTCCTAGGTTTTCACCCAAACTAATCGAAGGTAGAACTGAAAGTCGATATTTGAACGCTTCGTGTAACTTTGCGTCGATTGATATACGATTTTACTAATTTTGAGTCATTTTGACTAAACTTTGCGTCATCATTATTTAAACAGAAATGACTTCAAAACAGGAACTAAAGATTAAAAGTCAACTTTTCAATACGCTTCGTGCAATACGAAATGATATAAAAACCAAGACCAAAATTTTTTCTCATTTTGCTAAGGCACGTCGAATGATATATCGCTTATACTGTTTCGGTGACTTTAGAACAGTTCATACGGTTGCAACTCTAAAACCGGAAGTCCGATGTCAAATGTCTCATCTTTAATACCATCCTTGGGTTATAAGCCTTCATTCGGCACTTCATTTGTCATTCTATCTGTATTAATAATGGAGGAGTTGTATTCGTGGACGGAAAGACAGATAACCAGACAGTGATGGAACCGAAAGTATATATTTATTCTCTTCTTGCAAAGTAACGTCGAATAAAATATCACGTGTATTATTCCGGTGACTTTAAAACAGTACTTCTGGTCGCATTTCTAAAACCGGGAGTCCTAGGTAAAATTTCGCACATTTATTACCATCCTTGGATTATAAGCTTTCATTCGACACCTCAATTGTTATTCTATCTGGTATAGTGATGGATGAGTTATATTCGCAGTCGGACGGAAAGACGGATAGACAGCCTAGGTCAAATTTCTCACCTTTAGTACCATCCTTGTGTTATAAACTTTCATGTGACATCTCATTTGTCATTCTACCTGGTATAATGGCGGAGGAGTTATATTTGCGGTCGGACGGACCGACGGACAGACCGCCTCGGTCAAATATCTCACCTTTAGTACCATCCTTGGATTATAAGCTTTCATTTGAGACCTCATTTGTAATTCTACCTGGTATAATGACGGAGGAGTTATATTCGCGGTCGGACGGACCGACGGACAGACAGCCTACGTCAAATACCTCACCTTTAGTACCATCCTTGGATTATAAGCTTTCATTTGATACCTCATTTGTAATTCTACCTGGTATAATGACGGAGGAGTTATATTCGCGGTCGGACGGACCGACGGAGAGACAGGATACGTCAAATATCTCACCTTTAGTACCATCCTTGGATTATAAGCTTTCATTTGACACCTAATTTGTCATTCTAGCCATAGGCGTAACCAGGGGGGGTTTTGGGGGTTTAACCCCCCATTGGGATGTACTTTGAGCTCTATATGCTTAACACCATAGCCCTCAGAGACCTTCCAGTAGTTGTAACCCCCCCCCCCTTTCAGGTAGTTGTAACCCCCCTTAGGATCATCCTGGTTACGCCTATAATTCTAGCTGGTATACTGACGGAGTAGTTGTGATTACAGACGGACAGACAGACAGACGGACGTGGGTAATTCAAAGTTTTCACATTTTTTTAAAATTGGGTGAAAACAAAAGTAAATTTAAATAAACAGTACGACCATATAAATGTTACAACCACCATGTATTTTGTTATATTGTTTTTGTCAGTTCAAAAAATATCCGTACTTAGATGTATTATTTTAACAATAATTATAATTATTTATATTATTTATATGTTCTCATTAAATGCCAACAAAACTGCTTTTTGAAACAAAACAAACAAATATTATTTTGCTTTTCTTATATCAACATGAATACGTTGAATAATGCTGAAAAAGCAACTGCTGTAATTATCAAAATAGCGAGTCGGCCACCTCTACTCAATACCACGGCACGGGCCACGGCCATTCCACCTCAGTGGGCGCCTTAGGCCGCGTTCAGAGTGGACGAGCAAAGAGCAAAGAGCAACGAGCAAAGAGCAAAGAGCAAAAAGTGCACGTTCAGAGTGGACGAGCAAAGAGCAAAGAGCAAAGAAGTGCTAATAGCGGGTAGTTACGCTAGACGAGAGTAGTTTTTTTCCACTCGGCAGTATGGATAGGAGCGGTAGGATATTTGCTCTTTACTCTCACAGTAGTCCATGTAGTGAGACCGCTCCCGTCTGAAAAAATTTCCGATTCGGTCTCTTTGTGGATTCCTATTTAAAAATATTTTAAAATTTCCTTTAAACAAATCTGAAGGGTGCCGGGCGGAATTTTTGGGCAGAAATTGTTTAAACAATTTTTTTAAACAAATACAAAAGATCACGTTTTTTGCTCTGGAACATATATTTTTAAGTTTTGTGGGTCATTCTAAACAACAAAGGTATCTTGTAAATGTTCTCAAAAATTGATAGTTTTCGAGTTATAGGCAATTTAAAATCTGAAAAATGCGAAAATACGCATTTTCGAGGCCTAAAAACTCATATTTAAATTAGTATTTTTGAGGTTGCCAGATACTTAAATTGAAGTTTAAACATTGAGCCTCAAGACTCTGAAGAGTGATCGCGTCTAACCTTAATTTATACCGTTGTTTTTTAATTGTTAAATATGCGTGTTTATCCGATTTTTTGCCGGTGTGGCGCGTTCTATTTCAAAAATCTCCTATTTTCCTCCGAAAATTATTTTTTCTAGATTGTTTGGGATTTTCTAAATAAAATAAGTTTCTTGACATTTTTCTCAAAAGTTAACAGTTTTAAAATTATAAGCGATTTAAAATCCAAAAATGAGTTTTTTATTAACTTATAACTTTAAAACTATCAACTTTTGAGAAAAATGTCAAGAAACTTATTCTATTTAGAATATCCCAAAAAATCTAGAAAAAATAATTTTCGGAGGAAATAGGAGATTTTTGAAATAGAGCGCGCCGCACCGGCAAAAAAATCTGATAAACACGCATATTTAACAATTAAAAAACAACGGTATAAATTAAGGTTAGACGCGATCACTCTTCAGAATCGAAGCTGAATGTTTAATCATCAATTTAAGTATCTGGTAACCTCAAAAATACTAATTGAAATATGAATTTTTAAGCCTCGAAAATGCGTATTTTCGCATTTTTCAGATTTTAAATCGCCTATAACTCGCACACTATTAATTTTTGGGAAAAATTACAAGATACCTTTTTTGTTTAGAATAACCCAAAAAACCTAAAAATATATAATAATAAAAATGCGAACTGAATAAAAATGGTATACATTTTTATTTTATAGTCGTATTACTCCGTAGAGTAAGTGCACACCTACATTGGATCCGATTTTCTCCGATCAGATCAGATCAGATCAGATCCGATCCGATCCGACAGGCGGTGCCCACATAGGGCTTTTCATTCACAGTCATTTGTTTCGAGCTTCTGTCATGTGTCACATAATAATAATTTATCTACGTCATACGTTATTGGTATATAAACAATACAAACCAAAGACGTATGGCGTAGATATATCAATATTATGTGACACATGACAGAAGCTCGAAACAAATGACAGTCGATGAAAAGCCCTATTAGATCCGTCTTTCTCCGATCAGATCAGATCCGATCAGACCGGTTTTCCGGCGAGGGTGCCTACATTGGTTCAGTAATCTTCCGACCACCGACAATAAGTTGCGATGAAGTGTTGAGATGATGACATTGAATATATTTAAACATGTTAGCTTGCAACCCCCAACTTGCAACCAACTTGCAACCAGTTTGCAACCAGTTTGCAACCAGTTTGCAACCAACTTGCAACCATCTTGCAACCAACTTGCAACCAATTTGCAACCAACTTGCAACCAACTTGCAACTAAAATTGCAACTCAACGTGCAACCAATCGGAATGAAACCAAACACTTCTCGATGAGAATAGGAGAAGCTACTCCCGACGTCGGCCGATATCGGATCTGATCTGATCTGATCGGATCGGAGAAAAACGGATCCAATGTAGGCACTCCCATTTAATACTATGGGTTTATTTTTTTTTCCGACGTCGGCCGACGTCGGATCTGATCTGATCTGATCGGATCGGAGAAAAACGGATCCGATGTAGGCACCCCCATTTAATACTATGGGTTTATTTTTTATTCCGACGTCGGCCGACGTCGGATCTGATCTGATCTGATCGGATCGGAGAAAAACGGATGCGATGTAGGCACCCCCATTTAATACTATGGGTTTATTTTCTATTCCGACGTCGGCCGACGTCGGATCTGATCTGATCGGAGAAAATCGGATCCAATGTAGGTGCGGCCTAACTAGGTGCATTTTTCCGTTGGAACTTTACCAGCTGCAGACGGGGGATGTGAATTGCATAGTGTAGAATTCCTTCCCTCTCGTCTTCACTGCAGCATCCATTTGACTTGCAAATTGTAGAAGTCTTGGAGGTGTCACCAGGAAAGTGTACCAATAAGTTTTCAATTTAAAAATCTTTTAGTAATATTTTTAATATTTTCAATATTAATAATTTACTATTGGGATTGAAAACTACTTCGTCTAAAAATATATGTTCCGGAGCAAAAAAACGTGATCTTTTGTATTTGTTTAAAAATAGTTATTTATGAAACAGTTCGTGAAGTATGATTTTTGCGAACGCACGCGATATTTAGAGCACGAGCGACAGCGGAGCGAGTGCTATACATCGCGTAAGTTCGCAAAAAGTACTTCATGCACAGTTTCATACAATATTTTATCTACTCTACCATAAACAAATAAAAAAAATGTAACTCTTCGTCACTGGAATTCATTTCTATTCTACAATTTTTAGAACTTTGACATTTACAAATTCTAACTTCTTTCAAACCACAAAACTGTAAAAACTTTTGTCGTAATTTATTGCTCATTATGTCATCACCATGACAACGCCAAAGTTAAGGATATTTGATTATATGAAAGTGTGTTAAAACAGTGCGAAAAAGTAAGTCCCATTTAAAATACATTGTTACTTCACGCTCACTTTAAACACTTCACGCACTGCTATCTATAATGACAGTTTTCACAAACTAAAAACTTACACATAATATAACATAGAGTAGATAAAATTGTTTAAACAATTTCTGCCCAAAAATTCCGCCCGGTGCTCTTCAGATTTGTTTAAAGGGGACATTTTTGAATAGGAATTGACAAAGAAACCGAATCAAAAATTTTTTCAGACGGGAGCGGTCTCACTACATGGACCAAAGAAATCAAACTTGTTTGGTTTCGCCGCTTTGCTCTTTGCTAGCACTCTGTGCACCTCCGTTTGCCAGTATGAGTTTGATTTCTCCGCTTTGCTCTTTGCTCTTTGCTCTTTGCTCTTTGCTCGTCCACTCTGAACGTACGCTTAGTGGGTTAGGAGACCGGGTCTCCTTAAACGCCTGCTGCGCTGCACGGAGCATTAGCAACGGAGAAAGCAGGGCTTCTTGGCTCCGTTCGTGCATCTCGGGATAACCCAGGGTCCTGCCTACAATAATATTATGTAATAAAACTGAGACGCGATCATGCGTTCTAATGCTAATGCTCCGTACGTATGGATAATTAGTGATAATATGGAATTTACACGTTGTATAATAGTGAGAGTAATTGTTGTTTTCGCGATTCATGATAAACAAAACAGTATAGAGTGTGTAAAAAATTTATGGGGAGGCTGAGCCTCCCTTGCCTCCTCTGACGAGCCGCCACTGAAAGTTACACCCTCAGATGGATCTCGGAGTAGTTCTACGCTACCGATTTGAAAAATGGTACATGTATTTGTTGGAGATATTTTGAACACCATTTTCGATCAGAAATCAGAGGAGCGACCTTGCCTTTTCCTACTAGGAAGAAATTTATCCATCCCCTCAATAAATTTTACAGTTTTACACGCTATCGATATGAAAATCAAAGATCTCATGCGGTGCATTCCGAAATGCACTCTTCGTTGTACAGTTTCAACCTCTCTGGATAACTGATTAACTGAAACATATATACGGCAGAATTCATTGGAATCGAAAATTATTAAAAGTATTTGGAACATTAAATGAAAAATTCCCACAATCAATGTCTTTCCTACCATCTAATGCGAGAGACCAGATAACAATAATTGCCGTTGCTATGTTATGGTAATTTGTTTTCTAGAAAGGTTTGTATTGTTCATTTATGACTGCAATGAGATTAAGAATTTCCGTATTCCATTTGCAAAATAAATACAGTCGGAAAAATGAAAGAATACCCATGAACGAACATATAAAACACGCTGTATTTTCCTGTCACCGTGTCACAAAGAAAATCGCCCAGCGCAAGTACATTAATAATAATTATTACATGTACTTGCGCTGGCCAAATTTTTGTGTGACACGGTGACAGGAAAATACAGCGTGTTTTATATGTTCGTTCATGGGTATTCTTTCATTTTTCGGACTGTATAGTGTCAAAAACTTGCTTACACATTTGACGCACTGTCCGTCAACGTGTTAATTGACTCTACAGATTCAGTGCCAAAACGAGACACTTTTATAGAAAAATATTTGCAAATATATGAAACGCCAAACTGACCTATTAAATGAACAATGACAGTGCAATTTTCGATTTTTTTACTATGGAATTATCGCTGTATAGACAAGGGCAGATCTGTTTTGAAATGGATGTGAGAGGTGGCATTCCGATTTTTGCAGATAAAATTAAGTGACAACTTCAGTAATTATAATTGGCTTATGCTTTTTCTCAAATATGTCCGGAACATTAATAAAAACATTCAAATATTTAAAAATTTCGAAAAACATCGATTTTTTTCAACTTTTCAATCGTTTTTAAAACGAGTCATTTTGGAACAAAGTCGTAGGGAAATAAAATAAAGATAATTGAATTTTTTATGATATACGACAAAACGTAAAATACACTTAATAGATTTTGCATAATAATTTTGCAATCTAAATTTTTTTAAAAAAGTTAAAATTTTTTATAAAATTTCTGAACAAAAAGTAGACCACTATTTAGAAGTTTGCTAATTTTTTTACATATAAAGATACGCCCTACCTATCTAATACACTTTACAGAACTAAGTTGGTTTATTTTTAAACAAGAATCTACAGGTCGAGCAAGTCTTGTAAATTTCACGATTGCGAGCCACGTTTCACGCAACCGTGTTTGCGTACTTGTGTTTCGAGTTGCATGGTCGTGCGCAGTTATATTTACCAATTCGCGCAATCGTACTTGAGACGCTGTGTCAGGTGAGGTGTTTGAAAATTTGTGTAACTTGATTGCTTGATTCTGTGGTGTGAAGGTGGTTAAACTTTTGTTTTATTTTTTTTTGTTTTGTTTGTTTTTGTTGTTGCGAATATATCGCAGAAAGTTTTTAGATGAAGTAATTGTATGATGAAGATAACACAGAAAATACAAGAGGGCAGCATACTTTGCAAAACAATTGTTACAATTTGAAATCAACAATTTGTTAAGTTGTTGTCTTGCAGGTAAAAAGTGACTTTTTAAAAAAATTATATCTTGGAAACTAAAAACTATTTTTATTTATAATTGAAACATGTAAAAGTATAGTACTCTCAAAAAAATTTCAGCCAAAAATATTCATTTTTGTAGAGTTGACTGCAATTTTTCGACAACCAGCCCTTTTTTGCAGTGAGCAGCATAACAAGTCCAGTCTCATCTGAAATCAAAGTTTCTTGTAGTTTATACCTCTGGCTAGTGAATGAACAAAGGATTTTTTATTAGATGAGGTCATTTTTGTTTTATAAAAAAAACTACTTTAAAAATGAGAAAAATTGGGGTCAAAAATGTGTTTAAACTTATGTAAAATCTTCAAATTTCATTTTTTTTTAATTCCTTCGTTCATATTCTAGCCAGAGGTATAAACTACAAGAAACTTTTTGATTTCAGATGAGACTAGTTATGCTGCCAACGCAAATAAACTTAAACTCTACAAAAATGAATATTTTTGGCTGAAACTTTTTTTGAGACTACCTTAAGTACTATACTTTTACATGTTCCAATTATAAATAAAAATAAATTTTAGTTTTCGAGATATAATTTTTTTAAAAAGTCACTTTTTTTACCCACAAGACCTATGTAACCCCTTAAAAAAATGTTTGGAAGAATATGTTTGATGGCCAAGATGCATACATATATTTAGAAGGAAAGTTCCTGATTTCTGTAGTATAATACATAACACCGAAGAGGAAGTAGCCCTAAGCGCCGGACTCCACTTGCGATTTGTAGTTGTGAAGATTGAACACATTCTTTCAAATAGAAGTCAATCCATGATTATTTAGTCACAAATGGATTGACTTGTATTTGAAACAATGTGTTCAATCTTCCTGATTACAAATCGCAAGTGGAGTGCGGCGGTAATAACACCAAAATATTCCATATAGGTCCATAGAAGGTACACAGACATTGAAAAATTCCTGGAATATCCCCGAAAACATGTTCCCTGAACATCCCAGGAAAATCCTGTGTCAGCATTTTAAACATTACCTGAATGTCTTATTGGAACATTCCATGAATGTCCACGAATGTTCTCTGGACATTCAAAATATATTTTGTAGACATTCCCTGGAAATACAGTGATGAGCTCTCTAATAACCGGCAAAATAGCACAAAAGATGTATTAAGTAGTGAGATAAAAAGACATGAAACTAGTTTATTGTATTTTTTTTATAAATTTTTTGTATTTTGACAACGACACCCGACTTGGGTGTCGAAACGTTAATAAAATCATTTTTAGGTAAAATTGTGGCTTATTTCCCATTTGAATATACTTGATTATGAAACTAGTTGAGCTGGGAAATTTAGCGATATTAACTTATACATTTAGATTGTATTGATTGTGTACCACCTTCAGACGTATCAGACGAGTTTGGAAACTACCACTGTCACAGTGACAGTTTTAGTTGACATACTCCTCCGATATGTGTAAAGGTGGGATCAATATAACGTAAATTTAAAGGTTAATTTCGCTAAATTTCCCAGCTCGACTAGTTTCATTTCTTTTTATCTCACAACTAAATATGTTGCCCATATTTTGCCGGTTATTAGGGCACTTATCACTGTACATCCTTGCTGATGTGACAATACCTCCTATCTGTTTTTTCATGAGTTTTGTATGAGAGATGGAAAAACATGTTTTAAGGTCACCTCCTGTGTTCATATGTAAGTTTTGACTTGTTTTGTAGTTCATAGATAGTTTAATTTACTACAAAACAAGTCAAAAAATATCATATGAAAACAGGAGGTGACAAGTTTTTAGTCTCTCTTACAAAACTCATGAAAAAACAGATAGGATGTATTATTACATCACTGACGATATGTGGCCATACCAAATAATACATCCTTGATAAATATAAACATTTTTATTGAACAAAATCTTTGCATACATTTTTTTAATGCAATTTACTGATATTCCTAAATATTTCAAAAAAATGTGTCACATTTGCTTTGTAAACCTTTCTTTTGCCTTTCGTAGCCACATATTCCGTTTCCTTCCTGGTTTTTTGTAGACCACTTCTCTCAGCTGATTCTAAAAAAAATGAAATAAATGGTAATTTTTCTATCCTTTACAATTAACAATCAGAAGAAATATTATTTACAGATAATGATATGCATAATAATAATAGGTTTGTTCTAGCATCAGTTTGAAACCATCAGCGAATAGTGGACCAGCGTGAGTAGAGGGGATCGCACTGGTGACTGTATTAGGTGCGTTCGCGGGCACAGTTAGGGAATCCATCGACCTGTCAAAGTTAAATCACGTGATCTTTGGTTGGCACACAAAACCGTTCTTAACCTAAACTCAATGTAATTTTTGATTTTTCGTATTTGTTTTTCGTCGTGATTTTTTAGCTAATTTAGTATTAAAAGACATTCATTAGATTAATTAGTTTATAAACTTTACGTTTTTGGTGATTTTGAGTGCTGACAACATGCCTGTGACTTGTATAGTAGTGAACTGTGGAAGTCCAACTGATCAGAATAATGTTAATTTTAATTTGTTTTTTGTCGTGATTTTGAGCTTAATATAGTATTTAAAGACATTCATTGGATTAATTATTTTATAAACTTTACGTTTTTGGTGATTTTGAGTGCTGACAACATGCCTGTGACTTGTATAGTAGTGAACTGTGGAAGTCCAACTGATCAGAATAATGTTAATTTTAATTTGTTTTTTATCGTGATTTTGAGCTTAATATAGTATTTAAAGACATTCATTAGATTGATTATTTTATAAACTTTTCGTTTTTGGTGATTTTAAGTGCTGAAAATGGCTAATTGGCTATGTCAAAGCCATTAATAAAAAAAAAGTGCTGAAAACATGCCTGTAACTTGTATAGTAGTGAACTGTGAAAGTCGAGCTGATCGGATAATGTTAATTTTTTTCGTGTTCCCTCTATAGGGCTTTTCATTCACAGTCATTTGTTTTGAGCTTCTGTCATATGTCCTATAATCCGTGTATAGTAATATTATACACGAATTATACAACATCTAACGGAAGCTCGAAACAAATGACAATCAATGAAAAGCACTATTAGAAACTCATTTATGTTTCCTCGCCTAACTAAATTATCAAAAAACAGGACGCACTCATGCTAGGAATTATGGTTTTTATTAATATTATTACAATTATTTATATGTGACACTAACGTAACTAGTGACATTAATTTTAGGCCAATGTGACAAACTTTATTAATACTAAATTTTAACATTTATCCCCTATTTTGTTAAAACAATATTATTTTGTTTTTCATTCTATTCAAAATAAATGCAGTTTTGACAGGGAATTTGTTTTGTTATTTATTTATTCCATATAGACCTGGATCCCGCGTACCAAAAAAAAGTTGATTAATAGCAAGCTGAAAATTTATTAATAGCTTAACAGTGTCTAGTCCGACAAACTTTGATGTATGGGAACACTAGAAGTTTTAACTGTAGAACAGGTTAAAAATTTGGAACGTCAAACTACGAAAATGTTTATGTAATTTGTCAGATAAAACTTCCAATTGATTTGCTACCAATTCATTAAACTCTCATGCAAAAACCAGACTGGTGAAAAAATCACCAACTGGGCATTTTAATGAGTAGAACACGAAGACCATGTCAAACTACAGGAATCATGTTGGTTAGTAATAGCAGTCTGATTTTTGCATGAGAATTTAATGAAAGGGTAACAGATCAATTGGATGTTCTGTCCGACAAAATTTATGGGATGTTTTCGTAATCTGATGTTCCAAATCTGAGTTTCCAAACTGTTTCACAATTAAAACTACCCCTGTTCCAGTGTCACAATACATCAAAGTTTGTCCAACTGGACACCGTTAAACTATTAACAAATTTTCAGCTTGCTATTAATCAATTTTTTTGGTACACAGGATCCAGACCTAATAGGTTTGTTCATAGTACGACACAAACGATTAGCAACTGCTGCCAACCATCAGATGCATGAGCAGTTAACAGTTAGCGTTGTGCAGTTAATAGTTAGCATTCATAGACTACAAATGCGCATGTGTCTGATGGTTGGCAAGAGTTGCTGATCGTTCTACGAACAAACCTATCAGTAAGCACAATTTGTGATATCCATGGGTAGTTACTAACAGAAAGAGGCAGGATTCGATTTCTAAAACATTTATTTTAGAGTCAAAACATAGTCGTACCTTAAACGATAAATGTATATTATCATTACAAGTTGATACTAATTACAAAAATAAATACACATCTAAAAGACCAATACATAATTACTCATGATGAAGAAGTACATTATAATTAAAAATGAATAACCATTTTCATATCGCTGCAACACAATGCCAAAGACTTCTTATATTTCAGTTCGTTTAGTGAGCGCAACAAGCACTCTGACCGAACAGTTTCAAAACTCATTAGTTTTTCATCAGAGAATGCATATGTTGCTATCTCCAAACCATGTAGCTGTAACATATGTACATGCATTGGGTTCTTCTTCGTCTGTCTTGCTCTGGGCATACTCAGCTAAAAATAGGATTGCTGCAATATGGCTGCAGACTTCACTATTACCGGCCATACGCATACAATGTGCATTTGCTATGTCATCAGAACTGGCTATCACCCCACCCAAGCATTTAGTCGTTTAGCATTAGCTTTTTGGAAATGCTTCACCTAAAAAAAATATTTTATTTTTTTTTTGGAAATTCTTCAACTACAAAAATTTATTTTTATTAGAGTATTTGCGTTCTTTACAATGATTGAGAATACTTTATTTAAAATCAGACATTCATATAATATAATTTCATTACATTTCTTAATGGTGAATAAATAAAATAAAGGCATACCTTTCCAACAATAATATGGAAATCAGGAAATCATTAACAATTTTTACTCCATTCAAAACAAATCCAGCTGTAAAATATTTATGTGCCTGAAGGCTTTTGTATGCTTTCATCTGCTGCTTAGAGTAGCAACTGTGAGACTCCACCAGATCTGTATAAATATATATCTATAATAGTAACTTGATGGACTGCACTTTACTGTAAAATCCAATTCTGACTGAATTCCGTATGGATCTAAATCCCCAATTATTTTCAGCTTCAATAAATATCTAAAACAATAAAAGAAATACTGTTATTGCTTGCAAAATTCATCATTATTGATAAATATCGGGGCAAAATGAACAGTAAATAAACATTGTTTCGCCTACCTTTCTCGCAACATCTGGAGTTTCCAATAATAATTTCCTTAAATAATCAGTTCGCATTGTGGTAAAGTTTATAAAGTTCACAAAAACAGGAAACGAAAATCCAAATGAATCCAAAATACGACGATAAACAATGAAAAATCATTGAAAAATAGATACAAACATAACCTCTTCTTTAGTTTGTGTGCCAACCAGAGGTCACGTGGTTTGGATTGCCTAGTTGACAAATTGTCGCCGACAATTTCTAACCTCACTTAATATAAATAATACCGTTAATAGATAAATCTTCTTCTTCTTAAGGTGCCTATCCGTTCCGGATGTTGGCGACCAGCATGGCTATCCTAACTTTGCTTGCTGCTATTCTGAATAGTCCGGTTGTCGATGTATTAAACCACTTTCTCAGGTTTTGAAGCCAAGATATTCTTCTTCTCCCTGGTCCTCTCTTTCCAAATACCTTGCCTTGAAGAATGAGTTGCAACAAGCCATATCTCTGTTCATTCCTCATAACATGGCCAAGATATTCTAGTTTGCGCTCTTTGATTATGTTAATAATCTCGCATTCCTTGCCTATTCTACGTAGAACCTCAATATTAGTCACACGATCCACCCACGAAATTCTCAAAATGCGCCTGTAACACCACATCTCAAATGCCTCGAGTTTTCTCAAAGAAGCCTCGGAAAGTGTCCAGGCCTCTACTCCGTATAATAACGTAGAAAATACATAGCATCTGATGATAGAGATTTTGGTAGCAAGAGGTAAATCGTGGCTTCTGAAAAGAGACTTCATCATTATGAACGCTGATCTCGCTTTTCCTATGCGTTGTTTTATTTCACTTGAGTGGTCCCACTGGCTGTTTATGTTGGTACCAAGGTATGCGTAGCTGTCGACCCTGTCAATTAGTTGTTGGTTAACCAAAAGCTGTGTATTTAATATTTCGCGCTTACTGACTACCATATACTTTGTTTTTTTCGTATTGAGATCAAGTCCGTATTCTCTACTTATATCTGATATGCGCGACATTATTCTTTGCAAACCATCTAGACTGTCTGCAAAAACTACAGCGTCGTCGGCATATCTAATGTTGTTCAGACGCACTCCGTTGACTAATACGCCTTCCTGTAGTTCTCCCAGCGCTTGCTCGAAGATACATTCAGAGTATATATTAAACAGCACCGGGGACAGGATGCATCCTTGCCTCACTCCTCTATCTATGGAGACTGCCTCTGTTAATTGGTCTTCCACTTTAATATTGGCAGTTTGGTTGTAATACAAATTATATATGATTCTCAAGTCTCTATCATCTACTCCCGCTTCTTTCAAGATGTTTATGAGTTTATCATGTTTTACTCTATCAAACGCCTTTTTGTAGTCGATAAAACAAATATACACTTCACAGTCAACATCCCTGCATCTTTGCATAAGCACTTGGACAGCGAATAGAGCCTCTCGGGTGCCTAAGGCATCGCGGAATCCAAACTGCGTCCATGATATCTGTTGTTCGCATTTTTTATATATTCTGCCATGTATCACCTTCAGAAACGTTTTGAGTAAGTGGCTCATTAGGCTAATTGTTCTGTAGTCTTCACATGTTTTGGCATTTACTTTTTTGGGTAAAGTTACGAAGGTCGACTTTAACCAGCTTTGGGGTATTTTTCCAGTTACGTATATTTTGTTGAATACGGTTGTTATCCATTTTATTCCTTGTTCATCCATAAGTTTTAGGAATTCTACATAAAACTGGTCAGGCCCTACAGCTTTACCATCTTTAGTTGTTTTAATAGCTGACGTGACTTCTTCAATGGTAATCGGGGGTCCTGTTTGGCATTCAATGTCTTCAATGGTATTCTGCCTTTCATCTGCAAAAGTTACTTCCACATATTTCTTCCACGTGTCTAGTTTTTCTTCCACACTTAACAGTGGTTTGCCTTGGTTATCTGCCAAACACCCAACTCTTCTAGGTTTGTATAAGCCTGCAGCTTCTTTAACTTTTTTGTGCATATTGAATGAATCGTGTTTATGTTGCAATTGCTGGATTTCCGCACACTGTTCTCTTAGTCGTGTATCCTTAGCTATTCTAATTGCTTTTTTGATATCTTTATCTATTCTTTTGTATAATGACATGTCCTGATCTTTGGACTTTCGCCTCTCTTCCATCATATCTAAAATCTCGTTTGTCATCCACGATTTCTTCTTTATTTTTGGTGGTTTGAGGAATTTCTCACGTATGTCTTGTGAAACTGTATGCAACTTTTCTATCTCCTGGTCCATTACATCCGATTGAATAACGGTATTCAAGTTGTTCTGTATATACCGTTTTACACTCTGTTCTGTGTTTTGGTCTTTTAATAGCCTTATGTCGAATTTTGGATTGACACTACGTCTAACCTTCTTTAGCCTGAGCTTAATTTTGCCAATCAGTGGGTTATGGTCTGACTTGATATCAGCTCCTGGGTATGTCTTGACTGATGTTATGCTGTTACGGAATCTTTTATTAATCATGATGTAATCTATTTGATTTCTCACTATGCGGCCTGGAGTGTCTTGAGGTGATTTCCATGTATATAATCTTCTGTAAGGGAGTTTGAAGTAAGTGTTAGTAATCACAAACTCTTCTTCTGCCACAAATTCACCCAGTCGGTCTCCTCGCTCATTTCTTTCTCCAAGTCCAAATTGCCCTATGAATTCTCCCGATTGTCCCCTACCAATCTTAGCATTTAGATCACCCATAATCAAAGTTAAATCCTTTTTGGGGAGGCATTTTAAGGTGTTGGATAGTTCATTATAAAATGCTTCAATTATCTCGTCCGGTTTGTCAGCTGTAGGGGCATATACCTGGATAATGTTAGTTGTAATTGGGTAGGTATTAAGTTGAAGGAGGAGTATTCTTTCCGATATAGGTACAAAATTTTTAACATGTCTGGCAGTTTCTTGATTTAAGATTATACCTACCCCATTTTCGTGTCTTCCATTAGGGTTACCTGAATAATATATGTGATGATCATTAATTTTACATTGCCCAGAGTTCGTCCATCTCATTTCACTTATTCCCATTATGTCTACTGATAGTCTATCCATCTCCTTGATTGCATTATGAGTCTTACCTGCCTCGTATAATGTTTTAACGTTCCATGTGCAGATCGTGAGGTTTATCTTTACACTATATTGGCAAGGATTTCTTCTGCTGGCGACCGAGAAGGCCTTGCCGTCTTGTGATTGTCCTTCTCTGCCGGATCTTGGTATCCGAGTTCCATGATCAGTAATATCGTTTCTATGATTTGTCGTAGTCATGCTAATTGTACTAGGGGTACTCTCCGAGTCTTTAATGCAGTGGTTCCCCGTTGCCTTCTGCATCTTTATGCCGTTGACCGTTACGTTGTTATTAGGTTCATCCGCCTTCGAGACCGATTTATCAATCTCAGGACAAAAAGGTGCCCTTCCACTTATCAGCTCATCCGCCCGAAGCCGTTGGCCAGTAAGTGGGGGGATTGCTTATACCGGCAATCGCTCGGACGTCAGAGCCTCGTTTGTTATCTGGCAGGATGCACCGAAAGGTCAGTATCAAGACCATTACACGGGCAGGTGAGGTTGACATTTGGATAGGAGAGGCTATACGTTGCGCATCACTATCCCTTACATCCCAATAGATAAATATACAAGGTATATTTACTTTTAATTAATATTAATAACTAATTATTAAATTATACTAGGTAAATATAGCTTGTATATTTATCTATTAACGATATTATTTATATCATTTTAAAGTGGGCATGCGTTTTGATGCTAATTTGTCGCCGACAGGCTCCCATGAACACACTTATTATGTTCTTTTACTGACCAACTGTTTGCTGATGGTTTTTGACTAGTTTGACTGTTTGCTAGAACAAACCTAATAATAATAAATATTTTGTATTTTGACAGTGACATCTGATGTGGAAGTCAAAACATTAATAAAATTATTTTTTCAAGTTAACTTTCACATGCGCGTCTTAAAATTGTACTTTTAATACTTATATCATAAATAACTATTAAAACTATCTTAAGAGGAAACAGTATCAATCAACAGGTAGCGAAAATGTGTTCCAAGATTGCGGCTGTAATTTTGAATATTTTTCAAGATATTTGGCACACATATTCGTAATATAATAAAGAATGGCGGTACAGAGCCCAATTTGAAAAATATATTATTATGTGGAAATTACTCTGTAATTAAATACAATATAAAAAAACGAGCTTGTACCGCCATTAAGAAGAACAAAAAAATACACTTTCTTCAAATACAACTTTTTTATCCGATTTTGTGTTATTTTGGAACTACTAAAATTTTTTATTTCATTAGTAGTTCCAAAATTACACAAAATCTAGGCATCGGATAAAAAAGTTTATTTGAAGAAAGTGTATTTTTTTGTTCTTCTTAATGGCGGTGCAGGCTCGTTTTTTAAATATTGTATAATTACAGAGTAATTTCCACATATTAATATATTTTTCAAATTGGGCTCTGTACCGCCATTCTTTATTATTTTACGAATACGTGTGCCAAATGTCTCGAAAAAATATTCAAAATTACAGTGACAATCTTGGAACACGTTTTGGCTACCTGTTTATCGCTACTGTATTACCTTAAAACATTGTAATTTGTTAAACCAGTATATTTTACTCTACTAGCTACCTCATTTTCCACTGTTTCTAAAGACTTGTTTACATGGGTAGAGTTTTGAGGAGAGTAGAGTAGCGGTAATACTCTACCAAAAATGGCTTGATACCATTCACATGAGGAGAGTATAAGTATAGTACTGATGCTAGTATAGTGAAACCGATTTTTGTATTTTTAAACACTCTTGATTATAAGTGCACCTTAAATTCTTAATTTTTTGCTTAAGCTCGTTTACTCCAAAGCCCCCTTTGCCATTCTTTTGACGATTTCATCCTCCGCAGCTTGCTGCAAACTTTTATTTCTGTAGTATACACTACCTAAATTCCATAAACACTGGTATTCGCCGTATTATAGCTCTACAAGTTTTAAAGTTTCATCTTCGGTGAACTTCATTTTCACTATTTACACAAAACACAATTCCAGCCAGAATGACAGCGCCCCCATGTACTCTCCTACCTACTCTATTCTGCCATAATTGAGCGTGTTCCATAGGTAGAGTGCGCAGCCGAGTAGACATTTTGGCAGTAGTGGTGGTCATAGAGTAGTTACTTTGCCATATGTTGCTAGTCACTCTACTTTAACTCCAACTATACACTCTACCAGCTAATCTACTGTGCTGAGCATTTTTACAGGTAGAGTTACTCTACTCTATCAAGTACTTGCATCATTACTCTACCTGTGTAAACAAGTCTTAAATCTACTGAATGAAAATCTACTTAATCTTAATCTACTCTTAATGAAAAATGTCTAAAATCATTTACCCACCTAGTATTATTGTAGAATTTAAGACAGTCCAGTGCCTTATAAATAATTTCAATATGAATATTTTTTCCTTTAATTCTCCTTTGATACCACTCCATTTTAGATTTTGGGGAACTAATTTCATTGTGTTTATAGCCCATATTTATTGAAGGAACCCAATCTGGAGATTGTTATTATTTATTGTTATTATCGATTAAGTCGGCTGGTTTTCCTACAAGATTAAAATGTTAACATCTTCAAAAATCGTTACTGTTGTAATTGTAACTTACCAGATATAAAATGATTACAGCAGACAGGACAGGAAAATTTTCATTTCGCTAGTAAAACCTGTACATTGTATTGCATTTAACCATTGTTGTCTCTCAGATACCTTATTTAGTTCAGTTTAAAAGTGAACTTTATCTTGACTTTATCACAATTACTTTGCATTTCACACTTCAAAACACAACACCAATGAAGCATATAATCTTTCTAAATTAATAATTCCAGAGAAAATGTTAAATTAATCTTTGTACAACACAAAATTACAAAGAAATACAACTAAAATTATCTAAAACTCATTAAGAACAGATAGAATAAGATTTATCTTTTACACCCAGTAGCCATATTGATATTGATTTAATTTTGACAGCATGTTGGAACGGATTTAAATTTGGTAAATATAGTAAATATAACTCCGCACCACCACGCAACTCGAAACACAAGTACGCAAACACGGTTGCGTGAAGCGTGGCTCGCAATCGTGAAATTTACGAGACTTGCTCGACCTGTAGATTCTTGTTATTTTTAATCGGTCTCAGCAATGTTTTAAACAAGAATCTACAGGTCGAGCAAGTCTCGTAAATTTCACGATTGCGAGCCACGCTTTACGCAACCGTGTTTGCGTACTTGTGTTTCGAGTTGCGTGGTCGTGCGGAGTTATATTTACCAAATTCGTTTCTACTGATAATAAATAATATACTATTCTCAATAGGGCTTTTCATCGACTGTCATTTGTTTCGAGCTTCTGTCATGTGTCACATAATATTAATATATCTACGCCATACGTCTTTGGTTTGTATCATTGGTATATATCAATAACGTATGACGTAGATATATTAATATTATGTGACACATGACAGAAGCTCGAAACAAATGACTGTGAATGAAAAGCCCTATATGGCTACTGGGTGTAAAAGATAAATCTTATTCTATCTGTTCTTCATGAGTTTTAGATAATTTTAGTTGTATTTCTTTGTAATTTTGTGTTGTACAAAGATTAATTTAACATTTTCTCTGGAAGTATTAATTTAAAAAGATAATATGCTTCATTGGTGTTGTGTTTTGAAGTGTGAAATGCAAAGTAATTGTGATAAAGTCAAGATAAAGTTCACTTTTAAACTGAACTAAATAAGGTATCTGAGAGACAACAATGGTTAAATGCAATACAATGTACAGGTTTTACTAGCGAAATGAAAATTTTCCTGTCCTGTCTGCTGTAATCATTTTATATCTGGTAAGTTACAATTACAACAGTAACGATTTTTGAAGATGTTAACATTTTAATCTTATAGGAAAATAGGAAAACCAGCCGACTTAATCGATAATAACAATCTCCAGATTGGGTTCCTTCAATAAATATGGGCTATAAACACAATGAAATAAGTTCCCCAAAATCTAAAATGGAGTGCTATCAAAGGAGAATTAAAGGAAAAAATATTCATATTGAAATTATTTATAAGGCACTGGACTGTCTTAAATTCTACAATAATACTAGGTGGGTAAATGATTTTAGACATTTTTCATTAAGAGTAGATTAAGATTAAGTAGATTTTCATTCAGTAGATTTAAGACTTGTTTACACGGGTAGAGTAATGATGCAAGTACTTGATAGAGTAGAGTAACTCTACCTGTAAAAATGCTCAGCACAGTAGAATAGCTGGTAGAGTGTATAGTTGGAGTTAAAGTAGAGTGACTAGCAACCTATGGCAAAGTAACTACTCTATGACCACCACTACTGCCAAAATATATACTCGGCTGCACACTCTACCCATGGAACACGCTCAATTATGGCAGAATAGAGTAGGTAGGAGAGTACATGGGGGCGCTGTCATTCTGGCTGGAATTGTGTTTTGTGTAAATAGTGAAAATGAAGTTCACCGAAGACGAAACTTTAAAACTTGTAGAGCTATAATACGGCGAATACCAGTGTTTATGGAATTTAGGTAGTGTATACTACAGAAATAAAAGTTTGCAGCAAGCTGCGGAGGATGAAATCGTCGAAAGAATGGCAAAGGAGGCTTTGGAGTAAACGAGCTTAAGCAAAAAATTAAGAATTTAAGGTGCACTTATAATCAAGAGTGTTTAAAAATACAAAAATCGGTTTCACTATACTAGCATCAGTACTATACTTGTACTCTCCTCATGTGAATGGTATCAAGCCATTTTTGGTAGAGTACTACCGCTACTCTACTCTCCTCAAAACTCTACCCATGTAAACAAGTCTTTACAAACAGTGGAAAATGAGGTAGCTAGTAGAGTAGTAGTAGAGTAAAATATACTGGTTTAGCAAATTACAATGTTTTAAGTTAATACAGTAGCGATCAACAGGTAGCCAAAACGTGTTCCAAGATTGCCACTGTAATTTTGAATATTTTTTCGAGGTATGTGGCACACATATTCGTAAAATAATAAAGAATGGCGGTACAGAGCCCAATTTGAAAAATATATTAATATGTGGAAATTACTCTGTAATTATACAATATTTAAAAAAGAGCCTGTACCGCCATTAAGAAGAACAAAAAAATACACTTTCTTCAAATAAACTTTTTTATCAGATGCCTAGATTTTGTGTAATTTTGGAACTACTAATGAAATAAAAAATTTTAGTAGTTCCAAAATAACACAAAATCGGATAAAAAAGTTGTATTTGAAGAAAGTGTATTTTTTTGTTCTTCTTAATGGCGGTACAAGCTCGTTTTTTTATATTGTATTTAATTACAAAGTAATTTCCACATATTAATATATTTTTCAAATTGGGCTCTGTACCACCATTCTTTATTATATTAAGAATATGTGTGCCAAATATCTCGAAAAAATATTCAAAATTACAGCCGCAATCTTGGAACACCTTTACGCTACCTGTTGATCGATACTGTTACCTCTTAAGATAGTTTTAATAGTTATTTATGATATAAGTATTAAAAGTACAATTTTAAGACGCGCATGTGAAAGTTAACTTGAAAAAATAATTTTATTAATGTTTTGACTTCCACATCAGATGTCATTGTCAAAATACAAAATATTCATTATTATTAGGTTTATTCTAGGAAACAGTCAAACTAGTCAAAAACCGTCAGCAAACAGTTGGTCGGTAAAAGAACATAATACAGTCACCAGTGCGATCCCCTCTACTCGCGCTGGTCCACTATTCGCTGATGATTTCAAACTGTTTGAAACTGATGCTAAAACAAACCTATTATTATTATGCATATCATTATCTGTAAATAATATTTCTTCTGATTGTTAATTGTAAAGGATAGAAAAATTACCATTTATTTTATTTTTTTTTAGAATCAGCTGAGAGAAGTGGTCTACAAAAAACCAGGAAGGAAACGGAATATGTGGCTACGAAAGGCAAAAGAAAGGTTTACAAAGCAAATGTGACACATTTTTTTGAAATATTTAGGAATATCAGTAAATTGCATTAAAAAATGTATGAAAAGATTTTGTTCAATAAAAATGTTTATATTTATCAAGGATGTATTATTTGGTATGGCCACATATCGTCAGTGATGTAATAATACATCCTATCTGTTTTTTTCATGAGTTTTGTAAGAGAGACTAAAAACTTGTCTTAGGGTCACCTCCTGTTTTCATATGATATTTGTTTTGTAGTAAATTAAACTATCTATGAACTACAAAACAAGTCAAAACTTACATATGAACACAGGAGGTGACCTTAAAACATGTTTTTCCATCTCTCATACAAAACTCATGAAAAAACAGATAGGAGGTATTGTCACATCAGCAAGGATGTACAGTGATGAGTGCCCTAATAACCGGCAAAATATGGGCAACATATTCAGTTGTGAGATAAAAAGAAATGAAACTAGTCGAGCTGGGAAATTTAGCGAAATTAACCTTTAAATTTACGTTATATTGATCCCACCTTTACACATATCGGAGGAGTATGTCAACTAAAACTGTCACTGTGACAGTGGTAGTTTCCAAACTCGTCTGATATGTCTGAAGGTGGTACACAATCAATACAATCTAAATGTATAAGTTAATATCGCTAAATTTCCCAGCTCGACTAGTTTCATGTCTTTTTATCTCGCTACTTAATACATCTTTTGTGCTATTTTGCCGGTTATTAGAGCGCTCATCACTGTATTTCTGGTATATCCAGGGAATGTCTACAAAATATATTTTGAATGTCCAGAGAACATTCGTGGACATTCATGGAATGTTCCAATAAGACATTCAGGTAATGTTTAAAATGCTGACACAGGATTTTCCTGAGATGTTCAGGGAACATGTTTTCGGGGATATTCCAGGAATTTTTCAATGTCTGTGTACCTTCTATGGACCTATATGGAATATTTTGGTGTTATTACCGCCGCACTCCACTTGCGATTTGTAATCAGGAAGATTGAACACATTGTTTCAAATACAAGTCAATCCATTTGTGACTAAATAATCATGGATTGACTTCTATTTGAAAGAATGTGTTCAATCTTCACAACTACAAATCGCAAGTGGAGTCCGGCGCTTAGGGCTACTTCCTCTTTGGTATTATGTATTATACTACAGAAATCAGGAACTTTCCTTCTAAATATATGTATGCATCTTGGCCATCAAACATATTCTTTGAAACATTTTTTTAAGGGGTTACATAGGTCTTGTGGGTAAAAAAAGTGACTTTTTAAAAAAAATATATCTCGAAAACTAAAATTTATTTTTATTTATAATTGGAACATGTAAAAGTATAGTACTTAAGGTAGTCTCAAAAAAAGTTTCAGCCAAAAATATTCATTTTTGTAGAGTTTAAGTTTTTTTTGCGTTGGCAGCATAACTAAGTCCAGTCTCATCTGAAATCAAAAAGTTTCTTGTAGTTTATACCTCTGGCTAGAATATGAACGAAGGAATTAAAAAAAATGAAATTTGAAGATTTTACATAAGTTTAAACACATTTTTGACCCCAATTTTTCTCATTTTTAAAGTAGTTTTTTTTTATAAAACAAAAATGACCTCATCTAATAAAAAATCATTTGTTCATTCACTAGCCAGAGGTATAAACTACAAGAAACTTTGATTTCAGATGAGACTGGACTTGTTATGCTGCTCACCACAAAAAAGGGCTGTTGTCGAAAAATTGCAGTCAACTCTACAAAAATGAATATTTTTGGCTGAAATTTTTTTGAGAGTACTATACTTTTACATGTTTCAATTATAAATAAAAATAATTTTTAGTTTCCAAGATATAATTTTTTTAAAAAGTCACTTTTTTTACCTGCAAGACAACAACTTGTTGATTTCAAATTGTAACAGTTGTTTTGCAAAGTATGCTGCCCTCTTGTATTTTCTGTTATCTTCATCATACAATTACTTCATCTAAAAATTTTCTGCGAAAAAAAAATAAAACAAAAGTTTAACCCACATAACAATTTCATGTTCTTAGTAGATTCATAGAACATACTTTTCAGAAAAAGTATATACTTAGAATATGCGTAATTACCATTGCGAATGTGCAGAGCATATACTGAGTATATACTACATTACAGTACTTAAACGTTCTATGTATATACTTAGAATGTACTACCGCACTTCTTTTCAGTATATACCAAGAACATACTTTTTAGAAGATTCTAAGGAGGTGCTATAAACCTTCTATTTATATACTTAGAATGTACTATCGCACATATTTTTAGTATATGGGAAGAATATTCCAAGGAAGTGCTATATACCTTCTATGTATATACTTAGAATGTACTATCGCACATATTTTTAGTATATGGGAAGAATATTCCAAGGACGTGCTGTATTTCTCAGAAGTATGTTTTCAACATCACCCAATCTCATCCTATAGTTTCTACCAAAGAATACTAACACACCCACAGGGTGTGTTAGTATTCTTTGGTTCTACTAATATATTATATTTACATATTCTAATTGCATATGAGAATGTAGTTATTACATTCTACAATATTACGTAAAAAGTAAGTATAAAATATATAAACTTTAGTTAGTTATATAGGTACCTATGTATAATAAATATTATATGGGTAAGTAGCCTATATATATAAAATATAAGTAATATATTTAGTTATTATGTGCACATCAAAATAAAAATGCTGCTTATATAATTATATAATAGCCAAATATATTATAATATGTATGTAAATTACTAAAATTTATAGGTATCTATATACATTATACATATTTTACTTACTAGGTATTTAGGAAATATATTGAAGTACCAATATGAATTTATTATTTTCAAACTGCTTTTTATGTTCTTAAAAATGTTTTAGTCCTTGTAGCTAGAAATACTTGGTCCTACCTAACAGCGTAAACATAAATGCATAACTGTACTGGAAACTATTTTCATATTTTGCTCTTTTGTTACCTACCCCCTTCCCTTGTGCAGGGCCCTGATTCTAAATCAAATTTCGACCAAAAACAAGTCGCTTTCAATATGGCGACGGTTGAAATGCGATTGTGCGAGCCTTGTGGATTTTAGTTGAACTAACGAAGTGACGTCATGAAATAGCGACTATCGAAATTAATAGCGACTTTAAAAAGGGTGTTGATATTATAATTTCGACTGTCGAAATTATTTGACACGGAGATGAATGAATGGCCAAAAGCGAGGTTAGGTTTAGTTTAGATGTGTTTTGTTTATTTCTTGCAAGGAAAACTAAAGCAAAAGGTATTATAATATAGCTGGGTTTAATTGAAATTTGCTTGTTTTGAGGAATTAGATAGAATAGTATTAAATTAGAAATATAATAATTGAGAATGTCCACAACATGAATCATCAACTCAATGAAAGATGTAAGGTAATAATCTGGGAAAATTAGTAAAAAACAAGGAAAATTAATTACCAGCTATTTTATTGCTGGACATGCTGAAATCAAATCTTAAGGTTTCCTATATTAGTAATATAGCTGTGCAAAGTCCACAGAAAGTGTGCTATTTTGTTTATAAACAAATTAGCGCTCCGAATTTTTTTTTATATTATTGCTCTATAGGGCTTTTCATTCACAGTCATTTGTTTCGAGCTTCTGTCATGTGTCACATAATATTAATTTATCCTCGTTGTACGTTATTGGTATGTACCAATGAGACAAACCAAAGACGTATGACGTAGATATATTAATATTATGTGACACATGACAGAAGCTCGAAACAAATGACAATCGATGAAAAGCCCTATAACTCCGAAAATTTTAACTTTAAACCTAAACACTCACATAAAAATTGACAGTAATTTAATTCTGCACATTGATAATTTATTCCCATTTCCTTCGACGGAAATTTTCCTCGGAAAATTCGGGTTTTCCAAAAAAAATCTTTAATTTTCAACTAAAATTTGAGGGAAGTAATTATTTATCAATAATTAAATAATTTGGTGACAGTGACATAAATCTTTTTTGTTATGAGTGCCTTGAAGATATGAAAATTTGTATGTACAAAGAGGACCGGAATTAAAAGGTATCTAATGGTTCAAAGATTAAAATCCTGTTGTTTATAACTCGGTCGCAAATGCCGGTCAAATTTGACCGGCTATACCTGGAATCAGTCCTCGCAATTCAATTTGTTTTTCTTCGAAAAGGACACAGAAGCCGTGCCCTTTTCAACAGCGTTAACTTAATTTAATTTAATCTAATATTTTCTGAGGGGTTTTATTTGTTTATAAGCCAAAAAATTGATTCTTTATAACATTCCTGAGACCGCTCAAATGGTCCAATTTCAATCCTGTAACGTACGTTGAATAGGTATAGTGCTTTTTTATACGAAAATCATAGTTATTCTGGTGTATCATAATCTTGCTGGTTATTATTTCGACCGAAATTTTTTAATTAACATTTTAATTATTGCTAAACTATTGGTTAGGTCCTGATATACAGAGAGGGGCTAAATTATGGAATAAATTTATTTTCTCTAAAATGGACGATTTTAGAGAAAAATCCCGAAACAGGTCGATTTTTATTTTTAAATTAAATTTCTTGGCATATATTTCAAACTAGTGACGTCATCCATCCGAGCGTGATGACGTAATCGATTATTTTTTTTAATAGGAATAGGGGTTCGTGTTGTAGCTCATTTACAAATGCGTTCAATTCTCTATTTAGTATTATAAACATTAATATCATTATTTATACAGGGAGGCCAAAAAAATTTTTGAATTAAATTAATTGACGCAAGAAGAAGAATGCATGTAATTTATTTAACTCAAAATACATTCTATTGCTGTCAGAAAATAGAAAAAATGTTTATTTTGCAAATAAACATTGCTTTTAGCTTAAATTAAATGTTCAAACTGCCAATAGGTAGGAGGGAGGCTGTTTGTGATTTAATTTAAGCGAAAAGAAATGTTTATTTGTGAAATAAACCTTTTTTTCTATTTTCTGACAGCAGTACAATGTATTTTGAGTTAAATAAATTACATACATTCTTCTTTTTGCGCCAATTAATTTAATTCAAAAAATTTTTTTGGCAACCCTGTATAAATATATGCCAAAAAATTGTAATTTAAAAATAAAAATCGATCTCTTTCGGGAATTTGCTCCAAAATCGTCCGTTTTAAAGAAATGAATTTATTCCATAATTTAGCCCCTCTGTATAATCTACTATAATAAATCTTTCATGTCATCAATTATTATTTAATTATTGATAAATAATTAGGTACTTCCCTAAAATTTTAATTGAAAATTGCAGATTTTTTTTGAAAACTCGGATTTTCTGAGTAAAATTTTTTTGAAGGAAATCGGAAAAAAAATAGCTTTGTGCAGAACTAAATTAGGGTGAATTTTTATTTGAGTGTTTTTATCTCAAAGGAAAAAATTTAGGAGTTACAGACCACTAATTGAAAAAAAAAGAAGATTTAGGAGTGCTAATTTGTTTATAAATAAAATAACACACTTTCTGCGGACTTGTCATACCCCATATTACTAATATATGCAATCTTAAGATTCGATTTTAGCAATAAAATAGCTGGTAAATAATTTTTCCCAAAAATGGCATTTTTTCGATAATTTTCCCAGACTATTCTCGTTAACAAATTCCAATAAACCGGAGCGCCAACCCAAATTCTGAGCAGTCTCAACATGATAAGGTTAATATCCCCAGTTGTAACTAATATCGAAATGAATAAGAATCGCTATACTCTGCGGCTGTCATGGCGGTGTCGAAATGAAATTGCGACTGTCGAAATGAATTAGAATCAGGCCCCAGGTATAAAATGCAATGCAAGGGTCAGAATGACAAATGAATGGCCGTTTCCGGATTCCCGAAAATTATTTTACTTATGGTATAAACTCAAATCAAAATGGTATATTCATTTCAACTGAAAACGAAACGAGAATTTCTCATTTTTCTTCACAATAGAATTAAGTTTTAAACTTTTTACCATACAATTAAAACGGTTTAAAAAAATGAATTAGATAGTTCAGTAGTACCTACTAAAATATATAAATTTTATTAATTATTCTTAACGCGAAGTTGATAATCTATAGGCTCACATTATTCTTCTTCCTATAGGTACGTACGTACATACAGTATATTATTTTTTAAATATTTTAAAAGTATATACAAGTAGGTATGTGTTAAGTATATACTTTTGCATATACTTACGCATATACTAAGAATATTCGATTAAGGTATATTCTAAGAATAAACTTTTACGAACATTCCGAGATACTACGTACCCGAATGTGCTCAGTATATTCGGTGCAAGAATATTCTTTGAGGCACATGCAAAGAACATGAAATTTAGAATGTTTTTATGGTACATGCTATGCTTGTACTACGCATATACTAAAAAGGATATACTTCGACGAATGTTGGTAGGATATGCTTAGAACATGATGCGAACATCATTGTTATGTGGGAACCACAGAATCAAGTTACACAAATTTTCAAACACCTCACCTGATACAGCGTCTCAAGTACGATTGCGCGAATTGGTAAATATAACTCCGCACGACCACGCAACTCGAAACACAAGTACGCAAACACGGTTGCGTGAAGCGTGGCTCGCAATCGTGAAATTTACGAGACTTGCTCGACCTGTAGATTCTTGTATGTTTTAAAGTTATACACAATTTTTTGGCTTATAAACAAACACAGTGAGGACGTTTGAGTTAATACTTACTTACTTAGTCCTAAGCCTTTCTACCTTTAGGTGTAAGGCTGGTGGAGTTGAGTTTGGCATTGTAGTCTCCATGCTTTCCGATCTTGCGCTAGGTTTCTTGCACTTTCCAATGTCAATCCCTTCTTCTCGACTTCTTTCCTGATTTCATCTACCCACATAACTCTTGGTCTCCCTCTTTTGTTTTTCCCCTGCACTCTCGTTTCGAACACTCGTTTTGTTAGCCTCTCGTTCGACATTCTACACACGTGCCCGAACCATCTAAGTTGTCCTTCTACTATTTTTTCATTGATTGGTTCTAGTTTTAGGTTTTGTCTAATTGTTTCGTTTCGTATTTTGTCTGTCCTTTTTCTGTTTGCTATTTTCCTCAGGAACCTCATTTCCATAGCATTGACTCTGGATTTTTGTCTCCCCGTCAATGTCCATGTCTCGCTGCTATACATGATTGTTGGTCTAACTACTGATTTAACGACTGCCGTTTTTACTTTTTCCGGTATCCCTTTTTTCCCAAAAAATGTTGTTTTCATAGTGTTAAATAAGCTTCCTGTTCGTCCCATTCTCTCGTTTATTTCCATGTCTTGTTTACCATTTGATTCGATTATTACTCCTAGGTATTTAAAATATTCCACTTGCTCTAGTTGTTTCCCGTCTAATTCTATTGCGTGTGTCTTCCTCGTATTTGAAATTATCATTGTTTTTGTTTTCTCTGTATTAATTTTCATATTTATGTTTGATAGTTCTTCTTCTAGGATTTCAAGATTGTTCTGTAAGTCTTCTCTGTTTTCTGCTATCAATACCATGTCGTCTGCAAATAGTAGCTCCGATAGTTGAGTCTGTTTCATTTGCCAGTATCCTAATGTTAGTTTTCTCATTCTTCTCTTGGCTTTCTTTATCGCTTCATCCAGTACCACTGAGAATAGCAGTGGACTCAGCACGCATCCCTGTTTGACGCCTTGACTTGTAGAAAATTCTCTGGATTCCTCGTTATTGGTTCTTACTGTATTTGTATTATTTTTGTACATATCCTTTATTACTTCTATTATGTGTCTGTCGACTCCCCTTTCTGTTAGTGTCTTCCAAACGTCCTTTCTTCGGATTCTGTCAAACGCCTTTTCCAGGTCAATGAAGCACATATGTATCTCTCTATTTTTCTTGATTACCTTCTCACTTACTTGTCTTAGTGTGAATATTAGGTCTTGCGTGCTTCTGTCCTTCCTGAATCCACACTGTGTGTCTTCCATAGTTGTTTCTATTTGTGTTTTTATTCTTGTCTCTAGTATTCTTGCTAATACCTTCCCAGGGATACTTGATATGGTGATACCTCGGTAATTATTACAGTTTCTCTTGTCTCCCTTTTTGTGTATTGGTAATATAATGTCTTTCTTCCAGTCCTTTGGTAATTCTGCTCTATTTATGATATCATTCATTAGTTCTTTCATGCTATCCATTCCCTCTGTCCCCATGAATTTTATCATTTCCGGGGTGATATGATCCTTGCCTGGTGCTTTGCCCAGTTTTACTCTTTCTTTTGAGTTAATAAATACGAATAAATTCATTTTTCTGTTATTTATCAAATGAACATTTTTTTCTGTTTAGGACAACAGTAAAATGTATCTCGAATTAACTAAATTAAATACTTTCTTCTGTTTGTCTCAATTAATTAAAAAAAATTTGGCACCCTGTATAAATAATTATGTAATAAATAAAGAATTGAGTAATCTTTCAAATAAGCTAGCACACGACCCACATTTTCATTTAAAAAAATCATCGATTACGTCATCACACCCAGATGGATGACGTTAGTAGTATGAAGATGTCCCAAAAATTATAATTTAAATATAAAAATCGACCTGTTTAGGGATTTATCTCCAGAGTTGCCCATTCTCGAGAAAATGAATTTATTCCAATTCAAACGTCCTCACTATATTTTTTTTATAAGCAAAAAAATTGTTTATATCCTTAAAACAGTACTGAGGCCGCTTAAATAATCCGATTTTAATTTTGTAAAGTGTATTGGATTGGTAAAGTACCTCTCGATATGTAAAAAAATTAGCAAACTTCTAACAGGTCTACTTTTTGTTCAGAAATTTTTAAAAAAATTTGAACTTTTTCTAAAAAAATTTAAAATAAATAAAATAAATTTCGACCACGAGTCAGGATTCTGTTAACCGAGATACTATAGTATCAAGCGGCGCCGCTAGGAGGAGCTTCTCCAACAATGCGTCTCAGAATACTTTAAGAACACTTGGTCATTTTGTACTCTAAACCGAGTAAAGCATGAAAAAGAAAAAGAAAATAATCGTTTTCGTTTTGATTCAATTCGAGTCTCTTGCCATCCTCTGACACGGTGTTTCTGGATCTTTATCCTTTATCAAAGAGGCTATTCGCTCCGAGCGTTAACAAAGTGTCAAAGCAAAATCGACCGACCTGCTCATGGTGGCGGTTTTTTGAAATTTTATAAGGACGCTTTGTGTATGTTTAAATGAGACATTTAAAAAAATGTCGTGTCACGCTAGTGATATTATGTATTAATATAAACAGAAAATAAAAACGCACTATAAATTCTTCACTTTCCAATATTGATTATCAGTTTGATTTTGTATGCATAACCTCACTATCGCAGTTTATGTCAATAAATATTTATTAACGAAAAAGAAAATATTTTGTTGCACTATAAATTACAGTATAAATTAATAACTAATGAATTCTAACAATTGTATTCGGTTATTATCACTACAAAATAAAATATTCAAGTTTAACAAAATAATCCCATAAGACTCAATGTTAAAACGTCCTTACAAAATCTGACAGCGTATCACGTGACTGTACGTAGAGGGGAGACGCACGGAGCCAATTGCAAGTAGACTGAATTGAATCAACTCGAGACGAAGAAGAACTGCATCTATTAAAATATCTGCAGTATATTGTGGTTAGACTGTCCTCTAACGGGGAATGACAAAATAAATAAAATAAATTTCGACCACGAGTCAGGATTCTGTTAACCGAGATACTATAGTATCAAGCGGCGCCGCTAGGAGGAGCTTCTCCAACAATGCGTCTCAGTCTTGTTGGAGAAGCTCCTCCTAGCGGCGCCGCTTGATACTATAGTATCTCGGTTAACAGAATCCTGACTCGTGGTCGAAATTTATTTTATTTATTTTGTCATTCCCCGTTAGAGGACAGTCTAACCACAATATACTGCAGATATTTTAATAGATGCAGTTCTTCTTCGTCTCGAGTTGATTCAATTCAGTCTACTTGCAATAGCCTCTTTGATAAAGGATAAAGATCCAGAAACACCGTGTCAGAGGATGGCAAGAGACTCGAATTGAATCAAAACGAAAACGATTATTTTCTTTTTCTTTTTAAAAAAATTTAGATTGCAAAATTATTATGCAAAATCTATTATGTCGATTTTAATGAAATTTGGTGGACGGATTGAGTATGTTGTAAGAATTTTCTAAGTAAAATACGAAGGTTCTAAGTGCAACCAAAGTTGTTGAAAACCATTGAATAAAAAGAGGCTTATTTTGCCCTCGTATTTTGTATTTATTGCTATTTTGCAGAAAGGATAATCATTTAAGATATTTTATATCAGTCGTGTCGTATATCATACAAAATTCAATTATCTTTATTTTATTTCCCTATGACTTTGTTCCAAAATGAATCGTTTTTAAGTTTTTAAGTTTTAAATATTTAAATTTTTTTAATAATGTTCCAAACATATTTGAGAAGGGGCATAAGTCAATTATAATTACTGAAGTTGTCACCTAATTTTATCTGCAAAAATCGGAATGCCACCTCTCACATCCACCTCAAAACAGATCCGCCCTGGTCTATACAGCAATAATTCCATAGTAGAAATCGAAAATTGCAATGTCATTGTTTATTCAATAGGTCAGTTTGGCATTTAATCTACTTGCAAATATTTTTCTATAAAAATGTCTCGTTTTGGCACTGAATCTGTAGAGTCAATTAACACGTTGACGGACAGTGCGTCAAATGTATAAGCAAGTTTTTGACACTATATTTATTTTACAAATGAAATACGGAAATTCTGAATCTTATTGCAGTCATAAACGAACAATACAAACCTTTCTAGAAAACAAATTACCATAACATAGCAGCGGCAATTATTGTTATCTGGTCTCTGACATTAGATGGTAAGAAAGATATTGATTGTGGGAATTTTTCATTTAATGTTCCAAATACTTTTAATAATTTTCTATTCCAATGAATTCTGCCGTATGTATGTTTCAGTTAATCAGTTATTCAGAGAGGTTGAAATTGTACAACGAAGAGTGCATTTCGGAATGCGCCGCATAAGATCTTTGATTTTCATATCGATAGCGTCTGAAACTGTAAAATTTATTGAGGAGATGGATAATTCCTAGTAGGAAAAGACAAGGTCGCTGCTCTGATTTCTGATTGAAAATGGTGTTCAAAATATCTCCAACAAATACATGTACCATTTTTTAAATCGCTACTACTCCGAGATCCATCTGAGGGGGTAAATTTCCATTCCCCATGGAGAGTGGAGAATGGCTTGCAAGCCTGTTTTTCAGTTTCAAAATTTAATTCGTTTCATTTTTGACGAATTTACCAAATTTTACACCCGCGGTGTTACTATGTGCAAGGTTTGGCTGATTTTGTGTCCTTACTCCTATAGCACCAATCCTTCTCTGTTTTAAATGTAGAAGGGTAGGGGTAGTACAAACAAAATAAGGGCGGTACAATCCAATACCAACGCAGTACAAACGAAATAGCCTATTTTTGACATTCAGATGGCAAATAATGCATAGTAGAGGGGTAGCATGTCACTGGCTCCCTAGGCCAATCTAGACGGGTGGGGACGGTACAAACAAAATAAGGGCTATACAATCCGATACTAACGTAGTACAAACGAACATACCCATCTCGGACCCCCATATCGAAAAAGGGGGGATGGCATGTCACCAGCCCCTCCAGGCAGATTTAAAAGGGTGGAGGCAGTACAAACGAATGAAGGGTGACACAATCCAGTACCAACGCAGTACAAACGAAATAGCCTTTTTTCGACATTCAGAAGGCAAAAAGTGCAGAGTAGAGGGAAGCATGTCACTGGCCCCCCCAGGCCAATCTAGACGGGGGGGGGGCAGTACAAACAAAATAAGGGCGATACAATCCGATACGCAGTACAAACGAACATACCCATCCCGGACCCCCAGATCGAAAAAGGGGGGGATGGCATGTCACCAGCCCCTCCAGGCAGAGTTAAAAGGGTGGGGGCAGTACAAACGATTGAAGGGTGATACAATCCAGTACTAACGCTATACAAACGAATGAGCTTTTTTTGACCCTCAAATCGAAAAAGGGGGGGATGGCATGTCACCAGCCCCTTCAGGCAGATTTAAAAGGGTGGGGGCAGTACAAACGAATGAAGGGTGATACAATCCAGTACTAACGCAATACAAACGAATGAGCTTTTTTTTGACCCTCAAATCGAAAAAGGGGGGGCTGGTGACATGGACCTCTTCAAATCTATTTTCAGTTACAATAATATTTGTACTTTTTGAATTGTCTGTTGTTTTTCTGATATTTCTTCTTTTTGAGCTTCTAATTTCTTGCCAATCGTTGCTGCTAGCTGGTTCCTTGTTTTCTTCCTCTTTTTCACTGGTGGATGGCAACCGTTGTAATTGATAATTTGAAGCAGAACTATGATATGTGATCGGCACTAATGGAATTTGTGTCTGTGGTAGTGGAGGGTACAAGTTAGGTGGCATTGGTTTAGTTGGTGCTGGTTGCGACATCGATATTAGATATGGCGTTGTTTGTACATTCATGGCTAGTTGCCCTTGTGTGTTGACTTGTTGATACATTTGTGAGTTGGTTATTGAATTATTACTAAACTCTGTATTTATCCCGGATGGAAACATATTTTGAAAAATATATTTATCATCATTTGCGTACCTGTGTATTAGTTTTCCTGGACTGGGCTTGTCACAGTCCCGAACAGGGTGTTTTTTTGATGTACTAAATTACTTCGATATGTCGATACAAGAATGGACTGAACAAATTTTATCTACGTTAAATAATCTTTGGTTAAATCACAAAATTCGAAGAGAAACTTTGAATTATGTATTTAAACTTTGACAGTTATTTTGACAACTACTTCATCTTTTAAAATAAAAAAATTTACAAATAGTCGATTGTGAGTTTTTTTTGCAAAAGGTTAATCTATAAGGGTAAATTAAGGGGAACGGAGCAAAATGCAAAATTTTGACGCATGTCAAAATTTTCAATGTGTTTCAAATGTATTCATTTTTTCGAATCCTGAGAAAACTATAAGTATTTTTGAAAAATTTAAACGCAGAATGAAAGACTACTTTATTACCGAGGGCCGAAAGTCCCTTAGAATATAGAATAAAATAAAAAGTTTCTTTTGAATGAAATATTTGCAATTAAAAATCACACTAAACTTTCTCTTTTATTTTCACCCCTGTAACTTATTAAAATAAACATTATAGAAGTTTTCAGGGACTTTCGGCACTCGGTAATAATGTAATCTTTCATTCTGCGTTTAAATTTTTTCAAAAATATTTATTAGTTTTCTCAGAATTTGAAAAAAATGAATACATTTAAAACACTTGAAAATTTTTACATGCGCCAAAATTTTGCATTTGGTTCCGATCCCCTTAAATAAATCAGTTCATTAAGGGCATATGCGCAAAATCTCGCCTGTCAAATTGTTCAATGTGTTTTAAATGTATATTCATTTTTTCGAATCCTGAGAAAACTAATAAGTATTTTTGAAAAATTTAAACGCAGAATGAAAGATTACGTTATTACCGAGGGCAGAAAGTTCCTGAAAAATTCTATAATGTTTATTTTAATAAGTTACAGGGGTGAAAAAAAAAGAGAAAATTTAGTGTGACTTTTAATTTCAAATATCTCATTTAAAATAAAGGTTTGGTTATTTTAAGTGACTTTCGGCCCTCGGTAATAATGCAAACTTTTATTTTGCGTTTAAAATTTTCAAAAATATTTATTAGTTTTCTCAGGATTCGAAAAAAATGAATACATTTAAAATACATTTAACGTTTTGTCAGGCGACATTTTGCGCCTATGCCACATACCTATACAAATTTTTGTATAAATTGTCTCTTATGATTAGGTAAGTAATTGATCAAAATTTCAGAAAAATCTTTTTCTCATAATATCCCAGATGTGTTCAATTGTTGACAAATTGGGAGATTTAAGAGGCCAAGGGAAAAATTGACTTGTTTGTCTTTAAAAAAGACCAATGAAATTCTGGCTGTATGCGGTCGCGCAATATCTTATTGGAAAAGTGGACTGGGAGCATCCGCATACAAAGCAGAACATGTGGATCTGCTACATCCTGGATCTAATACATGGCCGCCGTGTTGCCTCTGATGCACACCAAATGTGACCTACTTTCCTAGCAAATAGCACTCTTAGTGAGAAAATAGGTAATAGTGAGAAAATTCTGATGACTAAGCTTGATGAAAACTGCCGATGTGGAAGTTTAAGGATGGTCGAAGATGTGGACAATGTCGAGTTCCTAACGGCAAAAGCTGTGGCGAGAGTTCGAGACGTCGTCCCTGTAAGAGTTATGAATTTAAAGGAAACTGCTATCAAGTTGATAGTAGAAGAACTTTGATTGGACAGTGTGTTCCCGTGTTTTCAATTTGCTCTATGCATATCAGTGAGAAATCACCTAAGTCGAAGTATTCAAAGGAACTTGTTAACATGGTCATTGAAAGATGCCAAGATCTCTCATTCGTTTTCCAGCAGTGGAAGTGTACGGATGTATGTTTTGATTTGTTTCTTGTGTTCACATATTTTGTTATTTGTTTTGATTGATGTGTTGTGAATACTAGCTGTAAGTGTTTCATTGTGAACATTGTCTTACACAATATTCTGACTCGGATAAGTAGGTACAACCAGTTAAGATGTAATGGAGATTGCCCAAGAAATTTTTATATGAAATGCACGGGGTTAAATAAGACCACCACTAAAGCCCCATTGGACCAAAAGTTTTCCCATCTTAGATTTTTTTGTACAATATATAACTCTCCAAGCTTAAGATATTTAAACGACAAAATTACAAATTTATCAAAAAATAAAATACTTTTAGAGAACTTTGAGGCCTTATTTTAAGTTACCAAAAAACTAAATAACAATTTGCCTGTTTTCATCGATACCTATGATCTATTAACTAAAAATGACGGCAAATTGGAATATCTTACTAAAAAAATTTACGAGATCCACAAACTAAACAACCTGCTGAATCCTGAAAAGGTTTTAAAATCTGTAAGGCAGATGGAACACGACATTTTCAATATATCGTCAGTTTTTTCGGCTCTTCAGATGAGACTATCAAGGTTGAAATCCAAGACACAAATTCAACTGAGATTAAGTTGGGATTAGAAAGGCTCTCTTCAAATATCATAGGGCAAAACAAGCATAGTAACGCATAAAATAAATACCGGAGACCGGTATTTATCCATATATCTTCCATTTGTGAAAAGAGATGAATCTGACGAAATTATCAAGGATATGGACAAACAAGGGGTAATTAGATCATCAAATAGCCCATGGACATTACAAGTAGTTCTGGTAAAGAAGAAAGATCTGTCAAAGCGTTTTTTATTGACTACGGCCAGGTCAATGCGGTAACAAAAAAGATAGTTATCCTTTGCCCAGAATAGACGATACATTGGATACTCTCTACGGTTCTCGTTGGTTCTCCACACTCGATTTAAAGAGTGAATATTGGCAAGTAGACATGGAGCCAGCCGATCGGGAGAAAACTGCATTTTTGATAGGATCAGGGCTTTGGCAGTTTACGGTTTTGGTTTATGTAATGCTCTTGTCACATTTGAAAGATTATTGGAGGCAGTTTTAAGTGGTCTAACATGGAAAACATGCCTGGTTTAATTGGATGATATAATTGTGGTTGGAAGGTCCTTAAATGAACATGCCAAGAATCTAATAGAAGTCTTTCAACGATTGAGGGCAGCGAACTGGAAGTTAAGTCCGAAGAAATGCCACATGTTTCGACAAGAAGTTAAATACTGAGAACTTATTATATCGAATAATGGTGTAATAGCTGATCCTGAACCGATTGAATTAATTAAAGATTGACCAGTACCAAAAGATAAACATGAAATTAGAAGTTTCCCTAGCCTATGTATATATTACCGACGATTTGTCAAAAGATTTGACAATATCTCCAAGCCCCTCACAAAGTTGACGGAGGAGGGCAAAGAAGATATATGACAGGCAGGAAAATTTGTTTTGGATACCGATACTAGGAACAGTGCTATAGGAGCTATTCTCTCACAAATCCAGGATGGACAGGAAAAAGTCATCGCTTATTTCAGCAAAGTCCTGTAGAAACCCGAAAGAAACTATTGCGTTACCAGAAGAGAACTGCTGGGCGTAGTAAAGGCTTGCGAACATTTCCATAAATACTTGTATGGCAGAAAGTTCCTTCTTCGAACAGATCACGCTGCTCTGAAATGGCTCATACAATTCCGTAATCCAGATGGCTAGATAGCAAGATGGTTAAAACGATTACAATAATATGATTACGACACAGGGTCGGAAAAGTTCATTCAAATTATGATGCCATTTCGAGACGACCACGCAGTGCAAATTGTAATTACTGTGCCAAATTAGAGGAACGATTTTGCCCCGTGAGACGAACCACCGTCGTTAACGAGCAATGGCAATCCAACAGTTACAAGACGCCCAAGAAGATGATCCATGTATAAAAAGAGTATTAGATTGTGTAACGTTACAAACGTAACATTTTTGCTATTTTATTTTTAAATAATTATTTTACTTTATTTTCTTTAATACTTCATTAGTAATAATCTTCTTCTATTTCAAAAATTGAAGAAAGACTTCTGTGTAAAAGGTATATTTATTAAAACCCCAATAAAGGGCTACATTAAAAGACAGAACGTTTTCGCTCTAAAGAGAGCATCATCAGTGTTCTAAGCCTAAAATAAGTACAACCATAATTAGTGAAAACAAGAGTAAAAAAATTTAAAGGTTGACCAAGATAAAAAATTAGGTTATACTTACAAGCTCTACATGCTAAGCCACCAAAAATACATAGGTTAAAACCCTTAAAACGCCGACCAAAAGTCTTACATTGGCGTGTATTATGTTAAACCCTGGCGATGGGTGAAAATGAAAAGGATATACCTCACAGCATTATATGACTCCACCACGTGTATGTGGGTGGTTGAGTTGATTTCTCTGTCTTCACAAAGAGAAAGGTGGAAGTCAACTAATTACAGGTGACAGGTAAGAAAGCGTTTCTGACTGATGACAGCACAAGACAGACGGTCAAACATGAAGATTTGTGAACTGATATGTAGTTAGGTACACTAGCCAATAGTTTAAAAAAATTATTTGTAGCAAAATACGATAATAACAACAAACATCATATGCTGGGATTATAAGTATTCACTATTAAACTACCAAGAATGTTATACAAAGTGGAAGTACCGTTATTTGAAAACCAATTGTCAGTGGGGTTTAATAAGTGCATTATCAAAGATAGGCAACCAACCATACATGAGTCTATTTTAAATAAAATGAAGATCTTATTTTTGTTTTAATAGTTGAAAAATAATAATTTGCCCATATGATATAATGCATTTAGGGCAGAGAAAATAATTGAATATTTTTTCAATACTATTAAACATAGTGAAGGCAATATCTAGGTTGAAGTTGTCACTCTTATAAGTGTGCAGTTATTTGACATCCAGCACGAAGATGATTAAAGTAGGTACCTAACTGAATGAAATGAGATAGGCAACAAAGGTATGGCTGATGGTAAAATTATGAGACCATGAGCTCTATATGTCTAATATTTTAATATTGATATGGAGGATAAATGAATTTAACTGAAATTCATACTATATTAAAGTTTATGGGGTATGTGAGGTTTACTCCACACTGATTAGGACTGATAGTTGTTATAAAAAGGTTTAGAAAAATATTATTCTGTCCATATATGTGTATATCTAGGACAATGAAAAAATTAAGTAAGATTTTTCTAAGTTATTACCTTTATGGAGAAAATAAAGAAAGAATGTGTTAAGTAAAAGTTGTTGTTTCAAAATTAAAAAGGAAAAAATGTTTTCTTATGTTAAAAAGTTAAGATTAGGTTGTGAAAAGTAAATGGATGCTATCAAGTTGTGGAATTGTAAATATCAGACAACAGAGTGATTGAGATTGGTGAAAGAAATGAGAGAGAGGCTGAGAACCACAGGAGTCCGACCACAACCGGCTACCAAATGATGGTGATGATAGGTAAGAAGATGAGAAAGATAGGTGAAAATGTGAAATTAAATCAGTAAAAGGTTGAGTTGATGTTAATGGAATGAATGTTGTGTAATGTTGGTTGGAAACTAGATGAAGACCCATACAAATAGATGGACTTAGAGTGTAGTGAGAGGTTATATTGATATAGTTGTGTAGGAATTGTGACAGATTTTAAAACCTTTTCAGGATTCAGCAGGTTGTTTAGTTTGTGGATCTCGTAAATTTTTTTATTAAGATATTCCAGTTTGCCGTCATTTTTAGTTAATAGATCATAGGTCTCGATAAAAACAGGCAAATTGTTGTTTTTTTTTAGTAACTTGAATTAAGGCCTCAAAGTTCTCTAAAGGTATTTTATTTTTTGATAAATTTGTAATTTTGTCGTTTAAATATCTTAAGCTTGGAAAGTCACATATTGTACAAAAAAATCTAAGATGGGAAAACTTTTGGTCCAATAGGGCTTAGTGGTGGTCTTATTTAACCCCGTGCATTTCATACAAAAATTTCTTGGGCAATCTTCCTTACATCTTAACTGGTTGTACATACTTATCCGAGTCAGAATATTGTGTAAGACAATGTTCACAAGTATACGTCATTTTCAAGGTTAGATGTGCAAAAATTAACTAGGTCGATGTGATGATAGTAATAAAAATTGAAACACTTACAGCTAGTATTCACAACACATCAATCAAAACAAATAACAAAATATGTGAACACAAGAAACAAATCAAAACATACATCCGTACACTTCCACTGCTGGAAAACGAATGAGAGATCTTGGCATCTTTCAATGACCATGTTAACAAGTTCCTTTGAATACTTCGACTTAGGTGATTTCTCACTGATATGCATAGAGCAATTTGAAAACACGGGAACACACTGTCCAATCAAAGTTCTTCTACTATCAACTCGATAGCAGTTTCCTTTAAATTCATAACTCTTACAGGGACGACGTCTCGAACTCTCGCCACAGCTTTTGCCGTTAGGAACTCGACATTGTCCACATCTTCTACCATCCTTAAACTTCCATATCGACAGTTTTCATCAAGCTTAGTCATCAGAATTTTCTCACTATTTCCTATTTTCTCACTAAGAGTGCTATTTGCTAGGAAAGTAGGTCACATTTGGTGTGTATCAGAGGCAACACGGCGGCCATGTATTACATCCAGGATGTAACAGATCCACATGTTCTGCTTTGTATGCGGATGCTCCCAGTCCACTTTTCCAATAAGATATTGCGCGACCGCATACAGCCAGAATTTCATTGGTCTTTTTTAAAGACAAACAAGTCAATTTTTCCCTTGGCCTCTTAAATCTCCCAATTTGTCAACAATTGAACACATCTGGGATATTATGAGAAAAAGATTTTTCTGAAATTTTGATCAATTATTTACCTAATCATAAGACACAATTTATACAAAATTTGTATAGGTATGTAGCATAATCGCAAAATGTCGCCTGACAAAATGTTAAATGTATTTTAAATGTATTTATTTTTTTCGAATCCTGAGAAAACTAATAAATATTTTTGAAAAATTTAAACGCAAAATAAAAGTTTGCATTATTACGGAGGGCCAAAAGTCACTTAAAATAACCAAAGCTTTCTTTTGAATGAGATATTTGAAATTAAAAGTCACACTAAATTTTCTCTTTTTTTCACCCCTCTAACTTATTAAAATAAACATTATAGAATTTTTCAGGGACTTTCTGCCCTCGGTAATAACGTAATCTTTCATTCTGCGTTTAAATTTTTCAAAAATACATATTAGTTTTCTCAGGATTCGAAAAAATGAATATACATTTAAAACACATTGAACAATTTGACAGGCGACATTTTGCGCATATGCCCTTAATGAACTGATTTATTTAAGGGGATCGGAACCAAATGCAAAATTTTGGCGCATGTAAAAATTTTCAATGTGTTTTAAATGTATTCATTTTTTTCAAATTCTGAGAAAACTAATAAGTATTTTTGGAAAAATTTAAACGCAGAATGAAAGATTACATTATTACCGAGTGCAGGAAGTCCCTGAAAACTTCTATATTGTTTATTTTAATAAGTTACAGGGGTGAAAATAAAAGAGAAAATTTAGTGTGATTTTTAATTACAAATATTTCATTCAAAAGAAACTTTTTATTTTATTCTAAATTCTAAGGAACTTTCGGCCCTCGGTAATAAAGTAGTCTGTCATTCTGCGTTTAAATTTTTCAAAAATACTTATAGTTTGCTCATTTGGCGACTACATATCGTTTAATAATTTATGAGCTCGCAAAATATACGCATCTCAGTTATTGAATTGCAATTTTCTTTCTATAGTGCAGTCACTGAAGGTAAAAATCAACTATGACCTTCGATTTCGGTAAATCTCCATTCATTTTCACGAAAATTGGTGAGCGGATAGAGGATACCTCAAGAAACAAAATTAACAATAACAACTTGCGGTTTTAGCCTGGGGTATATGTCACCCCTTCTCGGGGGTGAAAATTACTTTATTAAAAATAACCCCACAAATCGAGAGTTATTAAAATAAATCAATACTTTTTGAGTTATTAAAGATCAAATATTTTAATTTTTGTGAAAGGAAATGCTTGCTTTAAAGCGATTTTTCATAAATAACTCAAAAACTGTAAGTTTTTACAAAAAAGTTTTCATCACTAAAATTAAAGCTAATAAAAAATATAATAAATGGCTTACTTGAAAAACCCTTTAATGTTAATTTAAAGTAAGTTATAGGTAATTAAATGTATATTTTTTCTGCGACTGTTCAAATCTAAGGATTCAAGCTTAAATAACGGGAAAGGGATGTATTTTATAACACTTACTAAATACTTGTCAAAGTACTTAGAAATACCTATCAAATGAGCTCCAGAAAAAGTTGATAGCATCAAAATTTATACTTATAAAGTATACAGCTATAAAAAAAATTAATCTTTCAAATACTTTATTTTTTTAGATCATATTTAAAATAATAACTCCAACAATACTCGATACACGTAAAAAATGATAGATAACGAAATTAGAGTTTTTTTATTAGCAAAGATTTTACTTGTCTTTTGATTTCTGTATCAATCAAAATAACGAAGATAGAAACGTTTAAGCCTAAATTTTACTACGAGAACAATGTAACTGGAGCCTTTTAACCTATTATCCTAAAAAATATAAAGTATTTGAAAGATTAAGGCCCGGTACTTTATGTCTCCGTTAACAGCCGGTTAGTTAACCGAGGTTTAATCAGGACCTCTTTAGGGTCTCTTGCGTTGTAATAAATGCAATTATAATTATTATTATTATTATACTTATTTATAATTATAATAATACTTGTAATTGCATTTATTACAACGCAAGAGTCCCTAAAGAGGTCCCGATTAAACCCCGGTTAACTAACCGGTTGTCAACCGACACATAAAGTACTGGCCTTAGGCCCGGTACTTTATGTCTCCGTTAACAGCCGGTTAGTTAACCGGGGTTTAATCGGGACCTCTTTAGGGTCTCTTGCGTTGTAATAAATACAATTACAAGTATTATTATGATTATAAATAAGAATAATAATAATAATTATAATTGCATTCATTACAACGCAAGAGACCCTAAAGAGATCACGATTAAACCCCGGTTAACTAACCGGCTGTTAATCGAGACATAAAGTACCGGGCCTAAATGTAATACAGTTTTATAGCTCTTGAAATTACGTTTCAAATAGTTGGATGTGCCTAATATCATAATAAAAAAATATAAAAAAAAAAAAATTTTATGAAACCCTTTTCTTTAGTTACGAGTGACTCAAATTAAAAATATTATAAAAAAATCAACTAAAAAGCAAAAAATTAAAAAAAATTGAAAAAATCTCACACATCCGTCAAAGAAAAGCGTGGCGCGTGTTCATCGAATAAACGGTTTTCGCCCCACGCTTTTTCGCTCTTTAACGAATGTGTTAAATTTTTTCAATTTTTTTTATTTTTTGCTTTTTAGTTGATTTTTTTTATATTTTTAATTTGAGTCACTCGTAACTAAAGAAAAGCGTTTCTTAAAAAATTTTTTTTCATATTTTTTTATTTTTTACTTTTTAGTCTTACACTTTTCAAACATTAAAATATATCGTCATGTTTATTAAAATATGTATAAAACATATGATGTACAAACATGAAAAGTAATCGGAATCGGCAAAAAATTTGAAACTTTATTGTTTATTAACACATTGGCTGCCACAAGGATCACCGGCGATCCTAACTAACAGATTACAATTGTGCCATTAGGATCACTGGTGTTACTTGTGCGTATTTAACTTTCAGAATTATTATAACGGTCGGCACTGTGAGGACGCTCAACTAGTTTTACTGTGGCACACTAGGAACCCATAGCTAGCTTATGTTATTTTGTTAGGCGCGATAATGTCGTAAATAGCTTGTAACGACAGTTGATAATAAGGCGTTGTAGAAACGATTAGTGGCATTCATTATCAAGTTTTTCTACGGAATTAGCAGTTTTTTTGGTGAATTTGAAATTATATGAAGTAAGTATATGTAGTTTATTCGTTTTAAAATCTTGTTGCTTGAATATTTGTAAGGATAAACAAAATATTACAGTATTTATTTTACATAACCTCAAATGTTTTTGCTTACATTTAATTAATGAAAAATGGTGATAGTAAAGTTACTTTTTTTAATTGGAATTTGTCTTTCAGATCATGGATAATTTACCAAGTACAAGTAAAATGCAGCGTCTGCCAAATAAAAATAAAAAGTTGACAGAGGCGGAGTTGCTCAAATTGTTAGAGGAGGATTCTGATGAATGTGTGTTATCCGGTTCAGAGTACAACCCGAGTGACGAAGAAGAATCTGATATAGAAGATGAATCTAACAGTGATTCAAGCTTATTAGATGAAAATGCACGACAATCGGTAAAATCTAACGACCAGCAAAATAATGACGATGAATGGTACGAAGTTGACTGTACTCATTTACGTCTCGATATACAGTTTCCTGGTAATGAATCATATGTCTATGATGATAGGTATCCTCAAAATAGAACCGAACTAACTCCTTTTCATGTATACAGGAAACTGATCGATGATGAAATTTTACAACTTATTGTAGAGGAGACTAACAGAAATGCTGCGCAAGTAAAAAATGCACAACGTTATAGCAGATCATCCAGAATTCATGCATGGAAACCTACCAATAAAGAAGAAATTTTAAAATTTTTGGGTTGTGTTATGTATATGGGAGTTGTCAAGCTTCCCAAAATTGCTGATTATTGGAGTAAGTCACCATTGTATAATTTTACTTTTATTTCTTCTGTAATGACTAGAAACAGATTTCAGCTTCTTTTGAGATTCTTGCATTTTGCTGATAACACGGCTGCTTTACCAAACGATCGTTGCCATAAAATTAGAAAATTATTTGAAATGACACAATTACGTTTTGCCCAACAATGTAATCCTGGCTCAATACTAGTTGTTGATGAAAGTATGATTCCCTTTCGAGGAAGACTACTTTTCAAACAATATATACCTTCAAAGCGTCACCGCTATGGCTTGAAACTGTTTAAATTATGTAATCCTGCAGGTTATACTCTAAAAATGATTATGTATACCGGAAAAATGGCTAATAAAGGGCAGGATTTATCGGGAAAAATTGTACTAGATTTAGCAAACGACTATCTACAAAAAGGAAGAGTTTTAACAACAGATAATTACTATACGTCTGTGCCTTTAGCAAAACAATTATTAGATGCTAATAGTCACTTATTAGGGACACTACGTAAAAATAGAAAATATATTCCAGAAGATATACTTTCCGCAAAATTAAAAAAAGGAGAGATAATTGGAAAGGAACATCGTGATGGCATTGTAATAGGCAAATGGCACGATAAACGTGATGTCCTCTTCTTGACGACCAGACATGGAATCGACATGAAAGAGACAGGTAAACATAAGAAAGATGGTGTAGCTATAATTAAACCTAAAGCAATTATAGATTACAACAAAGGAAAAGATAATGTTGATGTCTCAAATCAACTCGCAAGCTATTTCTCACCTCTGAGAAAAAGTGTTCGCTGGTACCATAAAGCTGCAATTGAAGTTTTATTGAATACGGCTGTCATCAATAGTTTGATAATATATAATTCCTTCAACACACCAAAACAACAAGTTATCTCATTTCGGGAAATGCTAATCCTAAGTTTAGTCAATTACAGTCCGATGCCTGAGCCTATTACTACTGTAAAGCATATGCTTGTTACAGTTGACGCCAAAACTACAAACAATAGGAAGAAGAGAAAACGTTGTAACCAATGTTACACTGAAACAGTTGCAACAAAAGGCAGCAAAGAAGCTCAAAAGAAACCCAAACTTGTTTCTACATTTTGTAATGTTTGTGAAAAATTTTACTGTGTGACATGTTTCACTAAAAAGCATTAAGTTGTTCACAGTGGCACATACGTGTGTAATTAGTGCAGTGCCATTAGGATCACCCGTGATCTTGCTATTTTTTTCAAAAAAATTTGTAAGAATGTAAACTTACATTGTATTATTAACCATTTGTATGAATAAATATTGTTTTGTAAGCATTTTTCACTTTGGCACCTGGTGAACGTACCTAACACTCTTATGGTGGCAGCCAATGTGTTAATGAAGCATAACGTAAACAATTAACGTAAAAAGTGAAATTATGTATTGTTTATATCATTAGCTATACAATCCGTAAAAGTTTCAAGTTTTTACATTGTAAAAAACAAGAGAATTTAAGCGTTTTACATTAAAATCTTTTTTTTTTATTTAAACAATTAATAAACATGAACAATTTTTTTTATTGACTATTCGTGTATTGTTCCCGCGAATGCATATGTCTGCAAATTTTCATTCATTTGCATTGAAGAAAAGGCAGTCAAATTAACGTCTAAAGATTTGACGCAAACTATTGAACTAAATAAAAGCGTTTAAAAATGAACAGAGTTATTAAAAAAATTCATTTTTTTTGTAAAGATTTTTGGAGTATAAATGTTGATGCTATCAACTTTTTCTGGAGCTCATTTGATAGGTATTTCTAAGTACTTTGACAAGTATTTAGTAAGTGTTATAAAATACATCTCTTTCCCGTTATTTCTTGAATCCTTAGATTTGAATAGTCGCAGAAAAAACTATACATTTAATTACCTATAACTTACTTTAAATTAACATTAAAGGGTTTTTCAAGTAAGCAATTTATTATATTTTTTATTAGCTTCAATTTTAGTGATGAAAACTATTTTGTAAAAACTTACAGTTTTTGAGTTATTTATGAAAAATCGCTTTCAAGCATTCATTTTCTTTCACAAAAATTAAAATATTTGATCTTTAATAACTCAAAAAGTATTGATTTATTTTAATAACATTATATAACAAATTTTGCTTAGAATTTGTCCCTCTCTTGATTTGTGGGGATATTTTTAATAAAGTAATTTTCACCCCGAGAAGGAGTGACATATACCTCCGGCTAAGTTGTTATTGTTAATTTTGTTTCCTGAGGTATCCTCTATCCGCTCACCAATTTTCGTGAAAATGAATGGAGATTTACCAAAATCGAAGGTCATAGTTGATGATTTTTACCTTCAGTTACTGCACTATAGAAAGAAAATGGCAATTAAATATTTGAAATGCGTATATTTTGCGAGCTCTAAATTATTAAACGATATATGTAGTCGCCAAATAATTAATTTAAATTATTTTAAGTGCAACTCTCTCTTGAGCCGGGAATATGGGATGGTTTTCTTGTGAAGGGGTTGTAGCTCAATAATCGAAAGGCACGTGATTTAAGAGTTTATTCTTAGAATATAAGCTATACGAATTAAACTACTATTAACTTTTTTGTAAAAACTTACAGTTTTTCAGTGATTTACGAAAAACCGCTTCAAAACATGCATTTTTTTCACGAATAATTAAAATCTTTGATCTTTAATAACTTAAAAAGTATTGACTTATTTTAATAACTTTATATAATAAATTTTGCTTATAATTTGTTCTTTTATTGATTTGTGCAGTTATTTTTTATAAAATAATTTTCACCCGCGAGAAGGGGAGGTATCCACCCTCAGGGTAAAGGCGCAAGGTGGTACCATATCACCTTTGTTTCTTGAGGTCTCCTCTAACTACTGACCAATTTTCGTGAAAATTGATGAAGGTTCACCGAAATTCGTTATTCGGTAATCGTTGAATTTTACCTTCAGTGACTGCACTATACAACATAAATTGCAATTTACTGTTCCAAATGCGCGTAATTTGGGAGCTTATAAATTATTAAATGATATGTAGTCGCCAAATAATTAATTTAATGAATTTTAAGTACAACTTTCTCTTAAGCCGGAAAGATAGGGTGGTTTTCTTGCGAAGGGGTTGTAGCTTAATAATTGAAATGCACGTGATTTAATAGTTTATTCTTAGAGTATATAAGCTATAGGAATTATATCCGCAATACGATATATTTTAAGTTTTCTCAGCATTTTTCTCTAAGTTAAATCAATTAAAGGGTTGTTTGGGGGTGAAGGAAATGAGCTCAAAAATCGAAACTATATAGTTTCCAGAGCTCATAAATAGCTCGTAATTCTGCCGCAAGAATCTGTTCAATATTCCTATTTTTAAGTAGTGGGGGTGGGGTCTGAGTCAGCCTAAAATATTAAATTCCTGCTCAGTGGAACGAGCTCAAAATTTTTAATTTGCGGAGTTTGAAAGCTCATAAATAGCTCATTAATCAGGGCTATTTGTTTTTTAATTTTTGCAAGTGGGGGAGGGGCAGCTCAACACGGGTAATAATAAAGATAGTGAGTATTGACCCTTTTTTCCATGTACTTATACATCATGGACTATTATTATATCATGGATTATTAGATTAAATAAAGGCGAAAATCAGCTAACCTGTGTGTCAATAAATATCCAGTATCCATTCGTGACGTGTTTGTCATCATATCTTTGCATATTGTACTCACATAGCAAGTATCACCAGTTGTAAGTTCCAAAATTTCTCTTAAACAAAAGTTTGTTTCTACTCCTTTGTAAATTGCTCTCTTATTTTTCAAAATTCTCTCAGGTGACCATTCCATATATTGTCCTAAGTTAGTTATTTCACCAAAAGTAACATTTTTAATGAGCGAACGAAACCATTTATGGGAATCCAACAGTTTTGTTTCAACTGAAAGAGAATCAATTTTAATTTTTGGATATAAATATAAAATTTGGAAAAACATAAGCAGTACCCTTTCTTTTGTATTTTCGCAGCCTTCCTCCTTCGGAGTCGGGCTCTTTCGCCAAAATATGAAAATGAACTCCAGTAGTTTTTAGGCAATACGTTTTAAGCAAAATTATCGATAATTTTAATATACTACTTATGTAATTACTCCCGATAGTTCTGGATCCCGCGTAAGAAAGAAAAGTTTATTAATAGCAAGCTGAAAATTTGTTAATGTCTTAGCGGTATCTAGTCGGACAAACTTTGATGCACGGGAACACTGGAGCAGGGGAAGTTTTAATTGTGGAACATGATAAACGCGTCGTCCTGACAAGTTTATGATTGTGAAAAATAACAAATTGTTTTCAAGTTTATTCAATAGCCACCGTTATATATATATATCTCTTATGTTTAGGAAAAAGGGCCTTAAGTCAGAATTTCGCAAAAATTTTTTTTGATGCCTTCTGGACCAAAAAAATCAGCTCTTTTTATTGGTACAAACGATTTAAGTCTACCACATTATAATTCAAAGTTATTCACGATGATACAAAGGTCACAAACATTATTGTTCAATATGATATGGCAATAAGACTTAAGTCACTTTACGTCTGTTGTACCATTTGGAGAATAACTGCTATGATCTAGAAGGCATATGTCTTGACATAAGCCTTGCTGATCTTAATTTATTTTCGGTTGTTTGATCAATAGGTAAATGTTTTTATAAAAATATTGTGTATACACCGAACAATAAAAGTTTTGGCTACTAATAAATAATAATATTGATATTAGTTATATTTTAATTACTTACTAAATAGTTGTCTATTTTCTAACACAGCACTTTTTTATTTTAGTTGTATTGGCAAAATCCGCAAATATTTTGTATCTGATGCATGCTTATAATAAATTTAAAATAGTAGAAATGAAACAAAACGAATTTTTGGACTTCGCAGAACTTTTAAAAGGTCCATTAGTCCAAAAACACAAGAATAACAGCGGTGAGCATTTTTTATGGCGTGAGTGCCAATGGTTGATGGCCGGATATTCGGTCAATTCGATTTTAATACATCTCTAAAATGTGATACACCTTTTAAGCGTATATCGTTAAGAAGGAGAGGTCGCGGTCACACAAAAGAAAAAAAGAAAGATCTATTAGATCTCATTAATTTGATACCTTCAATATTTCATAAATTTTACAAGGATCTTCCAACTACCCTAAATATAACGGAAATTGATCCAGATCTTGAAGAAATAGATCCAGAGATTTGAAAGACTGTTGTTATAATAATCATTTTTATTTTCTAGATTTGGTTTACTTTTATTTTACTTTTTTATTTTTATGAATAATTATTTGTTAAAAAAACATATTCATTTGTCAATATTTTGTCAGTAAAATATTTAATGCTGCTTTGGTTTTAATTCCCAATCCATTATAATCATAGTCTAAGAGTTGGGAGCGGATTTTGTACGTGATAAGTAATATGGACAAACTATACGGGAATATGTTGAATTAGTTGTGTACATGACTTTCCCCAACAGGTGGAAACCAGAGTGGGGGACGAGGGTAGTTATAAGGGGTCAAAGTCGCGGTTTTTATTATTTTTTTTGACGCTCGTGATCGAGATATTGCACCAATTTGGGAACAAGTAGGTCATGACGTAACTAAGTAAAATCTCCAGGTCCCCAACTCTGGTTTCCGTCCCTGGAGATTTTGCTTAGTTACGTCATGATCTACTTACTTCCAAATTTTTGTTCACTATCTCGATCACGAACGTCAAAAAAATTTCTTATAATTTTTATATTCACCCCTGCCCCCACCTCTTTGTCGGCCACGCAGCGTTCCGACCCTGGAGATTTTACTTAGTTACGTCATGACCTACTTATTCCCAAATTTTGGTGCACTATCTCGATCATGAGCGTCACAAAAAAAAATAATAAAAGCTGCGACTTTGACCCCTTATAACTACCCTCGATCCCCATTCTAGTTTCCGCCTCTGAAGATTTTACTTAGTTATGTCATTTTCTACTTATTCCCAAATTTTGGTGCACTATCTCAATCACGAGCGTCGCAAAAAAACCCCTTATAATTTTTATTTTCACCCCTACCCCCACCCCTACCCCCACCCCTTTGTCGGCTACTCAGCCTTCCGCCCCTGGAGATTTTACTTAGTTACGTCATGACCTACTTATTCCCAAATTTTGGTGCACTATCTCAATCACGAGCGTCACAAAAAAAATAATAAAACCGCGAATTTGATTCGTACCCTCGTGCCACACTCTGTTTTCCGCCTCTGGAGATTTTGCTTAGTTACGTCATGATCTATTTTCTCCCAAATTTTGGTTTACTATTTCGATCACGAACGTCACAAAAAATCCCTTATAATTTTTATATTCACCCCTGCCCCCACCCCTTTGTCGGCCACGCAGCGTTCCGCCCCTGGAGATTTTACTTAGTTGCGTCATGATCTACTTATTACCAAATTTTGATGCACTATCTCGATCATGAGCGTCACAAAAGAAATAATAAAAACCGCGACTTTGATCCCTTATAACTACCCTCGTCCCCCACTCTGGTTTCCGGCCGTTGAGAAAAATCATGTACACAACTAATTCAACATATCACCGTATAGTTTTTCCATATTACTTATTACGCACAAAATCCGCTTCTATCTCTCCGACTATCACTTTCAATGGTAGATACACAAAAATATAGATATAGAAAAGTTGCGGTCATTAGGTCTTAAGTCAGTAAATAGTAAGATATATATGTCTTAAGTGCATTTAAAATATTAAAAGTCTACGAAAATCGTCTTCTTGCTATAATTATCATTTTATGGTACATTGAATGATACTATTGTACTAAATTGGTTAAAGGTAACATGTGCGATTTATAACAATTTTTGAAACATTCAAGTATTCCCCCTGTAAACTTTGATTTTATGACTTAAGTCCTTTTTCCCAAACATCAGAGATATACGAAAAAATGTTTGTCCGACAAAAATGTTGGGCATTTTAACGAGTCTGACACGTAGAACATGTCACATCACAGGAATTATATTGGTGATAAATAACAGTCTGATTTTTGCATGAGAGTTTAATGAAAGGTTAAAAAATCAATTGGAAGTTCTGTCCGACAAAATTAATGGGAAGCTATAGATTAAACATGTAAGCTATTGACAAAAATGCTGGTGATAAATAGCAAGCTAATTTTGTTTTTTTTTTATGTACAAATTATATTTTGTAAAGCAAAAAATTATATGTCAGACAAAAAGTTTAGGTAAATCGAAGGAAATAAATAAAAATTCATTTTTTCATAATGACTTAGTCGCATATTGATAAAGCTATTTTAGTTGTATATTATTACAAGAATAAAAACCGCTAAACGCCGTAAAAATGAGTGGCGCATACAATATTCCAGCTACAAAAGATCTGATATGAATATTACGTGGCGTGAAAATGTATTTTCATTTTGATTCAAAACAAAATTCTAGTTTTATTTTAAAAGATTTTTCCATAATATTTGCTAAATTTGAAGTAAAACGCGCCGCAAAAGAGTAACTTTGAAACAGTTTGAATTTTGAAACTCTTTTTTGGCGCGTTTACTTCAAATTTAGCAAATATTATGGAAAAATCTTTTAAAATAAAACTAGAATTTTGTTTTGCATCAAAATGAAAATACATTTTCGCGCCACGTAATATTCATATCAGATCTTTTGTAGCTGGAATATTGTATGCGCCACTCATTTTTACGGCGTTTAGCGGTTTTTATTCTTGTGTCAGGAGTTTTTCAAAGTTATTTAAAAATTACATGTATGAAGTTGAATGCAATGTTCCTCGATTACACGTTAAGCTTTATAAATGGTCGCCTTTGTCGCATTATCTCCGAAATGATTTAGTGTAAATCGAATGTACACTAGATTTTTTTCTATTCGAAATAGATTGAAAAAAATATTGGGATGGCCGGTAAATGAACTCGGATTGCCCGTTGCCAGATCAAATTTAGCGTCGTAATCACTACAACTACATAAACCATTTCGGGAATAATCGTTAATTGGATTTTACTTTTGTAGCTTAATAACTTTAAAACAACTTAACCGATTTTGATCACTAAACATGAGTTTGAAACGTATTGACAAGTGTTATCTGATTCATCTAAGGTCAAGTATGATAACTGAAGCTATTACAGGAATTATTGAGCTTGAAAAACCGTTTTTCCCATACGAAAGAGATTTGATCATACTTATGAAGCTTATAACTTAGAAATTCGAATTTTCCCGGTTATGAGGTATACACCGTTAGATTCGTCTAGAGTCCTTCTACAAACGCTCAGTTATTGGCGCAATTCGTAGGTTGAAATTTTGAGTAATTGTCGAAAAACCAAAATTTTCAAAGTTTAGTTTTTCAGTTTTTCGGCTTTACTGAGCCGTGTGTATGTCTGATCCTGACGGCTTGAACATTATTTGAAAGCATAACTCAACTCTATTGATTTGGTGTATTTGCGATTTTCCTGTCTCTTCTTGAACCGAAGATATATACCCCCAAAAACAATGCCGTTTTGTACCTACCAAGTCCTATAACTGGCTTATTGGTGGTCAAAAGTCACAAACTACGCCGGTTCTGAATCGACCCTCACCCCCTCTTCAAATATAGAAAAAAAATTTTAATCGGTGTAACTTTTCCACACACATTCATAAATACAGTGGAACCCCGATAAGTCGGCCCCCGATAACCCGGAAGTCCGGCTAACCCGGACCGATTTTCATCAGATAAACATTTTGATTTTCAATATTTTGTATTTTTCAATTTAATTGTGGCTTATTTCCAATCAAAATAGTTAATTATCAGACAATCCTTTCAACAATAAAAATGTATGTAATATAATATTTGAGAGATAATGTGTCTAGACTCTCTGTGTCGTGTACTTATGTGTGTAATTTGAACACGAGATTAAAAATGACTCGTAGTACACGCCGCAAAAACAACAGCCAGCTGTCTGTAGTATCTATTCCTTTTTATTTCAAACTGTCAGCATTGTTTAGGAAAGACTATTTAAAAAATTCTTTTATAAACAATGGTCTTTAGTATTGTGTGTCTGGTATTGTTCTGCTTACGTTTGGGTTTGGTGTTTTTTTTAGTAATTTTAATGAGTAGGTAATACTGTGCATATTTATAAATATATTTCATGTTATTTCAATTCTAACGGAGTTTATCTGTAAGTACATATACCGTATTTTATTAATTTTTACCATATTCTCCGGCTATCTCGGATTTTCGATAACCCGGATCGGTCGTGGTCCCGATTAATCCGAGTTATCGAGGTTCCACTGTACATACATATACATATCCACAAACATTTTACCCTTTTTAAATAAAAATTGAGTCATACTTCTGAGCTCGGTAACTTTTGAATGGTACAACCGATTTTCAAAATTAGACATGCGTTGGAAAGGTAATGATCAGTACTATCAGAAACCGCAAAAGTTGGACTTAAATTTTTCAAAATTTTTGGGAGTTTTGGGGACGAGAACGAAAAACAGACCCTAAATAAGAAGGGCCGTAAAATCCACAGCCTTGGACTAAAATGGATGGTTGACATATGGATAGGTGAGTATTTTCCTGAACTTTTGTATGAGAGTTGGCCCAATTTTCAATTCAGTCAGATTTAGAAAATCTAAAATTTCGTGTATACAGCGTGTCTACTTAAGTTGGAAACATATGGGAAACTTTTTTATTATTAATTTTACGAAAAAAAGTTATTCTTTATAAAAAGTTCTGCATGCCCCAAAACCTAAGATTCAATCATCAGATATCAAATTTCCTCAATATTATACGAGGTATGTCAAAGAATATGAATTTCGGTCAAGGATAAAGTACCTTTATTTCTCTCAATATCGAAAATTCTTATGATAAAAAGTTGTTTGGAATTAAAAACTAAGATCAAATATGCAATTACATGCTTCTAATTGGAAAAAAAATTCTCAAATTTATGGATACCCAACATCGTTTTTAATTATTACAAATATGATAACTCATTGTATGAAAAAAAGTTATTCTTTATAAAAAGCTTTGCATGGTCTAAAATCTAAGACACAACCATGATACATCAACTTTTATTAATTTTATACGAGGTGTGTCAAAAAATATGAAATTCGCTCAAGATTATAGTACCTTTATATTTCACAATATTTCAATTAGAAGGATGTTATTGCATATTGAAACATAGTTTTTAATTCTAAACAACTTTTTTAATAACCGTTTTCAATATTGTGAAAAATAAAGCTACTATACTCTTGAGTGAAATTCATATTTTTTGACATACCTCGTATAAAATGAAAAAAATGTGATATGTGATATCTCATGGTTGCATCTTCGGCCTTAGGATAAACGGAGCTTTTTATAAAGAATACCTTTTTTTTCGTAAAAGTAATAATAAAATAGTTATCGTATGTGTAATAAATAAAAACGGAGTTTTATCAATAAATTTGAGAAAAATTTGGAAAATATTTTTATTCAATTAGAAGCATGTAATTGCATATTTGATCTTAGTTTATATTTCCAAACAACTTTTCATAATAAGAATTTTCGATATTGAGAGAAATAAAGGTATTTTACTCTTGAACGAAGTTCATATTTTTTGACATACCTCGTATAATATTGACAAAATTTGATATCTAATGATTGAATCTTAGGTTTTAGAGCATGCAGAACTTTTTATAAAGAATAACTTTTTTTCGTAAAATGCATAACAAAAAAGTTTCCCATATGTTTCCAACTTAAGTAGACACGCTGTATATAGTGTAGCGTGTAGGGGTATTGTGCGCCACTGGCGAGAACTGCCGTTCTCTGGTAATTTATATTCACATACTTGCATTTGTATATACATACATGCTCACTCCAAAAACATTGAGGTAAGTACCAATGGATGTATATATTGCAAAAAAATTATTTTTTTGGGTGGAATTTGTTCTAGATTTTCTAAAAATGATAAAAAATGTCATAGAACATGTGAAAGCAATCTCTTAGAGGGTTTTCTAATTAGGCGCCTCAGAAAGTATGTAAAATTTCCTACAAAAAACGTTGTATACATTTTTTTCCATAATCAAATCTTAACCCTGTAAACGACGTTAAAAAATGTGAAGAGTGTAAGAATTCGGTGCTTAGAAGCATATACGTAAATATGACACATGTTTAAAAGTATGTATGTATATGTAGAAAGCTGCATTTGTCTGTGTGACACTTTGTGCTCTATACTATACAAAGTAGTATTTGAAAGTACAGTATCCGTTATAAGCGGATCTCCTTATATCAGACAACAATAATATTGAAATGCTTTGATGCCTCTTACGTAGTTTATTAGGTGTCGATGGTCGACCTGAACAATGAGACTTCACCATCGTAAATTGTAAATTTTCTACAATATTCAATATCGGTCGATAGATAATCAGAAAGAGGTTTATTACAGGCGGTGGAGTTTATTGCAGCACTGGCCTCGATAATAACACATATGTTGGACATTTCTATATACAGACAGTTAGTGTATTTATTTATAGCTATTACTACATAACACAATAGATGATAGATGAGTAGATGATATGAAGAGCATGTTAAGGAAGCTAGAGGTAAAATCGGCAGAAGTGGGTCTTAAAATCAACACGAATAAGACAGTAGAGATGAGAATAGGAGTAACTAACTGTGATAAACTATACATCAACCAACAATGGTGGAGATATGTAGATGATGTGTTTTCAATATGGCCTCATAGATCAGAATTGTTGGATACATTCCTGAATATTATAAACGATCAAGAAGAGACAATAAAATTTACAATGGAAAAGGAATACAATAACACTTTACCTTTCAAATCAAATCACAACATCAACGTTAAAAAGGGAATCATTAAATCCTTATATGATAGAGCCAAAATTACTTGTTCTAACGAAAATTCATTTTTAAAAGAAAAACAATTGATAACATCTGTTTTATTAAAAAATGATTATCCTTTATCGTTTATAAATAAGGAATTGTCAAGATTGGATCGAATGGAACAGAACAACTTAGAACGGGATCCTACAACATTCACAAGAAATAATACGCGGAAAATAACAATACCATATATAAAAGGACTATCCGAGAAACTTAAAACAATAGGAAATAAATTCAACATTTCAACAACATTCAAAACCACAAACACATTGAGATCTATTCTATCTAAAACTAAACCTAGCAATGAACAAGAAAGAACAAAGAATTGCATTTATAAAATACCTTGTGAATGCGAACAATTTTATTTAGGTGAAACATCAAGACCATTAAACGTTAGAATAAGTGAACATCAGTCTTATATTAAAAATAGAGAATTTGATCGATCTCAAATATGTCAACACGCATGGGATAATGAACATAGAGTTCAGTGGAGAGATTCAAGTATAGTCCTGAAAGAAGCAGATAGTAAAAAGAGAAAAATCAAAGAAGCGGCTCTAATTATGCTAAATGAAACCAATTGTGTCGCAAATTCTCGGTAGAATGCAGTAGGATGTGGTTACCCATACTGAAAGAGGAAGTCAATAGAAAGAAAATACCACGATTAGTAAGTCAATAATATATCGAGTTAGTACAAATTTTATGTTTTAGTATTACTTATTGTATAACTATGTATTATTAATATTATTTATAATTTAAACATATTAAAGTCAGAATTTGATATTAGTTTTTTGAAGGTAAATTAAATGACGGAAATGTAAATAAAATCCAAGTTTTTGTAAATAGATGTCTACGTAAAATTATAAAGGTATATTGGCCCAATACCATAACAAATGTTAGAGAACCCATCAGAACAACAATAAAGAGGAAAATATGGAACTGGCTGAGTCACACCCTGAGGAAAGAAAATGCAGACATAACAAAACAGGCACTCAAATGGAATACAGTTGGACGAAGAAGCAGAGGATGCCCGACCAAAACATGGAGGAGTACCATTGAAGAAGACCACAAAAGTATGAAGAAAACCTGGGGAGAAATAGCAACAATGGCCAGAAATAGGGGAGAATGGAGAAGCTTCGTGGATGCCCTATCTCATTCATGGAGTAACAGGATTGCATATATATATATATATATATATGGCTCACAAATGATAGGAAGCCCGCTACAACCTGCCGATGAATGGAAGCCCGCGGTTTACGCGGTAAGGGGATTGTAGCACTGTCTTATTCCTACAGTCTTACGAAGCCCACTCGTATAAACGCGTTCACAGTGTATATGGATTACGCATTATACGAAGCCCGACGATGTTGCCATGTTTTAATTTACGTTTAAATAATACGACTGTTCTACGAGATCCTTATATGTGTATATAAGTCGTCATATTGCCTGTTATAAGAAGCCCAATTCTATTCAGCAATCTATACGAAGCATTTTAGAAGAGTCAAGATAGAACGAAAAGATGCATTGTTTCGGAGCAATTCAAACAAGATTATCTTTTTCTAAAACTTTTTTTGTTAGTTTATATACATGTTAAAGTAAAAAGTTCTACTCACAGATTTTGCCGCTAATTGTTTATTATTTGTTTAAACAATAACAATAATTGTTTTGTACAGTGTGTCCAATTAACACGTTGACGGACACTGCGCCAAATGTATAAGCAAGTGTTGTGACACTATATGTATTTTGCAAAGTAGAATAGGGAAAAATTCAACGTATATAGACGTTGTGTCACATTACATCAATGGAAATTAGACGACTATAGACGTTCTGTTCGTCAACGTGAAAAGTTGTGCATGGTCTAAATTAAAAATAGAACCATCAGTTCATTTTTTTAAGCCATATACGAGATATTATGTCAAAAAATATGAATTTTACTCAAGAGTAAAGTAGCTTTATTATTCAAAATATTAAAAATTGTTGTAATGAAAAGTTGTTTGGAATTAAGAACTATATTCTAATATGCCATTTCATCTTTCTAATTAAAAAAAAGTTGAATTTTTTTAATTATGGATATACAACATTATTTTCAGTTATTTCAATTATGATAACTCTTTTATTATAGACCAGTAAGGATCTGTGAAAAAACGTCTATTTTTGGATGTGAAAGGTGGCATTCGAATTTTTGCAGATAAAGTAAGGTGATAACTTCGTTAATAATAATTTACTTATGCTCCTTCTCAAATATGTCCGGAACATTAATAAAAAAAATAAAATATTTAAAAATTCGAAAAACGTCGATTTTTTTCTGTTTCTTTGCTTATAACTTTAAAACGATTCGTTTTGGAACAAAGTCGTAGAAAAATAAAATAAAGATAATTGAATTTTGTATGATATCGGACTGGTCAGAAATGTCTTAACTTATAACTTTTTCTGCAATATAGCAATAAATACAAAATAAGGGGGCAAAATATGCCTGTTGTTATTCAATGTTTTTAACCACTTCGGTGGTACTTAGAACCTTAGTAATTCACTTAGGAAATTCAGTATCGATTTAGCATTCGAAGCGAACAGTTCGTTTTTGCGTGTGTGATCGGTGAAAATTAGTTTTGGTGAGTCGGTAATTAATAAAATGGAAGTCAATACCATTGGCAAAGGACATCCACCCGATCGGGGAGGGACGATAAATATTAATAATATGGAACTGGATCAGGAGGAAAAACAAACACAAATAAGTCAAAATGCAAGTTCACAGGTACAAAAGGTAGCAAAAACACAATCAAATAACTTTTTTCCAGTTTATCAGGTAAGCGATAACAATAATTCTAATGAAAACCAGTTGCTAATTAAACCTATTAAAAATAAATATACACAAGGAGACCAAGGACCGTATTTTGTCTATTTACAAAACCGAAACGGGCACATTGGCCGTCTACATCGAATCGCCACCGCGCGTCTTGTGCTTTCTGCAGAACCTACGGTAAGAGATAATATAGTTCACATCAGCGTTATTGGTAGAAATAAAGTTAGAATTGAATGTAATTCATATAAAAGCGCAAATATTTTAATTGATAGTAAAAATTTATTAGAAAAAGATTATGACATATACATTCCTAATTTTATGGTACAAAAAAGTGGAGTAATTAAAGGGGTCGATAAAGGTATCTCAGAAAACGAATTAAAGGACATTATTGTTTGTAAATATGGTAATTTTAAGGTATTAAGTGTAAAAAGAATGAAAAGAAAATCAAACAACGAGCTGATAGAGACGGGTACGATAGTGGTGACTTTTAGAGGACAAATGATACCAAAAGAAGTTATCATTGAGAGAATGATATATCAAGTCGAAACCTATATACCGAGAGTAATACAATGCCTAAATTGTTTAAGGTATGGCCACGTCACTGGTCAATGTAGAGGGAAAAAAAGATGCGGACAATGTGGACAGGAGCATGAATCTGAAGCATGTGAGTTAACAGAGCCTACTTGTTTATTCTGTTTTGGAAAACACTCAGCACTGGACCGAGCAAAATGTCCTGAGTTTGAGAAACAAAAGGCTATCAAATATCTTATGGTAAACGAAAATATGGCATTTGAAGAAGCAAAATTAAAATACAGTAATAGTTATACCTCAGCCTTAAAAACATCAAATGCAGGAAATAGATATACAATAACAACAAAAAGAAAATGGAGCGAAGCCACTCAAAATAAATCGGTTTACCCATATTCGGAAGAACATGAAAATATTTTAAACAATCCTAGCACCTCTGCGTACCCGCCTCTACCAATTCCTAAGAATATTCCAATGTATCACAAACAGGTAACACAAAATAACCAAACAACAAACAAAAACCTTAGTGAAAATATATTAACAATTTTTAAAAATATATTAGGTAAAAAACTTTTGCCGACAGAAAATAAACAAATTATGGAAGAATTTAAAGATAGTCTAGAAAAATTTTTAAATGGATCTAACAAGTAAAAAAATCTTACAGTGGAATTCACGATCGATAATACACAATAAGGGACATTTCGAAAAATATATATTTGAAAATAAATTTTTGGCTATATTATTGAGTGAAACTTGGTTGAAACCAAACACAAACATAAATTTTTCTCGATATAATATATTTCGCGAAGATAGACCGCAAGGTTTTGGAGGGGTCGCAATATTATTAAATAAAAACATAAATTTTCAGAATAACTTAGATTTTTATAAAATAAATAATGTAATGTGTGTTGCAGTACAAGTCATTTTAAATCAAAATATTTTAAATCTATATTCTCTATATGCAAAACCTAAACTAGGTATATCGAAAAATGAGTGGGTCAGGTTCTTTAATAGTTTAAACAAACCATTTTTAGTGGGGGGAGACTTCAATTGCCATAATAAAATATGGGGATGTGATGAAACTGATCGCGAAGGGATAAATCTTTTTGAAGCTATGGAAGAATGTGGACTTAATTTCTTAAATGACGGTTCGGAAACATTAATTCGGAGGTCCATGAATAAAAATAAGTCAGCTATAGATCTAACAATTTGCTCAAGAGATATCTATTATAAATGCTCTTGGCACACAGAAAATATGAGTCTGGGTTCAGACCATTATCCAGTAGTTATCGAATTTGCACATGATAGTAATGTAAATACCTGTTTTGATAATAATGATATAATTAGAAATAGAATTAAATGGGATATTAAAAAAGCGGATTGGACAGTTTTCTCTTACTTGTTAAGCAATAAACAAAAAGACAATATAGGACAAAATACAGAACAAGAATATCAAATGTTTTATGATTCTATAAATGATGCTAGTAAAATTAGCATTCCAGAGAAGAGAAAAGTGACCAATGCAAAATTTAATAAACCATGGTGGAATAATGAATGTAGGGATGCTATTAGACTACAAAAAGAGGCCTTTTTACAATTTAAAAGAATATCTAATCACGAAAATTACTTAAAATATCAGCAAGCAGAAGCATATAAAAAAAGAATTATTTTAAATAGTAAAAGAGCCTCATGGAAAAATGTATGTAATAGTTTGAACAAAAATACACCGATAGGTAAAATATGGAGTGAGATTAGAAAATTAAAAAACGCCTATAATCCACCTAAAAATCCAATAGTTGAAAATGAATGGATCGAACTATTCTTTAACAAAATTGCCAGACCTTGGGTCCTAGAGGAAGAAATTACATGTACAACGAACAGTACAATCACTGAAGACAGTAAATTTCTAACAGAATTATTTAATTTGGAAGAGCTTAAAAATTGTTTAAAAAACAATAACAACTCAGCTCCAGGAAAGGACAGTATTCACTATAGTATGCTATATAATTTGCCTATCCAAAGAAAAATACAACTACTAAATATAATAAACCGCATATGGACAAGCATGGAAGTTCCAAACTCATGGAAAGAATATATTATAGTCCCAATTCTCAAGCAATACAAACCCGCAAATTGTCCTGATTCATACAGAGGCATTTCGCTATCGTCATGTATCTTGAAAACATTGGAGAGAATGATTAAACAAAGATTAGAATTTTGGCTGGAGAAAAATTCTCGACTCTCTCCAACACAATTTGGATTCCGAAAATCATGTTCAACAATGGAAAACTTATCACACTTGGTACTAGATGTTTACAACTCATTTTCTACTAATAAGTCAGTTGTAGCTACATTTATAGACGTCGAAAATGCATATGACAATGTTAATCTGGTAAGCCTGTATCACCAAATGAAGAAAATAGGAATCCCAGATATACTATGCTGGAGAATTTATAAACTTTACAGTAATAGAATCTTGTATATCCAAATTGGGAATAAACTATTAGGTCCCAGAATATCAAACATTGGGATACCTCAAGGAAGTATTCTAAGCCCAATATTATATGCTATTTATACTTCGGATATAGGTAAAAGCATATCAAATAGTACCCAAGGTAAAATATTACAGTTTGCAGATGACATATGTATTTACGTAGACCAAAACGAGATAGAAAAGGGCTGCAAAATAATAAATGAAGTATACAGTTGTTTACTTGAAGACTTGTATCACTTAAATTTAACAATATCTTTAAATAAAACACAAATTTGCATATTCTCCAGAAAGCAAAAACTTCCCGAACTAGTAAAAATACAAAACGTCCAGTTCAAAGTTCAACCTAAAATTAAGTATTTGGGGATGATATTAGATAGAAAACTGAGCTGGAAAGACCATATTGAATACATTGTGACAAGAGCTGAAAAAGGTTATAATGCATTACGAGCAGTAAGTCACATAACTTGGGGAGCAGATGCCAATATTTCATTAATAATGTACAGATCATACATAAGATCTATTTTAGATTATGGATGCATATTTTATAATCAGGCAGCCAAAACTCATCTTAAAAAAGTAGACGTGTTATCAAATAAATGCCTTCGATTATCTATCGGAGCTCTCATAAGCACCCCATTGTCAAATTTAAGTATAGAGTGTAATGAACCACCACTATACCTAAGAAGAAAAACTCTATGCGAAAAGTTTATACTTAAAAGTATTGCTAAAGAGAGTTTAATAGGGGATAAGTGTCAAAAACTTTTTATACATGACCTAACGAGTGAATACTGGAAGAAAAAACCTTCTTTACTACTTGCTGAAACATATAACAGCTTGCGCCAATTTAAAAATAAATTATACACATCAAAAATATCACCCACATTTCAAATATATCTAAATAGCACTCCTAATATACAGCCAATTTACATGAAAGATTATTCGAACTTTCCAGCGAATTTAAGGAACTCTATGTTTAATGCAGATATAGAAACACTATGCCCACAGTATTACCAAATTTATACAGATGCCTCAAAGATTAACTCTAAAGTTGCTGCTGCCATATGGGACCCTAAAACACAGTACAAAGAAGGAATAGGACTGGATGAAGATACCACGGTATTTACAGGCGAACTAATAGCAATATTGAAAGCAATGCAATACATAGCCACGATCAACAATAACAACAATAGATTCGTAATACTGTCAGATAGCAAAAGTGCTCTAAGTAAATTGGAAAAGTGGACAGGACATAACAATCATATTATTATAGAAATAATAAGAAACTTTATCGAACTCAAAGCCAAAGGCAAAGAAATATCTTTCTGCTGGATAAAAGCTCATTGCAATTTAAAACACAATGAAATTGTAGACAAACTAGCAAAGAGTGCTACAGAACTAGAAACTAACTGTGAATATAAGCTAACACTAAATGACGCATATGCTTATATTAATAACAACAAAATGAATAACTGGAAAGAATGGTATACCAACTCCAAAAAGGGACTGTATTATAAAAGTATTCAAACAGATATTCCATCTAAAGGCTGGTTTAGTGATTATCAAGGCAACAAGGTCCTCATATCATATATATGTAGACTTAGGTTTGGTCACTCCTTAGTTCCAGAACATAAATATAAAATAGGATTGTCTGACACAAACTGTTGTGAATGTGGAGAATTAGGATCCGCAGAACATATGATATTAGATTGCAAACTAAAAGAAAAAGAAGTAGAACATTTTATAAATCAAATTCATACTAAACAACACATAAGAAAACCTTTTAGTTTACAAACACTGATTGCTACAAAAGATAAAAGTATCTACGAGATCCTAATTAAACACATTAATAATATAAAACTAAAATTGTGAAATTATATATATAAGTTACCTTTGTTTACCCCATTTGTTGACCCTCCTTTCCGTGGTCTGGTCTTGTTTGATTTTGCTCTGAAAGACCCCTGAGCACTTATGTATCCCAGTTAATAATCCTTAGGTTAGGAAAAAAAGAAGAAAAAAAACACATAATAAATAAATAAAAAAATAAAAAAAAATATATAAATAAATTACAAAAAAAAATAAATTAAAATAATTAAAAAAAAAAAGAAAAAAAAGAAAAAAAAATAATAATAAAAAAAAAATATGTGTGTATATATATATAAAATAAAAAAAAAATGAAAGAAGCTATCATTAAAATAATAAGTACTTATATTTGTAAATCATTATTATCAAATAGGTCATTCATATTCAAAAATATAATGAGAGTATAACAGATATCTCTAAGATTTTAGTTAGTAAACAAATTTGGTTCGGCTAATGGATTAAGTCCACAGTCAAGAAATCCGATAGCACACACACACTTAGGAAATTCTTTGTAACATACTTAAACCGTGTACCAAATTTCATTAAAATCGACCTAATAGATTTTGCATAATAAATTTGCAATTTAAATGTTTTTAAAAAAGTTCAAATTTTTTAAAATTTTTCTGAACAAAAAGTAGACCATTTAGAAGTTGTCTAATTTTTTTACATATAAAGAGGTGCTTTACCTATCTAATACAGTTTACAGAATTAAAATCGGATTATTTAAGGGGCCTCAGCAATGTTTTAAAGTTATAAATAATTTTTTGGCTTATAAACAAATAGCTTTGTTTAATAATAAACAATTAATTTTTAGCAATGCAAATAATTAAAACCGGTATAATTTGATTTAAACTTTCAAATTATGTCAGCAGAATTGCTATTTTATTTTTTAATCAAAATTATTCGCGTTCAAAAATTGCACTTTTTCGATTTTTTGAAAGTTCCACTGCGTTTATCTCGAAAACTATGCATCCTACGAAAAAACTTGTAAGAACATTTTTTGCTTAGACTTACCCAAGAAATATAAAAAAATGTTTTATTTTGCGAAAAATCGATGTTATGTAATTCCTCAAGTTCTTTGTTTATAACAATTTTATTGACATCCGGATCAACTGTTACCCAAAAAAATCGTGTTCCACGGGTCAAAAAATACATAAAAATCTTGGGTAAGTCCATCTAAATAAAGGAGCGCGCAGCACCCCCTCCTGGCCACAGGACTAATTTGTTTATAAGCCAAAAAATTGTTTATAATTTTAAAACATTGCTGAGGCTGCTTAAACAATCCCATTTTAATTCTGTAAAGTGCATTAGATAGGTGGAGTGCCTCTTTATATGTAAAAAAATTGACAAATCTTTGTATATACTAGTTTTTGTTGTGCAAGATTTTAAAAAATTTTAATTTTTTAAAAAAAGTTTAGATTGCAAAATTATTATTCAAAATCTAGTAAGTCAATTTTAATGAAAATTGGTGTACGGTTTTAGCACATTACAAAAATTTTCTAAGCGAATTAGGAAGGTTCCAAGTGTAACCTAAGTGATTGAAAATAATTGAATAAGAACAGGCTTGTTTTGCCCCCTTATTTTATATTTATTGCTATTTTGCAGCAAGGGTGATTAATTAAGAGATTTTTAACCAATCGCATCTGATAGAAAATTTAATTACCTTTGTTTTATTCCTATACGACGTTGTTCCAAAATGAATCGTTTTAAAGTTATAAGCAAAAAAAGTTGAAAAAAAAACGAAATTTTTTGAAATTTTTAAATATTTTATTTTTTTTATTAATGTTCCGGGCATATTTGAGACGGAGCATTAATCAATTATTATTAACGAAGTTATCACCTAACTTTATCCGCAAAAATCTGAATGCCACCTCTCACCTCCATCTAAAAACAGATCCTTACTGGTCTATTATTAATTATACGAAAAAAAGTTATCCTTTGTAAAAAGTTCTGCATGGCCAAAGACCTTAAATACAACCATCTTATATCAATTTTGATTAATTTTATACGAGGTATGTCATAAAAGATAAATTTCGATCAAGAATAAAGTACCTTTATAGTTCACAATATTTCAATGAGAAGGATGGAATATTGGAAGATGGTTTTTAGTGTTGTTCTGAAGCTATTTTCTTGTGGCATTTTTATAATTATTTTGATTGGGAAATAAGCCACAATTAAATTGAAAAAATAATTTTATTAACGTTTAGACGCCCAAATCGGATGTCCTTGTCAAAATACAAAATATTACCGAGTAAATATTAGTAATGTTTTATATTTTGACAACGACATCCGATTTGGGCGTCGAAACGCGAATAAAATTATTTTTTCAATTTAATTGTGGCTTATTTCCCAACCAAAGATAGATTCCCAACCTAGCGACCCGGCATTGGTCGCTAGGTAGATTGTTACGCGAGTGGTCGCGCGTGAGATTTTCTCTCACATATCCAAATTTTACCTTTTTTTACAAAATAAAGTTTTTAAAACAGTTTTTAAACTTTTTTTATTAACTAATAATAAGAAAAAAAGAATGTAACCTAATATAGATAATAATATAATAAAATAAAAAGAAATAATCGGAATTAAACCAATATTAATCAATCTCCGTATCTTGATAATTTACGGCACAGCACACAAATATAACAAGAATGCTCTGGAAAAATTGATTGATGACAATTACAATTTTTTTTTACATTATTTTAGGTTTTAAGTGCCAAAATAAAATTAATTTTTATGTACAGTTCGTAACGCGGGTGGTCGCTTGATGAGAGAATGTCTCACTTGAAGCGCGCTGACTCAACAATTGGGTGATATTAGGTCAACTGAGTCACTATCTAAGCGGACGATTCTATTAGATTGTCGAGGGAGGATAGTTAGGAGACTAGAAGGAACTACAGATCTTATAATTTCCCAGAAAAAAAATTCTGTGCAATTTTCTGAAACCGTGAGAGAAAATCTCATATAACGACCACTGGCGGGTTAATGATGGTTTTTAGTTCTAAACAACTTTACATAAGCACAATTTTCAATATTGTGAAAAATAAGGGTATATTATTTAAATACTCTTGGGAAAATTCATATTTTTTTTATATACCTCGTATAAAATTGACAAAATTTGATATTAGACGGTTGTATTTTAGGTTTTAGACCCTGTAGAACATTTTATAAAGAATAACTGTTTTTCGTAAAATGAATAATAAAAGAGTTTTCCACCTACCTCTACCGAAAGTATACTTTTCCGGACCTGATTGTAGGGAGCAAAGTTGTACTTTTCCTCCCTAGGGAAGAAAAGTAAAAGTGACATCATGGTATTTCATTCATAAAAATATAACTTTTTGACGCCCTGTACAATATCTATTTTCTATTACGTAAGTTTGTATACATTTTAACGTTTATTTATAAAACACCCTGTATTTCACAGAATGGTAAAAAACTGTAAGCTGTTATTTTGATTTAACAATGTTTACATTTTTATTTTGACTTATATTTGACAGTTGACAGTTATATTGTACGTACTTATTAGTTTTAGTTCTAATAAATTTTGTTGGTTAGTTACATAAATAAATTAAGTAAACATGAAAAAATGACTTGTTATTTGAGGAAGGTGGAAAAACCATATGTATAACATGGGAGTAAAGTGCCTTTTCCTCCCTTGAATGATTACTGCCCTCCGCTACGCGTCGGGCAGTAAACTTCATTCTCGGGAGGAAAAAAAGCACTTTCCTCCCTTGTTATACAAATATCTATATGTATCATAATTGAAATAAACAACTAAAAATAATGTTGATTAGAAAAATTTTCAAATTTTTTTTTTGCCATTAGAAGGATGAAATTGCATATCAGAATATAGTTCTTAATTCCAAATAATCATGTTAAATTATATAATTTAAAATAATTTTAAAAATATCGTTGAATTTTGTTTCTATTTTGTTTTTGATTATGCTGAATCCGAATATGGCATTACAATTTGAAAATGCTTATAAAGAAGCTCTTCTACACTATGTCTGCGTACCAGAACCTGCGAACCATATTTGATACATTTTTATTACAAATTTTACGAAAAAAAGTTAATTCTTCATAAATTGCTCTGCATAGTCTAAAATCTAAAACCCAATCATCAGATATCAAGTTTTATCAAGAATAACTTTTTTCGTAAAACTGGTAATAAAAAAGTTATTAATAGGTTCGAAGTTACGCAGACATAATGTTTAAGAGCTAAACATATTTTTGTTGAAAATTTATTATTGTTCAAGCTTATTATTAAATTTATTTTGGTAAGTTTTAGAGAAAACATTTTTGATCACTTTTTATAAACAATTTTTTAGTTGGTAATTTTCGGTTTTTGTATTAGGTACATTTTTGTTATCTTTCTTAATTTTTGTCAAAAAGGAATAGTTTCATTCATAGTTTCATAGTTTCATTTCTAAAATAAAATTGAGTAAATTTTAAAAAATACATCAAATGCTTTAAAAAATCACCTATAAAATTGTAAAAAATCTTTTCAAACTTGAGTAATACCGTTTTAAAGTGCTGGTAATTCTGTAAACTACGTTTTTACTTAAAACTTACGTAAAAGTTTTCAAAAATTGCATTTTTGCGTCATATCATTTGAATTAAATTTTTGGCATTTTTTTGAATGAAACATTGTTTAGTAAGATGTTTGAAAGGTAAGTTGTGCAAATTTGAGAGCTTTATAAGAAAAATTTTATTAGTTACACATTTTTAAATAATGTTTAAACAAAATTCAGCCCACACCGTACTTATGCCCATACATTTTATTTCTTTTTATTATAACCATAAGATAGCTTAATTGTTCTTCTTTCCAATTAAGCTATCCTTTCTTGTTCCTTCTCTTAATTTTCTTCTTTCTTGTCCAATTTGTAAAATTTTATTTGATCCATTAATTAGAGAAATACACTGAAATAACTCAGCCGTGCACTTCGCTAGTTTACAGTGCGCCAATGTTTGTGAGAAGGGTGACTTTAGCGTTATAAATAAAAAATTATAGAAGCTACAGATTTAATTTTATAAAAATTTTAATCTTATATTTAGGTTTTTTTCAATAGTCTGAATTTTTCAATAGTCAAGTCAGTTTTTTTCTAAAATTTATATTTTCGGGGTTATTTAAAGAAACATCTAATTTCGCAGTTCATTTGTTTAATAAAAAATTAAGTGCCCACTTCTAGAGTAGAACTTTTTAATATGTTGTTTATTAAACATTTCTTAGGGCCATCGGTACATAATTCGCAAATATTTTAAGGCTATCCCTACTTTTTCTGTCTTTACACGGCAAATTACGTGTAGTAAAATTGTCACTGGTATGGATATGTAAACGTTACTTGACAATTTCATCATTAACTGTAAAGATGGCTTTTGAATGTTCTTGGATAACTTTTACTAGTATAATTAATTGCCTTAATTGTTAATTCAGTTAATTAATATGATTATTTCATATTTCCGACCAATAGAAAGCTACAGAAATACAAATTAAATTGATCATTTTTGATAATATCCCATCGTCAAGTATATTACGTCAGATGCCCTTCGTTGCTGTGAAAAAATACATTCAGTGACATTAATGACAATTACTGTTTTAAAACTTATAAAAGTGATGACTTTCAATCGTCAAATATTTATAACAACTGTGTGTTTAATTGTACTAATTTGTACTTACATAAATAAATTACAATAAAATTTTGGTTTTAAACAGTTTTATTCATGAAATAATCGCAGCAAATTGCAGCTCCATCTCTGAAATTATTATCGGATTGTTTCCCTCGTGCCACTTGACGTAATTTCACTCCCCTTCGGGTCGTGAAATTAATACTGTCAAAGTGTCACTCGGGAAAAATTCGATAATTTCAGAGCTCTTTTGCAATTACTACTGATAATTTTTTCACTACTTATGTATTCAGTAATAATTTATCTACTGTACAACAAAAGCTAATAATCAATCGAAAAAAGAGGAAAAGTGATAAAGTGATTTTTTAATACTTATATTGTTACTATGAAACGCTTACAATTTTGAACATCTGTAACAACACAATACTTGGATCACTGAATATATCCTGGTGTATTCTCTGCTTTGGATCTTCCATAAATAATAAACAATAAATAACTTTTTATTAAGTTCACGTCTTAAATCAATTATTTATTAAACACATTATCAATATTATTTAATCAACAACTGAAAATATTCCCAATGCCAGGTCAAATATTTAAAATTGTCACTGTCTGACTGACAATATGCTGGCAATATTCTATTTACTACTGACAAAGATTTGGAAAATATTACCACGGACATTGTGTTCATTTTTTTTCAAATCCTGAAAAAAAAAACAATAAATATTTTTGAAAAATTTAAACGCAAAATGAAAGACTAAATTATTACCGAGGGCCGAAAGTCTCTTACAATAAATAAAAAGTTTATTTTGAATGAGATATTTTGAAATTAAAAGTAACACTAAATTTTCTTTTAGTTTTTTAGCCCTGTAACTTATTAAAATAAACATTATAGAAGTTCTCAGGGACTTTCGGCCCTCGCTAATAACGTAATCTCTTATTCTGAGTTTAAAATTTTCAAAAATAATTATTAGTTTTCTCAGAATTCGAAAAAAAAAATTAATTCCATTTGAGTAGCATTTCAGCAGAAACTACGTACCCATCCCCTTAATGAAATTAAAAAACATCTATATTGTTTGATTTTTTCCGAAGGGAAAATCTATATGCATTTGTATTAAATATTTTGTATTTGTATTAAATGAGGCGCTCAGAGCAACAGTGACACAGTCCACAAATTGAGCATTTTTAGATTAATACATCAATAAAAGCAGAAAAATTGGATATATGGTTCAACAGTGGTCTACACAATCTAGCTCTATATTTGGCAAGATGGCACTACATAATGTATTGTTGCCTTGACAAATACTAAAAATACGAATGAAACAGTGGCCTAACCCTCAATTGTGTGGCTCAGACCCATCAAACAAGTATTCATCGTATCAGAATCAGAATAATACGCATAATTCATAAGAATGACTATTTTTAATTTTATAAAGTAATATTTAATAATAATAACTTTAACCCCGTCCTTGACTGAGTGGTAAGAGCGCCTACCTTTGGATCGAAAAATCCGAATGGTTGTGAGTTCGAATCTCACCAGGGTCAGAAATGTTTCATTTATTATAAATTAATAAATGAAAATAGTTTCTGTCCTTGTGGGATCGGTACTCACCGGAGGGACCGCAGACGTTCGGATACAGTTAGCGTCTCTTTGCAAAGACAATGACGTCAACTTTGCAAAGTAACAAGACACTTACTCAACACACACACACACTACACATTACACTAGGTACCTAACTGTTAAAAATTACCGTACCTACCATGCCAATGGCCATTAGTTGTCGAGGCATTGACCTTTTTTAAATAAAAAAAAAACAATAATTTAATTTGTCATATTAATTTCCTATTTGGTAGCAAATTTTGTGGCTTATTACAAACTAAAATAGTAAATTAGTAATACAAAGTATTAATTTGTATTAATTGTATCAATTAAAATAAATAATTCTTTTGCGATTCAATTTTTAAATCTTTTTTCTGTCGGTATCTTACTGTGTACAGGTAATGCTAAGAATTACCATAATCTGTTCTCGGGAGTCTTAGTACACAAGATTAATGACGATGAACGACCCAAAAATACGAAAAATGTGCATTGCCAGGTAATAATAAAAATGTTTACAAGCTAATAGTACTTTGAGGAATACGCAAAAACGTTGCCAAACTTCAGGGCTTCTTATAATCGGTAGCTCAATGTGGGCTTCCTAACGCTGCTGAACTTCTACAGAGTATATACTTTTTTTCGCAGCGCAAACTGGTGGTAGATACCATGAACTACGAGTGTATGTTTTGATAATAATTCCAGGCATAAGCAGCCCGGGCTTCGTATTGTTAATCATGATTTCAGAGCTACCTATGGTACATTTCTAAAATTTGTCCGAATATATATGAAGCCCAAGCGTATTCACATGTTCTGAGCTTGGTTAAAATATCGAGAGATGGTGTAAAGTACGTTTTTTGGGGAAATAACATTAAAGAATTACGAAGCCCGAATCCGGGCTTCGTAAGGAGGTGTCGGGCTTCGTATGACCGGTGCGATATAGCGTTTTTGGCTTCCTAAAGTCGGAATCCATATATATATATATATATATATATATATATATATATATATATATATATATATATGAAATGGATAATTGCATTTTAGTTGGATTCGAACCTCACCGGAGCCCGACTAGTTTCGAGTCATGTCAACTCGTCATCAGGGGACACTAGGTGAGTGTTCGAATTCAAGTAAAATGCAATTATTATTTGGTGGATTTATAGAAGAAACCCACCAGAGTATGCTTAGCGCGACCTCTATGTGTGAAATGAGAAAATAAAATATTCTCTTGGTAGCCCGGCGAATAGCAAAATCAAGCTTTATAACAATAAAACTATGAAAGGCGATGTAACGGAATCCTTTTTCCGACAATACATCATGCAAACACCGTTTGGGCTAACCAATTCGTCTCTTACTGGAGAATACAGTAAAATGAAATGGATAATTGCATTTTAGTTGGATTCAAACCTCACCGGAGCCCGACTAGTTTCGAGTCATGTCAACTCGTCATCAGGGGACACTAGGTGAGTGTTCGAATTCAAGTAAAATGCAATTCTTATTTGGTGGATTTATAGAAGAAACCCACCAGAGTATGCTTAGCGCGACCTCTATGTGTGAAATGAGAAAATAAAATATTCTCTTGGTAGCCCGGCGAATAGCAAAATCAATCTCCCTCTTTTTTTATTTTTCTCGGTTTTTAAGACTTTGATGTTTTCGAAGTCAAATTTATATTTCTTCCCATTTTCATGATTTGTAAGCGCAGTGGTGTTGTTTTTATCACATTTGTGGGAACGAATTCTAGATTGAAGCAGTTGACTGGTTTGCTCGATGTAGACACCTTCACAGTTAGTACATGGTATCTCGTAAACAACATGTGATTTTTTAAGTTTTGGAGTCTTCGTTTTCAATTTGGTAAAATATTTATTTAAAAGGTTGTTGCCCTTGTGAGCCACTGTTATGTTATGTTTGGCTAAAAGATGCATCAGTTGTTCAGATAAACCATTTATATACGGCAGAGTTGTATACATAGTCTTGGTGTTGTTGCTTTTGTTGTTATTAGTGTTGTTGTAAAATTTATTTAGTCTGGATTTGAATATCGTTTCGATTAAATGTTTGGGATAATCATTGCTTAGGAGTGCATTTTTTGCTTTTTTTATTGCACTTGCTCTGTACTCTGGATCTGTCAGTTTAATAGATCTATCAGCAAGACCTATAATTACGGACTTCTTCTGGGAGAATGGATGATGGGATCTATAGTTAAGATATCGTCCAGACCACGTATCTTTTGTGAACCACATAGTTTTTATTGTGTTGTTGGTATGATGTAAAGTGACATCCAGAAAATTTATTTTATTACGTTGTTCAATTTCTAAAGTAAATCTTAGTTTTGGATGGTAGCGGTTGAAATTGTCTAAAATTTCATTGATTTTATTAGTTGGGATAGCACATACACAGTCGTCGATGTAGCGGTAGAAGAATGGTATATTAAAATCTAAGTGATCTATGACAGATTCTTCTAAATCTTCCAAAACCAGCTGAGCGATGACACTGGATATACTTGCACCCATTGCACATCCATCGATTTGTTGGTATATTTCGTCTTTGTATAAAAAGTATGTTGAGTTTAATGTTAACTCTACAGATGATTGGAATTCTTGCAATGGGAGGTCAGTGTACTTTTTTATGTCATTCCACTTCTTTTTAATGATGTCAGTGGCTTTTCCAAGATTCCAAGTTTTATTGGGATATTAGTGTAGAGTGAAACGACATCTAAAGATATTAGTATACCTATAGTCGCCAAGAATATGAATATTTTTAATTTTAGAAATAAGGTCATTGGAATCTTTAATGTAATAAGGATTTTTATTTGTGACATTAGATATAATGTTTTTTAAGAACTTTGAATGCTTCTCGAATGGTGATTGAATGCAAGAAACGATAGGACGTAGAGGTACATCTTTCTTGTGTGTTTTAGGTAATCCATAAATTTTTGGTGGAATAGAATTGTGTAGCTTAAGTGATTTTGCTGTATTTGGTGATATATAACTATTTTTGTCCCATCTGTCAATCAGATCATTATTTCTTTTTTGAAAAATGTTGGTGGGATCATTCTTAAGTTTACGATATGTGGTTTCGTCTTTTAAGAGATCATTCATTTTATTGTCGTAATCATTAGATTCCATTATAACGGTTTTGTTGGTTTTGTCTGGTTTTAGCACAACTACATTCGGATTTTCCCTCAAGAAAAAAAAAACAAGAAGAACATTTGGAACAAGAAGAACATATAGAACAAGAAGACATTTTAGACACAACAATCATGGAAACAGGAAAAAAGGAATTGTCAGATTTAGAAAAGTTATTACAACTAATGCATATACAATCACAAAAAATGGATAAAATGGGTAAAAATCAGGAAGAAACATCAAAGAAAATGGATGGAATACATCAAAAAATGGATAAAATGCAAGAAAATCAGGAAGAAACAAAACGAGTAATGCAAGAAAATCAGGAGGAAACAAAACAAGCAATAAAAGAGAACAACAAGAAAATGGAGGAACGCATAGAAAAGTATCAAAAGGAAGTAAAAGGATATTTGACAATGATCAAGAACGAGATGGGACAACAAGAGACAGAGATTAAAGAAATCAAAAATAAAATGAAGGATATACGAAATTGCCAGACAAATGACATAGAGAACTTAGAAGCAAAATTTGAAAATGCTTTGCAAGAAGACAAGAAAGAATTAGAAGAAAGATGCCGAAATAATAAAAAACTAATTGATGATATCAGAAAACAACGAGAGACGGGAGACAGGAGATAAATACTCATCCAAAGTCCGGGTGATATAAAAATACAGTTTGGCGGGGACGTAAAAAATTTACACCCAGTAATTTTCATAACTAATTTAAAAAGAAAGTACAATACATCGGTAACTTCGAAACAGCCAAAGAAACGATAAGGAACCATCTTAAAGATGAGGCGAGTTTATGGTTTGATAGCAAAGAAGAAGAATTGGACAATTGGCATAAATTCGAACAAAAGTTCCTGAGTTATTTCTGGGGAAAAATACAACAGCTAGAAATAAACAAGGAGTTGCAAAATGGGAGGTGCCATGATAGAATGGGTATTTCAGAAAAAACATACGCACTACAATAATTATACAACAATGCAAAACACCTACAGTACAATTATTCGTCCGAACAGCTAGTAGAACTGATAGCCAGACATTTTGAAGATACCTTAGAAGATCACATAACTTTACAAAACTACAAAGATATTGACAGTTTGTGCCAATTCTTACAAATACGAGAAGCAAAAATGAGAGAAAGACAAATAAGAAGATCGCAAGAAAATTATAGACAACGCGAAAACCAAGACTATAGAGATAGAGGACAAAACTTTAGGAGAGATTATACAAGAAGAAAATTTATTCCGAGGATGGAAAACGAAAATAGAGACAACGGAAGAGGAAACTATGAACGAAGAAATCGGCAATGGAACGAAGACAGATATCGAGAAAACCAGAATAGAAATAACACCCGCACATATCAAGAAGACAGAAATGATAATAGAAGGAATGAACAGGAAAATCGTGGAAACCGATGCGGGTCCGACAGACCAAGAGAAAATAGAAGAGCGGTAAACAATACGCAAATAGGTGAATATGAGGATGAGAGACAGAGTGACGAAAGAAGAAGCGAAGAAGAACAGCAAGCGTCTTTTCACGAATTCGCTCACTAGACACAAAAGAACAAACAGGAATTTTTTGTCACCCGAAGGAATTTATTAAATTAGCAGGAAATAATGATAAAAGAAATGGAGTAAATTAAAAATTTGTAGATGGTTTTATCAATGAGAAACCGATTAAAATTATGATTGATACTGGTTCGGAATAGTATATTGTGCAACAAGTGCAGAAAGGTACTAATTTTTCATGAGTTTGAAAAGTTGCGGTACGAGCGCAAGCGAGTGCCGCAATTCAAACGAGTGAGAAATTACCTTTCTGCACGTGTTTCACACTATACTTTTTCTACAAGCACAGTTTTTCCTAAAAATAAAAATCACAATTTCCAAACGACGATTAATTATAATAGGTACCTATGTGATAAATTTTAAACTGTATTTAATTTATTTTATCGTATGGCATAGATACAACAAGAACACATAATTTTAAAAAAAAGTATATAAAACACTACATGAAGTATCACAAACGAACATCTAATGTATTAATATACTGTAAAACATTTTCGGTCGCATTCAGGAACTCATCGAAAACTCCAGGGTATCGCCTTCGGGGGCATTCCTCAATAATGTGGCGGATGGTCTGCCGTTGCGCACCACAATCACACTCAGGAGTAAGGGCCTTTCCCCATCTATGCAAGCTGTCAGCACATCTACCGGTCCCTGTCCTTATTCTGTTCAGCGCCGTCCATGTATTGCGGGGCAGTTCAAAGCCTGGCGGTTTCTGATCGATACAGGCCATTTGGTGTGATTCCTGTGGTGAGTCGCTCTCCCATTGTCTTCTCCAAGCGTTGGTGAGGTCGAAATGTTCCTGATGTAGGGAGGTGGCCCTTAACAATGGGGGATATCTGGAGCGCAGTCTTTTCATTTCGATATCAAGCTTATCATGGTGGATGGGTAGTTGATGGTTAGCCTCGATTTTTCGATATTCTCTGAGAAGAGAATGACTTCTTCTTAGTTTAGGCGGTGGAATGTGACTCAGAATGGGAAGCCAATAGTTCGGTGTTGGTCGAATTGTACCTGAGATCATTCGCATTGTCTGGTTTAATTGGGTGTCAATGATCTTCGTGTGTTTGCTATTGAGCCATACCGGCGAAGCATATTCAGCCGCCGAGTATACGAGTCCGAGAGCGGATGATCTGAGTACGGAGGCTGAGGACCCCCATGTGGTGCCACATAGCTTTTGGATTATATTATTTCGCGTCTTCAGTTTTTCTGCCGTTCTTTGTAGGTGTTCCTTAAAACTTAAGGTTCTGTCAAGAGTCACTCCAAGATATTTTGGTGTTGAGTTATGAGCGAGTAGTCTGTTTTCAAAGTGAACGGAGAGTTTTTTGTTGGCTTGGGCATTATTAAGATGGAAACAGCACACTTCAGTTTTCGTTGCATTGGGCCGTAGCCTCCATTTGCGAAAATATTCACCCATAACAGCAAGGTCATCCGTCAGTATTGTCTCTGTAACATTCATGTTATTATGTCTTGCTGCAATGGCCCAATCGTCAGCGTACCCAAATTTCTGCGAAGTTGTCCTAGGTAGGTCCGCAATGTATAAATTAAAGAGTAAGGGTGCCAAAACAGATCCCTGTGGCAGTCCATTGCTGAGCTTCATTTGGACACTTCTTAAGTTGCCCATTGTGACGTGAAAAGGTCTGTCGGTGAGCATGCTATCAATGAGTTTGGTTACCTTTTGGCACGGGATGGCACGGATCAGTTTGCAGATTAGTCCTTGTCTCCAGACGGTGTCGTATGCAGCTGATAGGTCAATGAAAGCAACGGATGTTTTTTGCTTTCTTTGAAAACCTGCTTTGATATGTGTTGTTAGGGATAGGATCTGATCTGTGCAGCTGCGGTTAGGTCTGAACCCTGCTTGCTCAATAGGTATCACCCCCAATATGGTGTTACTAATTCTGTTGTGGATTAAGCGTTCCAACAGTTTATAGACACAGCTCAGCAGTGCAATCGGTCGGTAGTTTTGGGGTTGATCATTTGCTTTTCCTGGTTTCAATATAGCTATAATGGAGGCCTTTTTAAGGAAATGGGGGATTTCTCCTGATTTTAATATATCTGTGTAGAAATCAGCCAGCCATTTCCTAGCATATTTGCCACAATGGAGTAAAAATTCTGGATGTATTTTATCGGAGCCAGGTGCCTTTCCAGATTTAATTTCTGATATTGCTGAGGTAATTTCTTCTGGAGTAAACTCGTCAGAGTATTCAGATGTAGGCGGGCATGCAGACTTTAATATTTTTAGGTCTTGTTTTACTTTGGTGGTGTGGTCACGATCTCTAGGTGCCCTTGAGTTTGCTACAATGTGGGAGGCCACTCTGTTGGGAACTATTGGTACTTTGTCTCTAGTTGAGTGTCTGCTACTACCAAGTTTTCTAAGTAAGGACCACGCTTTTCTGCTTGATTTACTAAAGTCTAGTTTTTCCACAGTTTCCATCCATTTTTGCCGTCTGGCTGCATCCAAACTGTGCAGCAGTTCGTCCGCAATTTCTCGGTCTTGGCTTTCGTTGTATTCTTGATACAATTTTTCGCATTTTTCATCCCATCGTGGGACATAATCTCTACGATATCCTCTGGGTATAGTTTTCTTCGCTGTAGATATAACTGCGCCAACAAACCTCATATAGTTTGTACGTGTTGGGGTTATCCATCCGAGAAATTTGTCCAATCTCGCAGTAAAAGTCGCCCAGTCTGCTTTTTTAAAGTTCCACCTAGGTCGAGGGAAAGATGTTATTATTGGTATTTTGATGCCAACTTCTATTACAACTGGTCTATGTTGGCTATGTGGAAAATCTGGGAGCACTGTACGTGAAGCTGCCAGGGGTTGATCGTTTTCGTTTGTGGAGACAAAGGATAGGTCTGGGTTGTATTCTCGCCTCCAGGCTGCAGATCGAAAAGTTCCCCTATCTTTAGCGTCAAAGACTAAATACGTGCCAGCCCCTTCGCTCCAATTTATCAAAGCCTCGCCGTTTTGATCACTTTGTCTATACTTCCAGAGTTCGTGATGGCTGTTAAAATCTCCAACATACACTGAGGGGTGTGGGTGGGCGTGAATAACATGCGGAGGCCACAGGACTGCCGGTGGTTTATAAATATTGCTGACAGTAATTTCGCCAATTTGTATGGTAACCGTATGAATGTTATTTATGTCTGATGTAGAACATATGTGTGCATTTTCTATTTTGTTTCGTACATAGGTTGCTACTCCATAAGCTGGATGGTAAGTTGCACCCAGTAAATCGTAACCATGAATTCTTCCTCTAGCGAGAATTTGTTCCTCGTTTTCTACATGGATTTCCTGAATTGCGACTACGTCGATATTATTTTCAATGAGTACCTTTTGAAGGTACTCACATTTACTTCTACTAATACCTTCTATATTTAAATGGCATATTCGGACGCTTGGTCCGAGTCGTTTTGTTGCTTGGTCCTGAGAAGGTCCCTTTAAGTTGTTGGTTGGAGGCATATCTTATTATTTTAATTATTTTAATGTGTTCCTTGCCAGGAGATCTAGAGATTCTAGATTGTCTGGCTGCCTATTGTGCTAGTTCATTTAGCATTACCCAGGGTGCACGTGTAGTATTCTACTACGGACGCGAACTAGCTTTACACCCCTGTATTTAATTAATACCTACTAATCAATTTAAATTCCTTATACCTAAATAAATTGCACAGAAATCAGTTAAAAAAATAATGCACTGCCTTAATTTGTTTAAATTTAAACAATTATTACACATTATTGACATTATATTTATGCAGTCACGGATTTACACAAAACCTACTTCATTCGACGTCTCTTGCACAGGTTGCTAAATCCTTATTGGTTATTTGATAATTATAAAATGTTTAATAAGAATAAAATTGTAAAATAAAACAGTTGTAACATCCATAATTTAGTTTCTATGCTATAGTTAAATATAATAATTGTCTTATAGGTTATATATTTGTCTAAAGTTTAACCACGGATGTAAACAGAATATAACGTTACTCAGAATGCGGTAGTCCACGGATGTAAACAGAATATAACGTTACTCAGAACAGTGGCGGCCCGTGAGGTAGTGCCATAGAGCCATGGCACTACCTTGCTAACTATGCAGAAACATATTTTTTATCTTAAAAACATTTTAATGCCTGTTTATTTTTTTTGTGAATATTTCTCTTTATTTTTATAAATTATATCAAATCTGGCAACTGTGTAGCGCAATGCAAATCTACCGACTCTGGCCACCCATAGCTGACCGGATAAAGGATGAAAATCATAAAAATCCCAGTGCCGAACGGCATAGTGGCTCGTGAGAAAAGAGAAAGATTGTATGAGCATCCTGTGTAAGTGACAGAGAGAGAGAGAGAGCGGTATTGCACTTTTAACATACGTTTAAATTGGAGTCTCCGTGCCAGGCTCGAAATCTCGAAAAGGAAGTTAGTGGATCTTAAGATACAATGTTTTAGATCTACATATTTCTAGTTTCTTTACGCGTTCGCTTGACGCTATTGTGTTTATTGTCTACTACTGTATTGTATATTTGTGTTTATACTCTACTATATTTTTTAATTTGTAATTATTAGTTAGTGCGTTGTGATCGTGGGTGTCGTAGGTATAAAAATAATATTTTGATTATTTTCTATGTTTAATTTATTTATTGACAATAAATCAAATTAGTATATTAAAAAACTCTTTTGGTGGTTTTTCGTTAGAAAAAAAACTACAAATTAAAGAACTCGGTCGGCCTTTACCCGATTTAAAAATTGAAAAACAAAGTGGAAATGGACAAAAACTTCGCTGTCGTAAGTTTAATAAAATTATTTATGATAAAAATAGCTGGTTGTGTGGTTGCGAACAAACTAATAAACTCTTCTGTTTTGTATGCGTTTTGTTTGGAGGTGACGAGACTTGGTCAAACAAAGGAACCGATGATCTTGTACATATATGGGAGAAATTGAAATCCCATGAAAAATCTAAAGTGCACATGAATAACGTTTTTAGCTTTTCAATGCTTGGTAAGTTAAATATAAAAACCCAATTAAATTCAGCTTATCGTGATACTCTAATTAAACATAATGAACAGGTAGATAAGAATCGATATGTCTTGAATCAAATCATAAATTGTATAAGGTTTTGTGGAGCTTTTGAGTTAGCTTTAAGAGGTCACGAAGAAAAAGAAAATTCAGAAAATAGAGGCATATTTAAGGAGCTGGTCAATTTAAGCGCCGATTTAGACAACGACTAAAGGTTCATATTATTCAAAGTACCAGATCTTTCAAAGGTCTACTCCGGACGTTTAGTTGCTTCTATTTTATTTATGTCAAAGAAGTTTTCTGCTTATAAGCAACAGTTCTTCGAATCATTTCTTAATGAAACATGGAGACAATTTTAATTTTTAAACAAAACTCGTTTTAAAACTGAATTAGAAGTAGGTACTGTATTGGCGAGACGAATTAAGTACTACCTGTGGGGCTGTTTCGCTATCGGTTTTATTGTAGAGGGAAGGCTTAAAAAGCACATTTGAAGAAACTATTAAACTTTTAAGTATTTTAGTTACCATTTCTATATCAACATCTGAAGCAGAACGCTGTTTTTCGATGTTAAAACATAGTGCTTTAGGTATGCTATCTGCAGAAAAGCATTTTGTAAATTGTATTGATAATTTTAATAATAAAGGCATTGAAAACTTTGCAACCAAAAAAATAGAAGAATGAACTTCATATTGTCGTAAACTTTAAAGTGACATTACAAAAATTTGTGCATGTGTGTAAATAATGAAATAGTATTATTTTTATAAATTGGTAAATAGAGACTAAATCTTAATAACAAACTTCAAGCACTATCAGCAGTAAATGCTGGTGGTAGGTTAAGAGGCTTTTATTATTAATTAATTTACGGAACTGTTTTGATCAATATTGGACAATTGCTTGGCACCTTAGATCAATAAACATAAGATACATAAGATAAAAGTATCCGCGCATATATTTTTTCAGTTTTTGTTGTAAGTATACCTTTTTTGACAATACCGTGAATTCGTCACTAAAAATTTTGGCGGCTGCCCGAGTTCTGGCACTACCTTCTTAAAGTGGTACGAGCCGCCACTGACTCAGAATGAGGTAGTCAACTGTGCAGAAAAGAACTTTGCGGCACAAAAACGTCACTTTGCGGCACAGAAACGTCACTTTTCTGCACACTAATGTCAAATATCTTATACTGTGAGAAAATATCAAGTTTGCTAACATAAAACCGTGCAGAAAAGTGCACTTTGAATAGTGGTTGTAGAAAAATTACATTGTATAACAGGAAATTAATAGAAGAGGTTGATTTAACGAATTTAATTTACAAAATTCCCAGGGTAAATTTAGTGGGCGCAAATAAACGGACTTTGCCAAAAATAAATGAAGGAATACGAATAAGGGTTCGATTGGGGAAGAAATTTTATGAACTACAATGTGTTATAATGCCGAACATGATGCATGATATGATCGTAGGAGTGGATGAATTGTCAGAAAAACATGTGGTGATAGATTTCAAAAATAACACGATGAAAATCACAGAGGAAAAAGAAGAAAAACAGGACATTCTGGAAATGGACAAGGAACATGAGAAACGGAGAAAGGATAATTTAGACAAAAAACAAACGGTTGAAATGAATTTGGCAATGAAGCAAGGACAGAAAAGAAAGAGGAGAAAGCAGCAGAAGATAATTAAAGAAAATGAAGCCTGGGATTCCTCAAAAGAAGAGATGAGCCCAGAAAAAGAGATCAGAATAAAAAGGAAGGCGAAAGAGATACAATTGAAACTGTGGTATTTGAAGAAGAAGTATGCGAAATGGAGGAGGCAGAATACACAATAAATATGTGTAAAAAATCGGAGGAAAAAGAAATAAAATAAATATGTGGAGAAGAAAAGGAGAAGGAACTGCGTAATATTGAGAGAGTATGAAAATTTAATAAATGAAGAAAACAAAGTAGCCAAAAATATGAACATTCCTTTGAGGTTAAAAACGTAGAAAATTTTCGATCGAAAACTTACCCAATCCCATATAAGTACAGACATTGGGACAAAGGAAGCAATTGTTTTTCAGGCGGGACTAAATATTTTGACATAAGAGAAAAGTGTTGTTGTCGAGAGAAAATCATTCTTTTCGTTGCACTTATTAAAAACGATTTTATCTCAAAACAAGGCGGGGATGTTATTATGTATCACTTTATCAATCAAAGATAGAGTAAAATTTTAAATTTGTAATTATAACGCGGGCACATAAATTTGATACACCCTGTATATTGATTTGTAACTAGTTATTAGAAGGTAGCTTTTACGCAGTGGGTTTCTCCTTAATGAGTTTTTCCCTGAAGACTTAAAGACATTTGTAAATAAGTGAAGTGAAAGACAATTTATTTCGGATTATAATTTTAAAAAGATTTTTTGTTACGGGAAAGGTAAAATCCACAGGTAATTTTAATTATTAGTTTTTAGAAAAATAAAGGTAGAGAGATTTGGAATTTTAATTCTGTTTGTATAAACACAAGAATTATTGTATAATTTCCGGAAAGTGATTAGAATGAGTAGAAGTATTGTTTGAAAGAATGCTTGGGTTTTTCGAGTGAAAAGAGAGGAATGTGGAAAGGGAAATGTTTCTGATTGGCTTGGCAATTTAGAATGGGGAAAGGGAAGTTTGAATGTTGAGACAGTTTGGAAAAGAAAAATTATTGTGTGTTGCGGGCATCCGAGAAGGGAAGTCGAAAGTTTTCGCGTATAGTTCAGAAGCAAGTACTAGTGGTTGTTTGATAGTGGAGAGTAGCTGAAAAGTGGAACGAGAGACAAATCAAATTGAGAAGAAAAACCTCTTTGATTCTGTAAAGTCCAAGAGAGTAAGTTACAAGAACTATAGTTATTAAAATTATGTATGACACCAAGTAAAAGAGATACTTGGGTCTCAGGAGATTATTATTGAGAGAAAGAGAGGAGAGAGTTTTGGGAGTTTATTGAACGAGTACTGGTCAAAAGCGGCCTGGCTTGTGTTTTGGAGAAATAGTTGCTGGTATGCTGCTGGATTGATGCTAAGAACGGAGAGGGCTTTGATTGGTAGCCTAGCATAATCAACAAGGAAGAGCTGTTTGGGTCGAGAGGGGACATCATTGTGTGTGAATCAAAAAGGGCAGGCAATAACTTATGTGATAGATGTCCTTTATAATCAGAAGTTAAAATATTTGCGTAAAAGCATATGAATTAAGGTTCCAATATTTCAATAATTTAATAGGAAGTATAAGTAGTTTTGCAAATACCTAAATTTGTTTGTTTAGCTTATTTTATAAATGGTATCAGAAACAAAGCGATAAATATTTGTTTAAATTAGATTAATTATATGGTAAAAGTTTTATTTGGACAATTATGCCCACAGGATTTAATTGATAGATTTTCAGAGCATTGCTTTTAATAATAAAGGTATTTGTATGTGCTTATTTATGATTTTTCTATTCATTTCCTTTTCCTATTTTATCCCGATAAGGATCAACTAAGAGATACTGAAGCCACGAGAAAAGATAAGTATAACCTAAGATAACTTTAGTTAATTTTTATGACAAAAGGGCACCCTGAGATTTTTTTATTAATTGTTTATGTATGATTTGCGTCAATTCAATAATTAATTAAATAAGTACTCAATTAAAATAAAAGTAATAGAAATCAGATCATAACAATATATATATATATATATATATATATATATATATATATATATATATATATATATATATATATATATATATATTTACTCCCAGCGTATGAAGTGAGCCACATATCAAAAGAAACTGCGGTTGAAGTGAGGTCCTGTACAAAGTGAGGTCCAGTATACGGACCTCACTTAGTCAATCAATGTAAGACTTTTTCGTAGACATGTACTGATAGCAAACACTGTTTTTTTACAAAAAAAAGTGGGACCTCACTTTGTATGGTCCACATCAATTTTTAGTTCAGAGATTTTCCGCATAGAGGCGCTGACTTTGGCGTATATTTTCTAACCATGTATATTCTATGCCCTGTTGAATAACTTACGATACACATAGTGAGGACCATACAACTGGCAACATCTGTTCAACCAATCTTTAAAACAGTGGATCGTCAATCGTCGCATAAATTCAAACAGTACAAAAATGTTTAATACTTTAATCCTTTTTGAGAGCGTAGGCGCAAAATTTCGGTCGAGTTCTTTTTAAACGGATTTATTTTTTTTCGAATCCTGAGATAACTAATAGGTATTTTTAAAAAATTTAAACGCAAAATAGAAGACTACATTATTCCCGAGGGCAGAAAGTCCCTTATAATGAACAAAAAGTTTGTTTTGTAATATATATTTAAAATTAAAAATCATACTATTTTTTTCACCCCTGTTACTTATTAAAATAAATATTATAGAAGTTCTCAAGGACTTTCGACCATGGATAATACAGTAATATTTCTTTCTGCGTTTAAATTTTTTAAAAATACTTAAGGTTTTCTCCGTATTCGAAAAAAATGAACGCATTTAAAAATAATTCGAGCGAAATTTTTGCGCATATGCTCGCAGAAAGGCTTAAAATACTATAAATTTTTGTAATCAGTATTTCAATAGTTATTTATGATATAAGTGTTAAAAGTACACGTTTAAGGCACGCATGTGAAAGTTTGCAGAATGAGCGACAGCGAGTTCTGCAATTCACATGAGTGCCTTAAAAATGCACTTTTTAACACGCATATCATGCAATATTTTTTCTACAAACGTAATTACAGGACAATATCTACAAAAACTTTTACTTGAACTTGACTGACATTCCATTTTTATATTTTTTTGACATTACATCAAAATTGCCTATACGATCAATACGAATTGCAGTGCCATAAAAATTTTAAAGCACTAGTGCCTTAAAGCAGAGCCGGATAAAGGGGCGGGCGAGCCGGGCGACCGCCCGGGGCGCCAGAATTTGGTGGCGCCAAATTTTGAGAGACGCTGATATATAAATATAATATTTACCCCCCTCCGGGGCTCAGTGGTAAGAGCGCCTGCCTTTGGATCGACAAAATCCGAAAGGTTGTAGGTTCGAATCTCACCAGGGTCGGAAATTTTTCATTTATTATAAATTAATAAATGAATATAGTTTCTGTCCTCGTGGGATCGGTTCTCACCGGAGGGACCGCAGACGTTCGGATACAATTAGCGTCTCTTTGCAAAGACAATGACGTCGACATTGCAAAGTAACAAGCCACTTACTCAACACACACACTACTTACACATGACACTAGGTACCTAACTGTTCAAAATTACCGTACCTACCATGCCAATGGCCATTAGTTGTCGAGGCATTAGCTAAACAAAAAAAAATATAATATTTTTTACATTCACTATTTTTTTGGACTTTATAGATTATCTTTGGGCTAAGATTACTCCTAAGACAATTAATATTAAATAATTGTAACAATAAGAAAACTATTTCTAGCTCACAAAAATTCTCTAATAAAAATAATGCAACCTAAAAATTGTTATGGCTTTTAAAGGTCATTTGTCAGGTAATACCTATCAATTTTATGGTATTACAATGTTATACATACATACTTAAAATACACGAAGATCAGATTTACGAAGTATCAACAAATTTATGAATAGTCAGTGATATTATTATACTGCTGCTTGTCATTATAGCCTCAATGGTTAAATAGTTTTGTCTTCCTGTTCTGTAAACTTTGCTTTATCAACATTGTCGTGTGTCCGTGGGTGTGTAATTTGAAATAAAAAAAAACAAACCAGGTATATCTATATGAATTAGAATTGACAAGTTCTTTTTCATAATATGAATATATAGAAATTTATTTCGAATACTTTGTACGCGTTAAGATGTTTCACTTTTTGCATAAAAACGGCACGAACGACGTATGAAAAAAAGGAATAATAGATTTTTGTATATATCATAAATTGAACGAGTAATTCCAAAATGATTTGTTATTTGAAATATCACAGTGGCGTACTATGTTTTTCTTTAAAAAAATTCACACCATTTCAACAGTAGATATAAAATTATTAATTTTATGTCAAAAAATGCGCAATAATTACCTCTTAAAACACATCAAATTTCATTTGCATATCTGAACCGGTTTTAGAACAATAAAGAAATCGTCAGTTGGTAAGAAAAATGTCAACACCCCATATCATAGGTAAAAATAAAATAAAAATCTGTGGCTAACGGACTCGCATCCAAGCCATTTTTTCACACACACACAACACCCCATATCTCGGAAACGAAGTATTTGCTGACATACGCTTATAGAGCAAACTGTCATTATTTTTTCATATAGAATTACCCTTTAAAGTTTGTCGCATTTATTTAGAAACATCCTGTTTTTTCTTGACCACCCTGGATTTCCATAGTTTTTCCTGTATTATTTCACTTGACCGTTATTTTCAGTTCTTTCTGTTTTTCCAGTCCTGCAGGTTTCTTTTCTAATATTGCTTCGTCCATTTTATCTCTAAAAGATTTTCGGGGTCTGTCTCTCTTCCTTCTTCCTATCGGGCTCCAATCTGTTATTCTGTTTATCAACGATTTTGGTGTGCTCTTCTGCCATGTCCGTACCAGGTTAATCTCTTTTGTTCTATGTTGTCTATTATCCCTTGAATTCATTACCATTATTTTCTTAATCTCTATGTTATTTATTCTATTCCTTCTACAGCTTCTACTTAGGTATTCGATCTCTGTTGCTCTTATTTTGCATTTGGTTTTCGTATTTTTTATTCAATTTTCACACCCATTATTCAGAATACTTTTTGTCATGGTGTTATATTATATTCTTCTTTTTGTTTTTATACTGATGTTCTTATCCCACAGTACCGGGTTTAATTTTAGTATGCAGCATATTGTTTGTCCTAGTAACTCGATACCTAAAACCATAGCTTGGTTTTATAGGTATCGAATCATAGAGATAATAAAAAGCTCATGAGATAATAAAAAAAATAATGAATGATTTTATTTGAATTTGCATAGATGATTGTAAGGCCAAGGATATCACAACGGCTCTAAAAGGAAGAGAAAAAATAAAGATGTACAAGCTCGCGTTTGCAAAGAATATCCGCATGCTATTTTATGCTAAGTGGATGCCACTCCCTCAATTTAGTTATTGGGGATGCAGCTATATCTTGCGCACAATCAACATGTTTTTTGGTCTTGTAGAAGATTTATACACATTAAATGATATAAATGAGTCAGATTAAATAAATTATTAGACGAATTTTTTGCTAAGCAACAACATTTTTGTTTAATTTAGTAGTATTTTGTATTTTGACAACGACACCCGATTTGGGCGTCGAAACGATAATAAAATTATTTTTTTCAATTTAATTGTGGCTTATTTTCCATCTAAATAGTTATTTAAACACATTTTTTACTGGTTGTTGATAATGTGCATTTATCTTTTACCTCGCTTCTTCCTCGCTTGAACTTAAAATGTGCTCGCTATGCTATGCCCTATGTTGGATAAGTTATAAGTAATAACTATCCTACTATTTTTTAAATAAATATATTTTTACATAGTTCTTTATGGTAAAATTTTGATTTTTTCCTATTTTTTTTATATTTGCAGTAAATTTGTATATTCTTATATGAAGGGGCGCCAAATTTTATTTTGCCAGGGGCGCTCAGAACCCTAAAACCGGCCCTGCCTTAAAGTAGCATTTTTAACGTACGTATGGAGTTCTAAAAATTGCATTTTTAACACGGTTGTAGAAAAAAGCCTTTAAATGAGGTGTCACATGATGTACTTACTTTCCTATTTAAAAAAATCAAAGTTGTGCCTGTCACCTGAAGAAGAGGGATCGCGTAAAGTTCGAAACATTGACGCTATAATATACTATGATTATTTTAAAAATCGACCTATCCGAGCGTTTTTCTTATGTGCTAAAAATAAATAAGTTAATGAAGGGGGGTAAAACTTATTCCAGCGAACTGTATTTGTAACAACCAAGGTAGGGATGGCGGTTGTTGAACAAAAAACCGGTTTTCGGTTATACCGGTTTTTTACTTACGGTTTAACCTGGCGGTTATAACTGGTCAAAAAAAGCGGTTGTTCCAAAAACCATTTTTCGGTTTTTTTAATCAGAAGCAAATACTCGATAGGTTATAGGGTAATTTCGCCTGTTCGCGTCCATTTAGTGCAGTTGGTAAGTTTGAAGAAGAAAATAGAAATGTCCCAGCACTTATTTCAATGAAAGATTTATGTAATGTGTTCATTATATAGTCTATTTTAAGGTTAACTCTTAGTTTAGTTCAAAACATCTTGTGTTTTTCTTTTAAATAAACAAATTTCAGAATTAAGCGTTTCACCCACTTTGCGTCCACAAAATCCAAATTGCTTCCACTAGTAGACCATTTGGCGTCAACCAGGTTAGAATAGGAATGTAAAGCTAATATTTTTAAGATCATGTAAAGAAAGACTGGATTTTAACAATTTGTTTATTTAAGAATATATAGTTATTTAAAAATCAAAATTATCATGTTTTTGGCTATATCATAGTCACAAAACAATACAATAATTTTGTCTAATCTTACCACCACAAGAAATGTTGAATCATATTAACTATGAGACAAGGTATGATTATTAAGGCCTTAGAATTTTAATCAATGACACAAGTCACATTAAAAAGACTTTGGCCTCTAAATAACTTAATCCTACAAATCGAGTGCATTTTAGATGATACCATCTAATACACTTCTTGTCACAGCCAATGTTTTTCTCATCGTCATCTTCTACATCTGAAATTAGTACATCGTCACATTCAGGACATTTTACTCATTCCACGACTGGTTAATTTTCTTTCTTAAATGCTATATCTACCATTTCCTGTGTGACTTCTTGAAGAGGATGTATCTTCTTTTTTCGTTTCGGAGCAGTTTTACGAACCATGTTAGAATCTTTTAAAGTTTTTTTTCTGTTCTTGTTTCTCTATTCCTTCTAACTTTCTTTTTTGTATTGCTTCCTGCTTTTCGTTCTTGATCTTCTCTTTATCTTCATAATACTTTCTCCAAGCAGCAGAATATATGACTGCTGGAGTTCTTTGATTTTCTTTTCTTGCTGTGTTAGAAATTTCAGGCAACATCAGGTGGTTTTTAAATGGATCAGGGATTTTCTTTTGTTAATTCTCCAACACAGCTGAAGCTGGTCGTACTCGAGGAGACTTTTCTAAAAAGGTTGGTAGCGATGCAATTGATGCTGATAAGTTGAAGAAGTCGAAAGCGGTTCTGGCTTTTGTTCCTTAGTAAGAGTATCTAACAATTCCTGTTTTTTTAGCCATGCAGCTACCTTTTTTCACCATCTACTCCTAGCGCTGGCTCCGGTCCAGTTTCTTTACTCCATCTGGTCTGCGCCCACTGATTTTGTCCAATATTGTGGTCTTGGGAATAGCATATCCTTTTCATATTTGTCTTATCGATTTCTTCTTCTCTCGAATTTCATTTAACGCTTTTTTTAAATCTTCTTCTATGTATGTTCTCTTTTCCTTATTTTTTCTTGTCTCTGAAGAACTGATCTTAAACAGAACATTTGGAATCAAAAAAATTACTTACTTCATTCAAATCATTCATTTCAATCAACTATATAATACATTTTAAATTTCCAAAGAATTTAGTCGTATGTTGAAAAAAGGACGCAATTTGTTCTCTTGTTATCCCTTGTAGGTATAGTTTGCGTCCATTGCGGACGCAAAGTGTAAGTTTTAGAAATTCGGTGTACTAATTCGCGTCCACCTTATTTTAACTGTTAACTATAAAAAATATAAGCAAATTCATAATAAATTAATATTACTCCTTTTTTAATTATTAAAGTCTAAAAACAGCTATTTATCGTAAAATTCACATAAAAAAATAAAATACTTACCGTTAACCGTGCTGCTGCACACTATTTTTTTCTCAATATTAGGCACGTCCGCACTTTCTTTTTGACAAGACAAAACTAAAAATTATTTTAAACAGGATTGGTTGGGCGTATGAAAGTTTTGTCTATGTGTGCATGTGTCTTATATATTGAGGTATTAGCGGTAATAACTTTTCGTTTTATTGGCGCGTTAGTATACTTATTTTCGAGAATTTTCAAAAGAAGAGCCGTAAAATGGACGCGAATTGGGCGATGGACGCGAACAGGCGAAATGACCCTAATGTTAATATAATGTTATATGTTACATACATTTATATTGCAATTCAGTTTGCGCAGTTTTCCTCCCGAAAAATTCCCCAACCAATTCAACCTATAAAAATTTTCCCATGTGCTTTCAAATTACCCTAAAAATGGGCGAAAGTACCCCAATCTGGCATCTCTGATTCGTCGCTCGTTGTAGACGGCGTCGGTGTATATTGCGTTGTCAATTGGGATATTCCCAAAACTCCCAAAAGTGATGATCCTACCGACATGTCCCTAGGATCTATCGAGTTTAAAAAAATATCCAAATGACATATTTTACTTAAGAGGAAACAGTAGCGATCAACAGGTAGCGAAAACGCATTCCAAGATTGCGGCTGTAATTTTGAATATTTTTTCGAGATATGTGGCACACGTATTCGTAATATAATAAAGAATGGCGGTACAGAGCCCAATTTAAAAAATATATTAATATGTGGAAATTACTCTGTAATTAAATACAATATTAAAAAAACCAGCCTGTACCGCCACTAAGAAGAACAAAAAAATACACTTTCTTCAAATAAACTTTTTTATCCGATGCCTAGATTTTGTGTCATTTTGGAACTACTAAAATTTTTTATTTCATTAGTAGTTCCAAAATGACACAAAATCTAGGCATCTGATAAAAAAGTTTATTTGAAGAAAGTGTATTTTTTTGTTCTTCTTAATGGCGGTACAGACTCGTTTTTTTAATATTGTATTTATTTACAGAGTAATTTCCACATATTAATATATTTTTCAAATTGGTTTTTTACCGCCATTCTTTATTATATTACAAATACGTGTGCCAAATATCTCGAAAAAATATTCAAAATTACAGCCTCAATCTTAGAACGCGTTTTGGCTACCTGTTGATCGCTACTGTATCACCTTAAAAATAAATTCGATAAACCAATTCATCATTTATTGCCATCAAAAAATTTCAGTAGGTAGTATTTTTTAACACGTTTGTATAATACCTTTCATTTCCTAAGAATTATGTATTATTTAAAAATTACATAATGGAGATTCCTAATCGTATTTCGGTATTCACATTTCATACAAGAGTCTCAAAGTACTCAAGTATAAACAATTTTTAGATGATTTTGGGAATATCGATTTCAAGCAGATCACTTACCTTTTTATGTAAATATTCATGTGTTTCATAAAAGCTGATGTGACACTTTCGTCCAGTTCTTTATTAGTAAATAAAAGTTGAATTATGGTTGTTTGGGTTAATAATTACTTCGCATATTATTTATAATACATCTAGTAGGGGAGCAAAGTATGCTAAATGTGCAGTCACTCGAGCGCTTTGGGGACCTATTGGGTTGTGATTATTAGGTTCTAAAACCAAAAAAGTTGAGTAAAATTTTCCATTTTAGTGGGGACTTTCCATATTTTAATTTAATTTTCCATTTCCAACACCCGTTTTCTCCGATTATAGCGCCACCTATCCGTAATTAGAAAAAACGTTTCGAATAAAAGTTGCTTATTTTTACGCAAAGAATCCAAATCTGAAATAAAAAAAAGAGTTCCTATTTAAGATTTTAAAGTAACCCTGCCCCTCGCCACCTCCGTGGGGGTCGTGTTTGGTACCATTCGATAGATTTCAGAAAAAATATTCAGAAATTGTAGTGTATTACCTATAAGAAGTTACCGTTAAGCCGGGTCCACACTATGTAACAAAACATGTTAAATAACAAAGTTTTGTAACTTGTTACAAAATTTTAAATAAACAAGTTTTAAAACACAGTGTTGTATAACATTTTTCTGGTTATATAGCATGTTTTATGTTATCCAACAGATGTCGGTAAACATCAAAGAAAGTTATAAAACCGAACCGCGACTGATCTACACCTAAAAACATGTTATTGAAACATTTCTCTGGCATAGTACCTACGCGAGCAGCAACCGTTGGAGTCATATCGCCTTGTTCATTCTGGAGTGATTGTGCTATATTTTTCTTTGCTCTGTTCACGTAGGGTTATTTACGCGATGAAATTGTCGAAAGAACTGACTACTCATTTAATTGAGCTATTTCGTAAGTAACGAGTATTATGGGATTGCTATGGGATGAGCTACATTTATTGATTTAAAAAACAAATAAAAAACACGATGAATAGACTGAAATAGAAGTGAAAATAGATACAGAAACTGTAGTTAAAACTAATGCACGTACGCCTATAACTCAAGCCAACAAAAGAAAAGCAGTACGCGGAACCTTAACAGCAAATCGGTGCAAATCAACTCTAAATTTGACATAAATACTATTCTCTACAGAGCAGAGTGTTCAGACATAAAACCTGTAACATTCACTTCATTCGCTACACAGATGCAGACTGCTTCATCAGCTACTCAAACAGGCACTCAATCATACAATATATCTGAGCCTTTCTATTCCGTCCACTACACCTACATCCGCTACTTCTCCAGCTACACCAATTCAAACAGTCTGTTTGAAACAGACAGTGACACTCAATCATGAACAGGTGAAGACGATAATACTGAGGAATTAAATTTTACAGAAATGTTATACTTCCTCTCTGAAACAATGAGTAAAAAGTTTAAAAAATATACTTTGCTAATAATATAACTGTTAAACTTTCTCTTACTGGAATTGCATCTCGAAATGTCTTTCCTGCCTATTTTATGGCCGATTTCATTTATAAGAAATTCAAAATCAGAACTTTCTATTCTTAAGAAGTTTTTAAAACTGCCATCACATTTAATGTCTCCTGTCGATGTGTCTATGTTATCTCTTTCCAGATCAGCTAAAAGAGCTGTACCACTACCTATATTTTGCTCGAGCTGCTAATGAAGGACACATCTAAAATATTAATTTAACACGCCGGTGTCGCCTCCACAATATTACACAAGCTGCTGTTGCTATGAAGAGATCCTCCATACTTATATGACGCAATTTTATATACTACCTAACCTACCAGCTATCCATCTAAAATGCTGCAAAATTTATGCGCATGTTGTTGTTTTGTTTTTTGTTATATAGTCTGGATACTCATGCTATATTATAACAAGTTACATAACAAAGTTGTACAACAAATTTGTTGTACAACTTTGTTATTAGCATGTTTTGTTACATAGTCTAGACCCGGCTTTAAAAGTTCCCCGTTTCAGGAAAAAATATTGTCTAAGAGCGATAGCCTAGTGACCTAGTGGGTAGACCTCGGATCTCGGATTCGTAAAGCAGAGGTTTCGATTTCAAATCCGGGGTGTGGATCTCCGATTTTTTTATTTATTGTTACTGCATTCATGTCTGTAGACAATGTTGCAATCTATTATGAGCACAATAAAAAAATATAGTAATAAAATAATAAATAAATATTTCAAAAAAAAACAAGAAAAAAAATACAATCACTGGAAGCGAAACTAAACAATACGGAAGAAATATAACCACTGGATTCGGAACTGGATATGGAACTGGATAATATTAGAAAACTGATATTATAATATGTAAACACTACGAGCCTAGTAGGCCCATGGCTTGATGTACTATTCTTTTCCACTCCCTTTTGTCAGTCGCTTTTGTTTCCCAGTTCCTTAAGTTAATTCTTCTCATATCTTCTCTAACTCCATTACTCCATCGTGACCTCGGTCTTCCTCTTCGTCTTTTCCCTGCCAATGCACTAGATAGTACCATTCTGGGAATTCTAGATGGAATCATCCTCTACACATGGCCCAACCATCTAAGTCTTTGCGCCTTAATTACTGCTAGTATGTTAGGATCTTGATAGAGCTCAGTTAGTTCCTTATTTGTTCTTCTTACCCATTGTCCATTTAAGTTTTTCCCACCGAAGATTTTGCGCAGTATTTTCCTCTCCCAAACTAATAACAACTCTTGATGTTTTTTTGTTGTGACCCATGTTTCAGAAGCATACGTTACTATCGGCCTTATTACGGTCTTGTAAGTTCTTAGTTTTGCTCTTAGTGATATATGTTTACTTCTTAACAACCCATTAAAAGCAAATATAGCGCGGTTGCCCGACATAATTCTCTTTTGTATTTTTTCTTCACAGTTAGGATCTCTTGTGAAGACAGTTCCTAAGTACTCAAATCTCTCAACTTCTTCGAATTTATACTGTGTTCCCTTCGCTGTTGTCATTGTTATGTATTGCCCCCGAACGAATTGCTTATTTGTCCATTCCATATACTTTGTTTTTACTTCATTTATATACAATCCTTTGGTTGCTGCCCTCTCCTCGAGTTTCATGAGTGTTTCTATAAGTTCTATTTTGCTCCTAGCCAAGATTACCAAATCGTCTGCGAATGCCAAGCACTGATGTTTTTTGTGGTAGATCAGACCTGTTCTATTAATGTTTGCTTCCTGTATAACCTTTTCTAGTAATATGCTAAACATTATAGACGATAATGGATCACCCTGTCGCAGTCCTTGTTTGACCTCAAAGCTTTCTGTTATAGTATTGTTTATCTTGACTTTATCATACTGATATATCATACTGATATTGTTTAAAAACACTAATAATATTGATATAAAATGTTAATCAATTTTATTTATTGTTATAAGAATCAAAGGTAAATATGATTAGGCGAATGAAGCCTTAGGTTTCGCAGTCAATATCCCAACCACACACACATGTTGCAATCTATTTCAATACGGTTTACAGTACAAACTATACATTTAATATCAAAATAGTGGGATATATTTTTTTAGTTGAGGACACTTGGTCACATTGCATTGTTTCAGGATAAGGTGAAATATCTTCAATAAATGGAAAAAAGCATGTATGTCATATATTATAATACTTTCTATACTCTTAATATGTAGTCTCGTATAAATTTGTAGTGACATGATTTTAAGTATAAGAACAAGAAGTTTGCAACAATTTTCAGAGAAAATAGAAAACTAAAACTATTTTAAAATGATTATTCGAAATAAAACATATGCACATATTCACTGTATTTGCCATCTAGTGGAATAACTGTAAAATTAAGTCAGTAAAAAAGGTACATTAAGTTTAATTAAATTAAGTAAATCATCTTGTATACTAAAATTAAGGTTGGAAAATTGTCGTTTCAAAATGAAAATCGACAGGGGCAACAGTACCTATACTAAAATACACTCTGTATAGATAATTATGTCAATGTTAATAATACTGGATAGAGAATTGAATATCTTTTCAAATGAGCTAGCACACGCCCCTCTTCCCTATTTAAAAATAAGGGGTGGGGGAAATGGAAGGGAGGGGGTTGACAAATGACAGATATGTATGTACCGTAAAAACTGTGTTCCCCTTAGATCAAAAGTCGGGCTTTTATATTTATATGTTAAGTTCAATACAAATTTCACATAACTGAACTATCACTGTATCCTCCATTTTGATTATTATTGTTCTCAACTAACGCTATTTTCAAAATTCTTGCTTTCCTATCCATCTTTAACGTAAATTATTAAAAAATATAAAACTATTTCTTTATTAACGCTAGTCTCCGATAAGGCTACCGTGATTTAATGCTGAGGTACTAAAATGTTATAAAATTAACAAACAGTACGAGCAAGAACAAAGAGTCCACATCCTTCTTATAACTACAAGTGACTGAAACATCGAAACAATAATAATTCTTACTGTGTTATACAGAAAAAGGCAGTAGAAACGATTAATCTCATATTTATCGACAACACTGTATGGTCCTCACTTGATGAGCTGTAAGGAAATATACACGTGAAGTTGTCCTCACTTTGTGCGCATAACGAAAAAGTATATACAGTCTCACTTTAATAGCTGCGTATAATGGCCTCACTTGGGTGGCAATATACTTGAACAATACGGGGCACATATACGTAATTTTTTTTGTGTATACTCGTCATTTTTTAATTGCTATTTACTTGTCAAGGTCACTATGAAGAGTTGAAACGATTATGTCTACGTTTTCTACCGGTCCTCACTAAGTGCGCGTAATGTCAGGACCTCACTTTGATATCTGTGCATAAATATATAAATATATATATATATATATATATATATATATATATATATATATATATATATATATATATATATATATATATATATACATAATAACTGTAGCTACAGGCACCCAGTAAACCGACGTCAATGTAGCTCCCGGTGTATATTGTATATAATAAATATTGATATTTCGGCACCCCGAAAATATCTGATAAAGAGGCATCCAAGTTGTATAAAATTTTGATAATAAATTACAAACAGGCACCACGCAGCGTTGCCACATTTATGGGGGTCACATTAACTGTTTTTCTGCTTAAAATGTATATTAGTTATTTAAACTTGACACTGAGTTTACATGTTCATCCTATGTATGTAAAAGTGGGTGCAAGTAATTATCGCAATAAAAAAATATGCAATTTTATTCGAGTGAAGAAAGACCTCAAACGATTTAAACTTTATTTTATTTTAAATTTGTGCTTATATTTTTATCAAAAATAAACTATCAAAACTGCATAAGAGAAAGACATACTTGCTGAACAAACAAAATGTATACTACAAACAAAATAAATAATAATAAACTACGGAATATGACAAATTGTAGTTGATTTTATTTTTATTTATCTTTTACTTTATAATATTTTACGAAAAAATATATTTGTGTGCTTATTTAACAAACCTCTGATTAAAAGATTTAAACAAAGGTCTTATAAAATAAAAACTAATATTAAAAAATCCCCGTTGGGAGCACGAACAATAAAATTAACGAATATTTTTCAAAGCCTGTATTAAACACTTAATAATTACAAGTTAAAAATATACAGTGTGTCTGCGTAACTTGGAACCATATGGGAAACTTTTTTAATATCAATTTTACGAAAAAAGTTATTTTTTATAAAGTAGTCTGCATAGTCTAAAACCTAAGAAGCAATCATCAGATATCAAATTTTATCAACACTATACGGGGTATGTCAAAAAGTATAAATTTCGCACAATAGTAAAGTGCTTTTATATTTTACAATATCGAAAATTGTCATTGATTAAAGGTGTTTGTAATTAAAAATTATGTTATAATCTGCATTTACACTCTTATAATTGAACAAAAATGTTTTTGAAAATTTTTCTCAAATCGCGGACACCCAGCATCATTTTTATTTATGATAGCTCCGTTATTATTAATTTTACGAAAAAAAATTAATCTTTATAAAACGTTCTGCATAGTCTAGCAACTAAGATAAAATTATAAGATATTAAATTTTGTCAATTTTATACGAGGTATGTCAAAAAATATGACTAAAAAGTTGTTCAGAATTAAAAACTGTGTTTCAATATGCAATTGTATCATTCTAGTTGAAATATTGTGAACTACAAAGGTACTCTTGAGCGAAATTCATATTTTTTTACATACCTCGTATAAAATTGAAAAAAATTGATATCTTATGATTGCATCTTAGTTTTTGGACTATTCAGAGATTTTTATAAAGAATAACTTTTTTCGTGAAATTAATAATAACGGAGTTATCTTAAATGAAAATGATGTTGGGTATCCGTAATTTTAGAAAAATTTGCATTTTTTTTCAATTAGAAGAGTGTAAATGCATATTATAAGATAATTTTTAATTACAAAGATATTTGCTTAATAACAATTTTCGATATTGTGAAATATAAAGGCACTTTACTCTTGAGCGAAATTCATATTTTTGGACATACCTCGTATATTATTGATACAATTTGATATCTGATGATGGCATCTTAGTGTTGTTCTGAAGCTATTTTCTTGTGGCATTTTTATAATCAAGTATATTCAAATGGGAAATAAGCCACAATTTTACCTAAAAATGATTTTATTAACGTTTCGACGCCCAAGTCGGGTGTCGTTGTCAAAATACAAAATAATAATACAAAATAATACAACGACACCCGACTTGGGCGTCGAAACGTTAATAAAATCATTTTTAGGTAAAATTGTGGCTTATTTCCCATTTGAATATACTTGATTATGGCATCTTAGGTTTTGAACTATGCAGAGCACTTTATAAAGAATAACTTTTTTTCGTAAAATTGATATTAAAAAAGTTTCCTTTATTACGCGTTACCCAAGTTACGCAGACACACTGTATAAAAAATATAAAACAAAAATGTCTTTTTTTTAACAAAAGTCCATTTAATGTTGAATTTTAGATTAATTAAGAATCCTCCTTTCTCATTCTTGACTCATTGAAAATAAATGTCTTAACCTTTAACCAAGAAATGTTTAAGAAATTAGGTTGATGTTTCTTAATACAATCTTCGCATTCAACTTTTCTTAATGCTTTCTTCGATGCTATTTGGTTTGAAAAAAATCTTCGCATAATACGTTTTTGGTTACAAGTCCATTTTAGTCTTTCACCTAAAAACAACAAATTCAAGAACACATGAACACAATACTTTACAAAAGAGCTACCTTTTTTTGTGAAAAGTTGTCATCGGATTGTTGTACTTCTAGTACTTTAACAATTTGGTGTATATCTCCTTTATCTAAAAAAAACAAACAAACAACAATTAGTTTCTAGTATATTTAAGAGACAAGTAATATACCAAAATATTTTTCTTTTTCGCCTTTTTGATACATTTTCTTTGATTGTATTTTCATTGATTCCTCTTGTCCTTTTTCTTTATTTTCTATATATTCTGTTTGCGACTCAAAGAATTCAGTTTCGGATTGCATAGATTCGTTAAATTCCATATGGCGTGGTTCATTCCCTACATCTAGTTCATCCATATTAATATCTATCTCTTCCAGTGTTTTATTTTTAAATTCAGCTGCATTTCCCTTTTCCATTATTTGCAAAATCTTTGACACTTTTTTAGAAATAAAAAGAATAAGTTTTTTTGATTAGACTCATAATTTACGCAAAAAAGCCGTGTATAACTTTGAAAATTGTAAAAACCGCTAATTTTTTTCAACATTGAAACTGAGATAATTCAATTTTTATTTATAATTAATTACTGCTAGGCCACAATGTTAATTGAAAACTTGTTTACTTTATTGCACCTAAACAGCTAAAGACAAAAATTTGATTATTTAATATGATTTTCTAAAAAATTTTTGCTTTCCAAGTATATTATAGTCCAATCAACAGCCATTTTCTCGTGGAATTTTGAGAACCAAGGTCGATTTCCTTGAAAATTTGGATTTAGGTAGTACTTATAACCTTTGTCAAAATCTACTCTATGCCGAAGTGTGCTTTTTCCCTGGGGTGTAAAGAACCCCATCTAGGGGATGAAAATTTTTTAATCAAAATGACTATGGAAATCGATAGAGTGACCAATTCTGAGTAAATTTTGTTTTATAAAATTTCTTTGCAAAATTGACACTTTCCAAGTTATTTGCGATTGAAACTATGCATTTTTCTCACGTGAAACTATGCCAAAAACTCACGTTTTATAACCGTTTTTTATGAATAACTTAAAAAAATTTAATTTTATAGAAAAAACCATAAAAAACAAAATTGTAGCTAATAAAAAACAAAGATGCGCGTCTGAAATACCTGAAATAAAGTTACTTTACTCTTGAGTGAAATTCAAACTTTTTGACATACCTCGTATAATATTCAAAATATTTGATATTTGATGGTGAAATCTTAGGTTTTGGACCATGCAGAGCTTTTTATAAAGAATAACTTTTTTTCGTAAAATTAATAATAAAAAAGTTTTCCATATGGATACAACTTACAGGGACATACTGTAGTATGGATTATAAATCTGTACATTTACCTTTAGTCCAGGGCGGATCTGTTTTGAGATGGACGTTGAGAGGTGACTCAAATTTTTTTGCAGAAATTTCTTGAAAATAAATCAAATAAAAATATTTGAGTTATCCTCCCTCTCAAAAAGGTCCGGAACATTGTTTAAATAATCAAAATGTCAAAAATTGAAGGAAAAATTCGATTTTTTTCTTCGTTTTTTTGATTATAACTTTAAAAGTATTCATTTCCGAGAAAAGTTGTACTGGCATAAAAGTTGCGTATTTAAATTTCCTACAATATAAAATTAGTTAAAAATTTAAAAAATAGTCACCCTAGTTGCAAAATGGCAATAATTGCGAAAAAAACATACAAAAACAAGTATTCGCATTTTACGTTTTTCAACCATTTATGCTACACTTAGGACCTTCATATTTCACCCAGAAAAACTTTATGATACAGTAAAACAATACTGTAAATTTCTTTAAGATCGGTTTAATAGATTTTGCAAAATAAATTTTGCAATCCAGCTTTCGCAAAAAAAATTCATTTTTTCAAAATGTTACAGGACTGAAAATAAAGCAGATAGCAAGTTAAATTTTTTTTTGCTTATCCCTTACACTCCCGAAACTATGTAAGTTGACATATAAAGTTGTTCAGTCTATTTTTCAATTTATATGGGAACAAAGAGATATACTAATTTTTTTCAGAATTTTGGTATGTCACTTTGACAGATTTTATTGATACTCACGATTGTGTTTTCCAGGAGTATATGCATGACATGCACAATTGTGTGACTGACACATTTGTGAGTACTGGGAGTGTATGACTACTCCCCCTAGAAAACAAAACAAATAAATTATAACATTTTACAACATTTATTAGTAATGTTAAGTACACATAATATTGTCATTTATTACAAATGTTAATAACTAGTATATTTTTAACACATTATTTGTTGTGAAAGTTAAAAAAACAATTTTGATTTTTGCTCATACAGAGATAAACTTTACATTTGCTACATGAAACTCTTGACCTACTCTTACAGGATTCCAATCTGCAACATAAAGGATTTTTTAGATCTTCCAAGACAGGCCAGTGATTAAAACCATCATATCTTTTGTCAGTGCAAGGTAAAGGTGACGGTCTCATTTTCTTTGGACGAGGGTCTTCATGTTCATCTTCTGTGTCCACGTTTTCTGTATTTGGACTTTTCGTTCCACATAACAAATAATCTGCTAGTTCTAAGCGAAAGGATAATAAATCTTTAATATCTTTTGATTTGTATTGGTTACTTCGGCAGTCGCGACGGTATTCCATCCAACTGTTAACAATAGCTAAATCAAATAGATGTAGGATTACCTTTAATGTCCATTTGCGAGTTTTGAAGAAAGTTCTATAACACTCCATCATCTGATCGCAGATATCGACTCCACCCATCTTTTCGTTGTAAATTTTAATTACGTTTGGACATGGAACCTCTACACGACTAGCACTAGCTTTATCCCATCGTTTGACTAAATGTGTGGGTTCTTGGCCAAAAGCCGTAGATGCCATTAAAACGGATTTATTATCTTTCCATTTAGTGATACGTATCTTCTGATCACTGCTAACAACCTGCTCAGAATCGCCTCTTTTCATCTGATTATCTGTTTTAAATGTAAATCCTTTAAAACGATTGTTCATAATAGTTCCTGTGCCATGTATTTGTAGCTCAGATAATTTGAGCAACAAAGGTATCGTCGAAAAATATCTGTCGAAGAATACAAAGCTATTAACCGGTAACGTTTCCACTAGCCTAAGGATGACTGACGGTCCGAGTCCCAGTTCTTTATTTCTTAAATTGGTACTTGTTCCTTGATATATTTCAAAATCTAGGACAGTACCATCACTTTTTGATAAAACGAAATTTTTTAAACCCACAGGTCTTGGTTTATTTTTTACATATTGCCGAAGAGCACATCGACCAAGAAACGGAATCATCTGTTCGTCTATTGAGAATGCAGCTTCAGATTCTCTCTTTAATTCCCGACATCGGCTTCTGACTAAATCGATCATTGGCTGAACTCTCCACAGACGATTATTTTTTGATGCATACATCCACAATATGAAGATTGACTCTCAAGAGTTACAACCTATCTCTTGGAATTGCATCCGCAATTACAGGAAGTTTAATGCGACTGCTCCAATATAAATGAATTCGAGGGAATTTTAAACAACCCATCACTGCATGGATTCCAAAATTTTTTTTTATTTCTTCAGGAGTTACTTTGGGTTTAAGTTCCCTTCCGTGTTTTTGTAAATAAAATTGTGCAGTACGTTCTGCACACAGTTGAAAAAATGAGTTTCCTAAATACTTTTCAAAGTAACACCATGGTGTTAAAACTTCAGTGGGATCTGGAAATATTGTTTCGGGTATATTTTCATTTTTAAATGGATTAGTTCTACCCCAATTTAGCATTGATGATTTTTGGAGATTTTGTACAGTACTGGGAACTGCTGAATCATTTTCGTCTCCACTTTCATCAGATTTATCACTTTCTTCAATTTCATCATCTTGTACAGACAAATTCTCCTCTTCAGACGGTACCCAATCATCATCATCATCTCCGAGTTCAATTTCCAAATCGGAATCAATTTCATCCAGCAGTTCGTAGATTTCATCTGGATGAGCAGCCAGTCTCGCCATGTCAACTTTTCTAGTTGTTACTGAAAAAGAAACCCTTGTTACCAGTTTTGTTCACTGAATCATTATTTATTTTTTTTACATTGTTACACCATTTACTCCCGGCCTACATAAACGTGAAACACTTCAAAACTTACATTGACACCGCTCACTCCTGACCCTCACAAACGTGTTGTTCTTCAAAACACGTTTGTGGATTTGTAACCTCAAATTAGTATTGAATGATTTTGTCTAAATAGGTAAACATACACAATTTGTGACGACTATCCACCAAAATAAATATTTTAAAACAAATAAAAATATGTACTTACGTCTAAAAGCCATATTAATACACTTGACAAAAAGTTGTTACCATTCACTGAACAATATCATACGAATCTAAGCAAATTTTCGGTAATCTCCCGCGACAATATGATAGACACGTGCACCCACTATCGTGTCGTAGAGCAGCAACTGGTGCAAAATGATATTTTAAACCTAATATCACTTATAAATAAGACGCTCACAATTGTGAGTGTATGGAGCGTAAGGGTTATAGAAGTGTACTGTATCTTTCATATGCAATTTTTAAAATTAAAATCGATTAATTACCACGGCGTCAAAAAATTTTTGAAATAAACAATAATTTTTGGTGCTACGCGCAGGACAGCGGTGTTCGATTCACACAAGTTGATTTCCACCAAAATGTCTTCCAATCTTTATCTAATATATTATTTTCTTACTCTATATTTTGTTGTATTTTAATATTTTAATTCCACAAAAATCAAAATAATTTTATTATTGTTTGTGAAATATTGTTTAAACAATTGCATATGTTTAAAAATAATAAACTTTTATCATTTAAGTTAAAATATATGAACAAATAAAGTTTTTGCTAATAAAAGTGATATTTCAAAGGATAGAGTATGTGTTTTTATTTTGCAATAAACAAATTTATTTATTTATGTCGAAATGTAATAAAAATTAAAATGTATCAATCATTATCAAAGGTCATTGCAATGCCCAATTAGAGCAAACTATCCGCTGTCCTGCGCGTAGCACCAATAATTAATGTTTATTTAAAAAAATTCCTGACGCCGTGGTGTCAATCGATTTTAATTTTGCAAAATTGCGAATGAAAGGTACAGTACACTTCTATATGCAAAAAAATTTTCAACTTGCTATCTGCTTTATTTTCAGTCCTGTAACATTTTGAAAAAATGAATATTTTTTACGAAAGCTGGATTGCAAAATTTATTTTGCAAAATCTATTTAACCGATCTTAATAAAATTTACAGTGTTATTTTATTATGTCATAAGGTTTTTCTGGGTCAAATATGAAGGTCGAAAGTACAGCATAAATGGTTGAAAAACGTAAAATGCGAATACTTGTTTTTGTATGGTTTTTTCGCAGTTATTGCTATTTTGCAACAAGGGTAACTATTTTTTAAATTTTTAACCAATTCTAGGTTATAGTAAATTTAATTACGCAACTTTTATGTCAGTAGAACTTTTCTCGGAAATGAATACTTTTAAAGTTATAATCAAAAAACCAAGAGTTCAGCGTCGGACGCTGAACAGTAAAGACGTGCCTGCGGAGCGGTGCAACAGCGAAGAGCAGCCGAACGAGGTGGGGGTAGCTTGACTGTGGACTTCTCAGTCCAGTTGCGGATGTAAGCGCAACACCAGTTGAGCGATACTCACTCTCCGAGGCGAGAAGGAGAGGCAAAGGCCGATTGACTGGATGCGGTGAAACTTAGGGAATTTGATTTTATTGGATTCTCTGAGACGCCGTAGCTAGACAACGGTTAGCGGAAAAAGCAAGACGGGCTCTACTTGAGCCCGTCACGGGATTTCTACTGTGCCTCCGTAAGGGTATCGACACTGCAAGGTGTAGTTCTTTGGAATCTACATCGGGCAGCCCCGGCCCCTAGGTCAGTAGAACGAGAACAGCAAGAGGATCCCGTACTCAGTTCTGTCTGAGTACGTGAACAACCGCGCCTTTGTGCAGGGAGCAAACCCTGAAGCCGACGTGGTGTCGGGCCAGTCGGCAGACAAAAAGGCTTCATCAAAATTAGATAAATCCGTCCCCAAACCCCAGATGAATCGAGCTAGATCTCGATCACCCCCCCGTTACATGGCGCCTACCCCGCCAACTTATGAGGACACACGTAAAGTGGGTTCAAACGTGTTTCAGAGATTAAGTTCGGAAGAAAATGATGGATACTCGTCCGTGGACGAGAACGCAAAAACCGATGGTTTTAAACTCCCCAAGAGCGAGATAAAGAAGGAAAAGTCAAAAAAAAAGAAAGAGGAGAAAAAGAAAGAGAGCGAGAAGAAAGAAAAGGAAAGCTCGGAAGTAGAGGCCATGGAGGAAGAAGTTCCCGATGAGGCAGGCAGAGGTACGACCAAAAGAGCACGGACATCAAAATCCGAGAGCGAAGATGAACCGAGAGACAAAGTAGCAATCCTAGAAGAAATAATAGAAACGATGAGGGCCAGGTTTCTAAATGCCGAAGAACAAATGGCAAAGAAAGAAGAAGAAAACGAGCGACTAAGAGCTGAACTCCGGAAGATGACAAACCGATTGGACGACCTGTTGACAGAACAGAAAGAAACAAGAAAACTCATGGAACAGATGCAACAACAGCTACAGCAGATTAAACCGAAGCCACAGCCAGCCTCTGAAGTGAAGAAGCCACAGCCAAGCCCTGAAGATAAAAAGCAAAAACCAACTGCTGAAGAGAGATTAAAAAATATCCGAAACGAAGCTAAACCAAAAAACAAAGAAGATTTCCCAGCGCTGAAATCACCGATTTCAAAGGAAGAGGCGACGGCATGGGAACTCCAAGCAGGCAACGCTATGAGGGCAAAGTCTCCCCAGATGCAAGACACCCCCAACCTGCCCCAAGGATCAGTTTCCCCAATCCATCCAGCTACGAGCGCAGGTGGCGACACGCCTGCCCCGAGACGTCCCAGTGTCTCAGAGTCAGAAAGTCGGATGGAAACAAACGAAGACGAAGACACCGCTGTGTTGCGAGACAGGGGCCATCCTCAGGATCGCCCAAAAGAAAAAAATAATCACGATAAACAAAATCTCCAGGAGCGGTAGGGAAACCCTCATTCAAGCAAAAAGCCCCGAAGATTACAGAAGCATGGTCAGGATAGTGGAAGACTATGCAAAAGCATACGACGCAAAAGACAAAACCAAAAGGCTACAATGGATAGCCTTCCCGTTAGACGAGGATAGAAAACCCAGAGTGGTTTTAAGAGGGTTACCAACGAACACCACAGAAGAGACAATAAAAGACGAAATGGCAGCACAATATAACATTGTCTGCCATTCGGCGAAAAACATGTCCACCAGAGCCGGTCCCAAGAGACAGCTTCCGATGTTCGTCCTGACTCTGGACCACGAAGACGTTGAGGGTGCAAAGCGGATAACCAACCTGTGCCATATGAAGGTCGTGGTAGAGGACCTACGAAAGGCAAACGGACCAACGCAGTGCTTTAACTGCCAGGGCTTCCATCACGCCCAAAACGCTTGCCACAAAGACCCAAAGTGTGTTAAGTGCGGTGAAGACCACCAAACAAAAGAGTGCAAACGTGTCAGAGATGTCAAAGCAACTTGCGCAAACTGCAAAGGCAGCCATCCAGCCAGCTACAGAGGATGCCCTAGGTGCCCAATATGGGGAAGACCACCGCCAAGGAGGCCACAACACCAATAAGCACAACAACAAAGACGACCACAAGCAGCCGGGGTTTCCTACGCCCAGGCCACACAAAACGCGCAAAACACCACAGCGATCCCAGACGAAGACTACATAGTCAGAATAGTGACTAGGGTAGTCAGAGAGGTGATATTGGGCACCAGGGAGGCACAGAAGTAATGGTGACAGAAAGGGGATACTTGAGGATAGGTTCCTGGAATCCAGGCGGTATTTCAACCAACCAAAACATCCTAGATGAACTCGTCAATAGATACGAGATGGACATCGTAGCAATACAGGAAACCAAGCTCACTAACAACTTCAACCTAAAGTTTCCTGGGTACGATGTTTACAGGAACGACCACACAAGAAGATCAGGAGGAACGGCCATACTAGTCAAGAAGGGAATTAAACACACAAGATTCACGACTCCACCACTAGTAAACATGGAGGCAACAACGGTAGAAGTGAAAATGAGGCAAGGCGCAGTCAGAATAACATCAGCCTACGTAAGACCGCAAGACCCATTAATGGACGAAGATCTAGAGGCGTTCCTAAACATCCCAGAACCATCAATAATAATAGGAGACCTTAATGCAAGATCCCCCAACTGGAATGATAGAGCTACGAACCGAAACGGAAGATTATTAAACAGTTACATAGAAAACAACGAAGATACAGTGTCAATGGGCCCAGAAGATCCAACACACTTCCCAGGAAATGGACTTCCCACCCACATAGACATCGTTGTTGCTAAAAACCTAGGACTCCAAACAGAATTAATCACACTAAATGAAGGAACCACAGATCACAACCCCATTCTACTAGAAATGGGAAGAAACAAACAAACCGAAGAGAACTAAAAAGAAAATAAAGTGGACAAATTACAAAAGACTAGTTAGTGAAAGAATAAATATAGTACCAATTCTAACCGACCCAGAACAAATAGAAGAAAAAGTCCTAGAATTAGAAAACATCATACAAGAAGCAATCAGAAACAGCACAACGGAAGAAGAAGTCGAGATCCACACGGGAAGGTTCAAAGACATAACACAAGAAATAAAAGATCTTATAAGGGAAAAGAACAGAGCGAAGCAAATAGCCAGAAGAACGAGAAACAGAGTAGACAAAACCTGGGCAAATACACTAAATAGAGAGGTGAAGACTGCTCTTCGACTACACCGCAGCAAAAAATGGGAAAACTACGTACAAGAGATGGAAGAAATAGACTCAAACATGAAAAACGTCTGGAAGCTTCAGAAAATGCTAAAAAGCGATAGAAAACCCATCCCCCCATTACACGGAGTAAACGGCATAGTATACTCCATAGAAGAAAAAGCTGAGAAAGTGAATGCAGGCTAAACTTCCATGTAGACGAAGACGATGACTTCTTGGAAGAAGTAGAAGAGCAAGAAGAGGTACCAGAGGATCCGGAAGATATTATTCCCCCAACATCACCGGAAGAAATTAACGAACATATAAGAAACAGTTCTCCGAGAAAAGCGCCTGGTCTAGACCAAATATCAAATAGAGCTCTGAAATACCTTCCCAGAAAAGCTATAGTGTATTTTACAAACATAGTGAACGCTATACTCAGATATAAAAGATTCCCAAACAGATGGAAAGAGGCCCATGTCATCATGATCCCAAAACCTGGCAAAAACCACACGTTCCCGCAGAACTACAGGCCAATCAGCTTACTCCCAGCTATCAGCAAGATAGTGGAAAGAATCATCCTCAGCAGACTGCAAGCGGAAACAAATAGATTAGAGATAATCCCTGAAGCTCAATTTGGATTCAGAGCAGAGCACTCCAGTGAGCTACAAGTACTCAGACTAACTGAGTACATAGCAGCTGGTTTCAATGATAAGCAGTACACTGGAGCGGCATTCCTGGACGTAAGCAAAGCTTTCGACAGAGTATGGCATAAGGGGCTCATTTATAAAATGCGAGGATATGGGTACAGCGGGGCGATGACGAGACTGATCTCTTCGTACTTGGGCGACCGGAGTTTCAGGGTTCGGATAGGACAAGTCCTGTCCGAGCTCGGGAGCCCGGAAGCTGGAGTGCCACAGGGAGCGGTCCTGTCACCTCTGCTGTACACAATATACACCGCTGACGTACCTAGAACACCAGGGACCCTAATGAGCCTCTACGCCGATGATACAGCGATAGCGGCCAAACACAGAAATGTAGAAATAGCAGTGACCAACCTGCAAACAGCGTTAGAAGACATCGAGGAATGGAGTATAAAATGGAAGATAGCCATCAACTCAGAAAAGACGCAAGCGGTACTATACAAGAAGGGAAGACAACAGCCAGAAGAACAGCTGACAGTGCAGAACACCCCCATCGAGTGGAAAAATGAAGCTAAATACCTAGGTGTCATCATGGACAAAGGATTAACCTTCCAAAAACATGTAGAAGCCACAGTCCAGAAGGCCAACATAGCGAGAGCAACATTAAGAGGACTCACAGGCAGAAAAAGTAAACTAAGACTAAAAACAAGGTTAAGATTAATAAACAGCATAATATTACCGGTATTAACATACGCATCTCTCGCATGGGGCCAAGTATGTAACACCCACAAAAAGAAGATACAAGCGGTCCATAACAGCAGCTTAAGAGAAGCAGCCAGAGCCCCAAGATACGTAGCAGAAAGATTCCTGTTCAGAGAACTTCAACAGGTGAGAGTCACCGAAATGATGACAGACAAGGCAAGGGTCAAATTCGCGGAACTGGAGCACCACCCAAGTCACATACTGCGAGAGATGCTAGGGTACGATGCGTTCCACCGATGGAAGCACAAACGTCCAAAACAGCAAATATTGTGAAATGGGAAAAATAGTGAAAACAGTGAACGGTTCGTAGCTCGAAAACAACAAGTGCCGAAGATAACGTAACACACGTAGGTTCAATACCACGATCACCTCAAGGTAAGACAGTAATAGAAAATTACAGAAGGGCGTAAGCCCCCAAAAAAATATATAAAATACAAAAAAGGCGTAAGCCCCCAAAAAAATATAAAAAACCAAAAAACACTCAAAAAAACTCGAGCAACAAGTCATTGGACAGAGCTCAATGGGGCTCGGTACAATGACTTGGGGCCCAAGCAAGCAATTTTAGTTTCCGCGGATAAGTAAGTAAGAAGATAAAGGCACAGAGCGCTTCACGCTGGCCTAGTTTTTTGCATTCGATTAGGGTACCACATGGAATCTTATTACCCAGGATTCCATTGTGAAGAGCACTTGGCTACGATAGTTGTGCCCCCATCATCGCGCATCAGCGTGCTATGGGGGGGGGGGGGGAAAGGGATGGCCTGGGGCATTAGAGCGAGGTGGGGTGATCCCTGTTCATACTCGGGTCAAAACACCTCGCTCCAATGAATTGTTACACCCGAATGTACTTTTTCGATAGGGTGGACACATCCCACAGGTCGGGTTGAATCAAATTGCTTGCTTGCTTGCAAAAAACCAAGAAAAAAATCGAATTTTTCCTTAATTTTTTGACATTTTGATTATTTAAACAATGTTCCGGACCTTTTTGAGAGGGAGGATAACTCAAATATTATTACTTGATTTATTTTCAAACAATTTCTGCAAAAAAATTTGAGTCACCTCTCAACGTCCAAATGTACTAATATTTTTACAGATGCGCCCTGGTCTATTAGCTATGCTATTTAATCAAATAAAAAATTTCAGTAAATAAAAAACCTTGTTTTTTCCTCTATTTCACTCCACAATAGAATGACTCAGTTCTTACAAGAAAAAAATTAATGCTTTCAGAGTATTCTCTAGTGACTCCAAATATAACCACTAAACGTTAAAGGGTTAATACTTTATAATTATTATTATTATAGTTAAATTAGGATACTTACCTTGTACATTGTCGTCTAATAATTTAAGTATTCTTTTCGTTCTGTCTCTCATGGTAATGTTAACACCCAATTTATTGTTTATTGCACACACTTTGACTTATTGCACACAAAGATCACCTTTGAAAATATTTTATTATTATAGAACCTGAGCTATAATCTGCATTGATCGCAGCGGTTTTAACGGTATTACAAATCGGCGCTAAATAATACAAGTGAGGTTATATTAGGGAAAGGCGGGGTTGTCAGATTTATGGTGCCACTATGCCACTTTTCCTATTGGTGCCAAATTGACTACAATTATATAGTTACATACAGTTGTATATAGTAGAGCGCCCTCTATAGAAAAATGCCTGAACAAATCAATATGTCCGTTTGGAAAAAGTGTCAATCTGGCACCATTACGTTTTTTACATATTCTGCATTAGGAACACTCGTACTCTCCTAGGACGAAAATATACACGCTGTCGTACTGGCACCCAAAATCGGGTGCCACATCGTCAAATTGGGTGCGACATTGACATGTTTTGCTTAAAAATGGTGCCAGATTGACAGAATATATCTGTATATATATATATAATATATATATATATATATATATATATATATATATATATATATATATATATATATATATATATATATATATATATATATATATATATTTGGATCTTTGATTCTATTCAAGAAATTTTTCCCAACCTGAAATGGTGGATGTGTGAATTGTTCGTAAGGGGATTTTTCCACATTCTCTATTTCATTTGTTTGATTTAGTTACGTTTGGTCGGTAAACCAATAACTTAGATCTTTTGATCACTGAGTGTGTTTCAAAGATTTACATCTTTTGTGTTTTTGTTTTTCAAACATATATTTTACTTATAGTAATTAGGGAATTAAAACGTGAGGCTGTCATGGTCAGATTATGCGGCGTAGATATACGCTCCTGCTATGTCTGGGTCTCGAATGTTGTTTTTTGATGGAATGCGTCTAAAGATATTCAACCTCTCATCTTTATTGATAAGCCCAGAGAGGTTGAAGAGGGCGAAACACATTTCTAAGAACAGGTGTTTGGATCTTTGATTCTATTCAAGAAATTTTTCCCAACCTGAAATGGTGGATGTGTGAATTGTTCGTAAGGGGATTTTTCCACATTCTCTATTTCATTTGTTTGATTTAGTTACGTTTGGTCGGTAAACCAATAACTTAGATCTTTTGATCACTGAGTGTGTTTCAAAGATTTACATCTTTTGTGTTTTTGTTTTTCAAACATATATTTTACTTATAGTAATTAGGGAATTAAAACGTGAGGCTGTCATGGTCAGATTATGCGGCGTAGATATACGCTCCTGCTATGTCTGGGTCTCGAATGTTGTTTTTTGATGGAATGCGTCTAAAGATATTCAACCTCTCATCTTTATTGATAAGCCCAGAGAGGTTGAAGAGGGCGAAACACATTTCTAAGAACAGGTGTTTGGATCTTTGATTCTATTCAAGAAATTTTTCCCAACCTGAAATGGTGGATGTGTGAATTGTTCGTAAGGGGATTTTTCCACATTCTCTATTTCATTTGTTTGATATATATATATATATATATATATATATATATATATATATATATATATATATATATATATATATATATATATATATATATATATATATATAAGAATTTGGACAAGTTGTAAGTTGTGGAGTTTATAGTACTGACAATTGGACGTAATGGTATATTAATTTTATGTATCTTTGGTAAGCCATATAATTTAGGTATGTCAGAGTTGTAAATGGTTAGTTCTTTGGCTTGTTGTTCTGTAAGTTTATTTTGATTTTTTAAAGTTTTTATTAATTTATTATGTGTAGTTTGAATAGAGGTAGTTGGATCATTGTTGATTTGTGTGTATGTTGTGTTATCTTGGAGAAGAGTATTCGCTTTTTGAATATAATCTAATTTGTCCATTGCGACAGTACATCCTCCTTTATCTGCAGGTAGAATGTATAAGTTAGGGTGATTTTTAAGAAACTTTTTTGTTTTATAAAATGTTTTTTTAAGATGAGACAAGTTTATGGTTTTAGGATTTTGAATAAAATTTGTTGTTATATTGGTTACTTTAGCTCTCAGTAAATCTTTAGATGTATTAGGTATATCTTCGATGATGTTTTCTATGTCAGCTAAAAAATGGTGTATATTTATGTCATCATTATTGCATGTGACACCAAATTTCGGTCCAAGTGATAAGAAGTCTGAAATATCTTTTGGTATGTTAATTGTCGAAATGTTTTTAAACCATTTTGAGTTGTTTAAGAAAAGTACATTTGTCTCTAAATTGTTTGCTAAGGTATTGAATTTGTCAATGTTATTTTGTTTAGTTTTTTTAAAAGTCGAATCAAAACTTGATTTTAATCGATGTGAATATTCACTAAAAATTGTCATGGGAATAAGATTTTTTAATTCAATTTTTATGTTAGTTATATTATGATTTATAGATGAAATTTTATTGCATGTTACCTTAATCTCCAAAGATAAAGTTTTACGATTTGTTGTTAATATAAAATTTTCAATTTTGTTGTTTAGAAATCGGTTTGTATTAGTAGTTAAAAGATTTTCAATGTTCTTTTTGCTATCTTGGATGTGTTTAGGTGATAAGTTATTTTTTCTGCATCGTAATAGAAATATTCTTCTGTTGGTATAATTTGCAAGTTGTTGGTTGAATGTTGCCCATTTCTTCATTAACTTTACAGTGTAGATTCCATAGGTGTTAAGAATATTCTGATAAAAGCCCATCGTTTTATTATTTGTACAAATATTTTCGACCGTACTGTGTTAAATAGTGATTTTTTGAATAACGGCAATTCGGTCAGATGAAATAAAACTCTATTTGTTCTAGGTCTCAATATTTCGTCACTATTTGGTGACTTCTTCAGGAGAAAACTGTAAATTTATTAAGATTAGATATGGACAAAAATCAAAACATTTCATTACTTATAACTATAAGAGTGATAATTTAAATTCGTTTAACATATTATATTGAACATTGACTTGAGAAATGACTGATGTTATTTTGACATATATTTCGGAGTTATGGTAACTGCAATATATTTTATGTTAATAGAATATTGTCTAATATTGAAAAAAATTTTATTTTTTATTTTTAGTGAATACGTCAAAGTAAACAAGAAAAATTATTTGCGAAATTTTAAGGTGGAAAGGTAATAGTAGACAAATGAAAAAGGACTTGAAGTATTTTAAATTGACTATAAAATGTAATCGATGGTACGTAATGAGTTAGTGTAAGACTGGTATTCAGAACTTGAATAAAAATAAGGTAGATTCATTGTTAGTAGATTAATTGAGTAATTTGTTTGTATTTTTTAAATTTTGGGAAAGAATGTTATGAATTACTTAGAATATTACAGTAGATATTACTCAAATGGTTAGTGTCAGTCTTATAATTAATTGATTCTGGAGTTTTGTTAATATGTACCATCTCAAGGAAGAGTCGTTTTTTATAGTTGTCAACTTGTTCCAAAATTTTTACATTATTAAAATCAAATTTATGTCCTGTATTTAAGTGGTGATCTACTAAGGCACAACAGTTTTTTTTGATGTTGCAGTCACTTTTATGTTGAGTGACGCGTTGCTTAAGCCACTGTTTACTTTGACCAATATAACAACCTTGACATTCAATGCAATTTATTTTGTAAATTATGTTGCTCTTTAATGTATTTGGAGTATTAGCTTTAGTTTTTGAGAACAACATTGAATTTAGAAGTGGATTGTACTTAACTAATTTGATGTTGGGAAAAATTTTGAAAAGTGGGACAATCTGGTCTGTTAAATTTTGGACATAAGGTATTTTTTTGTAAATAACTGGCTGTGGATTATTAATCAAATGTCTATTAGATGAGTTGGTGTTATAAATAAGTTTTTTTAAAATGTGTTTTGGGTAGCCATTGTTCAAAAACATTTCAAAAAGTTTATTAAGATTGATATCTAAGAAACTTCGATTACAAATTGTCGTTATCCGATTTTTCATGGATATGATTGTGTTAAATTTTTGATTTCTAGGATGATTCGAATAATAATTTATAAATCTGCCGGATGCAGTATCTTTTTGATACCAATCTAATATGATTTTGTTATCATTTGTTCTTATCACTTTGGTATCTAAAAAAGGTACACTATTTTGATTTTCATATTCGACAGTAAACTGAATATTTTGATGAAGTGAATTAAATATTGTTTTTACTGTCTCGACGTGGTTAAAGGGTACACTGCATATTATATCATCAACAAATTTATAAATAAATGCTAGTGAAAACGGCAATTTTGAGATTCCAAGATCTATTAAATGGTCTAGAATAATTGTTGCTAGTATAGGGCTTATAGGACTGCCCATTGGAGTTCCAAATATTTGTTTATAGAATTTATCATCAAAACAAAAATATGTGTTATCAAATAAGAAGGTTATTAATGATAGGAAGTCTTTTCTGGATAAAGATGTGAATTGTTCTATTTTAGACCATTTTTTTTGTATGATTTCAATTATCAACTTAATAGGAATGTTAGTAAACAATGACACTACATCTAATGAGATTAAAACATAGTTATCTGGTAGCTGAAGTCCATTTATAGAATTTACAAAAGAAAATGTATCTTTTGTATTAAAACTTGGCTCATGCTCAAATGTTTGTTTAAGTATATCTCCCAAGAATTTGGACAAGTTGTAAGTTGTGGAGTTTATAGTACTGACAATTGGACGTAATGGTATATTAATTTTATGTATCTTTGGTAAGCCATATAATTTAGGTATGTCAGAGTTGTAAATGGTTAGTTCTTTGGCTTGTTGTTCTGTAAGTTTATTTTGATTTTTTAAAGTTTTTATTAATTTATTATGTGTAGTTTGAATAGAGGTAGTTGGATCATTGTTGATTTGTGTGTATGTTGTGTTATCTTGGAGAAGAGTATTCGCTTTTTGAATATAATCTAATTTGTCCATTGCGTCAGTACATCCTCCTTTATCTGCAGGTAGAATGTATAAGTTAGGGTGATTTTTAAGAAACTTTTTTGTTTTATAAAATGTTTTTTTAAGATGAGACAAGTTTATGGTTTTAGGATTTTCAATAAAATTTGTTGTTATATTGGTTACTTTAGCTCTCATTAAATCTTTAGATGTATTAGGTATATCTTCGATGATGTTTTCTATGTCAGCTAAAAAATGGTGTATATTTATGTCATCATTATTGCATGTGACACCAAATTTCGGTCCAAGTGATAAGAAGTCTGAAATATCTTTTGGTATGTTAATTGTCGAAATGTTTTTAAACCATTTTGAGTTGTTTAAGAAAAGTACATTTGTCTCTAAATTGTTTGCTAAGGTATTGAATTTGTCAATGTTATTTTGTTTAGTTTTTTTAAAAGTCGAATCAAAACTTGATTTTAATCGATGTGAATATTCACTAAAAATTGTCATGGGAATAAGATTTTTTAATTCAATTTTTATGTTAGTTATATTATGATTTATAGATGAAATTTTATTGCATGTTACCTTAATCTCCAAAGATAAAGTTTTACGATTTGTTGTTAATATAAAATTTTCAATTTTGTTGTTTAGAAATCGGTTTGTATTAGTAGTTAAAAGATTTTCAATGTTCTTTTTGCTATCTTGGATGTGTTTAGGTGATAAGTTATTTTTTCTGCATCGTAATAGAAATATTCTTCTGTTGGTATAATTTGCAAGTTGTTGGTTGAATGTTGCCCATTTCTTCATTAACTTTACAGTGTGGATTCCATAGGTGTTAAGAATATTCTGATAAAAGCCCATCGTTTTATTATTTGTACAAATATTTTCGACCGTACTGTGTTAAATAGTGATTTTTTGAATAACGGCAATTCGGTCAGATGAAATAAAACTCTATTTGTTCTAGGTCTCAATATTTCGTCACTATTTGGTGACTTCTTCAGGAGAAAACTGTAAATTTATTAAGATTAGATATGGACAAAAATCAAAACATTTCATTACTTACAACTATAAGAGTGATAATTTAAATTCGTTTAACATATTATATTGAACATTGACTTGAGAAATGACTGATGTTATTTTGACATATATTTCGGAGTTATGGTAACTGCAATATATTTTATGTTAATAGAATATTGTCTAATATTGAAAAAAATTTTATTTTTTATTTTTAGTGAATACGTCAAAGTAAACAAGAAAAATTATTTGCGAAATTTTAAGGTGGAAAGGTAATAGTAGACAAATGAAAAAGGACTTGAAGTATTTTAAATTGACTATAAAATGTAATCGATGGTACGTAATGAGTTAGTGTAAGACTGGTATTCAGAACTTGAATAAAAATAAGGTAGATTCATTGTTAGTAGATTAATTGAGTAATTTGTTTGTATTTTTTAAATTTTGGGAAAGAATGTTATGAATTACTTAGAATATTACAGTAGATATTACTCAAATGGTTAGTGTCAGTCTTATAATTAATTGATTCTGGAGTTTTGTTAATATGTACCATCTCAAGGAAGAGTCGTTTTTTATAGTTGTCAACTTGTTCCAAAATTTTTACATTATTAAAATCAAATTTATGTCCTGTATTTAAGTGGTGATCTACTAAGGCACAACAGTTTTTTTTGATGTTGCAGTCACTTTTATGTTGAGTGACGCGTTGCTTAAGCCACTGTTTACTTTGACCAATATAACAACCTTGACATTCAATGCAATTTATTTTGTAAATTATGTTGCTCTTTAATGTATTTGGAGTATTAGCTTTAGTTTTTGAGAACAACATTGAATTTAGAAGTGGATTGTACTTAACTAATTTGATGTTGGGAAAAATTTTGAAAAGTGGGACAATCTGGTCTGTTAAATTTTGGACATAAGGTATTTTTTTGTAAATAACTGGCTGTGGATTATTAATCAAAGGTCTATTAGATGAGTTGGTGTTATAAATAAGTTTTTTTAAAATGTGTTTTGGGTAGCCATTGTTCAAAAACATTTCAAAAAGTTTATTAAGATTGATATCTAAGAAACTTCGATTACAAATTGTCGTTATCCGATTTTTCATGGATATGATTGTGTTAAATTTTTGATTTCTAGGATGATTCGAATAATAATTTATAAATCTGCCGGATGCAGTATCTTTTTGATACCAATCTAATATGATTTTGTTATCATTTGTTCTTATCACTTTGGTATCTAAAAAAGGTACACTATTTTGATTTTCATATTCGACAGTAAACTGAATATTTTGATGAAGTGAATTAAATATTGTTTTTACTGTCTCGACGTGGTTAAAGGGTACACTGCATATTATATCATCAACAAATTTATATATAAATGCTAGTGAAAACGGCAATTTTGAGATTCCAAGATCTATTAAATGGTCTAGAATAATTGTTGCTAGTATAGGGCTTATAGGACTGCCCATTGGAGTTCCAAATATTTGTTTATAGAATTTATCATCAAAACAGAAATTAATTCCTATAAGCCCTATACTAGCAACAATTATTCTAGACCATTTAATAGATCTTGGAATCTCAAAATTGCCGTTTTCACTAGCATTTATTTATAAATTTGTTGATGATATAATATGCAGTGTACCCTTTAACCACGTCGAGACAGTAAAAACAATATTTAATTCACTTCATCAAAATATTCAGTTTACTGTCGAATATGAAAATCAAAATAGTGTACCTTTTTTAGATACCAAAGTGATAAGAACAAATGATAACAAAATCATATTAGATTGGTATCAAAAAGATACTGCATCCGGCAGATTTATAAATTATTATTCGAATCATCCTAGAAATCAAAAATTTAACACAATCATATCCATGAAAAATCGGATAACGACAATTTGTAATCGAAGTTTCTTAGATATCAATCTTAATAAACTTTTTGAAATGTTTTTGAACAATGGCTACCCAAAACACATTTTAAAAAAACTTATTTATAACACCAACTCATCTAATAGACCTTTGATTAATAATCCACAGCCAGTTATTTACAAAAAAATACCTTATGTCCAAAATTTAACAGACCAGATTGTCCCACTTTTCAAAATTTTTCCCAACATCAAATTAGTTAAGTACAATCCACTTCTAAATTCAATGTTGTTCTCAAAAACTAAAGCTAATACTCCAAATACATTAAAAAGCAACATAATTTACAAAATAAATTGCATTGAATGTCAAGGTTGTTATATTGGTCAAAGTAAACAGTGGCTTAAGCAACGCGTCACTCAACATAAAAGTGACTGCAACATCAAAAAAAACTGTTGTGCCTTAGTAGATCACCACTTAAATACAGGACATAAATTTGATTTTAATAATGTAAAAATTTTGGAACAAGTTGACAACTATAAAAAACGACTCTTCCTTGAGATGGTACATATTAACAAAACTCCAGAATCAATTAATTATAAGACTGACACTAACCATTTGAGTAATATCTACTGTAATATTCTAAGTAATTCATAACATTCTTTCCCAAAATTTAAAAAATACAAACAAATTACTCAATTAATCTACTAACAATGAATCTACCTTATTTTTATTCAAGTTCTGAATACCAGTCTTACACTAACTCATTACGTACCATCGATTACATTTTATAGTCAATTTAAAATACTTCAAGTCCTTTTTCATTTGTCTACTATTACCTTTCCACCTTAAAATTTCGCAAATAATTTTTCTTGTTTACTTTGACGTATTCACTAAAAATAAAAAATACAATTTTTTTCAATATTAGACAATATTCTATTAACATAAAATATATTGCAGTTACCATAACTCCGAAATATATGTCAAAATAACATCAGTCATTTCTCAAGTCAATGTTCAATATAATATGTTAAACGAATTTAAATTATCACTCTTATAGTTGTAAGTAATGAAATGTTTTGATTTTTGTCCATATCTAATCTTAATAAATTTACAGTTTTCTCCTGAAGAAGTCACCAAATAGTGACGAAATATTGAGACCTAAAACAAATAGAGTTTTATTTCATCTGACCGAATTGCCGTTATTCAAAAAATCACTATTTAACACAGTACGGTCGAAAATATTTGTACAAATAATAAAACGATGGGCTTTTATCAGAATATTCTTAACACCTATGGAATCCACACTGTAAAGTTAATGAAGAAATGGGCAACATTCAACCAACAACTTGCAAATTATACCAACAGAAGAATATTTCTATTACGATGCAGAAAAAATAACTTATCACCTAAACACATCCAAGATAGCAAAAAGAACATTGAAAATCTTTTAACTACTAATACAAACCGATTTCTAAACAACAAAATTGAAAATTTTATATTAACAACAAATCGTAAAACTTTATCTTTAGAGATTAAGGTAACATGCAATAAAATTTCATCTATAAATCATAATATAACTAACATAAAAATTGAATTAAAAAATCTTATTCCCATGACAATTTTTAGTGAATATTCACATCGATTAAAATCAAGTTTTGATTCGACTTTTAAAAAAACTAAACAAAATAACATTGACAAATTCAATACCTTAGCAAACAATTTAGAGACAAATGTACTTTTCTTAAACAACTCAAAATGGTTTAAAAACATTTCGACAATTAACATACCAAAAGATATTTCAGACTTCTTATCACTTGGACCGAAATTTGGTGTCACATGCAATAATGATGACATAAATATACACCATTTTTTAGCTGACATAGAAAACATCATCGAAGATATACCTAATACATCTAAAGATTTACTGAGAGCTAAAGTAACCAATATAACAACAAATTTTATTCAAAATCCTAAAACCATAAACTTGTCTCATCTTAAAAAAACATTTTATAAAACAAAAAAGTTTCTTAAAAATCACCCTAACTTATACATTCTACCTGCAGATAAAGGAGGATGTACTGTCGCAATGGACAAATTAGATTATATTCAAAAAGCGAATACTCTTCTCCAAGATAACACAACATACACACAAATCAACAATGATCCAACTACCTCTATTCAAACTACACATAATAAATTAATAAAAACTTTAAAAAATCAAAATAAACTTACAGAACAACAAGCCAAAGAACTAACCATTTACAACTCTGACATACCTAAATTATATGGCTTACCAAAGATACATAAAATTAATATACCATTACGTCCAATTGTCAGTACTATAAACTCCACAACTTACAACTTGTCCAAATTCTTGGGAGATATACTTAAACAAACATTTGAGCATGAGCCAAGTTTTAATACAAAAGATACATTTTCTTTTGTAAATTCTATAAATGGACTTCAGCTACCAGATAACTATGTTTTAATCTCATTAGATGTAGTGTCATTGTTTACTAACATTCCTATTAAGTTGATAATTGAAATCATACAAAAAAAATGGTCTAAAATAGAACAATTCACATCTTTATCCAGAAAAGACTTCCTATCATTAATAACCTTCTTATTTGATAACACATATTTTTGTTTTGATGATAAATTCTATAAACAAATATTTGGAACTCCAATGGGCAGTCCTATAAGCCCTATACTAGCAACAATTATTCTAGACCATTTAATAGCTCTTGGAATCTCAAAATTGCCGTTTTCACTAGCATTTATTTATAAATTTGTTGATGATATAATATGCAGTGTACCCTTTAACCACGTCGAGACAGTAAAAACAATATTTAATTCACTTCATCAAAATATTCAGTTTACTGTCGAATATGAAAATCAAAATAGTGTACCTTTTTTAGATACCAAAGTGATAAGAACAAATGATAACAAAATCATATTAGATTGGTATCAAAAAGATACTGCATCCGGCAGATTTATAAATTATTATTCGAATCATCCTAGAAATCAAAAATTTAACACAATCATATCCATGAAAAATCGGATAACGACAATTTGTAATCGAAGTTTCTTAGATATCAATCTTAATAAACTTTTTGAAATGTTTTTGAACAATGGCTACCCAAAACACATTTTAAAAAAACTTATTTATAACACCAACTCATCTAATAGACCTTTGATTAATAATCCACAGCCAGTTATTTACAAAAAAATACCTTATGTCCAAAATTTAACAGACCAGATTGTCCCACTTAATGTTGTTCTCAAAAACTAAAGCTAATACTCCAAATACATTAAAGAGCAACATAATTTACAAAATAAATTGCATTGAATGTCAAGGTTGTTATATTGGTCAAAGTAAACAGTGGCTTAAGCAACGCGTCACTCAACATAAAAGTGACTGCAACATCAAAAAAAACTGTTGTGCCTTAGTAGATCACCACTTAAATACAGGACATAAATTTGATTTTAATAATGTAAAAATTTTGGAACAAGTTGACAACTATAAAAAACGACTCTTCCTTGAGATGGTACATATTAACAAAACTCCAGAATCAATTAATTATAAGACTGACACTAACCATTTGAGTAATATCTACTGTAATATTCTAAGTAATTCATAACATTCTTTCCCAAAATTTAAAAAATACAAACAAATTACTCAATTAATCTACTAACAATGAATCTACCTTATTTTTATTCAAGTTCTGAATACCAGTCTTACACTAACTCATTACGTACCATCGATTACATTTTATAGTCAATTTAAAATACTTCAAGTCCTTTTTCATTTGTCTACTATTACCTTTCCACCTTAAAATTTCGCAAATAATTTTTCTTGTTTACTTTGACGTATTCACTAAAAATAAAAAATAAAATTTTTTTCAATATTAGACAATATTCTATTAACATAAAATATATTGCAGTTACCATAACTCCGAAATATATGTCAAAATAACATCAGTCATTTCTCAAGTCAATGTTCAATATAATATGTTAAACGAATTTAAATTATCACTCTTATAGTTGTAAGTAATGAAATGTTTTGATTTTTGTCCATATCTAATCTTAATAAATTTACAGTTTTCTCCTGAAGAAGTCACCAAATAGTGACGAAATATTGAGACCTAGAACAAATAGAGTTTTATTTCATCTGACCGAATTGCCGTTATTCAAAAAATCACTATTTAACACAGTACGGTCGAAAATATTTGTACAAATAATAAAACGATGGGCTTTTATCAGAATATTCTTAACACCTATGGAATCCACACTGTAAAGTTAATGAAGAAATGGGCAACATTCAACCAACAACTTGCAAATTATACCAACAGAAGAATATTTCTATTACGATGCAGAAAAAATAACTTATCACCTAAACACATCCAAGATAGCAAAAAGAAGATTGAAAATCTTTTAACTACTAATACAAACCGATTTCTAAACAACAAAATTGAAAATTTTATATTAACAACAAATCGTAAAACTTTATCTTTGGAGATTAAGGTAACATGCAATAAAATTTCATCTATAAATCATAATATAACTAACATAAAAATTGAATTAAAAAATCTTATTCCCATGACAATTTTTAGTGAATATTCACATCGATTAAAATCAAGTTTTGATTCGACTTTTAAAAAAACTAAACAAAATAACATTGACAAATTCAATACCTTAGCAAACAATTTAGAGACAAATGTACTTTTCTTAAACAACTCAAAATGGTTTAAAAACATTTCGACAATTAACATACCAAAAGATATTTCAGACTTCTTATCACTTGGACCGAAATTTGGTGTCACATGCAATAATGATGACATAAATATACACCATTTTTTAGCTGACATAGAAAACATCATCGAAGATATACCTAATACATCTAAAGATTTACTGAGAGCTAAAGTAACCAATATAACAACAAATTTTATTCAAAATCCTAAAACCATAAACTTGTCTCATCTTAAAAAAACATTTTATAAAACAAAAAAGTTTCTTAAAAATCACCCTAACTTATACATTCTACCTGCAGATAAAGGAGGATGTACTGTCGCAATGGACAAATTAGATTATATTCAAAAAGCGAATACTCTTCTCCAAGATAACACAACATACACACAAATCAACAATGATCCAACTACCTCTATTCAAACTACACATAATAAATTAATAAAAACTTTAAAAAATCAAAATAAACTTACAGAACAACAAGCCAAAGAACTAACCATTTACAACTCTGACATACCTAAATTATATGGCTTACCAAAGATACATAAAATTAATATACCATTACGTCCAATTATCAGTACTATAAACTCCACAACTTACAACTTGTCCAAATTCTTGGGAGATATACTTAAACAAACATTTGAGCATGAGCCAAGTTTTAATACAAAAGATACATTTTCTTTTGTAAATTCTATAAATGGACTTCAGCTACCAGATAACTATGTTTTAATCTCATTAGATGTAGTGTCATTGTTTACTAACATTCCTATTAAGTTGATAATTGAAATCATACAAAAAAAATGGTCTAAAATAGAACAATTCACATCTTTATCCAGAAAAGACTTCCTATCATTAATAACCTTCTTATTTGATAACACATATTTTTGTTTTGATGATAAATTCTATAAACAAATATTTGGAACTCCAATGGGCAGTCCTATAAGCCCTATACTAGCAACAATTATTCTAGACCATTTAATAGATCTTGGAATCTCAAAATTGCCGTTTTCACTAGCATTTATTTATAAATTTGTTGATGATATAATATGCAGTGTACCCTTTAACCACATCGAGACAGTAAAAACAATATTTAATTCACTTCATCAAAATATTCAGTTTACTGTCGAATATGAAAATCAAAATAGTGTACCTTTTTTAGATACCAAAGTGATAAGAACAAATGATAACAAAATCATATTAGATTGGTATCAAAAAGATACTGCATCCGGCAGATTTATAAATTATTATTCGAATCATCCTAGAAATCAAAAATTTAACACAATCATATCCATGAAAAATCGGATAACGACAATTTGTAATCGAAGTTTCTTAGATATCAATCTTAATAAACTTTTTGAAATGTTTTTGAACAATGGCTACCCAAAACACATTTTAAAAAAACTTATTTATAACACCAACTCATCTAATAGACCTTTGATTAATAATCCACAGCCAGTTATTTACAAAAAAATACCTTATGTCCAAAATTTAACAGACCAGATTGTCCCACTTTTCAAAATTTTTCCCAACATCAAATTAGTTAAGTACAATCCACTTCTAAATTCAATGTTGTTCTCAAAAACTAAAGCTAATACTCCAAATACATTAAAGAGCAACATAATTTACAAAATAAATTGCATTGAATGTCAAGGTTGTTATATTGGTCAAAGTAAACAGTGGCTTAAGCAACGCGTCACTCAACATAAAAGTGACTGCAACATCAAAAAAAACTGTTGTGCCTTAGTAGATCACCACTTAAATACAGGACATAAATTTGATTTTAATAATGTAAAAATTTTGGAACAAGTTGACAACTATAAAAAACGACTCTTCCTTGAGATGGTACATATTAACAAAACTCCAGAATCAATTAATTATAAGACTGACACTAACCATTTGAGTAATATCTACTGTAATATTCTAAGTAATTCATAACATTCTTTCCCAAAATTTAAAAAATACAAACAAATTACTCAATTAATCTACTAACAATGAATCTACCTTATTTTTATTCAAGTTCTGAATACCAGTCTTACACTAACTCATTACGTACCATCGATTACATTTTATAGTCAATTTAAAATACTTCAAGTCCTTTTTCATTTGTCTACTATTACCTTTCCACCTTAAAATTTCGCAAATAATTTTTCTTGTTTACTTTGACGTATTCACTAAAAATAAAAAATAATTTTTTTTTCAATATTAGACAATATTCTATTAACATAAAATATATTGCAGTTACCATAACTCCGAAATATATGTCAAAATAACATCAGTCATTTCTCAAGTCAATGTTCAATATAATATGTTAAACGAATTTAAATTATCACTCTTAGGGCCGGTTGTTCGAACGCTAATCAAAACTGATCATTATCAAATATTTAATTACAATTATATTTGATTAAGCGTACTTCTGACAGTTGTCGCATTTTGAGGTTATGTTGACTGATTTATTTTATTATTTTGGTTTTAATTTAAAACAAAACATAATTAAACTCTTTCTGATGTTAATTTCTTGTTTTTACTTACAAATCAATAATAATAATATGTAATAAGCAATTTTTAATAATTTAAGAGCTGCAGCTATATTTTAATTACTGTTTTACCTACAATCAATAACTGATTAGTGTTTTACATGTATTTTTCATGTCGCGATTTGATTCCCATCAAGAAAATTGATTACAATAAATGATTGATTATAATCAACTTCTTGATTAGCGTTCGAACAACCGGCCCTTATAGTTGTAAGTAATGAAATGTTTTGATTTTTGTCCATATCTAATCTTAATAAATTTACAGTTTTCTCCTGAAGAAGTCACCAAATAGTGACGAAATATTGAGACCTAGAACAAATAGAGTTTTATTTCATCTGACCGAATTGCCGTTATTCAAAAAATCACTATATATATATATATATATATATATATATATATATATATATATATATATATATATATATATAAGAAGACAAGAAGTCTTTGCTGACAGTAAATAGAAAGAAATTTAGGATATTGGGTTATGCAGCAAATGAAAAGTGTACTCTTTCAAGTTTCTTTAATCCAAGCTTTCGGTTATGATTATAACCATCATCAGGGTGCTACAATGATATTTTTTCTATGTAACAGAATATGAAAACATGTATAAATAAATAGTACTTACAAACTTATTGAGGATATTTCAAATGTGATGTCATTGAGAAGAATTGAAGATTGTTGGATTCGAGGCATCGGCATGACCATTGATCAAGTTGCATCTCATTTCTTCTCAATGACATCACATTTGAAATATCCTCAATAAGTTTGTAAGTACTATTTATTTATACATGTTTTCATATTCTGTTACATAGAAAAAATATCATTGTAGCACCCTGATGATGGTTATAATCATAACCGAAAGCTTGGATTAAAGAAACTTGAAAGAGTACACTTTTCATTTGCTGCATAACCCAATATCCTAAATTTCTTTCGATATATATATATATATATATATATATATATATATAAACAAAAGATGTAAATCTTTGAAACACACTCAGTGATCAAAAGATCTAAGTTATTGGTTTACCGACCAAACGTAACTAAATCAAACAAATCCCCTTTACCAACATGTCCATATCGTCTCCCCCCAGGTCTTCTTTGGTCTTCCTCTTCTACTAGTTAGAGATACGAAAAAAAGTTATTGAGGTAAAAGTTACAAATACGACCATAATTTAAAAATATTTTCAAATATACAGGGCGACTTGTATTGATAGGGTGACACAAACTTATGATTTTTTAAATGAAACACCCTGTAAATTTTTAGACTATTGGATTTTCCTCAATGTCTTCTTTTATAAATCTAGAGTTTTATAATATTATACGAGGTAGTTTAAAAGATAATTACGTTTTATTGTTAATTTCGTAGCAACATTCACACCTTGTAGAATTGTAATGATTTGACATCAAAATTTCTGCTATATCTGGGTCTCGAATGTTGTTTTTTGATGGAATGTGTCTAAAGATATTCAACCTCTCATCTTTATTGATAAGCCCAGAGAGGTTGAAGAGGGCGAAACACATTTCGAAGAACAGGTGTTTGGATCTTTGATTCTATTGAAGAAATTTTTCCCAACCTGAAATGGTGGATGTGTGAATTGTTCGTAAGGGGATTTTTCCACATTCTCTATTGCATTTGTTTGATATATATATATATATATATATATATATATATATATATATATATATATATATATATATATAAGATTATTATTATATATTATATTATATATATAATATATATATATATATATATATATATATATATATATATATATATATATATATATATATATATCAAACAAATGAAATAGAGAATGTGGAAAAATCCCCTTACGAATAACTCACACATTCACTAATATATATATATATATATATATATATATATATATATATATATATATATATATACAAGTAGTATTTTGATTGACTTAATTGGAAATACGAATGTCACAAATTTTTTGGGTATTGAAGTCAAATTGGGGCTTTAAAGTATACTATTGTCTAATATTCGAGCTTTCGGAAATTTTTATTTCCTTTTTCAAGAATGTCTACAATGCAATAAGATAAAAGAAATATTAGAATATGTATCAAAGAACAAAGAGTAATGAGTAACTTACCAGAATTTAGATTATAAAAAAATGTTGGTTACTATACATAAGATTAAAAATATCAATGGTAAACGGCTGTTGTACATTTTGAATAACATAAAAAACAATAAAAATTCTTAGCAAAAACACTTAACAAAGGATAAAAATTGGTTAAATTTTGCCTCGGGTCCTTCCGGGCGTTCACACACAGAATCGGCAAGACTGATGACGACGTGTGCCGGACCTGTCACGTGAGGGAAGACGCAGAGCGCTGTGTCTTCCGGTGTAGCGTCATCGCTCGCGAACAGGCCGAGCTCAGGAACAGATTTGGTGAGGTAGGCCCAGATAATATAATTAACGTCGCGATCGAGAACAAAATAAATTTTGAATTTATAATTGACATCATTACGGCCATCGTAAAACGTAAAGCGGCTCTAGAACGGGTAGAACAACAAAACGGGTGAAGTGGGCCCTCAAAGTCAGCAGAATAAAAAATTAGAAAAAAATAAAAATAACAGTAAAAAATAAAAAAAAATAAATAAAAAATTAAAAGAAATTAAAAAAAAAATACAAAAAGAACAATACTTTTCTCAGTAAGATTTACAAACATCGTATACAGAGATATACCCCTATTCCCCTATCTTACGTTAAGAATAAGATTTAGTAATATTGTACACAGATACACATGACCTCAACCCCTACTTTATCTTTATTTTCAATTCAACACGTCACTTAAAGACTTCCCCTATCCTCCTATCCGCTTTTAGGAAGGTGAGGATAGCATAGCAGGGCTTATGCAAATCTTCTTGGGACCTACTTACAGACCGCGCGGAATATCCCTATGTATCGTTCACTAATGAACACGTCCAGGGATGTTCCGGGTCGGAAGAGGGGGTGGTTTTAGTTGGTAGGCGGCAGGTTATGGGGGGCACGCGGGGCGTATGAACCATACTCTGGTCTGTGGGGCCCAGCGTGTTCTCCTCTCCTGTCCGAGTCCAACAGTACTAGGGACTTCCCTAGTCTGCTAAGAGCGTTCCACCTCAATCCAAAAAAAAAAATTATCGGAGGTTGACTTATCGGGGTTCCACTGTAGTTAGAATATATTACAGTCATCATTCTCTTTGCCTTATCCCTATGCGGGGTCGGCTTCCCTAATTGCATTTCCCACATAATTCTATCTTGGGTCATATCAATATTAATCCCCTTTACCAACATGTCCATATCGTCTCCCCCCAGGTCTTCTTTGGTCTTCCTCTTCTACTAGTTAGAGAAAGGAAAAAAGTTATTGAGGTAAAAGTTACAAATACGACCATAATTTAAAAATATTTTCAAATATACAGGGCGACTTGTATTGATAGGGTGACACAAACTTATGATTTTTTAAATGAAACACCCTGTAAATTTTTAGACTATTGGATTTTCCTCAATGTCTTCTTTTATAAATCTAGAGTTTTATAATATTATACGAGGTAGTTTAAAAGATAATTATGTTTTATTGTTAATTTCGTAGCAACATTCACACCTTGTAGAATTGTAATGATTTGACATCAAAATTTCTGTTTATGTTCAAACGATTTTTAATATAGTATACTGTTGTTAAACATTAATAATATAGCGAAATATTTAATTTTAATATACAGTGTTGGTCAAAACTCGGAATGAGTATTTTCTGAGTTTTCTTAAATGGAACATCCTGTATTTTAGTATTGTAATGAAATGATATTTTATGGTACTTTTTTATTTCTTAAGTATTCCCTATACCTAAGTGCTTTAGTTTTTGAGTTATTCGTAATTCTCTAAGCAAACGTTAATTGCGACAAAAATTATGTGAAATTGTAGTAGGTGGCCGTGAAAATATTAAATCAAAAATAATTTTTCGGAAAAAAATACATATTAATCTAGAATGATCCTGAATTTACTATTATTAGATGAGATATCCAAATACCTACGTAGTTGTGATTGTTGGTGCGTAAAATATTAATAAAGACATACAATATTGTACCTAGTTGGCTATGACACTAAATTTGCTTAAACGTTTGACATTATACTATTTTTTTATAGTTCCAGTTGCTTTGTTACCATTACTAATATAAATTTTTCTAATGAGGAACTGATTAAAATCGCTTTTGTACTAGGAGAGTTTAACAAAGATATCCTACTAACAATAAGAATTTTTCATCAGCAATTCCCTGGTAGACGAGAATCAAGAAGAGAAACTTTTGAAAATATACTAAAACGGTTTCAACAGTCTAGACACTTACATTATAAGGACGGTCGTCCTATCATGCAGATCCTCAGTGATACTAAGGATTACATTAAATTCATTTTATTCATTTACACTAGTTTTTATTCGATCAGGTTTCCCGTAATTTAAATATCCAGTCTGTTGAAATCGTTCTAGTATACTTCCAAAAGTTTCTCTTCTTGGTTGTTGTCTATCAGGGAATTGCTGATGAAAAATTCTTATTGCTAGTAGCACATTTTTGATATACTTTCCTAGCACAAAAACCATTTTAATCAGTTATTCATTAGAAAAATTAATATTAGTAATGGTAAGAGAGCAACTGGAACTTTAAAGTAGAATAATCTCAAATGTTTTAGCAAATTTATTGTCATAGCCAACTAGGTAGAATATTGTATGTTCTTATTAATATTTTACGCACCAATAACTTTAACTGGAGGCATTTGGATATTTAATCCAATATTAATAAATTAAGGATCAGCCTAGATGAATATGTATATTTTTTCGAAAAATTCTTTTTAATTTAATATTTTCACGGCCACCTAATACAATTTCACATAATTTTTGTCGCAATTAACGTTTGCTTAGAGAATTAAGAAAAACTAAAAAATGAAAGCACTTAGGTATAGGGAATGCTTAAGAAATAAAAAAGTACTATAAAATATCATTTAATTACAATACTAAAATACAGGGTGTCCCATTTAAGAAAACTCAGAATATACTCATTCCGAATTTTGACCAACCCTGCATCCTAAAACTAAACGATTCTCTATATTAATAATGTTTAACAATAGTAGACTATATTAAAAATCGTTTGAACATAAATAGAAATTTTGATGTCAAATCACTACAATTCTACAGGGTGTGAATGTTGCTACGAAATTAACAAAAAAACGTAATTATCTTTTAAACTACCTCACATAATATTACAAAACCCTATATTTTAAGAAAGAAGACATCGAGGAGAATCCAAAAATATAAAAATATACAGGGTGTTCCATTTAAAGAACATAAGTTTGTGTCACCCTGTCAATACGGATGGCCCTGTATATTTGAAAATATGTTTAAATTATGGTCGTATCCGTGCCCCAACTTTTAGCTCAAAAACTTTGTTTCGTATCTCTTACGACAAACGAGTAATTGGACTTTGTCACACTAATGTCCCACCCTGTAGGTATCTAAAATAAATATTATATTTGTTGTCTATCAAACATCTTACAATGTAGCTATAATAAAATAATATAAGCATTGTAGTATTTTGTAGGTGATATAATTATAAATACGAACAATGCAATACCTCTTATTTTATTAAATAAAATATAATATCTAATAGACCTGGATCACGCGTACCAAAAAAAGTTGATTAATAGCAAGTTAAAAACTTGTTAATAGCTTAACGGTGTCTAGTCGGACAAACTTTGATGTATGGGAACACTGGAACAGGGGAAGATTTAATTGTGGAACAGGTTAAAAAACGTTCCATGTATTTCGTCGAACAGAGCTTCCAATTGATTTGTTACCATTTCATTAAACTCTCGTGCAAAAATCAGATTGCTGTTTATCACCAATTGGGGGATTTTAATGAGTGGAACACGAAGAACATGTCAAATGACAGGAATCATGTTGGTTAGTAATAGTAGTCTGATTTTTTCATGAGAGTTTAATGAAAGAGTAACAAATCAATTGGATGTTCTGTCCGACAAAATACATGGGACGTTTTCTTAATCTGACGTTCCAAATTTTTAAACTGTTCCACAATTAAAACTTCCCCTGTTCCAGTGTGGCCTACATCAAAGTTTGTCCAACTAGACAACGTTAAGCCATCAACAAATTTTCAGCTTGCTATTAATCAACTTTTTTTGGTACGCGATATCCAGGCCTATAATGAATTATAAACTTTTATTATAGGGGAGTCAATAGAGAACGAAAATATGCATTGTTTCGGAAAAATTCAAACAAGCATAATATATTTTTCTAAAACTTTTTTTGGTAGTTTATATACATGTTAAGGTAAAAAGTTCTATTCACAGATTTAGCCGCTAATTGTTTATTAATTGTTTAAACAATAACAACTATTCTTTTGTATAAATAATTTTAAAAATATCGCTGAATTCATCATTTTACTTTGACAAAATAATATGTTTCTATTTTATTTTTGATTATGCTGAATTCGAATATGGCATTATAATAATTTGAAAATTCAAAAATGTTGAGATCTTATACAGTATGTCTGCGTAACTAGGAACCATATGGGAAACTTTTTTATTATCAATTTTACGAAAAAAAGTTATTCTTCATAAAATGCTCTGTATAGTCTTACATCTAAAACTCAACCACCAGATATCAAATTTTATAAATTTTATACGAGGTATGTCAAAAATATGAATTTCGCTAAAGAGTAAAGTACCTACCTTTATATTTCAGAATATCAATAATAATTGTTATTATGAAAAGTTGTTTAAAATTAAAAGCTATGATTTAATATGCAATTACATATACAAATTCCGGATAGTCAACATCATTTTATTAGATACAATTATGATAGCTATTTTATTATCAATTTTACGAAAAAAAGTTATCCTTCATGAAATTCTCTACCTAGTCTAAAATCTAAGATGCAATCATCAGATATCAAACTCTTTCAATTTTATACGAGGTATGTAAAAATATGAATTTCGCTTAAAAGTTAAGTACATTTACAGTTCACAATATGCCAATAATTAGAAGGATGTAATCGAATACTGAAACATAGTTTTTATTTCCAAATAACTTTTCTTTATAAAAATTTTCGATATTGTGAAATATAAAGGAACTTTACTCTTGAGCGCAATTCATATTTTTTTAAATACCTTGTATAAAATTAGTAAAATTTGATATATGATAGTTGCATCTTAGATTCTATGCGATGCAAAGCATTTTATAAAGAATAACTTTTTTCGTAAACCTGATAATAAAAAAGTTATCAATAGGTTCCAAAATAAGCAAACATACAGTATAAGAGCTCAAAAAAATTTTTGGTAACATTTGTTTTTTTAAGCTCGTTATTAAATGTATTTTAGGTCAGTTGCTGTACAGAAAAAAAGTTTTGATGACGTTGTACAAACATTTTTTTTAACTGATACAAACATGTACCGGGTGTCCCAATAAGAATGGCTCTCGGCCATATCTCAGGAACCGTTTATAGTAGAGCTTTGAAATAAAAAATTTTATAACAAAAGTTGCCTCAGGAAAAGCCTGGAAATTATTTTCATAATTGTGGGTCCACCGCTAGAGGGCGTAATTGAATATCAAAAATAAAAAAATCTAAATTTTACAAAATTTTCCTAATGAAGGGGCACTGGAAATCCGATTATTGTATTCTTCATCAAATTCTGCGCATATTTGATTTAACAAGTTTAACTCTACCTTTGCAAATAAGAGGTGGGGGTGAGTGGGAACCTTGTTATGAAAAAATGGCTGTAAGTCCGGTTCTGCTAAATCAAATTTTGAAAACTGGGTCTTGTTGAAGACAGATCTTTTTCTTCAATGTAAGCGTGATAATTTTGAGCCATCCTAATAAGTAATAAGCCAGCTGGGAGGCGTTATTTAATTTTTTTCAGAAATCTAGTTTTCTTTGGAAAATATTAAATACAAGTATGCATTTTTAATGATACTTTATAAAATTAGATTAAATTAGCAATAGAATAGCGAAAACCGCATGTCGATACCTTTTTTCTATCTCAAGATATCTCGAGAAACGTGTAAATTTTATACATAACTGTTACTATCACCGGTAAACTAAGTTAATGAAAAGTAGTGTGCTGTGGAAAAAAACAAAATAACATTTTCCAGATGTCAACGTATAAAAATATAATTAATTAAAACAACAATATAAAGAGAAAAAATACTATTAAAATTAAATCTAACACAGAACAAAAGAACTACTTAGTGACGACCTAAATATTCAAATTGTTGCCCATCATACACTACTCTAGAATACATTATCCAGAGAATACTAAACGCCATTCAAAGCATATCGAGAGCAGAAATTGAGACTGCTGTTCAATCTACTCTTGAAAGAGTAAATGTTTGCAACGAAAATGATGGGCAAAAATTTGAACGTTTATGTCATCACTAAATAGTTGTTTTTATTTCTTTGTAATAGGGCTTTTCAACGCTTCTCATTTGTTTCGAGCCTCTGTCATATGCCGTATAATCCGTGTATAATATTAATATACGAGATATGAACGAGGCTCGAGACAAATGAGAAGCGTTGAAAAGACCTAATATACGTTGACAGCTGGAAAATGTTTCTTTGTTGTTTCCATAGCACACTACTTTTAATGAATTATTTCGTTTACCGGTGACAGTAACAGTTATGTTTTTAAATTTACACGTTTTGTAAGATATCTCGAGATAGAAAAAAGGTATTAACATGCGGTTTTCGCTATTCTGTTGCTAATTTTGTCTAATTTTGTAATATGGGATTAAAAATGCATGTTTGTATTTAATATTTTCCAAGGAACACTAGATTTCTGAAAAAAATTAAATAACGCCTTCTAGCTGGCATATTACTCAGTAAGTTGGTTCGAAATCATAACTTTTACATTGACGAAAAAGATCTGTCTTCAACAAGACCAAGTTTGCAAAATTTGATTAAGCAGAACCTGACTCACAGCCAGTTTTTCATAACAAGGTTCCCACTCACCCCCACCTCTTATTTCCAAAGGTAGACCTAAACTTGTCAAATCAAATATACGTAGAATTTTATGAAGAATACGACGATCGGATTTCCAGTGCCCCTTCATTAGGAAAATTTTGTAAAATTTAGATTTTGTAATTTTTGATATTCAATTACGCCCTCTAGCGGTGGTCCCACAATTATGAAAATAATTTCCAGGCTTTTCCTGAGGCAACTTTTGTTATAAAATTTTTTATTTCAAAGCTCTACTATAAACGGTTCCTGAGATATGGCCGAAAGCCATTCTTATTGGGACACCCGGTACTTGCATCCAATTTCATATTCTGGAAATGGCCCAGCAATATCCAATGCTATTTTTTTAAGTGGACTTTCATTGTACTGCCTCATAGGAGCCTTTCTTTTCCGGTTAGGTTCGTTACTCGTAGCACAGGTAGTACATTTCTTACACCAGTCCCTTACATCGTCGGAACTATTCATCCATTAAAATTGTTCCCGAATTCTCTGAAGGGTTTTCTTTACACCACAATACCCTCCTGATAGACAGTCGTATAACTGACGAAGTACTTCGGCTACTCTGCTCTTTGGAAACACACACTGTGTTCTCCTCGCTAAACCATCATCATTTTCCAGTACTCGTTTAAACAAGCGGCCTTCCAAGATAAATGAGTCCCACTGGGCCCAATATGTCTTAACTACTGAACCTCGGTTTGATATTTCTTGCCAAGACGGTCGACGATTTTCTTCTTTTCATTTTCTAATCTTCTGTAAAATCAGATCTTTCTCTTGGTCTTACATCTTAGTAGGCGTCCACTTGTCGTTGACCAATGTTGTTCTTAGGCTATTATGTTCTTAGGTATTAGGGTCTCTGTGGCTAACTCCGGCCCGATGCTCGATCTTGAAATCGTATTCTTGAAGTCGTTCAATCCATCTGGCTATCTGACCCTCAGTATTCTTAAACTGCATTAACCACTTAAGGACGGCATGGTCGGTTTGGATTAGAAAGTTCCTTCCATAAACATATTGATAGAAGTGTTCTGCTTAGTGATGAGCAAAACAAGAACAAGACCAAGACCAAGACCAGGCTAGTCTTGGTCTTGGTCTTGGTCTTGTTCTTGCAAGCTTGGTCTTGGTCTTGGTCTTGCAGCTAAAAGGCAGTCTTGGTCTTGGTCTTGCACTAGCCGGTCTTGTTCTTGGTCTTGGTCTTGCTGCAAGAGTCTTGCTGGTCTTGCTTTTTTGGTAGTAATAATTTGAACCAAACAATTTCGAATAAAATGTACATTGAAATAAATAAAGATGTGAAGAATGAAACTATATTTTTTGCTTTAAAATTTTAACAGAACGTAGAATGTAGTTTCAAACGGATACCAATTTTAACATTATACATTCACCTAATGACCTAATTATTTCTCTCTATATAAAGAGATTAGAGTATATTTTTATAATGGGAATGTTTATCAGTAGGAAAAACCTGCATTTACAACCCTTGTTCCAATTGCCGGCCTTCGGTTGTGTCACGTTGTGTTTTGCATGCTGTCGATACCTGCCGCCTGCCTTCCGACCACGTGTTGAGTCTGGATTATTGTTTATTGCCCTTGTATTTTAATAAAATGTTAAAGAAAAAGAGCTTCTTAAAGGTGCCACAAATGGTCGGGGACCTTCAATTCACGGATTTTACGAAAAGGGATGAACGTTTTATAGTTGTTAACAGATAATGATCTGCTCCTTTCACTCGAACACTGTAGTATTTATCCTACGAGGGTCAAATTTAATAACATAAATTAAATTTTTTTAAGAGAACAAAAAATCAAATATTTTTTACTCTATTTAATCATTATTTAATATAATTAACTTTTTTATAAACTAACTAAAACATACTTTTTAGTAAATACGTAGGTACATATTTACCATACCTATTTATAGACCTAATACTATAACATAATAACTAAACCTAATGGGGAGTTATAAACGCTTAATTCTGTAATTTGTTATCTTGCAGTTCTTTAATTTTATTTAAACTACATTGCTCTCGTAACACGAGTTATTCGCACTTTTTATTTTCACATATTTTTGGATTGAATACCCATTATGACATTTAAAAAGTTGAAAATATTCGGATGTGGGTAGTAAAAACTAGAATTTAAAACACACTGAAATGATGCGCATACTCAAGTGCGGCACATACTATTTGTACTACTGGCCCTTTCTGGGGAAAACCTAGATTCTTCCAAATAGTTTTCAACTATGAAATCAGTAAAATTCTTTACACGTTTGTCATCCGGGATTTTCACAAATAATTCAACTTCCAACTTTCGTTGATTGTAAAAATTTAATCCAAAAAATAATTTTAAAAATTTCCCAGTATCGGAATTTTTGTCATTATATTCAGAAACTGAACCTAAGCTTTGGATTTTGCGATATAGTCTAGAGCTAGTGAACCTTTTGACTAACGGTCGTCCTGTAAGGCTAAAAATTTGTAGAGTGATAATTCATAGCACACCAAAGCTAAAAACCATGACCTGGCAGGCCTCAGCGGTGCACGTGTATCTACCAGGTGAATCGAAAAGTGCAAATTTAGGGGGTAAAATAAACTTTCTCCTGTAAGGTTTAAATTTAAGTATGTGTTTGAGTAAGTCATTTAAAAGAAATGTGTAAAATGACAGGCGATTCTGAAGAGCATAAGACCTTGCCAGGCGAGGGGAAAGATTAGGGGTTTTTCCTAAATTTATTTTTTTTGCATCGAACAAATTTTTTTTAAGTTTTTTGAATCATTCCAAACAGAAAAGGTCTTTGGTGATTTTTCTCTTAAGTTAATAGTTTTTGTTGTATAAGCGATTGAAAATTTTGAAAATTGCGAAATCGACCATTTTTAACCCCAAATCGGATATTTATCTAAAAATCTCAAAGTTGCCAAGGTAGGTAGATATTCTTTAAACATTGATTGATGAAATCCCAAAGAGTTTTTTGCAATACAATATCGGAAACCCCTTTGTTTTTTAATTGCTAATCAAGCGGACGCTTCACTGTAGTATAAGTGAGGACGTTTGAGTTGGCATAAATTCATTATCTCGAGAATTGGCAAATTTCAAGAGCAATCTTCAGACAGGTCGATTTTTATTTTTAAATTAGGACTTTTTGGCATATATATAATACTAGTGACGTCATCCATCTGAGCGTGATGACGTAATCGATGATTTTTTTAAATGAGAGTAGGGGTTGTGTGATAGCTCATTTGAAAGGTTATTTAATTCTCTATTCACTAATATAAACAATAACATAATTATTTATACAGGGTGTACAAAAAAAATTTTTTTATTAAATTAACTTTGATTAAATTTGACAAATAGAAGAAAAAATTTTTTTTGTACACCCTGTATAAATAATTATGTTAATGTTTATATTACTGAATAGAGAATTAATAACCTTTCAAATGAGCTATCACACAACACCTACTCTTATTTAAAAAAATAATCGATTACGTCATCACGCCCAGATGGATGACGTCACTAGTATTATATATATACCAAAAAGTCCTAATTCAAAAATAAAAATCGACCTGTCTGAGGATTTCTCTTCAAATTTGCCCATTCTCCAGATAATGAATTTATGCAAGCTCAAACGTCCTCAATTATACTACAGTGTAGCGCCCGCTTGATTAGCAATTAAAAAAACAAAGCGGTTTTCGTTATTTTATTGCAAAAAACTCTTCGGGATTTCATCAATCAATGTTTAAGGAATATCTGCGTACCTTGCCAATATTGAAATTTTTAGATAAATGTCCGATTTGGGTTAAAAATGGCCGATTTCGCAATTTTCAAAATTTTCAATCGCTTATATAACAAAAACTATTAACTTAAGAGAAAAATAACTAAGGACCTTTTCTGTTTGGAATTATTCAAAAAGCCTAAAAAAAATTTGTTCGATGCAAAAAGAATAATTTTAATAAAAACCCCTAATCTTTCCCCTCGCCTGGCAAGGTCTTATGCTCTTCAGAATCGCCTGTCATTGTACACATTTCTTCTAAATGACTTACTCAAACACATACTTAAATTTAAACCTTACAGGAGAAAGTTTATTTTACCCCCTAAATTTGCACTTTTCGATTCACCTGGTAGATACACGTGCACCGCTGAGGCCTGCCAGGTCATGGTTTTTAGCTTTGGTGTGCTATGAATTATCACTCTACAAATTTTTAGCCTTACAGGACGACCGTTAGTCAAAAGGTTCACTAGCTCTTAGACTAATACCAAGCTTGACACATTACAATCGACAACCAGTTATTTTTTATTCAGGCCACAATAGTCCTGTCGCCAGGGGGGGTACAACGGCCTCGTTAATTCAGATGGACTTACCCAAGTTTTTTTTATGTATTTTGACCCGTAGAACACGAATTTTTTGGGTAACAGTTGATCCGGATGTCGATAAGATTGTTATAGACCAAGAACTTGAGGAATCAAATAACAGCGATTTTTGGCAAAACAAAACAATATTTTGTATTTTTTGGGTCATTTTAAGCAAAAAATATTTCTACAAGTTTTTTAGTAGGATGCACAGTTTTCGAGATAAACGCGGTTGAACTTTCAAACAATCGAAAAACTGCAATTTTTAAACCCGAATAACTTTTGATTAAAAAATAAAATAGCAATTCTGCTTAGCGCCTTTGAAAGTTCAAGTCAAATTATGTCGGTTTTGATTATTTGCATTGCTAAAAATTTATTGTGTTATTGTTAAACAAAGCTACAAACAACTAGTGCGTGAGTGATGTTTCTATGATTTCTCATTTAAAATCGAACGAGTAGGTAGAATAGGTACTAGTGCAATCAAGTCTACTTCTACGTTACATGCGTTAAAACGCATGTAAAAGCACGGGAAACCCTACGTGTTTATAGCTTTGTTAAACAATAAAAAAACAAATTTTTACCAATGCAAATAATCAAAACCGATATAATTTGACTTAAACTTTCAAATGCGGTAAGCAGACTTGCTATTTTATTTTTTAATCAAAAGTTATTCGGGTTCAAAAATTGCAATTTTTCGATTTTTTTAAAGTTCAACCGCGTTTATCTCAAAAACTGTGCATCCTACGAAAAAACTTGTAGAAATATTTTTTACTTAAAATGGCCCAAAAAATACAAAATATTGTTTTGTTTTGCCAAAAATCGCTGTTATTTGATTCCTCAAGTTCTTGGTCTATAACAATCTTATCGACATCCGGATCAACTGTTACCCAAAAAATTCGTGTTCTACGGGTCAAAATACATAAAAAAAACTTGAGTAAGTCCATCTGAATTAACGAGGCCGTTGTACCCCCCCTGGCGACAGGCCTACAATGCTTTCACAGCATTCTGAATCCCTTTTCAAAATCTATTATGATATTTTTTGTATTCAGTTTAAATTTAACGACCTACATTTTTCCTCGATTATGCGAAAAGAATTGAAATAAGTGTCAGTATTTTTATTAGACAAAAAAGCGAAAACTACTGGTACATAAAAACCGTTTTTAATTGCATTTTTTTTAAATGGATTACCCTATCTATAATTACATTTTTTTTTCTTACAAGTAATTTCAATTGTCCTTGAACTGTCGCCGTTTGAAAACTTGCCTTCTGGACACTTTGAAGGTTGAGAAAATGCAAACCGTTTGACTTAATCAAAACGACTTAAAAATATAATCAAAATATTATGTATTTTAAAAATTCGATATTGTTTAAGGTTTCTTACAATGTCAGTATATATTATTGAACTAAAAAAATAAAGTTAAATAATAAAAACCAATTTTTGTCAAAAGAGTGCAAGAGTCTTGCAGGCTGGTCTTGGTCTTGCGTGGTCTTGCAAGGTTCGGTCTTGGTCTTGGTCTTGTTCTTGCAAGCTTGGTCTTGGTCTTGCAACCAAAAGGCGGTCTTGGTCTTGGTCTTGGTCTTGCTGCAAGACCAAGACCGAGACCGCAAGACCAAGACCAGTCTCGCTCATCACTAGTTCTGCTGATTTCACTACTACCAGAAGTTCTCTTCTAGTAACGCAATAATTTCGATCAGGTTTTGAACGTACTTTACTGAAATATCCAAGGACTCTTTCTTGTCCTCCGTGAATTTGAGATAGCACTCCTCCAATTCCCATATTACTTGCATCCGTATCTAAAATAAACTCTCCTTCTGGCAGTTGATACCCAAGTATCGGCACTATGGTTAAATGCCCCTTCAAGGTTTCAAAGGCCGTTGGCAGTCTCCATTCTAGTAATAATCATTTGCTTCCTTTCTAAGTCGCGTTAATTGCTTAGCTATATCTGCAAAATTCTTAATAAACTTCCGATAGTACATAATCACAGAAAACTTCTCACTTGATATTTGTCAGTCGGTTCAGGCCATTGCTTAACGGAACAGATTTTTACTTTATCCACGGCCACTACTTCTTTGCTGATTATATGATCTAAATAATTGATTTTCATTTGAAATAGGATTGGGATGGGATTTAACATCAACTAAGCAGGTTGAAGTCGATTAAAAACGTCTTCTAGATTCTTCAGATGGTCTTCAAAAGTCTCCTCCAAAACGATTATGTCGTCGAAATACACCAAGCACGTTTTCCAAGATAACCCTCTCAACATATTTTTCATAAGTCTTTCAAATGCCGAAGGAGCATTACAGAGTCCAAAGGTCATAACGTTGAATTTCCATAATCCAGATCCTGTGACGAAGGCAGTCTTGTCCTTATCCTCTAAGTCCATTTCTACCATTTTCAGACTTTCAGAAGTCCAACGTAGAAAACAATTTACTTCCAGCCAATGTATCCAAAGTGTCGTCGATCCGAGGCAGAGAATAACTATCTTTCTTGGTAACATTATTCTACAAACGGTAGTCCACGCAGAACCTCGTAGTTCCGTCTTTCTTCTTGACCAGGGCCACTGGAGAAACCCATGGGCTCGTAGTAGGTTCTATCACCCCGTTTTCTTTATTTCCTGATCAATCCTTTCAGCTTCCTCTCGCTTTGTCTGTGGTAATCGTCGAGATATTTGACGAATTGTCCTAGCACTACTAATGTTAATTTTTATGTTTGACAATGGTAGTTCTTCCTGTCTTTCCTCCTTTCGGTACGAATATGTCACAATATCGCCGAAGAAATTCCCTTAATTTCCTTTTCTCCACCTGATTTAGAGACTGGCCTGCAACTGCAACTGTTTGGTCGAACTTGTCGTTGGAATTATCGGATATTGTCGTCTGACGGATTATGGACGTCACCTGCACACAAGTTAGCACACAGGAATTAGCACAGGAGTCTTACAGGAATTTAGTTAGCAGATATATCTAATTTTTTACCAATTATGATTCCTCGACCAACCTCTTCATCGTGGTTCAATGACTCCATCATAACAGCTGTTCCATCTTGCATAATTCCCTGTAGACGCGCTACTATGATCGTTTTACTCCTTGCAGGCACAATTGTATCTTATTTAATGGCTGCTTATACAGAGCTGTCATCACGTAGACGAAGAAATACTTACTCGTTACCAACTTTGATTACTATATTCTTAAAATATAATTGAAATCAATGCAAATTCATTACGTCCATTCCTAATATAATGTTCTCTTCGATGTCAGGAACTGTGACAGTACAGATGAACTTTTCTGCCCCAATTACTAATTGTATCTGGATTTCTTCATGGATGTTAGCATTTTCACTTGTGGCAGTCCGCAGTCACAACCTCGTTGGTAACAGTTTCTTACGGCTGTTTATAACTGACGGTTGTATAATGGTCCTGGTCGCTCCGGTATCCACCAACAATGTATACTTTTTACTATTTATTTCTCCATCTACATAAATATACACTATATTCACGACATTTCGAAGAAGCTATTAGTATGAGAGGGTCTTTGGAAAAGTTTCGGGTCAAAGCTGCCCCCCTAAGGCCAATCCGTTCTTGTTTGCCTGATGGTAAGTTTCCTGATTCGTGTCATACCTGGAATGCTTACACGAACTTCACACGTGTCCTATTTTACCACAATTCTAGCACCTTATGGTCTTCGTTTTCTTTTATGAAATGCCCTTTATCATATTTAAAATCTGCTCCAGTTTGTACTCATCGTCTTATTCTTTCATAGTCTTCACAGTCCTAACTTTACTGTACCCCCAGAGGCCTGGGTAGCTGATTCGATTTGAGGGCAGCGGACAAGACATCGACCAGCGTCTTGTGACGAGCTAGTCGCAGTGTTCTCTGCATTTCATGATCACTAAGACCATCAATAAATATTTGAGCTGCCAACTTTTCCATCATGTCTTCGGGAAATGTTGGATATTCATATCGTACTAACCTTGCAATATCTACCTCATATTCTTGAAAAGCATCTTTCTTTTGTCTTCGATTTTTAAACTGCGACTGATATACATGCTTCAAATGTTCGTGACTATATCGCATATTTAGTCTCTTCTTAAACAGTTCGAGGTCATTTGTCTCCTCTACGGCTACGGTCTGAAGTACATCCGAAGCATCTCCTCGAAGAGCAATAGTCAGGTTTACAGTCCTTTCCTTTTCGGACCATCCGTTCGCTCTTGCAGTTGATTCGAACTGTTTCATATAATTGTTCCATAAAGATTTTCCGCCGAAAGTGGGATCTTTAACGCGAGCACCACTTACACTCCCTTCACCTATCGGCCGTGGCTCCAATTTGTATTTGGACTCATCGTCTTTTATCTCTGCTAAGATGGGTTCCACTCCTCTGTCTACTTTTTCTGTTTCTTCTATTTACTTTTTCATCTCATTGATCTTTTCTCCGAAGCAAAAATTTCGGCAGTAACTTGGTTTTTTAGTGACGATATTTTGCCGTCGAAATCAGAAGTGACCTTAGAGATGTTAGCTGAGGTCTTGCTTTCCAGAGAAGAAATGTCGTCAGTGACTTTGCTTTCCAGGGATACAATTTCAACGGAAACTTTATTTTCTAAGGATGTGATATCACTAGAAACCTTGGCCACATCTGAAGAAACCTTTGCCATATCCGAAGAAACTCCGGCCATATCGGAAGAAACTTTCGAAATCTCGCCAGAAACTTGAGAGGTTTCACCAAAAACTTTGTTTTCCAATGATGTAATATCTTTCGAAATTGACGAAATCAACGCATCATGCTTGTCCTCAAACACATAGGTTTCTGGATCATGACCCTCTTCTTGCAGAGATTTCTTAAGACGTTCGACTAGATCAGCCTTTTTCTCTAGATCAGACTAGATCAGAGTCCAATTCTCGGTCCTCGAGCTCCTTTCTTAGCTAAGTAACGCGTAAATTATTTAAGGGCAAACTTACACGATTTATACGAGAATCTCACTCAGTGAAATTTATTTCACGAGTTTAACTTTTATATTTATCTTTAAATATCCCACACTTTGACACCAAATGTTATGCGTTATGCGAGAGTGACTTATTTATATTTAGACACTAACTTATATATACATTAGCACTTCGAGCCAAGCAGGCTCATGGCTTGGTTTACAATCTTCCTCCATTCTTGCTTGTTCTTCGCTTTTTCTTTCCAATTGGTTGCATTGAGATATTTCAGGTCATCATTAACTTCATGGCTCCATCTGGTCCTAGGTCTTCCTTTTCTCTTTTTACCACCTATTGTAGCGCTTAACATGATTTTAGGCATTCTAACTTGGGCCATTCTTTGGACATGTCCTAACCATCTAAGTCTTTGTGATCTTACAACTGCAATTATATTAGGCTCCTTATACAATTCTTCTAATTCCTTGTTTGTTCTTCGTGTCCACTGATTGTTGATTATTTTTCCCCCAAATATCCTTCTAAGTATTTTTCTTTCCCATACTTGTAACATTGATTGCTCGGTTTTTGTCATAGTCCAAGTTTCTGAGGCATACGTAACTATTGGTCGTATCACAGTTTTATACGTTCTTAATTTAGCTGCTTTGGATATATTTTTGCTTCTGAGTATTCTATTGAGTGCATACATGCAACGATTCCCTGACATTAGTCTTTTGTGTATTTCATCCCGGATGTTTGGTTTACTAGAAAATAAGGTCCCTAAATATTCAAATCTGTCTACCTTTTCAAATTTATACATTGTTCCTTCATTCGTTGTTATCATTAAATATTGCCCTTGTTCAAATTTTTTGTCGGTCCATTCCATATACTTAGTTTTTGTTTCATTTATATAAAGTCCTTTTTCTCGAGCTGCCTTTTCTAGTCGTTCTACTACAGTTATATTCAAAAAAAAAGGGTACAAGTATTAGAAAGGGAAGTTAACGTCATCCTATTTGTGTACAACCGGCTGGGATTTTTGGAGGTTATCAAATGTCATAAGTGATCAAAAATGCAACTCATAGACGTCAAAGACGTTTAATTTGATAGAAGGTTTAACGTTACGTACAATAAAAAATTAATATGCCTCGTCATTTAAGTGAGATTGAAAAGGCTCAAATAATTACGAAAATGGAAGAAGGATGGCCAATTCGTGCGCTAGCAAATTTCTATAATAGAAATTTGAAAACAATCTTCAGAATTAAGCAACGATGGGTCCAACAACAATCATTAAAAAGAAAAGTTGGTTCAGGGCGTTCCAAAGTATCCACTCCTCAACAAGATGCGGTTTTAGTTCAATTCTTAAGAGATAATCCATTTGCGACGTCGAAGGATTCAAGGATTCATACGGGATTTCCTGGTGCCCAACCTACTGTAAGCAGAAGGATCAATGAATGTGAATTAAAAAACCGACCAGCTGCTAAAAAACCATTAGTAACTGTTGAACATCGGCAAGCAAGAGTAATATTTGCACTAAATTATATTTACCGCAACCCACAATTTTGGAACAACGTCATTTTTACTGATGAAAAGACTTTTCAGTCGACCTATAACGGTCAAATCCGTGTTTATCGTCCAGCCAATACTAGGTTTGAAGAACGATATATTCACTCTCATAATAAATCTGGACGTTTTTCTGTAAATGTATGGGGTTGGATTATTATACATGGACCTGGTGTTTGTTGGCGATTAGAGGGAAGATTTACTGCCGACAATTACATTAACGTTTTGGAACACGAAATGCTCCCTTCTATTGAGCAATTGTATCCTAATAATAATTTTATATATCAACAAGAGAATTGTTCAGTCCACACTGCCCATGCCGTAAGGAATTGGTTTCAAACGCAAAACCTGGAAGTATTGCCATGGCCTGCGCACAGTCCAGATATAAATCCAATTGAAAACATTTGGGGCATAATTGTTAAAAAAATATATAAAAGAAATTTTATGCCACAAAATTCAGATCAATTGTGGGATACAATCTTAGAGTGCTGGGAAGATCTTGATCCAAATATGATATCTAATATAATTCAAAGTATGCCAAATAGACTAAATAAAGTTATAGAAGCAGACGGTTCTATCACCAAATACTAAATTCTATTTGTAACAGTCATTAAAATTATTCTTTATATAATTGTTGAATAAATGGTTTCGTCTAATTAATGCTCAACGCCAATGATTTATATTTTTAATAACCTGTGACATTTGATAACCCCCAAAAATCCCAGCCGGTTTTACACAAATAGGATGACGTTAACTTCTCTTTCTAATACTTGTACCCTTTTTTTTTAATATAACTGTACCTCTTTTAATTGTTCCTTGCTTCTGGATAGAATTACTACATCATCCGCGAATGCCAAACATTGATGTTTTTTGTGATATATATGTCCTGATCTGTTAATATTAGCCTCTTTTATTATTATTTCCAATACTACATTAAATAGCAATGATGACAACGGATCCCCTTGTCGTACTCCTTCTTGCACTTCGAAATTTTCTGTTAGTTTGTTATTTACTTTTACTTTATTTTCTGTTTTCGTAAGTGTAAGCTTTATCATTCTTATTATTTTTGGTGAAACTTCTAGATATTTTTTAACGCTTTATATATTTCTTTTCTTTTTATTCTATCAAAAGCTTGCTTAAAATCTAAGAAGAGTGCCATTGTTGGTTTATTATATTCATAGCTCTCAGCTTGTATTTCTCTTAAAGTAAAGATGTTGTCTATAGTACTTCTTCCTTTTCTAAAGCCACACTGGTATTCACCTATGCTATTGTTAAGACTTCTTGCTAGCTTGTTTTTGATGTGGACTGCTAATATCTTATATATTACATTTAATAGTGCCACGCCCCTATAATTTTGACATTCTGCTTTGTCCCCCTTTTTATAAAGAGGACATATCACTGCTTGCTTCCACTCCATTGGTAGTTCTTCCTTTTCCCATATGTTTTTTAGTAATTTGTGTATTTTGTCTGTCAGCTGCGCTCCTCCATATTTTAACATTTCCGCTGTTATAGAATCACTTCCAGGACATTTATAGTTTTTTAGATTCTTAATAATAATTTCAACTTCATTTAGGGATGGTGCTATATCTTCCGTACTGTCTCTTTGCATATTCATTATTTCGTCTGTGTATCCTTCATTATCGTGATTTATGTGTTCTTCATTTCCATCATCTGTGTCTTCTTCATTGTGATTATTTGTGTACTCCCCGTTTAACAATTCATCAAAATATTGTTTCCATCGTTTTAATATTTCTTGGTCATCAGATATCATTTTTCCTTCTTTATCTTTGTAATAAATGGGCTGTGGTTTATATTCTCTTTTTTGATTTTTAATGCCTTGATATAAATTTCTAATAAGATTATTTTTGTAATTCTCTTCAATGTCTTTCAACTTATCTTCGTAAAATTTTCTCTTTTTATTTCTTAAAATTGCGCTGGTTTTTCTTCTTTGCTCTATGTAAAGTGTTTCCGCTGTTTTTGATTTCAGTCTTAGACTTTCTAATCGTAGCTTGTTCCGTTTCTCTATTTCTAGTTTGCATTCATCGTCGAACCATGCCTTTTGTTGTTTCTTGATTGACTTGTCAGTATCATCTGCTACGGCTTTTAAAGTATTTTTAATTAAGTCCCATGTTTGTTCTACATTGTCATTTTCTGTAATAAGTTCCAGTTTCTTGTTAAGTGTCAACTGGTATACCTTTTTTTCTTCTTCTGTTTGTAACCTGACTAGCTTGTTCATCATGCGTTTTTCTCTGTTTCTGTTTCTATTTATAGGTATTATTTGGTTCATTTTTATTCCCACTAAAAAGTGGTCTGAATCTATATCTGGCCCTCTATATGTACGTATATGCATTATGCTTTTTTCTACATCCTTCTCTATTAAAACATGGTCTATTTGGTTTACCGTTTGACCGTCCGGCGATCTCCAAGTGCCCTTGTGTATTTCCTTTCTCTGGAAGTAGGTACTTTTTATTAAAAGGTTTTTTTTCTCTTGCAAAGTCGATGAGCATGTGTCCATTTTGATTCGTTGTTGGATGCAAGCTGTATTTTCCTATAGTAGGCTTAAATATGTCCTCTCTACCTATTTTGGCATTGGTATCTCCAAGGACTATTTTGAGATCATATTTGGGGATGCTTTCATATACTTGGTCCAGTAGGTTATAAAACTCTTCCTTTACCTCTATTTCTTTTTCTTCTGAAGGTGCATGAATATTTACAAATGAAATTTTTTGGAATTTTCCCTTTACTCTAAGAACACTAAGTCTATCGGATATTGCTCTGAATTCTACAATTGATGCTCTAAAGTTTTTATGTATTAAAAAGCCTGTACCCAGCATTCTATTTTGCCCTCCACTATTAAAGAATAAGTAATCTTCTATTTCCTGACTGTATTGCCCTAATTGCTTTGTTTCTTGTAATGCGACGATCTGAAAACTGTATCTCTTAAGTTCAAGTACCATTTGTTTTAATTTTCCTTCTTTGTGACTTCCTCTTATATTCCATGTCGCCATACGTATTACTTCGTTTGATTTTATTGTTTTCTTTTTTGTTTCGTCTTTTCCCTCTTGTCTCCTTTTTCTTTGCCGTGTCGTCTTTATAGTATTGTTCTGTCCGTTATTGCTTATTAGTTTTTTGAGCGGTTATAATTTACTCTTTCCAACTTCTCTCTTTCTCTGTTCCATTCCCATACTTTATTATCCAAAATTAACTTTTGATATCCCACCTTAGCAATTTTCCCTTTGGCCTTCTCTTCTTTAGCAGTTGCTCTAATTTTGGATTGTATTTCTCTTTCACGTTTTGTTAGATCATCATTTATGTATATGCGGTTCGGCAGTTCTTTGAGTTTATATATGTTTTTCATTATTTCCATCTTTTCGTATTTGCTATCCAGTTCGACTAAGTATATTTTATCTCCCAATTTCCTTGCTTCATTTATTTTTACTTCTATACCAATTTCCTTGTCGATAAAATTTTTTACTGAATCTCTTAATACCTTTGGATTATTTGTAGTTATCGGGATGCCTTGTATAACTATATTTTTCCTTCTTTTGTCGCTTTCAAGGTATTGAATTCTCTCGTTGCAACTCATTATTTCTTTCTGCAAATTATTAATTTCTTTTAACATTTTTTCATTATTATTCTTCATTACTGATATTTCGTTTTTATTTTCAATCTGTTCTTTTTTGAGTTCTTTTAGTTCCTCGGAAATCTCCTTCATTTTCTTATCTTGTTCTTTTTGTTGTTTTCTTATTTCTTCTGTGTCCTCTTTAAGATTTTTTAACATAGACATAATTTGCGTTAGCATTTCTTTGTTGGAACCGTCATATTTCTTTGGAGATCTGGTGGTTTTTTTAGATTGTTGAAAAGCATCCAAGACATCTGTAGCTTTTCTTTTTCCTGATTCATCTGCTGTAGTTGAGTCATCGGAATCATACATTTTGATTACACCGCGATAGAAACTGGTATCCAGGTCGACCCTTTAAAAAATTGCCGTTTCTCACAGTGTAGCAATTTCTGTGTATTTTGAGTAATTAAAAAAATTATTATTCTATTTTTAATAATTAATTATATCAATTCTTATTGTAGTTATTTTGTAACTTTTAAAATTATTCGTTCCCACCTCTACAGGTCTACCAATATTTACAAATTTTAACAGTTTTTGTTAACTTTCGTGCTTTTAATTATTGATAATTAGTTTCAACATTAATGGAGTTTATCAAAATATAAAGCTAAATTCAATTTAAAACGGATGCTACTGTAATGCTGGTTGCCTAATTTTTAGGAAGTACTCTCACAATTTGTACTTACTATTGTAGTTCCCACGTCACTGGGTTCGGTGTGAATTACTGGTTGCCTACACAGCTTCGCACAGCTAGCGCCAGAAGTTAGTTACAATTCAACCTTGCGGATAACTAACCTCTACCCACTGTTAAAAAATCACGTTATTCGTCGTCGAACAGTTTCTTTTACAACCAATAATAATTCTGAGTCTACCTTACCAGTTAAATACCACTTTCACTACAATTTTTCACCAATTTAGTTCGATATTACCCGATAACGAATTAAATATCGGAACACCTATTTTTGTGTTGTTGTCTGGACAGTGGCGTATCCAATCTCCCACACTAACTTATATTTAAGTAAAAAGACATATGGGCTATTCCACGAATGTACGCCTGTCTTGGATTATCGCGACAACGATTATTTTAGTGTGCAACATAAGAAGTGCGAAAATAAATGGCTCTAATAATTGTTCCAATAAACAACAATGTATTTTGCAATTTACTTTCGTTCTTCATAATTTGCACAGTAAAATATTCGTTGTCGCGATAATCCAAGACAGGCGTATGTTCGTGGAACAGGGTATACTTAATAGTATTTTATTTACAAACACAAAACAATGAATAATTAATACTAAAAACAAATAACTAAACACATCTTATTTATTTATAATCTCAAATTACAATTTATTTGTTAGACCGACCGCGAGAGTATACAACACTGACTGAGTCTCTGATTCTGACTAATTCAAAAGCGTCTTATATGCCCTATTACAATGTTCTAGAAATCTTTCGAGTAAACAAGATTATTACGGAAGAGCTTATAATGAAAACATCGAAACGAATAAAATCCTTTATAAAAGGTATTTATTTAAAATCCCTAAAAAGGGTTACATCACAGAACTAGTTTTCGATTGGTTGACCAATCATCATCAGTGCTTACCTAAAATGAATACAACCTGATAAAATGATGCAAAGGCATCATTTTGACTACGGCTAAGAAAAGTTGTAGGTTATACTCACGTAATCTAACATGCTAACCACCAAAATATACTATTACAAAAATATAAGGGTAAAAACCCTTTAAAATAAATCCGTCAAGGAAACATTGATGACATATGCTAACTTAAGCATGGATGTTTAAAATATTCCATGCACTACGCTCTCGGTACCATCTGAGCTCTGATACGACATGTTCACATGACAGTATGGTGGCAAGTGACGATGAAATGATTGGTGACTTCTGAACGATGACGTGACCGAAGCGACAGTTCCACAGGAAGTTGAAAATTTAACCTATCATATTTGAAGACTATGGTGTACAACTTGTTAAATTACGAAATGTAACAACACTCACAAAATAAACTAGACGTTGTAGTTATAAAATGTATTCACGTATATTGTCAATGAAGTTGGTAGGCAAATCACATTACACAAATTATTTTTATTCGAAAACTGAAATCAGTAATCAAATCCTATTGTCGATATACTCAGGATTTAGAAAAGCAATTTTGTGTTGATTTAAAGTTATCGAACTTATTTAACTTGTTGGTAGTTGTTTCAATCCTGCAGGCTGCCCGGATCCCTAATTAAATATACTTCCCGGAATTATATATACTTCGTCAATTAGCCTTCAATAACGGTTACGATCCACACATCATAGATAAGCTCATTCATAAAAGATAGCTTAAGGTCTTACGACATGCTGCGTTCCCTAGGGATTTGACAACCAAACCTACTTATGCTTTTATGCCTTTCCACCAAGATAGGCTATCTGGGGATAATAAAAATATTATCAAAAGATCAGTAGATAACATCCAAATTTCTTTTAAAGTATCCAACAACTTAGGACAATCTCCATCCAATTTCAAAGATAGTATCAACTACATGAATCGTAGTGGTGTTTATAGACTACAATGTTCTGACTGTGATGCTACTTACATAGGAAGAACTTGTAGATCACTTGCTTTTCGCTCTCTTGAACACACCAAAAGAGAGAACACCTCTACCTTTTCTCAACATCTTAAACATAAAAATCATACCTTGAATATCCCAGATGATGTCTCTCTACTTCACAACATTCCACAGAAAGACTTCTTAAAATTGGACTTCCACGAGGACCTAGAAATAATCAAAGAAAAACAAAAAAGTCCGAACTGTGTCAACCGCCATGTTTCGTTCAATCGAGACTTCCAACCACTCCATCGACAAATATTTTCTTAACGCATTTATATTATTACTTTCCACTCCCCTTTTACTGCTTCCTTCACATTTTCACATTCACACTCATAATTGATTTGGTATAATCCACATTAACATTCTTTTCTTCTTCACCCATCAAACCATTTTCATCCATCCATAACATACGTATAAATCATTGATATTGTCATCCATACATATCGACATTATCTAAATTTTCATCTATATACAACCCACCCACATAATTCTACATATGACTATTCTCACCCCATCTATTCAATCTGCCATTACCAACATATAACACTCATCTATATTATAACCAAATCAAAAAGTCTCATTTTCTTTCTAGGTCCCGTTCATGTTCCATTCTCATTAATTTCCTTACAGACATCTCATACCCATCCTCTCCTCCCCCTACTGTAAACTTCATCTTATGACAGGTTTGGTTTTAAACCCTTAGGGATCCGGGCAGCCTGCAGGGTTCTTAGAAATTGGTCGCCTTAGTCTGAGCTTGTGTTTTTTAATGATATATACCCCTAGATTATTTAAGACATTTTTACACTCCAATCACCCCCACTGTGACCTCTTTTTAAACTTACACAAATTCCAACAACTACCAACAAGTTAAATAAATTCGATTATTTCATTCATAGGAGATTCTGACCCATAGAAAGCTACAGAAGTGAAAATTAAGGTGATAATTTTTGATTATATCCCGTCGTCAAGTATATTACGTCAGATGAACTTCGTTGCTACCAAAAAATACATTCAGTGACATTAATGACAATTAATGTTTTAAAAGTTATAAAAGTGATGACTCTCAACCGTCAAATATTTCTAACAACTGTGTGTTTAATTTAGTCCTGTCGCCAGGGGGGTTACAACGGTCTTCTTAATTCAGATGGACATACCTAAGTTTTTTTTATGTATTTTGGCCCGTAGAACACGAATTTTTTGGGTAACAGTTGATCCGGATGTCGATAAGATTGTTATAAACAAAGAAGTTGATGAATTACATAACAGCGATTTCTCGCAAAACAAAACATTTTTTTTGTATTTTTTCTGTCAGTCTAACCAAAAAATGTTAATACAAGTTTTTTCGTAGGATGCATAGTTTTCGAGATAAACGCGGTTGAACTTTCAAAAAGTAAAAAAATTTCAATTTTTGAACCCGAATAACCTTTGAATCAAAAATAACATAGCAATTCTGCTTACCGCCTTTAAAAGTTTGAGTCAAATTATATCTGTTTTGAATATTTGCATTGCTAAAAATTTATTTTTTGATTGTTAAAAAAAGCTTTAAACACATAGTGTTTCCTGTGCCTAATACATGCGTTTTAATGCATGATGCTACGTAGAAATAGCTCCGCTTGCATTTTTACCTCCTCCACCTACTCGTTCGATTTTAAATGAGAAATCATTGAAAACATCACTCAAGCACTAGGTGTTTATAGCTTTTTTTAACAATAAAATAATAAATTTTTAGCAATACAAATAATTAAAACCGATATAATTTGACTTGAACTTTCAAATGCGGTAAGCAGAATTGCTATTTTATTTTTTAATCAAAAGTTATTCGGGTTCAAAAATTGCAATTTTTCGAATTTTTGAAAGTTCAACCGCGTTTATCTCGAAAACTATGCATCCTACGAAAAAATTTGTAGGAACATTTTTTGGTTAGAATGGCCCAAAAAATACAAAAAAATGTTTTGTTTTGCGAGAAATCGCTGTTATGTGATTCCTCAACTTCTTGGTTTATAACAATCTTATCGACATGCGGATCAACTGTTACCCAAAAAATTCGTGTTCTACAGGTCAAAATACATAAAAAAACTTGGGTAAGTCCATCTGAATACAGGAGGCCGTTGTACCCCCCTGGCGACAGGACTAATTGTAATCATTTGTACTTACATAAATAAATTACAATAAAATTTTTGTTTTGAACAGTTTTATTCATGAAATAATCGCAACAAATTGCACTCGATCTCTAAAATTATTATCGAATTTTTGCCCTCGTGACACTTTGACATAATTTCACTCCCCTTCGGGTCGTGAAATTAAAACTGTCAAAGTGGCACTCGGGAAAAATTTGATAATTTTAGAGCTATTGTGCAATTACTACTGATAATTTCATTCGTAGGAGATTCTGACCAATAGAAAGCTACATAAATCTAAATTAAGCTGATTATTTTTTGATAATTTCCCGTCGTCAAGTATATTACGTCAGATGCCCTTCGTTGCTATGAAAAAATACATTTAGTGACATTAATCACAATTAATGTTTTAAAAATGATAAAAGTGATGACTTTCAACCGTAAAATATTTATAACAACTGTGTGTTTAATTGTACTAATTTGTACTTACATAAATAAATTACAATAAAATTTTGGTTTTCAACAGTTTTATTCATGAAATAATCGCAACAAATTGCACTCGATCTCTAAAATTAATATAGAATTTTTGCCCTCGTGACACTTTGACATCGTGACACTTTGACATAATTAAATTTACAAAATTACAAATTAAATTAAAACTGTCAAAGTGTCACTCGGGAAAAATTCAATAATTTTAGAGCTCTTGTGCAATTATTACTGATAAAGAAGTAGTGATGAAACACAGACTTACTCACAATCATTTAATAATACTTTGACGACCGGTTTCGATCTCTACACTATTCAGATCATCTTCAGGTCGGCGTTACAAGTAGTTAAATGCTACAATTAAAAAAAGCCAGAGTTAGAACATTGTCTGGTTGTACAAATGTTAATAGAAAGCCAAAATTTGAAAATAGGTATGCAACTGTTGACATTTCAGAACAACAAACTTATACATACATATGCACACATATGAGAAACAGATACTCATAAGCATGTATACGCACATGGATGCATGCGGTTTATGACTATTTGTTGAACGAGTAAAATTTAAAAATAATTAAAAACTATTAAAAATATTATTATAATTGTAATCAAAAATTAAAAATGCGTTCAAAATTCAAAAATTAATAAATAGTAATATCAATTTGATCCACTTATATGCCGTTACATGCAACGCATCCCTTGTAACGGCATGTAAGTGGATCAAATTGATATTTCTATTTATTAATTTTTGAATTTTGAACGCATTTTTAATTTTTGATTACAATAATTATAATAATATTTTTAATAGTTTTTAATTATTTTTAAATTTTACTCGTTCAACAAATAGTCATAAACCGCATGCATCCATGTGCGTATACATGCTTATGAGTATCTGTTTCTCATATGTGTGCATATGTATGTATAAGTTTGTTGTTCTGAAATGTCAACAGTTGAATACCTATTTTCAAATTTTGGCTTTCTATTAACATTTGTACAACCAGACAATGTTCTAACTCTGGCTTTCTTTAATTGTAGCATTTAACTACTTGTAACGCCGACCTGAAGATGATCTGAATAGTGTAGAGATCGAAACCGGTCGTCAAAGTATTATTAAATGATTGTGAGTAAGTCTGTGTTTCATTACTACTTCTAATATGGATTCACATATGCAACCCATTCAATATTTTATTACTGATAATTTTAAATCAACACAAAATTGCTTTTCTAAATCCTGGGTCTATCGACAATAGGATTTGATTACTGATTTCAGTTTTCGAATAAAAATAATTTGTGTAATGTGGTTTGCCTACCAACTTCATTGACAATATATGTGAATACATTTTATAACTACAACATCTAGTTTATTTTAATTTTAATTAATTATTTTTCACAGTGGAGTGAGTGTTGTTACATTTCGTAATTTAACAAGTTGTACACCATAGTCTTCAAATATGACAGGTTAAATTTTCAACTCTCTGTGGAACTGTCACTTCTGTCATGTCATCGTTCAGAAGTCCCCATTCATTTCATCGTCACTTGCCATCATACATATACATATACAACCCACCCCCACAATTCTACATATGACTATTCTCACCCTATCTATTCAATCTGCCATTACCATGTGAACAAGTCGTATCAGAGCTCAGATGGTACCGAGAGCGTAGTACATGGAATATTTTAAACATCCATGCTTAAGTTAGGATATTTCATCAATGCTTCCTTGACGGATTTATTTTAAAGGGTTTTTACGTCATATTTTTGTAATCCCTCATATTTTTGTAACATTAGGTATATTTTGGTGATTAGCATGTTAGATCACGTGAGTATAACCTACAACTTTTCTTAACCGTAGTCAAAATTTTAAAACCTTTGCACCATTTTATCAGGTTAATTCATTTTAGGTAAGCACTGATAATGATTGGTCAATCAATCGAAAACTAGTTCTGTGATGTAGCCCTTTTTAGAGATTTTAAATATATACCTTTTATAAAGATAGGGCCGACGCCGGCGTAGCGCAGGCGGTAGTATGCTTGCCTCGCATGCTGGTAGGCCGGGGTTCAAATCCTAGCGCCGGCAAGAACAACTAGACATTTTTAAAAATTTCTATAGGCCCCAGGTCGACTCAGCCTGAATAAAATGAGTACTTGGGTAAAACCAGAGGTAATAATAGGCGGTTGAAGCGTAGCACTGGCCCTGTTACCTTTCTTGTATATCGTAGGCCCTAGATATAGCAGACTACCCTGCTATAATCCCAAAGCCGCGTCAGCGGTAACGGGAGACTATTATTATATTATTACCTTTTATAAAGGATTTTATTCGTTTTTTTGTATTATATGGTATACAGCCAACTACAGGAAAACCTTTTTCCTCGTGGATCTTTTTTTTAGAATAACAAAGAATATTTACACACATAAATAAATCAAAGACAGGTTATAAATTAAATTGATAATAAAAATTATTTACGTGGAATTACAAAAATAGGCCGGAATCTTCGGCGCTCAATCTGGGTCTAGGAGCCTCACAATACTTATGTGAATACTTACTTTATTCCTTAATATTAAAAGAAACTGTACGAAAAAATGCTAAACAATTAGACAAATTCTGGTAATTAAGACAATGACTTACATAAAATCATATATGGAGGATTCAGTGGCAAAAAAAACTTCGCTTTGTTTAATATACTTTGACATTTTTGTATAAAATACTTTATATCTTTAATGTCGTCAAATTTAATCTGTAGCTCCAGTATCATTTGTAATTGAGCTAAAATAAAAATTAAGTGTTAAATCAGCGTTGTAAACATTACATTTTTAAGAAAAGCTTTGAAAATTAAAAATATTGAAACCGTGAAACCAGTAAAACTATTTTACGAAACGATCACATGTTAATTGAAAATCCACTAACTTTTGATTCTTTTGAGGGTCAGGACTCAGGACTATGAGTCTTCCGATACATATCATCGGTTTATAATATGACAGCATAATTCCAACCCATTGGAACAAAGCGTCGTTGCAACGTTGCAATGTTTTAAAGATATTAATCTATAAAAGAGGAAATCGACAACTTAGACCTGACCTAACAGCTTCCTCTCCCAGTGTAAACTTTTTATCAAAATAGTCATCTGTTTTATCAATAATACAATATCTATTAACCAACAGATCAAGCTGGTTTTGGCTCATATTTCAGTACCAATGATCTTATAGTGTCCACTAGTATTACTTTTTGCTGAATGACAAAAGGGTTTCGAGACAATAGAATCGAACGGAATAAGCAGAGCTCTAACCCAGTGTTGTATGGATTACAGATTTCTTCTTGTTCTTCCTCAGCGTACTCTCCTCTTCTCCAGTCATTTCTGTCGTGTCTTCTTTATTTAAACCTTTCTCTCTCAAATCCCCAGCTCCACAGTCCTTCCATCTTCTTTTCGGGTTGTCTCTTACTCTCTTTCCCTCAACTTCTAACAGTTTTCTTCTTTGTCCCCACATAGTTCTCATTTCTTCGTTCAACGTGACCCTAGTTTTGAACCTTTATTGAGACTGTAGTCACCCTAGCTCTTTCCCCTTATCATGTTTTCCTGATCTTGTCCCTTCTAGTCTTATCCAACATCCACCGTGACATTTTCATTTAAGCTATCTCTATCTTCTTTTACTGAACTCTCTTTACAGGCCACACTTCACCGCCATACACCAACGCAGACCTCACCAAATTCTTGTATATCTTTCCTTTTCCGATATTTCGATCACAGAGTACTCCGCTCATTTGCTTCCAATTAAACCAACCAGCCTGTCGAAGGCCGACATGATCAACCAGAAAAGAAGATGTATTTGGTGATTTTTATAGTGACAACATTGGGGGTGAATCTGTCTTTTGAGTTTACTACTCCTTGTTTAAAAACAGGCCAAGGAATGTTTCAAAACTCGATCAGTCCAAACGTATTGCTCATGTGTTACAAATAACTAAATTAATAGGAGGAGGTGACACTTATTGCAGCTCGAAGTATACAGGGTGTGCCAAACCTCTGGTTTTATTTGTGTACGGCTAAATTATGGGATATAAAAAAATGTTTTTAACAAAATTAATGTATATCGAAACCGTCTATAATTTAAAATTATTTTAGATTATACAGGGTGAGTCAGAACGACGGTAGGAACCAAAGATGTTGTGTTTTTAAATGGAACACCCTATATATTAAATCATTTTTGAATATATTTTTTAAAAATATTAAGAATTTATATAAGGTATTATAGGCCTAAAGTTAACAATTTTCGAAATATTTACACTTTTATTGAGAAAAATGGTAATATTCAAAGGGCTGTGAATTAGGCTTTCAAGGTAATAAAAATTTTTATGGCATGTCAAAGTTTTTTTAGTATACTGTTATTTTTAAATAAATTAACATATTTGACATATATCCATAAAATATACAATGTGATCACTATTTGCAAATATAAAATTTTCTCATTTTTTTAATGGGACATTCTGTATAGTAGTATCGCCTTTTGTAGTAAATATTACAACCTTTCTTTTGGTATGAGGTTGTATGTACCTAGCATGTTTCGTTTTGTAGATATTTAAAGAAAACTATAGATTTTACCTTTTTGCGGATATTTTGTTAAAAAATTTTTTTGCAAAAAAAAATAATTATAATCTTGTTTTAGAAACATACATTAAAATATCAAATATGCAAATAAAAACGTAATTAAAGATTAAAATAAATCGTATATGCTTTTTCTCATGAGGGTCTTTCAGTGCGTCACAGTTTTTCGATTTCTTTCTAACGCATTAAATTGTATGTGACAGAAAAAAACGCCCGTCGGTGATTACATTTCGTCGATGAAATTTATAACATTTATTCTAGTTGTCAATAGATGGCGCCATAATCGAAAATAAAATAATTTGTGAATTATATAAAATATTTACGAATACCCATAATCTGAACAATTTATAAGACTATACAAATCAAAGAAAATACCATTTTATAAATGCAATAAACACAATTGATTTGTTTTTTTTTTGCCAAATTGCAAATAAAATGTGACAACTGTCAGATTTAACTAAAATGTCATGTCACTAAAATGTATATTATCACGGACTTACCTTTTTTTCATCATTTGTAACGCACTGAAAAATGCTCATGAAAAGAACATTACTAGTACAATTCAATTGAATTTAATATTTAAAAATTATTTTACAAAAAATATTTTACTATACTAATGAATGCATAAAATAGTTACTAAATTAAATAAACAACCAAATTTGATATCTAACCTAGTAATTTTTCTACAACAGCAACTTTCTTGTACCAAATTAATTGTTAGTTATATTGTATTTACGAGTAAGATCAGTTAAACTTTTAATTTACCTTTTAAATTTACTTGCATCTTGAGAAGATAATTATAAAGTATGCTTTGAAACAAATGAATGTTAAATGTATCAGCCAAATTATTAATATAAATATTATTAACTGGTGTCACAAAAGCTGGTAATACTTTTGTAGTTGAAATTTTTGTAACAATTTTTTATGTTTTAAATTTTAATTTTTCAACCAAACAATTGGTGAATATGACATTTGTTTTGGACGAAACCATTAGAAATTATTACCAGCTTTTGCGACACGACTACATAGATACTATTTACTTCATAATATTATACTTTAGTCCAGGGCGCATCTGTTTTGAGATGGACGTTGAGAGGTGACTCAAACTTTTTTGCAGAAATTGCTTGAAAATAAATGAAATAATAATATTTAAGTTATCCTCCCTCTCAAAAATGTCCGGAACATTGTTTAAATAATCAAAATGTAAAAAATTGAATGAAAAATTCGTTTTTTTTCTTCGTTTTTTGATTATAACTTTAAAAGTATTCATTTCCGAGAAAAGTTGTACTGACATAAAAGTTGCGTAATTAAATTTCCTACAATATAGAATTGGTTAAAAATTTAAAAAATAGTCACCCTAGTTGCAAAATAGCAATAATTGCGAAAAAACCATACAAAAACAAGTATTCGCATTTTACGTTTTTCAACCATTTATGATACACTTAGGACCTTCATATTTCACCCAGAAAAACTTTATGATACAGTAAAACAATACTGTAAATTTCATTAAGATCGGGTAAATAGATTTTGCAAAATAAATTTTGCAATCCAGCTTTCGCAAAAAAAAATTCATTTTTTCAAAATGTTACAGGACTAAAAATAAAGCAGATAGCAAATTCAAATTTTTTTGGCTTATAGAAGTGTACTGTACCTTTCATTTGCAATTTTAAAATTAAAATCGATTAATTACCACGGCGTCAGAAAATTTTTGAAATAAACAATAATTTTTGGTGCTACGCGCAGGACAGCGGTGTTCGATTCACACAAGTTGATTTCCACCAAAATTTCTTCCAATGTTTATCTAATATATTATTTTCTTACTCTATATTTTGTTGTATTTTAATATTTTAATTCCACAGAAATCAAACTAATTTTATTATTGTTTGTGAAATATTGGTTAAACAATTGCATATGTTTAAAAATAATAAACTTTTATTATTTAAGTTAAAATATATGAACAAAGAAAGTTTTTGCTAATATAAGTGTTATTTCAAAGGATAGAGTGTTTTGCAATAAACAAATTTATTTATTTATATCGAAATGTAATAAAAATTAAAATGTATCAATCATTATCAAAGGTCATTGGAATGCCCAATCAGAGCAAACTATCCGCTGTCCTGCGCGTAGCACCAATAATTAATGTTTATTTAAAAAAATTCCTGACGCCGTGGTGTTAATCGATTTTAATTTTGCAAAATTGCAAATGAAAGGTACAGTACACTTCTATACGCAAAAAAATTTTCAACTTGCTATCTGCTTTATTTTCAGTCCTGTAACATTTTGAAAAAATGAATTTTTTTTACGAAAGCTGTATTGCAAAATTTATTTTGCAAAATCTATTGCACCGATCTTAATGAAATTTACAGTATTGTTTTACTGTATCATAAAGTTTTTCAGGGTGAAATATGAAGCTCCTAAGTGTAGCATAAATGGTTGAAAAACGTAAAATGCGAATACTTGTTTTTGTATGTTTTTTTTTTCACAATTATTGCTATTTTGCAACAAGGGTGACTATTTTTTAAATTTTTAACCAATTCTGTATTATAGGAAATTTAATTACGCAACTTTTATGTCAGTACAACTTTTCTCGAAAATGAATACTCTTAAAGTTATAATCAAAAAACCAAGAAAAAAATCGAATTTTTCCTTAATTTTTTGACATTTTGATTATTTAAACAATGTTCCGGACCTTTTTGAGAGGGAGGATAACCCAAATATTATTATTTGATTTATTTTGAAGCAATTTCTGCAAAAAAATTTGAGTCACCTTTCAACGTCCAAATGTACTAATATTTTTACAGATGCGCCCTGGTCTACTTGTGGGGCGCCGTCCAATTCACCTAAAACCTTGAACTTGTCAAACGTCACGCGCATGTCCTATACGCTCCAACTCGTATACAGTCACTTCATCGAGAGCCCCAACTCATATACTTGACATTTCACATACTCTGGTGAAATTATTTGTTTTAGCTTCGTTCATATCAAGCTTAATTCCTTAATCGGACTAGACCACTATTATTGACAGACAGATGACAGCCTAGCTTGGAAAACAAAAACAAATAATAAATAAATTTTTATTTTTAATGTTTATTTATACATAATATTCATTTTACAACATAGAGAAATAAAAACAAGATTGTTTTTATTTCTTGTTTTCTTTCTTGTTTTTATTCCTTGTTTTATTTCTTGTTTTTATTCCTTGTTTTTATTTCTCTATGATTTTTGTAATAATCCAATATAATCCTAGGAAATAAAGGATAAATATGAAAGCAGCCTCTTTTAATAATTAGACTAGTTGATGATTGAAGTAAACAAAAGAAGCACAGCACCTAACCCGTTTTGCGATGCGTCTACTGAAGCTGAAACTACTGTCTCTAATTCAATATCATCGTTGATTGAATTATTGATATGGGTCAATCAACGATATCATAAAATTGTAATACAGGTTTATTAATTAGAACTTGTCTTAATTTTTCAAAAGAAATTTCATGTTCATTTTCCCAAATGAATTCATTTTTTTAAGTAATTGACGTAGTGGATATCGGATATGTTATGTCTGAGAAATTACCAATAAATTTACTTACATAAGTCAGCACAGTGACGGTTTAAGGCATCATGGGGCCCTAGGTGGCCATAAGAAGTAGGCCCCTTTATATCGACCATTTACTTAAAACAAATTTACAGATATTTATGTTGTTTTGGGAAGTAGTTACTCCAAAAATAAATTACGACAATGTAAAAAAGATCATTTTTCTTTTTTTTTACATTTCGCAACAACTGCTCATTAATATTCAATATATGCCAAAGAAAAAAAGGGATATTGTGTCGATATGTGATTTTGCCCTGGGTATGAGTGCTACCCCTTCGGGGGTAAAAAAACATACATTCAAAATAATGGATAACTGATTAATTCTAAGTAACTTTTGTTCTATCGAGTTTTTTCACTAAATTAATACTTTTTGAGTTATTTGCGAGTGAATATGTTCATTTTTCAACAAAAAAAAACACCTTTTTAGACAGTTTTTCGCAAATAACTCCAAAATTAAGTATTTTATCGAAAAAGTATTCTTAGAAAAAATATAGCCTATACAAAATTTAAAAAAATGGTGTATGTATGAAGTATGTAGACCCAGTATAAGCAGAACTGGAGCTAATGAAAAGTAGATTCTTATTTGACAAATTCCAAATCAAATATTTCAACGTAAATTACCAAAAAATGAAGCACTTTTCGGTGAAAAATCATATTTTTTTATAGTGTTAAAAAAAGTTTTATTTTTGTTTTTTTTTAATAAAGTTTCAAGTATCAAAATTAAGTAAGTAAAGCTTAAAATAATGTCGATTCCTTCTTTTGGCACAAAAGTCTTGAAAATTTATGAAAATCTTGAAAAAACTTATAAGTATATTATGTATATGATGTATAAGTTTCACCGGTTCACAGTGCTTATATTTTAAACCATTGGGATTTAAAGTAAAATAAATTTTTTGAAATTTTGAAAAATAAAATGTATTTTGTTTTCAAAATAACTTAAAAATTATTAGTGGTACCAAAAATCTTAAAGAGTAAAAAATATAGGTTTTGATTTTCTGAATATTTCAGATTTTTGCTTTTTTTTAAGATAAAAATTATTGGTTAAGATATGACTGTTCAAAATTTGCATACCCTGGGTACAGAATTTTTCATTTATTAAAAATTAATAAATGAAAATAGTTTCTATCCTTGTGGGATCGGTACTCACCGGAGGGACCGCAAACGTTCGGATACAATTAGCGTCTGTTTGCAAGAACAATGACGACTTTGCTAAGTAACAAGACATTTACTCAACACACACACACACACTACCCACTACACTAGGTAGCTGATTGAAAAAATCCACTGTACCATGCCAATGGCCATTAGTTGTCGAGGCATTAAGCTAAATAAAAAAAATTGCATACACTCGTGATTAGTGACTTGTTCAAGCCCTTTCTACTACAGCCCTTTTATAAATAAGCACTTTATATCGATGAAACTTACAGAGCATATAAACAATACACACAAGTAAAGTAGCTTGTGAAGCGGTAAGGATTAATTTCATTTGGGATGCTAATTAGGGGGTTATTTTCACCAGTTTTTTAACCCACAAAATAGGATCAACTTTATTATGAGCGTATCTTGCTTACTTTTTATGATAGAATTTTTTTTTAAAAACAAGAATCATGCTTTTTTAAAACATTTAAACAAGTTATGATGAGTTTTCCATGAAAAGTGCTTCATTTTTTGATTATTTCACGTTGAAATATTTGATTTGGAATTTGACGAATAAGAACCTACTTTTCATTAGCTACAACTCTGCTTCTACTGGGTCTACAGACTGCACACATACACATTTGCTAAGAATATTTTTTCGATAAAATACTTACTTTTTGAGTTATTTGCGAAATACCGTCTAAAAACGTGTTATTTTTTGTTGAAAAATGAAGATATTCACTTGCAAATAACTCGAAATGTATTGACTTGATGAAAAAACCAGGGTAGGCAAAAACCAAAGGATTTTTCAAAAAAACCAAAATTATCAGGATTTTTTGTTTAAACCAGGTTTATTTGGTTTAAACCAGGTTTATTTGGTTTAAACCAGGTTTATTTGGTTTAAACCAGGTTTATTTGATACAAAGTATCATAAGTCTAAATACTTTAAAAATGAATAAATTATTTTATAAAATAATAGTAATAAACAATAAAAAAAATGATTAAGACAACTTTTATTTTTCAACATATTCAAAATAGCTAAGTTCGAAAGTAAAAAATAGAATTTATTTATTTTAATTTTCTTCATTTGCGGCAGCTGTATAAAAAAACTTTAAATAAAAACACCAGTTTGGAGGTTCAGTAAAAAAACCAGGTTTTTTTCTTAAAAAAAACCAGTTGATTTAAACCATGGTTATACCAAGGATTTAAGCATGTTGGTTTAAACCTACCAACCCTGGAAAAACTGTATTGAACAAAAGTTGCTTAGAATTAGTCAGTTTATCCACTTCTGGGCGTATTTTGACAATATATTTTTTCAACCCCGAGAAGGGGTGGACTCAACCGTAGAGCAAAAACACACATTGGCACAATATCACTTTTTTATTTGACATGTTAGCTATGCTTGTACCAAATTTCATATCGATCCAAGCTCTTGTTTCAAATCCAAAGTTTCTTTCAAATTCGGAGGTTTTGCAATATTTTACCGTGAGTGAATGGACTATAAGGCCCATCGGTGGGTAGAAATTGAAAAAAAAACGTAACATTTTAAATTTTTGTTTAAATAATTAAATATTAATTAATGCATTTGTGTGGGATGCGGGCCCCATCAAGTGCCCGGGCCCTAGGCGGCGGCCTAGTCCGCCTAATGGTTAATCCGGCACTGAGTCAGCATACCTAACAGTCTCTGAAAATCTTTTTTATTTTCTGGTCTACGAAGTTCAGTATTTTGGATTTATCTGGACTTATACCGTTGCCTGAAATTATATGACCCATATAACAAATTTGAGTTTTACCTAACTTACATTTTGACAAATTAAATTTAACATTGTTTCTCTTAGCAATTTTGAAAACTTCTTTGAGCTTGGCATCATGCTCTTCTTTGTCTTTTCCCCAAACAATTATATATCATCAATGTAGGCACCTATGTGTCGGCACCATCCATTTTGAAAATTTCCTTGAATTTACTATGAAACACTTCTGGAGCCGATATTAAGCCATAGGGCATTCTAAGAAATTTATATCTCCCGAAAGGAGTACCAAATGTGCAAAGATTATCTACTACTTTCTGCTGTTAATGGAATTTGATAAAACCCTTGTGTTGCGTGTCTAATGTAAGTACTGAAACAGTTGCATTGCGTAATTTACTCGTTATTTGATCTAAAGTTGGAATTTGACAATGTTCTCTTTTAACAACCTTATTGAGTTCAAAAGGATCTAAACAAATTCTCAAGTACTTTCTTACAAGTACCAAAGGATTCACCCATTCTGAAGTACCTACAACTTTTTCAATAATTTTTTGCATTTCAAGATTGTTTAGACTTTCTTCTAAATTTTTAAGTAAAGGTAAAGCTACTTTTCTTGTTGGGTGTATAACTGGTTTTGCATTATTATCAATTTTTATAGCATACCTTTTATTAATGCATCCTATGCCTGAAAAAATATCTTTAAATTGTTCAATTAAAATATATTCTTCAAAATCATAACCTACACTCCCTACACTATTTACTTTAGATATTAAATTTAATTGAATACTAGAATTTAAGCCTAAAATTGCTTCAGTTTTAGAATTTACAATATAAAAGTCTAAATCATGTTCAACTTTATTTCTTTCACAGTGTAATGTGCATTTACCTACACCTACCACATTAAGATTATTTCCAGTGTAAGATTGTAGTTTTGTATTTGTTTTCATGATTACCCTGTTAGAAAATCCTTTCTAAAGTTTCAAAAATACCTTACTCATTGGTAATACACAATGGTAATACATTTGCCATTGCACCTGAATCTATTTTGAAAGTAATTTTATGTTTATTTATATTTAAATCTGCAAACCATGCTATATTTGTGAAATTATTTTCCCCTGCATTAACTTATAGTACATTGCCTATGAACAAATCATTACAACTACTTGTTATATTTGTGAAATTATTTTCCCCTGCATTAACTTCTAGTACATTGTCTACGAACAAATCATTACAACTACTTGTTACCTTTGGACTTTTAGTTACAGTATTTATTTCATTAACCTTTTTGTTTTGAAATTTTTTCTTTCTACATACTGTTGCAAAATGATTTGGTAATTTACAAAAATTACATACCTTACCAAAGGCTGGACAATTATTTATTCGATGCGACCTTTAACCAAATTTATTACAATTTTGTATATTCTGACTCCTTCTGATCTCCTCTGACCTCTTGATGTTTCTCCTTCCCACCACCTTGATAACGATTACCTGATTTGTTGTCTGCTTCCACTTCTATTACATTACTCGAGGCTCCTACTCTCATCATTTCACTTCTGGCTCTGGATGACTCTTTACCTGGCAAAAGTTCGATTGCTTTCTCCAATGTAAGACCATCTTCTTGTAATAGTCTTTCTCGTATTTCATTGTTCTTAATGCCACATATAATCATTGTTACAATAAGACTATCTTGAAGCTTTTCCAATTTGCAATTACCTGCCCTTTTCTTCAACTCGGTTATGAAATTATTGGTTGGTTGTCCTGGGTCTTGTTTGTAAGTAAAGAATTTATACCTTTCATATGCAATATTTTCTTTTACTTGGAAGTGTACTTCAAACTTTTCCAATCAACATTTTAACTTATTTTTTTCGTCCTCTGCCATATGTTATTGGTATATAACAATGATACAAACCAAAGACGTATGACGTAGATATATTAATATTATGTGACATGACAGAAGCTCGAAACAAATGACAATAGATGAAAAGCCATATAATACACGGATTATACAACATATGATAGGAGCTCGAAACAAATGACAGTCAATGAAAAGCCCTATTGTAACAGTCTGAAGCCATTGTTGCTTCTTTTATTTTCTCCATGTATACCTATTGCTTTGCCTGTTTCCTCATTCTTTATGATTAGTCTAGCATTTAAATACCCTATTACTATGAATAATTGTTTACAATCACCATTACATACCATTAATTTTAAGAAAATGTTTTTCTGATGAATTTTCATTAAGATTTATTTATATAAAGGATTCACCCCCATGTTATAAATATTACAATGATATACATACCTATATTTTCAGGGTATAAAATTGCAATTGTATTTACATAAATCGCACTGTCTTTAGAATATGTATATTATAGTACCTGTAATCTATTATAATTAAAAATATTCATTGTGATTATTTACAAATTTAGATACAATTTAATGAATTGAATTATTGTAACTTAATTGATTACTGTCCATTTCAGAAGTTTCCAAACTACTGGCAATCTCCACTGCTCCCTCCAAGTCTAGATTCCTGGTGCCTGGTGCCCAATAGTCTTGCTTGTATTCTTTTGGAACATAATCCAAAAACAAATTGGTTCCTTATCGCAGACTTTAGATGTGCTTGAAAATTGCAATTTATATAGAAATTATTGCACTGATTCTCCTTCTACTTGCCGTCTGCATTTAAATCTGTAAGTTTCAGCAATTTCCAAAGGAACAGGATTGTAAAAATTGTTCATTTTTAACAACTTAGTCCTATATTTTATCTATCATCTGCTGGTTATACACATATTTTAGAAATATATACTCTACTTTTCCAAAAACTACTTTATATTTTATTTTTATGATCTATTTTTATTATATATCATTTTAATAGGTTAGGTAGTAGGTACTTAAATCAAATCTTCTCTTTTTCTTCCCACTTGTAATACAAACTTATCCAACAAACATAAAAGTATAAAATACTGTTTATACTCTTATATTATATTTGTGGGATAATACATGTTCTATACTTTTTAATCGATATAATACATGTAATAACGACATCATTAATTCAATTTCTAATTATATTATGTATAAATATTATTCTCAATATGTATGTGAGTTGGTGTGTATATGAATAGGGTTGTATCCAGTTGTATCCAACTTGGCGATTATGCGTTTTCGTGACTATTTCTGTGTTACCGACATTTCACAGTTTAGGCGAATTGGGGGCGACCCCTACTTGTGTAACGTTCATTTGTTTCAAGATGTAGGTAAATTAAAAAGTTATTAACTGATCTTACTCGTAAATACAATTTAACTATCAAAATTAAGTACAATAAAGTTACTAGGGTAGAAAAATTTCTAGGGTAGATTTTAAAATTGGTTGTTTAATTTAATAATTAATTTATCCATATTAATTACTTATTAGTATGGTAAAATATTGTTTGTAACATAATTTTTTCTACAACCGTGTTAAAAATGCAATTTTTAGCACTCCATACGAGCGTTAAAAATGCTACTTTAAGGCACTATTTAGTGCTTTAAAATTTTTAAGTCACTGCAGTTCGTATTGACCGTATAGGCCATTTTGATGTCATGTCAAAAAAATATAAAAATGGAATGTCAGTCAAGTTACAGTAACAGTTTTTGTAGATATTGTCCTGTAATTACGTTTGTAGAAAAAATATTGTATGATATGCGTGTTAAAAAGTACATTTTTAAGGCACTCATGTGAATTACAGACTCACTTTGCTCATTCTGCAAACTTTCACATGCGTGCCTTAAACGTGTACTTACTTATATCATAAATAACTATTAAAGATATTAATTTAAATTAAGTTACACTTGCATACGTTTTATTTTAACCTTTAATTATGTTTTTATTTTCATCTTTGATATTTTGTCTCTAAAATCAGATTATAATTTTTTTTTGCAAAAAAATTTAATTAAAATTATCGCGGATATAAAATATCCGTGAAACGTAAAATCTATAGTTCTTTTTTAAATGTTTACAAAACCAAATATGATATGTACATACAACCTTATACCAAAAGAAAGGTTGTAATATTTACTACAAAATGCAATAGTAATATACAGGGTGTTCCATTAAAAAAATGAGAAAATTTTGTATTTGCAAATAGTGATCACACTGTATATTTTATGGCTATAAGTAAGAGATATTAAATTATTTAAAAATGATACTATATTGTAAAAACTTTGACCTACCATTAAATTTTTATTACCTTGGAAACATAATCCACAGCCCTACAAATATTACCATTTTCTCAATAAAAATGTAAGTATTTCGAAAATTATTAAGTTTAGGCCTATAAGACCTTATACAAATTTTTCATATTTTAAAAGAATATATTCCAAAATCATTTAATATATAGGATGTTCCATTTAAAAAAATACAACTTTGGTTCATACCGTCGTTCTGACTCACCCTGTATAATTAAAAATAATTTTAAATTATAGGTGTTTTTGATATACATTAGTTTTGTTAAACATTTTTTTGTATATCCCATAGTTTAGCCGTAATCAAAGAAAACCAGAGGTTTGGCGCACCCTGTATATGGGTATATCGAGATATTAATAATTAAAATATAATTTGATGTTTTCCAACTAAATAAATGGTCCTACTTACTTTGAGCTAATACTATTCCAAAATAACCATCAAATCCAAATTGATCCATCCTTTGATTAACAAAATTTAAGACATTGTCTAATGCTTCTTTAACATCACCCAATAATCCGTTCGTTCCGTTAGCAAATAAAACCAAACCTACAATTAGTAGAAGATACATTTACAATAATATACTGTATACTTCTATGATATCCTTCCTTATGTATAGGTACCTATTTTTCAACGTTGTGTGCAGGATTTTCGTAAACTCGCTTTTATTTATTAATATTTTGCACATTATTAGTCGATATCTTGTCTAAAACCATATGTGGGTTGACAATTAAATATAAGCTAAATTAATTAGAATTACTATATATACTACTATTATTTCTACGCTATAAATAGCATATACAGAGTGATGAGTGCGGTAAAAACCGGCAAAATAACGCAAACGATGGAAAACATAATACGTTGTGGAATAAAAAGGAATAGAACTAGTAGAGGTGGGAAATTATCGTAGACCTCTACATTTACATTACATTGCCACTATCGATAGTTTACACCTTTAGACTTTAGCTTAAGAGCGTAGGCGCAAAATTTGGGGCCCATGATTTTTAAATGCATCAATTTTTTTCGAATCATGAAAAAACTATTAAATATTTTTGAAAACTTTAAACGCAGAATGAAAGATTAAATTTTTACAGAGGGCCAAAAGTCCCATAGAATAAACAAAAATTTTATTTTGAATGAAATATTTCAAATTATTAAAAAAATCACTAATTTTTCTTTTTTTTTCACTCTTATAACTTATTAAAATAAACATTATAGACGTTTTCAGGGACTTTCGGCGCTCGGTAATAATGTAGTCTTTCCTTCTGCGTTTAAATTTTTCAAAAATTCTTATTATAGTAGGGGAGGAAATTATGCTAAATTTGCAGCCACTCGAGCGCTATGGGGACCTATTGGGTTGTGATTATTAGGTCCTAAAACCAACAAAATTTAAGTAAAGTTTTCCATTTTAGTGGGGACTTTTCATTTTTTAATTTAATTTTCTATTTGCAACAATCTTTTTTCCGAGTATAGCGCCATCTATCCATAATTCGAAAAAATGTTTCGAATAAAAGTTGCTTATTTTTACGTAAAGAATTCAAATCTGCAATAAAATTTTGGGACTCCTATTTAAGATTTTAAAGTAACCCCCCACCTCACTGACCTCACCTCCGTGGGGGTCGTGTTTGGTACCATTCGATAGATTTTTCAAAAATATGTAATACGTGTATTTTGCAGTTTTTCGATCTGATGTTCATTTCGCGAAATATCGCGGGGTTCATATTTAAAATTTTAAATTTACCCCACCCCTCTCCGTGGGGGTCGTGTATGGTATCATTCGATAGATTTTTGAAAAATATTGAACACGTATTTTTTAATTTTTCGATCTGACGTTCATTTCGCGAAATATTCGCTTTTTTCTTGTGAAACTTTTTGACTCACCCATTTCCTTAAGGGTCCTTTACACGGGCCACTAAAATTGCATATTTTCGGCAATATTTAGTGGAAATATTGCTCAGCGATATTTGTGAAAACAGAAATATTTACTTATGGCCTGTCAACAATAATAAAAAATATTTACTGCAATATTTGCAGCCATGCTTGTTGCATTATATATCCGTTTTAGATGAAAAATACCCTTGAAGTATTGACGAGACGAATGTTTACACTATCAATACCCGTTTCTGGTATATCCCGAGATAAAATAAATTGAATTGCTTCATATGCACTATGCAAACCAATGTACAATTTTGCCACCTTGACTTCCACTTTTCTTTTGAATTACCTTTTTGTGTTCATTTTTCGCACATGTCCATAAACTTCTGAATTTTTTATAAGCTTCTTCTGGTGTTATATTGAATTCTTGTGCAATGGCCGTCCAACTATCTTTCTTTGCATTTCTGTCTTTGTATGATGTATTTTCTACATCCCACAACTCTGGACGTAAATGTACTGCATTAATAAAACTTATTGTGTTTTCATTTGACCACGTATTCATTTTTTCTTTGTATGTTGTGACAAAACCAAATTAAATTTCTACAGAATAGCCGAGCAACATGCAAGATTTTCCACAGCAGTCCGAACTTATCGGCAACACATCAGCCACTAACTGCAATAGTGTTCAAATACCAGCAATATTTCGGCCACATGTCTCGGCCCTACGGCGATATTTTCATTAGATGCTGCAATGTTGCCAGCAACATACCGAATATATATTGCCGGCAACATATTGCTTTAAAAACTAGCCCGTCTAAATGCCCCTTTACATCGCGCATCGTCAGATTTTTGAAATATGCACTCTTTTGCATGTATGTACTTGACTTACCTTATAGTCCAAGAGGCAGCGCTGAAAAATTTCTCTGAATTTACTAAAGCTAATTATTTCACAGTTGATTTCTGTGATTGTGTAGAGAAACACACTGCGGTCGGTCAAGCGAAACGTAGAACAGGTGGTACTGACAGCTTGTCAAAGTTGCTTACCTGCGGAGGTAATTAGATAAATCCATTTACTAAGGCTGAAAATCAGTACACACATTCTAAATTGAATATAAATAATAGTTATTTATTATACAAGTGTTAAAAGTACAATTTTAAGACACGCATGTGAAAGTTTGCAGAATGAGCGAAGCAAATTCCATTTTTATTCAGTTGCAATGCGAAGCAGGCCTACGCTCTCTCCGATGAGACTCCAACAAGAGTCGAAAATCGTCGATTCAGAGGGCTGGACTGCTCTCCGTATTTTAAGTGAAAAATAAGATTGTTTTGCCTTCGCATTGTAACTGAATAAAAATGGAATTTTTATTTTATTTTTATATTGGTCGTTACTTCTTTGAGTAACTTGGGTCCATTTTCTGTTGGAATTTACCAGCTGAACAGACGGGTTCGTGAATTGTAAGTTTTTTGAATTCCCTCTTGTCTTCTTCGCTTCAGCATCCATCTGGCTTGCAAATTTTAGAAGCCATGGAGGTGTTACCAAGAAAATGGACCAATAAGTTTTCAATTTAAAAATCTTTTAGTAATATTTTAATATTTTTAAATATTAATAATAATGCTATTAGGATTGAAAACTATTTCACCTTTCAATTGCCAGATGACGCTAGTCACCTACTTCATTCACTTCAGTTGCGGTGTGGGGGATAAGATCTTGGTGTTGATTATTTGAGGTATGGAGAAGCAGGCCTACGCTCTCTCCAATGAGACTCCAATAAGAGTCGAAAATCGTCGATTCAGAGGGCTGGACTGCTCTCCGTATTTTAAGTGAAAAATAAGATTTTTTTGCCTTCGCATTGCAACTGAATAAAAATGGAATTTTTATTTTATTTTTATATTGGTCGTTACTTCTTTGAGTAACTTAGGTCCATTTTCTGTTGGAATTTACCAGCTGAACAGATGGGGTGGGGTCGTAAATTGTAAGTTTTTTGAATTCCCTCTTGTCTCCTTCGCTTCAGCATCCATCTGGTTTGCAAATTTTAGAAGCCATGGAGGTGTTACCAAGGAAATGGACCAATAAGTTTTCAATTTAAAAATCTTTTAGTAATATTTTAATATTTTTAAATATTAATAATAATGCTATTAGGATTGAAAACTATTTCATCTTTGAATTTAGAATCATTACAGATGCATCTTAAACTAAGTAACACAATTATTCATCCAACATCATGAAATTTCTTCGAATAACTGACGAATTTCGAGCAGAACCAGAAGCTGATCTCACTAAGACAAAACAAGTTAAAAAGTTTGAAAATTTGTTACTACAACAGCTGCCAAAAAAGAAAGAAAAACCACAAATAGAATCAAAAAAATTAGTATATAACTTTTCAAATCTGACACTGGATGAAGTCATGGATAGTGTTCTTTCCAAAGTTTTTAATTTTGCTGTTGCACCTACACACATTCCTGTAGAAAATATAATTACTGAGGTAGAGACTACTATTACTAGTCTGCCAGCAGAAACAGTCGAGATCATGCGCCAAGACGTATCAAAAATATTAAGAATAGCCAAACCACCAAAAAGAAATTTAACACGCGAAGAGAAAGAAGCCTTACATAATTTGAAGAACAACAAAGAAATCATCATGCTTCCAGCTGACAAAGGCAATGCTACGGTAGTACTGAATGTTCAAGACTACGAAACAAAAATAAACGACATCTTAAATGATACAACATATCAAAGCATCTCGTCGATCCCGACAACACTTCTAGAGAAAATAACAAAAGCCAAGATCAAAGCCTCAGACATCAAGAAAGAACAACAGCTCCATCTCCTACCTAGAGAGAAGTCGTCAAGATGCCCGAAATTTTACGGCCTACCCAAGGTACATAAGGCAGGCTTACCACTGCGGCCAATTGTTAGCTCCATCGGATCTCCTCTACAACTACTGGCAAAATTTCTGGCTGAACAGCTGCAACCATACGCAGAGGAAGCAAGCAGATTCTTACGTCAAGAACGCGAGCCACTTCATCGAGCGTATAAAAGATGTGATTCTTGAGCCGGGACATTTACTAGTCAGCTTTGATGTGGTCTCACTTTTCACGAATGTGCCGATAGAGGAATCACTTGACATCATAAGCAAAAAGTATCCACTATCACCTGATACGCTAAACCTAACTAAACACTGCTTAAATAATACATATTTCATCTAAGGAACAAAGATATAACCAAGTTGAGGGAGCACCGATGGGTTCCCCTCTGTCACCAGTAATAGCGAACTTGTTTATGAAAGAAATAGAACAGCGGGCAATAGAAACAGCTTAATACAAACCCAAACTTTGGCATAGTTACGTGGATGACACTTTTATCATCTGGACCCACGGAGAAGAAAAACTAACGGCTTTTTTAGAACACATCAACAATATCCACCATAAAATTCAGTTTACCATGGAACTGGAAGAAACGATCAAATTCAATTCTTAGATGTGTTAATAATAAAGAAACAAGACGGACACATAGGCCATACAGTGTATCGGAAACCGACACATACCGACAGATATCTAAATGCTGCTTCACATCACCATCCTGCACAATTGCATTCAGTCATCAAAACCTTGATTACAAGATCCGAAAGACTGACAGACCAAGAACACCAAAATGAAGAAATGCATAATGTGAAAACAGCGTTAAGAAAAAGCGGCTTCTCGACATACACCATCGAAAAAGCTCAAAATTCTCGAAGAAGAATTGCGTGCCAGATAGTCTCGGCGCCAATTAGAGGTCACCGTGTCCTTTTCAATTCTGACGGACAAACTCGACGGTTTCTTATGGATTTTTGGCTGCTGATTACGAATTTCGAGGGTGGATTTCGATCCTAGTGGTAAAAAATTGTTATAAACAATTTAATTGATTATAAATTGTTTATAAAGCTCTGGCTCATAAACTAAAAGAGATAAAAAATGTTTCAAATAAAATTTGTTCCTTAATAAAAAACGAAGAAAAAATCGTTTACTAAACTTAAATCCAACAATTAGAACTCAAGATATTGTAAAATTTGTGCACAATGAAAATTGCAAATTGCAAAATAAATATTTTTCGAAGCTTTATCGATCGTACATCGAAGCTCTATCGATTGTAACTCGGCTTCCACACATGCGAATCAGCCTTAGAGGGTCTCATTTAAAGCATAATTAATTATTAAGAGGCTTCCAAACAAAGTTTGTTAAATTACTTTAACACTTCATTTACTTTAAAGTTATACCCGTTTGAAATTATATTTAAAAAAAAATTGTACATTAATTTGTTTATAAGGGTTTCAAGCAAATTTGAGCTATAAACATTTATACTTTAATTAACAATAATGATAGAAGAACTCAAAAGGAACATTTTGAGCTTCGAAAATGTTCGTAAGTTTATTTTTGGCAAAGATATCAATATTTTAATAGCGCGCTCTGAGACGCAAGATCGACTCACAGCGTAAAGGTTCACGCGCTAACTTCTCGATGCAAATTATAATTTCTGTATATATATATATATATATATATATATATATATATATATATATATATATATATATATATATATATATATATATATATATATATACATACGTTATCTGCATTTTTCATTTTTGAAGATCCTAATAAAATTTTATCATATAATTCTTATAATTAAATCATCATATTACTGTACCTCGTATCACCTTTCATTCTATTTACTTTGTCTTCTATTTTTTGTGCTAAATGAGAAAAAAAAAACATTAAAAACAAATATTTCAGAAATATAACAAAAAGGTAAGTTGATATTATTTATTATTACTATTTTTACAAACATTTTCTTTCATACATCTGCATCGAGATATACAGGGAATCTCAGCTTTTTTACATCTGCATAATTTCTTAGAGCAATTTTTACAGACACATGGTGGTACTAAATCTGATCTTGAAGGCATTAAAATTAAAACTTTTTGGGGCTTCAGGGTTTCGTTATCTATATGATATCCATATACAAGTGGATCAAGTTATTTGCAGTATCTTTGAGGCACGTTAATTGTGTGTAGGTACACCACATAAAATACTCGTTCGTTAATATGCAATTCGATTGAGTTTGAGGTTGGTGGCATATCTTCAACAAGAAACAAGAAAAACGCCTTCATGGTCATATAAACATAAGAGTAATTCATCAAAAGTTTTCACATTTTCTGAGTTATTCAGAACCTTTACCAAAAATTCTTCCGCTAGTTTAAGGTTTCTTTTGAATAGATAACTCCGAGCAATCTATAAATGGATTTTGTAAAAATGAAATTAACTAATAAAAACGTATCAGTATCACCAAATGCTTCCTCAAAAAGTACTTTATAATAGTTTTATTATGATGCAAAAAACCAAAAATAAGCCTACGCCTACGAACACTTTCCTAAGCTCAAAATATTACTTTTGAGTTCTTCTATTATAAATGGTAATTAAAGTACGAGTATAAATGTTTATTGCTCAAATTTACTAAAAACCCTTATGAAAAAATGAATGTACAAATTTTTTAAGAAAATTATAACTTCAAATGAGTATCACTTTAAAACAAATGAAGATAAAGTAATTTGACAAACTTTGTTTGGAATTCTATTAATAAGCTTGAAAAGCTCATTTGCATGCATAGTAGCCGAGTTACGATCGATAAAGCGTCGAAAAATACTTACTTACTTACTAGTAGGGATGGCAAAAACAAATTGTACATCGATATATTGTATCATATAATACATCGAATGAAGATATCGATATACGATATATATCAGAGAAAAAATATCGATAGGTGCGAAATATCGATATATTCTTATGTAATTAAATACAATAAAAGAATTACTAAAAATAAACTACTAAAAAAGTAAATTACATATACAAAATCATAAATAAAAGGATGAGGTTTTCTTCAAAATTTAAAAGTAAAGATGCACTTACGTATAAAATCCTTTAATATTCTTAATACATACAGAGTATCAGTAAAGAAGTACATACATACAGTATCAATACAGAATTTTTAAAACTATTATATTAAAAATTACTTAAATTATAATTATTTGTATGTTTATATAAATTTATGTCTTATATATGTATTTATGAATATATATTATATTCAAAATAAATTTAATTCTTGTGGCAGTGAATTCAAAAATATTAATTTTGACAACCGTTTGCATGCAGCGGTTCCTTGTTTTGGTAGCAGTTGCTCCTTCCAACACCAGTAAATATTGACATCTTGAGTTTTAAGGTCGCGTCATATTATAATGCACGTCGCGTTTTCGGCACGTAGCGTTTGCAAAACGTCAATCGGACTGCCCATTCACATTATCATACATAGAACGTTTACGTTGGTTTCAGTTTGGTGTGGTGCAGATGTGTTTATTGTCACAACACATGTTTACATGACAAATTGCCTCGAAAACTACTTTTTAAATTAGACCGGGCAGTATCGTCGCCCCGGCTAGCGAAATTATTCCGATTCGATATTTTTAAACAAACTTACTCAAAAAGAAGTCCTTATAACATATCCACAGGGTGCTGGGCGGTACCGTGGTCGAAAAATTGTTTAAACATTTTTTTTAACAAATTCACAAAAATATTTTTTTCATTTCGAGCAATATTTTTTTAGATAATCTGGGTCATTCTGGGCAAAAAAGGTCTCTTGTCATTTTTCTCTAAAATTGATTGTTGTCGAGTTACATGCGATTAAAAATTTGAAAAATGCGAAAAGGCCATTCTCAAGGCTTAATAACTCGATTAAAAGTATTATTATGAATTTCAATAAGTGACCAAATCAAGTTTCAAACCCCTTCTTCAAGGTCCCAAAGAGATTTTTGTCATTATTTTACTACAAAGCTGTTATTTTTAATTATTAACAATTAGCGCTATAGTCCAACTGTATCGTCGCCCCCGTTAGCGAAACTATTTCGATTAGATGTTTTTGCACAAACTTACTCAAAAAGAGTCCTTATAACAAACACATCCACAGGGTGCCGGGCGGTGCCGTTGTCAAACAATTGTTTCAACAATTCTTATTAAACAAATTCACAAAAATAATTTTTTCATTACGAACGATTTTTTTTTAGATAATTTGGGTTATTCTTAGCAAAAAACATATCTTGCAAAAATGCGGAAATGGCCATATAACTCGACAACAATCAATTTTAGAGAAAAATCACAAGAGACCTTTTTTGCCCAGAATAACTCAAATTATTATTAATTTGGGTTTAATTAAATTACACTAGTCAACAAATAAACAAAAAATTTTTGCGACAGATGTTAAAAGGGCTGTACCGTGGAGTTTAAAGCGCCCTGAATGCGAATTCAAACACTAAAATATTCCACCACGTATAGATATTGAGTTATCTTCTTCTTAAGGTGCCGTGCATTTCTGCGCAGGGGTCCACGCTTACATTGTCTTGTCAGGTGATATGTTAGATTTTGAGTTATAGAATGCATCAAATATTGCTATTTATTATAAAAATTCTTTTATACTATATACGCATAAGTTCAGAACTAGAAACAAAAACATAGTAAGCCTTTTGTACACAATTTTGTGCATATCCCAATTGTCCCATAACACTATGTGGATTAACACGAACACACATTTTATCCTGCATAGTAAAAAACTAGGATAACTCCTGGTTCCGGTTCTTAAGTATTATAAGTTTTACTGGCTAGTAAATTCCATTAAAAAAAACAATAATTGTAATCTAGAACCTAGAGTTAAGCATGTCCTTTGGACAAGTGAAGGTCTCGAACTAAATCATGTAATTCGGCTTGTTGGATGCAGTAAGGTGCTTTTCGTCGCTTTCGTGAAAATAAGAATCATTCTTTTCTGATACATCATCGGGTTTACTGATATCGCCATACACTTCCAAATCTTCCTCCCAATTTGCCGTGGATCCTGGAACTGGTAAATCTTCTCCATGGAAAGCCGGTTTAATTGCTGAGATAATATCTGGATATTCAATTTTATGCTTGCTTTTCCTTGAAAACACAGACACTTTTGTCATGCAGAAGTAACAGTCGTTAAAACGGTTTAGAACTATATAAGTTTAAATGGGTAGGTTTACTGATTAAGGATCACCTTTGGTTTATTCTTTTTTTAAATAATGTGTTATTCGTAGACATTAGATATCCCAGTGTTGTCAAATTATGCACAATTTTTAGAAAAAATGTTAATTTGATAACATCACTCCCCGACATATTACAAATGACTGTTTTAAAAAAAATTAGTAAAATATTCATAACTCAAAAATCGTAACTCATTTTTTTTTGAAAAAATCATAACTTAAAAATCTTACGTGTTAGGAACTTTTTATCATCATAATCATATTCAGAGAGCAAAAATTAACAAAAAACAGCACATTGCATTTCAGTCGCAAATTGATTGTAAACTAGTGTTATTAATAAAAAATTATTTTTGTGAATTTGTTTAACAAAAATTGTTTAAACAATTTTTAGACCATGGCACCGCCCGGAACCCTGTTGATGTGTTATAGGAACCTCTTTTTGAGTAAGTTTGTGCAAAAAAATCTAATTTCGCTAACGGGGGCGACGATACAGTTGGACTATAGCGGTAATTGTTAATAGTTAAAAATAACAGCTTTGTAATAAAATAATGACAAAAATCTCTTCAGGACCTTGAAGAAGTTGTTTGAAACTTGATTTGGTCACTTATTGAAATTCATAATAATAATTTTTAATCGAGTTATTAAGCCTTGATTTTTCGCAATTTTAGAGAAAAATGACAAGAAACCTTTTTTGCTCAGAATTACCCAAATTATCTAAAAAAAATATTGCTCGAATGAAAAAATATTTTTGTGAATTTGTTTAAAAAAGATTGTTTAAACAATTTTTCGACCACGGCACCGCCTGGCACCCTGTGGATATGTTATAAGAACCTCTCTTTGAGTAAATTTGTGCAAAAAATCGAATCGGAATAATTTCGCTAGCGAGGGCGACGATACTGACCGGTCTAAATACTCGGTATCAAATTCAAAGAAATACCTACACAAACAACAAGGGGAAAACTACCCGTATCTGTCAACATCCGAAAAATATTGTTTTCGAATGAACCGAACGCAGACGTAACGTGTCTTATACGCTACGTTACGTGTCTTATACGCACAATATGAATGGTTCAATTTAAAAACCATTAAATTATATTTTTCGCAAACGAAACGCTACGTGACGAAAACGCGACGTGCATTATAATATGAGGCGACCTTTAGGGTTTTTGTCAATACAATACAATTATTTGAAAACTTTATAGGACGTACTACGTGAACGTGACAAATGGTAAATTTGAGGTCGTTTTATTAGGGTTTACATAGCCTGTCCTCTTGAAAAACATTGTTAAAGCGGAACTATAGGTTAAAAATATAAGTTAAAAAATATGCTACTACCTGCAACTTGGACAACAAGTTAAGGGCAAGGGTGGGTTATACGACATTCAAATAAAATAATACTATTGTAGTCGAAAATCTTGATTATGATATTGTATAGTGTAATAGAATATTTCTTTAGTACCTATAATAAGCGTCTCAAAAAAAATAAGGATATGATTTATATTATAAGATTTTATTATAATTTTATATCTTGCCAATATGGCATATTAATCTTGTGTGGGCGATATATTGAATCTCAAATATCGATATATTTTCCGATAAATCAAAAGTTAAGTATCGATATGAAAATATCGATAAAATTTTAAAATATATCGATAAATTTAATTTATCGATACATCGTTGCCATCCCTAACTGTGAGCCGATATTGCGCCTCATAGCGCGCCATTAAAATATCGACATCTTGGCCAAAAATAAGCTTACGAACGTTTTATTAAGTTAAAATTGTTCCTTTTAAGTTCTTCTAATATTATTGTCAATTAAAGTATAAATGTTTATAGCTCAAATTTGCTTGAAACCCTTATAAACAAATTAATGTACAATTTTTTTAATAAAATTATAACTTCAAACGGGTATAACTTAAAAAAAAATGAAGATAAAGTAATCTAACAAACTTTGTTTGGAAGCCTATTAATTAATATTTAAACTGAGACCTTCTCAGGCTCATTTCCATGCGTAGAAGCCCAGTTACGATCGATAAAGCTTCAAAAAAATACTTATTTTGCAATTTTCATTGTGCACTAATTTTACAATATCTTGAGTTCTAATCGTTGGTTTTAAGTTTAGTAATCGGTTTTTCTTCGTTTTTCATTAATGAACAAATTTTATTTGAAACATTTTTTTTTATCTCTTTTAGTTTATGAGACAGAGCTTTATAAACAATTTATAATCAATTAAATTGTTTATAACAATTTTTTGACCACTAGGATCGAAATCCACCCTCGAAATTCATAATCAGCAGCCAAAAATCTATAAGAAACCGTTGAGTTTGTCCATCAGAATCGAAAAGGACACGGTGACCCCTCTGGCGCCTAGACTAAGAATTGATCGAAGGCCTTCTGGACGTCTAGGAATATGCCTACTGCATATCTTTGATGCTCATTAATAGCTTGGGAGATGAAAGTGGCGGCTTCACTTCAATCAATGCATTATTTGTGGAATGTTCAGCTCTGAATCCGTATTGAAAACTGGAAAGAATGTGATTCATGTCTAGAAATTCTACGAGTCTCTCCTTTAGGGTCTTCTCGTAGACTTTAGAGTATTTAGAAGAGATATTGGTCTGTAGGATTCTGTGCTGGTAAGGGGTTTCCTAGGTTTAGGAATCATGACTGTGTTGGCTACTTTCCATGAGGTTGGAAAGTAGCTCAGCTTAAGACAAGCATTGATTGTTTTGGTAAGCGGCGGGATAATACCCTCTGGAAGTTTTTTGAGGCATCTTCTGTGGATTCCAGGGCCAGGAGCTGTGTTTTTCCGATATTACACATCTGCCTGACGGTTTCCTCCTGCACAGGAGCCACCATCGGGTGAGGGTAGGCTGCCATATGCTGGAGGGAGTACGGAGTATTTCTTCCACTCTCAACTCGGTAATGCGCCTGTGTCGTTCATTAAAGTTTGGGTTATTTGGTGAGATGAAGGCTGCTTGAAGTGAGCTTTTGAAAGCTTCAGCCTTATCTAGCGGATTATTAAGGATCTAGAGGATTTTGAAATTGCTCCAGAATTTTTTACTGTCTCGATAATCCAGACCAGCGGTAACACGCATCCATTGTGCTTGTTTCATGCTGTTAACCTCTAGCCTTAGCCTGATGGAAGCCGAGAGTCGGTTATATTCTGTTTTGATAAAAGGTTCTCTGAATCTTTTATACCCTCTGAGTAATCGTCGCTTTGTTTTGATTTTAACGATTATTCTAGGAGATAATGTTAGAGCATATGGATTATATTTTGTTATCGGAATAGCAAGGGATGAAGCTTCTTGTAAAAGACTTTCAATTTTGGATATCTCTGTGTCAACGTCGTTTGTAGTTGACATATCACCTAACTGAAGACTGTTATGACTGATGAAATGTTGGAATATTTCCCAAGTAGCTTTACGATAATCTTTGTATATAGCAGCTCGTGGTTGTGGAGGGTCTGTGAAGTTAGTCTTAACTAACCATGGTAGGTGGTCAGAGGTTATCGAATCCGCTATGAAACATTCATGTTCCACCACATCAAACAATGTGTCTGTGCAAAGGATATGGTCAACGATGGACATTCCAAAGTGATTGAAAAACGTGAAATCAAATTGGATAGCGTTCTGCCATGGATATTTCTGGAAGTGTCACCGAATTGGGTATGCCTGCTATTAAAGTCGCCCATTAACACTGTTGCGTTGATTGTGGAAAAATACTCAACAAGCAGGTTGGAAAGACTGATTTGGATGCTTAGTAGAGTAGTACGAGATTATCGTACTAGTAATAGACTAGACTAGACTAATACGAGATTATCGTAATTTGGTGTTATCTTGTACGTGTATGTCAACTGCCAGGAAATCAAGGTCAGATAATTGGATGTGTGGGGGAAGGATGTGACGAGAGGTAGGTATGCTGTTGTGAATAAGTAAGCCATTACCACGATTGACCTGACTTTTCGGTAAGTGGTTTTGTACAGGGTATCAGTTAAGGAGAGGATTTCAGAGGCGGCTGGTCAGAGGAGGCAAGGGAGGCTTAGCCTCCCCATACATTTTTTACACATGCTACACTGTTTTGCGTTTACTTTGCTATTTTGCTTCGCGTTAGAGATATCGGAAAAAGTTATTTGAACAAGTTGTTCCAAATAATATTCTAACCTTACATACCAAATTTCAGCACAAAATTCGCACTTTTACTTTTTTCATTATTTTGTAGTCAGGATTCCAAAATTTGAGCGGAGGCTGCTGGCCGGAATATCTCACTTGCTAATGCTCCGCGCAGCACAGCAGCGTTTACGGAGACCCGGTCTCCTTAGAGCCGCTGATCGGCCAGTAGCCTCCTCTGAAATTTTACGATCCTGACTACAAATAATGAAAAACTAAAAGTGCGAATTTTGTGATGAAATTTGGTATGTGGGGTTAAAATAATATTTGGAACACCTTGTTCAAATAACTTTTTCCTATATCTGTAATGCAAAGCAAAATATCGGTAATTTACCGTGTTTTTGGATTCGCAGTAGGCCGTTTTTAGAATTAAAAAAATCAGTTAAGTATCTTAAAAAATGTGAACCTTCAACCTGTATGGACTTCAAAAGTTCAAATCTGTATTTATTTTGATATGCATATCTACTTATAAAGATAGAATTGTTAACAAATAAACGACACAAACTTTGGTAATAGACTTTGACAATTTGACTAACTATTTTTAAAATGATATGATATTATGAAATTATGTTGATATTATAAAATGTAAATAAAAATGGTCAAAAAAATAGGGCCTTAGATTAGATTTTTTGGCGAATTTTTTTTTGCTAGTGCAAATTTGTCTAGATATTTGATATTTTACAGTTAGTTATAGCCTCCCCTATGGTAAAAATCACGAGCCGCCACTGGAGGATTTGAATGTTAAAATCAAAGAGCAGGCGTTTGATAAGAGCTCTTTTTCTCTGATACCCTGACAGTTGACCGTACGTGACGTTTTCGATTAGTGGTTAGGAATAAAGGTTATTTCTAACCTGTTATTCCTGGTATGTGGCACCATAGTGTGACCAAAGAGAGCAGAGGATAGTTCGGAAGCGTATTTACCGACGACGTCCCTACGATCAGGGAGTATGTTGAGAAGTAGTGTGGTGGTAAATTGTAGAACTAGTTGCACATCCGTGCTTAATGTGCCAGGAAGAATTTTCCTCTCGACAGCAAGGGGTTTAGTCTCCCTAACAGTAAGTAGTGCCTCCTAAGGATAGCTGGGGTGCAGGCGTTCTGGGGTTTGCAATTGGGGCAAGTAGGGTTGCCGTGGTTGGAACACTCAGCAGACTTATGACAAGGGCGGATCCAGGACATATTTTCGGGAGGGGCCATGAACTTTATTTTGAGAGGGGTACCGGAGGGTCTGGGGAAAATTTTTAAAAATGAGGGTTATAATAGTGCGTTTTAAGGCACTTTTCACAGACTTTTGAGTGCCATAAAGACATTCCAAACTTATAGTTATTAAAGTATTATTAAAGTCAGGACACATTTTTTCGGATCTAAGTGCAGTTCTTTCAACAAGTTTAATACTATTCTATTTTTCCAGTGCTTCACCACCTGTCAGGCCTTGTTCTTCACCTCTTTCTGATTTTCACTAATTATTTTTATATTCTCATAAGCGTCAATGAACTTAACAAAGTCTTCACGAATGTTGTTATTGTGTATGTATCTCACATTTAGAGAAAGCTGTTCCACGTGGGATCCGTCGGTCATTTCGTCAAACATGACGTAATAATTTGCACTTTGAACCTGATTCATTATTTCTTCACCACAACATGTTATATGTTATCATGGATTTTGACTGGTGCTACTAATGTATGTTGCTCGGGAAGATGCGGTGGATAGGTGTTGTTTGAGTCTTATCTCCTGATGCGATTTTAAACCTTAACAATTCCCCTCATTGTTAGGTCCAGCATCTTCGTCCAGAAGCAGAAGGCTATCATCACGATAGCCTCTTAGAGGAGTATTTTATCGACTTAAGAACACTATAGACTCTACTATAAGTCGTAGTCTTTCTCTATTTTCTTGTACCTATTTAGACCTCTGAGAGTATATCTGGTTAATGACTGACTTTTGCAGGTTGCGATAACTTTATAGAAAATCCAGCCCAACCTGAACGCACTCCTTGTGGTATGATGTTTTTTCATGGGTTTGTATGGCTCTGTCTTTGACGATGAGTTTTTCTAAACATGTTAAAGGTTTCGTGACAAGACTTTGAGCTGTCATCCCTTTATTGTGACCATGTTTTTCGTTAGAAAAATAAAACGCAATATTGATAAACAATCTCTTTTGACTGTGCGAAAGTACCAATAAACTCCTTTGTTCTAAGTGCTGGTGACCCAAGTGATGCTTCATTTCTTTCCTATGTTTATACAGAATATGGAAATTGATACGATTTTGATGGCTGCCAAGGTCGTTCTAAAAATTGGCACTTTGTAAAATTATCAACATTTTGATTTGCAAAACATCCTATGTACATTCTTGATGCTTTCGTTACTGCTTTTGTTCAATTCTAGTCCAGACAAAATATTTATCTCCTATTTTGTACATATATGTGTTTGAAACTAATAGCATTTGAACTGCAAATATTTAAATTTATATTTTTTAAGGCGGGGGTCATGGCGCCCATGGCCGCCTCCCTGGATCCGCCTCTGACTTGTGATCGCCACTACCGTAATAAGGGCAAGTTAAGGGCTGTCCATTAATCACGTGAGACTCGAAAGGGGGGGAGGGTTCCATAAAAAATCACGAAACATCACAAGGGGGAGGGGGGTCTAGTAATAATATCACGTGTATTTATTTTTTCGTCAAATGCACACAAAAATCGAAAGTGGCATTGGTGTGACTGATAAAAAAATCATTTCTCATTCTAATATTATACATATAAACCAACAACACGTTAACTTTCTTTGGTTCCACCCAAATTTCTGTAGCGACACGGGATACTTTACATGGTAAGTGCCTATAAGAAAGAAAGGACGAATTCTTTTGTTTTGAATGCACCACCAGATGTTTCCACTTCGATATGGGCTTTTAGTCTTAACATAGGTATTATACCTACTATCTGATAAATTGGTAAAATGGTGGGAGTTATTCTGTTGTTTTGGCACTGAATATCTACGAATCTATGTATGAATCGGAGGCACATTTCTTCTTAGATCTTAACAATAGAGTATTTGACATATTCAAACATAATATGTTTATTGTTACACAATTTTGTACAGGGTGATGAAAATATTATACTATTCTATTGACAAACTCAATATTTTAGCTCATGTATCAATACTTCAAAAGTATTGCCCATGCCCTACACAACTTTGTCAAGCATGATCTAGAGTATAGAGCAATATTTATCTTTACAAATGCACTTGGTATAAGCGCGTTCAATCGCGTTGAGAGAAGAATGGCGCCTTTCAGCCCGGAATTATCTGGATTTACACTTCCGCATGATTCTTATGGAACCCATTTGGATGAACAAGGGAGAACAAAAGATCATGACCTTGAAAAAAAGAACTTTCAGAAGGCTGGTGAAGTTCTCTCAGAAGTATGGAGTAATACAATTATTGACGGCCATGGCGTCATAGCAGAGTATGTCAAGCCAGATAAGAATGTCGAAAGTTTTATTCCAGATCTGTCTTCCCAGCAGTGGTATATCGAGCATGTGTGAGAAAGTCAATATTTGCTTTAGGTATATAATATGCGGAGTTCTATATGATTCATTCTTTCGGAACGATTCGTTATACCTCCTTACCCGATTTTGCAGTTGTTCGGTGGCCTATATATTCCAGAGCCTCAAGAGCATGATGACAAGATCCATCACGCTCCATTTCTTCTGCGACGTTCTTTAGAAATTACTCCAACGTATGAAGGCTTCGGCAAATTGATTTATGACCTGTATTGCCCTAGCCTGCAGAAGGATCTTCATATACTTTTGAAAGGACATGTTAGCGGTGTGCACTGGACCTTTGTACAGAGAAAAAAGCTAAAGCGCATGTGAATACTTGTCACAAGCAACTGAATCTGAGCAATAACACTCTAGAGGTGCACAATGTTCGTCCTTCCTGCATCCTCACACGACGATCGAACGGTAGATCGAGAGAGATTATCTGCGTAGTGCGCGAAAATAATGAGGCCGAATGGCTTGATGAAACTGATGTTGATCTTCAACAAAGCACTGTGCCAACAACTGACTTGCTAGATGCTTATCCAGTTATTGGCGTTGAAGAAAGTCTTGCTCATTAGTGATCCGAGGATACCGTACATTAAATAATGTTTATCGCCAACCGTCACTAAAGTCATTCATTATTCCTACTCATTTGACGACATTTGCGGCAGTAAAGTAACACTTTATTGTACTGAAAGAAGAATTTTACTTTACTTGCCGCGATTAATCAAATTAACCGAGATTGAATGTAAGTGGCCGATGGCAGTAATCGATTATTTATTTGAGTGAACTTAAAATTTATTTACTTTAATTATTGAAATTATTGTACACAATTTACGTTATTATTAATTAAATGTATTCCAAAAAGTGAAATTCTGTAGTATTTTGCAATTATATTCATATAAAATTAATCAAAATTTTACCGATTTAGTAATTATTCAATATTGATAACTATCTATCGATTAAAAATCGAAAGCGGCATGCAGAAGTCCCCTGTCATTACTGTCATATTTAAAAAATTTAAATTGAAAATTGTATTTATTGTAATAAAAGTGTTAAAACGAATATCAAATTATAGTACAGTTGTGTTGCTTTGGAAATGGAAGAAATTACATGAACGCCACCTGAAATACGTAAGAAATCGTTAGAGGCAGTTTCAGAGCTTCTCCCAGCAAAATTCATCGAAAAATACAATAGGCAATATGATATATTTGAAGCATGGCGAGAAAAAAATTGTATCACAAATTATAGTGAAAGTGTTTTACTAGCATATTTCTCTGAATTGCCTAAAGAATATTCTCCATCGACTATGTGGTCCTATTATTCAATGTTAAAGGCAACTTTGACCACAAATAAAGACATATATATATATATATATATATATATATATATACATATATATATATATATATATATATATATATATATATATATATATATATATATATATATATATATATATATATATATATATATATAAGCAATTATAAAAAACTTACAGCTTTTTTGAAACAAAAAGGAAGGAATTACATTCCCAAAAAATCAAAAATCCTGCCGCAAGAAGAAGTGCTAAATTTTTTATTAAATGCAAACTGATAACGATTATTTTTTTTAATGATGAAGGTAATTCAACAAAAATAAAATTACTATTACATATTATATTGTACGTAAAGTTCTTTCTCATATCCTTGAATCTATGATTTATGTATAATGCCTTTTCATTTGATGCCAATTATTTTCTTTGCATTTTTTACTTGCCTATTTGTTCTTTTTATACCTAATATCGGCCGTGTCTATCAAGTGGTTGCGTAGGCTAACGGTATGTGTATCTGGTTACGGGCATGTCAGTACTTGGTTCGAATCCCCCGTAAGGAAAACTTTTTTGTTTAATATTAATGGTTATTGACATACTTAGACTACTATAAGGACTAAGTACACACACTCTTTTTTCATTAGAAGGATATAATTAAGTAAATGTTAAGTAAGTGTTAATGTTTTTTATGATTGGCGATAAAATTTTGTATGCACCACGTCAGTAAAGACTCTTTATCGAACTCGTCTGTTATTCGCCTTCAAGCTACGCTCGCTCGGCTCATAATATCAGACTCGTTCGATAAAGAGTCTGACTGATACTGACTTGGTACATAAATAACTATTATGTATAGTACATTTAGTATTTAATACTAATTTAGTACAAAAATGTTTTTCGCATTTTTTTCATTATTTTTGTCAGTCAAAAACAACCTGCAACCTTTCTGTCTACCTCTAAACGTTATTATTGTAGTCTTTAATTTTTTATACAAAAAATTTGATGATACTTATCTACCTACTATACGTGTATTTTATAGATATTAAAAAAAAGATTTTTTGTAGATCCTAAAAAATACACGTGATATAGGGGGGAGGGTAAGTCTTAAACCTCACCATGTATCACCAATGGGGAGGGGGGGTTAGAATTAGAAAATGCAAAAAAAACATCACGTGATTAATGGACGGCCCCTTACTTGTCGTTGGTCGCATTCAGATATCTCATGACCACTTTTGCAGCAACGGCTGCAATATTTGGAGGTTGGTCGGACGATTGTGGGGGTCCTTGGCACCTCGAAAGGCCTGATCAGTCCATCTATACAGATGTCACTGGACAGGGCTCTCTTAAAGTTCGCCTCGGAATCGAGGTATAACCGGACTAGCCTTGTAGGTTTGTTGTATCGTTTGGATACAATCCTGTGAAACTTGTTGAAAGGAAAGTCTATTTTCTTGAGGCTTTGGCTGAGATCCTCTAGGATCAGGTTAACTGTGGGTCTAAGGCAGTGATGACAAATTGTAATTCTGACCGTTTTGATACATTGGTTTTTGGGACTCGAGTTGGGCGTGAGTTTTTAGGTTCAATGCAGATAGTTGGCTCGCCAGTTCTGTCCTGTAACCTTTTGTCATTTCCTTGAGGTCAACCGTTTGGCTGGTCTCAAGGAATGCTAGGTTGTATTTTGGGACCATTTTTAGGTTAACCATGACACCCTTTAAGGAGCTCCTGTGTGTTACCCAGCTGGAATAGCTACCTCTGGGTGTCATAACTGGCAGGAATGTTAACAATTTTGTAGTGGAAGCCCGTAGGGCGCTTGTCTTGGACAGAGCTGGGTTGCTGAACGGCCGTCGAGGTTGAAGGAAGCTGGACGGCGCACAGTATTTCCAAATGCTGAAAACGTAGTCATGAGGTGAAAAAAAGTCCCTATCTAGGGATTTTCATGTTTACAGTTGTTTTCTCATACTATCGTAGAGTCGTAATACGCAGGTATAAGGATCAGGCTGGATGTATTCTGGTTCATAGCTCAGGAAAAAGTGAGCCATGTCCGAGGTTATTTTGGCCGGCAGAGAAAGTAAAAAAGAAAGCGTATATTGAAAACGCTATAAAACGTTTTGTAGTTTATCAATTTTATTGCTGTAAAACAGATTCTTCTTTTTTTAAGTATGTAATAATGTAAGATGTAAATTAACTTAAGATTTAGTAACAATAAATGCCTTAAATTTGTTAATGCATAAATAGTGAAAATATACTTGAAATAATTAAAATTTTGTAAAGATACATACAAAAAGTACAAAATTCTGCATAATTCTGCGAATAATGTTTATTAATCTTAAAATTATATGGTAAGAAGATACAGAATCAATTTGGTTTAGCTGCCTATAACTGCCTATGCATTGCTGGCAGTTGTTTGAATACAAAAGTGGGAAATTACGCATATTACATAATTCTGGTGATTGTTGAGTACTATGTATGGGCGGTTGTGCATAAAGTTCTGCTCCTCTTCGACGTCCTAAATGCTTTTAATGCGCTACAATGTTCCTTTGTGCTATTATTTTACTTCATAAAGAAAATGTATTGGTAATCAGCAATTTCAAGTCCCTTGTAATATAAAATTTTAAACAAATATGCGTTTAAAATAAAATCGGCGGATCCATATTGGATCCGCCATTTTGTTTTAAAAAAATATAGTTAGATTTGTAATCAGCGACATTAAACTATGAAATTTGATAAAAAAATTTGCGTTTTGATTGATATTTTCAATTTCTTTCCACCATGTTGGATCCACCATTTTGTTTAAAAAAAATAATATCAGATTCGTAATCAGCGATGCCAAAAACCCTTAACAACGAAAGTAATTCCGAATTGTATAAACAATATACGCTTTTAAAGGTTCATGCATGACCATGTTTTCGGCATTTGGAACCACTGTGAGATTTGTGGATTTGTTATAAGGACCTGTTTTTGAATAAGTTTGTGCAAAAAAATGAATCGAAATAATTTACCTAATGGGGACAAGTATACAGCATGGACTATTTGCATTATGAGCCAAACGAAGATGGTTCGGAAAACATTAAACAATAGATACTGTTGTAGATGCGAGTTGCGCAAACGGCAACATAACCATAGGCTGTTGTTCGCATGTAGCTGCCATAATACAGTGCTAGTCAAAAGTCCGTACCCCCCCTCCTATCTTTTGAACGGTTATACTTATAATAGTGAAACTTGGAGGGAGGAAATAAACGGATGTAGGCGTCTTAACTAGTCATGACAGGTGACGTAATAGTGACAGATGACGTTGCAGCGTCACTATGACAGATAATTTTAAATGGGACCTTATGGCAAGTGATACCTCGTTTGAAAGGTATTGAAAATACCTATGGAGTCATACTAATTTTGTTTGACTTTGGAGGTTGTGGCAACGTCCGAATTGGTTATTCTGTCTAAATCTTGACCCGAGGCGTAGCGGCGTGTAATTTGGGTTACCTATATAAACTTGAATCGACGAAATGGGCCTTTTGAGTTTTTTAAAACGCTGAAAAGACTATTTTTTAGTGATAATAAAAACCGATATTTACTGCGGTTACATGATATTTAATATTAAAATAGTATTGGATGTGGTAGAATGTAGACTCTTTGTATAATTATCAATTGAACGTGAAGCTGTTAGATCAATTTTCCGATTTAATCATTTCTACTGTTCACAGTTCTGTGTTTGTGTTTGCTTTTGAGTAGGTATTTAATTTTCTTGACAACGAAAATGTTCGGTGTGGAAAGAATTAATTTAATAAGTGCATGGAATGCGGAAAAGTGTATAAACGTAAACATGATTTAAAAAGACATGTAAAAAGTTCGCATCCCGACAAATTGGATGCAATTGCCCCTTTAAATGTGCTTAAAGGCAACGTCTATAAGTGCACACATTGTGATAAACAATTTAGATATAAGTCAAGTTTAAACTTTCATGTCAAAAAAGTGCACACAAATGTATCAGTTTCTGCTTCGGTTTCTGCAGAAACTAAAACATTTCAACATAAATGTTCTCTGTGTAATTATCATGCAACTTTTAAAAAGGACTTTATTAAACATTATGAAACTTCTCATAGCATTCCTATGCAATACGATACAATAGTGTTTTCCAACCACGATGACTTCATTTCTTGGAAGAATAAAATAGAGCTCTAATCAAATGCTAGTTTTATTGCGGAAAAAGGAAAAAAGGCAGGAATAGTGAACTACAATGCCACCGATAATAAACAGGCCCGTTTCGCGATTCAAGTTTATATAGGCAACACAAATTACACGCCGCTAATATTCGGGTCAGGATCTAGAATCGAGTCGAATTGGTAGATATTGGCTTTTTTGAAGGGATTTTTTGGTGGTTTTTCTTCTTCATTCATTTGGAACCACAGTGCGGCGGGAGGTTTTGAGGCTTTGACTTTGGAGGTTGTGGCAACGTCCGAATTGGTAGATATTGGCTGAGTGTTTTGGATGGATTTTTTGGTGGTTTTTCTTCTGGATTTCATGAAGCATTTCAAAGCGTACCGTCCGTACGACATGCCTCTGGACGAGAAGCTCAATGTTGTCAGAGATTTATTCCCGCCCGGAATTTGGCAGAGGGACGTTAATATGGGGCGGGGTGTACCCCTCTCTCCGGAGGAACTCGCTTTGACGGCGGAGTCCCTCAAGTCGCGCAAGGCTCCGGGTCTAGACGGAGGCGGTTAAATGTCTGGTGTGATTGGAGCCTGCGTGGCTCTTGGGTCACATAACTGCCATGTTTAAGGCACATGTGTTTCCCGAGAGTTGGAAAATCTCTAGGCTCGTACTCCTACCGAAAGGTACCGGAAAGTATCGGCCTATTTGTCTTCTTTCGAGCATAAACAAGGTGTATGAGAGGATGTTGCTTGAGAGAATCGAAGGGGTGATAGAGAGAACTGGGGGATTGTCTCCAAGGCAGTACGGATTTTGTAAGGGTAAGAGCACGGTAGATGCGGTGATAGAGGTGTTTCGGGCGATGGAGGCGAAGGAAGACCGCAACAAGTGGGCGGTTCTGCTCCTCTTCGACGTCCTAAACGCTTTTAATGCGCTACAATGTTCCTTTGTGCTAGGTCCTCTAGCAGCGAGGAACTGTCCCGCACATTTGATGAATATCGTGTCGGATTATCTGTCCGAGAGGAAAATCATGGTCGAAAGAGGTGTGATTGTGGATGTTACGGCTGGGGTGCCCCAGGGGTTCGGCTTGGCCCGTTACTGCCTGCCTATTCATCATGGCCAAAATTCCAACGAAAACTCGGTCCGAATACTCATTTAGGAGTAAAAGACGTCTTATATTTCAGTTCGTTCAGAGAGCGTACCTACGTACGTTTCACTCTCATTAGAGGTTTTCAGATACCTGTATATGACCAGAGGTAGTCATATAAATAAATAATTACCTACAGACATTTTATTCTCCCAACCATTTAGTTCAGTCACTGAAGGTGGATATGAGCTATTACCTCCGATTTCGTTGAACCTCCATCGATTTCCATAAAAATTGGTGAGTCGTTAGAGGATATCTCAAGGAACAAAGGTGACATGGTGTCAACTTGCGCTTTTACCCTGGGGGTGGATGCCACCCCTCCTCGGAGGTGAAAATAATTTTTATTAAAAATAACTCCAAAATTCGATAGAGGGACAAATTATAAGCAAAATTTGTTATATAAAGTTATTAAAATATATCAAAACTTTTTGAGATATTGAAGATCAAAGATTTTAATTTTTCGTGAGAAAAATGCATGTTTTTAACCGATTTTTCACAAATAACTCAAAAACTATGTTTTTACAAAAAAGTTATTATTATCAAAATTGAGGCTAATAAAAAATCAAATAAACTAATTACTAGAAAAACCTTTCAATGTTAACTAAAAGTGAGTTATAGGTAATTGAATGTATATTTCTTTCGTCGAGTACCCAAATCTAAGTATTCAAGCTTAAATACCGGGAAAATGATGCATTTTATAACATAAACTTATTGCACATTTGTCAAAGTTCATAGAAATATCTATTAAATAAGCCCTCGAACAAGTTGATAGCATTAAAATTTATTCACCAAAAATGTTTCAAAATGTATCTTTTAAAAATTTTTCCAAAAAATGTTAGTGTTTTGTTGTAAATAACTCCGTTAATTTTTATGATATCAGGTTTACCTAAAATTTAGTTGAAAACTGATTCTAAGAGCTATTAAAAAACGTCGAAATTAGTCTTTTAACCCTCTTACTTTTTTAAAAATAAAAGGTTAAATGGCCCCGGTTACATGGTTCTCGCAGCAAAATTGAAATTTTAAACCTTTCTGTCTCGGTTATTTTTTATTCTACGGAAATAGTAAAATGGGTATAGTAATTGGAACCGAAGAAACTAAAATATAGTTATATATCATTTTTTACGTATATTGAGTATTTTTGGAGTTATTATCAAAAGAAAATGAAAAGTACGATAATTTTAAAAATTCTGATTTTTTTAAATTATATCTTCTTTTCAAAATTATGCATTCTAAACCGGTCAAAATTGTTGAAATCATTAACTATGTTAACTTAAAGAAATCTTTGTGAGGATTACTACAAATTTTAATTTTTGTGGAAATTTTTAATAACTTGCTTAATTTTGATGCTATTAACTTCTACTGGAGCTCATTTGATAGGAATTCCGAAGTACTTTGACAATTCTTGACAAGTATATTCTATAGAATGCATCGTTTTCCCGTTATGCAAGCTTGAATACTTAGATTTGAGTACTCGTCGAAAAAAATATACATTCAATTACCCATAACTCACTTTGAAATAACATTAGTTTAGTTCTTTAAGTGGGGAGTGTATTAAATTTTTTATTATCTTTAATTTTGGTAATAATAGCTTTTTTACAAAAGCTCATACTTTTTTATTAATACGTGAAAAACAGCTTCAAAACATGCATTTTTTTTTGAGAAAAAATAAAATCTTTGATATTTAATAACTCAAAAAGTATTGATTTATGTTAATAACTTTATATAACAAATTTTGCTTAGAAGTTGCCCCTCTATCTATTTCTGGTATTATTTTTAATAAAAAAAATTTCACCCGCGAGAAGGGGTGGTATCCACCCCCAGGGTAAAAGCGCATGTTGGCGTTATGTCACCTTTGTCCCTTGAAGTTTCTTCTAACTACTCACAAATTTTTATGAAAATCGATGAAGGTTCAACGAAATCGGAGGTGAAAACCTTCAGTGACTCCACTAATTCGCTGATATCATTAATGAGGTTTTTTTGATGTTTTTCTTGATTTTCTATGTGTCACGATGGTCATGACTCTCCCCCCCCCCTGATGAAAATAAAATATCAATTCAATAATCCCAAAAAAGAGAAAAACCAAGAGCCGTCAAGCAAAAAAACATTAGGCCCATACAAAAATAATTCAAAACCCACTTATCCTGGGTGTGGTAAGACTAAGCGAACGGCTCCACGGGCGAGAAATTGACGTTAGCAGTAGCCGTAAAACGAACTTAAGGTTCCGCGCAACGGAAGAGGAATAGCCGAACTGAACCGACTACAGGATTTGTGCGTAGTCGGTTCAGTTCGGCTATTCCTTATCCGTTTCGCGGAACCTTAAGTTCGTTTTACGGCTACTGCTAGCGTCAATTTCCCGCCCGTGGAGCCGTAGCCTAAGGGCCGTTTGCACCGACTATATTAAGCTAGGCTAGCTTAAGATTAAGGCCCGTTTAAGGGGATGGGTACGTATTTTCTGCTGCAATGCTATTCAAATGGGGATTCACTTTTTTCGAATCATGGGAAAACTAATAAGTATTTTTGAAAAATTTAAACGCAGAATGAAATATTACGTTATTAGCGAGGGCCGAAAGTCCCTGAGAACTTCTATAATGTTTATGTTAACAAGTTACAGGGGTGAAAAACTAAGAGAAAATTTAGTGTGATTTTTAATTTCAAATATCACATTTAAAATAAACTTTTTATTTATTCTAAGGGACTTTCGGCCCTCTGTAATAATTTAGTCTTTTATTCTGCGTTTAAATTTTTCAAAAATATTTATTGGTTTTTTCAGGTTTCGAAAAAAATGAACACAATGTCCGTGGTAATATTTTCCAAATCTATCTTTGTCTTACAACGCACTCAGTCGAATAGAATATTGTCAGCATATTGTCAGTCAGACAGTGACAATCAGTGACAATTTTAAATATTTGACATGGCATCGGAAATATTTTGAGTTGTTGATTAAATAATATTGATATAATATAGTGTATTTGATAAATAATTGATTAAGACATGAACTTAATAAAAAGTTATTTTATGGGTCTATTGAATAAAAACAAGTATTTGCTTTTACTTACAAGTATTTACTTAATACTAATTGAATAAAGTCATTTCTTTAATGCTTTATCCAATTACTATTAAGTAAATACTTAAATACGAGGAAGTAAAAGCAAATACTTCTTTTTATTCAATAGACCCATATTGTGTATTATTCATAGACATGTTAAGAATAGACCGGGCTAGTCATATGCCACTTAATGGGTGCATTCAGCAGACGCAATCGCTAACTAATCGATTAGTAATCGATTTGTGATTTACATGCTGAATGCCACAATTTATGTGGCATTCAGCAGAAAATCACTAATCGATTAGTTAGCGATTGCGTCTGCTGAATGCACCCAATGCATCGATGTCTAACGCCGACATAGGATTGAGTGGTCTAGCCATCTTTGTCTGTCACATGAGCGGGATCGTCTGGTTAAAAGAGATAGATAGACCACCGATCGACTGTTTCCATGCTGTTTCCGCGTTACGCTTTTTTGGTGAGTATGCCTTGTCTACGCTTATAATATGTCAATGGTATTATTTGTGGAAGATTCAAGCAGAGAATACATCAGGATAATATATTCTGTGATTCAAGTATGGTTCTTTTCATGAGCATTTTTCAGTGCGTCACAGTTTTTCGATTTCTCTCTAACGCATTAAATTGTATGTGACAGAAAAAAACGCACGTCGCTGATTACATTTCGTCGGTGACATTTATAACATTTAATCTAGTCAATAGATGGCGCTAATAATATAGTATTAAATAATATTATATTATTCTATATAAAAAAAAATTAATCTGTACAATTAGTGAAAAAAATAATCACATTTATTAACTGAATTAATAATTTGCAATTAGGTATACAAATAACAGTTATCCAAGAACATTCAAAAGCCATCTCTTTAAGTTAATGATGACATTTTAAAGTAGAATGACATTCTATTAGTAATGTTTACATATGCATACCAGTGTGAATTTTACTACACGTAATTTGCCGTGTAAAGACAGAAAAAGTAGGGATAGTCGTAAAATATTTGCGAATTATGTACCGATGGCCTTAAAGTAAATATTTTTGTTCCACCGTATGTCAAACTCGATTTAAACCTCACTAAATTTAAACCGTCAAATTCGGCGGCTTAAGAGAACTTAAATTTAGTATATTCTTTCACGGTTTTTGCTGTAAATTTTAAAGAACCGCTTGGATTGACATGAAATTTGTCATACGCATAGCTAACAAGTCAAAGCAAAAAAGTGATATTATGCCTGTGTGTGATTTTGCCCTGGGGGTAAGTTTAACCCCCTCTTGGGTGTGAAAAAATATATGTCCAAAATATGCCCGGAAATGGATAAACTGACTAATTCTAAGCAACTTTTGTTTTATAGAGTTTTTTCACCAAGTCAACACTTTTTGAGTTATTTGCTAGTGAATATGTTCATTTTTCAAAATTCACGTTTTTAGACAGTTTTTCGCAAATAATTCAAAAAGTAAGTATTTTATCGAACAAAATATTCTTAACAAAAATATAGCCTGTAAAATAGTAAAACAAATGGTGTACGCATGAGGTATCTACACCTAGTAAAACCAGACTTAGCTATATAGACATAGCTAATGAAAAATAGATTCATGTTCGCCAAATTGCAGACGGAATATTTCAACGTGAAATATCCAAAAAACTAAGCACTTTTTGGGGAAAACTCATTAGAAATTTTTTAAAGTGTTTTAAAATAGCTTTATTTCTGTTTTTATAAAAAAGTTTCTAGCATCAAATGTAAGTTACGCCCAAAATAAAGTTGGTCAATTTTGTTTTGACAAAACAAAATTCGTGAATATCAACCCCTAATTAGCAATTTTAATGAAATTAATCATTACCGCTTCACAAGTTAAATACTTTAGTTATGTTGTGTTTATATGATCTGTAAGTTTCATCGATTCAAAGTGCTTCTTATTTTTGAAGAAAATTGGTTTTAAAATAAAATTTTTAAAATTTTTTATTTTGAAAAAATGCTTTTTTTCAAAATAACTTAAAAGTTGTTAGAGATACCAAAAATTTCAGGCAATAGAAAAAGGCGGCTTTGCTTTCCTGAATATTTTCTATTTTTATGTTTTTCTGTAAGACAAAAATTGGTTAAGATTTGATGTTTCTAAATTTGCATCCACTCGTGAGTATAGAATCGTTCAAGCCCATTTAACTACAGCCCTTTCAAAAATAAGGACTTTGAACCGATGAAACTTAAAGATCGTATAAACAATAGATACACAAATAAAGAAACTTGTAAAGTGGTAACGATTAAGTTAATTGGAGGTGCTAATTAGGGGGTGTTTTTCACGATTTTTTTACCAACAAAAAGGAATCAAGGCTAGAAATCTTTTGTACAAAACAAAAATAAAGCTTTTTTTAAACATTTTAAGAAAGATGTAATGAGTTTTCCCCAAAAAGTGCTTCATTTTTTGGTTATGTCACGTTAAAATATTCGATTTGGAATTTGACGAATATGAACATATATTTCATTAGCTATACTTAACTCTGGTTTTACTAGGTGCAGAGAGTTAACATACACCATTTTTTTCACTTTTTCACAGGCTATTTTTTCTTAAAAATGTTTTTTTCGACAAAGTACTTACTTTTTGAGTTATTTCCGAAAAACCGTCTGAAAACGTGGTTTTTATGTTAAATAATGAACATGTTCACGCGCAAATGTCTCGAAAAGTATTGACTTGGTGAAAAACTTTATAGAACAAAAGTTGCTTAGAATTAGTCAGTTTATCGATTTGCGGACTTATATGGACATACATTTTTTCACCCCAGAGAGGGGGTGAAAGTCACCCCCAGGGATATGTGTAAGTGTTGTATCATTCTGTTGGCTTCCCCTCTTACTTGAGTTTTTACGTACTTACTGCATTTTTTCTGCGTTCGACAATTGGTCGTTTTCATGTATTATTTTAGTAAACAGATCGTGGAAAGTTCCTAGCGTCGTCTATCTGCTACTGAGTTTGTTTGGTGTGGACTGTAGTTGTAGGTTTGTCGAGTCTCGTTTCTACCTCGATATCTCCTTTTTTCTCGATAAGGACCACGTATAATCCTAGGGCTCAGTGGAGTCTGTTTTTCAGATAAGGGAAACACCAATAGCGATAAAGGAATTTATTTATAGAACCGACACTAGGGTAATTACCCCGGGAGAACTTTGAATACTGACTTGTTACTGGTACGCGTTTAGTTGAAGACTCTATGATGCTACATATTGATTGAAGTTAAAGGCACCTCTGGCCTGGTTGAAGTGATTCTTGAGAATGATTTTAAATTGTATTATTTCTTGTTGGCAACATGAATTAGGTCATGGGCCACACGACAACAAAGTTAATTAGTCAGCTAATTTAATGTTCATTGCCAAAATATAGCTTATAAATTACGACAAATAAACAAATGAAATATCCCGCACATGTTTAAATATGATAACAAATTGGTTAATATGATGTACGGGGTGATAAAAATATACTGTTCAATATCGAATATGAATTCTGAATATTTGTTATTGGACATACTGCGGGGGCGAAATAAGTACTGTCCGACGAAATAAGTAATAACGAATGTAGTCAGTGCTCAAAGTTTACAATAATCATGATACATTAGTTTACAAAGATAGGTTAATATAATGTCTGATGTAAAGACACTAGTCTTTGAACAAATAATACTTTTCCAACTGCAACACCTTAGGTAATAAATCAAAGTTTAGTTTAGGAAATGAAATGAAAGTAAATGCAAGGTATTGAGTGGGATATATGTTTCAGTGTGTTAAGAATAATATTATTATTGTATTCTCTTACTATTATAATCGTATTTTTGGATTTTAGTATTCGAGATTTTATTATTAATATTATAGAATTGTACCACGAGCTCTCTGTCTATAATTATATGTAGATATTTTTAACTGTAGTTTCTTTCATCCAAACAAACCTGAATGGAATTTGCAGTTTGTGCAGAATGATATGTTTTCTGTTACTCGTTTTATATTACATCATATTACATGTGTATTGAAAATAAGTCGTGTGTTCTAACGATAAATATTTTGAAATACGTAAAGTTATTAGATTTTATTATTAGAGTATTTAATATTCTTCTTATTATAGCATTGTATGTGTGTGTTTAAGTATTAATTATATTGTTCACCTTTTCGTCTTAATTTCTTCTATGACCATAATCGAATGATTAGTTTATCAACCCTGTAGTTGTGTACAAGAGGTAAAAGTTTTGTAGAATAGAGTAAAGTAAAGTGTAAATAAAACCTACTGTAAGTAGGTTCCTTGGCGCGGGACAAAAAATCCCTCCATTTGCAGCGTTATAATTAATTTCCAAAAAAAATTATCCTAATTCCATAATTCCCAGTTCCGTTTGCTTATTTTCCTTCGTGTAAACAATCTATTTTCGTGTTAAATATGCAGGTCCTCAAACCGAGTGGGATTCGAATTACCACCCTAAGCATACCTCTTTAGCATCATCACACACGACTTAGTTTTCAACCCTTAAGTCAATCCCTATCTAGTTTGCATAAATTCCTGAAAAATTTTGCATCAGGCACCGAATTTTCCTGTTGCTCACGGTGGTTGTAAGTCACCTGAGTCCATTGTTTATTTCTTCTTCCTTGTTGAGCTTGCTGTGCTCCTCTTTTTCTCTGTTTCCTCTTCTTATTATGATAAGTCCTTCTTTCATATGTTTCATGTTTCTTCATATTTGTATAGTTTCTATATCCGACGCCCTGAAGGGCACTAAGGATTATGAGAAAGAAGAAGAAGTATAGTTTCTATATTGATACCTCCTCGTATAATTTTCTATTTGTATTCTTGTAATTTTTCTTCTTGTTTTCGCTTGTTTTCCTATAAGTTTAATCTAGGTACGTCCTTGTATCACGACGTCTTTCTTCTTTTGTTTTTCTGTAATTTTTATCACGGTACATCTTCGACCCGCGTGGTTCGTTTTGTTTTGAATTTCTGTACGTTTTGTCACGGTACATCTGCGGCTCCTGTGACTCGTATTGTTTTGTATGTGTATTTAGGTACTTGTGTCCGTTTGGTACACTTTTTCTTCTCCCTCTATACCTACTGTTTCTTCGGTTTTTGGAGTTTTCTACGTTTTTTGTTCGGACAAGTGTTTCTTGATCCTTAACGTATGTAGTTGCCCCTGATAAGGAGCTGAACTTTCCTGCCTTTACAATTGTCATAGTTTTATGAATTGTTTCCTGAGTACTGAATTCTTTTCTTTGCGTCGTTCCTGACACTATCCATCCTAGTCTCGTGTTTTGGCTAAGTAGGCCGTTACTTATTCGATCTACACCCTACATCAATATGTGGCTATATTCTTTGACCCCTAAAAGTAAGTCTATCTTCCCTACCTTTTAGTATCTTGGGTCTGCCAGTAGTGCATTTTTCTCGTTATAGTCCTGTAGGATTATGTCCTGTTCCGGTAAATCCCTTATTATTTTCGGTAATACCAGTGCCTCTATTTCCATCTCGAAGTCACTTTGGTAATGAGTTCCGATCAAAAGTTTCATACTCCAGTTGGCTGTCTTTTCCCCTGACGAGCCTATTCCGGATATGGTCGCCTGTATTGGCTGCCTTTTTGTTCCTAGCGCCGTCGCTGCTTGTTCTGTTATAAATGCGCATTGTGACCCTTGGTCGATCAATGCTCTCATTATGTGAGAATCTCCTTTCGAATCTCTTATGCGTACCACTGCTGTGGTTAGTTATGCTTCACCTTCCTTATGGCTTGCACAGTTAACTGAATTCTGTCCTCTTTGTTGTGTGTTGTTGTTTCTTTGTCCATTGTTCTCTTGCGTGTTTTCTCGTCTTCTGTTATTTTGTCCTCTGGCGTTGTTGGAATAATTATTTCCTCCTCTGTACCTGTCCGATTGGTACCCGTTTCTTCTACTGTTCGATTCTCTTCCATTTCTTTCTTGTGTTTGTTCTCCTTTTGTTTCATTTGAGGTTCTTCTGTTGCCTGTGTTTCCTTTTTCATAATGCAACATTTTGTGGTGGTCTCCGCCACATTGTCTGCACCTCATCTGTGAAAAACATTGTTTTTCCTTCTTATGTGCTAGGCAATTCGCACACCATTCTTTTTCTCGTATTATCCTGTTCCGGTCTCTTACATTGAGTTCCTGAAATTCTCTGCAGTATGGTACTCCGTGATCTCCGTTACATATCACGCAACTCATTCTTGTTTTTTTACCCGATCCTCCTTGCTTCTCTTGTCTCTTTTCTGACTCCAGCAGTTCCAGTGTTTGGAATCTTCGCTGTAAGAATGTTTGTGTTGATTTGTACGTCGGTATCTCTCTACTGTCTCCGATGTGGTTTTCGTATAGCCTCCTTGTTTCATAGTCCCATTTTGTTATGCTAATTCGAGCTATCAATGGGCTCCACGCTTCCGTGTCTGTTCCTAATCCTCCTATGCCTTCCAGACACTCATGGAAGGTGTCATGTAGTGATTTCAGTGCTCTATCAGAAGATTCCTTTACTTCCTGCGCTAGTAGCATCCTGTCTATTAGTTTAAACAATATCATCCTCGGGTTTTCATATCTTTCCTTTAACATGTTCCATGCCACTTCGTAGTTGGCCTCGGATATGTGTAAGTGTTGTATCATTCTGTTGGCTTCCCCTCTTACTTGAGTTTTTACGTACTTACTGCATTTTTTCTGCGTTCGACAATTGGTCGTTTTCATGTATTATTTTAGTAAACAGATCGTGGAAAGTTCCTAGCGTCGTCTATCTGCTACTGAGTTTGTTTGGTGTGGACTGTAGTTGTAGGTTTGTCGAGTCTCGTTTCTACCTCGATATCTCCTTTTTTCTCGATAAGGACCACGTATAATCCTAGGGCTCAGTGGAGTCTGTTTTTCAGATAAGGGAAACACCAATAGCGATAAAGGAATTTATTTATAGAACCGACACTAGGGTAATTACCCCGGGAGAACTTTGAATACTGACTTGTTACTGGTACGCGTTTAGTTGAAGACTCTATGATGCTACATATTGATTGAAGTTAAAGGCACCTCTGGCCTGGTTGAAGTGATTCTTGAGAATGATTTTAAATTGTATTATTTCTTGTTGGCAACATGAATTAGGTCATGGGCCACACGACAACAAAGTTAATTAGTCAGCTAATTTAATGTTCATTGCCAAAATATAGCTTATAAATTACGACAAATAAACAAATGAAATATCCCGCACATGTTTAAATATGATAACAAATTGGTTAATATGATGTACGGGGTGATAAAAATATACTGTTCAATATCGAATATTAATTCTGAATATTTGTTATTGGACACCTCCGAATAACTAGTTATCCGGAAGTTTATTTGACAGATTTACATTTGTAACCTGCCAGATAAACTTCCCGATAACTAGTTATCCGGAGGTGAAAAGACCTAGCCTAAGTGTGTTTATTATACTATTAGAAATGATAGTTACACTGGGCCCTGATTCTAATTCATTTCGAGGTCGCTATTGAATTTCGACACCGCCATGATGGTCGCAATTTATAGCGATTCTTATTCATTTCGATACTAGTTACAACTGGGGATATTAACGTTATAATTTTGACACTGCTCAGAATTTGGGTTGGCGCTCCGGTTTATTGGATTTATTGGCTACGGAACCACCACAACATTTGTTGATAGTCTGGGAAAATTATCGAAAAAATGCCATTTTTGGGAAAAGTTATTTACCAGCTATTTTATTGCTAAAATCGAATATTAAGATTGCATATATTAGTAATATGGGGTATGACCAAGTCCACAGAAAGTGTGTTATTTTATTTATAAACAAATTAGCACTCCTAAATCTTCTTTTTTTTAATTAGTGCTCTGTAACTCCTAAGATTTTCCTTTAAGCCAAAAACACTCAAATAAAAATTCACCGTAATTTAGTTCTGCACAAAGTTATTTTCTTTCCGATTTCCTTCAACAAAAATTTTACTCGGAAAATCAGAGTTTTCCCAAAAAAATCTGCAATTTTCAAATAAAATTTTAGGGAAGTAATTATTTATCAATAATTAAATAAATTGATGACCTGAAAGAATTTTTATAATAGATTATACAGAGAGGGGCAAAATTATGAAATAAATTCATTTTTTCTCAAATGGACGAATTTGGAGCAAAATCCCGGAACAGGTTGATTTTTATTTTTAAATTACAAATTTTTTGGCATATATTTCATACTAGTGACTTCATCCATCTGAGCGTGATGACGTAATCGATAATTTTTTTAATGGGAATAGGGATCGTGTGGTAGGTCATTTGAAAGGGCGTTCAATTTTCCATTTAGTAATATAAACATTAATATCATTATGTACAGGGTTGCCAAGAAATAATTTTTGTACAAATACATTGTACCGCTGCCAGAAAATAGAAAAAAAAAGGTTTATTTCACAAATAAACGTTTCTTTTCGCTTAAATTAAATCACAAACAGCCTCCCTCCTACCGATTGGCAGTTTGAACATTTAATTTAAGCTAAAAGCAATGTTTGTTTGCCAAATGAACATTTTTTTCTATTTTCTGACAGCAATAGAATGTATTTTGAGTTAAATAAAATACATACATTCTTTTTTTGCGTCAATTAATTTAATTCAAATTTTTTTTTGGCCACCCTGTATAAATAATGATATAAGCTAAACTGTTACGCTACTGGTGATTGTTTACACACGTGTAAATTTGAGCTCCGCATTCAAACTCGAAATTCCGGGAAAATACGGGCTGGTAAAATACGTACTAGGTCCCGACACTGAAAAGTAAAAGGGACTCAAAAGACCATACAGTGCTAGTCAAAAGTCCGTACCCCCCCTCGTATCTTTTGAACGGTTATACCTATAATAGTAAAATTTGGAGGGAGGAAATAAACGGACGTAAGCTTCTTAACTAGTCATGACAGGTGACGTAATCGTGACAGATGACTTTACAGTGCCACTGTGACAGATAATTTTAAATGGGACTTTATGGCAAGTGATACCTCGTTTCAAAGGTATTGAAAATACCTATTCAGTTATACTAATTTTGTTTGAGTTTAAGCTAATTTTGATGAATAAATGAAATAAATAAAAAAATGGAAGTTCCGCATTTAATTAATAAATATTCAAAATTCCGCCTATGATAACTTGTCAAAAAGGTTGACGTTGACGTAAAAACTACTAGAGAATTGAAAAACGTCAACTTTTTTGATAAAAAAACCATAGGCGGACCTATGAATTTTTATTAATTAAATGCGAAACTACAATATTATATTTATTTAATTTTTTCACCAAAATTAAAATCAACTTAAACCCAAAATAATTTGCATGCCTAAATAGGTATTTTGAATACCTTTCAAACGAGGTCTCACTTGCTATAAGGTCCCATTTAAAATTATCGGTCACAGTGGCTATGTAACGTCATCTGTCACTATTACGTCACCTGTCATGACTAGTTAAGAAGCTTACGTCTGTTTATTTCCTCCCTCCAAATTTCACTATTATAGGTATAACCGTTCAAAGGATAAGAGGGGCGTACGGACTTTTGACTAGCACTGTATATACAGTGAGCACGTAAAGGTTGGAATAAATTCATTTTCTCGAGAATGGACAATGTTAGAAAAAAATCCCACAATAGGTCAATTTTTATTTTTAAATTACGACTTTTTGGCATATATATCATACCAGTGACGTCACCCATCTGCGCGTGATGACGTCATCGATGTTTTTTTTAAATGAGAATAGGGGTCGTGTGATAGCTCATTTGAAAGGTAATTCAATTCTCTATTCAGTAATATAAACATTAACATAATTTTTTATACAGGGTGTCCAAAAAAAATTTTTTTGGATTAAATTTATTGACATAAAAAGAAGAATGTATGTAATTTATTTAATTCAAAATACATTTTACTGCTCTCAGAAAACAGAAAAAAATGTTTATTTGAAAAATAATCATGGTTTTCGCTTAAATTAAATGTTTAAACTGTCACGAGGCTGGTGGGTGGCTGCTTTAATATTGAATTTAAGCAAAAAACAATATTTATTTGCCAAATAAACATTTTTTCCTGTTTCCTGATAGCAGGAAAATGAATTTTGAATTAAATAAATTACACACATTCTTCTTTTTATGTCAATAAATTTAATTCAAAAAATTCTTTTTGGACGCCCTGTATAAATAATTATGTTAATGTTTATATTACTGAATAGAGAATTGAATTACCTTTCAAATGAGCTATCACACGATCCCTATTTTCATTTAAAAAAATAATAGATGACGTCATCACGCCCAGATGGATGACGTCACTAGTAAAATATATATGTCAAAAAGTCGTAATTTAAAAATAAAAATTGACCTGTTTTAGGATTTTTTTCCAAAGTCGTCCATTCTCGAGAAAATGAATTTATTCCAACCTTTACGTGCTCACTGTATATATATATATATATATATATATATATATATATATATATATATATATATATGTATATATATATATATATATATATATGTATATATATATATATATATATATATATATATATATATATATACAGTTTTTGGTTATTGGGTTATGCAGCAATTGATAAGTGTACTCTTTTAAGTTTTTATTCCGAGCTTTCGTTCATGATTATGAACATCGTCAGGGTGCTACAATTATATTATATATGTGAGACAATATGAAAATATGTATATAAAATTATATGTACTTACAACTTATTGAGGATATTTCAAATAGGTGGTCATTAAAATGAGATTTGTACTTATTAAAATGGTCATGTAATGTCTTGATATAACAAAATTATTCAAATAAAGGTTTATAATTTAGTTCAACTTCAAAATCGACGAAATATAAAATGACACTTGGACATTCATGACATGGAGTTATTTGAAATATCTAACAAAAATTTTTTTAAATACAGGGTGGGGCATTAGTGTGACAAAGTCCAATTACTCGTTTGTCGTAAGAGATACGAAAAAAAGTTATTTAGGTAAAAGCTGGGGCACACATAGTATCAGATTTTAAAAATATTTTCAAATATACAGGGGCGTCCGTATTGACAGGGTGGCACAAACTTATGTTTTTTTAAATGGAACACCCTGTATATTTTTACATTTTTGGATTCTCCTCGATGTTTACTTTCTTAAAATATATGGTTTTGTGATATTATACGAGGTAGTTTACAAGTTAATTACGTTTTTTTGTTAATTTCGTAGCAAAATCTACACCCTGTAGAATTGTGGTGATTTGACATCAAATTTTCTATTTACATTCAAACGATTTTTAGTATAGTCTACTACTGTTAATCATTAATAGTATAGCGAAATGTTTAATTTTAGTATACAGGGTGGATCGATACTCGGAATGAGTATTTTCTGAGTTTTCTTAAATGGAACACCCTGTATTTTAGTATTGTAATGAAATTATATTTTATGGTACTTTTTTATTTCTTAAGCATTCCCTATACCTAAGTGCTTTAATTTGTAAGTTATTCGTCATTCTTTAAGCAAACATTAATTGCAACAAAAATTACGTAAAATTTCATTAGGTAGCCGTGAAAATATCCAATAAAAAGTAATTTTTCGAAAAAAAATACATAATAATCTAGCCTGATCCTTAATTTACTAATATTGGATGAGATATCCAAATACATTCGTAGTTAAGGTTGTTGGTGCTTAAAATATGAATCAAACATACAAAATTCTGCCTTGTTGGCTATGACACAAAATTTGCTTAAACATTTGACATTATACTATTTATATAGTTCCAGTTGATTTGATACCATTACTACTTAATATTAATTTTTCTAATGAGGAACGGATTAAAATGGCTTTGTTTGTGCTAGGAGAGTATAACAAAAATTAGCTACTTGCAATAAAAATTTATCATCAGCAATTCCCTGATAGACGACAACCAAAAAGAGAAACTTTTGAAAGTATACTAAAACGGTTTCAACAGACTAGATACTTAGATTGTAAGAACGATTGTACCAATATGCAGATCCTCAGTGACACTAAGGATTACATTTAATTGCTAGTTTCTTCACTTACAATAGTTTTTATTCGAGCTGATTTATCATAATCTAAGTGATCAGTCCGTTGAAACCGTTCTAGTATATTTTTAAACGTTTGTCTTCTTAGTTGTCGTCTATCAGGGAATTTCTGATGAAAAATTCTTATTGCTACTAGCACATTTTTGTTATATTCCACTAGCACCAAAATCTTATTAATCAGTTTCTCATAAGAAAAATACATATTAGTAATGGTAACAAAGCAACTGGATCTATAAAAATAGTATAATGTCAAATTTTTAAGGAAATTTAGTGTCATAGCCGACTAGGTAGAATATTGTATGTTTTTATTAATATTTTGCGCACCAACAACCTTAACTACGAATTTATTTGGATATTTCATCCAATAGTAATAAATTAAGGATCAGACTAGATTATAATGTATTTTCTTTTCCAAAAATTATTTTTGATTAAATATTTTCACAGCCACCTATTAAAATTTCACGTAATTTTTCTTACAATTAATGTTTGGCTTAAAGAATCACGAATAACTTACAAATTAAAGCACTTAGGTATAGGGAATGCTTAGGAAATAAAAAAGTACCATAAAATATCATTTCATTACAATACTTAAATACAGGGTGTTCCATTTAAGAAAACTCAGAAAATACTCATTCCGAGTTTCGACCCACCCTGTATACTAAAATTAAACATTTCGCTATACTGTTAATGTTCAACAATAGTAGACTACATTAAAAATCCTTTGAACATAAAATAAAAATTTGATGTCAAATAACTAAAATTCTACAGGGTGTAGATTTTGCTGCGAAATTAATAAAAAAACGTAATTAACTTTTAAACTACTTCGTATAATATTATAAAACCATATATTTTAAGAAAGGAAACATCGAGGAGAATCAAAAAATGTAAAAATATACAGGGTGTTCCATTAAAAAAAACATAAGTTTGTGTCACCCTGTCAATACGGACGACCCTGTATATTTGAAAATATTTTTAAATTATGGTACTATATGTGCCCCAACTTTTACCTAAATAACTTTTTTTCGTATCTCTTACGATAAACGAGTAATTGGACTTTGTCACACTAATGCCCCACCCTGTATGATCAATTTAGTAAACGACCAATAAGGGTCAATGATAAGTATGAAAGTATTTTTTAAATTTTATAAATTACTGTTGAAATTATAAATTAAGGTAAAATTTAAAAATGAGTAAGATTTATTGATCAAGGTTAATTAAAAGTTTTAAATTATTTATACAAAAGTAATTTATAAAGTTGTTAACAAAAATTAATTTTTACAAAAGTAATTTATAATGTTGTTGACAAATCAGAGTATCTAGAAGAGAAGTTAGGAGATAACTTACGATTATCTAAAAATAGTAGATAAGAAAACATTTCATTTAGGTGGCCTATATCAGTACGATGATTCATCGAATTTGGATTTTTATTTATGTGAACCATTTCTAAAAAAAGCCTCTTTGAAGTATGTGACTCACGGTCCAATATTTTAGCGTTATTGTAATCAATTCGATGATTATTATTGAAAACATGTTCACCCAATGCACTTCTGTCAGGGTACAATCTGCAGTCTGACTTATGTGAAGTTATTCTGTCTTTTAATCTTCTTGATGTTTGACCAATATATATTTGATTACAATCAAAACAAGGAAGAATGTAGACTGTACAAGACTCCAATGCTTTCTAAAACTTGTACAGTCTACAGTCTTCCTTGTTTTGATTGTAATCAAATATATATTGGTCAAACATCAAGAAGATTAAAAGACAGAATAACTTCACATAAGTCAGACTGTAGATTGTACCCTGACAGAAGTGCATTGGGTGAACATGTTTTCAATAATAATCATCGAATTGATTACAATAACGCTAAAATATTGGACCGTGAGTCACATACTTCAAAGAGGCTTTTTTTAGAAATGGTTCACATAAATAAAAATCCAAATTCGATGAATCATCGTACTGATATAGGCCACCTAAATGAAATGTTTTCTTATCTACTATTTTTAGATAATCGTAAGTTATCTCCTAACTTCTCTTCTAGATACTCTGAATTGTCAACAACATTATAAATTACTTTTGTAAAAATTAATTTTTGTTAACAACTTTATAAATTACTTTTGTATAAATAATTTAAAACTTTTAATTAACCTTGATCAATAAATCTTACTCATTTTTAAATTTTACTTTAATTTATAATTTCAACAGTAATTTATAAAATTTAAAAAATACTTTCATACTTATCATTGACCCTTATTGGTCGTTTACTAAATTGATCATATTTAAAAAAAATTTTGTTAGATATTTCAAATAACTCCATGTCATGAATGTCCAAGTGTCATTTTATATTTCGTCGAATTTGAAGTTGAACTAAATTATAAACCTTTATTTGAATAATTTTGTTATATCAAGACATTACATGACCATTTTAATAAGTACAAATCTCATTTTAATGACCACCTATTTGAAATATCCTCAATAAGTTGTAAGTACATATAATTTTATATACATATTTTCATATTGTCTCACATATATAATATAATTGTAGCACCCTGACGATGTTCATAATCATGAACGAAAGCTCGGAATAAAAACTTAAAAGAGTACACTTATCAATTGCTGCATAACCCAATAACCAAAAACTGTACATTTACTGTCAGCAAAGACTCATTGTCTTCTTAATTTATATATATATATATATATATATATATATATATATATATATATATATATATATATAGATATATGCTTTCTGTTGTTTTCCGGGTTTGACTCCGCGTTGAATAATTTTGGTTTTGAGAAAAACCATTATTTTGACGACGTTTCGGCAAGATCTCACTTGCCATTGTCAAATCAGGTAGTTCCGCTTCTCGCTGCTGCTTGAAGTAAACTGAATTTTTACTCACGATACCGTCACTTATGTAGTTGATCCTGATGCTGCTGCTGCTTGCCCTGCGCGAACTCTGGCTCTTGTTATTGGTCCGGTGTAGGTTGCAGTCGTCGGCGGGATGTCGCGGCCTGATTTATTTTGGTTTTTTCTTCAGTACCGTTTTCCATGTTGTATGCGCATCATCTCTTTGGTTTAAGCCGTTGGGATTTCTTTCAATTTCTATCGATTCTCTGATTTCCCGTTTTCTTTTTACTTCAATGTTAGCTAACATCGTTTGTAACAAAAAGAAGGAAACTTCTGTTGGAGTGAAAGTAAAAAGAAAGATATACTCCAACAGAAGTAAGGAAAAAGAATAAAGAAAAGAACTGGTATAAAAATGAAGAGAGAGAGTGGGGTGTGTAGAAAGGGTGCAGTGGCTTCTACGTTGAGAAGCCGCAATAGGAAAAATACTACTAAAGTGCAGTAGTACTGAAGAAAGGGGAATTAGAAGGGATAGAAGTAGAAGTGGGAAGAGACAGAGGCAAACTGAATAGAGTTGGCTAGCAAGAGATGCAAGAAAACCACTTGACACTCAAGGATGGATACGGCTCGTTTGCATGCCTGTCGAAGAACAGTAGCTCTATATAAATAGTAATGATGACTAAAAGATGAACTAATAAAATAAGAATAATGTACTGAAGAGGAATGAAGATGAATAATTTCTAAAGACGAACAAGATAAATAAATCTAACAAATCATGGGCGCCATGAAAATGATCTTCGATCATTTTCCCAGTTATTTTATACTGCTGTCAAATATTAAATATATCAAACCTGTAATAATGAACATAAAGGAGTAGTAAAATTCATGATATACAAAATAAATAAATATTTATTAAAATAACTACTAGATTTTTAACAATCTCTGAGTTAGACAAGCATATATCATGTAACTCTAAAATGACATAAGTTATACAAGAAGCTATATATATTTTAAAGATAACAACAATAATGTTATCTGTTACAAACTTAAATACCTCTTATATATATATATATATATATATATATATATATATATATATATATATATATATATATATATAGGGTACACTCACATGAGTCTTCTACCAAATGGTTATAGTACGCCTGCTACGTACAACTAAAGGAAACTGACAAAGATGAAAATACTACAAATAAATAGGCCCAAGCCTCACTAAGGGAAAATACAATAATGAATAAATAAAGTTAAATATACAATTGACTAAAGTAGAAATGAAGTTGAGATAAATACCGACGATGACCTAAATTAACCGAACAAATGGAATAAAGCGAATAACAGTAAAATATTTGGGAAACAAGCTAGTAATATTAAAAAATAAATTTACCCGAATTACATAAACCAATATCAAAGCAATAATAAAGTATTAAAAACCTAATTTTCTCTAGGCTTATTCCTGTGCACAAGAAGTTACCGTAGATACAAAGTTTGGGAACCAAATAATCTAATATACAAATTTGTCAAAAAAAAACCAGAGGTAACCTAAATCTGGAAAAAAACATAGTGTATTTAACAGATAGTCTGAAATATAAAAAAAACCAATAGTTACTACAACACCTCACTAAATGTTCCCAAACGAGGTTGAGGTTGCATCCTAGAAAATGATGCACCAGGATGGTGCGACCCCATGACTCCTGTAGGCCCAGGTGCCAAGACGAAAATTGAGCTGGAACGCTCCCATAGCTTGTTCCCAAAAAGACGTATTCCCTGGCGACTTATGGTTGGAGATTGGCCTCACGGTGTTTCGAGGTGTTTTAAGTTCTCACATGGGTGGCGTGTGATACGATGATGTTGTGCAGAAATCCCATTGGATTAATTACTTATTCCTTCCACAAATAAGTTTTTGGTGATCCAAACTCCAAAATTCACATATTGGAGGTCTAACCTCTAAATTTGACCTACCATTTGCACACGCCACCCATCCATGCTCGTTGAATCTCCAGCCACCAGTGCCACGTGCCACGGAACTTCTCCCTCACCTTCCAAGAGGAGCATCTCAAACGACTACAGAACATGAATTAAATGTCACGGAACGATTCTACAATTGTTCCGCAGACGTCGACGTGTGACGTCACATAAGTGGTCCTTTACGAGAAAGTTACAGAAATTAATTGGGAGGTCAAGAGAAAATAATTATAAAAAATAATTAAAGAGCTAAAATTATATTATAACGGGTGGACCGTTACAATCCCCTTCTACTCGGGAAAAAAAATTTATCAAAGAAATTTTTTTTTAAACCTCAAAATATTAACAACTAAAATTTACACTAGTCTAACAATCCACGTTGATTCGCAAGATTACCAAGGAGCATAAACTAATGATCAAGGAAAAATAAACAAATATATGACTCAAATTCATACTAAAATGTTACTATGTTACTCTCTGCTACCAAATATTGACATAATATTGCTTAAAACTCAAAACAGAACTAAATATTGCACTAAAGTTTATAATAATGCTAAGTGTCGAATTGGGCACCAAACCAAAATTGAACTATCCATGGACATCAGATTTATAAAGGATATATCCAAGGACGGAACAACCAGGAAAAGGTGTGAGCCAATTCGAACCATATCACAAGTAAATATATCAAAGTGAATAAAAAAACAGTAACTAAAATAAGTAAAGAATTGAACACTTTATCCAAAACTGAACTAACAATGGACACCAGATTCATAATAGTATATCCAGAGAAGAACAATCAGGAAGATTTATGGAACAATTCTCACTAATGTCAAATAATACCAATAATAAACATACCAAAGGAATCCAAAACTCAATAACCAAAATAAATGTGGAATCGGACACTTAATCCAAAGTCGGACTATCAGTGGACACCAGATTCATAAAAGGCATATCCAAAGTAGAAGGACCAGGCAAATTTATGGACCAATTCACACCAATACTAAACCACATAAACAGATCAGGTCTACGTACACCCACATCCGGTGATACGAACCTATCCAACCAAATACACAAAATAAATGAAGAATCGGACACTTATCCAGAATCGGACTATCAATGGACACCAGATTTATATAAGAGTATATCCAAAGAAGAACGATCAGGCAAATTTATGGACCAATTCTTACTAATACTAAATAAACTAAATTATTGGATCCAATGGTAACTAATACTGCACAAAATAAATAAATTAGGTCTACATACACCCTCATCTGGTAATATGAACCTATCCAAACTAAGTAATCAAAATAAGTCAGAATAAATATTGCTAACAGACTAAGTAACAGAGATGTAACCTAACTAAATCAAAAGTAAGATAAATACCTAATGTGTATTGACTAAAATTTTATAGAAACTACATAAACTAATTCGTGCTGGTATTCGCGAACTATAGCATGTTGCTACAACAGATATGTGAGAATAACCAGACGTAGATAAAGTACCAATAATGTAAGAATAAGTAAGAAAGAAAAAGAATAAATGATGAACTCATAAGTTTTATGACACTATGATAAGTGATAGGAAAAAAAATATGTGATAAGTGATAGGAAAAAAAATTGACGAGAACGGGCAACCAATTTTAATTAAAACTGCAGATTCATGCGCTCTCACATACGTGGAATTATTCAGGAAATGTTCCAAAATCTAAATAACAAAACTAATGCCTAAGGAAAGAAGTGGGAATATACTCAAATGAACAACTCATTTGTCTAAACACTCCAAATACTGAATTAATGAACCTACTATGTATAGGTATAGTCAAAGCTTTGATCGATGAATATGTGCACACTAGGATATCTATCCCTCATCAGTCAAAGTTCCACATACATACTATGAAGTACGAGACATAATACAAATTAAATAAACCTCCCTATCAATTTGTAACAAAAACTGGAATAAGTGGACTAATTACAGGAGAATGGTTAGGAACTGATGATGAATAGACATCTGCATACTCTGCCATGAGGACATAGATTACGAAACCGGATAGCAATGGCCAATTGCTGAATTTCGAACCCACGTACTCACTCACTAGCATTAACAGAGTAAGGACAGGCTAGTCCACAAGAAGAAATCAATAAAAGACTTAAGAAACCATACATACTCACATTAACATTCCAATCTAATTCCAGAATCATAGTGTGTAGGATAGAAGGATATAAATTATTATAAAGTGTTTAAGATATTTGAGACAAATGTTAATAGAGTAACCCAATAACAAATTAAAAACCACATCTTTCCAATATGGCAAATTCATAACTAGATATAAAAATAATATAAAAAAAATAGTAGGTAATCAAATATTCAAAAATATATAACACATAGGTAATCTGACATATGTAGTGCATAACATATAGTTCCATAATAATATCCATATTAACCAAGAGTAGGTACTTGTATGAGTTCACCTATCCAAATATATAAATATATAATAGTCAACAACCCTTCTAACTTAGGGGTTAGGTGTGCAAAAACTAGACAAAAATACAAGTGAAGTTTTTATTAATTGGATAATCCTACTGACAGGATTAGCAATTAATAATATTGACTCATAATAATAATTAAAATGCACCATACCTAATACCAAAAAAAAAATAAACTCATACATAAAGTACTACATAATAATTAAATTAATAAGTAATAAATTAAAAGTCATCAACAACAAAGCCAAAGATGAAATCAAGCAATGTATGTAGGTACCTGCATTATCTGGTGATAAAAAAAATATCAGACTAAAATTTCTAACCATACTAAAGATTGAGCTAAGCTAAAGACAAACAGAAGAAGAGATTAGCCTGAACAACACTGTTAATGTAATCTTCTTCTGAAGATTGTTCTAAAACTTAATACAAAAAGTACCAATGTTTCCTAACTAATAAAGAATTTATGTTTAAATCTCAACCTAAAGTATCTGATTTCTATGAGCATTATATTATGGTACCCACATTGATATAATATTATCATCAACAATAATAAAACTAGAAACTGAGATGGATAATGGAACTACTTTACTATACAATAATTATAATTGTTATGTTTAACACTACCAATTAAAGAAAAATAATTTGGATGACCATCTGTAACCATCCGAACCATGCGAATTCAACGTATCATGTATAGAAACTAATGTCTGGACTGATATTGCTTTGTGGTGTGTGCCTGTCTTACCAAACAACCCAAATATCAAAAATAACAAATATAAAATATAATCTAAAGTTTGTAAGACAAAGATACATATGGAGAAAATATTAGCGACACACCAACAAATCAAAAATGCCAGCAAAATATATAAATAATCAAATCAATAAAGTAAATAAAATACCTAAATACTGAAAATAATTTCTAGTTAGGTGTAAAATATAACCACACTAGAAAAAAAAATATATGCATATAGTCAATAATTAATTGTACGTGCAAACATACTACCATTGGTAGAAGGACTAAAAATCCATAATAATAGAACATAATGTCAGTCATGTATACTCATTCTAAATACACAAATAAGTTTCCAATAAAAATACAAAATTCAAACTAAAATATGAGCTGTACCACTAAAACTAAAAATGAGGTATCGAAAATAAACTAATCAAAAACAAAGAAAAGCAGTATAAGTCTACCTGTTTAGTATTAATAAAATTTAAGACAAAAATAAATCAGAAGTAACATGTATACAACGATATTAAAAAGGTAATAATACAGAAAATTCCAATAAAATAAAAATGAACTAAAAGAACTACTGTCTTAGAACCATAAAACGGTTGGCACCACGCATTGGGCAGCCAGTGTAACAAAAAGAAGGAAACTTCTGTTGGAGTGAAAGTAAAAAGAAAGATATACTCCAACAGAAGTAAGGAAAAAGAATAAAGAAAAGAACTGGTATAAAAATGAAGAGAGAGAGTGGGGTGTGTAGAAAGGGTGCAGTGGCTTCTACGTTGAGAAGCCGCAATAGGAAAAATACTACTAAAGTGCAGTAGTACTGAAGAAAGGGGAATTAGAAGGGATAGAAGTAGAAGTGGGAAGAGACAGAGGCAAACTGAATAGAGTTGGCTAGCAAGAGATGCAAGAAAACCACTTGACACTCAAGGATGGATACGGTTCGTTTGCATGCCTGTCGAAGAACAGTAGCTCTATATAAATAGTAATGATGACTAAAAGATGAACTAATAAAATAAGAATAATGTACTGAAGAGGAATGAAGATGAATAATTTCTAAAGACGAACAAGATAAATAAATCTAACAAATCATGGGCGCCATGAAAATGATCTTCGATCATTTTCCCAGGTATTTTATACTGCTGTCAAATATTAAATATATCAAACCTGTAATAATGAACATAAAGGAGTAGTAAAATTCATGATATACAAAATAAATAAATATTTATTAAAATAACTACTAGATTTTTAACAATCTCTGAGTTAGACAAGCATATATCATGTAACTCTAAAATGACATAAGTTATACAAGAAGCTATATATATTTTAAAGATAACAACAATAATGTTATCTGTTACAAACTTAAATACCTCTTATATATATATATAGGGTACACTCACATGAGTCTTCTACCAAATGGTTATAGTACGCCTGCTACGTACAACTAAAGGAAACTGACAAAGATGAAAATACTACAAATAAATAGGCCCAAGCCTCACTAAGGGAAAATACAATAATGAATAAATAAAGTTAAATATACAATTGACTAAAGTAGAAATGAAGTTGAGATAAATACCGACGATGACCTAAATTAACCGAACAAATGGAATAAAGCGAATAACAGTAAAATATTTGGGAAACAAGCTAGTAATATTAAAAAATAAATTTACCCGAATTACATAAACCAATATCAAAGCAATAATAAAGTATTAAAAACCTAATTTTCTCTAGGCTTATTCCTGTGCACAAGAAGTTACCGTAGATACAAAGTTTGGGAACCAAATAATCTAATATACAAATATGTCAAAAAAAAAACCAGAGGTAACCTAAATCTGGAAAAAAACATAGTGTATTTAACAGATAGTCTGAAATATAAAAAAAACCAATAGTTACTACAACACCTCACTAAATGTTCCCAAACGAGGTTGCGGTTGCATCCTAGAAAATGATGCACCAGGATGGTGCGACCCCATGACTCCTGTAGGCCCAGGTGCCAAGACGAAAATTGAGCTGGAACGCTCCCATAGCTTGTTCCCAAAAAGACGTATTCCCTGGCGACTTATGGTTGGAGATTGGCCTCACGGTGTTTCGAGGTGTTTTAAGTTCTCACATGGGTGGCGTGTGATACGATGATGTTGTGCAGAAATCCCATTGGATTAATTACTTATTCCTTCCACAAATAAGTTTTTGGTGATCCAAACTCCAAAATTCACATATTGGAGGTCTAACCTCTAAATTTGACCTACTATTTGCACACGCCACCCATCCATGCTCGTTGAATCTCCGGCCACCAGTGCCACGTGCCACGGAACTTCTCCCTCACCTTCCAAGAGGAGCATCTCAAACGACTACAGAACATGAATTAAATGTCACGGAACGATTCTACAATTGTTCCGCAGACGTCGACGTGTGACGTCACATAAGTGGTCCTTTACGAGAAAGTTACAGAAATTAATTGGGAGGTCAAGAGAAAATAATTATAAAAAATAATTAAAGAGCTAAAATTATATTATAACGGGTGGACCGTTACACGTTGTTTGGTTCAGGTTTATTGTGTGTCCTGTATTTGCGACATGTTGAGCTAGGGATGACGTGGTTTCTTCCCTTTCGATAGCATTTCGGTGTTCTTCTCGTCTTACCTGGATTCTTCGGTTGGTCTGTCCAATGTACGACTTTCCACAATCCCCACACGGAATCTCGTATACACCTTGGCTTTCTAACGATATTTTGGTCTTTGGTGTTGGTAAAATAGTTGAGATCTTTCTGTCCGTATTAAATATCGTTTATATGTTGTGTTTTCTCAGCACTCTCCCTATTTTCTCTGTCGTACCCTTCACATATGGCAGAATAGTTTTGCCGATCGGTTTATTGTCTTCTGTAGGGTCCTTATCTCTTCTTCGAGCATTTTGAGCTTTTTCGATGTTGTATGTTGAGAAGCCGTTTTTTCTTAACGCTGTTTTCACGTTATGAATGAATGAACTTTATTCAAAAAAAAAATTACAGCTTTGTATACATATATAAATAAAATATTTGAATAAATTAGTACATATACCGATAAGTGTCTACACACTTGTTTCGGTTACATAATAATATAAATAGGTATAATTTATAATCTATAAAACTATGTATAAAAATTTGAAATTAAAATAATATAGATTATTTAATTCGAGGGAAATATAAATTCAACAATATGTACAATATAAAATTTATAAAAATCAATTTAAGTTAAATATATTAATGTCTAATAATATAATAATAGGTAACAAAAACATTTAAATCTAACAATTCAATCTACCAATGGATCATTATAATATATCAAAATAGTTGTGTATAATTGATCTGTCTGTATTCATAAGAAATATTTTCAATTGGTGTTTAAAACTATATAAATTAACAATGTACCTAATATAGTCCGGAATAGTATTATATAGTTTGGGAGCCATGTAGGTATACGATTTTTGTGTACTAGTTTTATTCATAAGAGGAACAATAAAATGGTCTCTTTGACGAGTATTATATTGGTGTGTTGGTAGTGCATCTAAACTTTTATTTGAATAATACCTGATGCCAGAACACAGATAGTATAACTGCCTTACATCCAAAATTTTCATTTCAGTATATAGACTATCAGATGCATACACTGTACTTCTGGACAAGATTAATTTAAGAAATTTGCTTTGCATAATTTCTAGGGAGGTGATATGTGTTTTATAAGTTGAACCCCATACTAAAATTCCATATCGCAGATGAGTTTCAACCAATGCAAAATATAAAGTTTTCAAGTGATTGGTAGGTACCAGTTGTTTTAGTTTTCTAAATTTGTACAGTATTACTCTTAATTTATTTATTAAATACTTTATATGTAGATCCCATTTCATGTGGTGGTCTATAATAATCCCTAAATATTTCATTTTCTTTTCAGGTGCAATGGACATTGATTGTGTAATACATAAGTGGTTAAATTGAGGAGCACCCGAAGAATAGCAACTAAATGGTAGATAATTGGTTTTACTTAGGTTGACTGTTAATAATTTATAGTCCAACCATTTTTTAATTTTTAGAAAGTCAATTTCAGCTGTATGTTTTAGTTCTTCCCAATTGGTAGCATTATAGAATATTACGGTGTCATCTGCAAAGCCGATAATGCTTCCAGTAGATTCCAATGAAAATAAACCATATATATATATATATATATATATATTAAACAGGATAGGTCCAAGTATTGAACCTTGTGGAACTCCATAATCAATAATACGTGGACTACACTCTACATCGCTTATTTTTACAGTTTGTTGTCTGTTAGTTAGATAACTATCAAACAGTTTTAGTGATTTATTTCGTATACCAATATCTTCCATAGCTTGCAAAAGTAAATGATGACTAACTGTGTCAAAAGCTTTTGATAGATCTATAAATATGCACAAACACGGCTTACTTTCATTAAGAGATTTATTTATTTTTGAGGTTAGTGAAAGAATGGCGTCTTGTGTGGATGTATTTTCCCTAAAACCAAATTGTTTTTCTGAAAGTATTTTGTACTTTCCTAGGTAAGATACTAATCTAGTTTTGATTACATTTTCAAATATTTTTGAAATGTGGGTAATGAGAGATATAGGTCGATAGTTATTCATATCAGTCGAGTTTCCTTTTTTATATACTGGAGTCACAAAAGCATGCTTAAAAGCTGAAGGATAAATAGAACTGTCCACACATTTATTCAGTATGTATGTCAAAGGTTCAGTGATATAATCAGAAATACTTTTAATTGTTATGCATTTCTTCATTTTGATGTTCTTGGTCTGTCAGTTTTTCGGATCTTGTAATCAAGGTTTTGATGACTGAATGCAATTGTGCAGGATGCTGGTGTGAAGCAGCATTTAGATATCTATCGGTATGTGTCGGTTTCCGATACACTGTATGGCCTATGTGTCCGTCTTGTTTCTTTATTATTAACACATCTAAGAATGGAATTTGATCGTTTTCTTCCAGTTCCATGGTAAACTGAATTTTATGGTGGATATTGTTGATGTGTTCTAAAAAAGCCTTTAGTTTTTCTTCTCCGTGGGTCCAGATGATAAAAGTGTCATCCACGTATCTAAGCCATAGTTTGGGTTTGTATTCAGCTGTTTCTATTGCCCGCTGTTCTATTTCCTTCATAAACAAGTTCGCTATTACTGGTGACAGTGGGGAACCCATCGGTGCTCCCTCAACTTGTTTATATCTGGTTCGTCCACATAAGTAGGAATAACAATTTTTAATTTTCTTGTTTTTGTAAAGAATATTTTAATTCATTTTCTTTTCAATATTATGGGACACCCCGTATATACGAGTAGGCCAATACCTAATTCAGTGAGTATGTATTAATTTTTATCATTATTTTCAAGTAAAAACCTTAAAGTTTTTTGTATGTAATTACCTGCCTACTCGCCTCATTTTAAAAAGACAATTCGCCAACCAACTCTCTTGGTTAACAGTCACTTACAATTATTCCGAAAAGTGTATAGAAACTCAATATAGTCCTCGCGAGTGATTTATACTACTCAGCAATAGCAGTACGAAAAATAGCAGGCCTGCTCCAGCTTGTGCAACGAGAAATGACAAGGTAGGAAATATTTTTATTACAATTTACTTTAAGGTCTGGTTTTTTTACTGTTATTTTTTTTATTCTATTTTAAATTCACCCTATGCTAAACAGTCCACTAATAAAGCTCTCACTGAGTTAGTAGTCTCCTCCAAGATGATTTATTGATCCGTTACGAGCCTGATAGATCCATTTTCTATATTTTTTTCTTGCATTTTTCATTTTTCTAAGAGGGTAATATAGTCGGGGAAAGTTTCTTTTAAACCTGAATTGTTTGATTTTATTGTCATACTTTGCTAATTTACAAAGATCAGAATCAAATTCAGGTTATTTAACCGCATTTCCTTTGACTTTATTTTTTTGTTATTCTTTAACATAAGGCGATAAAATATTCTTTACAAAATTAAAATCACGTATCAATTAGTAAATTGGTTTTTTGTTTGTGCCGATCGTTAGTGGTACCTATACCTCAGTTAATGTTGTTTTTTAAGTAAAAAAGGAACACATTAATGTAAAAGTAATTATTATTAAATTGTCAACGTCGGCCAATAGACAAATTTTGTTATAATAATTATTATACAGGTTGACTCTATTATAGATGAAACTGTGTGTTTATTTTACACAGTAATTTTTATTTAAAGGGTTTATGTTTTACAATTATTTTTTGTCTATAAATATTCAAATAGCAGAGGACACAGTTTTCTATTTTATTAGCACAAAGTTCGGTTGTATTTTATTAATTTTCGTGTGGTGAACCTATTTTATTTCCTAACGCTAATTTCATATTTTTCTAAATTTATTAATTCTACATTTAAATTTACAAAATGGCAGATAAAACTAAAAAATATCAATCTTTAAGACAAGTTGAAGTGCAACAAATGACTGAAATTCATGATGTTGCTTTAAAGGTAGCTGCTGACGATAAGAATTTTTACCCGGTTTTGGAAGTTATGTATGAAGAATTGGAAAAAATTCGTGACAATTTTTATGATCTTCATAATAAAATAATTATGTTAGTTTCTGAGCAAGACAATGAGGACGCGCTATTTAAAGTCGAAGATGATTGCCGTAGTAATTTTGACAAATTATATTATAAAATTAAATTAACATACGTGCAAGCCTTTAGAAAATCTTCAACATCAAGTCAGCAAACTACATCAACTTCACAGTCTCAAAATCCTTTACCTATAAATTATTTTAATTTACCGAAACCGGAATTGCCATCTTTCAGTGGAAAAATAACTGAATTTAGAAGTTTTATAGATCAGTTTGATGCTCACGTTCATACTCTTACTTACTTACAACCAATTGACAAATTTAATTTGTTACTATCGTGTTTAAAGGGTGCAGCGCGCGATGCTGTGGATCATATTGACATCACAGCAAACAATTATCCAATTGCCTATGATCTGCTTTGTGAAAGGTTTAATAATGTTAGGGTAATCGCTGCCAATTTATGGAATAACCTTGAAAGTTCACCACAACTGACTTTTCAGAAGATCCAAAAGAACTACGCAAGTTGTTAGATACGTTTTCGAAAAATGTGGCATCTCTAAATAAGCTAGGACTACCCACAGTACATTGGGATTTTATACTTGTTCAAATGATTTTAAAACGATTAACTGTTTCTTTAGTAACACGTTTTGAGCTTTTTCATAATAATTCAACCATCCCAAGCTATAAAAAACTGATTGATTTTTTAAATCAAAGTTGTCTCGCTTTAGATAATATTGATTTTCACACTAAACCAAAATCTAACTTTTCTAAAAAACCTAATTCTTCCAAATCTACATCATTGCTTGCTCAAACAGAACCTGAACCAAAATGTTCTATCTGTAAAACTAATGATACCCATGCCATTTATAAATGCTCCGTTTTTTGGCAAAATCTCCTGTAGATCGATTTCAATTAATAAAAAAGAACAAGATGTGTATTAACTGTCTTGGATCACATCGTTCTAGCCTATGCAAATCTACATGGACTTGTCACTCGTGCCATAAAAAACATCATACACTACTTTGCTTCTCCTCTTCTAAGAAAGAAGAGAATGTTCAAGATTCGGCGGCATCCACTTTAAATTCAACGACTGGATCATCCGTTTCTGTGTGTTTTTCTTCCGCTGATAAAAGTACTTTGCTTTCCACTGCATGTATTGAGGTGCTTGATTGTCACGGTAACTACCAACCTGTTAGGTGTCTGTTAGATTCGGGAAGCATGACGTCCTTCATTTGTCAAAAGACCCTTAGGCGTTTAGGTTTACGTCCCATGAAAACTTCAGCTAACATCCAAGGATTAGGTTCTATGCAGTCGAACACTAATTTAGGTGGGGTTACCATTTCTTTTAAACCAGTACGTAAATCTTCTCCTATTTTGACAACCGATGCGTTAGTCTTGACAAAAATATGTGAGGATCAGCCTTTATGTAATTTAGAAGTTAATACTTGGCCCCATGCTAATTTAAAGTTAGCAGATGATAACTTCTTTCGTAGAGGATCCATAGACATTCTTTTAGGAGCTGATGTATTCTCTACAATTCTTTTGGATGGACGTATTTACGGCAATCAAGATCAACCTGATGCAATTAATACTATATTTGGCTATGTGCTTATGGGAAAAGTAAATATTTCAAAGGCACCTACTCTTACTTCTTTATTTTGCCAAGTTGAAGATACGGTTTCTTTGGATCAGCAAATAAAGAAATTCTGGGAATTAGAAGCAGTCCCTGAAGTTTTTTGCTTAGCTCCTGATGACGCTAAAGTGGAAAATATGTTTATGAATACTTATACGCGTGAACAATCAGGACGCTTTGTAGTAGATCTACCTTTTAAGGAAGAAAATCCTGTCTTTCCTAATATTAGATCACTTGCTCTTAGTAGGTTTTATTCATTAGAAAGAAGGCTTCAAAAATCTCCTGAACTTTATGACCAATACCGCACCTTTATGAAGGAATTTGTTGAGCTCGGTCACATGGAACCTGTCCCATTGAATAACTTCGATTCACCTTATGTTTACCAGCGGCGGCTCGTGGGTCAATCTTCAGGGGGGTCATTTTGGTTTGAAAACTTCAAACTGTTGATTTTTTAAAGTATTTAAAAGATCTTTTAGCATTTATATTTTAGATAAAAAATACAGACTTAGATAAAACTCAATACTATTTACCCTAGTTTTCCGAAAATTAAATTTGTCTTTTTTTAGAGTAAATCTTTTAAAAAATATAGGAAAAATGGTATGAACAGGTTATTGACTGATATATAGATAGGAATATTTATAGTATAATAAATTGTAAATTTATTAAAACGAAACTTACTTTAAATATTTTTATATTTTAAGTCAATTCTTCTATCCTTTAGTTCTGCAAAATAGTCTATGACCTTCTCATTGAACAAGCAGACGGTAACTAACTAAACGTGAGGCCGTCGACTCTACTACAGGTATACGACGGAAAGGTCACTCCCACTCTCGCCCACGAAATTGCTATCTGCCGTCTCTTTTCTATTTTACATGCATTTGTCCATAAGCCATAAGAACTGTATGTAGACAATTTAAAATACGGCCCAGCCACGGGCTTGTGTATAGCGCGAGGCGCGACGTCTATTATATTTGTTTTGCCAATGCAGACTGCTGAGAGTATTTCAGAGTGAAGTTTTAGATAAAAGATATTTTTAATAAAATTGGTATTTTTATGAGATTATTTTAGGGGGGTCATTGACCAATTGACCCTAAGGAGGAGCCGCGCTTGATGTTTACTATTTATCGCATCATTGTGTTTTAAGACCTGAAAGTCTAACAAGTAAATTAAGGGTCGTTTTTAATGGTTCCGGGCATCTTCCAAATCAACCCTCACTCAATGACAAATTATTCACTGGTCCTAAGCTTCAGACTGACATCTGTACAATTTTGATTAATTTTCGATTGCATGGTTATGTAGTTACGGCCGATATTTCTAAAATGTATAGGCAAATTTTAATTAATCCTACTCAAACAGATTATCAAAGAGTACTTTGGCGTTCTAATAATTCTGAACCTGTTCGAGATCTTCGTATCAACAGAGTTGTTTATGGTCTCTCTTGTTCTCCTTATCTTGCTATTAGATGTCTACATCAGTTGGCTATTGATGACGGGGATTCGTTTCCTCTAGCAGCCGAGGCACTTAAAACTGGAACCTACGTTGATGATATCGTTTCTTCCTGTCCTAGTTTCGAAAATGCCTTAGCACTAAGAGACGAACTTATTGCCTTACTTGCCAAAGGAGGTTTTGAGTTGAAAAAATGGTCCAGTAATGTACCCGATTTATTGAGAGGATTAGCTGTATCAGATTTAGCAATAAAACCTCTTACATTATTTAATGATGATATTTCGTCCAAAACACTTAAAGTATTAGGGTTGGAATGGGACGCTTCTTCGGATACATTTGCTTTTAAAGTTCAAGTTTTAGACTCTTCTTGTACAAAACGTCATCTTTTGTCCAATTTAGCAAAAATATTTGATCCTCTTGGATTTTTATCTCCAATAACATTTCTAATTAAACACCTTATTCAAAGAATATGGACTCAAAAGATTGGTTGGGATGATGCTCCATCAAAAGAAATTATCCGTTTGTGGAAAAAATACATTGATGATGTAGCATATTTGAGTAAATTAAATTTACCTCGTCGTTTATTAATTGACGATATTTTACGCTTAGAAGTTCACTGTTTTGGTGACGCTAGCGAGAAAGGTTACTGCGCTGTCTTGTACTTTCGATGCTTATCACCTTCAGGCCAACCTTTTGTTTCTTTTGTTATAACTAAATCTAAGGTCGCACCCATTAATAAGGGACTTACTATTCCAAGATTAGAATTGTCTACTGCGGTTTTAGTGGCTCGACTAGTCTCCTGTGTTTCTTCTGTTATTAAAGATAAAGTAGAAATCAAGGAAATATACTGTTATTCTGATTCTGCTGTTACATTACGTTGGTTACAATCTTCCCCTCATCAGTGGAAAACTGATGAGAAAACTCAGAGTAACTTCTTCATGTTGGCACTATGTTCCTTCTGAAGAAAATCCTGCTGACATTGGTTCAAGGGGTTGCTTACCCTCTGAGTTAATTAACTGTTCCAAATGGTGGGCGGGGCCAACCTTCTTACAATCTGATCCGCTAACGTTCTTTGAACTTAATTCAAAGGAGTCTACTAATGTAAATTTGGAAGTGCGGACTGTCGCATTGATTGCTGAAATTCCCAATAATTTTTTAGATATTTTATTGGATCGTCATTCGTCTTTAAATAGGTGTGTTCGATGTTTGTGTTACATTATTCGTTTTTTCCATTATGTAACCAAAAACCGATATGGTAATCTGGAAATAGGTTGTTTAAGTTTATTGGAGCAACATAACTCCTTACTGGTTTTTGTTAAACGAACACAGCAGATCTTTTTTAATACTTTAATAAATTTTATCCAAGATAAACAGCTGCTTCCAAAAAATTTAAGAAAGCTTTCACCTTTTATCGATGCAAAGGGAATTCTACGTGTAGGTAGTCGCCTAGCTAATGCGCCCATTTCGTATGATCGCAAATTTCCGATTGATATTTGAGGCTTTGATCTTGGCTTTTGTTATTTTCTCTAGATAGGTTCTCATCGAGCGTATAAAAGGTGTGACTCTTGAGCCGGGACATTTGCTAGTCAGCTTCGATGTTGTCTCACTTTTCACGAATGTTCCTATAGATGAATCACTGGACATCATAAGCAAAAAGTATCCAATATCACCGGATACACTAAACCTAACCAAACACTGTTTAAATAACACTTATTTCATCTATAAGGAACAAAGATATAAACAAGTTGAGGGAGCACCGATGGGTTCCCCACTGTCACCAGTAATAGCGAACTTGTTTATGAAGGAAATAGAACAGCGGGCAATAGAAACAGCTGAATACAAACCCAAACTATGGCTTAGATACGTGGATGACACTTTTATCATCTGGACCCACGGAGAAGAAAAACTAAAGGCTTTTTTAGAACACATCAACAATATCCACCATAAAATTCAGTTTACCATGGAACTGGAAGAAAACGATCAAATTCCATTCTTAGATGTGTTAATAATAAAGAAACAAGACGGACACATAGGCCATACAGTGTATCGGAAACCGACACATACCGATAGATATCTAAATGCTGCTTCACACCACCATCCTGCACAATTGCATTCAGTCATCAAAACCTTGATTACAAGATCCGAAAGACTGACAGACCAAGAACATCAAAATGAAGAAACGCATAACGTGAAAACAGCGTTAAGAAAAAACGGCTTCTCAACATACAACATCGAAAAAGCTCAAAATGCTCGAAGAAGAGATAAGGACCCTACAGAAGACAATAAACCGATCGGCAAAACTATTCTGCCATATGTGAAGGGTACGACAGAGAAAATAGGGAGAGTGCTGAGAAAACACAACATAGAAACGATATTTAATACGGACAGAAAGATCTCAACTATTTTACCAACACCAAAGACCAAAATATCGTTAGAAAGCCAAGGTGTATACGAGATTCCATGTGGGGATTGTGGAAAGTCGTACATTGGACAGACCAACCGAAGAATCCTGGTAAGACGAGAAGAACACCGAAATGCTATCGAAATGGGAGAAACCACGTCATCCCTAGCTCAACATGTCGCAAATACAGGACACACAATAAACCTGAACCAAACAACGATGTTAGCTAACATTGAAGTAAAAAGAAAACGGGAAATCAGAGAATCGATAGAAATTGAAAGAAATCCCAACGGCTTAAACCAAAGAGATGATGCGCAACGGCTTCCTACAACATGGAAAACGGTACTGAAGAAAAAGACCAAAATAGATCAGGCCGCGACATCCACGCGTAACATCCCGCCGACGACTGCAACCTACACCGGACCAATAACAAGAGCCAGAGTTCGCGCAGGGCAAGCAGCAGCAGCATCAGGATCAACTACATAAGTGACGGTATCGTGAGTAAAAATTCAGTTTACTTCAAGCAGCAGCGAGAAGCGGAACTACCTGACTTGACAATGGCAAGTGAGATCTTGCCGAAACGTCGTCAAAATAATGGTTTTTCTCAAAACCAAAATTAGTCAACGCGCAGTCAAACCCGGAAAACAACAGAAAGCACATATAACTCC